>NC_136410.1:162615733-165015733 GCF_051521515.1 Lactuca serriola | reverse complement strand
GATATGGAATCAAAGACAATCAAGGGACTATGACATTAACATGAAAAGAATACCCTTATACTGCAATTCAGAAAGCGCCATTCACATCTATCACAACCCAGTGCATCACTCCAAGACCAAACACATCACACTGACGTATCACTTTATTAAAGATCACGTGGAAGATGGAAATGTCAAGATTCATTTGTTAGATCCGTTGATCAGCTGGCTGACATATTTACTAACACCTTACTAGAACAAACCTATAATCGCATCCCTCAAGGCTTAGGAATAATTGAAACATAATCAGTTCTGAAACCACCTTCGCACTAGGAAAGTATTGATTGAACTGCGAATGGGTGTGAATGCTCCTAGTGATTTTTAGTAAACTATTCAAATGCGAATGAGTGCGAATGCTTGTAGTGGTTCATAGTCTATTGTTCATCTATGAATTGGTCCGAATGCTCGAAGCCACTCGCAGTCCACTGTTCTTTCGGAGTTTCAGAGCTTCTTGTATACGTTTGTATATTTCGTTTGTTTCTACTTATTTAGTTTTTCTATTTTTATTTCTTTTTTAGAAAATTCAAAATTCAAAAATATTTTATTTGTTCCTGTTTTTTTGTTTCTTTTTTAGAAAATTCAAAAATCCAAAAGATTTTCTATTTTTATTTTTCTATTACAAAAAATAATAGATAATTGAGCAGGATTGACAAAAAATATCATGATACTCTCAATTACGAATGATGGGGTAGGTATTAAATTTCTAACCTTTGCACTAGTAAAGTGTCCCTAGAAGCATGCAATTGCATGTAGTCCGAAGCCACTGGAACTCTATGTTTGAAGCCTTAATGAATTGATAATACCAATATTTTCTTCCACTCAGGCTAATATTCACATAAGACATTGAGCTACCTTACTCTTCTCACATTGAGTTAACAGTTGACTACTTGGTATCTTTCGTATAGCAGAGGTAAATTTCTCTTCGACACCATCTCCCAATATTTATCCATCGCATTCATTTTCACACTAGTAACCCTTGTGACTCTCAGAAATTACAACCAAGATTTACGTTTACACAACTTCTGTGTTTATGATCTTAAATTTATTATCACCACGAATTGAGTGAAGCCAACAATCCAACACATATTTACGAACTAACAGTGAAGAATTTAAATGTTCTAGATTACTCACCATGGAATTGACGAAACTCCACTTTTGTGGTTCATACCTTGAAATGTATTTTTATTTTTGAGAGATCTTAATGAAATTTTCTAGACCTAAGACGTTTCTTCCCATCAGATCCAATTTTTGTTTTTCTTGAGATTTCTAAATTATCCAACCACTAAATTTTTTTCCAAAGCATACTTGTTCTTATGGCTTCACTGGTCATACAAGTAATTCATACGAACATTCCAACTTATTTTAAGCTTTGAAATTAGTTGAAGACGAAGCCACCCTTTTCGCCTTAATAAAAAGAAGCCTTTAATTGTTTCTCCACAAACAGATTATCGTAATTTAGCAGGACACCACACAGGCATTTCAAAGTCTCTCTTGACTACGAAAGAAGAGATCCTTGCCTGTGATCCATGTGCTTTATGTCTGTAGTAACATCACTAGAATCCCTTAGAGAACTTGTATTATTTCCTTATCTTTTACACACTGTTGCACGATGATCCTTGTGATTTTCAAAAGTCTCATTCGTAGTCCTAATGGTCACTTTCATGTTCGGAGTGCTAGAAATGGTGATCAATTGTGAAAGTGAGCAACTAAAACTGTGATATTTAATGGATAAGATTGTGATCATGGCGCATGGAAATTTCAAAGTGACGTTGACATCACGTCGACTGACACATGCCTGTCACACGCCATCCCGTTACACTTTTCAACGCTTCTTTATTCAGATTTTGGAGTGCCAAACGTCGATTTTCTCTCACCAATCGTACCCTATATAAGGAAATTCAACGCTTCACTTTTACTCACCGCTTTCAAATTTATTATCCTTCCAGCACAAGAAATCCCCTTTCTCTCTCAAGCCTCAGATTATGTCCCTTTGGCAACTGCCATTTCTAAAACAGAGCACGTGCCTTTGGCTCTTCTTTCTAGGGCTTGCTCATCTGCTCGTTATGAAGCTAGTGAGTCGACCATCTATTTTGATCTTGGTAATCAGTAGACCTCCACCACCAAGTCAAGATTCTATCACCTGCTAGGGTTAACTCAATGTAGGGATTTAGTCGATTCAGAGTCCATCCCCAGTTCTGCTCTATTGGAAACATTCTACAGTATGTGTTATTGTGAATATCTAGCTGTTGTCTCTAATTTCAAAAAGCCTAACTTGCATCCAATGTGGAATGGGATGTTTACCCTAATATTCAAGAGCTTCTCGGATAAGGTAACAGGGTCAGATAGCACTAGTAAGACTTTTCTCACAATTCTTTATGGTGTTTATTCGGGAGTTAATTTGGATTACGGGTCTGTGCTTTGGGCTCAACTTGTAGAGAGTACTCTTTCTGTTACAAGGCATAATGACCTATGCTCGTTTTTGGTAGATGGTTGTTCAACGAGCCATTGATCCCCTCAATATTCCAGTTATCGATGGATCAATTGTCACACCCCCAAACCTGAACGGCGGAAACGTTCGGGGTGGAGGATGTCATGTTCAGTATCATAACAATTTAATAGTAAAGAAAGTACACACCACCATAATATAAATATATTTGAAAAGTTTAAATGGTTGTATGTGTTACAGTGTTTAAATTTCAAATACAATATGGTGATCCAAAATATGTTACTAACACCAGCGTGTTAGTCTTCAAAAGTAGTTGCTACCTGGTTTAGCGTTTTCCTGAGAATACAAGTTATTTCAAAGAAAAAGTGTCAACAATAAAGTTGGTGAGTTCATAAGTAGTGTTTTGAGAGAATGTATGCCATTAGAAAGTTCACGTTTTTTTCCAGAAAATCCTATATTTTCTTATGAGTGTATGAAATGAGTATGAATGTTTGTTGCATAAATTGTATGTATTTCAACCAGGAAAATCCTATATTTTCCTAAAAGTGAAATGCAGTCTCAAATGACCAACACCGTAACCTGTAAGCAACTATGACATGTTCAAAAGAATGATGTATAGTATTATTATAAAACAAAACTATAAGAAGATTATATGTGCATGTGATAAGAACTGTAACTGTTACTTTTCCCTTGAAAACATAATGCCATAATAATTGTCTATCCGGTGAGTTTTTATAACTGTACTATCATAATTTTCCTGTAGCGACGTTCTTCAGGCGTCGAAATGAAATGACACTTGTCACCCCGGGGACTGTAGCTAACAGTCAGGGCGCGGGATCATTAGTCCCATATAGATCTATACAAACTTGTCACGTTCTATGTTTGATCGATGATTTTTAAAACGAAATTTTAGGCTTGTATTTTTTGGATGTTTCATGTTGGTATCAGAGCCTTGGTTTGAGGGATTCGGGCACACTTTCGGGTGTATCTGAACTCAAACTAAGAAAGTGGTATAAAAGTTTTCAAATTACACATACAAGTTTATGCTATGATATGATTATCAGCTTTATTAGAATAGCATTGTAGATTAGGACTAAGGATCTAGGAAGGATGCCTTATGTGCCTGTTATATGTGTTTCAGCTTTATGAGAACTGAATGCTAAGTACATAGTTGACCGTATTATAGCCAGGGTAGTATATGCTTGATTATGTGTACTCGATGCTCGAATGCTGCTTGCTTTTGCTTTTAGGAGTCTTAGTTATCTTTTACTAACTAGTAAATGAATATTTTATGTTACGTATTGCAAAGATTAAGTAATTTCAGAAGCTTAGATCTATCTCTATTTTGCAGATCTTGTTTGAGTCCAATCGTTTTATGGTAGGATCTCTCATTCGAAGAATTATCTAGTCTGAGTAATATGTAATAGTATTCACGAGTTAGTTAAGGGAAGAAAGCGGGGACTTCATGTGCAGCTGATGGCAGAGAGTGAGTTGGTGATTACCCTAGGGCAAGCCTAGGATGAGAGTAGCAGAGAGCAGTAGAAGTAGAAAGGACTTGGTGGAGTCAAGGCAATTCTTGAGGAAAGTACGGATTAATGTGGAAGGTAGTATGGGCCCATACTACTGAAAGCGGAGGATCCGTACTTGAATCAAGGAAGGCTGAGACGACAACAGGGAACTTGTGATATATGTGATCCTTCGAGTTATAGTAGTATTCTGATGTTTATCATTATGTGTTTTCGGAATGGTGGTTTTATGCCCGAGATCAACAGTCGACAGTTCAGGTGTCGGGGAGGGATCAGGTTTAGGCTCTAGAGTTAAGCACTTGGATGAGCAGACTAGGGATTTTGATCTCCTTAGGGATCACGCATAGCATACTTGAGCAGACTCCTTTGATCTTCGGTTCGATCAAAGAGGGTATCCTGGAGCTTATGGATGAGAGGTTGGATGTGTTTCTCACTGAGGTGGCGACCATGATGGGGTTGTGAATGCTCACGTTCAGAGAGTTCAGAGCATGTGGAACTCCGGATTATGAGGGGGCTCGAGACCCCATTGCCAGTACCTGATGGTTGGCAGATGTCGCCAATACATTCCGCACCAGCAGATATCCTGATGAGGACAAGGTGAGGCTTGTTTCTTGTCTTCTGAAGGGTCTGGTACGTGATTGGTGGGAGAAGGTCGGGAGAGCGATTGGAGGTGACACTGTGTTGGATGCTATGACCTGGAGTGATTTTACGACTAGGTTCAGAGCCGAGTTCGCACTTGTTATTGGGGTGCAGCAGCTTGCCAGCGAGCTCCAGTATCTCCAGCAGACGACAGAGATTGTGGTGGAGACTACCGCCATGTTTAGGGGGAGGGACCTCCTTGTTCTGTAGTATGCGGTGGACGAGGAGATGAAGAAGGCCCTATCTCATGAGATGCTTCGGAGTGACATCCGCCAGTTTGTGAGCCGCTCCAGCAGCAAGATGCTGGAAGATATGATAGCGAGGGATCGAGAGAGCGAGATGGATTTAGAGATTGAGAGTAAGAGGAAGCCAGAGGTAGTTCAGATGGAGAGTTCGGGCAAGAAGCCCAAGGTATCAGATCACATATCTCAGAGTCAGCAGGGCCATGGTCATTGTGGCAAGTGTGGCAGGATGCACGAGGGAGCGTGCAAGGCAGGGAGTTCGGGATGCTATAAGTGCAGCCAAACTGGTCACATGAGCCAAGATTTTACAACTACTACCACCACCACTGCCACACCCCCGAACCAAACGGTAGAAACGTCCGAGGGCTCGCGTGACTTTAATTTAATATCATCACAATGAATATACATGAATCATAACATAAACATAACCATGCATCAATATATTACAACTGTAATTTTTTACATCAAATACATTGTTTTAACATTACACATTCATAACATCAATTGTTTGAGTGTTTTCAACAACATAACATCATAACATTACTTCTTATTACTCTTCTGCTTACCAGTTACCTGAGAATACAAGTGATTTTGGAAAAACGTCACCATATGAAATGTTGGTGAGTTCATAAGCATGGTTGTGATAAAATGATTTTTGTATAGTTTGTAAAACCCAGAAAATCCGATATTCTCTGAAAAGACTTTTGTTTATCAAAGTGTGAAGATCCATAAGTTGATGCATGAATGATTTCAAAAACATGTATATATGAAGGGTATTTTGTATTATAGTTATAAAAATTTCGAGCGAGTAGTATTGAATTCCCCAGAAAACCTGATGTTTTCCGATGCTGACAGGTATCCATGATTACTGATTTTTGTATTGTCATATCGAATGAATATTGATTACTCCACATTGTATATCGTCCTAATTTCGTCTACTTTGATTTCTCATAAGCCTTAGCGAACGAAGAGAAGAGGAGCATTATGTCCTACTACTATCGTAAGTACCTTAGGCTGTCGGGAATGTGAAAGACACGATGGTCCAACTCGCATTTGATTACTTTAACCTTACTAGCCTTACTAATGGGCCACTAGGACCCAATAGTACATAAAAGCTATTGAAAGTCCTTTTACACGGAATTGGTTCATAGGAGGCCTAATAACACATAAGCGTTAACCCTTTGGGCCCAAAGATCATTTTGATGGACTTGCAAGATCCATCAAGCATGATTTGAAACTCTCAAGCCCAAAGTTTGAAAGTTTACTCATCGTAGTTATCGCTTATCTATTGAAGTGTTTGATTTAACGGTTGTTGTTTTTGTATTGATTGGAGACCGAATCAATTCGTTTATAATGATATTTGGAGTTAAACGTGTATTCGTATTCCATTTTATCAGTAGTCTTGGATTTTGTATTTTGACTTAATAAATTAATTTGTTTAAAAGTAGAAGTTTGACCTTTTCACTACCTTTCTTTTTATAAAAATAACAACTTTAGTCCTTTATATAAAAGAATTTCATTTTTAGTCCATAAAACATTTTCTTGACACTTTTGAATCATAAATTTGTTGAAAAGACAGTTTTAACCCATAATTTATTTTGTTAACAGATTCAGCCCTTCCAAAATTGTATTTCTCGGTTAAAACCCCGTTTTTCGCAACTTTGATAGTTTTTGCCCAAAAGCCAAAAACTTCACGTTTTTGGTCCTTTTCGATAGTGAAAAGCATTTTTGAGCCTTCAAATAGTTTTATTACGCTATTTATCCCCTATTTTGAAGAAAGTTTCATTTCAGCCTCTTAATTTGTCATTTTTCGCAATTTTAGGCTTATTGGGCCAAAAAGCCCAAAATTAGCCCATTAAGCTAAAAATTTACATTTCAAGTCCTTTGAAAATTTTATTATACAGAAAAACCATTATGGAAATTGTTTTTTTGACTCTTTTGGCCCTTAAGAAACCGTGACTTGACCATTTTTAACCCTAGTTTTGTATATTTGACAATTTATGCCCAAAAATGGGTTTTTATGTGGAAATATGTTTATCATAATCTTAAACGTTATTATCCATAACTTGTTTAGTGTAATATAACTTAGATTATGTTTGTTTCTCTTCTCATATCAAAAATCTCGAGATTCATCCCTTTTTAGTTACATATTTATCACAAAAACACACACACACACACACACATATATATATATATATATATATATATATATATATATATGTATATATATATGTATATGTATGTGTGTATATATATATATATATATATATATATACATATATATGCATAAAATCACACATACCATACATATACACATAGATCTACACGTTTTCTTGTATTCTCCCCCATAAGACACATGAAAACCGAAAAAAGAGGGGTATGAAGCTCACCTTGAGTTGTAGTTTCAGTTTTGATGAGAAAAAGGAAGAAAGTTTTGATCCTAGCAAGTCCTCTTGGTAAATCTTGAATTTAGTGGCTTGAATGATGATTTTTGTGGAAGAAACTCCTTATCAAGCTCTAAATCTCGAAATTTTTATGAAGAATGGAGAGAGTTTCTTTGAGAGAGAGTTTGAGTGAAAGGTGTGTGTGTTAGTGTCATGTTCGGCCGAGAGAAGGAAAGAGAGGAAAGAAGAGAGAGTGGATGAGGTGATGTGTGCATGGGGAGATGAGTTTTGCATGCAGATCCAAAAGATAATAAAGAGGTGGAAATGAAAGTCAACCCTCTTCCATTTTAGTGTAGTTGGGCCGAGAATGGAGAGGGGAAAAGAAAGGAATTGGGCCTTCTATGCCTAAGCCCATTTTATGGTTATGTTAGATATTTTTGGCCATATAACAATC
The DNA here is from genome assembly GCF_051521515.1 of Lactuca serriola. Classification (NCBI taxonomy): domain Eukaryota; kingdom Viridiplantae; phylum Streptophyta; class Magnoliopsida; order Asterales; family Asteraceae; genus Lactuca; species Lactuca serriola. Next base: position 165,008,003 of record NC_136410.1, on the reverse strand, counting down.
AAAGAATCATTTTTATGACCTATTAGGGCTAAATTAAATTGGTTGTGACCTAATAAGGCCCATTAAAGCTAACCTAGTTTATTTTAGGCTTATAAGGCCCAAAATATTAAGTGTCATGTATATGGGTCCAATTAGGGAGCATTTGAGAGTTCGACGTTCAAGATAATTAAATTGGAAATTTATTGATCCATTAGGTCTAATAAGGAAATCCTAGCCTAAAATAGACTTAAACCGGAATTTCAAGGGTTTTCCAATTCTTTGTTGACTATTTGTAGTGCTTGAATGAAGTATTTGATGAAGTTTTGTTGTTACTGAATGAGCATCATACATGCTTTCACATTGTTGGCTCACATTTGTTATCATTGTTTAATGTTTACAAGGCATCAAATTCTTAATTGTGACATCATCCCCTCGTTAGAGGTAATTTCATCCCGAAATTCTTTTGAAAGCTAGATTTCATGCGAGAATAGGTGAGGGTACTTCTGCTTCACTTGATCTTCACGTTCCCACATGAATTCTGGTCCGCGTCTTGCGTTCCATCGAACTTTCACGATCGGAATGCGGCTCTGCTAGGTACGCTTCACCTTCCTGTCCATGGTTTCAACTGGTTCCTCCATGAACAGGAGATTCTCATTGATTTCAATTTCTTCTAATGGAATGATGAGAGTCTCGTCGGATAAGCACTTTTTCAAGTTGGAAACGTGGAACACAGGGTGTACACTGCTGAGCTAAGCGGGTAGTTGTAGTTAATAAGCCACTGGACCGATTCGGGCAAGAATCTCGAAGGGTCCAATGTATTGAGAGTTCAGTTTTCCCTGCTTCCCAAAAAAAATCACTCCTTTCCAAGGAGAGACTTGTAGTAGCACCCTATCTCCGACTTGAAACTCCAAGGGCTTTCGTCATTTATCGGCGTAGCTCTTTTGTCTGTCTCGTGACGATGGCAGTCGGGCCCTGATCTGAATTATCTTCTCGATCGTCTCGCATATAATTTCCGGTCCCGTTAAGGCATTGTTTGGCGTTTGTACTGTTGCTAGCTGGGTGTCTCCTACCTCCGCGCAGGACAGCGGTGATCTACATTTACGCCCGTATAATGCTTCGAAAGGAGCAACTTTGATACTCGAGTGATAACTGTTGTTGTATGAGAACTCGATCAAAGGCAAGTGGGTATCCCACAATTTTCCAAAGTCTATTACACACGCACGAAGCATATCTTCTAACCTTTGGATGGTTCGCTCGCTTTGGCCATCCGTTTGTGGGTGGTAGGCAGTGCTCATGTCAAGTTGTGTTCCCATAGCTTTCTGAAGCGATTTCCGAAAGCGAGAGGTAAACCTACTATCTCTATCTGAGATGATAGATATAGGTACTCCGCGAAGTCTCACGATTTCATTGATAGAGATTCTCTTCAGGCGCTCCATCTTCTATGATTCTTTTATTGGTATGAAATGGGCGGATTTCGTTAGTCTATCAACTATTACCCAGATCGTGTCCAAACCATCCATCAAATTGGGTAGTTTGGTCACAAAATCCATGGTAATCCTTTCCCATTTCCACTCTAGAATTACTGGTTGCTGTAGTAATCCGGAGGGCTTCTGATATTCCACATTTACTTTAGCGCAAGTAAGGCATTTGCTAACATAAGTGGCAATATTTGCGTTCATATTAGGCCACCAATAATGTTGCTTCATATCCAAGTACATTTTGTCTAAACCTAGATGGATGGAGTATCGCGTCTTGTGGGCTTCGTTCATGACTACCTCTCTGAATCCGCCAAGTTTAGGGACCCATATGTGGTTCATGAAGTAATATGTTCCATCTTTCTTCATCTCAAAGTTCTTCTACATCCCACGCAGCGGTTCACTTGTTTTGTTTTCCACCTTCAAGGCATCTGACTGGGTTGTTCTGATTTGCAAGGTCAGGTGGGATTGGATGGTTATCGAGAGAGTTTTCACACGACGATTTGAGTATTCTTTTTGACTCAAGGCATCCACTACGACGTTAGCCTTGCATGGGTGGTACTTGATTTTGCACTCGTAGTCGTTTAGCAGTTCGACCCATCTTCGTTGCCTCATGTTTAGCTCTTTTTGATTCAAGATGTGTTGGTGACTCTTGTGGTCGGTGAAGATGGTGCACTTAGTACCGTAAAGGTAGTGCCTCCAAATCTTCAGGGCAAAGACTACTGCTCCCAGCACCAGATCGTTGGTCGTGTAATTCAATTTGTGCGTCTTTAGTTGTCGGGACGTGTAAGCTATCACCTTTCCACGCTGCATGAGTACACAGCCTAAAGCCTGATTTGACGCATTGCAGTAGACTATAAAGTCTTCCGTTCCTTCGGGTAGCGATAGCATCGGCGCACTACAGAGTGCTTGCTTCAGAGATTGAAATGTGAAAACTCTCCAAGGTGAGAAACTGGGTCAGACGACTCCCGAAGGTCAAAGACCGTCTTTCTACTTGACAAAAAGAACCGGAGCTCCCCAAGGTGAGAAACTGGGTCAGACGACTCCTTTATCCAAAAGCTCACTAAGTTGACTGGACAACTCTTGCATCTCCACAGGAGCCAATCTGTAGGGCGATTTGGCGATGGGGGTTCCTCCTGGGACAAGGTCAATTCGAAACTCGACTTGTCTTTCTGGGGGTATCCCCAGAAGATCATCAGGGAAGACATTTGGGAACTCACAAGCTACTGGAATGTCTTTAATGTTGACCTCTTTCTTGGATTTGTCTACTATATGAGCCAGGAACGGTAAGTCCTTCTTTCGTAGGTACTTTTGCGCTTTAATGCACGAGATAACGCAAAGGTTCGTGCTGGGTTTCTCCCCGTAAATAACTAGGGTTTCGTGATTTGGGAGATGGAGGCGAACGGCCTTCTTGTGACACATAATTTCAGCATGCTGGGGACTTAACCAATACATGTCGATAATCACATCAAAACTCCTACTGGAAATAGGCATTAAGTTTATTTGAAAGACTTGATGATGTAAGGCTAGGGTACATCCGATATAGATTTCCCAAGTGGATTCTGTCTTCCCATTAGCCATTTCCACCATGAAGGTTTCATTAAGCTTCTGGGGTTGTTGTTTTAACAAGTGTTTGAATTTATTGCTCACAAAACTTCATTCTGCTCTGGTATCAAATAGGATGCATGCATAAGTGTGGTTCAGGAGAAACGTACAAGTAACAACAACGGGATCCTGGACCGCTTCTCCCTGATCCATAACTAGCATCCTTCCTGATCCTCCGTTTTCGGGGTTGCTGGTGTTGGGGTAGTTTCGACGAATATGTCCGGTCCTTCCACATCCGTAGCAAGTGGGGCTTGATCCTATGTTATTGCCACTGTTGTTGTTGTTGTTGTTGCAGTTGTTGTTGTTGTTGTTCTTTCCTTGTGGTTTATTCTGGGGAGGATAGGTTCGGCAATACCTTGCTGTTTGAACCTTCCGATTGCAACTGGTGCAATTCATTTCTCTGCATTCTCCTTTATGGTTGAGACCGTAATTTTTGCACTTTGGAAGAGTTCCCGAATACTGCCGAGGAGCACTTGGACTAGCTGAGGCTGGAGCATGTGGTGTGGGTGGAACTTGGGTGGGTGTAGCGTTGACTGTTACTGTTTGTTGCTTCTTGGACGATTCCGAGCCTTGGCAGCCCTTCCTCTTGTTGTTCTTTCCTTTCTTGTTGCCACTCTCTTTCTTTCCTTCAACTTCTGCTGACTTCTCGCCCTTCTTGTTGTTGTGGTCGTACAGTTTCTTGGCTAATCTTTTGGGACTGTCGAAAGTTTCAGGTTTTGCAGCAATCATATTTCCTTGAATTGGGGAGGTTAATCCCCAGATGAATCGTTCGATTTTCTTTCCTTCGGACGTAATCATGCCAGGGCACAGTAATGACAGCTCGCGAAACCTTGATATGTTTGCATCTATATCAGAGTTTCGGACGATGAGATCCCACAACTCTTGCTCCATCTTCTGGATTTCGCCACGAGGGCAGTACTCAGTCATCAACATTTCTTTCAGCTCTGTCCATGGCATGGAGTTGGCTACATAGAGAGTCATGGCCTTTATATGTCTATTCCACCAGGTGAGGGCCTGGTCGACGAACGTGCATGCAGAAAACTTCGCTTTCACCTCCTCGGGCCATTCACATATTTCGAACACTGATTCCACCTTCTCAATCCATCTTCTCAGGGCTATCACTCCACCCGTGCCATTAAAGGTTTGTGGCTTGGCATTGGTGAAATCTTTGCTGGAGCATGTTTTGGTAGGTCCTTGATTGATTCCGTTGTTCAAACTTCCAGCCCCTTGTCCATTGACTCCTCCATTGTTCCCTTGGTGAATCTGTGCCATTGATGCGATGACCGCAGCATACACAGCTGCTTGGAATGCAGCTGAGTCAACTTCTGGTGGGGTTGGCCCAGGGTTACCGCGAGTTAGTCGCTAAGGCATCTTTCTGTCATGGAAAGGAAAGATGTTGAGTGCCTATGGTTTTGTGAGAATGTGATCCTATAAATTAGGTGTGTGGCACGAACTTAAGAAATTTCATAATTTAGCATACAATCATGGATATATATCACATAGCAGATTACAACATCACAGTAGAACACATAAAATTTTCCATTAATATTATCCGCATTTTGATACATGAAAACTTTGCTCAAAAGAGCATACATAAGTGTTGTAAGTCTGGTAGCATAACAACTCTATGAGTAGTGTAATCACTTAAACATAGAGTCGATGGTACATAGCATACATCCTAGTACTAGTAGGGTAAGTTTACTCCTAACACTCGATGGGGCGTCCTACGACTACAGTGAGGTCATATGCCGAAGTGTTGTGCCAACAACTGGGCCATCTCAGTCATATCTCCAATGACTTCATCCCTCTCATGCTCAGCTCGCACTGATCGTGCTTCCATGGCAAATAACTGTTGCCGCAGGGTGGCAATCTCAGCTTCTGGGGAGCGGTTCTCCCTTGCGGGATTTACTAGTGGGGCGGGATGGTCCTGCTGCGCCTTGCTGACAGGTGCTGTGGCAGAGTCCTTGTCGGTGTCTTGTTCTTCCTCCATGTCGTCCTCAGCCTCATCGAACTCGTAGTCAGTTTCCGTATACTCGTTAGGTCCCAAGTTGTGTGCTCCCTCCTGATCTCCTTCCGGTTCATCTTCGATCATCCCGTGGGCTACTAGGACCTGGTGAAACTGAAGGCCCTGGTGTTCTCCTTCCATGTCAACTGAGAAGAGGCATGTGAATAACTATCATTACTCCTATGATGCTTCAACTATTGTATAGATTGAGTTGATGTTCTCTTTTTGGTGATAAAGGGGTATGTTTTTAGGTTTTCCTACCATCGCGATTTCCTTGGGACACGTGATAGTTGTACCTCGGAGGAAATGTAGTTGATCAGGCTACATTCTCTCCTTCATACAACTATGAACAATCCCGGCATAACCGAGATGCTAGCATCATCTTGTTTGGTTTGGTATTATATTATGTTTTCTAATTCACACAAGCAAAGATGTTTTATCGTTGTTTTTTATTTGTTTTGTTTTGTTCAGAGTTGTGTTAGTCCCTCTTTGGTTTATAGTTGCATATCAATATATGGTTAGATATGCTAGTTCACTATAAACAGTGCTCTAATACCAACCTGTCACACCCCCGAACCAGACGTCGGAAACGTCCGAGGGCTCGCGTGACTTTAATTGAATATCATCACAATGAATATACATGAATCATAACATAAACATCACCATGCATCAATATATTACAACTGGAATTGTTCACATCAAATACATTGTTTTAACGTTACACATTCATAACATCAATTGTTTGAGTGTTTTCAACAACATAACATCCTAACATTACTTCCTATTACTCTACCGCTTACCTGTTACCTGAGCATACAAGTGATTTTGGAAAAACATCAACATATGAAATGTTGGTGAGTTCATAAACAATGTTCTGATAAAATGATTCTTGTATAGTTTATAAAACCCAGAAAAACCGATATTTTCTAAAAAGACTTTTGTTTATCAAAGTTTGAAGATCCATAAGTTGATGCATGAATGATTTCAAAAACATGTATATATGAAGGGTATTTTGTATTACAGTTATAAAAATTTCGAGCGAGTTGTATTGAATTCCCCGGAAAACCCGATGTTTTCCGATGCTGACAGGTATCCGTGATTACTGATTTTTGTATTGTCATATCGAATGAATATTGATTACTCCACATTGTATATCATCCTAATTTCTTCTACTTTGATTTCTCATAAGCCTTAGCGAACGAAGATAAGAGGAGCACTATGTCCTACTACTATCGTAAGTACCTTAGGCTGTCGGGATTGCGAAAGACACGATGGTCCAACTAACATTTGATTACTTCGACCTTACTAGCCTTACTAATGGGCCACTAGGGCCCAATAGCACATAAAAGCTATTGAAAGTCCTTTTACATGGAATTGGGTCATAGGAGGCCCAATAACATATAAGCGTTATCCCTTTGGGCCCAAAGATCATTTTGATGGACTTTCAAGATCCATCAAGCATGATTTGAAACTCTCAAGCCCAAAGTTTGTAATTTTACTCATCGTAGTTATCGCGTATCTATTGAAGTGTTTGATTTAGCGGTTGTTGTTTTTGTATTGATTCGAAACAGAATCAATTCGTTTATAACGATATTTGGAGTTGAACATGTATTCGTTTTCCATTTTGTCGGTAGTCGTGGATTTTGTATTTTGACTTAATGAATTAATTTGTTTAAAAGTAGAAGTTTGACCTATTCACTACCTTTCCTTTTATAAAAATAACAACTTTAGTCCTTTATATAAAAGAATTTCATTTTTAGTCCTTAACACATTTTCTTGACACTTTTGCATCATAAATTTGTTGAAAAGACAGTTTTAACCCAAAATTTATTTTGTTAACAGATTCAGCCTTTCCAGAACGGTATTTCTCGTTTAAAACCCCATTTTTCGCGACTTTTACAGTTTTGGCCCAAAATCCAAAAACTTTACATTTTTTGTCCTTTTTGATAGTGAAAAGCATTTTTGACCCTTGAAATAGTTTTATTATGCTATTTATACCCTGTTTTGAATAAAGTTTCATTTCATCCCCATAATTTGTCATTTTTTGCAATTTTAGGCTTATTAGGCCAAAAAGCCCAAAATTAGCCCATTCAGCTAAAAAATTACATTTCAAGTCCTTTGAAAATTTTATTATTCAAAAAACCCATTACGGAAACTGTTTTGACTCTTTTGGCACTTAAGAAACCGTGACTTGAGCATTTTTAACCCTAGTTTTGTATATTTGACAATTTAAGCCCAAAAATGGGTTTTTATGTTTAAATATGTTTATCATAATCTTATAAGTTATTATCCTTGACTTGTTTAGTGTAAAATAACTTAGATTATGTTTCTTTCTCTTCTCATATCATAGATCTCAAGATTCATCCCTTTTTAGTTACATATTTATCACAAACACACACACACACACACACACACACATATATATATATATATATATATATATATATATATATATATATATATGCATAAAATCACACGTAGCATAATTATACACATAGATCTACACATTTACTAGTATTCTCCTCCATAAAACACATGAAAACCGAAAAGAGAGGGGTATGAAGCTCGCCTTGAGTTGTAGTTTCGGTTTTGAAGAGAGAAAGGAAGAAAGTTTCGATCCTAGCAAGTCCTCCTAGAAACTCCTTATCAAGCCCTAGATCTTGAAATTTTTATAAAGAATGGAGAGAGTTTCTTTGAGAGAGAGTTTGAGTGAAATGTGTGTATGTTGGTGTTGTGTTCGGTCGAGAGAAGGAAAGAGAGGAGAGAAGAGAGAGTGGATGAGGTGATGTGTGCATGGGGAGATGAGTTTTGCATGGAGATCCTGTTGGATTAATGTCTAAGTCCATAACTATAATTGGTAAGACTTGACACGACCCGGCATGGTCCATTTGGGTTGCATGGCATCATGCACTTGGATAGACTAAAATGAGAGAAATAACACTTAAGGTTTATTAATATATTATAAGTTCTAATATATTAATAAGGTTATTTAATTAGTATTGATCAAGAATTAATTTGGAATTAATTAAGTGATCAAAAGGAGACTAATTAAATATATGGGTTGATTGTGTAAATCATTCATTCTTAAATATGTGGGCTTGTGATCCAAGATTCCTTATGTTGGACTAAGTCCAAGGGGTGACCCATGGATGCTCCATGGAGGTTAAAATCCATGGAGCATAAGGAATGGGTAAAGTCATGAGTTACATGGTGTAACCCTAATAGCCACCATATAAAAGAATCCCATGGCTCAAGAAATCGTGCACTATGTGTGAGTGGGAGGGCAAGCCGATTCTTGAAGTGTTCTAATTTCTCTCTAAGTTATTCCAAGTGCTTATGGTGTTGTGTGAACCATTTGAGGTGTCACACTTGGGGCACTAGGCACTCAAGCTTCATGAAGACAAGCACCAACAAAAGGTATGTTATTCTAACTTTTGTTATTCAAAGTTTTGTATGCTAGAATAGAACAATACCTTGGAAAGTTGATATTTGCATGTATAATAGAGAAAACATAGATCCAAGGTATTTAGGGTTGAATGTACACTTAGGAGTGTTAGATTGCTCAAAAACCCAACAGTGGTATCAGAGCCTAGGCTTGTTTTCTTGTTGTACTTGCTTAAACTGCTTAAAAATCGACTTTTGGTGCTGTCTGCCCAACAGACTCGCCGAGACCATGAAGGGACTCGACGAGTCCAAGGCAAAATGCATCCAACTCGCCGAGTTTGTTCATGCACTCGACGAGTTGGACCCCCAGACAGCATATTTTCGAGTTTTGGTGCTGGAATTGGTCTAGAATCATTACCTTTGACTGCTTTGGGCTTATAAAACATGTTTTGAATGTGGTAATGATTATGTTAAACCAATTTCAACGCTATAATAAAAGTTTCAAGTTTATATGTGTTCATGTTATTCTTGAAAATTGTTGAATATGAATGATCATGCTTATGAGTTTTGCTAGATCATAGGAATTGTGTGCAAATTGTTTGTTGATATAATTCATGATCTTGTTGAAAATTGTATGGAGTTCATAACTTGTCCTCAAGTTATGAATTTTCAAGAATTTTATGTTTCCTTGATTTATGAGTTATTTTAGGTTGATAATGAAAAAATTATGTTTTAGTTGTTTTCAATCCATATTAGTCTAAAAGAAGTTCATAAAATATGTTTTTGTAACTTGTCTTCAAGTTATGTGAAAATTCATATTTATGAATCTTAAAAACTCATAAAAGTTTTGTAGGTTACATAAAATGTAAGAGTTTTTTCCATTAAATAGTTTAATGACTCCATAACTTGTCCTCAAGATATGGATGTTAAAGAGACACTTCTTCAAAGTGTTTTTAAAGAATAAGGGGTTACATTAAAATGTAGAGTCTTCATTTTAATGAACCATTAAACTCATAAGTTATGATTTAAAGATTCTTGAAATAGTTTCAAAACTTGCCCTCAAGTTTTGGAATTTGAAAAGTTACTCCTCATGTATACTTTAATTCCAAACTGAACATTGAAATTTTAGAAAGTTTAAAATTCAACCCTTATACTATTATTATAATTTTAATTATATAGATATGTATAAGAGGAAGTCAATCTTACCGTTAGTATGCCTCATTCACGAAGCCAGTCTATAAGGGGGGTATATGGTTACTGCCTATAAAATGGCACTTTAATGGGTGTCCACTCTCACCCACCGCTTCCTTGACTGGTGGAGGGTCGTTAGCCGAACGGGTAGGAATGGACTATAATTCTCCTTTCATTAAAAGTATAATGAAAAATACTAAGTAACTAAACACTTATAAATTCCCAATCTTAGTTACTTAGGAAAATTTGAAAAGGTGCTAGCCCATAAAATTACACTTTGTACCTTACCAAGTCGTTAGTGGAGCGTGTGTGGTTAACCGGCACACTAACATGGACTAGTAAGAGTGGCAAAGGGTAACTTGAATTTATTATAGATCGGTGGAGCGTGTGTGGTTAACCGGCACATCGATTAGGTAATGTTGTTGAGGGTACCAAGTCAATTTGTATGGTTATTCATACCTTGTTTGTGATCCTCGGCATCCCAGTCACAAATTTGAGAGGGCACAATCGAGATTCAAACATGCCATTGAAAAGTTCAATGTATCTCAAAAGATCTAGGAGTTTCAAAACTAATAAAACCTAATAATAAAATATTTCATTTTCATGGTGGAAATTGGTAAATCGTCATTTACCTACCTTCAACTATTTTATAATTTGGATTACGGCATCCCTCTTCCAGTTATAAATAGGTTGTTGGGTCCTAGCCTTAATATTTCATATTGGGTGTTATATTAAGGACATTAAATCAACTAACTTGAATTTCTCCCATTATATATGTCTAGTTTAGACAGCTATGGTCTTCCCAAATCTTTAGGAACAAACTTCCTAATGAAGATGATATCCCAAATGGAAATCAAGGTGAAAGATCAATCCCTTTGTTGCGCATTTGTGGGACTAGAAATCATACTTCACTTCATCCACCTCCTCCAATAAATCTCCCTATCCCACAAGTTTTAAGACTTGATAAGTTCTAAGTCACTCAATCCCTATTGGCAAGCAAAGTCTATATGTGCTTAGATCTTGGGGATTAAGCCACATATTGACAAGTCAGGAGAGTCGGGTGTGGAAGTCTCGAGGTAACTGGCTGCTGACTTGGCTCTTCAGTCAATCCCTGATGACAGGTCGCAACAAGACCCTTAATGATTTTACATATTTGCTTGATGATGCTAAATCAACAGTGATTTGGAGCATTAGTAAAGCAAATTGGATTGGAAGATCTACTTTCCAAACCTATTTGGACATTGAAAATGGTGACATAGGAGGTCCAGGAAAAACTTTCTCTTCCCAATGGAAAGGGATCGGCCATAGTTAACTTGGTTGACCAAATGGTAAAGAGAAAGGTTAAGTCTGTGATAGTCCCATGTACCGTTTCCAAAGAGTCCATATGATTCTGTTGCCAAAGGAAAGACATTGGTTGCGAAGCTGCTAAATTTACCTGAAACATCTTAAGGATGGTAAAGTCAATAGGTTTGACTCTACTTCAGGTAAAGTCCATTGTCTAACTCTATTAAGTTTCTATTTTGAGATTCTTATTGCATAATGTGACGAGGTCACATGTTGATGGTTTAAGAATCAATGAAAAAAGTGAAGAAACTTAAAGGAAGTATATGCTGATTCTGATCACGAAGATGGATTTCGATCGCATGGTTCGGTGATCAGAATTTTGAGTTGTTACTTAAGAGTTATGATATATTGCTTAGGAATAGATAACAACAAGTTTTCCATATGGATTGTAAGGATAAATTTTTCCGCAAAGTTTTAAAATAAAAGAAAAATGGTTTTGAATTTATTTATTTTAAGTATCCTTACAATGGCATTTGTGAAAAATTGTTGATTATATGTTTCCATTGATAAGCAATATGGGTAAATGGATTTGATTCATTCATTAATGGAAGTGTCATAATTTACCAAATAAAGAAAGATTCTCATCAGCCAAGTTTCAGTTGGATAGAAACTTGGAATCATGCAACTTGTATTGTATGATCATGAGAATTTTTTTATATATTTGGGAAATTAAATCTAATTCCTTGTTCACATGTATATGTGAATCAAGTGAAGGACAAAGGGATCGGATACATTTGGGTGTGCGCTGATCAAGTGAATGATAGACATAATGAGTAAGAAGAATCAAATAAGGCAGAAAGATAAAAGTTTCTCTAATCTGAAGAGATGGGAGAGTACTTGAGTATCTTGGTTTATGATTTTCTTAGTGATTATGAAACCATGTCACAATTGATCCTCTAAGGACACCTTAGTTCATTTTGTTTGGCTAAGGAGAGGAATCGTGAATTGTTGAAATGGTTAGATCAAAAGATAAATTATACTTCGTTCCAAAATTAAATCTTAGAGTCATACTCCAAGATTAAGCCTTGAGTGACATAATCTTAAGAAAGGTTTAAAACACTTGTTAAATGTAGAGTAAAATGTGTTCTTACTCTTGTACATTTGAAGTTGGTAAGTTGTGATGTTTTGGATAAAACAAAGACCAACTAAGACCAATTGTGAGAAGTGTTTAACTTGATAAGAAACTGCACTAACTCTTAAATATTCGTTTTTGTCAAGGAATGGTTCTTGACAAAGAGAATCTTATATGTCAAGAGGTCAGTGGGAGTCTTAAAAGGATCTTAAGATAGATTCAAGAACTAATCAAGAGTTTTTCACTAGACCACGACTTGAGGTTTGTAACCTATCGTGTTGACAGATTCTGTGCCCATTCCAGTTAAAGTTGGTTTTGCATTGGAGTTCTGAGAGTTCTCAACTGGTTGCATAACAACTTGGAAGCAATGGTAGGCCCTTGTGCTGCCAGGTGGTAGGAAATTAAGACTGCACAAGTTCAGTCCATATGAATTTGGATTTGTCATTAACCTTGTCGTGTGATTATGGTTATGTCAAATTCACATGGATAAGAACACATACACCATCAAAATCTAAGAGTCATAAGGTTTCTCTCCGATTAATGAAAATGATAGTGAGGAAACTCTTTCACTAAGTAGATTTAAGTGGATAGCAAGTGTGAAGTTTGCATTCTCATGTCGTTAGTGGAGCGTGTGTGGTTAACCGGCACACTAACTAATGAGAATGGCAAAGGTTTAGACTCACATGTGAGCTATCTAAGGAAAGGTTTAGACTCTATGTGTATGATTTGATAAAGTCTTATCAAGGCAATCTAGTATCAGAAATCTGACTAATTTCTAGGTACATGTCAAAGCTAGTGGGAGCATAAAGTGTTATGCTAGCTAGATAATAATCATTATGCTAGTGGGAGCATGATGATTATGTTGCAAGTTAGCAATGTTAATTATAGAAGACAAAAGTTTCAACTCACTTTGAAAAAGTTGTTTTACTATAATTAAGGGAGAGAAATTTATACTTCATTTCAATTCTACAAGCTTAGATTGAGATTTTAATCAACCTTAGTCAAGAATATATATGAATGTTATGTTGGAATGGTTCCACAAAAGGAATTTCTATATATGTTGCTTTCTTAAAATTCGATTATGATTACGGCATCCCTCTTCATAGTTCGAATTTTGAGAACATGGCAAATAAAATTTTATAGCATGAATCGTATCCCATATGCTTCGGATATAGGATCGATTGCATGTGTTATAATATCCATCCATTCTAAATTTTCCTAATGCTTAGGGTGTTAAGAAGGGAAAAGGGATTAGAAGTGGATATGACTAAGATGATTAAGCAATTGTCGAGAACAATTTGGGGTTTTCCAAAGTTTGGTTACCCATGGACAATTGGAAGTATAGAGTAAGGATCGTATTGACATATTTTGGAAAGAGGCAACTCTTGTTCAAAAGTGATGGTCAAGATGGGAATATCGAATTGTTTCCATAGGTGGAAATTATTCTTTCAATCTGTGTAAGATTAAAGAACTTAATGCAAAGAAGGATGTTCAAAGGAATGTACTTTGAATTTGAGACTTCATCTCCATTGAATTGCTTTCCATTGGAATACTTTGTAATGTTTGTTGCCAAGTCTTTGTGACTTGTGTGATATCATTACAAAAGGATCATTGCATAGATTACGGTAAATGACAAGAAATTGGTATTCTTACATTTACAATAAGGATTGGGATTGTGAAATGAGAATCATTGAAGTCATGTTCAATTGATATACATTTCACAAAGAGATGACCATATGTAAACATAGTGTGCATACTTGGAGTATGGCATAACTATTGTTTAGAGAAACATATTATGCTTGCTTGGAGCATGGCATCACTACTGTTTCAATTCAAGTATTAAGTTGATTAATCAAAACATGAATAATAAGTGATCAATATGGTGCTTAGATAAAAGGTGTTTTATTTACGCTCAAAGTGTTGAGGCCATATAGGACTAGTACTATTTTGTGTTTCACTTTGCATGTTTTGACTTCCAGAATAACTAGGTCATTCTCCCGAATGACCAAGTTATTCAAACCATCCACATTCGGTCATATGTTGGAAGTAGATATGAATCAAGACTGTCGTGAATTTGGTTTGTATGATTTGTCTAAAGTGCTTTAGACAATGCAATAGTTGCTACAACATTCATGAGTACTCATAAGGGCTGAGTATTGGATTCAACCCACGCTCATTTGGATTCACTTCATGCATTTTATCACGAGCGAATCATGAGACGATAATATCTTATATTCTTCAAACCTAGAGATATGAGTTGTTGCCTATGAGTTGGTTATACATTGATTGTACGAAAACGCATTGGTAACTCGATGCTATAAAACGTGCCTTTGTGTATGATTCAACAAGTAGTCAGTACAAGCATATGAGTCAAAGTTTATCCATTCCTTTTACCCTCAAAGGGATAAAAGCGATATCTGTGGGCCCCCTCGATGATTTAGTGATGACAAAAGTAAGTGCTCGACCGTGCCTGGACTGATTTGATTTGTTCAATTAGTCAGTCGTCATAAATCAGAAATCGGGAAACAACAAATGGACAGAGAGAATGATTATAATCCATGTCTCAGTCCATATGATATCTAGAATGGAGGAATATATGATCCCTTATCTAATGGACAAGTCATTGACAAATGTCAGAGTTCATCTACAGGGTCAGAGTTCGACAGAAGCTTTTGAGAGCTACGATTGCTAGTCGGGTTCTGAAGTCATACTTGCAATAATAGTTTTAGACTTATCCAAGTGGGAGACTGTTGGATTAATATCTAAGTCCATAACTATAAATGGTAAGACTTGACCCGACCCGGCATGGTCCATTTGGGTTACATGGCATCATGCACTTGGATATACTAAAATGAGAGAAATAACACTTAAGGTTTATTAATATATTATAAGTTCTAATATACTAATAAGGTTATTTAATTAATATTGATCAAGAATTAATTTGGAATTAATTAAGTGATCAAAAGGAGACTAATTAAATATATGGGTTGATTGTGTAAATCATTCATTCTTATATATGTGGGCTTGTCATCCAAGATTCCTTATGTTGGACTAAGTCCATAGGGTGACCCATGGATGCTCCATGGAGGTTAAAATCCATGGAGCATAAGGAATGGGTAAAGTCATGAGTTACATGGTGTAACCCTAATAGCCACCATATAAAAGAATCCCATGGCACAAGAAATCGTGTACTATGTGTGAGTGGGAGGGCAAGCTGATTCTTGAAGTGTTCTAATTTCTCTCTAAGTTATTCCAAGTGCTTATGGTGTTGTGTGAACCATTTGAGGTGTCACACTTGGGGCACTAGGCACTCAAGCTTCATGAAGACAAGCACCAACAAAAGGTATGCTATTCTAACTTGTGTTATTCAAAGTTTTGTATGCTAGAATAGAAAAATACCTTGGAAAGTTGATATTTGCATGTATAATAGAGAAAACATAGATCCAAGGTATTTAGGGTTGCATGTACACTTAGTAGTGTTAGATTTCTCAAAACCCAACAGATCCAAGAGATAATAAAGAGGTGGAAATGAAAGTCAACCCTCTTCCATTTTAGTGTAGTTGGGCCGAGAAAGGAGAGGGGATAAGAAAGAAATTGGGCCATGTATGCCTAAGCCCATTTTATGGTTATGTTAGATGATTTTTGGCCATATAACAATCAAAGAATCATTTTTATGACCTATTAGGGCTAAATTAAATTGGTTGTGACCCAATAAGGCCCATTAAAGCTAACCTAGTTTATTTTAGGCTTATAAGGCCCAAAATATTAAGTTTCATGTATATGGTTCCAATTAGGGACCATTTGAGAGTTCAACGTTCAAGATAATTAAATTGGAAATTTATTGATCCATTAGGTCCAATAAGGAAATCCTAGCCCAAAATAGACTTAAACCGGAATTTCAAGGGTTTTCCAATTCTTTGTTGACTATTTGTAGTGCTTGAATGAAGTATTTGATGAAGTTTTGCTGTTACTGAATGAGCATCATACATGCTTTCACATTGTTGGCCTATATTTTTTATCATTGTTTAATGTTTACAAGGCATCAAATTCCTAGTTGTGACATCATCCCCCCGTTAGAGGGAATTTCGTCCCGAAATTCTTTTGAAAGCTAGATTTGAGAATGCAAGAATAGGTGAGGGTACTTCTGCTTCATTTGATATTCGTGTTCCCACATGAATTCTGGTCCGCGTCTTGCGTTCCATCGAACTTTCACGATCGGAATGCGGCTCTGTTTGGTATGCTTCACCTCCCTGTCCATGATTTCAACTGGTTCCTCGATGAATAGGAGATTCTCATTGATTTCAATTTCTTCTAATGGGATGACGAGAGTCTTGTCGGATAAGCACTTTTTCAAATTGGAAACGTGGAACACAGGGTGTACATTGCTGAGCTCAGTGGGTAGTTGCAGTCTATAAGCCACTGGACCGATTCAGGAACGAATCTCGAAGGGTCCAATGTATCGAGGGTTCAGTTTGCCCCACTTCCCAAAACGAATCACTCCTTTCCAAGGAGAGACTTTTAGTAGCTCCCTATCTCCGACTTGAAACTCCAAGGGCTTTCGTCGTTTATCGGCGAAACTCTTTTGTCTGTCTCGTTATGATTGCAGTCGGGCCCTAAACTAAATTATCTTCTCGATCGTCTCGCATATAATTTTCAGTCCCGTTAAGGCATTGTTTAGCGTTTGTACTCTTGCTAGGTGGGTCTCTCCTACCTCCGCCCAGCACAGCGGTGATCTACATTTACGCCCATTTATCGTGGACAAGTTTTCTGCTATGCAGCGATAGCAAGATGTTACATTCAGAAGGGTTGTTCGGGATATGTTGCGTATGTCAGGGATACCCTGGATAAGGGTAAGGAGATAGTCGATGACGTACCAGTAGTACGAGAGTACCCGGATGTATTTCCGGAGGATTTGCCTGGGTTACCTCCGGAGAGACAGGTTAAGTTCCGAATTGACTTGGTCCTTGGTGCGGCTCCGATAGCCAAGGCACCATATTGGTTGGCTCCTCTCGAGATGTAGGAGTTGTCTATGCAGTTGCAAGAGCTGCTAGACAATCGTTTTATCAGGCCAAGCAGTTCACCATTGGGAGCTCCGATCATGTTTCTGAAGAAGAAGGACGGGTCGCACAGTATGTGCATAGATTACCAGGAGTTGAAAAAGGTAACGGTGAAGAACCGTTACCCACTCCCGAGCATAGATGATTTGTTTGACCAGCTTCAGGGAGCATCTTGGTTTTCCAAGATTGATTTACGGTCCGGATATCACCAGATGTGGGTCAGAGATGATGATGTGTAGAAGACCACCTTTAGGACCTGCTATGGTCATTATGAGTTTGTGGTGATGCGGTTTGGTCTCACCAATGCTCTAGCTGCATTCATGGATCTCATGAATCGCGTGTGCAGATCGATGCTGGATCGGTCTGTAATAGTTTTCAATGATGACATCTTGGTTTATTACAAGACTGAAGAGCAGCACGAGGAACACCTGAGGGAGGTGCTAGAGACCTTGAGGAAGGAGAGACTTTTCGAAACGTTCTCCAAGTATGAGTTCTGGTTACACAAGGTGTAGTTTCTGGGTCACCTTGTAAACCAGAAGGGTATATTAGTAGATCCGGCCAAGATAGAGGTTGTGATGCAGTGGGAGGTCCCGAGCTCTCCATCTGAGATTCGAAGCATCCTGGGCTTGGTAGGGTATTACAGGAGATTTATCCAGGATTTCTCCTAGATAGCAGTTCCACTGACTCGACTGACCAAGAAGTAGGTAGTGTTTCGCTGGGGTCCTAAGCAGCAGACATCCTTTGAGACGCTCAGGCAGTGATTATGCGAGGCACCGATTCTCACCCTATCAGAGGGAATGGATGACTTTCTAGTCTACTGTGACGCTTCGATCACAGGTATGGGAGCATTGTTGATGCAGCGGGGGCATGTGATAGCTTATGCCTTGACACAGTTAAAGCCTCACGAGGCTAACTACCCGACACATGATTTAGAGTTCGGGGCGGTAGTCTTCGCCCTCAAGATTTGGCGGCATTACCTCTATGGGGTTCGATGTACTATCTACACAGACCACAAGAGTTTGAGGTACCTCATGGATTAGCCGAGCTTGAACATGAGGCAGTGGCGGTGGTTAGATGTGGTAGACTATGATTATGAGATCCTTTACCACCCAGTCAAGGCCAACGTAGTGGCCGACGCCCGGAGCTGCAAGGCGGTAGCGGCTCCGATCTGGGATATATGTCTGAGGATGACAGTGATTACTCCACTACTGGAACAGATTAGAGAGTCGCGGGCTGAGGGCCAGAAGGAAGAGCGCCAGAAGAGAAAAAGGATAGTGGGTGTATGTCCTCAATCTGCTTCTGTATCAATCAGATCAGTTTGATGGTGCGGAATCCCAATCAAACGGATGATGTCAGATCAAATAGAAGAGAAGGAGAAGAAGAAGATGATGAATCTTATATGTATTGATATGAATGAAGATCCGGATACAAGATTCACACCCTAACACACACTCTCTTTTCTCTCTCACTTTCTCTAGAACACCTTCAAATGCACACACATAAGCTCCTCTATTCTATCACTCATCAAACTATTCCTCACCCCTTACACCTATATTTATACATGAGAAACATGGGCTTGGTGAACATGGTCCGTGAATGGGTTTACAGCCGTAAACATGTTCACGGTCGTAAAACACAACCGTAAACACGTATACGGCCGTAAACACCAAGCAGATTACGGTCCAAGACACAAAAATACGTTTTTCTAGAAAATTAAAGTATAAACCGTATTTTTGACCCAACAATCTCCCCCGTGGTTTATAACTTTCTTTTATTAATTGACCCAAAAAGCCCCCCCCCCTAAAAAGTAGTCGGCTTTTCTTGTTAATCTTCATCGAGAGCTTGACTTCAACAATGATCTTCAAATTCGTCACAACTTCAAGATGAACTTGATGAATCTTCAATGAATGACCTCATCTTGAGCAGTTGGGCTTTTCTTCAGAATTTGACATTGAACGCACATTGGGTGAGGATGCTGATGTACTGATTCTTGAAAGATAGCGCTTTCAGCTTGATAATCTTCAGAGAGAACATCAGAGAGAACAAATCCTCTGGATCACTTTAGCAGGTTCATGATAGAAACAAATTGATTAAGGAGGCTTCAATACAATCTGTCAAATAATCTTCAATTTTAGCTTCACCTTGGTATTGGGGTTGAAGGATTGAATGTCGAAAGTATAATCCTCATTTCTTGCCCCTTCGAATGCGAATTCTTCGATGATCACGGATGAAGCCTTGTCTCAGAAAATCTTCAATACAGTCTCCACGAGTCTTATCTATACCTGAAATCACTTTTCAAGACAAAACAAAACTAACAGAAAACTTAAAACATAAACAAAACGAAGATAACACTATTTTTGGATTTTTAATTTTCTGATTTTTATTTGATTTTTTGAAATTTTCTGATTTGTCTTTGATTTTTTTAACTCTCCCCCTAAATTTGTGCATCAAGGAAAACTATGAACAAATTTAACAAAAACAAAAAATATTTGGGATCAAAGTTGTGAGATAGCCTGAACTTGTTTATTAGTAACTTCACCTTCATGAAAAGATCTTGTCAGTTGTTGGTATTGTGGTCTACTTAAACAGGAAGAATATTGACAAAGTTTTCTAAATACACCATTTAGCTGACGACGACCACGTGTATTGTTGTCCACTTAAATTAAGTAGCGAGATCTACAGACAACCTCTAAATGGTTCGATTTTAGTTGATATACCCTGGTTATCAAGAACTTCCAAACAACTCCTTACTTTAGGTGAGTAAAAAATTATTTAGGAGGAAATCAGATTTAGAGATAGGTGCATATGTTGTGTCCTAGGTTGGATCTATTTCAATAACGCAAAGGGGACAACATATGACTAACAGAGATAAAAGGATTAAGAGGTAGAATGTTTCATATGTTGTGTCCCAGGTCGGATCTTCCGATCACACAAAGGGGACAACATATGGCTAACAGATAGAAGTAGTTTCATAGATAAGAAGGTGTGTACAAATAGAGTTGCATATGTTGCATTCCAGGTCGGATCATCCGATCACGCAGAGGAAGAAACATATGATAGATAGATAAAAAGCAAAAAAATAATTTCCTACAGACCTACTTTATTAGAACCCCCAGTTGCCCTATCAGAACCAGAATTAAGAACATAAAACCGTACATCAAGGAAAAGTCGAACCACGGTTCTAGATGCATATTAATTTAGTGTATCTGGTGGGTTCCCATGTTTATCTCACTTCTCAATCTATCCGAGCGTCGTATGGTCAGTCCAAACAATCCTATCTATATCCACAATGTCAAATCCTTCGTTCCTACTAGCACATTGAACACAGAGTCTAGACAAATCAGATTCAGTCCTTTACACAGTTTTTGACTGCCCGTTATCACATTCTTGATATCACTTCCCAATAATAACTACTAACGAAAAAATATTAAGAAATTGAAAAATAGTCTTTAAAACGAATCAGAGTAAGATAAACTCAGGAGTATAGAGATGAAAACGCAAACCATAATTCACCGATTGAATTTACATCCAAAAGGTCTGAGAACAACATGCATAATCACAGAACAGATCCAGAAATTCTTCATGTCGTTAAGCACAAACCCCTTGTGATCCCTTCCTTTTTTCCCTTCTTTCCTTTCCCGCAAAGGACACATACTCTAGAACATAGTTCTGAATGTTGTACAGTTGAGAGATGCCTCATATCATGTGCCTGGAACAACCACTACCAACAAACCGAAGTCTGATGATATGCCTCCATTGTTGCTTCGACGCAGAGCGGTATGAGTTGGTCTTTGGAACCTAGTCCATTTTGAAACCGGGTCGACCTTTTTCATCCTTTCATGGTACTCTCTCCTACGACATATCTTGTTTATCATAAACAGAAGATGTAGAAATATTAGAATCGTTAGAAGATTTGGGAGATTGAGCCTTCGGAACCCATTTTTAGTTGGGTTTAACCCATTTCTTTTTCGATCTGATGAGTGGCTCAGTACTTGCTTTTGATCTTGATGTCGGTTGTTGAGATAACTTTGACCTAACCGGTCTTTGTTTTACTGGAGCATCTCTTGGATTGGGCTTCTCGGACGACATTCCCTTCTTGGCCTTGGGATTCGGATTCTTGGCCTTGTGGGTTTGATTATTGGCCTTCTGCGCGTTCCAGTCACCATTGTCTGAACGTGACCTTGAGGGGTTTCTTTTGAAGTATCTCCCTCTTGGTGCGCTCTGCCAACCTTGGGAATAGTAGGGAACATATGCGCGATTAGGACAATTTTTGGCAATGTGTCCAGGTGTTCCACAGTGAAAAGAAGTCTTTTTCTTCACTATGAAGTTATTTATTCCTGCCCCTGGTGGCGTATCCATGCCTTGTCTCTTATTCTTCCCACAAGCACAATTACAACATGCACTCTTTTCCACTGGAATTGGTGGCATGTATTTCTCAACAGTAGGTTGATCAGAAGCAGCTGAGTTTGAAGCAACAGATTCACAGCTCAAGGAGATGTTGGTTTGTTTAATGGTTTTCTCCTTGTTCTTATCTCCTGCTACTTGACTTGTACATAAAGTAGAAACATTAGTATTTTCAACCTGAATACCTCCTGACACAAATCCAGTTTGTTTTCCATAATGAAGATGTACCTCCTTGTCAATTTCTTCTTGTGTCATCGGGATGTATGTGTAGTTATGATTGAATGGTGGAGGAACACTATCATACCCTAGACGTTTTTGTTGGTGATTTTTAAATTGAAGACAATGGTCTATCATGTTTGCTACTACTTCGCTTGATACATCAAATTTTTTAAAATCAAAATTTGCAGTTTCAAATTTTCTTTTTAATGTATCAAGATCAGTAGTTAATTTAGCAAGTTGTTTCTTAACATAGTCATAATTTTCACATTTATTGCTATAATCTTCCTGAAGTTCCTAAAGTCTTTGGTTTTTGCTTCTAATTCAGCCTTCAGGGGTTTCTGTTCTTTCCTAATTTGATATCCTTCGTATTTTAGGTCCTCGACTTCCTTTTTTAGCAAATAATTATGTTCACGAAGAAGTTTAATCGTAGCTTCACATGATTGAGAGCATGAAACTTCATTGACCGGAGTGTTTGCGGAACTCATTGTTTTTCCACACTTGAAAGCGTCATGTTCTTCAGTTATAGCAGCAAGACTAAGATAATTGAGATCTTTTGTCTTCTTGATGACAGCCACGTTCATATCCCACGATTTCGGAAGTGAATTCAGTAGCTTTTTGTTTATCTCGTTATTATTCAAGAAGATCCCAACTATATTCATCTCAGTAGTGAGTGTGGTGAATCGCTGCAACCGAGCTTCCAAGGTTTCTCCAGGGATATAATTGAACATGTTGAAATTTTGTCTTAACATATCCTGACGACTCTCTTTCATGTCTTCGATTCCCTCGTAGACCTCAAAATCCATTAAAAGCACAACTAGAAGCCAAAATCAAACCCTTTGACTACAAACCTCAAAAGTCGACCTTAAAAGTCAAATTTAAAAAGTGAAACTCAAAAGTCAAACTTGAAAAGTCAAACTTAAAAGTCAAATTAATCAAAAAGTCAAACTTAAAAGTCAAACCGAAAAGCTAAATTTGAAAATTTAAAAGTTAAACGATAGAGTCAAAGTTTAAAGTCAAAATTTTAAATAAAAAGTCAAAAATAAAAGTCAAAATATAAAAACTAAAATTTTTGGTTGAAAATGGAATTTTAAAATAAAAGAAATTGAAATTTTGGACTAAAAGTGTCAATTTGCGAAATTGGGTTCGAAAATGAGAGTTTTTCAATTAAAAACGGAAGGAATGGAACAAGATGCTTGGTAGATCAACTGGTAAGGTGCGTTTGTTGAAGAACCTGAGGACCCGGGTTCGAACCTCGACACCTTTAATTCCACTGCTATTTTTTAATAAGATGTTGCTGCAAGGCTTGCTGCTGCTGAGCCGACTTCCCAATCCGTTCACCGAGCCGTGATACCGAGCCGAGGCCGCAATCGTCCGAGCCGCAAACACCGAGCTGCACACCGCCGGCCGCAAACCTCTGCCGTAAACCGTCAGCCGCGAACTGCAGCGGCCGTTAACTCCGGCAACTGTAAACTCCGGCCATAAACTGTTTCCGACCATAAACTCTTCGCAGATTTCGTGAAAAACAGCGTTTTTCACCCCTTTTTGCTCTAAAACTCGATCAAAAACTCGGTTTTATCAAAAACGCGAAGAACAAACCCCCCTTAATTTTCAAAGATCTATCCAAAAACTCAATAATCTTTCGAAAATAAGATCAAATAATATCTAGATCTGACAAAATTGACTGATACAATTTTGCTCTGATACCAATTGTGAATCCCCAATCTGCTTGTGTATCAATCAGATTCATTTGATGGTGTGGAATCCCAATCAAATGGATGATGATGTCAGATCAAATAGAATAGAAGGAGAAGAAGAAGATGATGAATCTTGTATGTATTGATATCAACGAAGATCCGGATACAAGATTCACACACACTAACACACACTCTCGTTTCTCTCTCACTTTCTCTAGAACACCTTCAAATGCACACACATATGCTCCTCTATTTTATCATTCATCAAACTATTCCTCACCCCTTACACCTATATTTATACATGAGAA
The DNA here is from genome assembly GCF_051521515.1 of Lactuca serriola. Taxonomy (NCBI): domain Eukaryota; kingdom Viridiplantae; phylum Streptophyta; class Magnoliopsida; order Asterales; family Asteraceae; genus Lactuca; species Lactuca serriola. Next base: position 164,984,266 of record NC_136410.1, on the reverse strand, counting down.
ACATGGGCTTGGTGAACATGGGCCGTGAATGGGTTTATGGTCGTAAACCTGTTCACGACCGTAAACACAATCGTAAACATGTATACGACCGTAAACACCAAGTTGTTTACGGTCCAAGGCACAAAAATACATTTTTATTGAAAAGTAAAGTACAAACCATATTTTTGACCCAACTGTAGGTCGAGTGGCTTCGTTTGATTACGACAGCCGAGGATTGTTGACCCTGCATGGGAGGGTCTGGGTACCGTACTGGGGCGGAGTACGTCAGTTCTTGATGGATGAGGCCCACAAGTCTCGGTTCTCCATCCATCCAGGGACGATGAAGATGTATAAAGATCTTCGACCTGATTATTGGCGGCCCTACATGAAGTGGGACGTAGCATGGTATGTGGAGAGACGCCTGACCTGTAGGATGGTCAAGGAAGTGCACCAAAGGCCTCACAACAAGATTCAGTAGTTACACATTCCTTTGTGGAAATAGGAAGACATCATTTTGGATCTCATTACTAAGCTTCCTAGGACCGCACGTGGGGTTGATTCGATATGGGTCATCGTGGATCGATTGATCAAGAACGCCCATTTTATATCGATCTAGGAGAGCATCTTGGCCGAGAAGTTGGTCGAGATTTATGTGCGAGAGGTAGTGGCACGTCATGGAGTGCCTGTCTCGGTGGTATCAGACCGAGACGTCCGGTTCACTTCCAGGTTTTCGAAGCGGTTTCACGACGAGATGGGTACTCGTCTCCATTTCAATGATTTGTCAGACCTATGCCCGGGAATGCTCAACCCGAAGCCGAAGAAAGTTGAAAGATACATCTGGGGGTTGTCACCCCCGATTCAAGGGCATGCTTTGGCCTCCAACACAGTCACATTCAACAGCGCAAAGCGCCTGGCTCAATGACTAATCGATCATGAGGTTAAACAGGGTACTATCGCAATTACTGCTGACCCACCGAAGGAGGTAGAGGACCGAAGGAATCCTTGGAATGAGAGAAAGTGGCAATCCCCGCAAGAGAACCCCAAGAGGCAACAGTTAGTGAGAACCCACGTTGTTATTGTCCCTACCACCCCCGCACCAACAAAGCCGTACGTCGGCAATCGGTCGAAGTGCAATAGGTGCAACTTTCATCACCACGAACCCTGCCGTGAGATGCATTGCACCAAGTGCAACCGAAAGGGACACACTGTCCGCTTCTACAAGGAACCAACTTAACCAGCAGCGCCGGCCGCAATTATGGGACTAGGTCGTACTTCTTACGAGTGTGGAGCAATGGGACATTTCCGAAGGGATTTCTCGAAAGCAAACAATGGGAATACTGGCGGAAGTGGCCGAGTATTCGCAATAAGCTAGGACGAAACCGTTGCAGACCCAACTGTTGTTACGGGTATGTTTCTCCTCGATAACTCATATGCATATATGTTATTTGATAGTCGAGCGGAGAGGAGTTTTGTGAGTCATAGTTTTAAAAACCTACTCAAACAAATCCCTCAATCATTAAGTGAAACGTTTATAGTGGAAATGGCTAACGGGAAAACAGAAAGCGCTAAGGAAATATACATAAACTGTACCCTTTCATTAAACAATCAATCCTTTCCAATCAACCCCGTGCCAGTCTCAATAAAAAGTTTTGACGTCATCATAGGCATGGATTGGCTAAGTTCTCATCGTGCGGACATTTTATGTCACGAAAAGGCCGTTCGCCTTAATTTTCCAAATGGCGAAACCCATATTATTTATGGCGATAAGCCTGGCACCATTCTTCGCATTATCTCCTGCATCAAGGATCAGAAGTGCTTGTGCAAGGAATGCCACACATTTTTAGCTCATGTCGTAGATATGGAATGAGAAGTAGAAGACGTCAAGAGTGTGCCTGCCATATGTGAATTTCCCGATGTATTTCCTGAGGATCTTCCAGGAATACCTCCTGCAAGGCAAGTCGAATTCAGAATCGACTTAATTCCTGGAGCCACCCCTGTGGCCAAAGCGCCGTATCGCTTAGCCCCAGCAGAGATGCAAGAGCTATCCACTCAACTGAATGAACTTCTCAGCAAAGGATTCATCCGGCCAAGCTTCTCACCTTAGGGAGCACCAGTGATGTTCGTGAAAAAGAAAGACGGATCGTTCAGAATGTGCATCGACCTACAAGAACTCAACAAGCTTACCATCAAGAATCGGTATCCCCTACCACGAATAGACGATCTGTTCGACCAACTCCAACGAGCAAACTATTTTTCCAAGATCGATCTGTGATCAAGATATCACCTGCTACGAGTCCTAGAAGGTGATATTCCTAAGACGACTTTCCAAGCAGGATACGATGACTATGAATTTATAGTTACGCCGTTCAGACCAACCAACGCCCATGTCGTGTTCATGGACTTAATGAATCGAGTATGTCGTTCATTCCTAGACGAATTTGTGATTGTGTTATACTCATATACTCAAAGAGTATATAAGAACATGGTCAGCACCTGAGAAAAGTTTTACAGACATTACGAGCTGAGAAACATTATGAAAAGTTCTCAAAATGCGAATTCGGGATTAGGAAAGTGGACTTCCTAGGGCACGTGGTCAGCAAAGAGGTGATCCACATGGACCCTTCTAAGATCAAGGCTATCAAGAATTGGGCTGCGCCCACTTTTCCAACATTACTAAACCTCTTACCTCCCTAACTCAGAGGGGTGTAGCCTACAAATGTGGAGAAACACAAGACACCACATTTCAGACCTTGAAGCAAGCCCTGTGCAGTGCACCCATCTTGTCCCTTCCATAGGAACAGAAGACTTCGTAGTACATTGCGATGCTTCCAATCAAGGGCTGGGTTGTGTCTTAAATGCAGCGAGGAAAGGTTATTACGTATGCCTCACGAGAACTAAAATCACATGAGGTCAACTGCACCACTCACAACTTAGTACTTGGAGTAATGGTGTTCGCACTGAGGATTTGGAGGCACTACCTGTACGATACAAAGTACGCTATCTTCACAGAACACAAGAGCCTCCAGCACATATTCGATCAGAAGGAGCTCAACATGAGGCAAAGACGTTGGGTTGAGCTACTCAACGACTACAAATGCGAGATTCGTTATCATCCGAGAAAATCCAATGTGGTGGCAGATGCCCTTAGTCATAAGGAGTACTCTGGTCGAAGAGTGAAGTCATTAACCATGAAAATCTATTCACACCTGTCATCCTAAATCAAGGAAGCACATTTGGAAGCCTTGAAACCCGAAATCATGACAGGTGAAGCACTTAGAGAGATGGACAAGAATTTTGAGATCAAAAGTGATGGAGCTCGTTACCTCTTGAACCGAATCTGGACACCGAAGTTCGGTGGGTTCAAAGATATCGTTATGGACAAAGAACACGAGACCCCATACTCCATGCACCCAGGTTTAAATAAGATGTACCTGGATCTCAAGCAACTCTACTGGTGGCCAAACATGAAAGCAGAAATTGCTACCTATGTGGGAAAGTGCTTGACTTGCGCCAAGATCAAAGGAGAACATCAGAAGCCCTCATGTCTAGTCCATCAGCCTGAAATACCTGAGTGGAAGTGGGAGCAGATTTCCATGGACTTCATAACCAAACTACCTAAGACGCAGGGTGGTCACGATACCATTTGGGTGATCATCGACAGGAACCAAATCTGCCGACTTCTTGCCTATCAAGGAGACCGATAAGATGGAGAAACCAACAAGAACCTACATCCGAGAGATCGTGTGACTGCATGGAGTACCAATATCTATCATCTCGGATAGAGATAGTAGATTCACTTCAAGGTTATGGCGGACGCTGCAGAAAGCTTTGGGAACTAGGCTCGATATGAGTACAGCCTATCACCCACAAACTGACGGGCAGAGTGAGAGAATGATCCAAACCCAAGAAGACATTTTGCGAGCATGTGTAATCGAATTCGGTAAAGCATGGGATGTAAAATTTCCATTGGTGGAGTTCTTTTATAACAACAGTTATCACACTAGCATCAAGATTGCTCCATTTAAAGACCTTTACGGCCGCAAGTGCAGATCACCTCTGTGATGGGCGGAGGTGGGCGACACGCAATTGGCGAAAGGTCTAGTCCCTAATAGTACTCTCACTGGTCCGGAAATCATAAGGGAAACGACTAAAAAGATCGTTCAAATTCGAGAGCGACTGAAAGCCTCACGAGATAGACAAAAGAGCTATGCCGATAAAAGACGAAAACCCTTGGAATTTCAGGTTGGTAACCGCGTTCTACTGAAGGTCTCACCCTAGAAGGGCATGACATGCTTCGGGAAATGTGGAAAGCTAAACCCAATGTACATTGGAACCTTCGAAATTACTACACGGATTGGTCCAGTAGCATATAGACTTCAACTTCCAATCGAACTTAACAAAGTACATCCGGTGTTTCATGTGTCAAACTTGAAGAGGTGCCTATCCGACGAAACTCTTGTAATTACACTCGAGGAAGTCGAGTTGAATGAAAATATTAAGTTTGTGGAATAACCCGTCGAAATCATGGATAGGGAAATCAAACGAAGTAAGCAGGGTCGCATACCAATAGTGAAGGTTCGCTGGAATGCTAAGCGATGACCAAAATTCACTTGGGAGTGAGAAGATCAGAAGGAACAAAAGTACCTACATCTTTTCCCTAGTTCATAAACTTTTTCTTTGTAATGAATTTCGGGATGAAATTCCCTCTAACGCGGGGATGATGTACAACCCGTTATTTCAGATAATTGTAATGACTAAAAGTCAATTTTTTTAATCGCTTTGTGACATAATAAAATAGCGTCAAAAATGAAATGTTCAAAAAGCTTAGTTTGAGTATACTATGTGGTAGATATCGTAACAAGGTTTCCAAAAATATAAAGAACACAAAAATCCAAGTTATAAAAAAGAAGTTATGAACATTTGAAGATCCATATCAATAGCGGTAAAACACTGTTAACCCTAAAACGAGAAATTTCGATAAAATACTTATTAGCCTTAGGTATCTAAATAAAAGTCATAGATATCATTAAACCATGAACATACAAAAAAAGAAAACTCAAATCTGACTTCGTATGAGGAAGTTATGATTTTTCGAAGTTTTGGGATTGCGGTAGACAGGTAAAAACTCGAAATAGAGATTGAGCAATTTTTAGCCAAAGCAACCTAAATGAAAGTTGAAGGTCTCGACAATAGAAATATAACGGTAAAAATACAGATGAAAACGGACGTCAGATGAAAAGAATGTTGACCCAATAAATTCAAAACATAAATTCAAAACTAGCCGGCGAAGATTAAAAGAATGTTGTGGAGTACAGTCTCACCTACGCATGGATATAAAAATTGCCAAAATCGGAGATCGTACGCAAAGGTTACGGAATTTAGAAGTTGGGAAAATCCATTTACGCCCCGCGTACCAGAGGATAGGAACCTCGTCCCATCGGCCACAGGCTCTCCCATTGGACCTCCCATCCGAAATGCGTCATGCATGACGTCCGGTACGCCCAGCGTAACCCGGAGGTACGCCCCGCGTACACGAGGGTTCCAACCCCTATAAACGGGATTCGAGGGTTCCGTGTTTCATGGCTCATTTTCTCTCCTTCTCTTGCGTTTCTACCTCGTTTTGCATGCAAGAAATATCATGAAGTCCCGATATTCATATCCAAGTGACGAAGGAAGTTTTACGCTCCCGAGATTCCCAAGAATCTCGAGAAATTCGCTTTCTCCTGTCGAAGTTCTGCTGATTATTGCATTACCTTTTACAACCCGCCTCTTCAACCAAGTGAGTTCGTACCCCCATTTCTACGCTTTTAAATACTTTTCTAAAATGCTTTTACACATTACGGGGGAGAATACAAGTAAACACATGGTTAATCTTGTGTCAAAACATCTATCATTCGTTATACCTTTCATATTGTTTTTAATACATATCATATGGATCTGTTGACATGCAAAACATCTTACCTTACATTACCCTCTCGGAATGAAACATGATTATAAATACAATAAGCTTATTTATACGTTTACATCATATCAAGGGTAACCATTTTCAGTATACCATTTTTATACAAACAAGAACATCCACCTTTTATTATGCCTTTGTTAAGATTGTGAAAAAGGATAATCATTTCAGAAACAACATTATTCATTTTAATATGTGACTTAATTGAGAATCTGTGAGACATCCATCTTCATTATACCTATTAAGGTACCGCTGGAAGTCTTGTTTTATAACCAGAATCTCCCGTCCGGAGAACGTGACAAGTGTGTATAAATCTATACGGGACTAATGATCCCGTGCATCAACAGTGTCGAGATCCTGGGCTAGGATCTTATCATTATTCTCCTGAATTTGGAGTTGGTATCTTGTTTTAGGGATCACAACTTCATTTGGGATCACAACTTCTATTCCAAACACCAAAGAATACGGAGTTTGACCCGTCGCTGTTTTTTATGTAGTCTTGTCCTCCCACTTAATGAAAGGAGGTTCCTTAGCCCATCTTCCTTTCTTTTTATCTACATTTTTCTTCAGATTGTTGACTATGATTTTGTTGTAAGATTCTGCTTGACCATTGGCTTGAGGATGGATGGGAGTGGATGTTATAATTATTATTCCCCAATATGTGAAAAAGTCTCTGGTCCTTTCACTTCTTAATTGGGACCCATTATCACATATGATTTTGGTTGGGATCTCGAACCTGGTCAAGATATTACGTTTAATAAATGAGACCACCTCTTTGTCTCTTACTTGAATAAATGTTTTAGCCTCTATCCACTTTGAGAAATAGTCCATTGTTGCTAGAATAAAGACCTTTCTACTAGGAGCCTTTGGTAATTTTCCAACTATATCTATTCCCAATTTCATGAATAGTTAGGAGGAGATGATATGTTATAGAGTTTATGTCGGTTGATAAAGGATGTTACTATGTCTTTGACAAACATCATACTTTTGTGCATGCAAGAAGTTATCTTTTATCATTGTTGTCCAGTAGTACCTTCTCCTTAGTATCTTGGAGCATAATGATCTCCCCCAATAAGGTTGCCAGAATCTTCTCCACGTATGTCTTTCATAACTTCTACAGCTTCGTGAACTTTCAAACATATTAGGTATGGACCTATATTAGACTTCTTGTATAATATCCCTTGGATCATCACAAAGCATGAGACCCTCATCTTGAATGCTTTGTCTCTTATTTCTTCTTTTCGTATTGTTCCATCTCCAAGGTATTCTATGATGGGTTTGACCCAGGATCTTGATTATTTTGTCTACTAGGATCATGGTGAGTGGGTTGAGGATCAGGAACAAGGATTGTTGCGATGTTGGTAGTCTTATCATGGTTGCTACGATCTACTAATCATTTGGCAGGATCCTCAATCATTGCGATCATTACTTGGATTATTAGAATCATTGTCTTTGGTGAGATCCTAAGGGAAGATCCCAATATCGCTAAATGCTTTGAATTCGGAGGCTTGCTTTTTATTAATTTGAAGATATGATGCTAGCCTTTCGCCTTTAACTTCATAGGATCCATTCAAGTAGTTAGGAATTAATAAAGAATCTACGAATACCTAAAGATCCATGATTTGAAGATCCTTGGCTAGTTGTAGTCCAATAATCAGTGCTTCATATTTTACTTCATTGTTGATTGCATCAAGCTCGCAGCTAATGATCTGGGGTAGTATGTCCCCCTATGGCGATTTTATTATGATCCCAAGTCTTGTTCCTCTTTGGTTGGATGCTCCGTCCATGAAGCACGTCCATCCTCCCATGGTTTCTTCTTCCAGAAGTTGACGTGTCTCTATTTCCACTTTGGCTTGTAGATCATCACTAAAGTCAGCCACAAAATCTGCTAGTGCATGTGACATTATTGCAGATCTTGGCTCATACTTTATATCGAATATGCTGAGCTTTACAAGCCACTTGACCATTCTTCCTGAGATATTTGGCTTTCTCATAACATTCTTAATTGGATAATGATTTTTTACATGTATGGTATGAGTTTCAAAATAGTGTCTTAACTTAGAAGAAGACGTTACAAGTTCTAGTATTAGTTTTTTTGAGATGAGAATACAAGGTTTTAGTATCTAGTAGACTTTCAATTACATAGTAGATGGGATGTTGTCCTTGTCAAGATCCTTGGCTAGGACAACAATCATATCGTTCGATGATATTGAAAAGTATAGAGGATTGACTCTCCATCTAATGGTTTTACTAGTAGGGATGTTGAACTCAAATACTTCTTAAGTTCTTAGAAGGAATTTTTGTGCTCCATTATCCATTTAAATTTATTTTATTTTCTTTAGTATGTTGTATAAAGGTTTACACCTCTCTAAGGATCTTGAAATGAACCTGTATAGAGCCGCTAGTCTTCCAGTCAAACTTTCGATGCCTTTGTCTGTAGTTGGGGATCTTAGATTAATTATGCATTTGATATGTTTAGGATGGTTTGTATTGCTCTCTTAGTGACCATAAATCCAAGAACCTTTCCTTCCTTCAGTCAAAAGTGGAATTTGGAGATGTTCAGCTTCATATTGTATTCATTTAAAATGTCGAAGGCTCCTTAAAGATCCTTGAGGTGATCTTCAGTTCTCTTGGACTTGACCACCATGTCATCAATGTATAATTCCATGGTGTCCCCCATTTTGTCCTTAAACATTCAATTCACTGGCCTCTACTTTGTTGCTCTTGTATTTTTAAAACCAAAGGGCACGGTAATATAGCAATATATACATGTAGGGGTTATGAAGGCAGTTTTTTCTTAATTGGATGATTCCATCTACATTTGTTGGAATCCTACTGAAGCGTCCATGAATGTTTATAGCTTGTGTCATGCCATGGCATCTATCATCTAGTCTATATCTGGTAAAGGGAAAGGTTCCCTAGGGCATGCCTTATTGACATCTGTGTAATCGGCACACACTCTCCATTTGTCATTCTTCTTTTGGACCACCACTACGCTGGCTAACCATCTTGGGAATGTCACTTCTTTAATCATCCATATTCTTAGAACTTTTGCAACTTCTTCTTGAATGATTTGGTTTCTCTCGGGTGCAAATTTCCTTCTTTTTTGGTGTATAGGCCTGAAAGAAGGATCTATATTGACTTTATGAGTTATAATTTTCTTATCTATACATGTCATATCCTCACGCTTCCAAGAGAAGGTCTTGTTTCTTTCTTTTAAGAAATTTATTAGTTCTTTCTCGATTTGTTTTGGTATTGAGGATCCTATGAGGGATTTGGCTTCTGGATCCTCGATGTTTAGGGTTATTTCCTTCACATAATGTTCTCTTGCTTCTAGCACCCATCATGCCCCCTACTTTAATTGTTATGATTCTCGTGGTACTATTGAAGATTTCATCGAGTTCCTGTAGCATTCTTTAGATTCTTGCTGATCCTCGACGATCTCTACTGTCCCCAATGGATTAGGCATCTTGATGCACTGATGGTACGTTGATGGAACTGCTTTCAAGTCATGGATCCATGGTGTACCTAATATAAGGTTATAGGAAGACAAAACATCCATAACACAAAAATGTTGCATCGAATTTACCCCTTCGATGTAGATGAGTAACTTGATTTCTTGAATGGTGTGCTTTGTTTCACCATTGAATCCAATTAGGACCGAGGATCTCTTGATTATTTTCAGATTCCCGAATGCTCATCATGGTTATTGAATCTAAAAGTATGATATGTCTACCACGATCATTGAAGTGGTTCACGATATATAGAGTAATCACTAGCCTATAGTGGTGAGGATCCTGGATGTTTTCTCTACCCTGTTCATCAAAGATGATCTCCTAACTACTTATTATCGATGTATTTTTTTAGTCTTTCCTCCTTTTCCATCTTGGAAACTTTGACATGCCTTTTAGCTACAGAATAAGAAGTTCCACAAATGTCATATCCTCCGGAAATAACATTGATTACCTTGGTATCCGAAGGAGTGAATCCTAGCTTTTCCAAGATCTCCCTAGGGTCTTCGTCACACCCCAAAACCACGAACGGCGGAAACGTTTAGGGGTAGAGGACGTCATGTACAGTATCAGAACAGTGTAATATAATAAACAAGCAACAACATCATCCATTGCATTATCAGTAGAGTTTTAATACATGTCTGTTATTTCATAATGTACAACAATAATATGAATAATCAAAATAAGGCGAGTCTTGTCTGTGCTCCATCTTCTCAAAAACCTGACCACCGCACCTGTCTAACTGATGACCTGAGAATACAAGTTATTTTGAAAGCGAGTATCAGCCTAAAGCTGGTGAATTCATAAGTATTTAAGTGTCATTGTCTTGTTTATGAAAATCTGTTATGAAGGCCATGTAAATCTTTTATGTGGAAGAATTGATATAAGTTTGAAAATCCTAGAAAATCCCTTATTTCCTATAAGTATGAAATGTAGTCTTCTACCAAGACTTGAATGTTCTATAAGTAAAATGATAGTTTTTCCTTTCTATTTACTAGTACTAGAGTACTTAGTCTAACTCCTCGTTTATGTGAAAGTATCACAAAATAAAGTAATAGGAAATATGTAATAATGTAAGTGTTAGCCGGAGGTACTGGTGCTAACAAGTACTTAGTCTAACTACTCGTTTATGTGAATATATCACAAAATAAAGTAAAATAGGAAAATGATATGATAGTCTTCTACCAAGACCCTAATGTTCTGTTATGACTAAGTAGTCTTCTACCAAGACTCGAATTTTCTGTTATGGCTAAGTAGTCTTCTACCAAGACTCGAATGTTTTGTAGGTAATACGATAACTTTTCCTTTCTGTTGATTAGTACTAGAGTACTTAGTCTCACAAAATAAAGTAAACAGGAAAATATAATCATGTAAGTGTTAGCCGGAGGTACTGGTGCTAACAATACATCGCGGTAAGCGAAATAAATAACCTAATGAACCTCCGAAGATGGTCCAATTTTCCTCTGTAGCAGCAGTAGGTTGGAGGAAGGGTTAGTCCCATAAAGGTACTCCTAGTATAAGTAATAACCGTAGGCATCCGTAGATGTTCATCACCCACTGTTGCTAACAGATGAGTTCCAAAATGGTTAGTCCCGTACGTATATCCTGAGGTACTGTGGGATAGAGGCCCATCTAGGTATCCCGAGGTACTGTGGGATAGGGTCCTGGCTTAGATATCCCGAGGTACTATGGGATAGGCAGGAAGATTTACACAGAAGGTACTAATAAATCATCCTTGTAGTTCTAAGTACAAGTATCCAAGTAAGTAAATACAGGATAATGCATCTAAGTAACAGTCTTCCTGTATGGCATTCATGTAAGCGTGCTCATGTAACAGGTAAGTATATGTAAACATATTCATGTATCAGGTAATCCTAGGTAAGTGTACTCAAGTATCATGTAAGGTATTGGTATAGACTCATGAATGAACTGACTCTTGTGTGATTCCTTGTAATAGAAGTAATGTTTGATATCTTCACATTATCCCTATGATAATTTACTAGAAAGTAATTGGGTGTTCAAGTAGATTTATGCACTCTTGTTACCCAAGAGTATTGGAAACTAAATGAAGGGTGAAAACTATAATCTCTAACATATATATGAACATATGCGCATAAGTATAGTTTGATTCAAGAAGGTAAAATAATGGTTTTGCAAGATATCTAGGAGTTTTGAACAATAATTTAGAGTGACTTGATGTCATTAAACATTTCAAAACTAATACTTTTGTTATCAAGGTATTTTAAGATAGAAAACCACTTCATGTGTCACCTTTTGAAATATGTGAAATCTACCGAGTGAAAACACAGTTATAAAATACATAAGATTGATTTAATAACATACTGTTTTCTACTTGTATTCCCCCCCCATTTAAAACATTTAAAATCATTTAAAACATTGATTAAGGGGTATGAACTCACCTATATTTGGTGATTGGGATGAACGGAGCGGTATCGGATGGCTAGTTGTCAAGCGAGGACTTGTACACACACTATGATCCTAATGAACATATAATCACACATATATGCACTCAATTAGACTCAAATAACTAATTGATAATGGTCAAGCCATCCTAGACATAATTAACACTTTATATAAGTGTTTTAAGCCGTAAGGATTTCATCTAAGCTATTGTGGGACATGGTATTTGTGTTTAGGGTTTCCAAAGGACCCTATATGAGAGTTTACTCTCCATAAGCCATCACACATGGAGTTTACGGTTGTAAACTCTTGATTTTACGACCGTAAACTCCCAAACATGTGTGTTTGGTGTGTTTTGAAGTCCCAAATGCTTCCTAGAATTATTCTAACTTAGTGGCTAAGTCCTTGGAAGGGTTTAAGGTCTAGAGGTACTCCAAATAGGAGTTTACGGCCTCAAGGCCATTCCCCTTGGAGTTTACGGCCGTAAACTCCCTTAGGGTGTTGTTTTTGTTGCTTTCAAGCCTCTTGTACTTGTGGGATATGTTCTAGACTTTTATTCCTAGCATATAAAGGAATTAGGCACACCTTAGTGCCCTCTTTAGGAGTTTACGGCCCAAGAACCATATCTTGGCCGTAAACTCACTTGGTTAAGTGGTTTTTGATGTGGTTTGGTCCTTCATTTTAAGTGGAACAATTTCTTGTAAAGGCCTAGGGCTTTAGGTGTCATGAAAACACCCCTTATGTCCATTTATATGGAGTTTACGGCCTATGAGAGTTCTGGGCCGTAAAATCCCTTTTGTTTGTGTCTTTTCATGTGTTTAAGACCTTATACCACTTGGGAAAATAGCCTAGATACAAGCCTTAAAGGCCTAGAGTCCTCAAATCACCATTTGGTGTTTGGAAATGGAGTTTACGGCCTATGAGAGTTCTGGGCCGTAAACTCCCAATCTTGGGTGGATTTTGGCTTGTTTTCTTGTCCCTAACATGCATACATAATAGTCTTAGGGCTTAATATAACGCAAGTTTCGGTTTTGGCTTCGTTTCGGGAGTTTACCGCCCAAGAACACCTTGGGGAGTAAACTCCTAGATCTAATGATTTAGACATCTAAATCATGTTATAAGTATCTAATAAGCATTCTAATACTACTAGAAAAGGGTACTCACAATCTGGGATAAAAACCTGAAGATCCGTCAGAGAGAAAAGGCTTTTCTCTAGTTGGAATTATGAATAATGAATTAATTTAATTCAGAAAACTATTTATAGTCCTGAAATATTTTGACAGAAAATATTTCTATTCTCGAACTTGGACTGAAACATTATGAAACTTGAAATGTTCAAATTTCACAAACCTAGGAGCATCCACTCTCCTGATATTTCCTGAAGTGTAAACCCTAATGTACACAAACTTGTTCGGAAAAAGTCTGAAAATCACTGAAACTGGACTGGCTTCTATTGAATAGATATTGTTCGTATAAAAGGAAATTTTGGGTTGTCACAGTCTTTCTCTTTTTCCCTAGATCTTTCTTTTTCTTTCCTAGGATCTCTTTGAGATAACCCTTTCTGAGGTGATAACTAATCTCGTTCTTGAACGTTACACGGTCCTCAGTGTTGTGACCAAAATCCTAGTGATATGCACTCCACTTGGATTTGTCATTCCAGCTGTTCGACATTTCTCCCTTTCTTCGTTATACTCCTTTGTTAACAAGATCCTGGATAGCGAATATTAGACCTGAAACATCCAAAAAAAAACAATAATATGTAATTTTGGGAAATCCATTTTCTTCTCATTCATCATGAAGGGCATTGAACCTGTGATGGTCAACTTTGGAATATGGTTTTGACTTATAGAATTTTTGGTGTGAGTATTCTTCCTTCCTATTGGGATTATTAAAGGAACTTGGTGTGTTGGCCCTCTTCAGTATTTATTTGTCTTCTTCTAATCTGATGAACATTAGTGCTCGGCTTCTGAATTCATCCATACGTTTACATAGAGTCATCACAAGGTATTTGTAAAACAGGGAATCCTTCTTGAAACCCATCTTAAAGGCTTCCATGACAGTGGTCATGTCGATGTTTGGTATGTTTAGGTCTTCCCTATCAAACCTTCTAACAAAGTCCCTTAAGGTTACTTTGGGATATTGTACCACCTAGTAGAGATCACTAGTGGTCCGTTTAAATATTCTGCTACAAGAAAACTGATTATTGAAAAGATTAAATAAATGAGCAAAAGAGGTAATAGAATAAGGAGGAACATTAAGAACCCATTTTAAGGCTGATCATGTAAGGGTTGATCTGAAGCCTTGGCATAAGTACGCTTCTTGGAAGTGTGGCAGAATGGGAATGATCTCCATTCTCTCTTTATATTGTGTGAAATGTTCTTTAGGATCTGTGGTTCCTGTTGGATTAATGTCTAAGTCCATAACTATATTTGGTAAGACTTGACCCGACCCGGCATGGTCCATTTGGGTTGCATACCATCATGCACTTGAATGAGAGAAATAAGACACTTATGGTTATTAATATATTATAAGTTCTAGTATATTAATAATAAGAATAATAAGATTATTTAATTAGTATTGATCAAGAATTAATCTAGGATTAATTAAGTGATCAAAAGAAGACTAATTAAATATATGGGTTGATAGTGTAAATCATCCATACTTGTATAGTGGGCTAATGCTCCATGGATAATCAAGTTGGGCTAAAACCCATAGGATGGTCCATGGATGCTCCATGGTGTATTTGTACCCATGGATCCAAGGAAATGGAAAGCCATGACAATTAAGAGTTTACCCTAATTGTGTAACTATATAAGCATCTTATTATTGAGGAAAAATTGGCCACTAGTAGTATTCAAGAAAGGGCTAGCCGATTTTGGTGAGTGTAGAATTCTCTCAAGTCATTCTAAGTGTTTTGATGATTGTGATTCCATTTGAGGTGTCACACTTGGGGCACTAAGCACTCAAGCTTCATGAAGACTTACTACACCAAAAAGGTATGTATTCTATCCTACTATATCCATTGTTTTATATGCTAGATTAGGATAATACCTTGGAAGTTCTTATTTGCATGTATAATAGAGAAAACATAGATCCAAGGTATTTAGGGTTGCATGTACACTTAGGAAGTGTTAGAATGCTCAAAACCCAACAGTGGTATCAGAGCCACGGGTTGTTTTCTGTTATATTGATGCAAATATTTTATTTTCAAAGTTGAAAAAAAAAAATGAAAAAAAACATGAAGTTTGTCAAATTTTAAGATAATTACTTGTTCTTGAGAAAAACTAATTATTTGTAAAATTTGAATAATGTGCTTTATGAGTTGAATTAGGTCAAATTTAATAAAAGATAAAATAATATGATTATTTTATTAGTTTTAAAAGTTTGATCTAAAGAGTTTTATTTTTTTTGAAACCTCCATAAGTTATGGATATGAAAAGGTTTTTAAAAAAAATTGATTCAAAGTTTTATGGAGTTACAAAAAATTTGGTGTTAATGTTTTAAAGGATTACATAACTTAAGAATAAGTTATGGATCACCAAAAGTTTTTTGTGTTATCTTGTTTTATGAGTGAATTTGGATTAATGATGAAAATTATGTGATAGTTGGTTTTAATCCAAATTAATCTAAGAATTGATTCAAAAATGTGTTTTTGTAACTTGTCCTCAAGTTATATGAAAAGTCACATTTAAGAATCATAAAACTCATAAAAATTGGCAAAGGTTACAAAATGAAGAGTCTAGTTCTAATTAAATGGTTTTATGACTCCATAACTTGTCCTCAAGTTATGGAGGACCAAGAGTCTCTTCATTTAATAAAATAAAATAAAATAAAAAAAAAAGTGTAACCTTAATTAATTCCATAAGTTATAAAATAAAGAAAAGTTAATTCTTTTATTAGTTTAAAGTCTTCCATAACTTGTCCTCAAGTTATGGAACTTGAAGAGTTTTTGGATTAAAACTACTTTAAACACATAAGTTATGGAATTAATTAGTTTTGAATAGTTTCAAAACTTGCCCTCAAGTTTTGGAATTTGTAAAGTTTTCACTTATGAATACTTTAATTCCAAGTTAGCCCTTAGAATTTTAAAAGTTAAAATTCAACCCTTATACTTTATAATATTATAAGTTAATAATATATATATGTATAAGAGTAAAGTCAGTCTTACCGCTAGTACGCCTCATTCACGAAGCCGGTCTATAAGGTGGGTATAAGGTTGTTGCCTATAAAATGGCAACTTAATGGGTGTCCACTCTCACCCACCGCTTGCTTGACCGGTGGAGGGTCGTTAGCCGAACGGGTTTGACAAGACTATAATTCCCCTTCATTAAAAGTATTAATGATAATACTAAGTAACTAAACTCTTAATAATACCCAATCTTAGTTACTTAGGAAAAATGTGAATAAGGTGCTAACCCATGAAATTACACTTTACACTTTGTTTAAGTCGTTAGTGGAGCGTGTGTGGTTAACCGGCACACTAACTTGGACTTAACAAGGTAGGTAAAGGGTGACTTAATATTTATCATAGTATCGATGGAGCGTGTGTGGTTAACCGGCACATCGATTGAGGGGTAATTTATTAAGGGTACCAAGTGATTTGCATGGTTACTTCACACCTTGTTTTGTGATCCTCGGCATCCCAGTCACAAAACCTGAAGGGCACACTCGAGATTGAAACATGCCTTTGAAAAGTTCAATGAATCTCAAAGATCTAGGAGTTTCAAAACCAATTAAAACCTAATAATACATTTCGTTTATCTTGGTGGAAATTGGTGAATCGTCATTCACCTACCTTCAAATATTTTATAGCTTGGATTACGGCATACCTCTTCTAAGTTATAAAATATTTTGTTGGGTCCTAGCCTTAATATTTCATATTGGGTGTCATATTAAGGACTTTAAATCAACTATCTTGAATATCTCCCAAAAGATGTCTGGTTTAGACACCTATGATCTTCCCAAATCTCTTGAAACAAGGTTTCCTAATGAAGATGATGTCCCATGGATATCATACTTCTTCACCTCTTCAAATTATTCTCCCTAACCCACAAGTTCTTGAAAAGTTTAAGGTCACTCAGGCCCTATTAGGCAAGGCAAGGTCTAGGTGTGGTCACATCTTGGAGATGTAGTCACATATTGACAAGCCGGGAGAGTTGGGTGTCAAAATCTTGAGAAAGTTGGTGGTTCAACTACTTTCTAAGTCACATAGTGAGTTCTTTTGGAACACCTATGAAAAAGACTATGACAAGACCCTTAATGATCTTATCTATTTGTTAAGATCAACTTCCTAAAACTTTATGGACATTGACAATAGTGACACAGGAAATCCAGTAAAGCATTCTCTTCCCAATGGAAAGGGATCGGCTATAGTCAACTCGGTTGACCAAATGGTAAAGAGAAAAGCTAAGTCTGTGATAGTCCTGTGTACCATTATCAAAGGGTCCATATGTTTGTATTGCCAAAGAAAGGGCATTGGTTGCGAAGCTGCCAAATTTACCTAAGGATGTTAAAGTCAATAAGTTTGACTCTACTTCAGGTAAATTCCACTATCTAACTCTGTTAAGTTTCTATTCTGAGATTCTTGATACATGATGTGACTGGGTCACATGGCGATGTTTTAAGAATCAAAGGAAAAAAAAGTGAAGAAACTTAAAGAAAGAATATGCTGAATCTGATCGCGTAGATGGATTTCTATCGCATAGTTTGAAAAATCGGATTCTTGAGCTACTTCTTAGGAGTTATGAGATATTGCCTAGGAATAGATAACAACAAGTTCTCATATGGATTGTAAGGATAAGTTTTTTTTCCGCAAAGTTTTAAAATAAAAGAGAATTTTTTGATTTTATTTATTTTAAAATATCCTTACAATGGCATTTGAGGAAAAATTGTTGCTTATATAATTCCGTTAAGAGCAAGAGTGGAAATATGAAATTGATTCTTTCATTTGTGGTAATGTCTAAATTTACCAAATAAGGAAAGATTCTCATCATCCAAGGTTCAATTGGACCGGAACTTGGAACCATGCAAGTTGTATAGCATGATGAATGAGAACTTTCAAGTTTTGGAAAATTAAGACTAATTACTTGTTCACATGGATGTGTGAATCAAGTAAAGGACTAAGGGATCGAGTACACATTCTTGTGCACTGGTCAAGTCCACCACAAAAAGTTTGATAAGACTATTCGTCATGATTTACTTAAGTTCAGTAAATATGATTATACTTACAAGCTTAAGTGTAACTCTGAGACATTGGAAAAGGTTCCAATGTAAGGCAGAGCGAATAAGAAGAATCAATTTAGGCAGAAGGATAAAAGTTTCTCAAATCTGAAAAGATGGGAGAGTACTTTAGTATCAGTTTTTGTGATCATCTTAATGATTAAGAAACCATAGCACAATTAGTTCTCTAAGGAAATCTTAGTGCATTCTTATGACTAAGAAGAGGGATCTTGAATTGTTGAAGTGGTTAAATCAAGAAGATGAGTCATACTTCGTTCCAATACAAGTCTTAGAGTCATACTCCAAGATTGTAATTTGAGTGACATGTCTCAAAAGAAGGTTAAAACACTTGTCAAATGTAAGAGTAAAAGTTTTTCTACTCTTGTACATTTGAAATTGGTAAGTTGTGATGTTTTGGATAAAACAAAGACCAACTTAGGCCAATTGGGTAAAGTGTTTTTCTTGATTAGAATCCGCACTATCTCTTGGATGTTTGACAAGGGAGTCTTATATGTCAAGAGGACAGTGGGAATCTTAAAGGTCTTGAAAGTCTCAAGAAATAATCAAGAATAAAACCTGAAGTTCTTCGCTAGCACACGACTTGAGGTTTATAACCTATCGTGTTGACATATCTGTGCCCATTCCAGTTAAAGTTGGCTTTGCATATGAGTTCTTAGAGTTCTCAGTTTGTTGCATAACAACTTGGAAGCAATGGCAGGCCCTTGAGCTGCCAGGTGGCAAGAAGTTAAGATTGAGTTCAATCCATATGGTTTTGGATTTGTCATTATCTTTGTCTTGTGATTATGGTTTGACAAATTCATATGGGTAGGAACTCATACACCATATAAATCTAAGTGTCATAAGGTTTCTCTCCGATTCATGAAAATGATGGTGAGGAAACACTTTCACTAAGTAGATTTTATCTAGATAGCAATTGTGATATTTGCATTCTCAAAGTCGTTAGTGGAGCGCGTGTGGTTAACCGGCACACTAACCTGGACTTGTGAGAAGTGGCAAAAAGGTCTAAACATTATGATTACGGCATCCCTCTTCATAATTGTTTAGATACACAAGTGTGCTATCTAAGGGAAGGTGTATGATTTTGATAAAGACTTATCAAAACAATCTAGTATCAGAAATCTGAACTTTGGTAAGAAAGTCAGCTGATTTCTGAGTACATGTCAAAGCTAGTGGGAGCATAAGTGTTATGCTAATAATCATCATGTTAGTGGGAGCATGATAATTATGATAAGTATTGCAAGTTAGCAATGTTAATTATAGAAAACAAAAATTTTAATTGGGAAAAAGTTGTTTTGCTATAATTAAGGGAGAGGAAATTATACTTCATATCAAATCTATAAGGTTTAGATCTGAGGTTTTAATCATTTAGTCAAGGATATATATGAATTTCATGTTGGAATGGCTCAACATAAGGAAATTCTGTATATGGGTCCATTATTTGCGTTCTAAAATTCGATTATGATTACGGCATCCCTTTTCATAATCTGAATTATGAGAACTTGGCAAATTGAAATGGAAACATTATAGCAAAAGACTGGTTTAGTCTTTATGTAAGACATCATGAATCGTGTCCCATATGCTTCGGATATAGGATCGATTACATGTGCTATAATCATCCGTTCTAAAATTTTCCAAATGCCTGGGGCATTAAGAAGGGAAAAGGTTTAGAACTGGATATGACTAAAAGGATTAAACAATTGTCGAGGACAATCTAAGGTTTACCAAAGATTGGTTGCTCAAGGACAGTTGGAAGTATAGTGATAATTCTGGAAGGACCATATTGACATAATCTGTAAGGAGGCAACTCTTGTTCAGAAGTGATAGTCAAAATGGAATCTGGAAATGTTTCAAAGTTAGAATTTTCACTCTGTGTAAGATTAAGGAAACTTAATGCAAGAAGGATGGTTCCAAGGAGTTGATCTCCTTTGGAATGATCTGTAATGTTTGTTGTCAAGTCTTTATGACTTTGTGCATAATCATTACAAGAGGATCAATGCATATAAGTTTAGAATCTGACAGATTCCAGTAAATGGCATGAATTTGGAATTCTTGCATTTGCAGTAAGGATTTGGGAGTGTGAAAAGAGAATCATTGAAGTTATGTTCAATGGATCTAGTTCACAAAGTAAAGATCATAGACAAACATAGTATGCATACTTAGTGTGTGGCATGACTAGTGTTTTGAAAAAAAACATAGTGTACATGCTTGGAGCATGGGACAACTATTGTTTTAAATTCAAGAATAAAGTTGATAGCTGAAACAGTGTACAATGAATAATGTGTAATCATATGGTGATAAATAAAAGGTGTTTTATTTATGTTCAAAGGGTTGATACCATATTGGATTCAATTATTATTGTGTTTCACTTTGCATGTTTTGACTTCCCGAATAAACTAGGTTATTCTTCCGGAATGACTAAGTTATTCAAACCATCCACAGTCGGTCGTATTTTGGAAGTAGATATGAATTAAGACTGTCATGATGGGTTGTAGAGGTCTAAGGTGTTGGACAAGGCTACAACAATCATGAGTGCTCATAAGTTCTGAGTATTGGATTCAACCCGCGCTCATTGGAATCACTTCATGGATTTTATCACGAGTGATCATGAGACGATAATATCTTATATTCTTCAAACCTAGAGATATGAGTTGTTACTATGAGTTGATAGTACATTGATAGCACAAAAACGCATTTGGTAACTCGGTGCTATAAAACGTGCCTTTGTGTATGATTCAACAAGTAGTAGAACAAGCCATATGAGTCGAAGTTTATCCGTTCCTTTTACCTTCGGGATAAAAGCGATATCTGTGGGCCCCTCGATGATTTGATGATGACAAATGGAAGTGCTCGGCCGGGCCAGGACTGATTTGATTTGTTCAATTAGTCAGTTGTCATAAATCGGAAATCGGGAAACAACAAATGGACAGAGAGAATGATTATAATCCATGTCTCAGTCCATATGATATCTAGAATGGAGGAATATATGATCCCTTATCTAATGGACAAGTCACTGACAAAGGTCAGAGTTCATCTACAAGGTCAGAGTTCGACAGAAGCTTTTGAGAGCTACGATTGCCGGTTGGTTCCTGAAGTCATACGCAATAATAGTTTTAGACTTATCCAAGTGGGAGACTGTTGGATTAATGTCTAAGTCCATAACTATATTTGGTAAGACTTGACCCGACCCGGCATGGTCCATTTGGGTTGCATACCATCATGCACTTGAATGAGAGAAATAAGACACTTATGGTTATTAATATATTATAAGTTCTAGTATATTAATAATAAGAATAATAAGATTATTTAATTAGTATTGATCAAGAATTAATCTAGGATTAATTAAGTGATCAAAAGAAGACTAATTAAATATATGGGTTGATAGTGTAAATCATCCATACTTGTATAGTGGGCTAATGCTCCATGGATAATCAAGTTGGGCTAAAACCCATAGGATGGTCCATGGATGCTCCATGGTGTATTTGTACCCATGGATCCAAGGAAATGGAAAGCCATGACAATTAAGAGTTTACCCTAATTGTGTAACTATATAAGCATCTTATTATTGAGGAAAAATTGGCCACTAGTAGTATTCAAGAAAGGGCTAGCCGATTTTGGTGAGTGTAGAATTCTCTCAAGTCATTCTAAGTGTTTTGATGATTGTGATTCCATTTGAGGTGTCACACTTGGGGCACTAAGCACTCAAGCTTCATGAAGACTTACTACACCAAAAAGGTATGTATTCTATCCTACTATATCCATTGTTTTATATGCTAGATTAGGATAATACCTTGGAAGTTCTTATTTGCATGTATAATAGAGAAAACATAGATCCAAGGTATTTAGGGTTGCATGTACACTTAGGAAGTGTTAGAATGCTCAAAACCCAACAGTTCCATGGTAAGGCTTCATGGTAGGAGTTTGGAAGCTCTTAGGAACTCTGGTATCAGCTAATGAAGAGATAAATTGTGAGATCCTATGACTGGTAGGGGATGCTTCTAGTATAGGTTGGACAACCCCTGGTACGCTTGAGATCATTTGTCTTAGTTGGTGGAGTTCTTTGGCCATAATTGGACTTACTCCTACATCAAGATCGATAGAGTTAGTATTGATAGTGATGATGGGTTTTATCTGTTACAAAAATCTTATTTTGGCGAAAAAACATAAACCGTAAGTGCACATGCACCCTAAAGGTTCTATGTTCTCACTAGGATTTGCAAACAACTATTGAAAATCAATAACACTAGAACTACATTGTTATTTAAGAAATTACTAAAGGGTTATTAGAAAATACATACTTTAGTTTATTATTGCAAATAAACCATTAATACTTCCTTGTGCCTCTAATGGCTCACACCCAAACCCTAATAAATTGGAGACTAAATAGGAGATAGAAGGAGGAACGGAATTTTCCAAATTCTCTTTGTAATAAGATTAATTTCGAAATTCATAACCCAAAGAGGTTTATATAATTGATAAGGAGGCTAAGGATAACACATGCTTCCTTTTAGATAAGCCTTTCCCATTGCTTCTTTCCTAAGGCATTCTAAGACTGCTTAGAGCCCAATAAACCCTTTAGAAACTCTATAACCATCTAGAATTTCGTCCCCCCTTGTAGGAAGGTTCTAGAATTGGTCAATGTTCAATTTTTGAGCAATGTTACCTTTAGTCCTTCCACTATTAATTAATCCAATTAATTCTAATTAATTTATCGTTAATTTTTAATTAAAAATACTATTTATTATTAATATATTATTCTCATAATATATCAATAAACTATTTATTTTGATTTCAAATCAATTTATTAACTATATAATAAATTAATATATCAGTCTCTCTCTCTCTCCGAAAGGCATTCTAGTCAATAACTAGGTTTAAGGGAAACCCAAAAACTTTGCTAATAATTCAAGATTATAATAATTTAGTTATTGACTTAGACACCTAATCCAATAGTCTCCCACTTGGATAAGTCTAAAACTAAATTACTGGTATAACTTCAAAATTAAACTGCAAAGGGTGCTTTCCAAAGCTACTGTCAAACTTTGATCTGATCAAATATTTATCCTTTAGATAAGTGATCAAATATCCTCCATTCTACTAGATATCATATCAACATGAGACATGGATTAATCTGATCCAAAATTCTGTTTCTCGATTTTCGATTTATGACGACTTAATTCAGGCCATTAATTGAACACATCAATTCAATCTGGGCTTTACCAAGAAATTCAGATATCAACATCAAATCATTGAGGGTCCCAAAGATATTGCTTTTCCTTTTAAGGAAAAAGGAACAAATAAACTTTGACTCATATGCTTGTATCTTTTACTCACCAAATCATGCATGATACTACATTTTATAACGTCACGTTACTGATGTGTTTACATAACACCAATGCATATCTGACTTCTAAATTACAACTCATATATCTCCATTTCAGGAATATAAGATATTATCGTCTCAGAATTACTCTTGATAAAATCCATGACGTAATTCTCTGAACATGGGTTTATCCATTACTCAAAATCTTCATTTCCTAAGTAATCATGAATATTGTAGCAACACAATTGCTATGTCTAAACTCCTTAGACAATCTACAATCCAATTCATGACAACCTTAATTCACTTCTTACTTCCAAAGTATGATTGACAGTCGAATTTTGAATAATAAAATCATTCAGGAAGTAAAACATGCAAAGTGAAACACAATAATAAACTAATTAGCAATGGTCTCAACCCTATCGAATATAAATAATCTCTACTATTTAATCACCATAATGATTATGACTTTATTCATTACATAATGTTTCAAGTAATCAACTAACCACTTGAATTAAATAATATTAGTAATGCGATGTTATGATCATGCATATTATGCATCTCTATAGTCCTTCCTTTGTAAACATATCAACTAGACATTATTCTAATGATGCTCATTTCATAATTCCAAATTTTTGTCACTGTCTAAAATGTATTGGAATTCTAACCTTACATGCATTGACCTTCTTTGATTTTGAGGTTTCAAAGTCACAGATACTGAACCAACGATATTATAGAATGTTCTATTGGAACTTTTTTACTAGAAACAATTCCATGATAATAAAGTTTCAAATTCAAGGTACGCTCCTTGAAAACTTCTCTTGCATTAAATTTTCCAACTGGTATGTATATTGAATAATCAACTCCTATTATGGAAACATTTCCATATTCATATATGACCATCAATTTTGATCAATAATCATCTCAATCCTTAATCATGTTACTATGGTCTGTCTAAATTAATATCATACTTCTAACTGTCCATAAGCAAACCATCTTTGGTAAACCTCATAATGTTCTTGACAGTTATTTAACAACTCTAGTCACACAAAAAATTCTAATCCTTTTCCTCTCACTGCTCAAGTCATTTGGAAAAATCCGAATAAGTGAATATTATATCATATATAATTGATCCTATATCTAAAGCATATGGTACTCGATTCATCCTATTAGTTATATATTCAATCTCTTGCTATAATATTTTCATATATGGAATTTCCTATGTTGAACCATTTTAATATCATATTCAGATATGTCTATGACTCAGTTCTTTTAAAGTAAACGATCTAATCCTTTATATTCGAAACAAAGTATGAGTTCCCTCTCCGTTAAGTCTACCATAGTGAAACAATTCCAAAAATTTGAAGTGTACAAATTGAGAACTTTGTTTCCTATGAACAATACTGTCAACATGCAATACTCTCATCATATTTATGCTCCCACTAGTTTTGACATATACCTACAAATCTATTAGACTTCTAGACATTAATAATAACTTTCTTACTGAGGTACAAACTTATGTTACACCATGCTTCGATAAGTCTCAAACTAGACTAGTTAAGCTTATACAACTTTATTGGATTGTATATGTGTGAGTTTAAACCCTTTCAGATATATTTATTGAAATTTCAAACAATTCCTTGCCATTCCTCACAATTTGAAATGTCACACCCCCAAACCAGAAGGGCGGAAACTTTGAGGGCAGATGACTTCATGTAATATCGAAACAATTGAATACATAGTAAAGAAAGCAACACAACCATCGTATATATAATTTAAAAGTTACATTGTTGTAATATACTTGTTTCAAAAACAAATTACAATATGATGACAAAATGAGTTTAAAACTGACGCCTTAGCATCACTTCTCCAAATGCTGAATTTTACCTGTATTACTGAATCCTTGAGAAATACAAGTAGATTTAAAAGAGTAGATCAACATTTAAGCTGGTGAGTTCATAAGTATCTAATGTCCATGTTTGTATAAATTTTAATGAAATTGTTTGTAGATGTTTGAAAACTCCTAGAAAATCCCATATTTCCTACTAGTATAAAAGTAGTCTTCTACAAGACCCGACTATTTTGGATGTTGTTTCTAAAATTCCAATATTTTTCCATAAGTGTATGGTAATTTAAAAGTTCTAAATATGATAATCCAATGGTGTTTTGCATGCCTAGAATAGTAGAGTTATGTATGAATAAAATCGCTAAAGCATTTGATAACCCCGTAAATCAACGTGTTTTTAGTACTCCATGTGAGTTCTACAACCATGCTATTGACCCAAGCTGCCTGTAACAACGTTCTTTAGGCGTTGGAGTGTTATGACGTTTGTCACCCCAGACCTGCCGCACTAACTGTAACTAACAGTTTAGGTGCGGGATTGTCAATCCCGTATAGATCTATACACAAGTATCACGCTCTCCTTACGAGAGATTATGGTATATAACACAGGACTTTAACTGCATAGTCGAAAGTACGTGAAGCTGAACGTCTCACACAACTTAGTATCAAATAGAGTTACGTATGAAAAGCTCATTTGTTCTTGTATATGAAAGTATTTCTTTGATATGGTACTTATAGTATGTAAAACCTCTTGAATATCTAGTAAACTATACCTATTATAGTTTTTGTCAAATGTATAATTCTTTGTATGATAACCCTAGTGCAGTATCAGCTTGGCATGTAAGTATAACATTTGTAATAACCCTATTGGACATTTATTTACCAAAATATAAATGAAGTGTTTGATATTTGTATAACAACATGTTTATATTCTTAAAGGACAAGATGTCATTGAATAGGTGTTGCATGCGAACATTTTCATATGATAGTTAAGAATCACATATGATTTGTTATATAAAGATAGGTTTAGTAAAAGCTTATTGTTTTCCACACGAGAGTAACCATGTGTTTATTTGTATTTCCCCCCTTTGAAAGTGTATAAAAGCATTTATAAAGTGTTTGAAAACATAATTGTAGGGGTATGAACTCACTTGATAGATAGAAGAAGGTGAAACGATAACTGAGCATAACTTTGACTAGGGAAAGTTGAATTTCTCAGGATTCTCGGGTGTCTCGGGAGAGAAAAACCTTCCTTCGGAACTTGGGTATGAAGACCGGGGCTTTGGGATGGCTTCGGGGGGTTTAAACGCAGAGCTTTAGCACGAGAGAAAAGAAATGAGAAATGAAACTCAACACCTTAGACTTCTATTTATAGCCTCAAATTGGGCACAACGTCATGGTACACCTCACCACATCGTGGTGAGGGATTCTATCCTCTTCCATTGACGAGACGTTTGTTGACGCACCTGGCACCCATCAGTCACAGTACCATGTCGTGGTACACCTCACCGCGTCGTGGTGAGGGATTCTATCCTCTTCCGTTGACGAGACGTTTGCTGATGCACCTGGCACCCATCAGTCACAATACCACGTCGTGGGATTCTTCACCACGTCGTGGTAGGCTTGACAACCTCGAATTTCGAGTCTCGAACTTGTAAAATGCATAACTTTCACGTACAAGATTCGATTTCGACGTTCTTTATATGCACGCGTAGGTGAGAATATACTTTACAACTCTCGTTTAGACTCCGTCGGCTAATTTTGATTTAATTTTTATTATTTATTTTTAACAGGCCGGGACACGAAATGTCCGTTAAAAATCCATAACTTCTTCATATGATGTTCGTTCTCATCAGACTTTATACCGTTGTGCTACTATTGTCGACATCTTCAATTCTCATTTAGGTTGTATCAGCTAAAAATCTCTCGATCTCTATTTCGAGTATTTTAGCTATCTGTTGCTATATCCGAAACTTGGAAAAATCATAACTTCCTCATACGATGTCAGATTTGGACGTTCTTTATATGTATGTTCTCAGTTTAATGATATCTACGACTTGCATTTAGATACTTAAGGTTAAAAAGTATTTTATTAAAACTTCGTGTTTTACGTTTAATCGTATTGACGGTTTTGTTGTGAATTTTAGGTTGGTCATAACTTCTTTGTTATAACTCGGATTTTAGTGTTCTTTATATTTCTGAAAACCTTGACATTATACTATCATTTTAGGCAACCCAGTAGAGACTTTTGAACATTTTATTTTTGACGATAACTTAATTATATCAAAAGAGATTACAATTCTTGACTTTTTAGGTCATTACATTGATTCGAAATATCGGGTTGTCACATTATATATGAAGGGGGATGTTGTAAACATATTATGAATTTTAGAATGCAATTAATACAAGCATTGTCCGTATTGATCTTTATCAGATCCTTAAAAATCTACTATGGAAAGTGTTTCCTCATAACCATTCTCATGAATTAGAGTGATGCTTTACCCAAAAGATTTCAAAGTGCATACGTTCTCATCTATGTGAATATATCATTTGCAACCTATAATCATAAGATAAGGTTTAGGGCAAACCCAACTTGAAGTTTAGCTTTCCTTCATGGACTAAACTTTGCTATTTTAAATTTCTTGCGCTCTAGTAGCACAATGGCCTACGAATGCTTCCATGTTGTTAATAGCTCACCCATATTCATCAATGTACTTTCACCGACTAATATACTTTTGTATTTTGTAGTTAAGTGAGAAACATACATATCATAAGCGTTTCCAACTCAACTATAAGTGCACATAAATAAGAATATGTCAACCAAAGATGATAGGCTATCAACCTCAGGCGTGTTCTAGTGATAACTAAAACGTTTATTGTCACTTGACTCTTGAAACTCTCATATCAATATGACTCCCAATAACTTCTTGACATATGTGTTTTCTCCCAAGGAACACTCCTGAGGAGCTAAAACAAATATTCAAAGGTTTATGTGGATTCCCAACAATAAAACACTTCACATAATAGATCTTAGTTTATCCTTTGTTTCTCGATTAAAGAAAAACATCACAACTCCAATTCTATATTTTCTAGAAAAAGAAAAACATTTTTACTCCACATATTTCAAGGTGTTTTCAACCTTGTTAATTAGAAATGAGTTTTAAGATACGACTGGTACTTACTAGAGCATGGCTCTAGAACTTGATTTCGAATGAAGTATGACTCATCTCTTGATCAAAGTATTTTTCAACATAAACTGATTCCTCTTATTAGTCGTACAATTGCACTAAGATGTTCTTCAATGATAAATTGAGATATTGCTCCACAATCATTAAGATGATCATAAAACATGATGTTAAATTACTCTCATTTCCTTTCACTGATTTGATAAACTTTTATGTTACTGCCTAATAGACTCTTCTATTCATTGTGGTATTCTTTCAAAATCTTTACAAAACTAGTAGAATTATTTTCAATCTTATGAACAAAACATTTTTACTAAAACATCAGAAAATCATGACGGATAGAGTTACCGTCCTTTGTGGTGGATCTGAAGAGTCCATAGTCAATATCAGCATGTACTAGATACATTAGTCCTTCACTTGACTCACATAAGTGAGCCATAATTTTCCAGTATACAACATTCTCATACACTATACAATACGAATTATACAACACCAGGTATCTGTTCAGTTGGTGATGAGATTTCTTTTCACTTGGTCAAATATGACAATACCACAAGCGATATCACAAGAATCAAATCCAAAATTAATATCGTTATTATTAGAAATGTAAAAAACGCTTTCATAATTGACATTGCATCGAAATATAAGAAATAAGGCAACTAGATAAACCATAATTTCACTTGTATTGAAAATAAACGAAAAATCGGTACTTGTTCTTACAGCGCATAAAATGAAAACCTATGGTTCTAGACATTTTGTAAGAGTAATAGAAATATATTAAATAATCCGAACTCCTTAGTAGTTGCTCCTACTTTTGATCATCAAACCATGTGACCGAAGTCCATCTCTCATGATTAGATTTATATCAACTTGATCAAGCTTCTGTCTTTCTCTTAGCTCCTTTAATACTATCAAAATGTGATCATCACATCATGTATTAGCAATCTATGAATAAGAACCTATAAAACAATGGAGTTACATAATGGATGTACCTGAAGTAGACTCACACAACTTGACTTTACTATCTCTAATATCTTTCAAGTACTTTGGGCAACTTTGTTTCCAATGTCCTTTCAATTGGTAGTACAAAAAATGGACTCTTTGGGGTAAACATGTGGAACAATTCTAGAACTAGCTATTTCTATTTACCATATGATCAAATAGTTTCATCTTAGACAAACCACTTTCCATTGGGAAGAGAAATCTTTTCTAGACCACTATTGTTATCATTGTCAATGTCTATGGAGACCTTAGAATTAGATCCTTTAAGAACCTCCGCTTCACATGTGCTCTTAAGCATTTCTGCTTCAATAACAATCAATATTTAGATCAGATCAATTAGGATCACATCGGGATTCCTCATATGAAAGTTTTTTTTAACAAACTAACCATATAACTTAGGAAGCAAGAGAGAAATAAATCAATGGCTTTCTCCCATAGGAAGACAACGCCCAGGCTATGAATGTACGATTTCTTTTTAGAACATGCGTACATACAAAGTTTCCATCTTGATGTTTACATGCCAACAAGGATTTAGTAGTCCCGTATCTTTCAACTTGAGGAAAACTCGATGTTAGAAAAGTCACAAGAGAAGGAGGTGGAAGAAAAATGATGCCTAGTTTAATTATTTCCTAAGGAAGGGAAAAACAATTTCAACTTGACTTGAAACTGGAAGACCACCTGTAAAAGACTGAGGAGAACTATTTTCTTAAGAATGAAGAAGACCATTTCTATCTTCATAAGATATTTTAAAATATGAGAAAAGGAGAATTCAAGTTAGCTGATTTTAATTCTTAATTATTAACCCATAAATTTAAATAAGGATAGGATCCATATTTTCGATACGAACTTTGAAGATGGATAGTGTAATCAAATTAGAATCTATTTTAGGTAGGTAAGGCTTTTACGAATTTCAATGTTGTGAAACTCCTATATCTTTGGAATTTAATGAATCTTATCAATTGCATGTTGAATCTCATATTATGCTGTCACTTTTGTGACTAGGATGTCAAGGATCACAAAGGGGATGTGAATAACCATGCAAACCTGCTTGGCCACCTTGATATCTTTTACCATCTCATATTGACATGCTGGTTAACCACACGTTCTCCATCAACAATGATAATCTTCGAGACGCCTCTCATATTTCTCTAAGTCCCTATTAGTGTGTCGGTTAACCACACATGCTCCACTAACGACATATAAGACATGACGTGCGTCTTCATGGATTAACATACTGTTCACATTTTCCTAAAGTAACTATAGTGGAATTTGTAATAAAAGAGTTTCAGTACTTTAATAGCATCATACTTTTAATGAAGTTAATTTCCTATCAGATCCGTTCTACTAATGACCCTCCACCAAACAAGGATGTGGTGGGTGTGAGTGGACACGCAACTAACTACCATTTTATAGGCAGTTTCCTTATCCCCCCCCCCTTAGAGTATGGCCACGTGAGTGAGGCATACTAGCGCTTTAACTGACATAGTCTTATACATATAGTAATTAACTTTTAATAATACATATATAAGGTGTATTTTAAACTTTTCAAAATCCAAGGTTTATGTTTAATTTCTTTGAAATTAATATAAAATTAAATTTATTAAAAAAAACCAATTTTGATTAATATTTATCTTTTAATTAAACAATTAATTAATTTAATTTAATCAATATGGATCAAATAATTCCTTACAATTATACAATTAATAAAATAATTCAATTCAATCATTATCCCAAATCTTCTATTATTTGAAAAAAGCTAGGGTTTACTAGGTTTCAATTATTCAAATTTTATGGTCTTAAAATATTGAATAATAAAATAAGGAAAACTCTAGAAGGGACCCTTAAATATTCGAAAATTAGGAAAAAGGGGTAGTGTTTCTAAAACCCTTGCAACTTTCAAAAATATAGGGTGGGGGCTACGGTTTCACGAACCCAAAAATATTTCAAAATTTGCCTTCATAGGGTTTAGTTTCTATAAACCCTAATTTTAATCTATTCAACTTTATGCAAGGTCAAGGAGAATAATGTCTTTGATACTACAAACGGGTTTTATATGTTACAAAAATCTTATTTTGCTGGAAAAACATAAACCCTAAGTTCACATGTACCTAAAGGATCTATGTTCTCACTATGATTTGCAAACAACTATTGAATATCAAGAACCCTGGAACTACATTGCTATTTTCAAAATTATTAAATGCTTATTAGAAAATGCATGCCTTAGGTTATTACTTCAAATAAACTAGTAATCCTTCCATGTAGGTCTACAGAAAGCAAGCACCAGAAGTCTCGTGCCTCTAATAACATTCACCCAAACCCTAGCAAATTGGAGACTAAAGGGGAGAGAGGAGGATGAACGGAATTTTAAAAAATCTCTTTGCAAGGAAGTTGCTTTTGAAATTAATAACCCAATGGGATTTATATACATGATAAGGAGACTAAGGATAAGGGAAGTTTCCTTTTAGATAACCCTTTCCCATTGCTTCCTCCCTAAGGCATTCTAAGCTTCCTTAGAGTCCTAGAATACCTCTAGAAACCCTCTAGAAACCCTATAACCATCTATAATTTTATCCCCCCTCCTAGGGAGGTTCTAGAATTGCCCAATGTTCAACTCTTAAACACTTTCACCTTTAGTCCTTCCATTTTTAATTAATTCAGTTAATCCTAAAATGAATTCCAATTAATTTTTAATGAAAAAATATTGTTTCAAAATTTTCCTCATTACGGTTTAGTTTTTATAAACCCTAATTTTAATCTATTCAACTTTATACATGATCAATGAGAATAATGTCTCTGATACGACAAATGGGTTTTACATTTTACAAAAATCTTATTTTGGTGGAAAAACATAAACCCTAAGTTCAAATGTACCTAAAGGATCTATGTTCTCACTATCATTTGCAAACAACTATTGAATATCAAGAACCTTGGAACTACATTGCTATTTTCGAAATTAATAAATGGTTATTAGAAAATACATGCTTTAGTTTATTACTTCAAATAAACTAGTAATCCTTCCTTGTAGGTCTACAGAAAGCAAGCACCAGAAGTCTCATGCCTCTAATAACTTTCACCCAAACCCTAGCAAATTCGAGATTAAAGAGGAGAGAGGAGGAGGAAGGGAATTTTCAAAAATCTCTTTGGAATGAAGTTGCTTTCGAAATTCATCACCCAAGGGGGATTATATACGTGATAAATAGGCTAAGGATAAGGCAAGTTTCTACAAACCCTATAACCATCTATAAATTTCTCCCTCCACCTAGGGAGGTTCTAGAATTGGTCAATGTTCAACTTTTGAACACTGTCACTTTTAGTCCTTCCATTTTTAATTAATCCAATTAATCCTAAAATTAATTGCAGTTAATTTTTTATTAAACAATATTGTTTCTAATTAATATATTATTCTCATAATATATTAATAAACTATTTATTTTGATTTTTAATTAATTTATTAACCATATATTAAATTAATGACTCTCTCTTCAAAAAGCATTCCAGTCAATTACTAGGTTTGAGGGCAACCCGAAAGGACTATGTTAATAAATCAAGATTATACTAATTTAGTTATTGACTTAGACACCTAATCTAATAATTGTTACTATTAAAGAAGTTACTAGTATTTATATTATTAGGAGTATTGAAGGTCTCATCAAGATCCCAGGCCACAAGAGTTTGGATGTTTGGGATTGCTCTCCTTGTTAGAGTAGCAATGGATGTTGGAGATATTGACTTCGAAAATTTCCCTAGGGATCCTGCGTTGTTGAAATTTAGGATCCTTGTTTGTAAGATTGAAAGTGTCGCCTCCAGCGGTTTATAGATCTCTGCCCTTATCCTTTTGACTTCCTTCAGTAGTGTTTTGTTGTCTTCATGTTCTTGAGCTACCAGATGTGGTAATGTCTTCATTAAGAAGAAGATTTTTTTATTTAAGACTAAGCCAGGAGGAACTTGGGGTCCCAGGGATCCTGGAGTAACTGAAGGATTTTTCATCTTCGGTTCATAGGAAGTCTTCTTATGAACAAGGGGTCCTCTTGGAGGATATGGAAGTTTTTTTGCAAGGAATAGAGGGAATAGAGGAAAAAAAGAAGGTTGCTTGTCTCGAAATGATTTTCAAGAATTATTAACATCATGGCCCCATGATGGGTGCCAAATTGTTTCAGTCCAATAAATAAACTGAGTAGATATTTACCAATTTGTATGAGAGGTTGTGGTGCTGTTGGTAAAGTGAATATCAGAACTAGAACAAGATTGCACAAGTGGTTTACAAGGAAAGTCTTCATGCTTATTAAGATCTCCGACACAAAACATTGGGAGGTGATAATGATCAACTACCTTGTTTAATTGTATTGATTGAATGATTGATTACAGAACTGGAAGTAAAAACATGGGTAAAAATATTGCAGTGAGTGTAGGTGTATGCAGTGTGTGAAATACATGTGTATTTTTAATCTTGCCTAAGTAACAAGAAGTCCAATATTCTCGGGATCCTCTCAAATAAAAATGAACATGTTTGTGTGACATGGTATTCCCGGGTCCTTTGCTTGATTTAAATGTTTCTCATTTAGAATGAGTCTTATGTTGACTAATTCTACACATGTAAGAAAAAGATTATATATCCATTATAAACGATAAGAAATAATAATAATAATGGTCTGGATCCTGAAAGTTCTTGAGGATCCGAGATCCTAAATAGGGTTGAGGATGTTGGTCGTAATAGTTACTACAACAGACAAGAAGGAAGGTAGGCTACCATGGAAGATCTCATGGTTAGGAAGTCTTATTATTATGATCTTGAGGGTTCGTAGGAATCCTTCCTCGTTGTGATGAAATTCGAAGATTGGTCAGATCGAGTGCAGAGCAAGTTACCGTGGGGTTTATGTATTCTAGGGCACATGTGTTTTCCTCACACCAGAAAGTTGTTAGGTAAGGTACTTTTGTGGTTAGTAGTTTCTTTTCGAAACACAAAGGATCATGAGAAAGGATCATTTCAATCCCTCATATTGGGTATCAGATATGAAGGACAAGGTTAGCTCGTAGTATGGGTTTGTCATTTATGGTCATGGTTGGGTAGTATTTGATCTTTTTTGCAACTTCATAGTAAGGTATGTGTATTTTTATGTGGGATTTGTTCTTCTAGAGAACGCAATCATTGGGTTTAGTAGTCAATCCATTTCCATTGTGGCAAATTTGTTCTTTACCAACTATCGAGGTTATTTGAAGGCTTCAAGCTGCATCAATTGAAGGTGTAATTGACGCTTCAACCATTAATCGGCATCTAAAACGTGTATACTTAATCCATGAGTTTGTGAAATCCTGACTGTTTGGTTGTGGAACTATTGTTTCGAGTAGGCAAGTTTGGCAGCTGTCCTTGATTGTTGGAAGTTCGAAAGTCAAACTAGCATTGTTTAGTTTTTCGGGTGGGACCATGGAACTATGCAGAGTTTGGTTTAGGCATATCACGTCGGCATGGTTTGTGTTTGGGCTGATCCAATTAGGTTTCTGACAACACTTCTAGATAATTTTCAATTTTTCTTCAAATTTAGAAGTATTCACAAGTTTGTTGGGCATTAGTGGGATCTGTTCAATTTTAATTAAGGTTTGGGATCTTGTTTTGTTTATTAAGATAATGTTTTTGTTAGCGGTTGATGCTTGTTCTTTTAGTCGATCCACTGGTATTTCATCCTTTCAGTAAGGTTAATATAAATAATGAACACAGTCAGCCCGAGGAGCATTGTGTTAGGAAGTGTGAATTGTTAACATTCTAGCAGATAAGGTCTTGTGGAGTGTAAGGGGATTAAGTGTGATATCCTATGTACAGACGGTCTGGCCTTATCAAATAGTTCTTATTGGATTTATTGTTTTCGATTTAGGGGTAATGTCCAATAGTTTATGTTATTTCCTATTTACATTCATGCACGTTTTGTTCGATGATGCATGATTAGCAGTTTAGAATGTGGAAGGGTTGCATGTTATTGAATGGTATGACTTTTGTGGTTCTTGGTAAGTATAAGGTGGGATGTTGATTGGATTTCTACATATCGGTGGGATAATGGCCATGTACCTATAGGACTACCACATGGACATCACTTGTGTGTTGGGTCGGCAGTGGTGCCGTGGAGATCCGTATGTGTGATTTGTTGTTCTTGGGTATAGTTATGCATTTTGAGCGGTATGGAAATACTACGGATGGCTTAGTAGCCAACGAGTTTGGGTCATAATTTGGTAGGATTTTGTCTTGTTAAAAAGTAATAGTTATTTTCGACAGTTCCTCGTGGAGTTTTCATAGTTGATCTTTATGTGTGGTTACAGGAATAGTTCTGATTGAGTTCAGTTGCCAGTAATGATGTGTAATGTCCCAAAAATAAGACCCAAAAATTTCATTTTCAAATGAATAAAAACCGTAACCCAAAACATCATCATAAATCCGAAGTGGAACAAATGTATCAATACATTATAAAATATCAGGGTTATTATGAGAATGCTGAGCAATATCTTGTGAGCACTGCAATCACCCCGAGCACTTCCCTTTTGCACCAGAAGTACCTAAAACATAAACTGAAAATGTAAGCACGAAGCCTAGTGAGTTTCCCATAAATACCAAATACCACACATATGAAACATATAATGGGCCCCACCCAATACCGGCCCCGCCCTAACTTGTATAATGGGCCTTGCGCACTGAGTTTAACGGACCTTGCCCTAAATCACATAACATTCCCCGCACATAAAGCATAATGGGCCTCGCCCTAACTCTCACAACGGGCCCCGCCTAACATACAAACTTACACGTATAACTAGTAATAGCATACAAAATACCCATTGGGCCCCTCACACTAAGCATACAAACACATACACATACAAGGGTCACGTAGACATCTAACACCCTAAGCTAATAAACCATGGGTCGGATTTCGTGCCTTCAACCCACTAAACATGGTGAGGAAGTCTCACCTTAGGCTACTAAATCACCAGAATAAATCTATGGCTGCTCGTCCGGTAAAACCATGCGCTATCGATACCAACAATATCCAAATTATTAATTGGATCTCAAGCCATAAACATAGGTCTAATCTATTGGCGCATACCAAGCCCCAGTCCATTTACTAAGATACTACAAAATCTCATTGACAATCCAAGGTCCAATTATGGCCCAATCTTCTAAATTGGTCCCAAGACCCACCATGGGCCTAAAACTCAATGAAGCCCAACAAGCTAGTCCAAGTCCAACACCGAAGTATGTTCTCCCAACAAGGCCCAAGAAATGGAAGCCCAAACCGTGGACCAATATCAAGAACGTCCATTCTAAGCCCATTTGTTGAGTACACGGGGCATACTCAGCCCGTACGCTAAGTGTACTCCTCCTGGAGCTAGTACGTTCCGTGTACCATATAGGTACACCCAACGTACTCCACAGTGTGCCACCCCACTCCATTAAGCACTTAAACAGTTCAGTCCCTACTTTATACTCTCAGACCTTGTCTCAGAAGATGACTTATCATGTAAAGATGGCAACTTTACGTGCACGCATGGCTTAATAGCGCTCTAGACTCAAAAGTGCTTAACAAATGGTCTTAACACATGCATAAGTTAGTATACACCATAATGTTTTCATTTTTTAGCATAAGGGACCTCTAAAATGTCGAGATCTAAAGCGTTAAGCTTCAGAAACGACCTTGTTTCACAAGGACCAAACAAGAGGGACCAACATATCCATAAACAAACTCAAGAGTAGATCTATACAAGGAGTTGACAAGTTATGGAATTTATACCTCAATAGTCACGAAGTGAAGAAGCTAAATCTAGATCTCTAAGCTCTTCTCTAAGGAATGAGTGTTCAATCTTCTTCTACCACTTCAATATGCACAAGACCACACCAAAATGCTTCACAAGTGCTCAAAAGCAACAAAACAAGGCTAAGGACAAAATTAGGGTTTTGAAGATATGGAGGTTGGAATAAAATATTAAAGAGGTGGGTTTAGGAAGCTTAAATAGGGCACAAACCCTAAAAATTAGGGTTTATCCCAATCCAGCGTACGCCCAACGTAAGCACATGTACGCCCAACGTACGTGGGCAATGCCACTATCATGGTCTAGCTAGTACACTAAGCGTAGTCAATGAGTACACCTCATGTACTATCCAGAGGACACATAATGCAAATATTTATTTAGCAAGGGTTAAAAGGAAACTTATCAGGTTTGAATGTTACAATTCTTACCTACATGGATTAGTCTTCGTCCTCGAAGTCCGCTGCTCCAAATAACTTCGGATGGTGCTCCTTCGTCTCATCTTCCGGCTCCCAATTCCCTTCAGAACCCTTACGATGCTGCAATTGAACTTTCACCAACTCAACAACCTTGTTCCTCAAGGTTTTTGTCTTCTGGTCAACAATTGCCACCGATATCTCAATATAGTTGAAGCAGTCATTCACCTGAATATCCTCCAATGAAACCACTATGGAATCATCAACTAAACACTTCCACAGTTGAGAGACATGGAACATGCTATGGATCAGACAAAGCTCATCTAGAAGATCCAAGCGATATGCAACCCATCCCACCTGGGCCAAAACCCTAAAAGGATCGATATACATGGGGCTCAACTTACCCCTCTTCCTGAGTCGGATGACACCTTTCCAAGGTGACACCTTCAAGAGAACCATATCCTCCACCTGAAAATCTAGGTTTGATCAGTGTCTGTCGATATAAATTTTCTGCCAACTATGAATTGTCTGGAGCCTACTCCGAACCTAATGGATTAAATCAATAGTCTTGAGAACCACGTCAATACTCCCCATAACCCGTTGACCGACCTCACCCCGATGTATCGGGGTTCTACATTTCCTCCCATAAAGCATCTCAAAAGGAGGTCGATCAATGTTGGCATGATAACTATTGTTATATGAAAATTCCGCTAACGGAAGATAGGTATCCCAACTCCCACCAAAGTCCAAAACACACACCCATAACATACCCTCTAGAGTCTGAATGGTCTGCTCGCTCTGACTGTCAATTTGTGGATGGAAGGTCATGCTGAAATGAAAACAATTAACCAAATCGTCATGGAACATCTTCCAAAATCTAGAAGTAAACCTAACATCCCTATCTAAAACCACGAAAACTGGCACCCCATGTCATGCCACAACCTTACAAATGTATACTTCCACGAACTTCTCCACATAGATACTCTCTTGGATCAGGATAAAATGTGCGCTCTTGGTCAATTGATCCACGATGATCCAAATCAAATCCACTCCGCGTGCAGTCGTGGGAAACATCATAATGAAATCCATGATGATATCCTCCCATTTCCAAACGGGAATATCCAACAGCTGCATTTTGTTGTGAGGTCGCAGATGCTCGGCCTTGACTTTCCTAAGAGTCAAGCACTGCTCCGCATAACAAGCCACATCCCGCTTAATGCAAGGCCACCAATAATCAGGACGAAGATCTCTATACATCTTCGTCGCCCCAGGATGAATGGAGAACCTATACTTGTGCCCTTCCTCCGTTAGAACTTGATGCACTCCACCCCAGTACGGAACCCAGACCCTCCGATGAAGAGTCCACATCCCATGAGTATCATAATCAAAGGAAGCCACCTAACCCACAATACGCTTACTCTTCTGGTGCTTTCTTTATTAGCATTGACATGAACCTCCCGAATCCTCTCCAATAGCAGAGTAACCACAATCATCCTCAAACATATATCCCTAATTGGAGCCACAACTGCCTTGCGGTTGAGAGCATTGGCTGCCACATTGGCTTTTCTTGGGTGGTACAGGATCTCACAATCATAATCCTTCACCACATCCAACCACCGGTGATGTCTCATATTCAGATTTGGGTAATCCATTAGATACCTCAGGCTCTAGTAATTCGTGTAAATAGTATAGCAGACCCCTTAGAGGTAATGTCACCAAATCTTAAAGGCGAAAACCATAGCCCCCATCTCCAAATCATGTTTTGGATAGCTCGCCTCATGAGGCTTCAGCTGTATCGAAGCGTAAGTGATCATGTGACCCCTCTATGTCAGCAATGCCACCAACCCGTGATCAACGCAGCATAATGCCACACCCCAAAACCGTGAATGGCAGAAACATTCTAGGGCCGAGGATGTCATATACAGTATCACAACAATGAACAATTGTAAACAAGAAACAACATCATCCATTGCATTAATAATTTAATTTCATACATGTGTGTTCTTTCAAAATATATAGACACCAAAATATACATATCAAAATAAAAGACGAGTCTTGAACGAGCTCCATCTACTCAAAAACCTGGCACCTGTACCTGACTACTGGTGACCTGAGAATACAAGTTATTTTGAAAGCGAGTATCAGCTTTAAAGCTGGTGAGATCATAAGTATATTAATGTCTGTGTTTGTATGAAAGCATTTGTAAAATGTTTGCAAGATGTTTTGTACTCCCCTAGAAAACCTTATGTTTCCTACTAACTTTAGCGTTCTACCAAGGCATCTAGTGTCTGTGCGTCTGTCTCTTGTAAGAGTGTGTGTTTTCCCAATTCTGACTATCATTAACCAAAATATAGTTTTTACATTATCGTGCATCGTGTGAATATTCACGAAGTGAATGTAATGGGAAAATATTATAGTACCATAGTATTTGTAATAAGTGACTACCGCTGTACTAACTACCTTAAAACAAAAGGTCTTCAAAGTAACATGTGATTGACTTGTATCCTGCTACCGACTCTAGTAAAACGACGATGTAAGACGCCGTAAGAAATGACATTTGGCACCCGTAGACTTACAAGTCCCACTGTAGCGAGCAACAAGGTGTAGGATAGTCAATCCAATATAGATCTATATGCAAACTCATACGCTCCCCAATTAAGGAGATACGGGATACAAAAACGGTCATGGTAGGTAGTGTCATGACCCGATTAAATTGTTCACATAACTGCATATATGTATGTGTAATGAATGTATTAACTGTAAAGTATACTCTTTCTCTGTCTAGCCTATATGTACTGTAAGTTCTGCGTGTGCTAGTTATACTGTATGTTCTTTCTCTGTCTAGCATGTATAGTAATGTACTATGTGCACTACTCGTACTGACTCATGAACGAACTGACTCATTGTATGTTTCATTGTGCTAGTAATAGTATTAGTATCTTCCTGTGCTACCCCTGTGGTAGCTTACTATTAATGTAACGGGTGCGTATGAACATGGAAGTATACCCTTGCTACCCAAGGGTATTGAATTGACTGGAAGAACCTTTATGTCTATATATGTATACAAAACATATAACTAATATTTAGACGACCTTCGGACGGATAACCGATGCCCTACAGCCACAACCCAACGAGGAAAAGAAGATAAAGCGAGCTGGCCTTCCTAAGCCCTTTAAACATTGCTTATATAACTATACATACATAGGCATGCATTTGATAATAAGTATAAAAGAGTTTAAGTAAAAGTATTTGATAAGTAAAAGAGTTTGTAAAATAGTTTGAACAATAAGAAAACCAATGGTTTTGTAGTTATTAATCACATGTTATTGATGTAATAACTATAAGTATTTAACTTGTATCCCCCCCATAAAGCATTTAAAAACATTTAAACGATTGAGTAAGGGGTATGAACTCACCTGTAGTGAGTGGTACGGATGAACTGAACATGTAGGATTGCTAGGCGTCAAGTGAATTATTGAACACACTCTATCATCCTAGTTAACATATAATATCACATATATGTATCCCATTAGTCCTTAAACAACTAATAAATAAAGTCAAGACACCCTAGGACATGCTAAACACCTTATACAAGTGTTATAAGTCCCAAGGATTGCATCTAAGTGTTGTAGGGAAAGGCTAGTGTGCTTGGGGTCCAAGGAAAACTCCATTAGGGAGTTTACGGTTTTGTGGTCACAACCAAAAGAGTTTACGGACGTAAGATCACACAATTTTTGACCATTTGTTGTTTGAAGACTTCTAAGCCATTCCAAGCATTCCTACTTCATGTTTAAGCCTTAGGAAATGTTTTGTGGCATCAATGCCCTCCTAAATGGAGTTTAGGGCCCATGGACCATTTCTCCATGAGTTTGCATCGATAAACTCCTATGGAACATGGTTTTATGATATTTTCAAGTCCTAAACACTTCAAGGTAATAGTCTAGGTTAGATTCTAGGCATAAGGAAGGAATATAGGCCATTTATACCCACTTTGGGGTGTTTACGGTTTTGGGAGCTCCCCAAACCGTAAACACATATAAATGAGAGTTTTTGTTCCTTTTTATGTGATAAACGCATCAAGGAAGGATCTAGACATGTCCCTAAGGCATTGTGAAGGACTAAGGCACCCTAAGGCACCCTTTGGCACCTTTACTTGGTGTTTACGGTTCAAGGACTTCTTGAACCGTGAACACCTTGTTCTTGGTTTTCTTGGGACTTTCCTTGATGTAAAGATGTATAACAAGCTTTACAATACACTAGGGTAGGAATACTTACTAGTTGGAAGCTTGAAATGAGCTAAAAGTCCAAGAACACTAGTGTGTGTTCTTGGTGAAAAGGAAGAATCAACCTTTTTGGAATGATTTCACGGTTAGAAGTGTGTTAAAACACTAGATCAAAGCATATAATCACTTAAGAAAGCTAGAATCACTTACTAGATGATGATCTTGAAGAAAACTTGGGATGATACTCGAGAGAGTTTGAGATTTGATCTTGAAAAGGTGGAAAATGCAAAAAATGGCTAAGTGCCACTTTTATACCCCTCCCCTTTAGGGTTTATGGCCGTAAACACCATGTTTAGGCTGTAAACTCTAAACTTTAGATGTCTCGGGACTTTATTGTTGCATAATAAACCCTAATGCATCCTCTCTCCTGATATCTCTAAAGTGTGAATCTTGAAATACTCAAACTTATTCTAAAAAGTCTGAAAATTAATAGCAACTGTTCTGAATTCTATTGACTTGATATGTTTGTACATAATAGAAATTTTGGGTTGTCACATCATCCCCTCCTTAGAAGGAATTTCATCCCGAAATTAGAATTTAAGTAAAAAAGTAGTTACAAATAACTAAGTAAAAAGACGAGGATATTTCAGTTTCATCTGATCCTCACGCTCCCAAGTGAATTCCAGTCCTAGCTTGGCGTTCCAGCGAACTTTCACTATCAGGATATGGCTTTGTTTCATTTGCTTGACCTCTCGGTCCATGATCTCTACTGGTTCCTTGTAATAACCCAAAGTTTTCCATCGCTGAAACCCGTTCTACCCGTAAAAAATCGCCGTTTATCGATTCGTTCCGATTTCGTTTTGGGCTAAATTATTTAAACTTATATGTTTATTATAATCTAATGAGTGTCCAAACCCCTTAGGAACTCATTAAATTAGCCCAAACTGTTTATTTCAGAAATTTTAGAAACGTCCCCGCCGAGTTACGGAAACTTAATCCGGTGCGACCAAAAACCCCGTTTAATGCCGGTATCGGGTAGAATTCCACCGCGTCCATGTTTTGGGACCTATTTAAATGTGTTTAAACATTCATTTGAAGATTTTTCTTCCTCTCTCTACTCTCTCTCTAACCTCTCTCCTAAATCCAAGTTTAAGAGTCCAAATCTCAAATTTAAGGCTTCTAATCACCAAGGTACCTTCCCTAACTTGTTATGCAACCCCTCTAGCCTTCAAATTCGAGTTCAAATCATGGAATATGACCACATTCATGAGTTTACGTGTGACAACCCGAAATTCCCATTTGTACGAACAATATCTATTCAATAGAAGCCAATCCAATTTCAGTGATTTTCAGACTTTTTCGAACAAGTTTGTGTACATTAGGGTTTACACTTTAGGAGATATCAGGAGAGTGGATGCTCCTGGGTTTTTGAAATTTGAACATTTCAAGTTTCATAATGTTACAGTCCAAGTTCGAGAATAGAAATATTTTCTGTCAAAATAATTCAGGACTATAAATAGTTTTCTGAATTAAATTAATTCTTTATTCACAATTCCAACTAGAGAAAAGCCATTTTCTCTCTGACGGATCTTCGGGTTTTTATCCCAGATTGTGAGTAACTCTTGCGAGTAGTGTTAGAATACATATTAGATGCTAATAACATGATTTAAATGGCTAAATCATTAGATCTAGGAGTTTACTCCCCATGGTGTTCTTGGGCGGTAAACTCCCGAAACGAAGCCAAAACCGACACTTGTGCTTTGATAAAGCCTTAGACCATTATGTATGCATGTTAGGGACAAGAAAACACACCCAAATCCACCCAAGATTGGGAGTTTACGGCCGTAAACTCTCTTAGGCCGTAAACTCCATTTCCTAACACTAAAAGGTGTTTTGAGGACACTAGGACTTTAAGGCTTGCATCTAGACTATTTTCCCAAGTAGATTAAGGTCTTAAACACATCAAATGACACAAATCAAAGTGAGTTTACGGCCCAGAACATTCTTAGGCCGTAAACTCCCTATAAATGGACATAAAGGGTGTTTTCATTGCACCTAAAGCCCTAGACCTTTACAAGAAATTGTTCCACTTAAAATGAAGGACCCAAAACTCACCAAAATCACTTATCAAAGTGAGTTTA
The DNA here is from genome assembly GCF_051521515.1 of Lactuca serriola. Classification (NCBI taxonomy): domain Eukaryota; kingdom Viridiplantae; phylum Streptophyta; class Magnoliopsida; order Asterales; family Asteraceae; genus Lactuca; species Lactuca serriola. The sequence continues at coordinate 164,940,246 of NC_136410.1, read as the reverse complement.
CGGCCAAGAGAATGTTCTTGGGCCGTAAACTCAAAGAAATGGCACCAAAGTGTGCCTAGGGTCCTCATTTGCCTTAAACAATTATCTAGAACATGTCCTTCAAAAGCAAGAAGCTGGAAAACAACAAAAACCACACCCCAAGGGAGTTTACGGCCGTAAACTCCAAGGGGAAATGGCCTTGAGGCCGTAAACTCCTATTTGGAGCACTTCTAGACCTTAAACCCTTCCAAGGACTTAGCCACTAAGTTAGGATAATTCAAGAAAGCATTTGGGACTTCAAAACACACCAAACACACATGTTTGGGAGTTTACGGCCGTAAACTCAAGAGTTTACAACCGTAAACTCTATGTGTGATGGTTTATGGAGAGTAAACTCTCATGTAGGGTCCTTTGGAAACCCTAAACTCAAATACCCTGTCCCACAGTAGCTTAGATGAAATCCTTAAGGCTTAAAACACTTATATAAAGTGGTTATTATGTCTAGGATGTCTTAAACATTATCAGTTGGTCTATTGAGTCTAATTGAGTGCATATATGTGTGATTATATGTTCATTAGGATAGTAGTGTGTGCACAAGTCATCGCTTGACACATAGCCATCCTATACCGTTCAGTTCATCCCAACCACCAACTACAGGTGAGTTCATACCCCTTAATCAATGTTTTAAAGGATTTTAAATGCTTTAATGGGGGGGAATACAAGTAGAAAACAATATGTTATTAAATCAGTCTTATGTATTTTATAACTGTGTTTTCACTCAGTAGATTTCACATATTTCAAAAGGTGTCACATAAAATGTTTTCCTATCTTAAAATACTTGGATAACAAAAGTATTAGTTTTGAAATGTTTAATGACTTTATGTCACTCTAAATCATTGTTCAAAACTCCTAGATATCTTGCAAAACCATTATTTTACCTTCTTGAATCAAACTATACTTATGCGCATATGTTCATTTATATGTTAGAGATTATAGTTTTCATCCTTCGTTCAGTTTCCCGCACCCTGGCGTATCGAGGGTGCATAAATCTACTTGAACAACCACATACTTTCCAGTTAGTTATCATAGGGATAGTCAGAAGATATCAAACAAGAGTCAGTTCATTCATGAGTCTATACTAATGCCTTACATGATACATGAGTACATGTACTTAGGATTATATGATACATGAATATGTTTACATATACTTACCTGTTACATGAACACACTTACATGAATACCATACAGGAACACTCCTTCATAGGTGCATTATCGTGTATTTACTTACCTTGGATACTTGTACTTAGAACTAAGAGGATGATTTATTAGTGCTTACTGTGTAAATTGTCTTTCCTATCCCCGTTCAATGGGATGTTTCGGCGGGACTTACCATTCCGAATCTCACTGATTAGCACCAGTGGTCAAGGACGTCTACGGATGTCTAAGGTAGTCACTTGTTTAGTAGTCAGTGATGGGACTAAGCATCCCACTGTCCACTGTTGCAACAGTGGATGAGATGTGAATCTTCGGAGGATCATTAGGTGGACGATCTGTGTTAAGAGATCGATTCGGGGACTAACCCTCCTTCCACCCTGCTGCTGCTACAGAGGATGAGGGGACACTCTTCGGATGTTCCATAGGGTCTATCTTTCGCTTCAGCGATGTCGTGTTTGTCATGGTAACCCAAGACAATAACACTTACATGATTATATTTTCCCTGTTTACTTTATTTTGTGATTACTTTCACATAAACGAGGAGTTAGGCTAAGTGCTCTAGTACTAGTCAATAGAAAAGAAAAACTATCATTATACACACAGAACATTCGAGTCTTGGTAGAATACTACACATCATACATACAAAACATTCGAGTCTTGGTAGAAGACTACACTTCTTACATACAGAACATTCGGGTCTTGGTAGAAGACTACACTTCATAATTATAGAAAATAAGGGTTTTTCTAGGAATTTCATACTTACTTCAACATTTTCATTTAAAGGTTTACATGGCATTCATAACATATTTTCACAAACAAAGCAATGACACTTATATACTTATGAACTCACCAGCTTTAAAGCTGATACTCGCTTTCAAAATAACTTGTATTCTCAGGTCGCCAGTAGACAGGTACGGAGGCCAGGTTTTGAGAAGACGGAACAGACAAGTCTAGTCTTTTATTTTGATTGTATATTTTGGTGTCTTATTACAATGAAAGAACACACATGTATTAAACTTTACTTATAATGCAATGGATGATGTTGTTGCTTGTTTATTATATTACACTGTTGTGATACTGTACATGACGTCCTCCACCCCTGAACGTTTCCGCCGTTCGTGGTTTTGGGGTGTGACAGATTGGTATCAGAGCATTGTTTATAGTGAATTAAGTATATCAACCCATAAAAGATATGCTAACTATAAATACATGAGATTAAAACACTCTGTCTCAGAGTTATACTTTTAAATAATAAAATATTTAAGTAAGTATACGTGCCTGCATTCATACTAAAATCAGTGTCACAACGACAAGAACAAAAGTATTACGATTGTTGAATATCACAAGTAAGCCTGGGGATATATGGTCAGTCTTAGGAATGGCATAGTCTGATCAACTATGCTGGTCCGAGGAGTGATTAGAATATGCCCAAGAATGGTTGTGATATGGCAACAAGTCTAAAAACTTACCAACACAACCACAAAGGAATACCATATGGGTATTTGATCTTACTGTAATTATCTTAGTAGTTCGTCTATTTTAGCTATTCCTTATATCCCTTTTCTCGCGTAGATTAAAATGGCTGGATTTCACCATGGCGATCCGTACTTCCCGAACCAAGGCAATGCTGGTTGGCTAGAGGCAGAGCCAGAAGATGATCACCCAATCCCTTTGGATGATTACCATGCTGAAGGTTTTTCTGATAATTCTGACTCAGAGCCAGAAGTCAACAACCTACCCCCAGCTGCTCAAAACCTGAACCTGAACCCTCGCCCTGTGTTTCAAGGACCCACTCCTCTGTGGGCCACTAACTTGATTACATGGAGTCATGAACAGGGTCAGCCCATTCCCTACAATGGAGACCGAAGTTTCTACAACCTCACTGAAGGAGGTTCTGCTGATAGAGTCCTACCAATCATGGTGAGTAGGATTTCTCGGAACTCGATAATAGCTCAGGCGACTATCAATCAAGTTTTGGAAGTTGACGCCAACTCTGGTGTTAACACTGTCCAAATTCGCCAACTAGAGTCTGCTCATGAAAGGACTCTGGTCCGCAATGCAAATCTGCAAAGGGAACTTGCTGAAACCCGGGCTGAGGTTAGAGAACTTCGAGCTCAACAAGAAAGGTCGTACAGGCGTATAAGGGACATTGAACGTCTACTGTCAGGATCGAGGACACATGCTAGCAGTTCTCGTCGTCGATAGAATCTCATCGACTCATCTTTTGGATATAACCTAGTTTATGTAAAACTGTGGTCTAATTTCCTATCTGTATAAATCCTAGACCTGTTAGGTCTCGATCTAGTCTTAATTTTGTCAAAACATTCCATCATGGTTGATGTAAGGCCTACTTATAGGCCATTTTTCCCGAACTTATTACATCTGTAATTCCAGTATTATTGACAGATATAAAATCTTATGGAAGTTATTATCCAAATGCTATCTTCTTCATTTGATCATACTATTCTTTCTGTTGTTGGACTATGGGGATTTAGTTCATGAGACACATTTGTTTATCATTTACTCTTATCCATGTCGTCATCTTTTAAACATATAGTTAAAGATGCCGCCACGTAGGAATCCAAGGAGGAACCCAAACAACGCAGCACCAATACCACCACCTCCACCACCACCTGTACCTCTTCAACCACCAAATCCTTTTGATGCCACTATGTTCCAGGCAGCTTTCACAGCAGCAGTTGCAGCTGCTGTGTCAGCAATCAGCGCTCCTGCCCCTAGTGGATCAGGAACAGGTGCACCACCCTCGAACCACGGCGAAAGCCATGGACACCCTCGGGAATGCACTTACAAGGACTTCACTAACGCCCCGCAGCTTCAACGAAACTGGGGGTGTTATGGTGTTGAGACAATGGATTGAGAAGATGGAATCTGTCTTCGAGATCTGCGCATGCCAAGAAGGCAGCAAGGTCAAGTTCGCAGCTTGTACCTTCTCTGACCGAGCACTAACATGGTGGAACAACCATGTTAACTATCTAACTCTGGTGGTGGCGTATTCCATCAGTTGGGAAAAATTGAAAGACATGCTCATGAAAGAATATTGTCCTCGAGGCGAAGTACAAAAACTCGAGCAGGAATTCTGGGGTCTACAAATGGTTGGATCCGACATCACTACCTACACAAATAGGTTTTGTGATTTGGCAAACTTATGCCCCGACATGGTTGCTCTCCAGAGCAAAAAGATCGAGAGGTATATATGGGGACTGTCGCCCTAGATCCAGTCAAGTGTGATCGCTTCCAGGCCTATTACTTTTGATAGTGCCAAGGAACTGGCACAATCTCTTATCGATCACCGGAAACCTTTGAACGCAACAATCCCTACACCTGTACCACAAGAGTCCAACCCCGAGCACGACAGGAAGGGGTGGAATAAGAGGAAAAGAGGGGCTTCACAAGGGTCCTCCAAGAAACAACAATTTGTGGCGATCAATGTTGCCACAGTTACTCCTATTGCCCCTGCAAACCTCTTACCAGCAAGAACATATGCTGGAGCTCTCCCGAAGTGCACCAAGTGCAACTTCCATCACCACGGACCTTGCAGGGAGATGCAGTGCTCTAACTGCAACAAGAAGGGACACACCGTCCGCTTCTGCAAAACTCCAACAGCTCAAGCTGCTCAGGTTCCTAACGCCGGTATGGGCCAAGCTTGTTACGGATGTGGCGAAGTGGGACACTACAAGAGGAACTGCCCTAAAGCTGGGATGGCTGGAGGAGTGGGAAGAGTTATGGCTCTAGGACACGAGGAAGCAGTAGCTGATCCAACGATAGTTACTGGTACGTTCCTCCTCGATAACTCATATGCTTGCATACTTTTCGATAGTGGAGCCGAGAAAAGTTTTGTAAGTCACAAATTTGCACACCTGCTTAAACAAAAACAATGTGCATTAGATAATTCATTCACATTAGAAATGGCTAACGGGAAAACAGAGAGTACAAACTGCATATACGTAGGTTGTACCTTAACTTTAGATAGCCATACTTTCAAGATAGAGCTCATGCCAGTTACCATTAAATGTTTCGACGTTATCATCAGTATGGATTGGTTGAGTCTTCTGCGTGCCGACATTATGTGCTTCGAAAAAGCAGTTCTTCTTAACCTTCCTAACAATGAAACTTTAATCATCTACGGCGACAAACCTAGTACGACCCTTCGCATCATTTCGTGCATTCAAGCACAGAAGTGTTTGCGGAAGGAGTACCATGCATTTCTCGCACACGTCGTCGATACCAGCCAAGAACAGAAAGACATCCAGAAAATCCTAGAAGTACGCGACTTTCCTGACATATTCCCAGAAGAACTTCCCGGTTTACCACCTCAACGCCAAGTCGAGTTCAGAATCGACTTAGTGCCAGGGGCTACCCCCGTAGCAAAATCTCCTTATCGTCTTGCACCGGCTGAAATGCAGGAACTTTCCAGTCAACTTAACGAACTTCTCAAGAAGGGATTCATTCGAACAAGCTTCTCACCATGGGGAGCACCGGTCTTGTTCGTCAAGAAGAAAGATGGATCGTTTCGCATGTGCATCGACTATAGAGAACTCAACAAACTTACCATTAAAAATTGTTATCCCTTGCCAAGCATTGACGATTTATTTGATCAACTTCAAGGAGCCAACTACTTCTCGAAGATAGATCTGCGATCCGGATATCACCAACTACGAGTGTTAGAGGAAGATGTTCCCAAGACAGCCTTCCGAACTCGTTATGGGCACTACGAGTTTGTAGTGATGCCATTCGGATTAACTAACGCGCCTGCAGTATTCATGGATCTAATGAATAGGGTGTGTCGTCCCTACTTGGATCAGTTCGTCATCATCTTCATTGATGACATACTCATCTACTCTCGAAGTAAGGAGGAGCATGGTCAACATCTCCGTAAAATCTTAGAAACATTGCAAGCGGAAGCTCTACGCAAAGTTCTCGAAGTGCGAATTTTGGATTCGGCAAGTCGAATTTTTGGGCCATGTGGTTAGCGAAGAAGGTATACATGTGGACCCTTCCAAAATTAAGGCCATCGAGAACTGGTCAGCACCAAAGACACCTACTGAAATTCGTCAATTTCTAGGTCTAGCTGGCTACTATCGCAGGTTCATTCAGAACTTCTCCAGCATAGTGAAACCTCTTACAACCCTGACCTAGATAGGCGTGGCCTTCGACTGGGAAGAGAAACAGGAAAGAGCGTTCCAAACGCTCAAACGAGCCTTGTGCACCGCCCCGATACTATCCCTTCCTGAAGGAATAGAAGACTTCATTGTCTATTGCGATGCATCCAATCAAGGACTTGGATGTGTTCTGATGCAGCGAGGTAAAGTCATAGCCTATGCCTCGACACAGCTGAAGACACACGAGGTTAACTACACAACCCACGATCTTGAGCTAGGAGCAGTTGTGTTTGCTCTGAAGATCTGGCGACATTACCTATACGGTACAAAAAGCACGATCTTTACAGACCATAAGAGTCGACAACACATTTTCAACCAGAAAGAGCTCAACATGAGACAACGACGGTGGGTCGAGCTACTTAGTGATTACGAATGCGAAATTCGTTATCATCTGGGTAAAGCCAATGTAGTAGCCGACGCCCTAAGTCGGAAAGAATATACTGGTCGTAGAGTCAAATCTTTGACTCTAACTATCCATTCACACTTGTCCACGCAAATAAAGGAGGCTCAGCTCGACGCTTTGAAACCTGATAACGTGGCTGGTGAATCCCTTAAAGGGATGGATAAGAACTTGGAAGTCAAAGGTGGCGGAGCCTTATACCTCATGGATCGGATCTGGACACCGAAAAACGGTGGTTTCAGAGACTTGGTCATGACCGAAGCTCACAACACTCGTTATTCCATCCACCCGGGTTCACTTCGAGGTTCTGGCAGTCATTACAAAGTTCCCTAGGAACTAGGCTGGACATGAGTACAGCCTACCATCCACAGACCGACGGGCAAAGTGAGAGAACTATCCAAACCTTAGAAGACATGTTGCGTGCCTGTGTGATAGGCTTTGGAAAAGCTTGGGCTACTCATTTACCCCTTGTTGAATTTTCCTACAACAACAGTTATCACATGAGCATAAAGGCAGCTCCATTCGAGGCCCTCTATGGCCGAAAGTGCAGATCCCCTCTATGTTGGGCTGAAGTGGGTGATACCCAGTTAGCTAAGGGACGAGTTCCTGAAAGCACTCTCACGGGTCCGGAGATCATTCGGGAAACGACAGAGAAGATCGTTCAAATTCGTGAACGATTAAAAGCCTCTAGAGACCGACAGAAAAGCTACGCCGACAAGCGTAGGAAACCATTGGAGTTCCAGGTGGGCGACCGAGTCCTACTAAAGGTCTCACTCTGGAAGGGCTTGATACGCTTTGGAAAGCATGGGAAGCTCAATCCAAGATACATAGGGCCTTTCGAGATTCTTGCAAGAATCGGCCCTGCGGCTTACAAGCTCAATCTACCGAAAGAACTCAGTAACGTACATCCTACCTTCCACGTGTCAAACTTGAAAAAGTGCCTATCTGGCGAGACTCTTGTTATTCCACTCGACGAGATCGAGATCAACGAGAGCCTCAACTTCGTGGAGGAACGAGTAGAGATCATGGACCGAGAGGTCAAGCAAACAAAGCAGAGCCGTATCCCGATAGTGAAGGTGCGCTGGAACGCAAAGCGTGGACCGGAATTCACTTGGGAACGAGAGGATCAGATGAAACTGAAATACCCTCATCTTTCGCTTAAATTATGCGTAATTTCTTACTTGCTTAAATTCTAATTTCGGGACGAAATTCCTTCTAACGGGGGGATGATGTGACAACCCGAAATTCCCATTTGTACGAACAATATCTATTCAATAGAAGCCAATCCAATTTCAGTGATTTTCATACTTTTCCGAACAAGTTTGTGTACATTAGGGTTTACACTTTAGGAGATATCAGGAGAGTGGATGCTCCTGGGTTTGTGAAATTTGAACATTTCAAGTTTCATAATGTTACAGTCCAAGTTCGAGAATAGAAATATTTTCTGTCAAAATAATTCAGGACTATAAATAGTTTTCTGAATTAAATTAATTCATTATTCACAATTCCAACTAGAGAAAAGCCATTTTCTCTCTGACGGATCTTCGGGTTTTTATCCCATATTGTGAGTAACTCTTTCTAGTAGTGTTAGAATACATATTAGATTTAGGAGTTTACTCCCCAAGGTGTTCTTGGGCGGTAAACTCCCAAAACGAAGCCAAAACCGACACTTGTGCTTTGATAAAGCCTTAGACCATTATGTATGCATGTTAGGGACAAGAAAACACACCCAAATCCACCCAAGATTGGGAGTTCACTTGTGCTTTGATAAAGCCTTAGACCATTATGTGTGATTATATGTTCATTAGGATCGTAGTGTGTGCACAAGTCCTCGCTTGACACATAGCCATCCTATACCGTTCAGTTCATCCCAACCACCAACTACAGGTGAGTTCATACCCCTTAATAAATTTTTTAAAGGATTTTAAATGCTTTAATGGGGGGGGGGGAATACAAGTAGAAAACAATATGTTATTAAATCAATCTTATGTATTTTATAACTGTGTTTTCACTCAGTAGATTTCACATATTTCAAAAGGTGTCACATAAAATGGTTTCCTATCTTAAAATACTTGGATAACAGAAGTATTAGTTTTGAAATGTTTAATGACTTTATGTCACTCTAAATCATTGTTCAAAACTCCTAGATATCTTGCAAAACCATTATTTTACCTTCTTGAATCAAACTATACTTATGCGCATATGTTCATTTATATGTTAGAGATTATAGTTTTCATCCTTCGTTCAGTTTCCCGCACCCTGGCGTATCGAGGGTGCATAAATCTACTTGAACAACCACATACTTTCCAGTTAGCTATCATAGGGATAGTCAGAAGATATAAAACAAGAGTCAGTTCATTCATGAGTCTATACTAATGCCTTACATGATACATGAGTACACATACTTAGGATTATATGATACATGAATATGTTTACATATACTTACCTGTTACATGAACACACTTACATGAATACCATACAGGAACACTCCTTCATAGGTGCATTATCCTGTATTTACTTACCTTGGATACTTGTACTTAGAACTAAGAGGATGAGTTATTAATGCTTACTGTGTAAATTGTCTTTCCTATCCCCGTTCAATGGGATGTTTCGGCGGGACTTACCATTCCGAATCTCACTGATTAGCACCAGTGGTCGAGGACGTCTACGGATGTCTAAGGTAGTCACTTGTTTAGTAGTCAGTGATGGGACTAAGCATCCCACTGTCCACTGTTGCAACAGTGGATGAGATGTGAATCTTCGGAGGATCATTAGGTGGACGATCTGTGTTAAGAGATCGATTCGGGGACTAACCCTCCTTCCACCCTGCTGCTGCTACAGAGGATGAGGGGACACTCTTCGGATGTTCCATAGGGTCTATCTTTCGCTTCAGCGATGTCGTGTTTGTCATGGTAACCCAAGACAATAACACTTACATGATTATATTTTCCCTGTTTACTTTATTTTGTGATTACTTTCACATAAACGAGGAGTTAGGCTAAGTGCTCTAGTACTAGTCAATAGAAAAGAAAAACTATCATTATACACACAGAACATTCGAGTCTTGGTAGAAGACTACACATCATACATACAAAACATTCGAGTCTTGGTAGAAGACTACACTTCATAAATACAGAACATTCGGGTCTTGGTAGAAGACTACACTTCATACTTATAGAAAATACGGGTTTTTCTAGGAATTTCATACTTACTTCAACATTTTCATTTAAAGGTTTACATGGCATTCATAGCAGATTTTCACAAACAAAGCAATGACACTTATATACTTATGAGCTCACCAGCTTTAAAGCTGATACTCGCTTTCAAAATAACTTGTATTCTCAGGTCGCCAGTAGACAGGTACGGAGGCCAAGTTTTGAGAAGACGGAGCAGACAAGTCTAGTCTTTTATTTTGATTGTATATTTTGGTGTCTTATTACAATGAAAGAACACACATGTATTAAACTTTACTTATAATGAAATGGATGATGTTGTTGCTTGTTTATTATATTAAACTGTTGTGATACTATACATGACGTCCTCCACCCCTGAACGTTTCCGCTGTTCGTGGTTTTGGGGTGTGACATTACGGCCCTGGAACAGTCCTAGGCCGTGAACTCATATAAAATGGGTTTTGGAGCCCAAAAACCCTTCCAATCTACCTTTGGAGCTTAGATATGCCTTAATGGCTTAATGGACTGGATTTAGAATGCCTTTAACATGGATTTTGAAGAGTAAACATGAGTTTACTGCCCAAGAACATGCTTGGGCCGTAAACTCATATAAATGGGGTTTTTATGCCTTTAAACACCCTTCCAAAATGCCATTGAAGCTTAGATATGAATTTTAGAATTATGGATTTAGCCTTGGAACACCTTGAACATCAATTTAGAGGAGTAAGCTTCAGTTTACTGCCCAAGAACATGCTTGGGCCGTAAACTCATTGTTCTTGGAGAGTAAACTCTTCTAAATGTGTTAAAATGCCACTTTAACACACCTAAAGCCTTGGGATAAATTCTAGAAGTGTTTACAAACAAGTATTGGACCTTAAAACATATAAAATTACCCTTTCATAAGATTTCATGGCCATGAGGGTGTTCATGGGCCGTAAACTCCTAAAGGCATGCCAAAAGTCCCCCAAAAATTGATACAAGGCTTACGAAAAATCACTAGAATCACATGTGATTGTCTAAGGACCAAAACTTTAAGAATAGGATGTCAGGGGAGGGGGGGGGGAGTTTACGGCCGTAAACTCCATCTTTACAGCCGTAAACTCCAATAAATGGTCCCTATGTTAGTTTGAATCTATTCCAAAGCCTAAAATCCAAGTCTAGCAATATTTCCTAAGTGTTTTGAAGCCATTTTGCATCCAAAATCAACCTCCATGAGTTCACGGACGTTAACTCATATGGATGAGGTGTTTAGGGTAGTAAACTCCTTCAGGAGTTTACTCTTGAAGGGTAAACTCCATTCCCTAGTTATACAAGTCCTTAAATGCCACCCGGATCCTTCCAAACACTTGTAATGGGGTGTTTCCGCAACTAGAAGCGTATGTCCCTAACAAAATAAATTAATCAAGTCCTAATTAGATACAAATGTGTATCATTTCATGATCCATAGGAATCTTGTGCATTCACAAACTCAGAACTGACGTTTAGGATCCAAACTGACGCATTTCTCAACCGGTGAGTTCATACCCCTATCCTTTTTCAAATGTTTTCAGGGGGGAATACAAGCAAAAGTACAAGAAAATCTTGTACTTAAACTTATTTTCAGTTCAATGTTTCATTTTATGTATGTTTCTAATTTCAAAATTTGTGTTAACTAATGGTTCGAATTTGCAGGGTAAACAGTTAGACTAAAGTCAGATTTCATTAAAAAGTGTTTTAAACTAAATTACTTTTTGTAAAAGAAATCATACTAATCATAACTAAGATTAATACTAAACGAATACAAATACGAATATAACCAATAGTATAATACGAATACGAATACGAATACGAATATAACTATTAGGTTAGTACGAATACGAATGCGAATACGAATATAACTATTAGGTTAGTACGAATACAAATGCGAATACGAATATAACTAATAGGATAGAACGAATACGAATACGAATAGAAATAGGACTACGAATGCGAAATAACGCCTTTGGATGACACCAAGACTTCGAATACACAGTTAGTGTACGCCTTGAATGTCACCAGAGTTTCGAATTTAATACGAAAGTACGCCTCTGGACCTCTACTGAGTTTCGAATACATCCACCTTAGAATGTCGCCAGAGATACGAAAATACAACTAATGTACTCTTTTGGAAATCATCAGAATAGTCGAAAATACTGTAATGTACGTTTCTGGTGAATCCAAATATTCGAAAATACAACTAAGTTAGTAGATGATAGTTATTCGAATGTAGGATAACTAAGAGTTTAGAATACTTAACTAATACTACAAGTATGGTAATCATTAGTACTTCGAAATCAAACTTAAGAACCAACCTCAATACATAGGAAAACATGGGATTTTCCTGAAGTAACATAACTACTAGTAACGGAATTAGAAACGAATAGACAACTCAAAACATAGGAAAATATAGGATTTTCCTAGGATAGCATAAAAACTCATAAATGAATAAAGTAACAAACGAATAACTAAACTATTAGGAAAATATGGGATTTTCCTGGAATAACATAACAAACCGTTTTCGAATTTGTAAAAAAGGATAACTAAACTGTTTTCATAAGAAAATATGGGATTTTCTTGAACAACAACTTTTTTCAGAAAGCAAAGGAACTCGTTCTTTTCAAAACTAAACCGCTTATGAACTCACCAGCTTTATGCTGATTTTCAAACCGCTTGTATTCTTAGGTCAGCGTTAGACAGGTACACCGCCACCTTTTGGAGAAGACGGAGCGTTCCGAAGACTCGTCTTTACTTTTGTTCATATGATATATATATAACACTTGTATAAATTTTCTTTCAAACAGATGTAAACAACATTATGTAATGTAATGTTTTGTGTTTACTGTTTTACTATGTGCATTGGATTTGATACTCAACGTGGAGTCAACCCCGGAAATGTTTCCGCCATTGGTTTTCGGGGTGTGACAGATTGGTATCAGAGCCCTTGTTTATAGTGAACTAGTATACCAAAGCTTACATGGTATACGACTATAAACATTAAGGGGCCTAAGTGCTCTGAACTAAAAGTATACTCTACAAATATAAGTATTTTATAAAGTATACAAGTATACCCGACCGTCAAAATCCGTAACTACAAGTAGAACAAAATATAAGTAAATGGGTGTTGTACCCTGTGGTTAAACCTGGGCAGTTATGTAGTCGTGTCTAGGATCAATATAGCCTAGCCAACTATATTCATTCGAGACACGGCCAACATGTGCTTGGGAGTGACTGTGGTACGCAACATACCTAAAACTTACCCAATACCCCAAACAACGAGCCGTCGTTGCAGCGAACCATGAAATACTATGGGAGTATTTCCCGAGCCGGTCCTTAGTAGAAATCCTCGTATACGCGTTGTTCCTTGATCATTCCTCTAGCGATAAAATTATCTGCCTTGATCAATCTCTCCTGTTTTATCGCTTAATATAATGTTATGTCTGTCTTGATGAGATATCCCTTGATCCATATCTCTTGATTCAATTCAGAGGACTTATGATCCTCTCTTTCCTGATCTTTTTAGATCAAGATGCCTCCAAGAAAGAGACCCAGCTCGAAAAACACCAACAACCCTCCGCCACCACCACCTCCTCTTCAAATTGATCTAGAAACACTTCAGGCAACCATTACTGCCACAATAACAGCCCTCCTACCTCAACTAAACCACAGTGGTTCAGGGGGTGGTTCCCAAACTGAAAACTAGGAAGGTAATCAGGGACACCGGAAGGAGTGTTCCTATAAAGACTTTATGAACGCAAAACCGACATTCTTCGATGGCACAGGGGGTGTCATTGCTCTAACTCGATGGTTAGAAAAGATCGAATCTATCTTCGAGATTTGTGCCTGTTCGGAATCCATTAAGGTAAAATTTGCCGCCTGTACGCTCATCAATAAAGCTTTGACTTGGTGGAACGGCCGAGTCAAATCCCTGACTCTACCTGTAGCTAATGCTATGGGATGGGAAGTTATGAAGGAGCTATTGCGCGTAGAGTATTGCCCTCGGGGTGAAATCCAGAAGCTGGAGCATGAACTCTAGAACCTGAAGATGAAAGGTTCCGATATCGCCGCTTACACTTCAAGGTTTGACGACTTGGCACTTCTTTGTCCGGGAATGGTTACCCCGGAGAGCAAAAAGGTAGAAAGCTTCATCTGGGGATTAACCCAGCTTACAAAAGGGAACGTTATAGCGGCGAAGCCAGATACCTATGACAACGCCAAATGTCTAGCGCAAACCCTGATCGATCACAATGATGACCAAGAAGAAGCAGACACCACTCCCGAGCCAACAGAAAAGACTGGTGAGAAAAGAAAGTTTTGGAAAAAGAAGAAGAATAGTCAGTCTTCCCTAGAACCCTCAAAGAAACAGCAGATAGTGGCAGTCCACGCTGCCACTACCCCTATCGCAATATATGTCGTAGGTTCCTCAGCCCAAGCACCTGTCACCGGATATGCCGGTATCCTCCCGTGATGTAACCGATGTAGCTACCATCATCGTATCCCTGGTCCTTGTCGTACAAAGTTTTGTAAGAGCTGTGGCCAGGAAGGTCACCTCACACGAAGCTGCAAAACCCCAACCCCATCAGCTAGTCAAGCTTCCGGAGCTGGTATCGGTCAAACCTGCTACAGTTGTGGTGAGGTCGGACATTATAAGCGAAACTGTCCTAAGACAGTAACATCTGGCAACACCGGGAGAGTCTTAGCTATGGGACAAGAAAGGACAGCTGCCGACCCCACCGTTGCTACAGGTATATTGTTTCTCGATGAATCTTATGCCTGTGATTCTTTTGATTCTAATGCCGGAAGAATTTGCTAAACATTCATTCAAATGTCTTTATAACCTAAATCCTTCGTTAGTAATCCAAACGTGTACTATCGAGATGACGAACCAGTGAGAAAGAGAACGTTAATTTCATACCCTTAGATCGTATCTTCAATTCAGATGATTATTCCTTTCCATTCGATCTAATGGTAAACCTTTCGTGAAAAGCTTTGATGCGATCGTTGGCATGTAATGAATACGTCTCATTCATGCTGTTATTCTTGTTTTCGAAAGGGTCATCCGTCCGAATCTTTCTTTTGACCCGACTCTCATGATTCTGGGCATCAAACCTAAATCCAACCTTCACATCTTCATGCAACAAAGCTTAGAAAGTTTCCCATGCATTCCCCGTCCGTGTGATATTTGGGAAACGAGAAGTCTGCAACTCTTTCCCCGATGCCTATCCCGAAAATTCTAGATAATTCCTTCCGAACGTCTAGTCAAGTCTCATATCGACCTAATCCCGGGAACTGCCTTGTAACCGAACCTCTAGGAGGATGATGTATCCAATACAGCGACCAGGACCTGATATGATCACCACGAACTCGTAGTGGTGCCCTTCGGTCAAACCATTTTCCCTGGTTATATAGCTAAGCAAAGCAGTCATACTGGTGAACCTTTCCAACAGCCAAGACGATAGGGAATTAGTCGGGACCGTAAAATACCCATAGAAACCTGTCAATTCTTGGGTTCCATCGACTATTATCGCAGACCTACCCATAAATTTCTTCTAGGACCATCAGACCCTTAGCTACGCGGTTCCATGTAGATGTGCTTTCCTGTTGGAGCATGTGTTCTGTTGAAGGCTTTATCCAGAAAAAGCATGATATGCTTTGAGAAGTGCGAACTACTTCCCTCGTGATTCATTAGACCCTTCGCAATCCTTGTAGGATCGATTCCGTAACCTTCAAACTTCGATTACCCTCGGAACTTAGTAACACCCATCTGGTACTTCACGTCTCGGTCTTTGAGAAGTATCTACTCAACGAAACCAAGACGCGTCCCGATAACGAGGGTTCACTGGAACATTAAGAGGAGACCCGATGCCATTTGGGAGCGTGAAAACCCGGAGCAGCAAATCCATCCTTATCTCATTCCAATTTATGATCTATATCTTAATCTTTGAATTTCGGGACGAAATTCCCTCTAACGGGGGGATAATGTAACAACCCAAAGTTTTCCATCGCCAAAACCCGTTCTATTCGTAAAAATTCGCCGTTTATCGATTCGTTCCGATTTCGATTTAGGCTAAATTATTTAAAATTATATGTTTATTATAATCTAATGAGTGTCCAAACCCCTTAGGAACTCATGAAATTAGCCCAAACTGTTTATTTCAGAAATTTTAGAAACGTCCCCATCGAGTTACGGAAACTTAATCGGGTGCGACCAAAAGCCCCGTTTAATGCCGGTATCGGGTAGAATTCCACCGTGTCCAAGTTTTGGGACCTATTTAAACATCTTTAAACATTCATTTGAAGCTTTTGCTTCCTCTCTCTACTCTCTCTCTAACCTCTCTCCTAAATCAAAGTTTAAGGGTCCAAATCTCAAATTTAAGGCTTCTAATCACCAAGGTACCTTCCCTAACTTGTTATGCAACCCCTCTAGCCTTCAAATTCGAGTTCAAATCATGGAATAGGACCACATTCATGAGTTTACGTCCCTGGAACAGTCCTAGGCCGTGAACTCATATAAAATGGGTTTTGGAGCCCAAAAACCCTTCCAATCGACCTTTGGAGCTTAGATATGGCTTAATGGCTTAATGGACTAGACTTAGAATGCCTTTAACATGGATTTTGAAGAGTAAACATGAGTTTACTGCCCAAGAACATGCTTGGGCCGTAAACTCATATAAATGGGGTTTTTATGCCCTTAAACCCTTCCAAAATACCATTGAAGCTTAGATATGAATTTTAGAATTATGGATTTAGCCTTGGAACACCTTGAACATCAATTTAGAGGAGTAAACTTGAGTTTACTTCCCAAGAACATGCTTGGGCCGTAAACTCATTGTTCTTGGAGAGTAAACTCTTCTAAATGTGTTAAAATGCCACTTAACACACCTAAAGCCTTGGGATAAATTCTAGAAGTGTTTACAAACAAGTATTGGACCTTAAAACATATAAAATCACCCTTTCATAAGAGTTCACGGCCATTAGGGTGTTCATGGGCCGTAAACTCTTAAAGGCATGCCAAAAGTCCCACAAAAATTGATACAAGGCTTAGGAAAAATCACTAGAATCACATGTGATTGTCTAAGGACCAAAACTTTAAGAATAGGATGTCAGGGAGGGGGGGAGTTTACGGCCGTAAACTCCATGTTTACAGCCGTAAACTCCAATAAATGGTGCCTATGTTAGTTTGAATCTATTCCAAAGCCTAAAATCCAAGTCTAGCAATATTTCCCAAGTGTTTTGAAGCCATTTTGCATCCAAAATCAACCTCCATGAGTTCACGGACGTTAACTCATATGGATGAGGTGTTTAGGGTAGTAAACTCCTTCAGGAGTTTACTCTTGAAGGGTAAACTCCATTCCCTAGTTATACAAGTCCTTAAATGCCACCCGGGTCCTTCCAAACACTTGTAATGGGGTGTTTCCGCAACTAGAAGCGTATGTCCCTAACAAATAAATTAATCAAGTCCTAATTAGATACAAATGTGTATCATTTCATGATCCATAGGAATCTTGTGCATTCGCAAACTCAGAACTGACGTTTAGGATCCAAACTGACGCATTTCTCAACCGGTGAGTTCATACCCCTACCCTTTTTCAAATGTTTTCAGGGGGGAATACAAGCAAAAGTACAAGAAAATCTTGTACTTAAACTTATTTTCAGTTCAATGTTTCATTTTATGTATGTTTCTAATTTCAAAATTCGTGTTAACTAATGGTTCGAATTTACGGGGTAAACAGTTAGACTAAAGTCAGATTTCATTAAAAAGTGTTTTAAACTAAATTACTTTTTGTAAAAGAAATCATACTGATCATAACTAAGATTAATACTAAACGAATACGAATACGAATATAACCAATAGTATAATATGAATACGAATATGAATACAAATACAAATATAACTATTGGGTTTGTACGAATACGAATGCAAATACGAATATAACTATTAGGTTAGTATGAATACGAATGTGAAGACGTATATAACTAATAGGATAGAACGAATACGAATACGAATAGAAATAGGACTACGAATGCGAAATAACGCCTTTGGATGACACCAATACTTCGAATATACAGTTAGTGTACGCATTGAATGTCACCAGAGTTTCGAATTTAATACGAAACTACGCCTCTGGACCTCTACTGAGTTTCGAATACATCCGCCTTAGAATGTTGCCAGAGATACGAAAATACAACTAATGTACTCTTTTGGAAATCATCAGAATAATCGAAAATACTGTAATGTACGTTTCTGGTGAATCCAAATATTTGAAAATACAACTAAGTTAGTAGATGATAGACATTCGAATGTAGGATAACTAAGAGTTTAGAATACTTAACTAATACTACAAGTATGGTAATCATTAGTACTTCGAAATCAAACTTAAGAACCAACCTCAATACATAGGAAAACATGGGATTTTCCTGAAGTAACATAACTACTAGTAAAGAAATTAGAAACGAATAGACAACTCAAAACATAGGAAAATATGGGATTTTCCTAGGATAGCATAACAACTCATAAACGAATAAAGTAACAAACGAATAACTAAACTATTAGGAAAATATGGGATTTTCCTGGAATGACATAACAAACCATTTTCAAATTTATAAAAAAGGATAACTAAACTGTTTTCATAAGAAAATATGGGATTTTCTTGAACAACAACTTTTTTCAGAAAGCAAAGGAACTCGTTCTTTTCAAAACTAAACTGCTTATGAACTCACCAGCTTTATGCTGATTTTCAAACCGCTTGTATTCTTAGGTCAGCGTTAGACAGGTACACCACCACCTTTTGGAGAAGACGGAGCGTTCCGAAGACTCGTCTTTACTTTTGTTCATATGATATATGTATAACACTTGTATAACTTTTCTTTCAAACAGATGTCAACAAAATTATGTAATGTAATGTTTTGTGTTTACCGTTTTACTATGTGCATTGGATTTGATACTCAACGTGGAGTCAACCCTGGAAATGTTTCCGCCATTGGTTTTCGAGGTGTGACATTCCTCCACGAAGTTGAGGCTCTCGTTGATCTCAATCTCGTCGGACAGACACTTTTTCAAGTTCGATACGTGGAAGGTAGAATGTATGTTACTTAGTTCGCGCGGTAAGTTAAGTTTGTAAGCTACAAGGCCGATTCTTGCGAGAATCTCAAAAGGCCCAATGTACCTTGGATTTAGCTTTCCACTCTTTCCGAAGCATATCAAGCCTTTCCAGGGTGAGACCTACAATAGAACATGGTCACCCACCTGGAATTCCAACGGTTTCCTACGTTTATCAGCGGGGCTTTTCTGTTGGTCTCTCGAGGCTTTCAATCGTTCACGGATCTGAACGATCTTCCCCGTCGTTTCTCATATAATCTCCGGACCTATGAGAGTGTTTTCAGGAACTCATACATTAGCTAACTGGGTATCACCCACCTCAGCCCAGGACAGAGGGGATCTGCACATTCGGCAATAGAGGGCCTCGAATGGAGCAGCCTTTATGCTCGTGTGATAACTATTGTTGTAGGAAAATTCGACAAGGGGTAAATGAGTATCCCATGATTTCCCAAAGTCTATCACACAGGCTCGCAACATATCTTCCAAGGTTTGGATAGTTCTATCACTTTGCCCGTCGGTCTGTGGATGGTAGGCTGTACTCATGTCCAGCCAAGTTCCTAAGGAACTTTGTAACGACTGCCACAACCTTGAAGTGAATCTACTATCTCTGTCCGATATAATGGATAAGGGAACACCATGTAGTCGTACAATATCCCTAATGTAAGTTCTTGTAAGTTTATCCATCTTGTTTGTTTCTTTGATCGGCAGGAAGTGTGCAGACTTGGTCAATCTGTCGACGATGACCCATATGGTATGAAGTCTACCCGTTTTCTTGGACAACTTGGTTATGAAATCCATAGTGATCCGCTCCCACTTCTAATTCGGTATCTCAGGCTGTTGTAATAGACCGGAGGGTTTCTGGTATTCGACCGTGACCTTTGCACAAGTAAGGCATTTACTCACGAAGGTAGCAATCTTTGCTTTAATGTTAGGCCACCAGTATAACTTTTTGAGATCCAGATACATCTTATCTGATCTCGGGTGCACGGAATAACAAGTGTTGTGTGCCTCATTCATGACCAAGTATCTGAAACCACCTAGTTTCGGGGTCCAGATCCGGTCCATGAAATAATTAGCTCCGCCACCATTAACCTCCAAGTTCTTATCCATCCCTCTCAGGGATTCACCCGCCACATTTTCAGGCTTCAAAGCGTCGAGCTGAGCCGTTTTAATTTGTGTGGACAAGTGTGAATGGATAGTCATAGTCAATGACTTGACTCTACGACCAAAATATTCCTTCCGACTTAGGGCGTCAGCTATTACATTGGCTTTACCCGGATGATAACGAATTTCTCATTCGTAATCACTGAGTAGCTAGACCCACCCTCGCTGTCTCATGTTGAGCTCTTTCTGGTCGAATATGTGTTGTAAGCTCTTGTGGTCTGTAAAGATTGTGCTTTTCGTTCCGTACAACTAATGTCTCCAGATCTTCAGAACAAACACAACTGCTCCTAGTTCAAGATCGTGGGTCGTGTAGTTCACATCATGTGTCTTTAGCTGTCACGAGGCATAGGCGATGACCTTACCTCGCTGCATCAGCACACATCCGAGTCCTTGATTCGACGCATCGCAATAGACAACGAAGTCTTCTATTCCTTCGGGAAGGGATAGTATTGGTGTGGTGTACAAGGCTCATTTGAGCGTTTGGAATGCTCTTTCATGTTTCTCTTCCCAGCCAAAGGCCACGCCCTTCTGGGTCAGTGTTGTAAGAGGTTTCGCAATGTAGGAGAAGTTCTGAATGAACCTATGATAGTAGCCAGCAAAGCCCTAGAAATTGACGAATTTTTGTTGGTGTCTTCGGTGCTGACCAGTTCTCAATGGCCTTGATTTTGGAAGGGTCCACGTGTATACCCTCTTTGCTAACCACGTGCCTTAAGAATTTGACTCGTCAAATCCAAAATTCGCATTTCGAGAACTTCGCGTAGAGTTTCTCCGAACGTAATGTTTCGAGGCCTTGATGATGATGTTGACTATGCTCATCCTTACTTCGAGAGTATATAAGTATGTCATCGATGAAGATGATGACGAACTGATCCAAGTAAGGACGACACACCCTATTCATTAAGTCCATGAATACAGCGGGCGCGTTTGTCAATCCGAACGGCATCACTACGAATTCGTAGTGCCCATAACGAGTTCGGAAGGCTGTCATTGGAATATCCTCCCCTAGCACTCGTAGATGGTGATATCCAGATCTCAAGTCGATTTTTGAAAAGAAGTTCGCCCCTTGAAGTTGGTCAAATAAATCATCGATACGAGGCAACGGATAACGATTTTTGACCGTCATCTTGTTCAGCTCCCTGTAGTCGATGCACATACGAAACGATATGTCTTTCTTCTTGACGAACAAGACTGGAGCTCCCCAGGGTGAGAAGCTTGGTCGTATAAAGCCCTTGCTGAGCAGTTCGTTAAGTTGACCGGACAGTTCTTGCATCTCTGCAGGTGCTAGACGATAGGGCGATTTGGCTACGGGGGTAGCCCCTGGAACTAAGTCAATTCGGAACTCGACTTGACGTTCCGGAGGTAATCCTAGGAGTTCTTCTAGAAAGATGTCGGGAAAGTCGCGTACTACCGGAATGTTCTAAATGTCCTTCGTTTCTTGGATCACATCGACCACATGAGCAAGGAATGCACGACATTCTTTTCGCAAGAATTTCTGAGCTTGGATGCTCGAGATGATATGAAGGTTCGTGTCGGGTTTGTCGCCATAAACTACTAAGGTTTCGCTAGACAGTAGATTAAGGAGAACAATGTTTTCGAAACACATGATATCGGCATGATGAAGACTCAACCAATCCATGCCGATAATGACATCGAAACTTTTAATTGAGACCAGAATGAGATCGATCGAGAATGAATAGCTATCTAAAGGTAGCGTACACCCTATGAATATATTGCTAGTGCTCTCTGTCTTTCCATTAGCCATTTCTACAGTGAACGATTCATTAAGTGCTTGTGATTTTTGCTTAAGTAAATTAGCAAATTTTTGGTTCACGAAACTCCTCTCCGCTCCACTATCAAATAGAATGCTTGCAAAAGAGTTATCGAGGAGGAACGTACCAGTGACCACTGTGGGGTCGGCAACCGCTTCCTCATGGCCTATGGCCAGAACTCTTGCCGCTCCACCGGCAAACCCTGCCTTCGGGCAATTTCTTTTGAAGTGGCCTACCTCCCCACATCTATAGAAAGTTTGGCCCACTCCAACACCGGGGGCTAGAATTGATTGACTTCGCCGGAGCTTTATAGAAACGGGCACTGTGCCCCTTCCATTGCAGTTCAGACACTGCATCTCCCGGTAGGCGCCGACATGATGGAAGTTGCACTTGTTGCACTTAGGCAAACTTCCAACGTACTGCTTTACCAGAGCGGCAGCGGCAGGTGCTATCGCAGCAAATCTGCCATGACCTGCTGCTTTTTGGCTTCCTTAGCCTTCTTCTTGTCATCCCAAAACTTCCGCTTGGAGTCAGCGGTTCTTGCAGGTTCTAAGATGGCCAGGGTAGTTGTTGTGGCCGGGGTACGAACGCCATGGTCTATGAGCTGATGTGCCAATCGCTTGGCACTATCAAATGTAGTGGGGTGTAATGCCAAAACATTTCCCTGGTATGGTGGCACCAGCCCCCATATGTATCTCTCGATTTTCTTTCCCTCTGAAGGAATCATGTCGGGACAGAGGGCCACCAGCTCGCAGAATCTGGCGGTGTAGGCGACTACGTTGCAGCCCTTCATGGTTAGGCTCCACAGTTCTTCCTCCAGCTTTTGGATCTCGGCCCTTGGGCAGTACTCCTCAATCATGAGGTCCTTTAAAGTTTCCCAGCCCATAGCATTAGCCACTATAAGAGATAGTGGCTTAACATGGTTGTTCCACCACGTTCAGGCTTTCGTTTCGAAGGTGCAAACAGCGAACTTCACCTTGCTCTTCTCGGGACAAGAGCAGATTTCGAAAACCAATTCGTTTTTCTCGAACCATTGCGAGAGGGCAATGACTCTGGCAGTCCCCTTGAAGGAAAATGGCTTGCAGTTGGTGAAGTCCTTGTATGAGCACTCTTTCAAGTGCACCGGGATTTCACCATGAGTTGACAGGACAGGGGTTCTGTAACAACCAAAATTTCAAAACAATTAAAACTTTTCAAAATCACCCATTTTATTAACATTGTTGCAAAAAGGTTTTCAATACATTATTAAACAGAGTAATTTCCCAGGTTCATATCATAAAACACCAACGCGTGAAACGGTACGATCACGCCTTTGCCTTGCCACAGACTCTTGAGAACCTGAAACATAAAACCACAACTGTAAGCCCGAAAGCTTAGTGAGATACCCCCAGAATACCAACCACATATACGCCTTTCCAGGCCCTGACCTTCCGGTCCATGTGTCTCAGGGGACTTCCGTCCCTGCTGGGTAAACCTTCCGGTCCTACCCACGCCGACCTTCCGGTCCATCACACAACATAATCGCCTTCCAGCCCATAACATATTGCCTTCCGGCCCATGACATATTGCCTTCCGGCCCATAACATATATTGCCTTCCGGCCCATAAGCATAAAATGCATATACAACATAACGAATAATCATATAGCAGTTCATAGACAACAATCGATCAACAGATTACATATCATAGCATTACTCTAACAAGATACCGGTCTAGCCGGTCACTATCATAACACTACCCTATGAATCAGTCAACATACTAAATGCATACATACGCCTTTCCAGGCCATGACCTTCCGGTCCACATAGTAACGCCTTCCGGCCCATAACATGTATTGCCTTCCGGCCCATAACATATAACAATTGACAACTACCCGGATTTCCATCCGATAAAAGGGTTGGCATTGGTGCCATAAACCCTAGCGATATAGTGAGGATAACTCACCTCGAAACTGCCGACTAAACAGATAGCTCAAGCTGCTCCGATCACTGATACGATCTCCACCTCTGGACAGTCACCAATGCACTGAACCCAAACAATAACAACAATTACCAAAATACCCCTGGAACCACTGGTCAATCCTTGGTCAAAGACAAGGTCAAAGTCAACCCCTGACTGACCCTACTCGCCGAGTCAACCCTATGACTCGCCGAGTCCCCATACTCAGAACTTCACTCAACCCGCGATCTAACTCGCCGAGTCACCCCAAGACTCGCCGAGTTCAACGACTCTGAGTCCACTCGCCCTTAACTCACCGATTCCTTAAGACACCCTTTCTACACGTCGAGTATCCCCTTTTACTCGACGAGTTCCTCCTGGAAGAATCGCGGGGCCACCCCGACTCAACTCGCCGAGTCTGAAGAACAACTCGACGAGTCCCAGTTATTCTTCAAGCTACTCACCGAGTCTGTTCATCGGACTCGGCGAGTCCATGCCATGCAACCGCTCAAACTGCTTTCTAATGGCAGAACTGCTCCGACCATCCATAGGCCTGGCCTTCCTAGACTGGTCCATCACGTAAGGTCCTCATTTTGGTGCTCATGATACACCCCATGATTCATAACATACATATTGACCTAAGGCATAAGGATTCCAATCCAAAACCTTCATCAATTCCCGAAATGTACAGGCATGGGACATTCTGGACCTCCAAAGGTCCCAATACAGAGTCACAATCGTTTGGGGGACTAGGGTAGCATTCAATCTAATCACAAAAGGGTTCCACAAACCCTAATTCCATAAACACATCAACATAGCAGAGTATACTCGAATTCTTACCTGGATGATGTATTCTCTATGTCCCCAATCCTCAGAATGTGACTCCCTTGCTGCTCCTTTAGCCAATCCCTTCTCTTCCTTGGACAACCACTCTTCTATAATCAACAATGGCCTATAATCCTTGCTCCAGATGCACACAATCGATTTAGGGTTCTTCTCAGAAGGCTAAACTGAACAATGACGGCCAATGAGTCCTTTTTATACGTCCCAAACCTGAACGGTTAGGGTTTTCGCTAAACAGCGCAGACTCGCCGAGTCCATATCTGGACTCGTCGAGTCCAGTCGCGAACCCGCGACCAAGTCTGCAATCCTACTCGGCGAGTCTAGGCTCCAACTCGCCGAGTCCCCTCTTAAAACACCCCAAAACATAATTATTACAATACTTGGAATTCCGGGCTGTTACAATTCTCCCTCACTACGATTAGACTTCGCCCTCGAAGTCTCACTCTGAAAATAGCCCCGGATGCTGCTCCGACATATCACGTTCCAGATCACAGTTCATTTCCGATCCCCTCCGGTACAGCCACTGAACTAACACCAGAGGCATCTCCTTATTCCTCAGAACCTCGATCTTCCGTTCTCTGATGACCACTGGCTTCTCGGCATAATTCAGGCTTGCATCCACCTGAATGTCTTCTAATGGAACCACTGCCGACTCATCGGCTATATACTTCCTCAATTGCGACACATGAAAAATATCGTGGATTTGTCTCAAATCCGTGGGCAACTCCAACCGGTAGACCCTCAGGCCTACCCCCGCAATCACATGAAAAGGCCCAATATACCGGGGCCCCAACTTGCGCCTCTTCTTGAATCGAATCACTCCTCTCCAAGGAGAGGCCTTCAGGAGTACGAAGTCACCGACCTGAAACTCAAGCTCGGACCGGCGTCTGTCTGGATAACTTTCCTGTCGGCTCTGGGCGGCCAATAACCTCTGTCTCATCTGCTGAATCTGCTCTGTCGACTGAAGCTCGATCTCTGTACTGTCCATCGCTCTCTGTAACTGAGAATTACCCAAGATGCAACTCTGCTCTAAATCTCAACGATCACTCGACCCATAAGGGTTAGGAACCATGAACCACCGGATCCCCGATCCAAAGCCCACTTTGTCCATTCCGGACCGACCGAGAGATCCATCCTCACTCTCAGAGCAACTCTCACCAGTTCTCCTCTTGCCATCACATACACATGCTGAACTAGCCCCAACACCCGCAGGTTGGAAGACCCGATACACTGATGATATCCTCGAACATCTCCCAAGATGAACCACTACATCCACCCTACACTCTGATCAGAATCACGTTGAGAATTTAAGATTCTTTCTCCCCCTGCATCCCTTCTGAGCCTCAACAGACATCCCCAAACCGGATGGGTTCCTACTTCGCTGCCGCGAACACGATGCTCAAAGCCATACTCGAAACACTCTAACCATAACTTCTGTTCCGCAACTTTCACTTTCATGAACTTGCACTCCCCTTCGGAGTTACACACCTTTCTCTTTTCCTTTTCCAAGGAACCCTCTTGGCCATAATGCCACTTCAACCAGTGTCACGGTGCTCGCTCCAAGCGACACCACCCTTTTTGCGTAACCGCTATTCACATACTCTGGTTCTCATTGCAAGGGCTCTCAATCCCATGCACTCTCTCCACTCATCAAAATCACTGCCTCAGCTAAACAAGATCACTAACCCGGGGCAGACCTTCCAATGCGATTACACTGCAACATACACAATCCGCAATCTCAAACTGATCCAGCAATACCAACAGAGTCTCTAGCATGACTGGACCGACTCTCATAACACATACTAGCCACTCGAGGCTATATCCCTGTGGGTCCGTACACCTAAACTCTGCGAACCCTCAGGTTCTAACTCTGGGAACCTTCCGGTTCCAGCTTTAGAAAACATGCACAACATAATCCCGTGGGATTAATGCGGTACAACCCATCACGTACCTCAAGCATACAAATACTCTGACCGCATAACCCCGGTAACTTACTCAAGCTTGATCCCGGCCTTCTCTCAGGCCTCCAAAATCAAATGCCCTAGGTCTGTATCCCGCCCCGCATACCCGACACTCGCTCTCGTCGGCCTATACTCTGAGCTGACAAACACTGCTGAATCCCAACAGCTAAGCACCCTCACATACTCATCGATCTCCTGGAGAATTCTCCAATTCTCCCCCACTAAAGCACTGACTAACTGCCACCGATCGTCATTAATGACCTTTCAGAACAATCCTGCACAAAGAGAACATTTACCCACTGACTGCTTCCCACAAGCATAAGCAACCCTCAGCAAAACACATCTCCTCCCTGATCAATCCACTCAAAAGAATCCGGTCTTTCAATTATCCACTCTACGAATGCGGATGCTACCTGACATTCAACCCAGTGCCGCATCTCCACTAACAACCCTCACGAACGATAACCAACGGAATTCCCAACAATAACCCGTAACCAAACCCACAACCTGCCAAAGGATGAATACCACATCGAAAACCGCACAAGGCTACCAGCACCAAAACACCAAACTATAACCATACCAAACCATCAGGGAACAACGAATGCCAAAGCGAAAACCTGAAGCACCAATCCATAACCATGCCAAACCCGCGAAACAACGAATACCGCATCGAAATCCACACAAGATACCAGCACAAACAATACGCCACAATCAATGCAAGACAATCAAGACCTCAAGAAAGCATCATACCCACAGCTGCCTCCGGCACTGCTCCGTCTCCCCCTGCCGCAAGCCGATAAGCACGACCCTGAGCCCTTGGGGCTCCGCTCCATCCTGTCCTCCTCCTGAACTCCTCAAGGTGGCCGGTGCTAGAGCCTGCACCGGTCATGCAGAAAGCTGTGGACAGTTGACCCTCAAATGTCCATCCTGCCGACACTGATAACAAATCCTCAAATCCCGAATTGGCACTGACTGCCGACAATCCCGTGCACCATGCCCCTCCTTTCCGCACTTGCGGCGTGCACCACCGGACCAGCAAGCTCCGGTGTAACCCCTCCCACACTTCCCACAAGTGTGGCCGCTTCGATCCCCCATTCTAACATCTACGGTCCTGGACCGTTTCGGCGCCGACTGCGACTGCATCGGGGCCTGCCTCAGCTCACGCAACTGCAACTCAACCTCTAACTCACGCCACATGGTGGCCTCCTGCAACTCCAACAAGGTCTCACACCTCTGCGCAGACACGAACTGTCTGATATCCCTCTTGAGCATACTCAGATATCAGGACATCTGAGCCTGCTCCGAAGCGAACTCAGGGCAAAACATCGCCCTCTCAATACACATCCTGGTGATCTCAGTCACCGACTCCAAATCCTGCTTCAGCTCAAGGAATTCCCGAGCCAATCTCTCCTTTTCATCCCGCGGAACATAGCGAGTACTGAACATCTCTCTGAGTTGATCCCATGAAACCACAGCTCTTTGCACATCGGAAAAAATGACCCCGTAGTCAATCTCTACCAATCCTTCGCTCCTAGCCTCAACAGGTTCAGAGCACACCTCACCCTCTAATCAGCAGGGCATAAACTCGTGGAGAAATACCCCTCCACGTCTGATAACCATCTCATAGCAACAATCGGGTCCTGAACCCTATCGAATGTGGGAGGCTTCGTATAATAGAAGTCCCGATACTGAAAACCCCGACTAGTTCCTCCCCTTGCCGCTGCTACAGCCGTTGTAGCCGCTGCGGCAACCGTCTCTGCGAGAGCCGCATATCGCTCATCGAAATACTCAATCATGGCGGTCTTGATCGACCCAAACAACTCCGGCAACTCAGCCCGGAACAATGCAGCAACCTCATCACGCAGGATCTCGCGAATCCTCGCATCCCGCTCGCTCGTGCTCGTCCGATCGATAACCTCCGACGGCACCGATTCACCCGGAACTCACTCTCCCGCTCCCGATCCTGATCCGGATCCACTATCATCATGCCTCGAGATCTCCATAATGAAGACACCCTACCAATCTCAGACACTTCCCAAAATCCTGGGATCCAACTCTCGCAACCCTACCCTAGAGACCATGGTTTCCCTGATACGCGTATGGGTCCTGTGCTTTCAGTAGTACGGGCCCATACTACCTTCCACACCTACCCATATTTGTATGAAGTACTACCACAATACCCTAGGGAACATGCATAACAACTATCAACCCTCACCACTAGAGGAACACTGAGAACATCCCATAAGGGACCCTAGGCTACAGGCATCACATATCAGGCAACATTATCATGAATTGCTGAAGATCCCTAGTCTAACTCTAGCATGTTGTTCTATCAAGCCCAAATAAACAAATATCATGTATGGTATCTTGGGGTTACTTACTAGCTCCGGCTGATCGTACCTCCGCGTCCTCCTTTTACCAAATTTGAAAACCATTTTAACTTCTCATTTTAAAATCCTCCTCGATTTGAGACTGGAGTCACACGAATGTTTCCCCAATTCACTCAAACCAAGGCTCTGATACCAACTTGTAACAACCAAAATTTCAAAACAATTAAAACTTTTCAAAATCACCCATTTTATTAACATTGTTGCAAAAAGGTTTTCAATACATTATTAAACAGAGTAATTTCCCAGGTTCATATCATAAAACACCAACGCGTGAAACGGTACGATCACGCCTTTGCCTTGCCACAGACTCTTGAGAACCTGAAACATAAAACCACAACTGTAAGCCCGAAAGCTTAGTGAGATACCCCCAGAATACCAACCACATATACGCCTTTCCAGGCCCTGACCTTCCGGTCCATGTGTCTCAGGGGACTTCCGTCCCAGTTGGGTAAACCTTCTGGTCCTACCCACGCCGACCTTCCGGTCCATCACACAACATAATCGCCTTCCAGCCCATAACATATTGCCTTCCGGCCCATGACATATTGCCTTCCGGCCCATAACATATATTGCCTTCCGGCCCATAAGCATAAAATGCATATACAACATAACGAATAATCATATAGCAGTTCATAGACAACAATCGATCAACAGATTACATATCATAGCATTACTCTAACAAGATACCGGTCTAGCCGGTCACTATCATAACACTACCCTATGAATCAGTCAACATACTAAATGCATACATACGCCTTTCCAGGCCATGACCTTCCGGTCCACATAGTAATGCCTTCCGGCCCATAACATGTATTGCCTTCCGGCCCATAACATATAACAACTGACAACTACCCGGATTTCCATCCGATAAAAGGGTTGGCATTGGTGCCATAAACCCTAGCGATATAGTGAGGATAACTCACCTCGAAACTGCCGACTGAACAGATAGCTCAAGCTGCTCCGATCACTGATACGATCTCCACCTCTGGACAGTCACCAATGCACTGAACTCAAACAATAACAACAATTACCAAAATACCCTTGGAACCACTGGTCAATCCTTGGTCAAAGACAAGGTCAAAGTCAACCCCTGACTGACCCTACTCGCCGAGTCAACCCTATGACTCGCCGAGTCCCCATACTCAGAACTTCACTCAACCCGCGATCTAACTCGCCGAGTCACCCCAAGACTCGCCGAGTTCAACGACTCTGAGTCCACTCGCCCTTAACTCACCGATTCCTTAAGACACCCTTTCTACACGTCGAGTATCCCCTTTTACTCGACGAGTTCCTCCTGGAAGAATCGCGGGGCCACCCCGACTCAACTCGCCGAGTCTGAAGAACAACTCGACGATTCCCAGTTATTCTTCAAGCTACTCGCCGAGTCTGTTCATCGGACTCGGCGAGTCCATGCCATGCAACCGCTCAAACTGCTTTCTAATGGCAGAACTGCTCCGACCATTCATAGGCATGGCCTTCCTAGACTAGTCCATCACGTAAGGTCCTCATTTTGGTGCTCATGATACACCCCATGATTCATAACATACATATTGACCTAAGGCATAAGGATTCCAATCCAAAACCTTCATCAATTCCCGAAATGTACAGGCATGGGACATTCTGGACCTCCAAAGGTCCCAATACAGAATCACAATCGTTTGGGGGACTAGGGTAGCATTCAATCTAATCACAAAAGGGTTCCACAAACCCTAATTCCATAAACACATCAACATAGCAGAGTATACTCGAATTCTTACCTGGATGATGTATTCTCTGTGTCCCCAATCCTCAGAATGTGACTCCCTTGCTGCTCCTTTAGCCAATCCCTTCTCTTCCTTGCACAACCACTCTTCTATAATCAACAATGGCCTATAATCCTTGCTCCAGATGCACACAATCGATTTAGGGTTCTTCTCAGAAGGCTAAACTGAACAATGACGGCCAATGAGTCCTTTTTATACGTCCCAAACCTGAACGGTTAGGGTTTTCGCTAAATAGCGCAGACTCGCCGAGTCCATATCTGGACTCGTCGAGTCCAGTCGCGAACCCGCGACCAAGTCTGCGATCCTACTCGGCGAGTCTAGGCTCCAACTCGCCGAGTCCCCTCTTAAAACACCCCAAAACATAATTATTACAATACTTGGAATTCCGGGCTGTTACAGGTTCCTCCTCCAGTGGAACCAGATGAATGATATTGAGCCATGGCTGTAGCCACAGTTGCAGCTACAGCAGCATTTAAGGCTGTCGTGTCGAACTGAGGAGTAGGTGGTTGAGGAGGTGGAGGAGGTGGTGTTTCGTTATTAGGGTTTATCCTTGGATTTCTGCGAGGCGACATCTTTGATCTATAGTTTATGAAGATGAAAACATTGATAAGATTTCAATGGAAGGATTGATGAGAATGACTCATGGACTAACTCTCCATAGCTCGACGATACGATTGAATGGAAATCTAGAACTAATTGATGATCACATTTGGATAGTAACTCCCATAAGATTAGGCACCTGTCAATATTACTGGAATTACATATGTAACAAGTTCGGGAAAAACGACCAACAGAAGGAGGCCTTACATCAACCAAAAATGGGAAAATTTTGACAGAATTACAACCTAACCAAGACCTAACAAGCCTATGATTTACAAAGATAGGGAATTTAGACCAGAATTTTTACATAACTAGGTTATATCCAAAAGAGAGAAGTTGATGAGAATCTATCAGCGACGAGAACTACCAGAGTGAGTTCTTGATCCCGACAGAAGACGTTCTATGTCTCTCATGCGCCTGTCAGCTCTCGCTTGCTAAGCTCGAAGTTCTCTGACTTCAGCTCGGGTTTCAGCGAGTTGCCTCCGAAGAGCTGCATTGTGAACCAGAGCCCTTTCATGAGCAGACTCTAGTTGGCGAATACGGACAGTGTTAACACCATAGTTGGCGTCAATCTCCAAGACTCGATTGATAGATGATTGACCTAGTATCGTGTTCCGAGGAATCCTACGAACCATGACGGGTAGGACTCTATCAACAAAACCTCCCTCAGTGAGGTTGTAGAAACTTCTATCTCCATTGTAGGGAATGGGTTGACCCTGTTCATGGCTCCATGTATTCAAGTTTGTGGCCCACAAGGGTACGGGTCCTTGAAATGCTGGACGAGGGTTTGGGTTTTGATCAGCTGGGTGCAGGTTGTTGATTTCTGGCTCTGAGTCAGAACCATCAGAAAAGCCTTCAACTTCATGATCATCTAAAGGAATTGGGTGATCATCTTCTGGTTCTTCTTCCAGCCATCCTGCATTGTCGTGGTTGGGATAGTACGGGTCTCCGGGAAGGTGGAATCCAGCCATTAAATCTACGCGAGAAGGGAGGTATAAGAATCTAGCACATAAGTAACTTATAGTAATGCAAAATACTCCTATAGTATTTTAAGTTTAGGTTCTATTGTTCTCGTTGTGGTATTGTGGGTATGTTTTTAGACTTGTTGCAACCTCACAACCACACTTAGGCACATGCTAGTCAACCCTCAGATAATATAGTTGATCAGGCTATATCTTCTCAGTTTTGACTATATGTCTCTAACTCTACTTGTGTTGCCCAACAATCGAAATACTTTTGTACTGTCTTAGTGACACTGATTTTAGTATGAATGCAGGTACGTATACTTAATTAAATATTTTAATATTTAAAGTATAAACTGTTGGTCAGAGTATTTTAATCCCAATGTATTTATAGTTAGTATATCTTTTATGGGTTGATATACTCAATTCACTATAAACAATGCTCTGATACTAATCTGTCACACCCCAAAACTGTGAATGGCAGAAACATTCTGGGGCCGAGGATGTCAGGTACAGTATCACAACAATGAACAATTGTAAACAAGAAACAACATCATCCATTGCATTAATAATATAATTTCATACATGTGTGTTCTGTCAAAATATATAGACACCAAAATATACATATCAAAATAAAAGACGAGTCATGAACGAGCTCCATCTTCTCAAAAACCTGGCACCTGTACCTGAGTACTGGTGACCTGAGAATACAAGTTATTTTGAAAGCGAGTATCAGCTTTAAAGTTGGTGAGATCATAAGTATATTAATATCTGTGTTTATATGAAATAATTTGTAAAATCTTTGCAAGATGTTTTGTACTCCCCTAGAAAACCTTATGTTTCCTTCTAACTTTAGCCGTCTACCAAGGCATCTAGTGTATGTGCGTGTGTCTCTTGTAAGAGTGTGTGTTTTCCCAATTCTGACTATCATTAACCAAAATATAGTATTTACATTATCGTGCATCGTGTGAATATTCACGAAGTGAATGTAATGGGAAAATATTATAGTACCGTAGTATTTGTAATAAGTGACTACCACTATACTAACTACCTTAAAACAAAAGGTGTTCAAAGTAACATGTGATCGAATTGTATCCTACTACCGACGCTAGTAAAACGAAGATGTAAGACGCCGTAAGAAATGACATTTGGCACCCGTAGACTTGCAAGTCCCACTATAGCGAGCAGCAAGGTGTAGGATAGTCAATCCAGTATAGATCTATATGAAAACTCATACGCTCCCCAATTAAGGAGATACGGGATACAAAAACGGTCATGGTAGGTAGTGCCATGACCCGATTAAATGGTTCACATAACTGAATGTATGTACGTGTAATGAATGTGCTAACTATAAAGTGTACTCTTTCTCTGTCTAGCCTGTATGTACTGTAATGTTCTGCATGTGCTAGTTGTACTGTATGTTCTCTCTCTATCTAGCATGTATAGTAATGTACTGTGTGCACTACTCATACTGACTCATGAACGAACTGACTCATTGTATGTTTCATTGTGCTAGTAATAGTATTAGTATCTTCCTATGCTACCCCTGTGGTAGCTTACTATTAATGTAACTGGTGCGTATGAACATGGAAGTATACCCTTGCTACCCAAGGGTATTGAATTGACTGGAAGAACCTTTATGTCTATATATGTATACATAATATATAACTAATATTTAGACGACCTTCGGACGGATAACTGATGCCCTATAGCCACATCCTAACGAGGAAAAGGAGATAAAGTGAGCTAGCCTTCCTAAGCCCTTTAAACATTGCTTATATAACTATACATACATAGGCATTCATTTGATAATAAGTATAATAGAGTTTAAGTAAAAGTATTTGATAAGTAAAAGAGTTTGTAAAATAGTTTGAAGTAAAGCAGTTTGATAAACAGTTTGAACAGTAAGAAAACCACTGGTTTTGTAGTTATTAATCACATGTGATTGATGTAATAACTATAAGTATTAAACTTGTATCCCCCATAAAGCATTTAAAAACATTTAAACCATTGATTAAGGGGTATGAACTCACCTGTAGTGAGTGGTATGGATGAACTGAAGATGTAGGATTGCTAGGTGTCAAGTGAAGTCTTGAACATGCTTTATGATCCTAGTTAACATATAATATCACATATACGTATCCAATTAGTCCTTAAACAACTAATAAACAAAGTCAAGACACCCTAGGACATGCTAAACACCTTATACAAGTGTTATAAGTCCCAAGGATTGCATCTAAGTGTTGTAAGGAAAGGCTAGTGTGCTTGGGGTTCAAGGAAAACTCCATTAGGGAGTTTACGGTTTTGTGGTCACAACCAAAAGAGTTTACGGTCGTAAACCCTTGAGTTAATGGTCATAAGCTCACACACTTTTTGACCATTTGTTGGTTGAAGACTTCTAAGCCATTCCAAGCATTCCTACTTCATGTTTAAGCCTTAGGAACTGTTTTGTGGCACCAATACCCTCCTAAATGGAGTTTACAGCCCATGGACCATTTCTCCATGAGTTTGCTTCCGTAAAATCCTATAAAACATGGTTTTATGATTTTTTTCAAGTCCTAAACACTTCAAGGTAATAGTATAGGTTAGATTCTAGGCATGAGGAAGGAATAAGGGCCATTTATACCCACTTTGTGGTGTTTACAGTTTTGGGAGCTCCCCAAACCATAAACACATATAAATGAGAGTTTTTGTGCCTTTTTATGTTACAAACACATCAAGGAAGGATCTAGACATGTACCTAAGGCATTGTGAAGGACTAAGGCACCCTTTGGCACCTTTACTTGGTGTTTACGGTTCAAGGACTTCTTAAACCGTGAACACCTTGTTCTTGGTGTTCTTGGGACATTTCCTTGATGTAAATATGTATAACAAACCTTACAATACACTAGGGTAGGAATACTTACTAGTTGGAAGCTTGAAATGAGCTAAAAGTCCAAGAACACTAATGTGTGTTCTTGGTGTTCTTGGTGAAAAGGAAGAATCAACCTTTTTGGAATGATTTCACGGTTAGAAGTGTGTTAAAACATTGGATCAAAGCATATAATCACTTAAGAAAGATAGAATCACTTACTAGATGATTATCTTGAAGAAAACTTTGGATGATACTTGAGAGAGTTTGAGATTTGATCTTGAAAAGGTGGAAAAATGCTAAAAATGGCTAAGTGCCACGTTTATACCCCTCCCCTTCAGGGTTTATGGCCGTAATCACCAAGTTTAGGCCGTAAACTCTAAACTTTTGATGTGTTGGGACTTTATTGTTGCACAATAAACCCTAATGCATCCTCTCTCCTGATATCTCTAAAGTGTGAATCTTGAAATACTCAAACTTATTCTAAAAAGTCTGAAAATTAACAGCAACTGTTCTGAGTTCTATTGACTTGATGTGTTTGTACAGAATAGAAATTTCGGGTTGTCACACATAATAAACAACAAAATCTTCAACACCCTTCGGCAAGGTCAAAAACGACACCTCGCATAATCTCTACCTCAGGGTATCAAAAGTTGCATGTTGCTCAGGACCCCAATGAAAAGTGATTGTCTTCCTTGTTAACCGAGTCAAAGGAACAACTACCTTGGATAAATCCTAGATGAATCTCTTATAATAACCTGCTAAATAAAGGAAAATCCGAATCTCTATTAGAGAAATCGGATCCTCCCACCACATCACGGCCTCAACCTTGGTCGGATCGACCAAAATACCATTATGGTTGACAAGGTGCCCTAGAAACTCCACCTCATGCAACAAGAACTCACACTAGGAGGACTTTGTGAAAAGTGTATCCCTCCTCAAAGTCTCTAACACCTCCCTCAATTGCTCCCCATGGTGCTCCTATGTATTGGAATAGACCAAGATATCATCATAGAATAAAATCATAGACCGGTACAGCATCAGCCTACATACGCAGTTCATGAGATCCAAGAACGCATATGTAGCATTGATGAGCCCAAAAGGAATCACCACGAACTCGTAATGACCATAACGAGTCCAAAAATTCTTCTTCTACACATCCTCAACTGTAACCCTCATGTGATGATAAGTCGAACATAAAACAATCTTGGAAAAACAAGATGCACCAGTAAGATGGCCAACAGATCATCAATCCTCAGGAGTGGATACCGGTTCTTCATTGTTACCTTATTCAGCTCCCGATAGTCAATGCACATACAATGAGACCCATCCTTCTTCTTCACAAACAAGATCGATGCCTCCCATGGCGAACTGCTCGGTCTAATGAATCCCTTGGCTAATAGCTCTTATAGTTGTCTAGAAAACTCATGCATCTCGGGAGGAGCCATCTGATATGGTGCTTTGGCTATCAGAGCCGCACCTGGAGCCAGATCAATCCTGAACTCAACATGCCTCTCCCGCACAATAGGCACATCATCCATAATCGCCATATGCTTATCTCGGGTATCCATAACATAGAAGACAAATCTGGAAGAACCTATTAAATATAGCATTTGGCCCTCGCTGCTGAACATAAAATAGGCCCACGCTGAGCTCTCTCTCCATGAACCACTAACTCCGCCCCACTTGGGGTTCGAATCTAAACTAACTAATGTTCCTAAGTAAAAGGAATGCCTATGATAACCATGTTCCTAAGTAAAAGGAATGGGAACCAAATCGACCAGATACTCCTTGTTTAACAACTGGAG
The DNA here is from genome assembly GCF_051521515.1 of Lactuca serriola. NCBI lineage: Eukaryota > Viridiplantae > Streptophyta > Magnoliopsida > Asterales > Asteraceae > Lactuca > Lactuca serriola. The sequence goes on along the minus strand of NC_136410.1, from coordinate 164,903,136 downwards.
AACGCAACCCTGATGAACCCTCGTTACCTGGACATATCGATCATCTGTAATCTCGACATCTAAAGGACAATCCAGCTCCCTCGGAGCTCCAACAAACCTTTTGCTAAGCGTAAGAGACACAAAGGATCGAGTAGCCCCCGAATCAAGCAATACCAATGCAGAAATACCGTTTACGAGGAATGATCCTAAAATAAAACACATAAATATAAGTTGGAAATTCAATATGAATAAAGAGATAAGGAGAAGACACATACTCGTCACCACATCAGGAGTTGGACAAGCCTACTCGCCTTTTAGCTGAAAAGCCCTGCTCTTCACCACAAGTGTATCTGCCTTGCCCTAGCTTCCGTCAGTAATCCATAGAGTTGCAAGAGAAGGTGCTAAAACTGGTCCGACTATATTCAAACTCGGACAATGGGCATTCTTCTGGCCCCTATGATTACAATGAAAGCAAATCAGACCAGATACTGGGGTAGTGATGGTAGTAGAAATATAATCTCTGCTGATATGACTTGTCCGACTGCACATGAAGCAGCTAAAACCACCCATCTTGCATGCCCCCATCGTGCGTCTTGTCGTACTTGCCATAGTGGCCCTGACCCTACTGGCCCTTTCATATTGTATCAACAACCTTGGGCCTCATGTACGAACCCTCTACACTCTGCATATAATATGGCTTCCTCTTCTTCTCCATCTCTAGATTATCCTCTCTCTTCCTAGCCCTCACTATCATATCCTCCAGCATCCTGCAACTGGATCAGCTCACAAACGGTCGGATATCACTCCTCAGCATCTCATGGTACTTCACCTTCTTCATCTCCTAATCTACCACATACTGTGGCACCAACAGTACCCTCTCCCAAAACATCACTGTGATCTAAGCTAACATCTTAGTAGTCTGGCGGAGATCCTAAAACTCTCGCGCCAACTGCTGCACCTCAATGACTATTGCAAGCTCAGCCCTGAATCTAGTTGTAAAATCATCCCTTATTATCGAATCAACAACATCATCACCAACTACGTGCCCAACCTCCTCACACCTGTATCGAGCTTTGTCTTTTAGAAAATGGGAGGCAAGTCTAGCCTTTCTCCTGTCGGGAAAACTATTGGTGCGGAAAGTGTTAGCAACGTCCGCTAACCACCTCTTGCTCGTTATTGTATCCTTTGCCCCATGATAATCTGGAAATCCACATACCCGACACTCACTTAAGTTCAAGGAACGCGCCCCAATCAAGGTCACCATCTTAGAACGGAAGGAGGCAAAATGCTCCTCCAACACCTCCACAATACCCACCTTGATCGTACCAAAGATCACAGGAGTCTGCTCAAGAATGTTGTGGGTAATCTCAGAAGAAATGAGCTCCCACATCTGATCGTCGAATAACCCGGTTCCAGTTCCTGAGCTCGAACACTCATTAGCACCAGAACTACCGATCGGTCTGCCTCGAAGAGTCAACATACTGAAAATAGACCATATAAACAGAAAAAATACGCAACAATAAATATCGAGGAATCATAAACTCTACAAGCTTCCTGGTTTCATTGCAACTATCCTAGACTCAAGTACGGATACTCTACTTCCAGTAGTATGTGTAACATTCAGTTTAAAATCAATTAAAAAAATTGTAAACTCAAACGCCCTGAGATGTAATCTTTGTTATTATTTTATACAATGGATCCAAAAACAATATTTAGTGGGGTGTTGGTTTCAGAGGAACCAAATGATATAATTTTGGATTTTGGGGGTTAAAAGCATATGTTCTGGATTTAATTTGAAAAGGATTTCAGGAGCCAGGGTGTGTTCGGTAATTAATGGACCTAAATTGAAAGGATTTGAAGGCTTGGGGGTGATTGGTAATTTTGGGACCTATTATGAAAGCACGTTTTGAGACAGGAGGAAGGACTGAAGTTGGTAAATGGCACACATGTTTGAAATGAGACACGGGATTAACTCTGATATGCCTTCCCCCTCGTTTCCCTTGCACGAACGCTAACCCTACGTCGCTATACCACTAGCCGCCATCACCATGTGTAACATTTTCAACCACCACCATGAGAAACTCCAAGACCGCTGCATGCCACCTCGTTGTGGACCACCACCACCCTTACTCTACTGGTCGAGACGTTGTGGCAGTCGGATGAACCATCGAGAACCGTTCGAGTCTTCGTAAACAGCTGGAGAGACCACCGAGACGAAGGAGGAAGCTGTGAATGGCAGGATATGGAACGTGAATGGAGAAAGGCTCTCACTAAGGACAATCGCCACCCATCTATCCTTTTTCTTTGTTTTTCTATGAACCCGACATCATGAACACCAGCTGTTGTCGTCGGTGGCTTTAGGTCGCTTTCGGTCGTCGTCTGCCACCCAAGGTGGCTGAGTTGGAGGTGTTCACATGTTTAGTTTGTATGTGCGAGGGTATGCATGGGTTTTCTCGACTAGAAACCAAGGAAGGCCCGCCACCACGACCATGAAGTGGTGGTTGCCACCTACTGCCGTCTTCTACCACCTTTTGCTACCACCAGCCACCGTGGGGAGGGTGGTTGGGTGTTTATGAACTTATTTCTTAGGTAAATGATGTATAGATCTTTGCTTGGCCAAGAAAAAAGAAAGATAACTCATCACTTACCGCTAGCTACCATCTCTGCTGGTTGTGGACTTTCAGGTGCGTTTGGATTGATGTTTGGAGTGTTTTTAGTGTTGTGTTGGCCCAAGGACATGAACACCACCACCACGAGGTGGCGGTTGCCGCTGTGAACCCCCGATAACCACCACTGCCAGTGATGGTAATGGGTGGTATCCGACTAGATTAGACTTTAATTAATGTAAAAATTGAACTATTCGATTAATTCGTTTTTGATTTGGTTGAAAACCCTCATTAGGGTTTAGAAAACCCTAATTTTGAGAATATATATATATATATATATATATATATATATATATGTATATATATACATATATTTATTGGATTTGTCGGGACCCGCGTTGGACCCTTTGTTTGGAACTTTAAACTATGCCCGATTAAGTTGGTCTAGTGGAGTAATGGACTTAATGAACTAATTCCTTAATGGATTAAATATTTAATGTGTTAAGTAGGAGCACTTAACCCTAATCGTCATTTTATGTGAAAAACACTAATTGGGCCTTGGTTGTGAACCAAGCTAGGTTAGGGGTAAAATGGTCCATTTACCCCAAGTGTAGACTTATGGTTTTGTATTGGAACACAATTATTAACTGGGTGTCATTTTGACAATTGACAGTTTGGGAACCTATCAACCAGAAGTTAGAGTTTTATCCGCTGCACTTCAGCAGTGCCAGCTGACTCTCCTCACCATACCAATGGGTCTAAGGCACCAAGGTCGGCCAATTCAGTTAGTTGTAGTGTTTTTTGTAGATTCACTGCTGATATGTCTGCATGCATGCATATGTGGTATGCTATTGACTATGTGATATGTGGTATGCTAGTTGTCTTTTTGATACTTACATGGAAGACCAAGGAGGAGCCCATGACACCCGGATGTAAGACCATGTGGAGATCCCATGGCTTTCCTATTAAAGACCATGGGGGAGCCCCCTGGCACTTGGATGTAAGACCATGTAGAGAACCCATGGCTTTCCTATTGAAGACCATGGGGAGAGCCGATTTCACTTAGATGTAAGACCATGTGGGGAGCCCATAACATCCAGGAGTAAGACCCTGGGGGGAGCCCACTGCATCCGTATATGTTTATATGCATGGTTATGTGATTGATATGGTTTACGCAGCGGTTATAGTTGATGTAGATTATGTGAATTGTGTGAGGTATGTTCTGGGGAACTCGCTAAGCTTCGTGCTTAAAATTTTGTTTTTTTGTTTCAGGTATCATCGGTTTGGAAAGGGAGGGCTTGGATTGATCGCAGTGCACACACCCATGTTTACAGCATTGAATGGCTTTGGAATGAACTATGATAAATATTTTAATTAACGATGTTTTGGATGTTTGAAATAAATAATATATATGCTTTGACTATATTAAAAATGAAATCTTTACCCTTGATTTTTGGGTCGTTACAAGTTGGTATATGAGCATTGGTTTGAGGGATTCAGACATACTTTAGGGTGAATCTGAACTCAAACTGAGGATCTGTAAAGTTTTCAAAAAGAAAAATGTTTTCAAGGAAAGAAATTTCTAAGAGAAGAAAGGGTGTGGTGCATGTAATCAGCCAAGCTCGAGAAAGTTTCCCTAGAATACCCATATATGATCGCATGCTAGTTAGGTCTAGAGGAGATACATGTATATGTTGTATGAGCTGGTAGACTTGCATGTTAGTGCTGAGTAGTCAGCAATAGATTGGCCGATATATGGTGCTTGTAGCCTTGAGAATATCGAATGCCATGCTAGAATGAGAATGATTACTGGTATTAGTAACTGCTATGTGTATGCTTTTAAAATTGTATATGGTTAGGATCTTATAGCCTTAGAATACTTGATTTGGCCTTATTTACTATTGCTTGTCTGGTTGTGGTCCTAGGGTAGAGTCTATTATTCGACAATCTATTAGATCCTGTTTTGTGTATAATTCGCATGCATAAGGCAGTCGGTAGCGAGGATGGATGGATGTGGACCGCATGAGTTGTGGTATGTGGGTCGAATGTTCTAAGATATTTTATGGGTCGGAGACTACCCTAGGGTAAGCCTTGGATGAGATTAGTGACAGGAGTCACCTGATTGCGAATAGTATTTGTGGATAGAATTGTGTGATTGGAGTATGCTGGTTAGTTTTCCGTTGTCTGAATGATGCTTGCTCTGTGCTTTGTAGGACTCTTAGAAATGTGAGTTAGCTACTACGTGAATATGCTATGTTACATGTTGAACAGGATGGATAATCTCAGAGTGATGGACTTGACCCTATCGCGCAGCTCTTGTATGAGTCCAACAGTTCTTGGGGTCAATCTTTTACTTGAAAGATTATCTGATATCTGCTACATGTGGCTATATTCATGAGGTAGCTAGTTGATGTTATTGGGAATCCTTCAGCAGCTGAGGACTAGGTGGGTTGGGAACCTAGGAAAGCCTAGGATATGCTCCAACGAGCTAGTGGGGTGGTTCGGTGAAGTTAGGAACCTAGGGGCAGCCTAAGAGATTATATGGTAGATATAGTGTTTCTGTTTAGCAGACATTTAGTATATCAGCGGAGTAAGTGACTTAGAGGATTCGGGAGGATTGCTGAGGAAAGTATGGATAGGTGTAGAAGGTAGTATTGGGCCCGTACTACTGAAAACACAGATCCATACTCGAATCGGTGATACCCTTAAAGAATCTAAGAAACTTATGGGAGTTGAATTCTTGGTTATGCTTTGATCGTGGGAACAGCTGCTTTGCTGAATGAGGATGAGCACATCTGGGAAGGACCAGGGTTTGGTCCCGGCTCCGGTGGTGAGCCAGTTAGTGGAGGGACTGCAAGGTATTTGAGTTCGCATTAGGTTAAGGAGATAGAAAGTTTTTTCCGTACTAGTCCCTACCTCTTAGGAGCTAAGGTTCAGTTCGCTATGGATCTTTTGAATCGGATGACATGGATTGGGTCTGTGTTGTATTGCGCTTTCGGGACTGGATACTACTTCTTGGGAGTTGTTGTAGCCGATTTAGAGCAGATGTTGCTCCAGCTATTGCAATTCAGCCATTGACTATTGAGCTGGTGAGTGGGTGAGGGTGTGAGACCCTGAATGTTATGGGACACAGCGGCAATAGTGAGAGATTGATTTGTAGCATATTAGGAAGAGGGGAACATATCAGATACATACATTGGAGGGTCCCAGAAAGAGACCCAAGAGTTCGGGTCAGCTCCTGGGAGGCCAGCAGGGCCGGATTCAACGCAGTACTTGCGGGAAACTGCACGAGGGAGCTTTTCATTTCAAGGGTTTTAGTAAGTGTATCTTTGGGTTAATTTGTTTCCTTGCTGGTGTTTGGGTTATACCTTCAAACATTGTCACATGCCATTTGCATATCATGAGTTATGGGGTGGTTAGTGAAAAGTCGTATCCCTCTTTGATGGTTTGGAGCATCCAATGTTATCTCGGTATATGGTCGAGATCGGCTCAGAGACATGATGCGGAAGGGCTACAGTCAGGATTGGTAACTTAGCATTGTATTTGGTTCGGCTTTTGGAAGCGCCAAGAGAAGTAGTTTACTATGGAGGCTTTGGTCTGGGCATCAGTTATGTAGATTCCAGGATATAAGTGTGGCATCATTTCAAGACGTCTGAGATTACTAGTTTCGCTTGGATTCGGGAAGTGTTTATCTGATATTTAAAAGTTGGGTGGCCTTTTTGGGGTTTAGGGCAGTAATAAAGCACTAGTAAGGGTAAACAGCATGTTGTCAACAGTTTGGTTATTTAATAGTCACAAGGATTGGGAATCCTTCAAATCTCATGTATTGCGAAGACTTAGTCGAATCTAAGTGGGGGGAGAATTGCGCGAGTATTCAGAACAGGGGCAGGTATGAGACCAGGATGGGTTTCTCATCCTCTTCGAGGAAAAAGGCGGCCCAAGTGGCTATTTGGTTTGAGGTTTGTGTGAGTTTGGAGTTCAGTAAAACTCCCCAGCATGTGAATCGCGTCTTTTTGGGGGGGCTTGATAGCAGAATTTGGGAAAGAAGCTTGGGGCTCCAGTCATGAATTGAGTTCACTTCGAGTGTTTGTTCAATTGCTTGATCGACTCTGTGTGCGTTTCAAATTGATAGATTAGGGGTATGGAATTGGGCTATGGTGGTGATAGGGCAAAGTGTTATAAGACTACGGGGGAGCCCTAGTATTCACTAATGGTCAGTAGGGTGAAAGTGTTGTAAGACTACGTGGGAGCCAAAGCATTCACTAGTAGTCATTGGGGTCAATGTGTTGAAAGACTACTGGAAAGCCATAGCATTCACAAGCGTTCAGATAGTGTCAGAAGTGCAAAAATACTGTAGGGTAGTTGTGGCATTCACGGATTTGTTTGGATGATTTAGGCTAGGGGGTCCAGTTCACAAGGTTCTGAGTAGGTCACAAAATTATTGGAAATCAGGAAACGGTAGGTCGAAGGAGACCGGGTATGATGTTTTAACACTGTAAATTTTCAAATCAAATTTTTTTCATTTTTAAACACAAATAAACTCATGTCACATTTCTCAAAAATCTCAAGTATCAAACATCAACACATATTTCAAAAATTGTTTATCACAAATTCAGGATCCTCCAAAAACATATCTCCAACGCGAGTGTGTGTACAATCAAGCTAGGGCCTTCCCACGATCCTCGAAAGTACCTGAAACACATAACACGGTAAACACGAAGCTTAGTGAGTTCCCCAAAAGACCACACACGTCACATTAGCCACTTTAGGAAAACTCAATACAATCCTCCGGTCAACGTGTTCCAGTGGAGAGCCTTCGGTCCCACAACTCGGGTGGACCCTCCAGTCCTAACTCAATAAGCTCATAACAATAATACTCAGCATAAATCACAAGGACATAATGCAGAATATCACAATAAATAGATAAGCACATAAGAAATCTCGGTCACACAAGGACACCACTCATGGTAAGTATAGTGAGAAGACTCACCTTGTAAGAAATCGGCTAATCTCGAACTCAAATCACCGGTATAGCTTCCGCCTAACACATACGACAATTATCCCGATTTAATCACGACTCTCAAGAAGCTAAACTAACCCTTCTACAAACTCACAGAAGGGTAAATGATCATTTTACCCCTCAATGGCCATAATAGTCAACAAATTGACCAAACCCTAAAAGTCAACGGCAGAGAGTACGTTGCGTGTACCAGCTCTCTACCCTAGATGTACTCTGCTGTCATGCATGCATTAGGGATGCTCAACCCCTACATTGTGCGTACTGGCATTACGCCCAACGTACGTCCCAATTTCACTCTTCTCACTCATTTGGTCTTAATCAGTTAAGACCTTGGCTCATATCACAGATCTGGACTCCCTAATAGCTCTTACTCCGTAAAGTCAGTGACTTTAGGCCTTTCCATGGATGATATGGTCACAAACACACAAAACACTCACTTACTTATCTCAAAAAGCTCATAACTCATGCATAGCTCGATTCCAACATCTAATATTGGATTTTTATGACATTACACCACTAAACACACTCAAAGGGGTTGATCATAGTCTATGGAGCTCAATATCTCATAAAGTCTCCAACTTTTGCAACAAAAACCCTAAAATACTCTACTATGATGCACAAAACAAAAGAGTGAGAAAGCTTGAAGCTTTATACCTCTATAGGAAGGTCCCAACTCAAATATGCTCAGATCCAAGGGCCTGGACTCTCACTCCTGCTTCTCCAAAGCTTCTTCTTCACTTCAAGAAAACACAAAGACTCTCATAGTCTCTCAAATGCACTCACAAGCTCTAAGAACGAAGGTTAGGGCACAAGAGGGTTTGTTGTCTGAGAATGGTAGCCTGGAATGAGGCCATCATAACCTTTACATAGGGGACTCACCCTAAATTAGGGTTTTCACACTGGGCCTAGTACGCCCAGCATACCCTCTAGTACACCCAGCGTATTAGGTGGCTTCTGTATCAAATGCACGCTGTAACATCCCGAATTTCAGGTGTGTCTCTTAAACCCTTCTCTTTTCCAAGATGTTCAAGTTAAGCCCTTAAATGATGTATTAAGGTAAATGAGTACAATGGGCGTACTGAAGAGTATGTTGCGCGTACTCATGCGCTTAAGTTGGACGCGGACTCGCCTAGGTACGTTGGGCGTACCTAGGGTAACGATGGGCGTAGCGGGCCCAGATGTAAACCCTAATTTGTGGGTTGTGCACTATAAAAGGAATGTTAAGGCCTTATCCTCAGCCACCATTTCAGAGAGTGAAACCCTAAGAGAGCATTTCCATCGTCCTAAAGCTTGTGTGTGAGTGTTTTGAGCTTAAAGTGCCTTTGTGTGTTAGTGAAGAAGAAGGAGGGGTGCTTGTGGAGGCTAAGGTTTGGAGTTCAAGCTTGGATCTGAGTTCTTCTAAGGGAGGAGCTTCTCTTAGAGGTAAAAAGCTCAGAACTTTCCTCTTTATTTTGGTTTGGTGTTTTATGATCGATTTCTAGGGTTTAAGACCCAAAGGTGGAGACTTTATGAACAAAAGGGGCTCCATGGACCTAGATCTGTCCCATTTCAGTGTTATGTGTGTTGTTGATCCATAAAAATCCAAGTTTAGTTGTCATTATGAAGTCATGTTTGAGTTATGGTCTTTATGTAACATCCGGATTTCCACGTATTATGTTTGCTCATTTATTCTTTTGAGTAAAAGAGGGGGACTCGACGAGTTGAGACGTAGACTCATCGAGTAGGATCGTGTGTGCTGACTGGATTAATGAACGGACTCGACTAGTCAGAAAGGGTGGACTCGACGAGTCCGCACTGTGGATTGAAACCCTAATTCTCAGGGTATGTGCCCTATTTAAAGGCCTTTATGGCCTCCATTTGCGGCCATTTCACCCCTGAGAAACCCTAGAGAGCGGAGAGATCGTTGGTGGTGCAAGAGGAAGGCTAATTCACCATTTCTTGTGTGTTTTAGCAAGAAGGAAGGAGGTAAAACAAGCTAAGAGGGATGAGGAGCTTGGTTCCACTTCTATTTGACCAGATGAAGCTGTTGGAGGTAACAATTTGTGCCATTCTCGTGTTTATAATGATTCTAGTGGAATCTAGGGTTTTCTTTATGCCCATTTTAGTTGAAATTGGAGTATGAGAGGTCCCAAGGCGAAATGGTTCATAGATCTGGACCTTAAGAGGTCTAGAGAGTCCTTACAACTCTGCATTATGCCATACCTTTTGAGTTATGAGCCTAGGAGGCCATTTTAGAGGTTATTTCACCAAAAGAAGCTCTGGGTGTGTTGCATGTGTACCACGATTCGACCTTTACGTGATTATGATGCTTCGAAAGGTAAGATCTATGGATTAGAGAAGCAGATCTGACCTCAGGAATTCATTTGAGTATGATCATGGAAGCAACTCGTCGAGTTCATAAGTGGACTCGACGAGTCGAGTCAGGGTTGCCCCGCGATTCGTGACAGGAGGAACCCGTCGAGTGGAAGGATGACTCGACGAGCCAAGAGAGGCTAAAAGGATTTAAACGACCCGCATGGACTCACCAAGTCACCTATGTGCACTCGACGAGTCGGGTCAAAGTTTAACCGTTGACTTTCGTTGACCTTAGGGTTCTGGTCAAGACTGATTCAAGAGAGTTCAGAGAGAGGTAGAATGGCCTTGTACTCAATCTTTAGAGATGAGACTATGAGAGAGAATTGATCAGGGATGTTATTTGAGTAATAGGAGGAGGCTAGGTCGGGACGTTGAGCACGAGAGTTTATCCGACTTCATTGTGGTGAGTCTTTTCACTATACTGTACCTGGAAGGGTACTTATGTGTGACCGGAAGGTCTTATATGCTAAGAGATGTACATGCTATATGCTGATATGTGATATGTATGTGTTATGCATGCTATGTATGATGAGGACCGAAAGGTCAAGAGGATATGGACAAGAAGGTCAAAAGGATATGGACAGGAAGGTCAAGAGGTTACGGACTGGAAGGTCAATACGGGTAGGACCAGAAGGTCTAACGGGATTTGGGACGGAAGTCCCCTGAGACACTTGGACCGGAGGGTCCCACAGAGTTATGGTCTGGAAAGGCGTATGTGTCTTATGTGGTATTTTGGGGAACTCACTAAGCATTTATGCTTACAGTGTTATGTTTTTCAGGTACTAGCGATGATCGCGGGAAGGCGACGACATGTTCTGTACACACTGCCAGAAGATTTATTTTATGGCCTTGGGATATGTTTTATCATGATGGCATTTGTTAAATTGAGACTTAAGAATATTGAATGAGTTTTATGTTATTTGAAAAATGAAAAATTGTTTTGAAAATTTACGTTGTTACACTTTCAAGTGTTGAAAGTGGAATGAGTTGGCTGTTGGTGACTCTCACGGCTATGCAAAGGCTTAAAGTCACCAACTTTATGGGTTAAGAGGCTTAGGGGTAGTCAGATCTGAGAGTTGGACATGTGTCTTAACCGTTTAAGACCCCAAAAGTAAAGGAGCATGAAACTGGGATTTACACGTGGCGTAATCCAAGTACGTCCAGCGTAGGGGGTCGTGTTCCCCGATTCTGTGAGGTTGTTGGGTACGCCCAGCGTACAGTTCTGGTATGCGCAGCGTAACCCGGAGAGTTGACTTTTGTTGAATTTTAGGGTTTGGTCAATGTTTGGGTCTTTGAGCCATGAGAGGGGTAAAATAGAATTTTACCCTTCTAAGAGTGCTAAGAGAGGGATTATTCTAGCCTTGAGAGTTTTATTGATTAGAGTACTTATTCTATGTGATTAGGCGGAGGCTAGACCAGATTTTACCGAGTTCGAGATTTACCGAGTTACCCGAGGTGAGTCTTCTCACTATACTTTACCTAGGGTGGTAATTAGAGTTATATGACAGAGTATCTTGTATGCTATTTATGTGATTGTGATACGCTGCATTATTTCTATGTGATTCATGTTTTGTATGTTCTAGAGTTTACAGAGTAAGAACCGGAAGATTCACAGAGTTAGAACCAGAAGGTTCACAGAGTTAGGACCAGAGGGTCCACAGAGTTAGGATCGGAGGGTCCACAGAGTTATACCCTCGAGTGGCTAATATGTGTTATATGAGGTATTTTGGGGAACTCACTAGGCCTTGTGCTAACAGTTTTTGTGTTATGTGTTTCAGGTACCAGTGAGGATCGCGGGAAGGCGCCGGCATGATCAGTACACACTATTGGAGTTTCGTACATTTTGATCTCGGGATGAAATTTCATGGATTTGTTATGTGATACATTGAGAATTGAAAATATTTATGAATGAAATTATATTTTTAAAAAGGGAAAATTTTGTTTGAAATTTACGTTCTTACAAGTTGGTGTTAGAGCCTTGGTTTGAGGGATTCGAGTGCACCTTCGGGCATATCTGAACTCAAACTGAGGATTTGAGAGATTTTCAAAAAAATAAAACCACAATTTTTTTTAAAGAGTAAAAGGGTTTGAAAAGAGCAGAGCATAGCAGTGTGTATGATCAGCCAGCGCCCGAACGGTGATTTCCCAAAACCCTTATATTATGTATTATGAGATATGATATGATATGTTGTGCATGTTAGAGTAGGCTAGGTATTCTTATTAGCACTAGAGTGGCCTGATTTGTGATGCCTTAGCCTAGGAATTATCCTGCTAGGAGACGCTTGAGAGTGAGTAGGTAGCAGCGAGGAGCTTATAAGATGTCTGCTAGAGAGTAACTTATGCATAGTAAGAGTAGAGTACTTGGGATTTGGGATCCTAGGAAGAGGACTTGGGGTGAATACTGATGCGGTGTGGATGGTAGTATTATGCCCGTACTACTGAAGACAACGGATCAGTGCGCAGCCCAAGTAGGAATCCTCAGGGTACCAGGGATCGAGTGTTCAGCAACACGAAGCCACCAGAGTTTGATGGGACGCAGGATCCGATTGCTGCGATGAGATGGGTGTCTGACATTGAGGGATGCTTCTATACGTGTTCTTGTCTGGAGCATCTGATAGTTCGGTTCGTGCTGAACAGCTTTGCTTGGGAGCGAAGGACTGGTGGAAGTTTGTGATAGCGCACTATTCTTCTTCAGAGCTTGCCGCGGTGACCTGGGAGAGGTTCATCGATATGTTTTGTGACGAGTACGTTCCTCTGGTGGAAAGGGAACGTTTGGCCTAGGAGTTCTTGACCCTCAAGCAGGGTACCAAGTCTGTTACAGTGATCACCAGGATGTTCCATGACAGGGCGATGTTCTGTCCTAAGCACATGTCTTCCGAGAAGGAACGCATGAGTCGGTATGTGAGCATTTTGAGAAGAGACATTCGTGAGTTCGTGGCAAACTCGTCATACCAAACATTTTCCGAGCTTTAGGAAAATGCTTGGAAGAGGGAGATTGAGCTCGCGACTCAGGCCAGGGAGGAGGCGGAGTCTCAGGGGAGGGATCGGCGACCGGTGTAGTCCCAGCCGGCAGCCAAGTGATCCAAGCCCGCCAATTCAAGATCAGGGAACCAGAAGGTTCGCACTTGTGGCATGTGCGGCAAGAGTCATGAGGGGATTTGCAGAGCAGGGTCTTGCTACAAGTGTGGCAAGGAGGGGCACATGGCCAAGGATCGCCCCAAGGGGTTTGCAGTCTATTTTCACTGCAACCAGACCGGACACTGGAAGGCTGAGTGTCCGTAGTTGCGGGGGTCAGCACAGGGAGCATCACAAGGATCTACCCCTGCTACTGTACGAGCTACAAAGATTCGGTCGGTGAAGGCCTAGGTGCCAAAGGCTCACGGGAGAGCCTTCCAGCTTACAGCGGAGGATGTCCGTGCAGATGCCCGATGTTGTGGCTGGTATGTATTCTTTCATCTATTTATTTTGATATCGATATATTATGCTTATGTTATGATATGTGTAGGTACATTTCTTGTGCGTTCTGTACCTGCTTTGGTGTTATTTGACTCGGGTGCGAGTCGATCTTTTGTGCCGTTAGCCTTTAGTCACCACATTAGTATCTGTCGAGAGGCGTTGAGTCGACCTTTGTGAGTTTCCCTAGATAACGAGAGAGCGGTGTATGCCACTGATGTGATTCGAGGATGTGTACTCGAGATCTTCGGCCATGATTTTCCGATTGATTCGGTCCCGATTACGATGGGAGATGTCTGTGTCATCTTGGGCATGCACTGGTTGAGCAGGTTTGGAGCGGTTATCGACTGCGAGCGATAGTTGGTGACCATACGAGACCCTAGTGGGGGAGTTCTTACGATTTATGGCGAGGGTACCCGTTCTGGGTCAGCACTTTGTTCGGCCGCTAGAGCGAGGCAGAGCCTACAACAGGGTTGTAGTGGGTTTGTGGCTTATGTGGTGGATACAAGAGTAGATGCAGATAGACCGAGGTCGGTCGATGACGTCCCGATAGTGCGTGAGTTCCTGGACGTTTTCCCCGAGGAGTTTCCGGGAGTGCCTCCCGAGAAGCAGGTAGAGTTCCATATCGATTTGGTTTTGGGGACAGCGCCTATCTCCAAGGCGCCCTATCGCCTTGCGCCACTAGAGATGCAGGAGTTATCCTCACAGCTGCAGGAGCTACTGGGGAAGGGGTTTATTTGGCCGAGTAGCTCGTCATGGGGAGCGTCGATCCTTTTTGTCAAGAAAAAGGATGGTTCACACCGGATGTGCATAGATTATCGGGAGTTGAAGAAGCTAAAGGTCAAGAACCGTTACCCCTTACAGAGGATCGACGATTTGTTCAATCAGTTGCAGGGAGCATCTTGGTTTCCCAAGATTGATATGAGGTCTGGATATCATCAGATGAGCGTGTGTGAGGAGGATATCCAGAAGACATCGTTCATGACTCATTATGGGCATTACGAGTTCGTGGTGATGCCTTTCAGGCTCACCAATGCACTGGAGACATTCATGGATCTCATGAATAGGGTGTGCAGGACGATGTTGGCTCGTTCGGTGATGGAGTTCATTGATGATATATTGGTGTATTCGAGATCCAGAGAGCAGGATGAGGAGCATTTGAGGGAGATCCTCGTAGTTCAAAGATCGGAGAGGCTTTACGCCAAATTCTCTAAGTGTGATTTCTGGTTACGAGAGGTCCAGTTCCTTGGACACCTCATCAACCAGAATGGGATATTCGTTGATCCCGCCAAGATTGAGGTTGTGATGAGTTGGGAGGTGCCGAGATCCTCTTCAGAGATCAGGAGTTTTCTAGGGTTGGCCGGTTATTAACGGAGATTTATCAAGGATTTCTCCAGGATTGTTGTTCCTCTCACCAGGTTGACTCGGAAGGGCGTGACTTTCAGTTGGGGCCCGGAGCAGCAGGCCTCATTCGAGTCACTTCGCCAGAGATTATGCGAAGCCCCAGTGTTAGCCCTTCCGGAGGGGATGGAGGATTTTATAGTATATTGTGACGCATCAATATCAGGATTCGGTGCGGTGCTGATGCAGAGAGGGCATGTGATAGCATACGCATCGAGGCAGTTGAAGCCTCATGAGATGAGGTATCCTACTCACGATCTGGAGTTGGGGGTTGTGGTGTTCGCCCTCAAGATCTGGCATCACTATTTGTATGGGGTTCGGTGCACCATATACACGAACCACAAGAGCTTGAAGTATCTGATGGATCAGCCCAACCTGAACTACGAGAGGTGTCAATGCAATTTGGGTGATCGTTGACCGGCTGACGAAGAGCCAACGAGTCGGCAGTGGTGTTGTTGGAGGATATCCAGGTGGACATGAGTCTGAATTATGTTGAGAGACCGATCGCGATCTAGGACCGGAAGATCAAGGTTCTGAGGAACAAGGAAGTGCCTATGGTTCAAGTCCAGTGGCTACATCAGAGAGGCTCGGAGCTGACTTGGGACCCGGAGACAGAGATGCGGGATCAACATCCGGAGTTGTTTGCGGCATGAGACTTCGACGGCGAAGTCTGGTTCTAGTGGGGGAGAATTGTAACATCCCGAATTTCAGGTGTGTCTCTTAAACCCTTCTCTTTTCCAAGATTGTCAAGTTAAGCCCTTAAATGATGTATTAAGGCAAATGAGTACCCTGGGCGTACTGAAGTGTACATTGCGTGTACTCATGCGCTTAAGTTGGACGCGGACTCGCCTAGGTAAGTTGGGCATACCCAGGGTTACACAGGACGTAGCGGGCTGGCCCAGATGCAAACCTTAATTTGTGGCTTGTGTACTATAAAAGGAATGCTAAGGCCTTATCCTCAGCCACCATTTCAGAGAGTGAAACCCTAAGGGAGCATTTCCTTCGTCCTAAAGCTTGTGTGTGAGTGTGTTGAGTTAAAAGTGCCTTTGTGTGTCAGTGAAGAAGAAGGAGGGGTGCTTGTGGATGCTAAGGTTTGGAGTTCAAGCTTGGATCTGATTTCTTCTGAGGGAGAAGCTTCACTTAGAGGTAAAAAGCTCAGAACATTCATCTTTATTTTGGTTTGTTGTTTTATGGTCCATTTCTAGGGTTTAAGTCCCAAAGGTGGAGACTTTATGAGCAAAAGGGGCTCCATGGACCTAGATCTATCCCATTTCAGTGTTATGTATGTTGTTGATCCATAAAAATCCCAGTTTGGTGGTCATTATGAAGTCATGTTTGAGTTATGGGCTTTAAAGTGTTGTAAGTGGAATGAATTGGGTGTTGGTGACTCTCACAGCCATGCAAAGGCTTAAAGTCACCAACTTTATGGGTTAAGAGGCTTAGGGGTAGTAAGATCTGAGAGTTGGACGTGTGTCTTAACCGTTACCCCAAAAGCAAAGGAGCATGAAACTGGGATTTACATGTGGCGTAATCCTAGTACGTGCAGTGTAGGGGGTCGTGTTCCCCGATTCTGTGAGGTTGTCGGGCATGCCCAACGTACAGGTTTGGTACGCGCAGCGTAACCCAGAGAGTTGACTTTTGTTGACTTGTAGGGTTTGGTGAATGTTTGGGTCTTTGAGCCATGAGAGGGGTAAAATGGAATTTTACCCTTCTGAGAGTGCTAAGAGAGGGATTAGTCTAGCCTTGAGAGTTTTATGGATTAGAGTACTTATTCCATGTGATTAGGCGGAGGCTAGACTAGATTTTACCGAGTTTGAGATTTACCGAGTTACCCGAGGTGAGTCTTCTCACTATACTTTACCTAGAGTGGTAATTAGAGTTATATGACAGAGTATCTTGTATGCTATTTATGTGATTGTGATACGCTGCATTATTTCTATGTGATTCATGTTTTGTATGTTCTAGAGTTTACAGAGTTAGAACCGGAAGATTCACAGAGTTAGAACCAGAAGGTTCACAGAGTTAGGACCAGAGGGTCCACAGAGTTATGACCAGAGGGTCCACAGAGTTAGGACCGGAAGGTCCGCAGAGTTATAGCCTCGAGTGGCTAATATGTGTTATATGCGGTATTTTGGGGAACTCACTAAGCCTTGTGCTTACAAGGTTTGTGCTATGTGTTTCAGGTACCTGTGAGGATCGCGCGAAGGCGCCGGCATGATCAGTACACACTATTGGAGTTTCATACATTTTGATCTTGGGATGTGATTTTATGGATTTGTTGTGTGATACATTGACAATTGAAAATCTTTATGAATGAAATTACATTTTTAAAAAGTGAAAAATTTGTTTGAAATTTACGTTTTTACACACACATATGAGTACGCTGAGCGTACACTCGCATACGCCCCGTGCACTCATTCACCACCTTTTCTCAAAAAGGGACTAAAATGGACTAGTACTCAAAAGATCAAGGGTTACAAGGTATACCTGGACTTAGGATGTTACACTTCTCCCCCACTAGAATCAGACTTCGCCCTTAAATTCATGCTCCATAAATAACTCAGGATGTTGTTCTCACATCTCTGATTCCGGCTCCTAAATCAACTCAGACCCTCTCTGATGCTTCCACTGAACCTGAACCAGGGGCACCTCTTTGTTTCTCAGAACTTTCACCTTTCGATCCATGATAGCAATTGGTTTCTCAATGTAGTTCAGGCTCGAATCCACGTGAATGTCCTCTAGGGTTACCACTGTCATCACATAGGCTACACACTTCCTCAACTGGGACACGTGGAAGGTGTTATGAATCTGGCTCAACTCTACAGGTAGCTCCAACCGGTATTCTACCTTACTCACTCTGAAAGTAACGATGTATTGGGGCCCCAACTTGCCCCATTTCCTAAATCGGATCACCCCTTTCGAAGGGGATACCTTCAGGAGGACAAAATTTCCAACATGGAACTTTAGCTCGGATCGTCACCTGTCTGCATAACACTTTTGGCGACTCCAGGCCGTCAGCAACCTCGGTCTGACTTGCAGAATCTACTCAGTCTTCTTCAGCACTATCTTAGTGCCACCCATCACTCGCTAACCAACCTCTCCCCAACAAATGGGAGTCCGAGACCTCCTTCCATAAGGAAGCTCAAAGGGAGGCATACCAATACATGAATGATGGCTGTTGTTGTAAGAAAACTCAACTAAGGGCAAATAAGTGTCCCAACTTCCTCCAAAGTCCATAATACATGCACGTAGCATGTTTTCAAGTGTCTGAATCGTCCGCTCGCTCTGAAGATTTGTCTACAGATGGTATGCGGTACTGAAATGTAACTGGTTACCCAACTCCTCATGAAATTTCTTCCAGAACCTAGAAGTAAAGTGCACGTAGCGATCTGACAGTATCAAGGTCAGCACTCCATGCCGAGCTACCACCTCTCTCACATATATCTTGGCCAGTCTTTCTGCAGAAGAGCTCTCACTGATTGCGAGGAAGTGAGCGCTCTTCATCAGCCGATCCCGATGGACCATGAGGTCGTTGGTGCTCCACCTTAACCCGACGACAGGTCAAACACCTCTCTACAACCCATGCCATGTCCCTCTTCATACAGGGCCACCGATAATCTCTCCTTAGGTCCAAATACATCTTAGTTGCCCCTAGGTGGATCGAGAATCTCGATCTATGCGCCTCCTACAATAATACACGGCGAGCTCAACCTATGTAAGGCGCCCAAATCCGCCCATGGAAGCTCATAAGCCCACGATTGTCCGTCATAAACTCGGAAACCTGACCAATCACACGCTCTCTCTTGCGATTCTCCGATCTCACATCCTCCACCTGAGCCTCTTGGATGGTATCTAAGACTGTAGTCATCACCGTCATCCTCATACACACATTCCAAATCAGACCGCTCTCGGCTTTGCGACTCAAGGCATCGGCTATCACATTAGCCTTGCCTGGCTAATACAAGATCTCACAGTCGTAGTCCTTCACTACATCCAACCATCTCCTTTGTCTCATATTCAGGTTGGGCGGATCCATCAGGTACTTCAGGCTCTTATGGTCCATGTATATGGTACACCGAACACCATAGAGATAGTGGCGCCAAATCTTGAGGGAGATCACCACTGCCCTAACTCCAAATCATGGGTGGGATACCTCGTCTCAAGAGGCTTTAGCTGCCTCGACGCATACGCTATCACATGACCCCTCTACATCAAAACTGCACCAATCCCTGAAATAGAAGGATCACAATTGACTATGAAGTCCTCCACTCCCTCCGTAAGGGCTAACACTGGAGCTTCGCACAATATCTGGCGAAAAGTCTCGAATGATACCTGCTGCTTAGGCCCCCAAACAAAAGTAACGCTTTTCCGGGTCAATCTGGTGAGAGGAACCACAATCTTTTAGAAATATTTGATAAATCTCCGATAGTAGCCGGCCAATCCCTAAAAAATCTTGATCTCATATAGGGATCTCGGCACCTCCCATCGAATAACTGCCTCAATCTTGGCCGGATCAACCAATATCCCATTCTGATTAACGAGATTTCCAGAAATTGGACCTCTCGTAACCAGAAATCACACTAGGAGAATTTGGTATACAGCCTCTTTGACCCCAATACCCCAAGAACCTCTCGTAGATGCTCCTCATGCTACTCTTTGGACCTCAAATACACTAAGATGACATCTATAAACACGATCGCCAACTGGTCCAACATACACCTGCACACCCGGTTCATGAGATCCATGAATGTTGTCGGTGCATTGGTGAGCCCGAAAGGCATCACCACAAACTCGTATTGCCCATAACGAGTTCTAAAGGTTGTCTTTTTGTTGATTCCATTTGTGTTGCATCTTGGGCCATATATTTTGTATCCGGATTGGGCCTGTCCATCCGTGTCTATCTAGATTAATTTCGTTGTTATCTAGATTAGTTGTTAGGGTTATAGTATATATATATATATATATATATATATATATATATATATATATGCATGCATGTATGCATATATTGATAACAGTGATTAATTACGTAGATTCTTGTAACCCTAAACACCTCTACAGATTGAAGTTCTTTATCGAGCTCTTCTGAGGTGTTATCACATTAATCATACGACTTATTCAGTGCCATACTTGTGTTCTTTATTACGTTCTTATTTAATATCCTGCTTAGAATCATACGATCCGAAAAGAACTTTGTTCTAACAATTGGTATCAGAGCAGGAGATTGTGTGATCAATACACATTACTTCTGTATTCATAATACTTTAGGGTTTCCGCTTTTATCGTATAAATAGAAGCCGTCGTCTTCATATCGACGAAAACTCAGTTTTTGATAAAACCCTAATCTCAAGTTTACAGGTTTGATTCTAGCAGCTCACCATGTCTCACGATGATTCACATACAAACCCCATAAACATCTCAAACAGCATCGGATCAACAACCAGAGTACCCATACTCTATACTCAAGACTACGAAGTATGGGCTCATCACTTTGAAGATTACGTGGTTGGATCTGAAGACAATGGCTATCTCATCTAGGAAGCTATCACTCGTGGACCGTTTGTACATTTAGGAACAAACACGACTGTTAAGTCACAAACGAATTACAACAAGGTGGTGACGGATGTTGAGAAGATGCCACCAGAAGATAAGGACAAGCTCTTGTGTAATGTTAAAGCCATGTGAATGATAAGATTCGCCCTGCAATCTGACACCTTTCGGCTAGTAGGTTCATGCACAACTGCTAAAGAGATCTGGGATAGGTTGAAGGAACTTTACTCAACTGATGTAGACCTGGAACACTCCATTCAAACTTTGTTGCTGTCAAAATTTGGAGTTTTCGAACAGAAACCAGAAGAGAAGCTTGTACAGACCTTTGATCGGTTCAATCATCTCCTCAGTAAGATGATCAAGCATGGGATAGAGAGAAAGTTGATCGAGCAGAAAGTAACGTTCATGAACGGGCTGAGACCAGAATGGATGGTTGTGGTTTCCACAGTGAAGGCGCATGAACAATTCAAATCATACTCGCTGGCGAAACTAGTTGGTATACTAAAGTCTCATGAAAGTGTTGTAACTAAGGAAGCGAAAGTGATCTCTGGTGTGGGATCATTGGCTCTTGTTTCTAAAGGAAAAAGTACTGCAGAAGAAGAAGAAGAGTCAGACATGTCAGAATGCGACCTTACAAGTGAGGAGTATGCCTTGATGGTCACAAATCCAAAGCAATTTCCAAGGAGAAAATTTCCTGTCAGCAAGAACCGAAACTGGCAGGGAAGTTATAGTTCTGAAAAGATGAAGGATGAACCGAAAGTCTCCTCTCAAAAGGATGAAGAGAAAAAGGAGAGCAAACTTGCAGGAGACTCTGGATACGACTGCAACTATTGTCACGGCAAGAACCATTTTGCCAAAGATTGCATGTTGAGAAAGACGGATGAGAAAAGAGAGGGTGAAGATGATGAGGCATATTATATGCGAGAGTTAGAAGAAGTAAAGAAGAAAAAGGCATCCAACAGCTCGATGAATGCCTTAATCGTACAGGAGAATGCAAGGGAAGATGAGTTCGGTGGCGTAGAAGTCTGGTCAACCGAATCTGAAGACGAGGAGGTAAGAAGGCCCACTCACGGAAAGGCATATGTGGCAAAGAATGAAGGTTCGGGTGGAAAGTGCTTTATCGTCACTGTTGGTCCATCAACCGAAATTGTAGATAAGGAATCGAACCTGACAAATAACAAGTGCTTTGCGGCCAAGCCAGTGAGTGAGAAGATCAACGACTGCGATCGATTGATCAAAAAGGTACATTCTATCCTTGAGTCTCTTAAAATCTCAAAAACTGATTATCAAGAAGAATTAAATGAATTAAACCTTAAATTTTCTAACCTAAGTAGTAGCCTCATGCAAACCCGCTTAGCAAATTCTAACCTAACTGACCAACTCGGCAGGTTGTCTTCAAAAAATGAGGAAAGGAGAATGTGGATTGAGCTGAAGGAAGCAGAGTTAGTTAAAGCTAGGGATGAATGTATTTATTTGCAAAGGGACAATTTAAAGTTATTAAAACAAACAAATGTTTTATGTTTAATTGCGAAGCGTCTTTATACTAACATTGCTCAATTACATTTAAGCTGTGAAATTGGCAAGAAAATTCATAAAATGATTTTGCCCTTTCTTGAATTTAAGGAAGATGAAGTTATAGTAGAATGTGAATCAGAGGTGTCCTCTGAAGAGACATCAAGTTCGTATAGGCTAGGTTTGGATAAGATAGAAACCTTCATCGATTCTAAGGAACATAAGAGTATGTTAAAAAATATCTTAGATGAAAATGATAGGCAAAAGATTAAAACTGAAACTATACAAACATTCGATTTGTCAAATGCAAAAATTGTTCAAGATAATAAAATAAACTTAGATAATTCGTCTGAATTTGATGCGGAAAGCGAGATGAGTGAAATCTTAGTAGAGGATGAAGTTGATTGCTCGAAGTTTATGAAACATGAAACCGAGAATGAAAAACCTCTTATATCAGAAAACTCTGTTGAGTTTGCTCGTCTGTCAAAAGAACAGAAACCAAAACTCAAGGAAAAGGCTGTGGTCTATCAAAAGGTTCAGACCGTGCCAAATCAGGTTTATGCTATGACTGGGGTCACTCAAAGGCAAACGGCAGAATTAAGAATCATAGTTGACGAAGATAATGCTGAAGGATGTGAAGACTATTTCTGGTCTGCTCCTATTGACAACGCAGACGAGACTGTGGGACTATCTGATAAAACCACATGGAGAGTCAAAGGTAGATATATACCAGATCCCATCAACAAACCCTCCAGTTTCGATATTCCAAGCTCAATTGGAACCAAAGATGTTCCTGAGGAACCAATGGTGGAACCTTATGTTCCAATCAAGAGGGAAGAACCGAAAGTTCAAACTAAGAAGAGCACAGAATCTAAAATGAAAGGTAAGACAACTGCAACTCAGAAGGAGAAACCAAAGGCCAACTTCAATATTCACAAATCTCAGAAGGAGCTAGCTGAACAGAAACGCTTGAGAAATCAGAGATATGCCACGAATTTGAATGAAAGGACAAAGCATTGGAATTCTCAAAACTCCAACTATGAGCCTCTCAGGAAAGAATCCATGAACAAGGGAAAGGAAACGTTGAAGGAAAATTTCAGTCCAAATTCCTACTATTCCAAATCCCAGAACCGAAAGTCATGTCTCGGTCCTGAACCCACTTTTGGTCCTCGACCTGGACTCGGTCCTTGACCTAGATTCGGTCCTCAACCTAGATTCGATCCCAATCCTAGTAATGGATCCACCAAGTCCCAAGTTGAAACCAATTCTTTAAAGGACGTCAAAGGAAAAGGAAAGCTGGTATCAGACTCTGTGAAGGATAATAAGAAATCCTCCACTAAACCTAGGAATCAAACGACAAATCTTAAACCATCAAATACAACCCCAACTGATACACTAAAATTTAAAGAAGACAAAACTAAAATCAAGGTGTATACCATTAAAAGAAAAGATCAAACCACTCTCATTAAACGAACCTTTTTAGTTAATGTTTCTGCAGTTATTCCTTTCTCTGTGAAAAACTCACCAGGACCCAAGAAACTTTGGGTTCCTAAATCTACTTGAATTTGCAGGTAATCAGTGACGAGCAGTTTGACGACGAATGGTATATAGACAGTGGCTGATCGCGTCACATGACAGGGAGGAAGGAGGAGCTAAGAGAGTTTCGGTCCCTGAAAGATGGTGGGTCTGTGAAGTTTGGAAACAATTCCTATGGAACAATCAAAGGATACGGCATGATAACAAATGGAGACTTCTGGATCAGAAAGGTGGCTTATGTAGACGGATTGCAACACAATCTCATCAGCATGTAACAATTAGTTGTTGGCACGGGTTTGAAAGTATCATTCGATGATGAGGGGTCTGAGATAGTGGAAAAACAATCCAAGAAGGTACTGCTGAAATCTGCACGAAAAGGAGAGATGTACCCTCTGAATCTTAACCAAATTCGAGGGACACCAGCTATCTGCCTGCTGTCAAAGGCAAACACCGATGAAAGCTGGTTATGGCATCAACGTCTATCACATCTGAATTTCAAAGACATCAACAAATTAGTGATTGGTGATCATGTTCGAGGCCTTCCTCTTCTCAAGTTCGAAACGGAGCATTTATGTGCAGCATGTGAGATGGGTAAACAGAGCAGAAGAAGCCACCCTACACACATCAATACTAAGATAGTTGAAGCACTTGAACTGTTACACATTGATTTATGTGGACCTTCTGCTATAGAGAGTCTCGGTAGAAGTAAGTACATTCTTGTTATTGTAGATGATTTTTCACGCTTCACTTGGGTTTTCTTTCTTAAGCAGAAATCAGATGCCACTCCCAAGCTGAAGGCATTCATCAAGCAAATAGAAGTACAACTAAAGAAAACGGTCAGAAACATCAGAAGTGACAATGGTCTGGAATTCAAGAACAAGGATTTTGAGGACTTTCTAGTTGATAAGGGGATAACTCACAATCTTTCAGCCCCTTATACACCACAGCAGAATGGGATTGTTGAAAGACGAAACCGCTCATTATGTGAAGCAGCCAGAACCATGTTAAGTTTCGCTTCCCTACCTTTATACTTCTGGGCTGATGCAATTGCTGCTGCATGCTATACTCAGAATCGTTCCTTGCTCAACAAGAGATTCTCCATAACTCCTTATGAGATCATCAACAATAGGAAGCCGGATGTCAAATTTTTCCATATCTTCGGTTCAAGGTGCTTTATTTTTAATTCTAAAGAGAACCGAAATAAGTTTGATGTTAAAGCCGATGAGGGCATATGTTTGGGTTATTCTCTGTCATCAAAAGCATACAGGGTGTTGAATAAGCATTCCAAAACAATTGAAGAGACTTATTATGTCACCTTCGATGACAATTATATGCAGAAGGTTCAAAGGACTGAAAGTGCCTTAGGAGACATATTCCCAGAATCTGGACAGGTCTCGGCTCCAATATCCAACCTGTTTGAGGAATACATTCGGCTATTCGATGAACCCGAAAAAGCAATTCATTCAGAGGCAACGGCAGTTGTCACACCCCCGAACCAGACGGCGGAAACGTCCGGGGGCTGTCGTGACTCAATTGAATACCATAACATTGAATATATATGAAACATAACAACATTCGTCACCATTCATCAACATAGTACAACCAGTAGTGTTTACATATCATACATTGTTTAAACATTACATTCCCCAAAAATTAGTTTGTTCAATTCATACAAAAATAAACTGCAATCGTCACTGAATATGATTTCCCTTGATTCACTGGTTCCCTGAGAATACAAGTATTTTGAAAAACGTCAACATATGAAATGTTGGTGAGTTCATAAGTAGTGTTTGAAATCGAATGTTTGTATTGTTTGAAAAACCACCAGAAAATCCGATATTTTCTGAAAAGATAAGCTTTTGAAAACATTTGTGAAGATCCATAGGTAATGCTTGTTTGTTTCTATACTTGTAAAAAAAAATGTTCATTGAAAATGTATGCATTTCAAATTTGTAAGTATTGAAAACCCTAGGAAAACCCGATGTTCTCCTAGTTCCTTGAATTACGTGATGTTACATTGAAACCATTGCATAGCGTATAGTGTCAGTCCCAGGCGACGTTGGAAGGTTCTAGAGCAGGATTATTTACTACAAACTCGCGTTACACAAACGCCCAGTTTATAGTTATACTAACGACTCCGAAGGCGTCGTCAGTACTAATCGCGTTATCCAATCGCCCTGACTAGGTGTAGTCCCACATCCGAAGAGAAAGAGGTCACGAAGACCCCGGTAACTCCATTAGCCGGTTGGGGATAAAATGTACGAGGGGTCCCCGACCCGCCTCGCATGAAATGTAGACTTTACTAGCAATACCAAAGGACCCTTGGGGACCAGTAGTATACAAGCCATTGAAAGTCCATTTACGTTGTGTCGGATCGGTAAAACCCAACACTCCGTAAAAAAAAATGTCTTCGGGCCTTAAGATCAGGTCATTGGGCTAGCTAGGCTCAACGAACAAGATTTTACACTTGTGGGGCCCAAAGATGGTGCGTAGACGTCTGTGCACACTCGCATGTATATGTATTACCAAACGTTACTTGTATGAATCGTAGTGTCGTAGTGTTAGTAGTTGTAGATTTCTATTGGCTCGAGACCGAGCCAATTCGTTTAACAACGACTTTTGGGTATTGTAATGTATTGTATTTCGTCGATAGTCGCGGTGCCATTATTTGATCAAATTGTGTACATTGAACTAGCCTTGAAATATTCCTGTTTTCAGCCCCTCATTATTTGTAAAATTTACATTTTCAACCCTTTTTATTAAATACTTCCCGGTTTGGTCCTTAAACTATTTTTCTTGACATTTTAACACCAAAAATTATTGAAATTAATATTTTTCAACATATTTTTCATAAAAACAGTTTAAGTCCTTAAAAATGCAGTTTTCTCGGTTTTAATCCCTTCTTTTCGCAACTTTGACAATTTTGGCCCAAATTGGAAAATTTTTGCAACTTTGGTCCTTTTTAAATTTAAAAAGCATTTTAAACCTTTGAAAAGGATTTGGAACACTTATAGTCCACTGTTTTACAGAAAGTTACAGTTTTGGCCCTCCAAAACAGAAAAATTCGCATAATGGGCCTTATTGGGCCGAAATTTTCATTTTTAGCCCATTAAGCTTGGAATTTATGTTTTTAATCCCCTAAATGAGTATATTTCCAGAAATTTATTTATGGAAACTGTTTTGGCACACTTCATCCATCAGAATCTGTGAAATGTCAATTTGGGCCCTTATTTTTGCATTTTTCACATTTTAGGCCCAAAATTTGTGTTTTTAACCCAAAGAAAATTATTACTAAACCACTTAGCCATTTTTCTTGAAGCACTTTGTGTTTAGAAATATATTTGAAGCTAAAATCATTTAACACAAGATATATCTCGGTTTTGATGGGTTTAAGGCTAGATCCAACATAAAAACACATAAAAGCATACATATAAGCATGGAAATCATACAAGGCATACAAACACATATAGATCTACACTTTCACTTGTATTCCCCCCCCCCCCCACAAAACTCATAAAAACAGAAAATAGGGGGTATGAAGCTCACCTTGGGTGGGTAGTTTCGGTTCTTGAAGAAAAATTGGAAGAAATGAAGTGATTTTTGGCCTTTGCACTCCTTGATGAACTTTTCGAGATTATAGGGGTTTCTAGAGTGCAAGATCATGATTTTTGCATGGATTAGGAAGAGATGTTTGATAAATAAGGAATACAAATCATAGATCCAAGCAAAACTTTACCTTAGATGTTGATTTTTGTGGAAGAACCTTCTTGAATGCTTCCTAATTTTCGAGATTTTGGATGGAGGGGGAGAGATGTTCTTGAGTGATCTAGAGAGTGTTTGAGAGATTTTTGGTGGGTGTATGTGTGTATGGCCGAGAGTGAGAGAGGAGAGAAGGGAGAAGTGATTTTGAAGTGATGTTGCATGGATACATGGACTATATTGCATGGATACCCTATGGACAATAATGAGGTGGCACACTTAAGTCAACTCTCCCTTATCTTCTTGGGTTTGGGCCTTTGGGCCGAGAATGTGAAGGAAAAAAAGATTTTTGGGCCTTTTGGCCCTTAAGCCCAATATTTGAGTTAGTTAGAGTGTGTTTTATGCTTAAAAGAATGTAGTATGATTTTTATATTTTTATTGGACTAGTTTAGGTTATTCATGGCTCAAAGTTTTCAATTCATTTCATTATAGGCCCAACATGACCTAAAATGTTAAAATAAATAAGTGTGGGTCCAATTAGAGCCCAATTAGGGTTCTAAGCCCATGATAGTCCAATTGGAAGCTTATTGGTCCATTGGGATCCAATAAGGAAGTTCTAGTCTAAAATAGACTTAACAAGAGCTTCTAGGGTCTCCAATTGTTTGATGACTATTTGTGGTACTAGCATGTTGTATTTGATTGAAGTTTTTGATTCACATTAACTTGAATATATAGATTACATGGCTCAAAATTTACAGTTGTGACATCATCCCCCCGTTAGAGGGAATTTCGTCCCGAAATTCTGTTTGAAAGCTAGATTTGAGAATGCTAGAATAGGTGAGGGTACTTTTGCTTCATTTGATCTTCGCGTTCCCACGTGAATTCTGGCCCACGTTTTGCGTTCCACCGTACCTTCACGATCGGGATGCGACTCTGCTTAGTACGCTTCACCTCCCTGTCCATGATTTCGATTGGCTCTTCGACGAACAGGAGATTCTCATTGATTTCGATTTCGTCAAGAGGAATGACAAGGGTTTCATCTGATAGGCACTTTTTCAGATTAGAGACGTGAAACACGGGGTGTACACCGTTTAGCTCCGCGGGTAGTTGTAGTCTGTATGCTACTGGACCTATTCGGGCGACGATTTCGAAAGGTCCAATGTATCGCGGGTTCAGCTTTCCCCGTTTTCCGAAACGTATAACCCCTTTCCAGGGTGAGACCTTTAACAATACTCGATCACCGACTTGGAATTCTAAGGGCTTTCGCCGTTTATCAGCATAGCTCTTTTGCCGGTCACGCGATGCTTGTAATCGAGCTTTGATCTGGACAATCTTTTCTGTGGTCTCGCGAATGATTTCCGGTCCCGTTAATGCCCTGTTTGACGTATGTGTTCTTGCTAGCTGGGTGTCACCTACTTCAGCCCAACATAACGGTGATCTACATTTACGCCCGTACAGTGCTTCGAAAGGGGCCACCTTAATGCTCGAATGATAACTATTGTTATATGAAAACTCGATCAACGGTAGGTGGGTATCCCAAGACTTTCCGAAGTCTATCACACATGCACGAAGCATGTCTTCGAGCGTCTGAATGGTTCGTTCGCTTTGACCGTCCGTTTGTGGGTGATACGCGGTGCTCATATCAAGATGAGTTCCCATTGCCTTGTGGAGCGACTGCCAAAAGCGTGACGTGAACCTACTGTCCCTATCCGAGATGATGGATTTTGGCACTCCATGAAGTCTTACAATCTCTCGTAGGTACAAACGCGTCAGCCTCTCCATCTTGTAGGACTCTTTGATCGGCAGGAAATGGGCAGATTTCGTCAGTCGGTCGATTATTACCCATATGGTGTCCAGACCGTCCGACGTCTTGGGCAGCTTGGTCACGAAGTCCATAGAAATCCCCTCCCATTTCCACTCAGGGATTGCCGGTTGCTGTAACAATCCGGAAGGTTTCTGGTATTCCACTTTTACTTTGGCACACGTAAGGCACTTACTAACATAAGTTGCGATTTCCGCCTTCATGTTAGGCCACCAATAGTGCTGCTTAATGTCCAAATACATCTTGTCCGAACCAGGGTGAATGGAGTATCGTGTCTTGTGGGCTTCCTTCATAACGATCTCCCTGAATCCTCCGATTTTTGGAACCCAAATACGGTTCATGAAGTAGTATACCCCATTCTCTTTGACTTCCAGGTTCTTCTCCATTCCGCGTAATGCCTCGCTAGTTCTATTTTCCGCTTTCATAGCCTCTGCCTGGACTGATGCAACTTGAGCGGTCAGATGAGACTGAATGGTTATCGAGTGCGTTTTCGTACGGCGATTTGTGTACTCCTTCCGACTTAATGCGTCAGCTACCACGTTGGCCTTGCCTGGATGGTACTTGATCTCGCATTCGTAGTCGTTTAACAACTCCACCCATCTTCGTTGTCTCATGTTCAGCTCCTTCTGATTCAAGATGTGCTGGAGGCTTTTGTGGTCTGTAAAGATGGTGCATTTTGTACCGTACAGGTAGTGCCTCCAAATTTTTAGGGCGAAGACCACAGCTCCCAGTTCTAGGTCATGGGTTGTGTAATTTACTTCGTGCGTCTTTAGTTGACGGGACGCATATGCTATCACTCTTCCACGTTGCATGAGAACGCAACCTAAGCCTTGATTTGACGCGTCACAGTAAACTACAAAATCTTCCGTTCCTTCGGGTAGAGATAGTACAGGAGCGCTACAAAGAGCTTGCTTCAAGGCTCGAAACGCAATCTCTTGTCGGTCTGTCCACTTGAATGGCACACTCTTTTGCGTAAGCAAGGTAAGTGGCTTGGCGATTTTAGAGAAGTTTTGGATGAATCTCCTATAGTAGCCTGCTAGGCCTAAGAACTGACGAATTTCTGTGGGCGTAGTCGGAGTTGCCCATCCTTCCACAGCTTTGACCTTAGAGGGATCCACATGAATTCCATCTTGGCTAACTACGTGACCTAGAAAATTCACGCTCCGCAGCCAAAACTCACACTTAGAGAGTTTGGCGTAAAGTCTTTCCGATCGCAGCGTTTCTAGGACTTGTCGGAGATGTTGGCCATGCTCCTCTTTGCTTCGAGAATAGACGAGGATGTCATCGATAAACACAATGACGAAGTTGTCCAAGAACGGTCGACAGATTCGGTTCATTAGGTCCATAAATGCGGCGGGTGCATTTGTTAGACCGAAGGGCATTACGACGAATTCATAATGTCCATAGCGGGTTCGGAAAGCGGTTTTAGGAATATCTTCTTCTCGGACCTTGAGTTGATGGTATCCGAACCGTAGATCTATTTTAGAAAAAAAGCTAGCTCCTTGGAGCTGGTCGAATAGATCATCGATTCGTGGGAGTGGGTAGCGGTTTTTAACAGTGAGTTTATTCAACTCTCTGTAATCGATGCACATTCTGAAAGATCCGTCCTTCTTCTTGACAAAGAGCACCGGAGCTCCCCATGGCGAGTAGCTAGGTCGGACAAATCCCTTGTCCAGAAGCTCACTGAGTTGGCTGGACAATTCCTGCATTTCAGCAGGTGCCAATCGATATGGTGATTTAGCGAGAGGAGTTGCTCCTGGAACGAGGTCGATTCGGAACTCAACCTGTCTCTCTGGGGGTACTCCTGGAAGATCTTCAGGAAACACGTCCGGGAATTCACACGCTACCGGAATGTCTTGGATGTTAATTTCTTCCTTGGCCTTGTCCACTATGTGGGCCAAGAACGCTAAGTTGTTCTTTCGCAGATGTTTTTGTGCTTTGATGCACGAGATAAGACGAAGATTCGTGCTAGGTTTGTCTCCGTAAATTACTAGGGTTTCGTGATTCGGGAGACGAAGGCGAACGGCCTTCTCGTGGCACAAAATCTCAGCATGGTGGGGGCTTAACCAATCCATGCCGATAATCACATCGAAACTCCTAATTGACACTGGCATCAGATCTATTCGTAAGACGGGTTGGTTAAGGGTTAGGGTACATCCAGTGTAGATTTCCCTAGTGGATTCGGTCTTCCCATTGGCCATTTCCACCGTATAGGTTTCATTTAGCTTTTGGGGTTGTTGTTTTAATAAGTGTTTAAACTTCTCGCTTACGAAACTTCGCTCCGCTCCGGTATCAAATAAGATGCATGCATAAGTGTGGTTTAGGAGGAACGTACCGGTCACAACTGCGGGGTCCTAAACTGCATCACTCTGACCCATAGTCAGCATTCTTCCTGCTCCTCTGTTTCCTGAGTTGTTGTTGTTATTAGGGCAGTCTCGACGGAAATGTCCCGTCGTTCCACACCCGAAACAGGTGTGGCTAGGCCCTGCGTTGTTGCCGCCGGCATTGGTGTTGTTGGTATTGCGGTGGTTGTTGTTGTTGTTCTGGTTGTTTCCCTGACTCTGGTTCTGAGAAGGATAAGTCCTGCAGAACCTTGCAGTGTGTCCCCTTCGGTTGCAACTGGTGCAATGGAACTCCCTACATTCTCCTTGGTGATGGAAACCGCACTTGTTGCATTTGGGATGATTACCGGTATAGGGTCTTGAAGTATTTGAAGCAGCTGAGGCTGGAGCATGTGATGTGACTGGTACCGGCGCAGTGACAGCGTGAACTGCCACCGTTTGCTGCTTTTTAGAGGTCTCGGGACCCTGGCGCCCCTTCCTCTTGTTGTTCCATCCTTTCTTACCATCACTCTCCTTCTTCTTCTCAGTCTCTACCGGTTTCTCGCCCTTTTTGTGGTTATGATCATATAGCCTCTTTGCCAATCTCTTCGCACTGTCAAAAGTTTCAGGGTTCGCAGCTATCACATTCCCTTGAATGGGGGATGTCAGTCCCCAAATGAATCGTTCAATCTTCTTTCCCTCTGATGTGATCATACCCGGGCACAACAGAGATAGTTCGCTGAATCTCGATATGTAAGCATCGATGTTCCCATTCTACACCGTGAGATTCCATAGTTCCTGCTCCATCTTCTGTATTTCGCCTCGGGGGCAGTACTCAGCCGTCAACATCTCTTTCATCTCTGCCCAGGGAATAGAGTTGGCGACAGGGAGTGTCATAGCTTCCACATGACCATTCCACCAAGTGAGTGCTTGGTCCACAAAAGTGCAGGCCGCGAACTTCACTTTCATCTGCTCGGGGCACTCGCATATCTCGAATACCGACTCTACCTTCTCGATCCATCGCTTTAGGGCGATCACTCCTCCGGTACCGTTGAAAGTTCGGGGTTTAGCGTTCGCAAAATCCTTGTAGGTGCACGTTTTAGTGAGTCCTTGGTTCGTCCCGTTGTTCGAACTTCCGGATCCTTGCCCGTTACCTCCTCCGTTGTTCCCTCGGTGAAGTTGTGCCATAGCCGCTGTGACTGCAGCAGACACGGCTGCCTGGAAAGCAGTGGAGTCAACTTCCGGCGGGGTTGGTTCGGGATTTCTGCGAGTAGCTGGGCGAGGCATCTTTCTGTCATGAAACGGAAAGATGTTGAGTGTACGTGGTTTCCGTGAGGTGGCGACTCTACTAACTAGGTGTATGGTGCGAACCTAAACATTACTATCATCAAGCATGCAATCATAATGTCTCAACACATAGCAACTGAGAATAATTTAGCAAAACACACAAAAGTTTATTAATATTATCCGCATTTAGTACAAGAAAATTTGCTCGTAGGAGCATACATAAGTAACGCTAATCCGACAGCATAACGGCTCCATGAGTAGTGTAGTCACTTAAACATAGAGCCGGAGTACATAACATAGTTCCTAATAACCTACTATGATAAGTCTATTCCTAACCGCGATGAGCTGCGTCAGGAGGTGGTGCCGAAGATGTGGATGCTCCCTGAAGACGAGCCACTAGGCGTTCTGCATCCTGAAGTCGAGATTCCCACCTTACCTGCCTCATGTGAAACTCCCGGAGGACGTCACGCGTCTCCTGCTCCGCACGCTCGACTCTAGTCCACAACTGGCGTACTTGATCAGCAGTGCCCTGAGCAAGGTCGCCGGTGTCCCGTAGTCGTCTCACCATGACTGGTAGAGCTCGGTCGGCTGGTCCTCCGTCCCTCAAGTCAAAGAACTCACGTGACATGCCAAACGGGGGTCGCTGTCCCTGATGTCTGCTCCATCTCCAAAGATCAATGCCCCAAGGAGGGGTAGGTCCAGTGGGTCCCACACGATATGCAGGCACCCTGATCGGGTAAGGGGGGTCGATGACCTCGGACTCTGCATCCGAATCACCCCCTTCGCTGTCATCGAGCTCCTCTTCGAAAGGTTCTTCGTCTTCTTCGGGTTCGACAGGCTCGCCCTCGACTTCCGCCTCCGGTTCCCCGTCAGATTCCTCTTCGGGGTCCTCCTCAGGTTCTTCTTCAGGCTCTTCCTCAGGCTCCTCCTCCTCCTCTAGCCACCCGTTGTTTCCCTGATTAGGGAAGTAGGGGTCTCCCGGGTGATGAAAGCCAGCCATGTTGTCTGCGCGAGTACGTAAATATGCTACATTATCCTAGGATGCTATGACTATTGCACAGACTAAGCAAACATTCTCTTTTTGGGTGATAAAGGGTATAGTTTTAGGTTCCCTGGCTATCCCGATCTCATCAAGACGTGTGTTAGTTTTACCTTGGAGAGAATGTAGTTGATCAGGCTACATTCACTCCTTGGTATCACTAAGAACAGTCCCGAATTAACCGAGATACCAGTGTTATTGTGTTTGATTCAGCGTTGGATCCTTATTCCTAATGCAAGCAAGTGTGTTTTATTTACTTGTTCTGTTCAGAGTTATGTTAGTCCCTCTTTTTGGTTTATAGTTGCATATCAATGTATGGCTCGACATGCTAGTTCACTATAAACAAAGCTCTGATACCAACCTGTCACACCCCCGAACCAGACGGCGGAAACGTCCGGGGGCTGTCGTGACTCAATTGAATACCATAACATTGAATATATATGAAACATAACAACATTCGTCACCATTCATCAACATAGTACAACCAGTAGTGTTTACATATCATACATTGTTTAAACATTACATTCCCCAAAAATTAGTTTGTTCAATTCATACAAAAATAAACTGCAACCGTCACTGAATATGATTTCCCTTGATTCACTGGTTCCCTGAGAATACAAGTATTTTGAAAAACGTCAACATATGAAATGTTGGTGAGTTCATAAGTAGTGTTTGAAATCGAATGTTTGTATTGTTTGAAAAACCACCAGAAAATCCGATATTTTCTGAAAAGATAAGCTTTTGAAAACATTTGTGAAGATCCATAGGTAATGCTTGTTTGTTTCTATACTTGTAAAAAAAATGTTCATTGAAAATGTATGCATTTCAAATTTGTAAGTATTGAAAACCCTAGGAAAACCCGATGTTCTCCTAGTTCCTTGAATTACGTGATGTTACATTGAAACCATTGCATAGCGTATAGTGTCAGTCCCAGGCGACGTTGGAAGGTTCTCGAGCAGGATTATTTACTACAAACCCGCGTTACACAAACGCCCAGTTTATAGTTATACTAACGACTCCGAAGGCGTCGTCAGTACTAATCGCGTTATCCAATCGCCCTGACTAGGTGTAGTCCCACATCCGAAGAGAAAGAGGTCACGAAGACCCCGGTAACTCCATTAGCCGGTTGGGGATAAAATGTACGAGGGGTCCCCGACCCGCCTCGCATGAAATGTAGACTTTACTAGCAATACCAAAGGACCCTTGGGGACCAGTAGTATACAAGCCATTGAAAGTCCATTTACGTTGTGTCGGATCGGTAAAACCCAACACTCCGTAAAAAAAAATGTCTTCGGGCCTTAAGATCAGGTCATTGGGCTAGCTAGGCTCAACGAACAAGATTTTACACTTGTGGGGCCCAAAGATGGTGCGTAGACGTCTGTGCACACTCGCATGTATATGTATTACCAAACGTTACTTGTATGAATCGTAGTGTCGTAGTGTTAGTAGTTGTAGATTTCTATTGGCTCGAGACCGAGCCAATTCGTTTAACAACGACTTTTGGGTATTGTAATGTATTGTATTTCGTCGATAGTCGCGGTGCCATTATTTGATCAAATTGTGTACATTGAACTAGCCTTGAAATATTCCTGTTTTCAGCCCCTCATTATTTGTAAAATTTACATTTTCAACCCTTTTTATTAAATACTTCCCGGTTTGGTCCTTAAACTATTTTTCTTGACATTTTAACACCAAAAATTATTGAAATTAATATTTTTCAACATATTTTTCATAAAAACAGTTTAAGTCCTTAAAAATGCAGTTTTCTCGGTTTTAATCCCTTCTTTTCGCAACTTTGACAATTTTGGCCCAAATTGGAAAATTTTTGCAACTTTGGTCCTTTTTAAATTTAAAAAGCATTTTAAACCTTTGAAAAGGATTTGGAACACTTATAGTCCACTGTTTTACAGAAAGTTACAGTTTTGGCCCTCCAAAACAGAAAAATTCGCATAATGGGCCTTATTGGGCCGAAATTTTCATTTTTAGCCCATTAAGCTTGGAATTTATGTTTTTAATCCCCTAAATGAGTATATTTCCAGAAATTTATTTATGGAAACTGTTTTGGCACACTTCATCCATCAGAATCTGTGAAATGTCAATTTGGGCCCTTATTTTTGCATTTTTCACATTTTAGGCCCAAAATTTGTGTTTTTAACCCAAAGAAAATTATTACTAAACCACTTAGCCATTTTTCTTGAAGCACTTTGTGTTTAGAAATATATTTGAAGCTAAAATCATTTAACACAAGATATATCTCGGTTTTGATGGGTTTTAAGGCTAGATCCAACATAAAAACACATAAAAGCATACATATAAGCATGGAAATCATACAAGGCATACAAACACATATAGATCTACACTTTCACTTGTATTCCCCCCCCCCCCCACAAAACTCATAAAAACAGAAAATAGGGGGTATGAAGCTCACCTTGGGTGGGTAGTTTCGGTTCTTGAAGAAAAATTGGAAGAAATGAAGTGATTTTTGGCCTTTGCACTCCTTGATGAACTTTTCGAGATTATAGGGGTTTCTAGAGTGCAAGATCATGATTTTTGCATGGATTAGGAAGAGATGTTTGATAAATAAGGAATACAAATCATAGATCCAAGCAAAACTTTACCTTAGATGTTGATTTTTGTGGAAGAACCTTCTTGAATGCTTCCTAATTTTCGAGATTTTGGATGGAGGGGGAGAGATGTTCTTGAGTGATCTAGAGAGTGTTTGAGAGATTTTTGGTGGGTGTATGTGTGTATGGCCGAGAGTGAGAGAGGAGAGAAGGGAGAAGTGATTTTGAAGTGATGTTGCATGGATACATGGACTATATTGCATGGATACCCTATGGACAATAATGAGGTGGCACACTTAAGTCAACTCTCCCTTATCTTCTTGGGTTTGGGCCTTTGGGCCGAGAATGTGAAGGAAAAAAAGATTTTTGGGCCTTTTGGCCCTTAAGCCCAATATTTGAGTTAGTTAGAGTGTGTTTTATGCTTAAAAGAATGTAGTATGATTTTTATATTTTTATTGGACTAGTTTAGGTTATTCATGGCTCAAAGTTTTCAATTCATTTCATTATAGGCCCAACATGACCTAAAATGTTAAAATAAATAAGTGTGGGTCCAATTAGAGCCCAATTAGGGTTCTAAGCCCATGATAGTCCAATTGGAAGCTTATTGGTCCATTGGGATCCAATAAGGAAGTTCTAGTCTAAAATAGACTTAACAAGAGCTTCTAGGGTCTCCAATTGTTTGATGACTATTTGTGGTACTAGCATGTTGTATTTGATTGAAGTTTTTGATTCACATTAACTTGAATATATAGATTACATGGCTCAAAATTTACAGTTGTGACAGCAGTAGATAACAAACTCGATAATCTCAAGAAGATCATAGACAAAGCTACTAAACAGATGGAAAGCGAACCACCAAGTACTAACTCATCAACAGGCTTTCCAAACAGAGATTCAACGTTCCGGGGGGAGAGCTCTACAACCTCACAGACAAGCAGAGCTTCTGTTGAGGGGGAGAATCCAAGTTTAGATCCTACATCTAAAAGTTCAAATGATAGGGCAAACACTGATCCAAAACAACCAAGTGATAGTCAAATCGAGGGGGAGAAACCAACTTCCACAAGAAATGCAGACTATGATGCTAACAAAAATTTCACTTCACCAGTCGAGGGGGAGAAGGAGAAAGAAAGTGATAGTTCTACTGACGAAGGTGAGGGTGATCTATCAGATGTTGAAATAGAAGAAGCTGAATTGAATCTAGAATATGATCGAAGCTATCCTCCGTTAGTGAAATGGACAAAAGACCATCCCAAAGAACAAATTATTGGTGAAACCTCAGAAAGTGTTCTTACTCGATGTCAACTGAAGGCGAAACAAACTGCATTATTCTCTAAAGTGGAATTTTGTATGTTCAATTCGTTTATTTCCAAAATTGAGCCGAAAACTGTAAATGCTACACTTGATCATTCAGATTGGGTTCAAGTGATGCAGGATGAGCTCGATGAGTTCGAACGCAATAGAGTTTGGAGGTTGATTCCTACACCGAAAGACGCTTCTGTTGTCGGCCTGAAATGGGTGTTTAGAAATAAGCTGGACAAAGAAGGGAATGTCATTCGTAACAAGGCTCGGTTGGTTGTAAAAGGTTATTGTCAATAAGAAGGGATAGATTATGAAGAAACCTTTTCTCCAGTATCAAGGTTAGAATCTGTCAGAATCTTTCTTGCATATGCTGCTCACAAGAACTTCGAAGTTTTCCAAATGGATATCAAATGCGCTTTCTTGAATGGAGAATTAGAAGAAACCGTTTATGTTGAACAACCGCCTGGTTTTGTGAATGAAAAATACCCTGATCATTGCTATGTGTTGGATAAAGCTATCTATGGACTAAAACAAGCACCGAGAGCCTGGTATGAAACGCTAACTCGCTTCTTGAAAATGTCAAAATTTAAACAAGGTTCGGTTGACCCAACCTTCTTTCGTAAGAAGGAAGGAGAACATTTGATGATTGTTCAGATTTATGTTGATGATATCATCTTCGACTCCATGAATCCTAGCTTAACAGCTGAATTCAGGAAGTTGATGGAGACTAAATTTGAAATGAGCACAATGGGTCCAATTAACTTTTTCCTTGGTTTGAATATTAGACAGGGACCAGAAGGTATCTTTATAAACCATGAAGCATACACCAAAAACTTTTACGTTTCACTGCTTTGAGCACAATGGATCGAATTAAATTTCCTTCTGTTTATTGGTTGGAACCAGTTGCTTCGTTTGATTGTGATAACTCTAAAGACTCGCAGTTTGATATGCCTATTACCAGAAAAGCTTTTACGTTTCACTGCTTTGAGCCGACTGTTGAATTTCCACATCCACACCCGAAGGTTGACAGGGAATTGATCGATTTTTACTTGAAGTATGGTCAGCCGCAGTACTTAACTTGGAGTGCATAGAAGATTATAAAAGTTAAGGTACTAAAACCTTCACCTGCTGGGAGATTCGTAAATGTCAATTTCAAAATCACCCGTGGTTCAGCAAACACAGTGTCTGTAATCTCTCTAGCAGATCTTCCTAACCTCAATCCTCATGGCTGGATTCTGCTATACAATATTCTGCTCTCTGATCCTAAGGAGTATGAGCCGATTTTAGATCATCTTAAGAGAATGTTGGCTTCCTATATCCATGAACTTGCAACTATGGATCAGGAGATAGCAAAGGTAATGAATAAAAAGCTGACTGTGAAGCCAACGCCTAAACCTGGTGATGTAAACATGATGAAATTGAGACAGATATATTCAGCAAATCTAACTGTCATGTTTCCGACAGGAGAAGGACTCAGGTTTCTGTTTGCTCTAGCTGATAAGCATCTGTTTTCAACAGACTGTTTGGAGCATATCATCAATATCATACACCGATGCAAGCAGAACTTAGCGGCTGATAAGAAGAACTTTACTGACATGCTTCGTTGGTATATTACTTTTCTCCATCATATGATAGCCATTATACCGAAGGTGTTCAAAACTGTGAAGAAGCCTCCTGCTGTTAAGAAGGAATGAGGTTTCGGCTCCAAAGACGCAAAGGGGGAGATTGTTCAGTCTATTTGTGTTGCGTCTTGGGCCATATATTTTGTATCCAGATTGGGCCTGTCCATCCGTGTCTATCTAGATTAGTTTCGTTGTTATCTAGATTAGCTGTTAGGGTTATAGTATATATATATATATATATATATATATATATATATATATATATATATATATATATGCATGCATGTATGCATATTGATAACAGTGATTAATTATCTAGATTCTTTATTACATTCTTATTTAATATCCTACTTAGAATCATACAATCCTAAAAAGAACTTTGTTCTAACACTTTTGAATATCCTCCTCGCATACTCTCATCTGGTGATATCCAGATCTCAAATCAATCTAGGAAAACCAAAATGCCCCCTACAACTGATCGAACAAATCATCGATCCTCGGAAGTGGATAACGGTTCTTGACCGTCAGCTTGTTCAACTCCCGGTAATCAATATACAGCCGGTGTGAACCATCCTTTTTCTTGAAAAAAGGATCGGCGCTCCCTACGGCAAGCTACTCGGTCTTATAAATCCCTTCCCCAGCAGCTCCTGGAGTTGTGAGGATAACTCTTGCATATCTAGTGGCGCAAGGCGATAAGGTGCCTTGGCCATAGGCGCCGCGCCTGGAACTAAATCAATCCAGAACTCGACCTGCCTCTCGGGTGGCACACTTGGTAACTCCTCTGGAAAAACATATGGGAACTCGCACACTATAGGAACCTCAGAGATAAAACTCGACCTCTCTAAAACAATCCACGTATCCATCACGTACGGTAAGAAGCCCATACAACCCTACTATAAACTCTGCCTCACCCTGGAAGCAGGGCAGAATTCTGACCCAGATCTAGTACCCTCGCCATATACTGTAAGCACTCCCCCACTGGGGTCTCATATAGCCAACAAATAAATCTTGTAGTCGATCATAGCTCCAAAATGGCTCACCCAATCCATGTCGACGATGACATAGACATCACCCATCGCAATCGGTACCAGAACAATCAGAAACTCGACACCAAAAATCTCCAACACACATCCTCAGAACACATCAGTAGCAAAAACCGCATGCTCTTCAGCTATAGAAACCGTCAAAGGTTGACTTAACGCCTCACGTCGGATACTGGTATGACGACTAAAAGCTAAAGACATGAAGGATTGACTCGCACCGGAGCCAAATAACACTAAAGAAGGTACAAAAGTAACAAGAAATGTACCTAAATATATCACAGAATAAGCACAATAAATCACAAAATAAATAAATAAGGAAATACGTACCAGCCACGACATCAGGTGTTGCATGGACCTCCTTTGCTGCCAGATGAAAAGCGCTCCCACAAGCCCTCAAAACCTCGGCCTTCACTGGCCGACTATCAGTAGCACGCAAAGCAGTAGGTGCAGATTATGTGCTGATCCCTAACGAAGCTGGGGGCACTCGACCTTCCGGTGGTCGGTCTGGTTGCAATGGAAGAAAACTACAAACCCCTTGAGGCATTCCTTTGCCATATGCCCCTCCTTGCGATACTTGTAGCAAATCCCTGCTCAGCACGACCCCTCGTGACTCTTGCTGTAATTTCCACAAGTGCGGCCCTTCTGGCCCGCAGTCCTCAAATCAGCGTGCTTAGCCCACTTCACTGTCGGCTGCGACTGCGCCGGCCTCCGGTCTCTCCCCTAAGACTCCGCCTTCTCTCTAGCATGAGTCTCCAGCTCGATCTCTCTCCTCCTGGCATTTTCCTAAAGCTTACGAAATGTCCGATAAGATGAGTTCGCCACGAACTCTCGAATATCCCTCCTCAGAATTATAAAATATCGGCTAATGCGTGCCTGCTCAATCAACACATGCTCAGGGCAGAACAGTGGCCTCTCGTTAAACAAATGTGTAATCTCAGTCACCGACTGTGTCTTCTTCTTGAGAGATAGAAACTCCTGGGGCAACCATTCCCTCTTCCACCTGGGGAAGATACTCATCTCCGAACATCAAAGTAAACCACTCCCATGTCACTCCAGTGTGCTCTGCAGGAGTAAAACTAGTAATCACAAACTTCCACCAGTCCTTCGCTCCAAAGCGAAGCTGGTTCAGCGCAAACCGTACCCTCAAATTCATAGAAATCGGATCTTGAGTCCCATCAAACTCTGGTGGCTTCGTGTTGCTAAACTCTCGGTACAACAATGAGTCACCTCCCTGTGGCCTGGCAGCTGCGACAACTATGGTGGCTGCGACAGAAGCCACCTCAGTAACTGCAATATATCGCTCGTCAAACGTTTCGATCAAAGTGATCTTAATACACCCAAACATCTTCGGAATAGCCTCTTTTATGGCTACGGCCACCTCATCGTGAATCATCCTGTGAATCTCATCATCGCTAACTCCACTGCTCTCTGGGTGTGGCGTGTACCCACCATGGTGTCTCTGAAACACAACAAAAAATCATTTGAGACTCACTTGAGTGTACTCACACTCGACCACTCATCCCTACTTGTTCCTTAGCATCCTAGTGATTCTTACTAGGATTGCATACAGACCCGGTGCTTTCAGTAGTACAGGCCCAATACTACCTTCCACACAAACCTTTAGTCACCCCAAGTCCTCCTCCTATGACCCCAATTCACAAATACTCTATATCTCACAAATCACATACTACACTCTCAGTAGACCCCTCTGAAGCTCATCTAGATATCTCTTCCTAGATTACCTCCCGACTCAGAACTCAGCACATACTCAAAGTAAATAACATATAACACTGATCAAAAGCATCTCCTAGGCTAAGGCATCACAAATCAGGCAACTCTAGCCCTAGAATATGAAATACCTAGCCTACTCTCCAGCATGCAATTCTAATAAAATGTCCCATAACACAAAAGTAAGGGTATTTTGGGAAATCACCGTTCGGGATCTGGCTGACTGTACACACCGCTCCAACTCGTTTTCTCTTAAAACTCTTTCTTGTTTCAGAAAAATAATTTATTTTGAAAAAATTTCTCAAATCCTAAGTTTGAGTCCAAACACACCCATTGGTACATCCGAATCCCTCAAACTGCTCTGATACCAACTTGTAACACCATAAATTTTCAAATCAAATTTTTTTCATTTTTACACACAAATAAACACATGTAACATTTCTCAAAAATCTCAAGTATCGAACATCAATACATATTTCAAAAATTGTTTATCACAAATTCAAGATCCTCCAAAAATATCTCCAATGCGAGTGTGTGTACAATCAAGTCAGGGCCTTACCGCGATCCTCGAAAGTACCTGAAACACATAACACATAACACGGTAAGCACGAAACCTAGTGTGGTCCACAAAATACAACACATATCACATTAGCCACTTGAGGCTAAATCAATACGACCCTCCGGTCAACGTGTTCTAGTGGAGACCCTCCGGTCCCACAACTCGGGTGGACCCTCCGGTCCTAACTCAATAAGCTCATAATAATAACAACACTTAGCATAAATCAGAAGGACATAAAGAATATCATAATACACAGATAATCAAATAAGACATCTCAGTCACACAAAGATACCACTCATGGTAAGTATAGTGAAAAGACTCACCTCGCAAGAAATCGGCTAATCTCGAACTCAAATCACCGGTCTAGCCTCCGCCTAACACATACGATAATTATCCCTAATTAATCATGGCTCTTAAGAAGCTAAACTAACCCTTCTACAAAGTCACAGAAGGGTAAAAGACCATTTTACCCCTCAATGGCATTAATAGTCCACAAATTGACCAAACCCTAAAAGTCAACCAAAAGTCAACGACAGAGAGTAGGTTGCGTGTACCAGCTCTTTATGTTGGGCGTACTCTGCTGTCATGCATGCATTGGGGATGCTCGACTCCTACATTGCGCGTATTGGGATTACGCCCAGCGTATGTCCCAGTTTCACTCTTCTCACTCATTTGGTCTTAATCAGTTAACACCTTGGCTTATATTACAGATCTGGACTCCCTAATAGCTCTTACTCCATAAAGTCAATGACTTTAAGCCTTTACATGGCTGATATGGTCACAAACACACAAAACACTCACTTCCTTATCTCAAAAAGCTCATAACTCATGCATGGATTGATTCCAACGTCCAAGATTGTATTTTTATGACATTACACAACTAAACACACTCAAAGGGGTTGATCATAGTCTCTGGAGCTCAATATCTCATAAAGTCTCAAACGTTTGCGACAAAAACCCTAAAATACTCTACTATAATGCAAAACACAAAAGAGTGAGAAAGCTTGAAGCTTTATACCTCTATATGAAGCTCCCATCTCATATATGCTCAGATCCAAGGACCTGGACTCTCACTCCTTCTTCTCCAAAGCTTCTTCTTCACTTCAAGAACACACAAAGACTCTCGATGGCTCTAAAATGCACTCACAAGCTCTAAGAACGAAGGTTAACGCACAAGAGG
Organism: Lactuca serriola; assembly: GCF_051521515.1. Taxonomy (NCBI): domain Eukaryota; kingdom Viridiplantae; phylum Streptophyta; class Magnoliopsida; order Asterales; family Asteraceae; genus Lactuca; species Lactuca serriola. The sequence goes on along the minus strand of NC_136410.1, from coordinate 164,859,561 downwards.
GTTTGTTGTCTGAGAATGATGGCCAGGAATGAGGCCATCATAACCTTTATATAGGGGACTAACCCTAAATTAGGGTTTTCACTTTGGGCCTAGTACACCAAGCGTACCCTCTAGTATGCCCAGCGTACTAGGTGGCTTCCGCATATGAGTATGCTGAGCATACACTCACATACGCCCCGCATACTAATTTACCACTTTTCTCAAAAAGGGAATAAAATGGAAAAGTACTCAAAGGATCAAGGGTTACAAGGTATACCTGGACTTGGGATGTTATAGATGTAAGACTACATTTGTTCTGGTAGCATTCACCTTTTGTGACAAATTCAGTGGCGACATGTTGTCAGCCTATCATGATCGGATGGATTAAAGGATTAAAGGAACCATGAGTGGCAGTATATAGATAGGGTAGTTATTTTCAGAGGAGGTATCCTTCGGAGGTCATGTGGGAATGTTGTGCGTGTGTTCTGGCCCAACAATTGGTTAGGTGTCAAATGTTTCGAGCAATTAACATATAAGGTGAGATCAGGGAGGTCACGGCTGCCTTTAGAAAGCAGCAAGTGGTAGCAAGAAGAGTCGAGGTCGGTTCAGTGACTTGGGATGTGCTTGTGGAATTTCTTGTATTCGGGGAATACACTAAGTTGTTTACGGTTGGACTAAATAATATTAGAAGTGGAATAGCCAGTTGGGAGATAAGTCCTGTGAACTCGACAATGATTCGATACGGGCGGTCTGTCGGGAAAACAGACCATCTCGAGACTACAGATTTCATAATGGTAGCCAAAATCAATAATATTTAGCGGGGTGTTGGTTTCAGGTGAACCAAATGATATAATTTTGGATTTTAGGGGTTAAAAGTGTAGGTTCTGGATTTAATTTGAAAAGGATTTCAGAAGTAAGGGTGTGTTTCGTAATTAATGAACTTAAATTGAAAGGATTTGAAGGCTTGGGAGGTGATTGGTAATTTTAGGACCTATTATGAAAGGACTTTTGGAGACAGGGGCTAAAGGGGTAAATTTCGGGTCTAAATTGAAAAACGTTCTTGGGAGAAGGGACTAAAGTTGGCAAATGGGACACATGTTTTAAATGAGAACATGATTAACTCCCGTGTCCCTTCCCCTCATTTCCCTTGCACGAACCCTAACCCTACTTCGCTATACCACCAACCGTCATCACCATGTATAGCATTTTCAGCCACCACCATGAGAAGCTCTAGGACCGTCGCATGCCACCTCGCTATGGACCACCACCACCCTCGCTCTGCTTTTGGAGACGTCGTGGAAGCCGTATGAACCATTGAGAACTATCGGAGTCATCGTAAACAACTGGAGAGACCACCGAGACAAAGGAGGAAGCTGTGAATGGCGGGATATGGATTGTGCACCAAAGAAGGCTATCGGTAAGGACAATTGCCACCCCTCTATACTTTTTCTTCATTTTTCTCTGAACTCAACATCGTGAACACTGGCTGTGGTAGTCGGTGGCCTTAGGTCGCTTCCGGTCGTCGTCTGCCACCCAAGGTGGCTCAGTTGCAGGTGTTCATATTTTTAGTTTGTATGTGTAAGGTTGTGTGTGCGTTTGCTCGACTAGAAACCAAGGAAGGCCCGCCACCACCACCGTGAGGTGGTGGCTGCCACCTACTGCCGTCTTCTACCACCTTTTGCTGCCACCAACCACCATGTGGATGGTGGTTAGGTGTTTATGGACTTATTTCTTGTGTTAATGTTGTATAGATCTTTGCTTGGTCAGGAAAAACGAAGAGAACTCATCACCGTCACCTACTACCACCGTTCCGCCACCTGCTGTCGCCGTTCTGTTACTGTTAGCCACCATCTCAGGTGGCTATGGACTTTCGGGTGTATTTGGATTGATGTTTGGAGTGCTTTTGGTGTTTTCTTCGCCCAAGAACATGACCACCACCAACGTGAAGGGGTGGTTGCCACCGTGAAATCTAAACATATTGATATGGGCATAACCCTAACAGATCATCCTATCACTGATTGATCAGTAGTAGCATGGAAGTCTACAAGCTCATACAGTAGGCATACAAAGGCATATCTCCAAGCATTCTATCATGCAAATACTAAGCAGATCCTTAGCCCTAACTAGCATGCGATTTATAGATTCAGAAATCTAAACATATTGATATGAGCATATCTAGTTATAAAAACTATGCATTATCTTAATACTTTATGTTGATTTTATCTCATTTAATGAACAAAAGGTACTTAATTAGCTTAATATTTCAATTTTAGCAATAAAAGACATGCTCGGGTGAAAAAGGAAGAAGATTGAGTGATTGGAAGCTTGGATCTTGGATTTTGAAGAAAGAAGGATGTTGCTGGACAGCTTGACGCATCGTTAGTTTTTTAGCCATATCTCATGAACCGTAACTCCGATTGACGAGATTCAAAATGTTCTGAAAACTAGACACAATTTTGGACGACTTTTGTGTTTTGAGAAAATGTTGATTCCAAGTAAACGTGATGCGTTTTTACCAAAAACTCGACGAGTTGGTTAGAATATTCTAGATTTAAGGATGCCTTGCCGTACACGCTGCATACACAGATTATCGAAAAAACTCGGCGAGTTTTTGGTGAAAACTCGTCGAGTTGGCCCTGTTTTCAGAATTTATATATAGAAACACTTCTCATTCGAACCCTAACTTTTACTGGAGTCTAGCTGCAACTTTTGAAGATCAGAAGGGTTCTTGGAGCTGCTATTTTCGAGATTTCAACATAAGAGACAATTTCAAAGAGAATCAAAGGCAAATAATCATTCTTCTTTTCTTAATCTTTGTTTTGAACCATGTTTGAATCATTAGATTTTGATTTTAGGTTATTACTCGCTTTAGATATGAGCTAAAAGCTTTTTACTTCTGTTTGGATGAGATAATCTTATGAACATGGTTTGATTGAGTGGTTGAATTGATATTAATTTGGTTATTCATCTTGTTAAGCTTATTAAAGATCCTTATGTATTGATAATAAATGTTTTAAGTTAACAAATAAGTGATTGAGTTGCATGAATATCTTCTTGATTACTTGATTCATATAGTTTTATGAATATAAGATTGTATGCCTAGAAATAGTGAATATGAAACTAGGTTTAACTATAAAATGTGTAAATCAATGTGTGAGCATGTGTGATGAACAACCATACATAAGTTGATTGAATTGAACAAGTTTAATTAACTATTGTTATAAGTCTTGCTTGATACGAACTGAACACTAGGAAACTTGTTAATTTAATCACTTGATCACTGTTTGAATTAACTTGTCTACTAAAGGATTGGTAATAATGAACATGAACCCAATCACATTAGGAATCGGTAACCATTGACATATTAATTCATTGCACTTGCCACGAAATCAACCATAGGAATAAGTGAATCGAATCTAAACAGAAGTCTCTTTTATCATTGAATCTAGTTGTTCTTTCTTATTCTTCTTAGTTGTTAATTGTCTTTGTTTGAGTTTTAAAGTGCTTGATTAAGTTTCTAGTCTTGAAAAACTAGAGAAAACCCCCCTTTTATTTAATTGTTTTTAATTAGATAATACTAGTACTTAATTTAATTGTTACCGTTCCCTGTGTTCGATACCCCACTTGCTTAAACTAAACTACTATCGATAGGTACACTGCCTGCGTGTGTTTGTTTTCATTTGAGTTTGTTAGGATTAAAACTAGTTCATTTCACACACATCAAGTTTTTGGCGCCGTTGCCGGGGAACGGTTCTAATAGTTAATTTTATTTGCTAGTGTTATTGATCCTTTGTGTGAGATTTATCTCATATAAAGTTACATGTTTTCTGTTTTAATTTTTATTATCATATTATTATGTATTTTCCAAATCTTGATGCTTTTGATGCTTTTCTTGAGGAAGTAGTACAGGAAATTGAGCAAGAAGATGAGGAATATGACTCAGATGAGGATTTGATGAAATTTGGAAGATGCCCAACACACAAGAGCAATCTGAGTTACAAGAGCTAAAGTTACAAGATGAAGAATTTAATCCAGAAAAAGATTTGGAGGAGCTGGAAAGATTGCTAGCAGAAGGGTCAAATGAACAACACGAACAAGCTGAGTTGCAGGAACCAAGCCGTGGTTTGACTATTATCACGACGTGGCCCCCTATTTTCCCAGATTGTGTTTCGAAGCATGGGGTGACGACTCCAACTTTGGAGAAAGTTCTGAAACACGATCCATTTCCGATTAGTATCCAACCGGTCCCAACCCTTATGAAGATTCTTGGGTTTTATATATTCAAGCTCGTTTGGCCAATTTTAGAAGTAAAGAGCCAAATTTTACAAATTACTCCACCAAAGAAGATATTCAATGCAATGGTTCGATTGGCATTAAGTATATTGGAAGTTTATTGAGTTGGAAGTCCAGCTCAAGACTCGCACAAAAAGAAGCACTTGCGGGAGGCAACTCGTCGTTTGATTTTTGCTTTTCTTTTTCATTTTTCTAACTTCTAGTAATTAGGGTAAATTAGCAATTTTAAGTTTAATGTTTGTTTTCCTTTTTATTATGTAGTTCTTTGCCTTTGATATTTGCAGAGTTTAGGTGAGAACTGATCCAATTAATTAAAGCGTGAGAGATTTAAAAGTGAGAGGCCGAGTCGATTACGAGAAGATCAGAGGATTTGAGTGAAACTATGTGTCTGATGCTTTTAATGGTTCAAAAAGAGTCTCGTTGTTGAAGAAACAGAGGAGGTGTATTACCCTACTACCCTCCTTGAACATAAAATCAAAACTGGAGCAGAAAGGAAAAGTTGCCTATACAGAGCCGAAAACTCGTCGAGTACACACTTAAAACTCGACAAGTTCATGAAGACTTTCGTGTTTTTCTGCTGAGTCACGATCCAACTCGACGAGTCTCTATTTATAACCCGGCGAGTTCCTCAGTTTCTTATTTTCAAGTATTTGATTCGATTCCAATCAAGGTGGGCACTATATACATATATGAAGACCATTTCTTGGCGATCCCAAGAAGCTTTTTCCACTACATTAGGAGCTGTACCACACAAGATTTGACACCCAAGGCATGGATGAGTTGTTCCCATGTCTAAAGTCAACTGAAGATGGAGCTTAACAAGAAGAATATCAACCTCGCAACTTCTATCCCAGGGGAGTCTGTTCTAATTCTCTCTTTACTTTTATGTTCTTTATCATGCATAACATGCAATGGGGACATTGCATAATTTAAGTGTGGGGTAGGGGGTTGATTACATTTAGTGAAAAAAAAATTAGAATCCTTTGAATCCTTGGTTTGAAAAAAAATTGCATAAAAAAATTGCTAGGCTTAATTTAGAAAATTTTGGTAAAGCAATTAGGATTTCATGCTAGTATTGTATTTGATGACTCTATGAGAACCCAAATGTTTACTTGATCCAATATACGTTATAGTGCATTTGTGGCCCCCTTTATTCTAGTGAAATCATGGGACAAAAACACAACCTCACTTAGTTTAAGGATTGCAACATGTTTAGCATCGTGTACCAGAAATGTATCCAGGAAAGCTTAAGTAGTCATTGCACACTAGACTAATGCCTTTAACCAATAAAGGATGAAGTTAAATTCCCTTGCTTAAGCATATGTTTTTCTAGGTTTTTAGTTCTAAATGGAAAAAGTGTGTTGAAAAAAAAAGAGCAAAAAAAAAGTTGAAAAAAAAGGGTGATGAAATGTTTGAATAAAGGATCTAAAAAGTTATGAAGACAAAGAAGAATATCATGAAGAAAAGCTACAAAGTATAGAAGATTAAATCAAAAGTTGTATTCGTTTTATTTATTGTAATTTTCTTTTCTAGGTTATTTTTTCATATGTGTGCTTGGGGATTTAACCAAAAATGACTTGAGGTTAAGAAATTTTTCTGAGGATGGATTCGGAGGGATGCATAAAATGAGCAATGTTCAAAAGAAGTGGGCGAGTGTTTATGAGGATTGTGAGTATTTAGAATTGAGGGGGGTTCTTAGGAAAATTTTAGACACAAATGCATGCGTTGCGATCTTGGCATAATGGCTGGGTTCGATTGGGATTGTCTTTTGTGGTATTAGTGTGCTAAAATTCGGTTTTGCTTGGGGGCAAGCAAAAGTCAAGTGTGGGGTATTTTGATATGGGCATATCTAATTATAAAATCTATGCATTATCTTCATACTTTATGTTGATTTTATCTCGTTTAATGAACAAAAGGTACTTAATTAGCTTAATATTTCAATTTCAGCAATAAAAGACATGCTCGGGTGAAAAAGGAAGAGGATTGAGTGATTGGAAGCTTGGATCTTGGATTTTGAAGAAAGAAGGATGTTGCTGGACAGCTTGACCCCTCGTCAATGTTTTGGCCATATCTCATGAATCTTAACTCCGATTGACAAGACAAAATGTTCTGAAAACTAGACACAATTTCGAACGACTTTCATGTTTTGAGAAAATGTTGATTCCAAGTAAAATCAACGAGTTTTTACCAAAAAGTCGACGAGTTTTGAGAAAATGTTGATCAGTACTAGCATGCAAGTCTACAAGCTCATAAAGTAGGCATACAAAGGCATCTCTTCAAGAATTCTATCATGCAAATACTGAGTAGATCCTTAGCCCTAACTAGCATGCGATTTATAGATTCAGAAATCTAAACATATCATATAACATGTATGGATATTTTGGGAAAGCTTACTTGAGTTCATTTGATTGCATGCACCACACCCTTTTCTTATGTTAGAAAACCCTTTTATATAACATTTCCTATTTTGAAAAATCTTACCAAATTCTCAATTTGAGATCAGACATACCCGAGAGAATGTCTGAATCCCTCAAACTAAGGCAGGCTCTGATACCAACTTGTAACGTCCCAAAAATAAGAACCAAAAATTTCATTTTTAAGTTAATTAAAACAGTATCCCAAAACATCATCATAAATCCCAAGTGGAAGAAATTTATCAATACATCACAATATATCAGATTTATTATGAGAATGCAGAACAATATCGTGTGTGCATTCAATCACCCCGAGCTCTTTCCCTTTCCACCAGAAGTACCTGAAACATGAACTGAAAATTGTAAGCACGAAGTTTAGGGAGTTTCCCCCAAATACCACATACAACACATATAAAACATATAATGGGCCTCGCCCAATAAGTGTTTGGGCCTCACCCTAACTGTAACAACGGACCCCGTCTATTGAGTATAACAAGGCTCGCCCGAACTCGCATAACGGGCACCACCCATTGAGTATAACGGTCCTAGCCCTAAATCTCACAATGGGCCCCACCCAACATACAAACAGACAAGTATAACTAGTAATAGAATACACAATACCTATTGCCCCTGCCCACTAAGCATACAAACACATACACATGCAAGAGTCATGCAGACTTGCATGTTGTCACGACGTGAAAGCTGGCACGAGGTTACAAGCATGTTGTCACGTGGTGATCGATGTGCAACCTAAACCCATACATTTTAGGGTTTTCAAAGTATTTAAAGGTAAGGATAGATGTTTTGGGTACTTTCTAAGCCTTCATCACATCTAAAACTCATTGGGAGCAACCTTAGCCTCCATCTTCAAGATTTGATCTCATCCCCTCTACTCTCTTATCTTCTGGATGCTTTTGGCGATATTTTGATGAAGCTTGAAGACTAAGCTTTTGGCTGTAAAGAATGTTGTTTCAAGTTTGGATCCATCAAAGTCACTTCATTTATGGACTATTATGAGTATAAAGTTCATATCTTGCTCTTTGGTTCTTAAGATCTCTTCATGTGTGTTTTTTCGCACTTTTGGTCCAATTTATAGGTGATCTTGGAGTTGAGTGAACTACAACATCTTTTGATCAGTTTAGAATGCTTCTTGGACCTCATAGACTAGGAAAGTTATGATCTTTTATGTTCCCTTTTAGCCATGCAAGTTATCTTGGTCTCTCAGGTCATTTTGGTGTATTAAAGTTTAGATCTTGAAAGTTTAAGACGTTATTATGGATAGAGTTCAAAACTTTATCCATCAAAACATCATGTTGACTCGGAATTAGAGGTTGTAGAATTGGACATAATGATGCATTCTTGGTCCCTTTGAGACTTAAAGATTAGATCTTGGTTGTTTTAACCATCCTAATGGATAAAGTTGGAAAATTTCTCCATTATGAAGCTATTTAGGAACTAGATCTGAGATTATGGGCCTTGGTCTAAATAGGTTAAAGACTTAATGAAGATTTTGGCTTTCTGACCAGAAGTCATGACGTGACATAGAATGTGTCACGACGTGACGGTGCCCAAAATCACAATTATTTTTTCTTTGCATCCCCACGACATGATCAAGGAATGGTTATGACATGACGTTGACTTTGACTAAGTCGATCGTTGACATTATGGACCTTTGACCGTTGACTTTTAACCAGTTTGACCTTAGGTCACACTAGGAGGAAATTGCGTGTTAATTGAGGATTTATCTGTTTTAGGTGATATTCATTTTAAGGGATTGATCAGTGCAAGGAGTTAGAGTGTTGATGTGCTTCTCCGGTTTTGCGAGGTGAGTTTCTCACTATACTCATAGGTGGAAGGCACCAATATCGGCCCACTAGATTGTGTTATGTATCCTTGTGTATAGGTTGTTGTTATGTTGTAGTGAATTGTTAGATTTGGTAGATCTGTGTGATTATCTGTATTGTTGGTTATATTTTTTCTATTTCATATTTCGATATAGTGCGATTAGGTTGGTGTGATACATCTTTGTGTTATAGGCTAACAAACCTGGGGCAATCCAGTCAGGGGACTGTGGGCCAGGGCAATCCAGTCAGGTGACATTGGGCTAGGAGCAATCTAGTCGGGAGACTATAGGTCTAGGGGCATGTAGCACCTGGTTCTTGGTATGTATTTTGTTATTAAATCTTCATTTATTTTGCATTTTTAGCCTTGGACTCGGTGAGTCGAAGGACTGACTCGCCGAGTAGAAGCGGGATGAGGCACGGGGTTTAAGCTGCGGACTCGGCGAGTAGCCGTTGTTTGGGCAAAAACCCTAATCCATGGGTTAGCACCCTATTTAAACTACCTTATGCAGCCTCATTTCGCCCTTTATGCTCCCAAACACTCCTCATAGCAAAACCTAGCCGTTTTTGACAAGATCTAAGGCTTTTTGAGTGATTCTTGTGAGTTTTGATCTCAAGTAAGAAGGAAGAGCATAGAAGGATCAAGAGGGGACCGAAGGATTCGAATTTGGTTCATCATTTCCAGTCTTTGGAAGGTATAAAGTCTGAACCTTTCTCATTCATTTGTTAGATCCCTCTTTGAGGTGATTACGGCTTTATAAGGCATTTTTGGTGGCCAACCATGTTTGCAAACATGGTTGGGGGTTTGGGCTTCTGTATCATGTCATTTTATGAGCCACAAGTCAGATCTAGGTTGCTTTTTGCACCAAGGAAGGCCCCATGCAACAAAAGAACCATTTAGAGCCTTTTAAGCTCTAATATCCCATGCATGCATGTAAAGTTTGTAACTTTACGTGCTAGATCGAGTTCAGGGGACTGGATCTATCATTTGGTTAAGTGTTGTACATCAGAAATTGAAGTTCTTAGTAAGGAATGTGATAGACTCGACGAATCCAATGGTTTTGCTCCCATATCAGTGAGGGTCATAAGGACTAGTTGAGTGTGGAAGGGTTTTAGGAGTCCTGGGGAGTGACCCAACGTTCTGGACTAAGCAAAGTGTTCTGGGAATTCATGGTACTCGGCGAGTCCAAGAAAATCTTCATGGTACTCGACGAGTTGTTCATCAACTCGGCGAGTCGAGGACAGAACGTGTTCATAGGATGAAGAGTAACTCGACGAGTTGTTCATACAACTTGGCGAGTCAAGACAGGACATGAGTATCAGTTGATGATGAACTCGACGAGTTGTTCATACAACTCGGCGAGTCGGGTGTGGATTCATTCGGTGTTCATTTAGATGGAAAACTCGTCGAGTCATCGCCTAACTCGATGAGTAGAGACGGGTATGAGGTCTGATGGAACGATAGGGACTCGGCAAGTTGGCGAGTCTGGTCAATTGGAAGTTGACTTTGACTTTGACTTTGACTTGGTCAAGGGGTAACATGGTGATTTTACCCTAAGGGTAGATGTCAGTTTCTGACTAAGTGTTTTGTGGGAATTATAGCTGGAGGATTTCCGGAGCAGCCGCAGCAGCAGTCAGAGGATTCCCGCGCATTTCAGCAGCTACGATGTGAGTTACCTTCCAGTAGGGTGGGTCTAAGGCCACAATGCCGGCCCACCATTGAGGAGTATTTAGAAGGTAATTGTCTTTGTGATAATTTATCTTGGTCTGGTATGCGTTTGGTGATGAGTTATATCTATATGATATGTTACATGATAGGGATAGTTTCCTTGATAGTGGTCCTTAGGACCAAGGGGTAGGTGAGTAGCTGGATATGTCTTAATTTGTGCTTATATCTTGCTATTGTATGCTAGTGGTAGGGGTGGAATAGTCCCCAGTTACCGGTTGAAAGATACCGATGACGATTACCGGTTGAAAGATACCGATGATGATTACCGGTTGAAAGATACCGATGGTATTGTATGGTATGTGGTATGATGGGGGAACTCACTAAGCTTTGTGCTTATGGTTTCAGTTTTTGGTTGTAGGTACCTCTTCATCTAAGGGGAAGGAGTCGGCGGCGTAGCATGGCATCACACACAAACATATGATTTTCCGCACGATGTTTTCTGGGATTGTACTCTGATATGACATTTGTTCATGGTTTTGGGTTTCAAATATGATATTTGGTTTTGAGATGACGTGTTTATACAATATTTTCTAATGAATGTTTCATGAATTAATTAATCAAAAATGAAATTTTTGGGCTTGAATTTTGGGACGTTACAAGTTGGTATCAGAGCCCTGGTTTAAGGGATTCGAACACGCCCTCGGGGGTGTCTGGACTCAAACTAAGGGGCTAAAAGATTTTTACAATAAAATGGTTTTCTAAGAATCTAAGCGAAAGGATTTTACGAAAGACAAGGTGTGTGATGCATGCGACCGGCTGGGCTCAAGTAAGTTTTCCCCAAGATACCCATACATGTTATGTTATGCTATATGGCTTGATACAGAATTGCATGCTAGAATAGGACTAAGGATCTAGGAAGATGCCTTGTGTGCCTGATATATGATTATGATAATCGCATGCTAGTTAGGGCTAAGGATCTAGGAGGATGCCTTATATGCCTATTGTATGAGCTGTATGCTAGGGCTGTTTAGTCAGCAGTAGGATGGCCTATATAGGTTATGCCTGATTTGGTTACTCGATGCACGAATGCTGCTTGCTTTGTGCTATGGGGATTCTGGATATTTCCAACTAACTAAGGAGCGGATATGTAACAGTACTTGCAAGTTAGTTAGGGGAAATGGTAGGGGCTCCTGTGCAGCTAATGGTGGAGAGTAGGTCGGAGAGTGCCCTAGGGAAGCCTAGGATGAGGAGGTTAGTGGAAAAGGGTATCGGTAAAGGGACCTGGTGAAGTCGAAGCAATCCTTGAGGAAAGCACGGGTAGATGTGGAAGGTAGTATGGGCTCGTACTACTAAAAGCAGAGGACCCGTACTCGAATCAAGGAGGGCCTAGATGAAATCGAGAACCTTGGAGAGTGTCTTAGATCTCTCGAGTATATGTATGATCCTGACTTTTATGCGTGTGTTTTCAGTATGGTGACAACACGACTTGGAGCAGGAGGTTCCGGATCCGGATCAGGATCAGGCTCGGGTTCGGGATCCGAGCAGGTTGACGACGGGCTATGCGAGTTCATCGCTTCTGAGATCACGAGAGGCATCCTTGAGTCGACCCCTATCATCTTCGGGTCGATCAAGGAGGGGATTGTTGAGCTGATGGAGGATCGTCTCCGATCATTCAGGAGTGATATGGCGTCTAGCCAGGTGGGCGCGCACACACTGTCCTTTAAGGACTTTCGGGGAAATGGTGCGCCGGATTTCCATGGGGTGAAAGACCCCATTGCTGCTAGGAGATAGATCGCAGACATTGAGTCTGCGCAGCTGACGAGCTTCTGCCCAGAGGGGTCAAAGGTGCGATATGCAGTAGGATGCTTGCAAGACAGGGCTAAAGATTGGTGGGAGTCTGTTGGTGACTCATTGGGAGCCTCGCCTGTTGAGGCTATGACTTGGTCGGACTTTGTGACCAGATTCAAGGCGGAGTTTGCGCTAGCTATGGAGCTTCAGTGGCTGGACAGGGAGTTTTAGGATATGAGGTAGACTACGAAGACTGTGGCGGAGATCACCGCCAAGTTCTGGGAGAGGGCATTGCTGGTGCCCCAGTATGCGGGTGATGAGGATATGAGGAGGACCCGCTACCACGACATGCTACGAGCTGACATTCGGGAGCATGTTAGTTTTTCGGCTTGCCCTACCTTGGATTCCATGATTGCCAGGGCTAGGGAGAGGGAGATTGATATGGAGCACGTCCAGAAGACGAAGGCAGTGGAGGGGCTGACAACTAGGGCTTCGGGGAAGAAGCCCAAGGGATCTGATGGTAGGCGGAAAGGCCGGGCAGGACGGGACCATTGTGGGAAATGCACTCGGTTACATGAGGGAGCTTGTCGCGCTGGGCCGGGTTCGGGCTAATATAAGTGTGGCAAGGTGGGGCATTTTGGCAGGGATTGTACTGCCCCCGCCCCTGCGGTACAGATGACAGACCAGATTTGCTTCCATTGCAATCAGAGGGGCCACAAAAGGGCCAATTGCCCGAGATTGACGGCAGCGTCAGCAGCAGTGCCAGTGGCAGCGCCGGTCTCAGTGACGACGCGGGTTACAGATTGCCGAAAGGTCAAGACAGAGGCTATAGTGGTGCGGAGCCGAGCATTTCAGCTGACAGCCGAGGAGGCACACGCTGCACCTGATGTGGTGACGGGTATGATTCTTTCCCTCTGATCTTCTTTTTGTTGTGATTGTGTTATTGATATGTGCTCTGTTTAGGATCGTTCCATGTGAACGGCATCCCAGTTCTGGTGTTGTTTGAATCGGGCGCTACCTAGTCATTTGTGTCTCTTGCGCTTAGCAAGAGGTTTTCCAAGTCTCCGGGCATGTTAGATTGCCCCCTAGAGGTAGAGATTGCAGACGACCGTTCGGTACGGGCATCGATGGTATTTTGAGATTGTGTGCTGAGGTTATTTGAGGAACGCTACTTGCTAGACTTGGTTCCCATTCCATTGTGTGGGAACAAGGTGATTATAGGCATGGATTGGCTCAGCCCTAATGGGGCAGTGATCGACTGCGCGCAACAGTTGGTGCTAGTTAGGACCCCAAGCAGGGGAGAGCCGGTGATCCAGGGCGAGAGGCCACAGCGAGGACCAACTTTATGTTCAGCAGTGAGAGTTAGGCGCTACCTCCAGTAGGGTTGCGCAGGTTATGTCGCATATGTTATGGATACCCGGGAAACGGGTAGGGCGACGGTGGACGATGTACCTATGGTACGGGAGTTTGCGGACGTATTCCCCGAGGAGTTGCCTGGGACACCTCCGGAACGACAGGTGGAATTCAGGATCAACCTAGTTCCTGGTGCGGCTCCGTTAGCCAAGACACCATATCGGTTGGCTCCTCCTGAGATGCAGGAGTTGTCTACACAGCTGCAGGAGCTGTTAGACAAGGGTTTCATTAGACCGAGCAGTTCACCCTGGGGAGCCCCGATTCTGTTTGTGAGAAAGAAGGACGGGTCGCATCAGATGTGTATAGATTATCGGGAGCAGAATAAGGTAATGGTGAAGAACCGCTACCCACTTCCGAGGATTGATGACCTCTTTGACCAGCTATAGGGAGCATCTTGGTTCTCCAAGATTGATTTGCGTTTAGGGTATTATCAGATGATGGTCAGAGAGGAGGATGTGCAAAAGACTGTGTTTCGGACGCGTTATGGCCACTATGAGTTTGTGGTGATGCCTTTCGGGCTCACCAACGCTCCTGCCGCGTTCATGGATCTCATGAACCGCGTGTGTAGACCGTTGTTAGATCGGTCTGTGATAGTATTTATTGATGACATCTTGGTTTATTCCAAGACGTGGGAGCAACATGAGGAGCATCTGCGGGAGGTTCTGGAGACTTTGAGGAGGGAGAACTTGTATGCTAAGTTCTCCAAGTGTGAGTTCTGGTTGCACGAGGTGCAGTTTCTTGGGCACCTTGTTAACCAGAATAGGATTTCGGTAGATCCGGCCAAGGTGGAGGCCATGATGAATTGGGAGGTTCGGAGGTCTCCATATGAGATTCAGAGCTTTCTAGGTTTGGCAGGCTACTATCCGAGATTCATTTAGGACTTCTCCAAGATAGCAGTTCCGCTCACCCGACTTACTAAGAAGTCGGTGGTGTATCGCTGGGGGCCTGAGCAGTAGGCCGCGTTCGAGACGCTGAGATAGAGATTGTGCGAGGCGCCAATCTTAGCCCTGCCCGACAGCATGGAGGATTTTGTTGTGTACTCCGATGCATCCATCGCAGGTTTGGGAGCGGTATTGATGCAGAGAGGGCATGTCATTGCCTACGCATCGAGGCAGCTGAAGCCTCATGAGGCGAACTACCCGACGAATGATTTGGAGTTGGGGGCTATTGTGTTCGCCCTCAAGATTTGGCGTCATTACCTCTATGGGGTTTGTTGTACGATCTACACGGACCACAAGAGTTTTAGGTATCTCATGGACCAACCAAATCTGAATATGAGGCAGCGTCGGTGGCTTGACGTGGTGAAGGATTATGATTGTGAGATCCTCTACCATCCAGGGGAAGGCCAATGTCGTGGCTGATGCGCTTAGCCGCAAGGCAGCGCCGATCAGGGATATCTGTCTAAGGATGACAGCGGTGACTCCGCTTCTGGAGTGGATCCGGGAGGCTCAACATGAGGCTATGAAGGAGGAACATCGGAAGAGTGAGCGGATTGTGGGGCAGGTTTCCTCCTTCGACTATGACAGCCGAGGGTTATTGACTCTTCATCGTAGGGTGTGGGTCCCTTATCATGGAGGTGTGTGCCAGGTCCTGATGGAGGAGGGGCACAAATCCTGATTCTCCATTCATCCCGGGGGCAACGAAGATGTATAGGGATCTTCGTCTGGACTATTGGTGGCCCTGCATGAAGCGGGATGTGGCATCGTATGTGGAGTGGTGCTTGACCTGCAAGAAGGTCAAGGCCGAGCATCAGAGACTACACGTCAAAATGCAGCTGTTGGATATCCTGCTATGGAAATGGGAGGATATTACGATGGATTTTATCACGAAGCTTCCCAGGACCGCGCGGGGGATGGATTCGATATGGGTCATCGTGGATCGATTGACCAAGAGCGCCCATTTTATTCCTATTCAGGAGAGCATCTCGGCCAAGAAATTGGCCGATATCTATATCAGGGAGGAGGTGGCGCGGCACGGAGTGCCAATTTCGGTGGTTTCAGAAAGAGATGTGCGGTTTACTTCCAGGTTTTGGAGGAAGTTTCATGACAAGCTGGGTACTCGTCTGCATTTTAGCACCGCTTTTCACCCGCAGACGGATGGCCAGAGCGAGCGGACCATCCAGACTCTAGAGGATATGTTGCGGGCATGTGTTTTAGATTTCAGAGGAAGCTGGGTTACCTACCTCCCGTTGGCGGAGTTCTCGTATAATAACAGCTATCATGCAAGTATCGACCGTCCTCCCTTCGAGATGTTATATGGGAGGAGGTGCAGGACCCCGGTATGTTGGGGCGAGGTTGGCCAGAGAGTCATGGGGAGCACCGAAGTAGTGCTCAAGACGACAGAGAAGATTCAGCGGGTCCGGAGCAGGCTTCAGACTACTCAGAGTCGGCAGAAAAGTTACGTCGATAAGCATCGATCAGACCTGGAATTCCAGGTCGGGGATATGGTTCTCCTGAAGGTGTCGCCATGGAAGGGCATCATCTGATTTAGGAAGCGGGGCAAGTTGGGCCCAAGGTATATCAGACCGTTCAGGGTTGTAGCCCGGGTGGGCAAGGTGGCGTACTGGCTGGATCTGCCAGCCGAACTCAGTCAGATCGACAGCACTTTCCATGTCTCACAGCTGTGGAAGTGCCTAGTGGACAATACGGCGGTGGTACCCTTGGAGGACATTCAGGTTGATGGCAACCTGAATTACATCGAGCGGCCTATAGCGATCCTTGACCGGAAGTCGAAGGATCTGAGAAACAAAAGAGTAGAACTCGTGAAGGTGCAATGGCAGCACCGGAAGGGGTCGGAGTGGACTTGGGAGTCGGTAAGTGAGATGATGGAGCACTACCCCGAGCTATTTTAGGATCGAGCGGCAGACTTCGAGGACAAAGTCTAAAATAAGTCGGGGAGATTTATAGCACCTGGTTCTTGGTATGTATTCTGTTATTAAATCTTCATTTATTTTTCATTTTTGGTCTTGGACTCGGCGAGTCGAAGGACTGACTCGCCAAGTAGAAGCAGGATGAGGCGCGGGGTTTAAGCTGCGGACTCGGCGAGTCAAGTCCTGGACTCGGCGAGTAGCCGCTATTTGGGCAAAAAACCCTAATCCAGGGGTTTTCACCCTATTTAAATGACCTTATGCAGCCTCATTTCCCCCTTTATGCTCCTAAACACTCCTCATAGCAAACCCTAGCCGTTTTTGAGAAGATCTAAGGCTTTTTGAGTGATTCTTGTGAGTTTTGATCTCAAGGAAGAAGGAAGAGCATAGAAGGATCAAGAGGGGACTGAAGGATTCGAGTTTGGTTCATCATTTGCAGTCTTTGGAAGGTATAAAGTCTGAACCTTGCTCATTCATTTGTTAGATCTCTTTTTGAGGTGATTTAGGGCTTTATAAGCCATTTTTGGTGGCCAACCATGTTTGCAAACATGGTTGCGGATTTGGGCTTCTGTATCATGTCATTTTATGAGCCACAAGTCAGATCTAGGTTGCTTTTTTCACCAAGGAAGGCCCCATGCAACAAAAGAACCATTTTAGAGCCTTTTAAGCTCTAATGCCCCATGCATGGACGTAAAGTTTGTAACTTTACGTGCTAGATCAAGTTTAGGGGCCAGGATCTATCATTTGGTTAAGTGTTGTACATCAGAAATCGAAGTTCTTAGTAAGGAATGTGATAGACTCAGCGAGTCCATTTCCTGGACTCGGCGAGTCTAAGGGTTTTGGTCCCATATCAGTGAGGGTCATAGGGACCATTTGAGTGTGGAAGGGTTTTAGGAGTCCCGGGGAGTGACCCAACGTTCTGGACTAAGCAAAGTGTTCTGGGAATTCATGGTACTCGGCGAGTGCATGAACAGAATCGGCGAGTCCAAGACAATCTTCATGGTACTCGGCGAGTTGTTCATCAACTCGGCGAGTCGAGGACAGAAAGTGTTCATAGGATGAAGAGTAACTCGACGAGTTGTTCATACAACTCGGCGAGTCAAGACAGGACATGAGTATCAGTTGATGATGAACTCGACGAGTTTTTCATACAACTCGGCGACTCGGGTGTGGATTCAGTCGGTGTTCATTTAGAAGGAAAACTCGTCGAGTTATCACGTAACTCGACGAGTAGAGACGGGTATGAGGTCTGATGGAAGGATAGGGACTCGGTGAGTTGGCGAGTCAACTCGGCAAGTCAGGTCAACTGGAAGTTGACTTTGACTTTGACTTTGACTCGGTCAACGGGTAACATGGTCATTTTACCCTAAGGGTAGATGTCATTTTCAGACTAAGTGTTTTGTGGGAATTATAGCCGGAGAATTTCTGGAGCAGCAACAGCAGCAGTCAGAGGATTCCCGCACAGTTCAGTAGCTACAATGTGAGTTACCTTCCAGTAGGGGTGGGTATAAGGCCACAATGCCGACCCACCATTGAGGAGTATTTAGAAGATAATTTTCTTTGTGATAATTTATCTTGGTCTGGTATGCGTTTGGTGATGAGTTATATATGTATGATATGTTACATGATAGGGATAGTTTCCCTGATAGTGGTCCTTAGGACCAAGGGGTAGGTCAGTACCCGGATATGTCTGAATGTGTGCTTATATCTTGCTATTGTATGCTAGTGGTAGGGGGTGGAATAGTCCCCAGTTACCGGTTGAAAGATACCGATGATGATTATCGGTTGAAAGATACCGATGATGATTACCAGTTGAAAGATACCGATGGTATTGTATGGTATGTGGTATGATGGGGGAATTGACTAAGCTTTGTGCTTACGGTTTCAGTTTTTGGTTGCAGGTACCTCTTCATCTAAGGGGAAGGAGCCGGCAGCATAGTATGGCATCACACACAAACATATGATTTTCCGCACGGTGTTTTCTGGGATTGTACTCTGATATGACATTTGTTCATGGTTGTGGGTTTCAAATATGATACTTGGTTTTGAGATGATTTGTTTATATAATATTTTCTAATGAATGTTTCATGAATTAATTAATCAAAAATGAAATTTTTAGGTTTGAATTTTGGGACATTACAAGGCAATTCAGTTTTATATTATGGGTCCAGTGTGTATGAATTGTTTATGTATTGTTGTGTGAGATACTTTAGGGGTACTCATTAAGTTTTGGCTTACAATTGTTGATTTCATTGTTTCAGATATTTTTGATGACCAGGACAAAACGAATGCATGATCGTACACATTATTCTATAGTTTTATGATTTGAGAGATTAATTTGATACTCTGATTTTATCGAATATGATTTGAAAACAATGATTGTTTATCTATGCATTTTTGTAGAGATGTTTTTATAATAAAAAAAAATTTATCATAGTTTCTAGTACGTTACAAAACATCTACACTTTAAAAAAATGGAAAATGCAACGTAGACAGATAGATTGCTAGTTTTTAGTTTTTCAAGAAAGAGTCCCTTTTTTGTCTTATGACTATTAATTCTAAGAAAGCTACGATATTTCACTGACCAACAAGGAGTTTCCCTTTACCATTGATTCCCAATTTGTTTCATTAAAAATTGAAATTAATATTCTAATTTATATTTACATATTTTGAATCATATGGATTTTATAGCTTATTTTATAATAATTATACACATAGATAACATAAGACTACAAGAAAACAAAAAATTTGCGGAGACAAAAGTCACCGATAAAGGTTAGAAATGTCGTCGGTAAAGATATAGCGGCGACACGTCAGTGGTAAAAAATCGTCGGTACTACTCTGTCGCTACTACTCAAATTGTCACCGGTAAAGATGTTTGTCGCCGTTAATACAGTTTATCACCGCTAGTAACTATGTCGTTGGTAATTTCTTCTGTCGTCGGTAATAACATTTTAAATTTTCCTTAAGTTAATACTTTTGGGTGAAAAAAACCGATATGTAACGACATTAAATATAGTGGCGGAGCCAGAGTCAAAGTAAAGGGGTATCCCAGCACAAAAAAAATGTAATATACAATAAGAGAAAATAAAATTTAGAATTTCAATAGACATAAAGTTCATAACAAAGTTACGTTTTAAAGTTCACATCTTCACTCTTTTATTTGACGAAAACGATCAGTTACAAAGATTGATAATAGATACACTACAAGAAATATTGGCATTACCGGCGACGCCTTTAACGGCGACATGAAGCAATAGCGGCGACATGTAGTTGACACGTTACATGTCACCGCTATTGCTATGTGTCGCCGCTAAAGGGGTCGCCGCTAATGCCTTATTACAGCGATCCGCGTCGATTTAACCCCAACTGTCCGATTTCATTTCAATCCAACGGCTGTAGAGGTACACGAAAAGACGCGCTGGCTTTTCCCTCCATTTGGCACTGCTATTACCCTAGTGTCGCCGCTAATGCCCTAGCGTTGCCGCTATTGCCCGTCGCTGTTAATGCTTTACGCAGATATCCCTTTCCAGACTCCCTTTCTGCCATTTTTTTCTGCATTCTGTTCTTGGTCTCGTTTTCCTCTCGGACATTCTTCAATTTCGCGTGTCATTTCCAATTTGGTGGAATAGAAATTGCTTGTTGGACCGGTGCTAGCCTATCCTCCCCCCAAGACCACCACAAGGCCGCCACAGCCCCAAAATCCGGCGATATTTAGCTAAATTCCTAAATTGCCCCCAATCAAAGGTCAAATTCCTCCTCTTTTTTTTATGATTTTTCTGTTTTTGTGTTCATTTAGATGATAACTTGTGAATAATTTTCAATTTTGTTGAGTGATATGTTATTATTTTGAGATATGAAGTTTTTGTGCATTTTGTTGGATTGTATGCATTTTGTTGGATGGAATTTAGATGTATAAATTTGTTGAATGAAATTTAAATGTATAAATTTGTATGAAATTTAGATATATAAATTTGTATGAAATTTAGATGTATAAATTTGTTGAATGAAATTTAGATGTATAAATTTGTATGAAATTTAGATGTATAAATTAAGATGTATAAATTTTGTTGGATTGTATGCATTTTCAATTTCATTCAATTTTGTTGAATGAAATTTAGATGTATAAATTTGTATGAAATTTGATGAAATTGGAATATGCAAATTGGATGTATACATTTGGCTTAATTGTATGAAATTGGAATATGTAAAGTAGATGAAATTGGAATATGCAAATTGTATGAAATTGGATGTATACATTTGGCTTAATTGGATGAAATTGGAATATGCAAATTTGATGTATACATTTGGCTTAATTAGGTTATTAATAGCAACTTACTTCTAGTAATGTATTGTATATGGTTTCAAAGTGCTTAATTTTGTGGCGACACTATGTTATTAGCGGCGACACCCTATTAGTAGCGACGGATAGTATTAGCGGCGACGCCTTGTATTAGCGGCGACCATGAGTATTAGCGGCGACATTCAGCGTATTAGCGACGAAACAATACCGGCGACGCATTTGCAGCGACATATCGCCGCTAAAGGTTTAAGCGGCGACACGTGTCGCCGTTGTTGCCCAATCTTCTTGTAGTGATATCTAGAACATCCGTTTCGATTCCGGTAATTAATTCTTTTAATTATAATAATAATAATAATAGTAATAAATCATTACTCTTTGAATAAACATTATATATCTCAAGAGGGTAAATAGCAATTTCCAGAAACTATTTTAATTAGATAAATTGGCTAAAGGGTAGATTCCGTTTATATGCTTAAACCCGAGTGGTCAATTGTGTCAAAAACGTAATGTCTTGATCTGTTATCAAAAGTCGACGCAGCTGTGTATCCATGGCCTTTTTGCTTGATTTAAACATACAAATGCTCAAATCTTTGAAAGCCTCTTAGCCCTTACCCTTAGTAACTTCTCTTAGACCATTTGAATCGCTTCTCCCTCCCTCTTAGCTACCAAACCCGAAAGAAAGACTGAAAAAAGGGTGAGGTCGTCTAGGGTTTTAGTGGGGGAAGAAGACACTTCAAGCTCAACATAAACGAAATATACTACTGAAAAAATGTTTAGGGGCATCCTGGGATACCCAGGCTCCAAGGTGGATCCGCCTATAATTAAATATAGAAAAAAAATTATATACGACATCCAATTAAACCACAAATATTATTATAATTTTGTATCAAAATAAACATTTGTGAAAGATATTTAACTTTTATCGCTTAAATTGATTTACATTTATTATATTATAAATGGATTTTACTGTACTAGCCTTTTAGAACATGAAGAGGGGTATACTAGGCATGTGTAGATGCCACTATAAAATTGCAAATATCAAAAACCTTAGTATTTTGTTTCATCCTTCGGAATTCAAAACCAAGTGAAGTGATCTCCGGCGACGGAGGTGGTTTTCCGATATATAGAAAACTATAAAGTAAGAATAGGTATTAAATGGGACGATCTCCCTGCTGCGATAAGGTAGGACTGAAGAAAGGACCATGGACTCCCGAAGAAGATCAGAAGCTTTTAGCTTACATCGAAGAACACGGCCATGGAAGTTGGCGTGCTTTGCCTTCGAAAGCTGGTTTCACTTCTTTTACTTGCTACTTATATGAATACACATATTATCTTCATACCAAATTGATCATGACAAAAATTTTCTCTTACTTTATTCTGCCTAAGAATACAAATTACTGATTCAAAAACACAAACTAAACAGGACTTCAAAGATGCGGGAAAAGTTGCAGGTTGCGATGGACCAATTATCTTCGACCTGACATCAAGAGAGGCAAATTTAGTCTTCAAGAAGAACAAACGATCATCCAACTTCATGCTCTTTTGGGTAACAGGTATTTTTATCCTTTAACGTGTTATCTCATTATGATTTGTTATACAATAATATAATACAGATCTAATGTGCTTATGTTTATGATTAGGTGGTCAGCCATAGCAACTCATTTGCCAAAAAGAACAGATAACGAGATCAAGAACTACTGGAATACTCATCTGAAAAAGAGGTTGACGAAAATGGGGATAGATCCAGTGAGCCACAAGCCAAAAAACGACACCCTTTTGTGTACTGATGGTCAATCGAAGAGTGTGGCTAACTTAAGCCACATGGCTCAATGGGAGAGTGCTCGGCTCGAGGCTGAAGCCAGATTAGTCAAACAATCTAAGCTTCGATGCCCAGTTGAAAAGCAAGTTGGATCAGTCGATGCATCCATGGCGTCTGTTAAATTATTGGCAACCACCGCCGGGGAACCCACAAGGTGTCTTGATATACTCAAGGCATGGGATAGAGTTTGGGGTGGCAAGCAGAATGACGACGGCGTTAATGGGATCGGAGATATAGAATCACCAACTTCGACACTTTCCACCACTGGCGTCGGAGAGAGTTCCACTAACTTTTTCGAGTTTGTTGGTGGCAATTCATCCGGATCTTGCGATGATGGAGCCACCGGAGAAGATGGTGAAGAGGAGTGGGAGTACAAGGACGAAAACGACATGGAGAATTCGATTCCATTAACTTCTGGGTTCAGTGGAGTAACCATGGCGTCCGATAACAATAATGAACACGTCCCTGGTGGCAATTTCTTAGAGAGTTTTACAGATCTTTTATTGAGCAGTTCCGGCGGTGGTCATCGGAATTTACAAAGTGGTGGTGATTCCGGCAATGATCTCGAACCTAATGGAGTGAACAACAGTAATTACTACGAGGATAATAGTAAGAATTACTGGAATAACATTCTTAATTTGGTGAATTCTTCGATGCAAGATCCTCCTTTGTTTTAGAAGCCCATATCTCACTCGAATTTTTGTTCATTTTTTTTCGACCAAATGCTGTCCTTGAAATGCTTGCATGTGTACGTTGTAAGAACATGTTGATTCCTAGGGTTAATGTCTAGGTTTTTTTTTTTTTTTGATTTATTTGAATTCCGATAGAATTGTGTAATAATTCAAACTCCTATAACTTACTATTTAAAAGGCGTTTATGTTAGACATAATCTTGATGATCCATTATCTATCGAAGGCCTGTTGTACGGCTTGAACTTCATGTTCTTTGTTATCTTATAATCGTATCAACCTTTTGGAAAAGAAAGTGAGACTTACTAATCTAGTCCAAAATGGTGTTCGATTTTGATTTTAATGCTTCTATTGTACTTGTATGCTTCTTTTTCCAATTCTTTCACATGCAATGCTTAATAGCTAGTTGCATTAAAGTAGACTTGGTCAGGGAGAAAACACAAGGACCTTTGCATACAATTAATCAGCTTAATACAATTTTCAGAATATAATTAGTAACTGTTTTAGAAAGTCCAAAAAAAAATAATAATAAATAAATAAATAAATAAAATAATAATAATAAGAAGAAGAAGAAGAAAAAAAAAAACTAAGTATACACAACAACAATGCATTTATACTAGACCAGTAATATTGTGATAATTTTATTTTGTTAGGAACGTATGTACATTTTGTCATATTCATACTATGCATTTTTTTTTTCTTACATAGCATTTTAAGTATTGTTCAATCTGTCACATGATATATAATCTTACATTGTCACTATTTTTTTTTCAATTTCATTTTCTACTTCGTTTGAGAACACCATCACAAAGAAAGTGTATTATCTCTGTATCTACTAACGGGATTTAAGTATTATTGTTATTTTCTCCAATTAAATTACAGAAACCCATAAAAAAATAAATGATTGTTATATTTACGTTGCTATTACAATGAAGAGAAAACAAAAAAGTACGAAAACATTATTAAATTATGTTTTAGAACCTTAGTTTTATCTTGTATGTATATATAATAGAGATTTCCTTATAGGATAATAAAATAGGACTGATGAAAACAAATAGTGAGAATTATTTAGAAGTGCATTTATATTTGGATGGGATAGAAGACATTTATTGCTGTTAGTTTCACGTCATAATCTAGATAATGAATAATAATGCGAACAAATATATATGTTATATTTTTTAAAATTAATTTTTCTTTTATTTTTCTATATCTAATTATTAGCTTTGTTTATTAATTTTCTTTTATAATAACGCGTATTTAAAAAACTTCTTGAATACATAAAATTCATAATTTTTAACCGTTATATATATATATATATATATATATATATATATATATATATATATATATATATATATATATATATATATATAACAATTTTTAAATATATTGATTCGTTGAAATTATTTGAATAATTATTAAATTTATTAATATTTTAATTTGTTGATATTCCCAATGTTTTTTTTAACAACAAGATAATATTTCATCGTGATGAAAAAAATAGTAAAAAGCTAAGATTACATAGCATCGACATATTCAGATATGAGGTTTAACCTCCAGTCCCTTCAATTCAAATCCATTTCTTTCCTATCTGTAATTTTAAGCCATTGAAATACCGTGAGTTTATTATTTCCGACCATATCTTTCTTACCTCTAAAACTTATAAAGTGTAGGGGTATCTCACGTTTCGCGACGGGTAGAAATGACCGTTTTATTGTAAAGGCAATGTCTTTAGAAGATACCTTGGTAAATGCATGAATTCCAACATACTCTCATTCACTATTTGATTATAGTATCCTACTGCATGCTAATCGCATTTCGTTTTTCATTATACCAATGACCACCACAAGAAAAGAGAGTATTAAGGACGCCAATTTTAACGATAAGACCTTTAACCACCATATCAGGAGACACACCTAGTGTCGCCGCTAAAGGATAAATGTCGTCGCTAAAATATCCATCGGTGATTCGGAAAACATACACTACTATCAATGTTGACCCTACACTTGCAACATGATCCAACAGATAGGGTAATGTCACACCCCCGAACGAGACGGCGGAAACGTTCGGGGGCTTGTGCGTGACTTCATCTTGAAATATAATTACAGTGAATATAATTGAAACATAACATCATCATCATCACACATATAATATAACAACGTTCATTGTTTACATCGAGTATTGTATTTGAATATTACATGCTAAAATAGTAAAAGTATGATGAAACAAAATATAATACAATATCCATTAATTTGTTTCGTTCATCCTGCTTCAACGGTTTCCTGAGAATACAAGTTATTTGGAAAAATGTCAAAATATATAATGTTGGTGAGTTCATAAGCATGTTTGTGAAAATGATTTGTATAACTTTGAAACCACCAGAAAATCCGATATTTTCTGCAAACTGTTTAGAATGTTTGTGTCAGATCTTGTATTAATGCATGTATGTTTTTGTTTATTTGATTAAAAAGGTAAAGATAATGTAGAGAGAATATACAGAGCATGTAAAGAAAATGTTCCCAGACAACCTGATGTTGTTTGTAAAAGAGAAAGCTTTCATACCAACCCCCGAGGTTGAGTACCAGTACAAGAATGTTTCCGAGTAAGCCAAAAGAAAAGAGAAGGGTCTTCCGTAAACTTCATACGTTAATTCCTCTAAGTGAGTCGTCATAAGCATACTAAATAATGACAATTTCGCCTATCTTGGCGTTGTTGGACACCGGTTTTGATTTTTGATTATAAGGTTTTCGTCACCCTAGACTGAGTTAGTCTAACTGTAGCGAACAGCTCAGGTGTGGGGTGTCATCCCCGTGTAGATCTATACACAAATCCACGCTCTCCCTCCAAGAGACTCTGGTTATAACTACAGGTTACGATCGTACACTTAATAGGTGCCAACCGACAATACTCATTAAATCCTTAATCGAATTCACACGAAAAAGGGTATAATCTCATTCTAGGCCCAATGAACCATGTAAGTGAACCACTAAGGCATCACTAAACATGTAAATCATTTAAAAGCCCAAGTTGGAATGAAATTATATAACATGAGCTCGAAATATATATGAAAGGACTACTAAGGCCCATTTCACATGTAAGGTATTTAGAGGCCCAAATAGCACACAAATAGTATCTAAGGTCCGTCGCACATGTTAATGGGTCAATGAGGCCCAATAAACAAATAAATAGTATACAAGACCTATCACACATAAAAATGGGCCACTAAGGCCCAATAATCTAGAAAATGATCACAAATAATCCGTTTGTTAGTTTTCGTTGGTTTTGGTTCAACTATTTACTAAAATAGCAAAAGAAAGAATAACACATATAAAACTCATTCTCAGGCCCAATAAACATGTAAATGGACCACTAAGGCCCACTATACGTGTCTATTATTTCCAGACTCAAAGGAATATAAATGTCTATCCTAAGCCCAATATACATGTAAAAGGACACTAAGGCCCACTAAGCATGTATATTATTTCCAGGCCCGATAAGGATATGAATATCGTTTTTAACCCGTTTGCTATTGTTTTGTTTATTTTAGCTTGATTATTTACAAAGTTGATATAAAAAACCCACTTTTTGTAAAAATGACGTTCTTTGCCCAATAAGCCAAAAATTTACAATTAAGGCCCAATTTTTGTAAGAATAACACTTTAGTCTCCAGTTTTGCTAAAAACTTGTGTTGACGACTAGTTTGTGGTAAAAATAACATTTTAAACCCATTTTTGTCAAAAATATCATTTTTGGCTTGATTTTTGTGGAAATACACATTTTTCTGGTTTTGGGCTTTTCCGACCTAGTTTTTGGAAAATTTTTAGAAAAATCATCGTAAGTCGAAATTTGGATCCGTAAATTCTGGAAGGTTGGAAATTTTTTCCACTTTGTTCACAATTTTGCTCATAATTTTTAATGGCTTCTAACAAGTGTGAAATTGCTCACCTTCACAAGCTGGTCTGAAATTATTTTAAATCTGATAGATACTTTTGTAAAATTCACCAAAAATTATAGAAAAATCGTTTGAAAACATGAGAGTAGTCATTTTAAAGGTATAATTTTGAACTTTATCCATGTGAAACAGTTTTTAAAAATACTTGCATTAAGAGGGTCAAAACAGTTTATATGTAATATATTTGATAAAACATACTTTTCTCAATGTTCTTATGAAGACACAAGTGATAAACTTTAACTTCTTAACATATTTTTAGATTAATGAAGTAATCAACACATAATCGCCAAATAATTCATGCAAAAAACACATAATCATGCATATACCCATAGATCTACACAAATCAACTTGTATTCTCCCCTAAAAACAAGTAAAAACCAAAAACAAGGGGGTATGAACTCACCTTGAGGGTTTTTGAGATGTAGAGGAAGAAGAAGAAGAAGCTTGTGCCTAGCTTGTGTTCTTGGTGAAACTTTTGAAATGATGGTTATTCTAAGGTCCATAATCACGAAAATTGGAGAGTAAGGGAAGGATTCTTAGCATAAACTTGAATCAAAACAATAGATTTTGTCATAAACTTACCAACAGGATGAAGTTGATGAAAACTCCTTGAATCACCCTAAGATTCATGGTTTTTGGGAGATAATTGAGAGAGTATTTTTGAGAGCATTTAGAAGAACAGATGAGGTTTGAAATGGTGAGTTGGGAAGCCGAGATTAAGAAGGAAGAGGAGAAGAGAAGAAAAAAGTGACAAGATGTTGTATTGATATATGGGATTAGCCTAGTTGCATGTGGTATAATTGCATGGAAATCCACTATGTAAATATGAGGTGGCAACACTTAATTATCGTCTTGTTATTATTTTTTTTTGTATTATTCTTGTTGGGCTGAGATTGGGCCATAAGAAAAGGAATTGAGATAAGTTTGGGCCCTATCTTGACTTAGTTCGAAATTACGAGGCCCAATTAATATTTTTCAGCCCATTGTGCTCTTAACGTGGTTCACGGCCCAAGATGGTACAAAGGAATGGGTTTGTGGTCCATTAAGGCTAATTAATTCATTTATGGCCCAACAAGGCCCGTTATAGATAACTAGTCCATTTTCGGCCCACTAAGGAAAAAATGAACCATTTTAGGCCCATATGGCCCAAAAGGTTGAGTTTTATGAGTGTGGGTCCATTTAGAACCCAATCATGGTCTTTAAGCCCAAAATAATTCAAGTTCAAGGTTTATTGGTCCATTAGGCCCAATAAGAGAATCCTAGTCTATAGTGAACTTCAACCGGGATGTCTAGGGTTTTCAACTCATAGATGAACATATGAGATGTATTATATTAGGTTTTGACCTTCATTCAAGAGTTTGGATTCAAATGGATGACGTTGATTGAACATAGGGTATGATATCCACTTAGAATATAAGCCTTACAATAGATGATGTTTTTATGAGAATAGAATTCCCTAGCTAAAATTGCTAGTTGTGACAAGGGTTCACTCTCGTGGAAGTAATAGCGACGACACTATTTGCGATGACGACATCACCACTAGTGTTTTCGATTCACGTGACCCATGTGACAAGCGATATTGGCCCTACGAAATGGACATGATCTTATGGCGAAAAATGACGAGGCAAAAAATGACAAGAAAATGGTGCGTCCGTTTCCCTCCAACATATCGTTGTTACTGCTTTGGTATCGTCGCTAAAGGCGTCGCCGCAAAAGGTTAGTCCCCTTTTGTTCAACTTCGTCCCTGTTCAGATCCAAGCGCAACCGTTTTTTCTCTTTCGAATTATCCGACGGCAACACCGTATCTCCGGCGTATTACGACGTTTTTCCCTAAACTCCTCCGACATGCCTCCTCCACCAACTCGTCAGATTAGTTCATCCATTTCTGGCGATAGACGTTCGTTTTCAGTAACAGGCACATCGATTTTCGACGACAGTATGCCCTCCTTTCTCTTTTTGTTTCTACTATGATCTTAATTCCTTTACTTATATGTCGAATTTCGCCTAATTAAGCACACAACAACCACCATCGCCACAACAAAGCTGTTCTCCGATGACCACCACCACTACAACTCTACCGGTTAATTTTCCGGCATAATTTTTCTGTTATGCATGTATTATGTGTATTTTGTTACTCTCTATCAGCTTTATGTGAAAATTATATATGAATTGAAAGTCTTTTTATGAACTGTATACGAAATTTGTATATGCATATTGTTACATAAAAAGTTGTATTCGCAAGTTAAACGCATCAGATCGATATATATATATATATATATATATATATATATATATATATATATATATATATATATATATATATGATTGGATTTTGTGTTTGCAATATATGTTTTTTTATATGATTTGTCTTGGACAAAATTTTAGGTTTTTGTAATCATGTTTGATAATTTCATAAAATTACTCAACGATTTTAACAATGGTGAATGGGTATATATATATATATATATATATATATATATATATATATATATATATATATATATATATATATATATATATATTGTATTTATTAAGTGTGTATATGTGTATTTTTATGCATGCAAATAGAATTTGTGTGTGTATATATGTAATTGCAATATGCATATGTGTATTTGGTATGTATGCAAAAGAAGTATGGTATAATTGACAATGTCATTAAAGTAAAATATTATAATAGAAAACAACATAAGAAAAATCGGGTAAATAATTAAAAAAAAAAAAACATAAAAAAGTACAATGCCATAATACAAAAATTACGACATAAGAAAAAATGCTAAAAACTTAATTATTTAAATTAAAATGTTATAATAATAAAAATAGGTTTTTTTTTTGTTTAAGTATCTTCCTTTTAAACCATCAAGAGCCTAGAATACCCGCTCGAAATTGATTTAGAAATTAATTATGGGTTGTCCTCGTTTTGGGAGTGCTTTTTGATTACGTTATCTCATTTAAGATGTGAATGTGTATTACATGATTGTGTTAGAACATGAAGAGTGATCCTTGTGCAATCTGAGGTGAAGCTACTCCCGAGTATAACTTACGGTCTACATTAGTATAATAACATTCTAATAAGTTTAAGATAGTTGTATGTTTTCAATAAATATATCAGATATATTCTATGTATCTATGATATAAAGCAAATATATCCCGGTTAATATAACTATCTATGTTGGTACGAACATACTATCATATAAACATAATATTAACATTTTATATAAGATTTAACATGCATTTTCCTCCGAAAACATTAAAAAGTTGGGCTGTGAAACACACCCTAGTAGCGTGATTTTATAGAATCTAACAAGAAACGGTAAGCGATTCGTGATTGTCGGGATTGGAACGGGATATGCCTTTAGCAAACGAGAGAGAGGAAGGAATTTTAGGTGTAAGAAGTGTTAGGATCGAGCTTGCTATTTATAGGTTTTTCTCACGTCGTAAGAATACAAGCTCACGTCATGAGAATACATGCTCACATCGTGAGCCCTGACAGATTAGGGTTTTTGCCACGTGTCATGCTCTCAGACTTCTACATCTTCGGAAGGTCATAACTTTTGCATACGAACTCCATTTTTGATGTTCTTTATATCTACACGTAGGTATTTTCGAGTACTACAACTATTCTTTTAGATTCCTATAGCTAACTCTAATTATATTTTAACTTCTTGTTATTATAGATATTTATAGTGTTAGAGTTTATCATAACTTCTTTATTTGAAGTTACATTGAGATTTGTATGGACGTATACTTTGATTTATATTATAATTTATGTACGAAAATTCATACTTGCATTACATAGTAAGTTTATCACATTACTTTTTTGACAAAATCACATTACTTGATTAACATAATCACATGTGATTATTGTTGACCTATTTTGATTGGTGTTATATTCTCCCGTCGTTGAAATAATTCTCTCACTAAATTTATCCTGTGGAAGGGGTATTGTTAAATAGTTGGGGGTATTTTTGTTTCATCCGATCTTCACATTCCCAAGTATATTCAGGTCCTCGTAAAGAGTTCCATCAAACTTTCACTATGGGAATACAGCTTTGTTTTAATTGTTTGACCTCTCGATCCATGATTTCGACAGGTTCTTCAACAAAGTTGAGTTTGGCATTGACTTGTATATCATTGAGAGGTACAAAAAGAGTGTCATCGGATAGACATCTTTTGAGATTCGATATGTGGAAAACATCCTGTATATTCCTAAACCCTTGAGCCAACTTAAGTAGATATGCGACAAAACCAAATCTTACTAGAATTTCGAAAGGTCCAATATATTGTGGGTTTAGTGTGCCTTGTTTCCCAAATCGAATAATGCATTTCTAAAGAGAGACCTTATGTTGGGTTTTGAGCATTCTAACACTCCTATGGTGTACATGCAACCCTCGAAACCTTGGATCTATGTTTTATCTATGATACATGCAAAATTGATTTTCCAAGGTTCATAACCTATCTGGCATATAAGGGGAACTTTTAAACATAAAAGTTAGTAAGAAAGACATACCTTTTAGATGCTTGGATTCCTTGAAAACCTTGTGAGCCTAGCACCTCAAGTATGATGCCTCAAATAGCTCACACAACACCAAATACACCTGGAATAACCTTGAGAGAAATAGAACACTTCTAAAATCTGATATGCCTTCTTGTGCACACACTAGTGCTGATTTTGGTCTACAACATGTTGGTTATATAGTGTGTGTAACACCGAAAATTTCAAAATAACTTTTTGCATAATATAAAAACATTTTCATTTAATTTTCATAAAAACATCAATGTTTTAAAACTCTAATCCATATCATACAAAAATCCCAAGATCACATATCATAAAAATCCCATGCGTGTGTACAGATCAAGCCGGTGCCTTCCCACGGTCATCACTAGTACTTGAAACAAACCACACTAACACTGTAAGCACAAAGCTTAGTGAGTTCCCCAAAATACCACACATAACACATATTAGCCACTCGAGGCTATAACTCTGTGGGTCCGTAGACCCTACTTTGTGAACCCTCTGGTTCTAACTCTAGGAACCTTCCGGTTCCAACTCTATAAACATGCACATCATAAATCACATAGAAATAATGCAGTACAACACATAACATACATATAGCATACAATTACTCTGTCACATAACTCTGGTTACCTACTCAAGGTAAAGTATAGTGAGAAGACTCACCTTGCGTACCTCGATAACTCGCAAATCCCGGAAATCACTCGCGCTCGATCCTCTAAGCTATAATCCTCCTATAACACAATATATCTCTAATTAACACTTTCTTAACTAAGGTTGACTACCCCTATCAAGTCAACACTGGTCAACTCTGGTCAACGGTCAACGGTAAACTTTGACCGGACTAGGCGAGTGCACTAGAGCAACTCGGCGAGTCTATACGTGTTCACTGTCTCCCTAGGATCCTCTTTTGACACGTCGAGTACTTCCCTGAATCGACGAGTTCCACCTGGCATGAATCGCGGGGCCACCACGACTCAACTCGCCAAGTCTCAAGAACAACTCGGCGAGTTCCATCTCGACTCATTCCATATGTCAACCCTCTCCAAATCTCCCTGACTCACTGAGTCAACCCCTTAACTCGGCAAGACCACTCGCTGAGTGGCTAAGGACAATCTTAATGCTACTCGCCGAGTCTGTTCTTCGGACTCGGCAAGTCCATGCCATGCATCAACTCAATCTCGCTCCTGAGGTCAGATCTGCTCCAACAACTCATAGATCTAGCCCTCCCAAGCACATTCATCACGTAAAGTCACAATCTTGGCTACCATGCAACGCCTACAAAGCTTCTTTTGGTGAAATGACATCTAAAATGGCAACCTAAGCCCCCAACTCAAAACGAAAGGCATAAAGCAGAGCATTTGGGACTCTCTGGACCTACTAAGGTCCAGATCTAGGTACCATTTCCCCATGGGACCTCTCACACTCCAATTACAAGGGAAACAAGGCATGAAGAAACCCTAGATTTGACAATACTAAGAAAAACACGAGAATAAGCTCTGAATGTTACCTCAAATAGCTTCCTCTGCCGAAATAGGAGTAGATCCAAGCTCCCCAACTCTCCTAGCTTGTCCTTCCTCTTCCTTTCTTGCAGTTACACACAAAAATGGTGAATAATGGCCCCTTATCTCACTCACAAGGACTCTCAGCTGCACTGGTGCTCTCAAGGTCGAAGGTAGCCGCAATGAAAGGTTATAAGGCCCTTTAAATAGGGCTTAGGGCCAGGAAATTAGGGTTTCATTAAACAGCATGGACTCGCCGAGTCCACTCTTGGACTCGCCGAGTCCGGACACGAACTCGCGTCCAAATCCGCGATCCTACTCGGCGAGTCTAGGCTCCAACTCGCCGAGTCTCCTCACAATTTACCGAAAATAAATAGATGAATAATACTTGGGAATCCGGGCTGTTACAATTCTCCCCCGCTAGAACTAGACTTCGCCTTTGAAGTCTCGCTCTGCAAATAACTCTGGATGCTGCTCACGTATCTCACTCTCCGGTTCCCAAGTCATCTTGGACCCCTTCCAATGCTGCCACTGAACCAAAACCAGGGGTACCTCCTTGTTCCTCAGAACCTTGATTTTCCAATCTCTGATTGCCACTGGTCTCTCAGCATAATTCAGGCTCGCATCCACCTGAATATCCTCTAATGGAACCACTACCGACTCATCGGCTATACACTTCCTCAGCTGCGACACATGAAAAGTGTCGTGAATCTGCCCCAACTCTGCTGGCAAATCCAAACGATAGGCTACCCGGCCTACCCTCGCGATCACTCGGAAAGGACCAATATATCGGGGCCCCAACTTGCCCCTCTTCCTGAATCGAATCACTCCTTACCAAGGAGAGACCTTCAGGAGCACAAGGTCACCGACCTGAAACTCAAGCTCGGACCGACATCTGTCTGCATAGCTCTTCTGACGACTCTGAGCGGTCAAGAACCTCTGTCTCACCTGCTGGATCTGCTCTGTCGTCTGAAGCACGATCTCTGTACTGCCCATCACACGCTGACCAACCTCTCCCCAACAAATGGGGGTCCGACACCTCCTCCCATACAACAGCTCAAAGGGCGGCATACCAACGCTCGAATGATGGCTGTTGTTGTAGGAAAACTCTGCCAAGGGCAAGTATGCATCCCAACTACCTCCGAAATCCAATACACATGCCCGGAGCATGTCCTCGAGCGTTTGAATTGTCCGCTCACTCTGACCGTCTGTCTGGGGATGATATGCGGTACTAAAATGCAGCCTAGTACCTAACTCCTCATGAAACTTCTTCCAGAACCTGGAAGTGAAACGCACATCTCGGTCTGAAACAATCGAGATTGGCACTCTATGCCGAGATACCACTTCACTCACGTAAACCTTTGCCAATTTCTCTGCTGAAGAGCTCTCGTTGATAGCAAGAAAGTGAGCGCTCTTCGTCAACCTGTCCACAATCACCTAAATTGCATCAACTCCCCTGGCAGTCCTTGGCAATTTGGTGATAAAATCCATGGTGATTTGTTCCCACTTCCATTCGGGAACCTCCAACGGCTGCAACTTACCATGCGGCCTCTGGTGCTCGGCCTTAACCCTACGGCAGGTCAAGCACCTCTCAACAAACCACGCAACATCCCTCTTCATACAGGGCCACCAATACTCCTTCCTTAGGTCCAAATACATCTTAGGGGCCCCAGGATGGATCGAAAATTTCGACCGATGAGCCTCTTCCATCAAAATTGTACGCGTTCTTCCCACAAACGGCACCCAGATACGCCCCTGAAATGTCATAAGTCCCTGACCATCGGTAACAAACTTTGAAACCAAACCAGCAACCCGCTCTTTCTTCTGCATCTCAGGCTGCACAGCCTCGGCCTGTGCCCCACGAATGGCGTCCAACACTGGAGCTACCACGGTCAATCTCAAACATACATCCCGCAGCGGGGTGCTTTCCGCCCTGTGACTCAGTGCATCGGCTACAACATTAGCCTTGCCTGGGTGGTACAGGATCTCACAATCATAATCCTTGACCACATCCAACCACCTTCTCTGTCGCTTATTTAGGTTGGGCTGATCCATCAAATATTTCAAACTCTTATGGTCCGTGTATATTGTACACCGAACCCCATACAGGTAGTGACGCCAAATCTTGAGGGCGAACACCACTGCCCCCAACTCTAAATCATAGGTGGGATATCTCATCTCATGAGGCTTCAGCTGCCTCGATGCATATGCTATCACATGCCCTCTCTGCATCAGCACCGCCCCCAACCCCAAAATCGATGCGTCACAGTATACCACAAAGTCCTCCATCCCTTCCGGGAGGGCTAACACCGGGGCTTCGCATAACCTTTGGTGAAGTGTCTCAAAGGAGGCCTGCTGCTCGGGGCCCCATGAAAAAGCAACACCCTTCCGGGTCAAACTGGTGAGTGGCACTGCGATTTTAGAGAAATCCTGGATAAATCTCCGATAATACCCCACCAACCCTAAGAAACTCCTGATCTCGGAGGGTGACCTCGGCACCTCCCAACTCATCACCGCCTCAACTTTGGCCGGGTCGACCAATATCCCTTTCTGGTTAACGAGATGTCCTAAGAACTGGACCTCCCGCAACCAGAAATCACACTTGGAGAATTTGGCATAAAGCCTCTCCGATCTCAGAACTCCGAGAACCTCTCTCAAATGCTCCTCATGCTGCTCCCTAGATCTCGAGGATAACTCTTGCATTTCTGGAGGTGCAAGATGATAAGGCACCTTAGCGATAGGCGCGGCCCCCGGAACCAAATCGATACTGAACTCCACTTTCCTCACAGGAGGCACACTCGGCAACTCCTCAGGAAATACATCAGGGAACTCACGCACTACCGGAACCTCCTCTACAGACCACAGTCTCTCGGAACCCACCCGCGTATCCATCACATACACCACAAAACCCTTACAGCCCTGCTGTAGACACTGCCTTACCCTAGCGGCCGAACAAAACGCTGATCCCGAACGTGTACCCTCACCGTACACCCTAAGAACTCCCCCACTAGGGTCTCGTATGGTCACCAGCTATCGCTCGCAGTCGATAACCACACTGAATCTGCTCAACCAGTCCATGCCCATAATGACACAGACATCCCCCATCGCAATAGGAACCAGATCAATCGGGAACTCAACACCGAAAATTTCGACTACGCACCCTCGGAGAACCTCCATGGCATATATCACCCTCTCGTCAGCTATGGAAACTCTTAGAGGCCGACTCAACGCCTCACGACTAACACTGATATGCTGACGAAAAGTCAAAGATACAAAACACCGACTCGCACCCGAGTCAAATAACACCAAGGCAGGTACAGAATTCACAAGAAAAGTACCTACGCATAACATAATATAAGCATAATATCACAACATCAAAATAAATACACAAAAGATTACATACCAGCCACGACATCGGGTGCTGCGCGGACCTCCTCCGCGGTCAGCTAAAAAGCTCTCCCTCGTGCTCTCAGCGCCTTGGCCTTCACTGGCCGACTCTCGGTAGCTCTGATGGCGGCAGGGGCAGATCCCTGAGGTGCTCCTTGAGATGACCCTCGCAATTGCGGACACTCTGCCTTCCGGTGTCCGGTCTGGTTGCAGTGAAAGCACACTGCGAACCCCTTGGAGCAGTCCTTGGCCATGTGCCCCTCCTTGCCACACTTGTAGCAAGATCCCGCTCTACAGACTCCATCATGACCCTTGCCACACTTCTCACAAGTGCGGCCCTTCTGGCTCCCTGGTTTGGGATCAACGGGCTTGGCCCGCTTGGCTGCCGGCTGAGACTGTGCCGGTCGTCGATCCCTCCCATGAGACTCGGCCTCCTCCCTGGCCTGAGTCTCTAGTTCAATCTCCTTTTTCCGGGCATTTGCCTGAAGCTCGGGAAATTTCCAGTATGAGGAGTTCGCCCCGAACTCCCGAATGTCTCGCCTCAAGATACTCAAATATCGGCTCATACATGCCTGCTCCGTGGACACGTGCTCAGGGCAGAACAGCGCCCTCTCGTGGAACATCCTGGTAATCACCGTAACAGACTCAGTACCCTGCTTTAGGGTCAGAAACTCCTGGGCCAAACTCTCCCTCTCCACCTGGGGAACGTACTCATCTCGGAACATGGCAGTGAACCTCTCCCAGGTCACTGCCGCAAGCTCAGCAGGCGTAAAGTGCGCCGTCACAAACTTCCACCAGTCCTTCGCTCCCAAGCGAAGCTGGTTCAGTGCGAACCGAACCTTCAAATGCTCAGGAGTTGAGCAAGTGAAGAAACACCCCTCCATGTCAGAAATCCATCTCATAGCCGCCACCGGGTCCTGGGTCCCATCAAACTCTGGTGGTTTTGTGTTGCTGAACTCTCGGAACAGCAACACATCACCACCCTGTGGCCTCGCGGCAGCAATAGCTGCGATGGCCGCTGCAACAGCAACCTCAGAAAGAGCGCCATAACGCTCGTCAAAAGTCTCAATCAGCGTGGTCTTAATAGACCCGAACATCTCTGGTATCTTTGCCCTGATGGCTGCAGCCACCTCCTCATGGATGATCCGGCAGATCTCCTCATCACTAGTCTCACTGCTCTCAGGCATCAGACGTGTCCTCACCATGATCTACCTCTGAAATACAACATACGATAAATTAGAATCCATTCGAGCATACTCACACTCGACAACTCTTCCCTCCTTGATTCTTGGTATTCCAAAGATTTCTACTTGGGCTGTACATCGCTCCGGTGCTTTCAGTAGTACGGGCCCAATACTACTGTCCACACCGTATCAGAATACACCGCAAGTCCTCCTCTTCGGATCCCAAATTCCAAGTACTCTATCATGCACAATCCACTCTCTAACAAATCTCTCATAGGCCCCTCGCTGCTACCTACTCCCTCTCAAGCATCTCAGAGCAACTCACCTCTCCCTAGGCTAAGGCGTCACAAATCAAGCCACTCTAGTCCTAATAGGAGTACCTAGCCTACTCTATCATGAGAATACATCATATCAATATTAATATCACATAACATGAGGGTATTTTGGGAAATCACTGTTTGGGCGCGGACTGATCGTACACACAACTCTGCTCTGCGTTTTTCCAAAAATCTTTTACTCTTTTTGAAAATGCTTCTCAAATCCTCAGTTTGAGTTCAAATACGCCCGAAGGTGTACTCGAATCCCTCAAACCAAGGCTCCGATACCAACTTGTAACACCGAAAATTTCAAAATAACTTTTCGCATAATATAAAAACATTTTCATTTAATTTTCATAAAAACATCAATGTTTTAAAACTCTAATCCATATCATACAAAAATCCCAAGATCACATATCATAAAAATCCCATGCGTGTGTCCAGATCAAGCCGGCGCCTTCCCACGGTCATCACTAGTACTTGAAACAAACCACACTAACACTGTAAGCACAAAGCTTAGTGAGTTCCCCAAAATACCACACATAACACATATTAGCCACTCGAGGCTATAACTCTGTGGGTCCGTAGACCCTACTCTGTGAACCCTCTGGTTCTAACTCTAGGAACCTTCCGGTTCCAACTCTATAAACATGCACATCATAAATCACATAGAAATAATGCAGTACAACACATAACATACATATAGCATACAATTACTCTGTCACATAACTCTGGTTACCTACTCAAGGTAAAGTATAGTGAGAAGACTCACCTTGCGTATCTCGATAACTCGCAAATCCCGGAAATCACTCGCGCTCGATCCTCCGAGCTATAATCCTCCTATAACACAATATATCTCTAATTAGCACTTTCTCAACTAAGGTTGACTACCCCTATCAAGTCAACACTGGTCAACTCTGGTCAACGGTCAACTTTGACCGGACTCGGCGAGTGCACTAGAGCAACTCGGCGAGTCTATACGTGTTCACTGTCTCCCTAGGATCCTCTTTTGACACGTCGAGTACTTCCCTGAATCGACGAGTTCCACCTGGCATGAATCGCGGGGCCACCACGACTCAACTCGCCGAGTCTCAAGAACAACTCGGCGAGTTCCATCTCGACTCATTCCATATGTCAACCCTCTCCAAATCTCCCTGACTCACTGAGTCAACCCCTTAACTCGGCAAGACCACTCGCTGAGTGGCTAAGGACAATCTTAATGCTACTCGCCGAGTCTGTTCTTCGGACTCGGCAAGTCCATGCCATGCATCAACTCAATCTCGCTCCTGAGGTCAGATCTGCTCCAACAACTCATAGATCTAGCCCTCCCAAGCACATTCATCACGTAAAGTCACAATCTTGGCTACCATGCAACGCCTACAAAGCTTCTTTTGGTGAAATGACATCTAAAATGGCAACCTAAGCCCCCAACTCAAAACGAAAGGCATAAAGCAGAGCATTTGGGACTCTCTGGACCTACTAAGGTCCAGATCTAGGTACCATTTCCCCATGGGACCTCTCACACTCCAATTACAAGGGAAACAAGGCATGAAGAAACCCTGGATTTGACAATACTAAGAAAAACACGAGAATAAGCTCTGAATGTTACCTCAAATAGCTTCCTCTGCCGAAATAGGAGTAGATCCAAGCTCCCCAACTCTCCTAGCTTGGCCTTCCTCTTCCTTTCTTGCAGTTACACACAAAAATGGTGAATAATGGCCCCTTATCTCACTCACAAGGACTCTCAGCTGCACTGGTGCTCTCAAGGTCGAAGGTAGCCGCAATGAAGGGTTATAAGGCCCTTTAAATAGGGCTCAGGGCCGGGAAATTAGGGTTTTATTAAACAGCGTGGACTCGCCGAGTCCACTCTTGGACTCGCCGAGTCCGGACGCGAACCCGCGTCCAAATCTGCGATCCTACTCGTCGAGTCTAGGCTCCAACTCGCCGAGTCTCCTCACAATTTACCAAAAATAAATAAATGATTAATACCTGGGAATCCGGGCTGTTACAGTGTGTTATAATTAGGGTTACACCAAGTAAACCCTAATTGACATGACTCTTCATTTCTTGGATCCATGGGTACAAAAACACCATCGAGACTTCACGGAGCATCCTATGGGTTTTAGCCCAACTTGATAATCCATAGAGCGTTAGCCCACTATACAAGTATTGGTGATTTACACAATCAACCCATATATTTAATTAGTCTTCTTTTGATCACTTAATTAATTCCAAATTAATTCTTGATCAACACTAATTAAATAATCTTATTAATATATTAGAACTTATAATATATTAATAAACCTTAAGTGTTATTTCTCTCATTTTGGTCTATCTAAATGCATGATGCCATGAAAACCAAATGGGCCATACCAACCGGTTCAAGTACATCCCATAAATAGTTATGAACTTAGACACCTAATCCAACAGTCTCCCACTTGGATAAGTCTAATAACTATATCTGCACGAATAACTTCAGGAACCGATCAGCAATCGTATCTCTTTCAAGGTTTAGAGGAACTGAGATGATAAGATACACCATTTAAGATAAGTGATCATATAATCCTCTATTCTAGATATTAGTCGGACAAATACATGGAACAATGTCTTACTTATTGTTCATTAGTTTTTTTCTCGATTTCCGATTTGTTTGAAATAGAACTTATTTGAACACATCAACTTAGTTCTGACTGGGCCCGGTACATGGGTGAACACAAAATTATCAAGGCATGTTTTACTACTTGTTTAATCATACACAAAGGCATGTTTTATAACATCGAGTTACCAATGCGTTTACGCACAATCAATGTATAACAAACTCATAGGCAACAAGTCATATCTCTAGGTTTGAAGACTTATATGATATTACCGTCTCATGATTACTCGAGATAAATTCCATGAAGTAATACCAGTGAGCATGGTTTGAATCCAATACTCATAACTTATGAGCACTCATGAAGGTTGCAACAATCCTTGCTATATCCCATACCTTGGACATCTACAATTCAGCTTCATGACAGTGTTGATTCATATCTACTTCCAACATATGACCGACTGTGGATGGTTTGAATAACTTAGTCATTCAGAAAGAGCGACTTAGTTATTCTGGAAGTCAAAACATGCAAAGTGAAACACAAGAATAATCGAATCCAATATGGTCTCAGAACTTATGAATATAAATAAAACATCTTTTATTTATCACCATATTGATTACCCATCATTCATTGCATAATGTTTCAAACTATCAACTTTATACTTGAATTAAAAACAATAGTTGTCCCATGCTCCTAGCATGTACACTATGTTTTTCTAAAAACTAGTCATGCCATACACCAAGTATGCACACTATCTTTTTCCAAACGTTATTTATGCCACACACCAAGTATGCACACTAAGTTTGTCTATGATCTTTACTCTGTGAAATACATCGACTGAACATAATTCCAGTGATACTCATTTCACAATCCCAAATCCTTAGCGTAAATGCAAGAATTCAAAATTCCTACCATTTACTTAAATCTGTTAGATTCTAAACTTATATGTATTGGTCTTCTTGTAATGATTATGCACAAAGTCACAAAGACTTGTCAACAAACATTACAGAGTATTCCAATGGAGATCACTCTACGGAAACAAAGTCTCATATTCAAAGTATATTGATTTGAACATTCTTCTTGCATTAAGTTTCCTAATCATACACATATTTAATGAATACTTCCACCTATGGGAACATTTCCATATTCCCCTTTTGACTATTACTCGTGAACAAGAGTTGCCTCTTTTCAGAATATGTCAATATGGTCCTTCCAAAATTAACGCTATGGTTTTTTCTTCTTGATTAGGTCTGGAAGCTTTTCCAAGATCTTTAAGACTCCGAATGTCTACTTGACATATAAGACTCACTTGCCAAATATTCAAGAGATAGTGCGGATTCTTTATCAAGACAAACACTTCACACAATTGGCCTTAGTTGGTCTTTCTTTTATCCAAAACATCACAACTTACCAATTTCAAATGTACAATAGTAGGATATATTTTTCTCTTACATTTGATAAGTGTTATAAACCTTTCTTTAAGATATGTCACTCAAGTTACAATCTTGGAGTACGACTCTAACAATTGTTTTGCAACGAAGTATGACTCATCTTCTTGATTTAAACACTTCAACACTTCATGATTCCTCTTCTTAGCCATAAGAATGCACTAAGATGTCCTTAGAAGACCAATTGTGATATGGTTTCTCGATCATTAAGATGAT
This sequence comes from Lactuca serriola, assembly GCF_051521515.1. NCBI lineage: Eukaryota > Viridiplantae > Streptophyta > Magnoliopsida > Asterales > Asteraceae > Lactuca > Lactuca serriola. The sequence continues at coordinate 164,817,374 of NC_136410.1, read as the reverse complement.
CACTAAACATGATACTAAAGTACTCTCCAATCTTTTTAGATTTGAGAAACTTTTATCCTTCTGCCTAATTTGATTCTTCACATTCGTCCTACAAAACAATGAAAATTTTTAGTGTTTCAGAATTATACTTCAACTGGTAAGTATAACCATATTTACTCAACTTTAGTAAATCATGAAGAATAGTCTTATCGATTTTTTGTGGTGGACTTGATCAGTGCACAAGAATGTGTACTCGATCCCTTAGTCCCTCACTTGACTAACATATACATTTGAACAAGTAATTTGTCTTAATTTTCCAAAGCTAAAAGTTTTCATTCATCATACTATACAGCTTGCATGATTCCAAGTTTCGGTCCAATTGAAATCTTAGGTGATGAGAATCTTTCCTTATTTGATAAATTTCGACACTACCACAAATGAAAGAATCAAATTCACATTTCCATTATTACTAAAAACATATAAACATCAATTTTCCATAAAAGTCATTGCAATGGATACAAATTAAAATAAAATCAAATTTTTATTAATTTATAAACTGAGAAAAAAGTTTTCCTTACAATGCAGCATTAAATGAAAACTATGTTGTTACATATTTCCAAGCAATGTATCATAACTCCTAAGTAGTAGCTCAAGAATCCGATCTTGAACCATGCGATTGAAATCCATCTTCGCGATCAGATTCAACATACTCTTTCTTTAAGTTTCCTTCCCTTTTCTTGATTCTGCCAAACATCAAAATGTAACCGAGTCACATTTTGTATTAAGAATCATCAATAAGGAACTTAACATAGTTAGATAGTGGACTTACCTGAAGCGGCATCAAACTTTCTAACTAGACCTTCTCTCAGATCTTTCAGGTAGTTAGGGTAGCTTTGCAACTAATGCCTTTCCTTTTTGGCAATAGAACCATATACACCCTTTGGGAATGGTACACATGACTATCTCATATTTAGCCTTTCTCTTTACCATCTGGTCAACCGAGTTGACTATGGCCGGTCCCTTTCCATTGGGAAGAGAAACATTTATGGATTTCCAATGTCACCAATTTGTCAATGTCCATGGTAGTTTGGGAAGTTGATCTACTAATCAAATTTTCTTTGCCAGAGCTCCAAATCATTTATGATTCAGTAGCACCAAGCAAATAGCTAAGATCAATAAGGGTCATGTCATAGTCTTTTACATAGTAGTCCCAAAGGACACTCACTATGTGACTTAGAAAGTGATTGAACAACCAACTTTCTCAAGACTTTGACACCCAAGTCTCCCGACTTTTCAATATGTGACTTCATCTCCAAGATGTGATCACACATAGACCTTGCTTGCCAATAGGGCTTAAGTGACCTTGAACTTGTGGGTTAAGGGAGAATAATTGGAGGAGGTGTGGGAATTGAAGTATGATTTCCACGATCCAGTCACGGGAAATCATCTTCATTAGGAAAGCTTATTCCAAGAGTTTTGGGAAGATCATAATCGTCTGAACCAGACATCTTTTGGGAGATATTGAAGATAGTTGATTTACAGTCCTTAATATTGTTGGATTAATGTCTAAGTCCATAACTATATTTGGTATGTACTTGACCCGACCCAGCATGGTCCATTTGGGTTGCACTTCACCGACACAATTTTTGTGGATAGACTTTTGAGAATAGTATATTTATGATTAATATTAATATATTATAAGTTCTAATATATTAAAATGGAATCATATTATTTAATTAGTATTGATCAAGACTTAATTTAGAATTAATTAGGTGATCAAAATGAACTAATTAAATATGGACTCTTATATATATATATATATATATATATATATATATATATATATATATATATATGGGCCAAGTTCATTTAGGTTGGGCTAAGCTTTCATGGATAGTCCATGGAGTGTTTAACCCATGGATCATATGAAATGAAAGGTCATGGGTTTAAACCTAGTCTCCATACTATATAAAGATGTCCTTGGTTGGTGAAATTGGGCGCTAGTGTGGTTACATTATGAGGGCTAACCGATTTCACTAGAGAGAACCAAGTATACATATTCTCTAAAGTCTTCCAAGGTGTTTTGGTGATTTGTGATTCCACTTGAGGCTTCCACACTATTGGGGCTACGCTCTTAAAGCTTGAAGACATTAAGCTACACCAAAGGGTATGTCATCTAACTAGAACTTTGTAGTATAAGAACTTCATAATATGCTAGTTAGGATTAAAGCCTTGGAAAGTTCTTATTTGCATGTATAATAGAGAAAACGTAGATCCAAGGTTTATAGGGTTGCATGTATACCATATGAGTGTTAGAATGCTCAAAACCCAACAATGGTATCAGAGCCAAGGCTTGTTTTCAATTATACTTGATCCGAATTGCTGAAAAATCCTGAAAAACTCGATTTTCTGGCTTTCTGGGCACTGGACTTGCCGAGTCCACTAATGAACTTGCCGAGTCCATGAGTAAAATCATCCTACTCGCCGAGTAGGTTCATGCACTCGACGAGTAGGAGCCCCAGACAACATATTTTCGAGGTTTTTGGCTAGAAATGGACTAGGAACATTACCCTAAGTTGTTTTTGAACTTATAAACTTGTTTTTGATGTGGTAATGTTCATGCTAATCCAATTTCAAAGATAATTGTCAATAGATTCATGTTTCGAATTAGTTTAGTGATTAGGCTAATTACATGAAAATAGTTTGATTTGAATTATCTTGTTCTTATGAGTTGCTTAGATTAATAGAAAGTTATGTGAAATTATTGTTTTCAATCCAAATTAATCTAAGAGTTGATTCTAAAATGTGTTTTTGTAACTTGTCCTCAAGTTATATGAAAAGTCACATTTAAGTTTCATAAAACTCATAAAAGTTGGCAATGGTTACAAACGATGAAGAGTCTTGTCCTCAAGTTATGGAGGTTCAAGAGTCACTTCATTAAGTAATAAAATATCTAACCTTAATTAATTCCATAAGTTACAAAATAAAGAAAAAGTTACATTCTTTAATAATTTAAAGTCTTCCATAACTTGTCCTCAAGTTATGGAACTTGAAGAGTTTTTGGATTAAAACTACTTTAAACAAATAAGTTATGGAATAGGAAAAGTTTTGAAAGTTACAAAACTTGCCCTCAAGTTTTGGAATTTGAAAAGTTTTCTCTTATGAATACTTTAATTCCAAGTTAGCCCTTAGAATTTTAAAAGTTAAAATTCAACCCTTATACTTTATAATATTATAAGTTAATAATATATATATATATATATATATATATATATATATGTATGTATAAGAGTAAAGTTAGTCTTACTGCTAGTACACCTCATTCACGAAGCGGGTCTATAAGGGGGGTATAAGGTTACTGCCTATAAAATGGCAATTTAATGGGTGTCCACTCTCACCCACCGCTTCCTTGACTGGTGGAGGGTCGTTAGCCGAACGGGTTTGATAGGACTATAATCCTCCCTTCGTTAAAACTATTAATGATAAATACTAAGTAACTAAACCTTTTATAAATACCCAATCTTAGTTACTTAGGAAAATGTGAATAAGGTGCTAATCCATGAAATTACACTTTGCACTTTGTTTAAGTCGGTTAGTGGAGTGTGTGTGGTTAACCGGCACACTAACTCGTATTTAACAAGGTAGGCAAAGGGTAACTTAATGTTTATCATAGTATCGATGGAGCGTGTGTGGTTAACCGGCACATCGATCGAGGGGTAAACACTTAAGGGTACCCATTAATTTGCATGGTTACTTCACACCTTGTTTTGTGATCCTCGGCATCCTAGTCACAAAACCTGAAGGGCACACTCGAGATCGAAACATGCCATTGAACAGTTCAATGAATCTCAAAGATCTAGGAATTTCAAATCCAATTAAAACCTAATTAATTATTTCGTTTTTCATGGTGGAAATTGGTGAATCGTCATTCACTTACCTTCAAATATTCTATAGCTTGGATTACGGCATCCCTCTTCCAAGTTATAAAATAGTTTGTTGGGTCCTAGCCTTAATATTTCATATTGGGTGTTATATTAAGGACTTTAAATCAACTATCTTGAATATCTCCCAAGAGATGTCAAGTTCAGACATCTATGATCTTCCCAAATATCTTGGAACTTCACTTCCTCCACCTCCTGCAATTATTCTCCCTAACCCACAAAGTTCAAGGTCATTGAAGCCCTATTGGTAAGGCAAGGTCTAGGTGTGATCACATCTTGGAGATGAAGTCACATGCTGACAAGCCGGGAGAGTTGGGTGTCAAAGTCTTGAGAAAGTTAGTGGTTCAATCACTTTCTAATTCATATAGTGAGTTCCTTTGGGACTCCTATGAAATAGACTATGACAAGACCCTTAATGATCTTCTCTATTTGCTTGGTGTTGCTAAATCAGAAATGATTTAGTGTACTAGTAAAGCAAATTTGATTAGGAGATCAACTTCCCAAAAACTTTATTGACAAGGACAATAGTTACACAGGAAATCCAGAAATGCATTCTCTTCCCAATGGAAAGGGATTGGCCATAGTCAACTTGGTTGACCAAATGGTAAAGAGAAAGGCTAAGTCTGAGATAGTCCCATGTACTATTACCTAAGGGTCCATATGTTTCTATTGCCAAAGAAAGGGGCTTTGGTTACGAAGTGGCCAAGCTTACCTAAGGATGGTAAAGTCAATAAGTTTGACTTTATTTAAGGTAAAACTTCCACTATCTAACTCTGCTAAGTTTCTATTATGAGATTCTTGATACATGATGTGACTAGGTTACATGTTGATGCTTTAAGAATCAAAGAAAAGTAAAGAAACTTAAATAAAAGAGTATGCTGAATCTGATCGCGTAGATGGATTTCTATCGCATAGTTTGAAGATTGGATTCTTGAGCTACTTCTTAGGAGTTATGAGATATTGCTTAGGAATAGATAACAACAAGTTTTCATATGGATTGTAAGGATAAGTTTTTCCGCAAAGTTTTTAAAATAAAAAGAAAAAAAATGATGATTTTATTTATTTTTAAAATATCCTTACAATGGCATTTGGGGAAAAATTGTTGCTTATATGATTCCATTAATAGCAAGAGTGGAAATATGAAATTGATTCTTTCATTTGTGGTAATGTCTAAATTTACCAAATAAGGAAAGATTCTCATCACCCAAGTTTCATTTGGACCGGAACTTGGAATCATGCAAGTTGGATAGTATGATGAATGAGAACTTTCAAGCATTGGAAAATTAAGACTAATTACTTATTCACATGGATGTGTGAGTCAAGTAAAGGACTAAGGGATCGAGTACACATTCTTGTGCACTGGTCAAGTCCACCACAAAAGATTGATAAGACTATTCGTCATAGTTTACTAAAGCTCAGTAAATATGGTTATACTTACAAGCTTAAGTGTAACTCTGAGACATTGGAAAAGGTTCCAATGTAAGGCAGAGCGAATAAGATGAATCAACATAGGCAGAAAGATAAAAGTTTCTCAAATCTGAAAAGATGGGAGAGTACTTTAATATCAGTTTTGTGATCATCTTAATGATTAAGAAACCATAGCACAATTATTTCTCTAAGGGAATCTTAGTGCATTCTTATGACTAAGAAGAGGAATCTTGAATTGTTGAAATGGTTAAATCAAGAAGATGAGTCATACTTCGTTCCAATATAAGTCTTAGAGTCATACTCCAAGACTGTAAGTTGAGTGACATATCTTAAAGAAAGGTTTAAAACACTTGTCAAATGTAAGAGTAAAAGTTTTCTACTCTTGTACATTTGAAATTGGTAAGTTGTGATGTTTTGGATAAAACAAAGACCAACTTAGGCCAATTGTGTGAAAGTGTTTGTGTTGATTAGAATCCACACTACCTCTTGAATATTTAACAAGAGAGTCTTATATGTCAAGAGGACAGTGGGAGTCTTAAAGGTACTTGAAAGTCTCAAGAACTAATCAAGAATAAAACCTGAAGTTCTTCACTAGCACACGACTTGAGGTTTATAACCTATCGTGTTGACATATTCTGTGCCCATTCCAATTAAAGTTGGCTTTGCATATGAGTTCTTAGAGTTCTCAATTGCTTGCACAACAACTTGGAAGCAATGGTAGGCCCTTGAGCTGTCAGGTGGCAAGAAATTGAGATTACACAAGTTCAATCCATATGAGTTAGGATTTGTCACTAACCTAGTCTTGTGATTATGGTTTGACAAATTCACATGGATAGGAACACTTACACCATAAAATCTAAGTGTCATAAGGTTTCTCTTCGATTCAAGAAAATGATGGTAAGGAAACTCTTTCACTAAGTAGATTTTAAGTAGATAGCAATTGTGATATTTGCGGTTCTCAAAGTCGTTAGTGGAGCGTGCGTGGTTAATCGACACACTAACATTGACTTATGAGAAATGGCAAAAGGTCTAAACAATTTAGACTATGATTACGACATCCCTTTTCATAGTTCTGAAATTGTTTAGACACACATGTGAGCTATCTAAGAGAGGTGTATGATATTGATAAAGTCTTATCAACGCAGTCTAGTATCAGAAATCTGAAATTTGGTAAGAAAGTCAATAAATATTGATTTCTAGAAGTCCAGTTGATTTTTGGGTACATGTCGAAGCTAGTGGGAGCATAAGTCTTATGCTATTAATCATCATGTTAGTGGGAGCATGATAAAGGTTGCAAGTTAGCAATGTTAATTATAGAAAACAAAAGGTCTCAATTGGGAAAAGTTGTTTTGCTATAATTATGGGAGAGGAAATTATACTTCATCTCAAATCTAAAAGCTTAGATTGAGGTCTTAATCGTATTTAGTCAAGAATATATATATGAATTTCATGTTTGAATGGCTCAACATAAGGAAATTCTATATATGGGTTCATTATTTGCGTTCTAAAATTCGATTATGATTACGGCATCCCTTTTCATAATCTGAATTATGAGAACTTGGAAAATAGAACTGGAAATATTATAGCAAAAGACTGGTTTAGTCTTTATGTGAGACATCATGAATCGTGTCCCATATGCTTCGGATATAGGATCGATTACATGTGCTATATTCATCCTTTCTAAAATTTTCCAAATGCCTGGGGCATTAAGAATCTAGAATTGGATATGACTAAAATGATTAAGCAATTGTTGAGGACAATCTAAGATTTACCAAGGATTGGTTGATCAAGGACAGTTAGAAGTATAGTGTTGACTTTGGAAGGACCATATTGACATAATCTGTAAGGAGGCAACTCTTGTTCAAAAGTGATAGTCAAAATGGAATCTGGAAATGTTTCAAAGTTAGAAATTATTTAATCTGTGTAAGATTAGGAAACTTAATGCAAGAAGGATGTTTCTAAGGAGCTGATCTCCTTTGGAATGCTCTGTAATGGTTGTTGTCAAGTCTTTCTAACTTCGTGCATAATCATTACAAGAGGATCAATGCATATAAGTTTAGAATCTAACAGATTTCAGTAAATCGCATGAATTTGGAATTCTTGCATTTGCAGTAAGGATTTGGGTCTGTGAAAAGAGAATCATTGAAGTTATGTTCAATTGATCTAGTTCACAAAGTAACGATCATAGACAAACATATTATGCATACTTAGTGTGTGGCATGACTAGTGTTTAGAAAACATAGTGTACATGCGTGGAGCATGGGATAGCTATTGTTTTAAATTCAAGAATAAAGTTGATAGCTGAAACAATATACAATGAATAATGTGTAATCATATGGTGATAAATAAAAGATGTTTTATTTATATTCATAAGTTCTGTGACCATATTGGATTCGATTATTCTTGTGTTTCATTTTGCATGTTTTGACTTCCAGAATAAACTAGGTTATTCTTCCGGAATGACTAAGTTATTCAAACCATCCACAGTTGGTCATATGTTGGAAGTAGATATGAATTAAGACTGTCACGGGTTGGCTTGTAGAGGTCTAAGGTGTTGGACAAAGGGCTACAAAACTCATGAGTGCTCATAAGTTCTGAGTATTGGATTTAACCCGCGCTCATTGGAATCACTTCATGGATTTTATCACGAGTGATCATGAGACGATAATATCTTATATTCTTCAAACCTAGAGATATGAGTTGTTACTATGAGTTGGTTGTACATTGATTGCACGAAAACGCACTCGGTAACTCGGTGTTATAAAACATGCCTTTGTGTATGATTCAACAAGTAGTAGAACAAGCCATATGAGTTGAAGTTTATCCATTCCTTTTACCTTCGGGATAAAAGCGATATCTGTAGGCCCCTCGATGATTTAGCGATGACACATGTGAGTGCTTGGCCAAGCCAGGACTGATTTGATTTGTTCAATCAGTCAGTCGTCATGAATCGGAAATCGGGAAACAACAAATGGACAGAGAGAATGATGATAATCCATGTCTCAGTCCATATGATATCGAGAATGGAGGAATATATGATCCCTTATCTAATGGACAATTTCGTTGACAAGATCAGAGTTCAACAGCGGCTTTAAGAGCTATGATTGCCAGTTAGGTTTTGAAGTCATACTCAATAATAGTTTTAGACTTATCTAAGTGGGAGACTGTTGGATTAATGTCTAAGTCCATAACTATATTTGGTATGTACTTGACCCAACCCGACATGGTCCATTTGGGTTGCACTTCACCGACACAATTTATATGGATAGACTTTTGAGAATAGTATATTTATGATTAATATTAATATATTATAAGTTCTAATATATTAAAATGGAATCATATTATTTAATTAGTATTGATCAAGACTTAATTTAGAATTAATTAAGTGATCAAAATGAACTAATTAAATATGGACTCTTATATATATATATATATATGGAATGGGCCAAGTTCAATTAGGTTGGGCTAAGCTTTCATGGATAGTCCATGGAGTGTTTAACCCATGGATCTTATGAAATGAAAGGTCATGGGTTTAACCCTAGTCTCCATACTATATAAAGATGTCCTTGGTTGGTGAAATTGGGCACTAGTGTGGTTACACTATGAGGGCTAGCCGATTTCACTAGAGAGAACCAAGTATTCCTATTCTCTAAAGTGTTCCAAGGTGTTTTGGTGATTTGTGATTCCACTTGAGGCTTCCACACTATTGGGGCTAAGCTCCTAAATCTTGAAGACATCAAGCTACACCAAAAGGTATGTCATCTAACTAGAACTTTGTAGTATAAGAACTTCATAATATGCTAGTTAGGATTAAAGCCTTGGAAAGTTCTTATTTGCATGTATAATAGAGAAAACATAGATCCAAGGTTTATAGGGTTGCATGTACACCATAGGAGTGTTAGAATGCTCAAAAACCAACAAATATAACACCCAATATGAAATATTAAGGCTAGGAACCAACACAATATTTTATAACTTGGAAGAGGGATGTCGTAATCCAAGCTATAAAATATTTGAAGGTAGGTGAATGATGATTCACCAATTTCCACCATGAAAAACGAATTAAATTATTAGGTTTTAATTGGTTTTGAAACTCCTAGATCTTTTGAGATTCATTGAAATTTCAATGGCATGTTTCAATCTCAAGTGTGCCCTTCAGGTTTTGTGACTGGGATGCCATGGATAAAACAAGGTGTGAAGTAACCATGCAAATTACTTGGTACCCTTAAATATTACCCCTTAATCGATGTGTCGGTTAACCACATGCGCTCCATCGATACTATGATAAACATTAAGTTACCCTTTGCCTACCTTGTTAAGTCCAGCTAGTGTGACGGTTAACCACACACGCTCCAGTAACTGACTTAAGCAAAGTGCAAAGTATAGTTACCCTTCTTCTTCTCCCATTTGTTTGGCTACATCTTCGACAATCTTCTTAAGGTGATCAATCTTGTTGTCTGCTGCCGTGGCCTCAAAATGAGTAGCTTTCTCAGGTTCGTCAAACAAATCCATGAACTGGTCAAAGAAATTGGCGATCGATGCTGTGACTTGACCTGTTTGAGTGAAAATCTCTCCAATTGCTTCTTCGGTAGACTTCAGCTTCTTGACGTAATTGTCATCGAACGTCACATAATAGGTTTCTTCAATTCTTTTAGAACGCTTATTCAAAACCCTGTATGCCTTTGAAGTAAGAGAATATCCCAGAAAGATACCTTCATCAGCTTTGGCATCAAACTTGTTGCGATGTTCTTTGGAGTTGAAGATGAAGCACCTTGAATCGAACACGTGAAAGAACTTGACATTCGGCTTCCTGTTGTTTATAATCTCATAAGGGGTGAGAGAGAAACGCTTGTTGAGATACGATCTGTTTTGAGTAAAACAAGCTGCAGCGATGGCGTCAGCCCAAAAATATAGAGGAAGAGAAGCAAAACTCAACATGGTTCGGGCCACCTCACATAGGGATCGATTTTGCCTTTTGACAATTCCGTTTTGTTGAGGTGTATAGAGGGATGAGAAATTGTGACTGGTGCCTTTTTCTGCTAAGAAATCTTCGAATTCTTTGTTTTTGAATTCAAGTCCATTGTCGCTCCTGATGTTTCGAACGACTTTTCTCAGTTGCACTTCGGCTTGCTTGATAAAGATCTTCAGTTTGGGAGTCGCCTCAGATTTGTGCTTTAGAAAGAATACCCAAGTAAATCGTGAGAAGTCATCAACAATAACAAGGATGTACTTGTTACCGCCAATGATCTCGATTGATGATGGACCACAAAAGTCGATGTGAAGCAACTCAAGTGGTTCAACAACTTTGGTGTTTATCATTGTTGGGTGACTTTGGCGACTTTGTTTCCCCATTTCACATGCAACACATAAGTGTTCACGATTGAACTTGAGCAGTGGAAGTCCCTGAACATGACCACTGGTGACTAGCTTGTTGATGTCTTTGAAGTTGAGGTGTGAGAGCCTTCGGTGCCACAACCAACTTTCGTCTGAATGGGCTTTGGACAAAAGACATATGGCTGGATTCCCTTTTATTGGTCTGAGATTCAGAGGGAACATTTCACCTTTTCGTTCAGACTTGAGAATAACTTTGTTGCAGTTCTTCTCTATTATATCTGAACCTTCGTCATCGAACAAAACTTTGAGACCGGTACCTCCCACCAGTTGAAACACACTGATGAGGTTATGCTTCAATCCCTCTACATACGCCACCTTCCTGATTGTAAAGTCTCCATTGGTTATCATTCCATAGCCCTTTATCATTCCATAAGAGTTGTTACCAAACTTGATGTTGCCACCGTTTTGAAGTGACCGAAACTCCCTTAGGTCTTCCTTCCTTCCTGTCATGTGACGTGAGCAGCCACTGTCTATGTACCAAAGTTTCTTGGGTCCTCGTGAGCCTTTTACAGAAACAGGAATAGTAAGAGAAACATCAACGATATATGTTCGTTTTATTAAGGTTGTTTCATCTTTCCTCTTAATAGTAAACACTTTGATTTTATTAGAGTTAGATGCAGGTATTTTGGATTCAGGTTCGGGAGTTTGGGCTTTAGCTTGCTTTCGGTCTTCATTCGCTGTCTTTTTCCTTTCAAATCCTTCGTCGATTGTGAGGTTGGTGTAGGACGAGAATTAGGCTTAGAAGAAGAATGAGAACGAGAAGAATTATAGGAATAGAAATTAGAATGAGAATCTTTCCTGACTTGAGGTTCAAAATGACCCTTTCGATTGTGACCATTTGAGGGACCGAACCTGGACCTTCGGTTGCTATTTGTTGATGGACCGAAACTGGGTCTATGGTTGTTGTGGGTTGCGGGACCGAAACTGGGTCTTTTGCTGTAAAAGCTTGATGGGCTGAACTCTGGTCTTTGTTTGTTGTCGTTTGGTGGACCGAAACCAGGCTTTCAGTTGTTGTTACTTTCGGGACCGAACCTGTCCTTTCAGTTTTGTTCTTCCTGTGGCCTGAAAGTCTTTTTCTGGTTCTTTTGATCCAATGGACCGAAGCTTCTTTTACTCTTATTTTCTTCTCCTTTTGACTTGGAGTTTCTATCAGAGTGAGTATAGTGAGGATTTTGGGGGCGCCAAAATTGCTTTCGCTCTGAGAGATTTTTCTTGTATCTCAGATTTCTCTGCTGCTTTTGATTTTTCACCTGTTTCGGTTGTCTGTGAATATTTGCCTTTTTGTTTCGGTTTTTGAACAACTAGTTCACTTTCCATGGAAGAGGTTTCGCCTGTAGAAGAGACGAATTCCACCGGAACCTCTTTTGTGCCACTGGAACTAGGCACGTCAAAGTTGGTAGGTTTATTTAGTGGTTCTGCCACATATCTACCTTTGGCCTTCCATGATGTTCGCTCCGACAAACCAACTGTTTCATCTGCGTTGTCTATCGGTGCAGACCAGAAAAACTCATCACATCCATTTGCATTATCTTCATTCACCATGGCAGTGAGTTCGGCTGTCTGATGTTCGGTTACTCCTGTGACCTTATAAACCTGATTAGGAGTGGTTCTAACCTTTTGGTATACAACGGCCTTTTCTTTAAGGATTGGGGGACTTATTTTTGGACAGACGAGCAAATTCCACAGAATTTTCAGAAATCAAGTTTTTGTGGTTTTCAGGTTCGCTCATAATAAACTTTGAACAGTCAACCCCATCCTCTACAGAGATTTCACTCATGTCATCGTCCTCATTAAGTTTGGATGCATTTTCAACATTAATTTTATTTTCTGAACTTAATTTGGTACTCAATGAGTCAAATTTTTGTATAGTTTCGGCTCTGAGTATCAAATCCAATGTACATAGTAATCACAGTAAACAACCATTACATTACATATATTTGAAAGTTTACATTTGTCTGAAAAGTAAATTGTACAAGTTATACATATATCATATGAACAAAAGTAGAGACGAGTCTTCTGAGCACTCCGTCTTCACCAAAAGATATCGCCGGGTACCTGTCTAACGTGGACCTGAGAATACAAGCAGTTTGAAAATCAGCATAAAGATGGTGAGTTCATAAGATGTTTGTTTTCTGAAAAATGTACCGGTTTCCTTTAGTTTTCCGAAAAGGTTTGTTATCCAAGAAAATCCCATATTTTCTTATGTAAAAAAGTTTAATTATCCTTCATTACAGTTCAATTACGCATTATATGTTACCCCAGGAAAATCCCATATTTTCCTAAATACAGACCGATTTAATATCACAGAGTATAGTTTAATACACAAAACTATATATTGAGAATCTTGGGATTACTATCCCGAATTAGATATAAAATACTTTAATATACGTGAACTGTAGATGGAAAATAGTTTGAAAACCTTGAGACTAACATCCCGTACTACATATAGATTTAATACCATGGGACTATCATCCTGGACTAGATACAAGATAGTTTGATATACTTGAAAATATAGACTGAAAACCATGGGACTACCATCCCGGACTAGATACAAAATAGTTTGTTAAAAACCATGGGATTACTATCCCGAACTAGATATAAGATATTTTGATAAAACCATGGGATTACTATCCCGAATTAGATATAAGATAGTTTGATAAAACCATGGGATCACTATCCCGAAGTAGATATAGATTCTAACCATAAGAATAACGTCCTGCAATAGATATGAACCCTATAGACCAAAAACCATAGGATTACCATCCCGTACTAGATATATATCTAAAACCAAAGCCGTGAATAAATTTATATTAATATGTATTGTGAGTCGGGTAACCATGCTGATACGACAACGAGACCTCCTTGACGCTTGTCAGACGTCGGGCGATATCCAGAATTTGTCACCCCAGGCTTGCCCGCCTAACTGTAGCTAGCAGTTAAGGTGTGGGATTGTCAGTCCCGAATAGATCTATTCACAAATTCCTCGGTCTCCCTCCAGGAGACTCTGGTTACACTTCCGGGGAGGATTTACTGATCATCCATAAAGGGTAGTGACTAACTCACAAACTAGTACTAAACTATTCACAGGGTTCTCATACGATATCAAACATACAAAAGATTATGAAACATAATACAGTGAATATAGATACATACACTGAAACTATCTGGCAATACATTCAAATGATGCGGAGATAAACTGAATCAGACATAGTTTATCTAATAACTTTATACACATATCAGTACATGATAAAACGAGAACTAAAGAACCCCAAATTATTCCCATAATAATTTGATTAGTTTGGTTATTTTCTTAACTAAAATCCATTTAGTTGTAGTTGATAAATCGTCCCTTATGCTCAGCATAATACATAAGGGGTTAAAGTGTTTATAAATTTGCCAGATATTATTTGAAACACATCAATGTTATGTTTTGAAAACAGTTATAGTTTGCTTGTATTCCCCCCCTGAAAGCATTGAAAAACATGGACAAAAGCGTAGGGGTATGAACTCACCGGACGAGAAACGTGACACTTTAGGATGCTAAACGTTGGTTCGGGGCTTGCAAACGCACGAGGTTCCTAAGTATAATGCAAAGATACACATTTGTATCTAATTAGGACTTAGATTATTTAATTGTTAGGGACAAACACTTTTAGTCACGGAAACACCCCATTACAAGTGTTTGGAGGGACCCGGGTGGCGTTTAAAGTCACATAAGGCTTGGATATGGAGTTTACTCTTCAAGAGTAAACTCATAGAGGAGATTTCGGCTCTAATGACCCCCTCCCCATGAGTTTACAGCCGTAAACTCATGGTGGGGTGGTTTATGGTGCAAATTGGCTTGAAACGCTTAAAGGGAAAATTCTAGGGTTGGTTTAAGGGCTTGGAATTAATTGAAACACCAAATGACAACACTTAAGGGAGTTTACGGCCCTAGCATGGAGCTTACGGCCGTAAACTCCTATATACCCTTGAATAAATGTTTTAATGTCTCCAAATTAATCACATGTGATTCTTAAAATTGTTCCAAGGCCTTTCATGAAGTTTTAAGGGACTTTTGGCAACATTTTTGGATTTTACGGCCCATGAGACCCCCTCATGGCCGTGAACTCCCCTAGTGTATGATTTATTATGTTTAAAGGTATAAAACTTGTTTGTAAACACTTCTAGAATTTATTCTAAGGCTTTAGGAGTGTTAAAGTGGCTTTTTAACACTTTTAAAGGAGTTTACTCCCCTTGTTATGGAGTTTACGGCCCAAGCATAAGCCTTGGCCGTGAACTCTCATTTATCCCTCAAAATATATGTTTAAAGTGTTCTAAGGCTAAAACCAATATTCTAAAATTCATATCTAAGCCTTATTAGTGTTTTGGAAGCGTTTAAGGTCATAAAAATCCCATATATATGAGTTTACGGCCCAAGCATGTTCTTGGGCAGTAAACTCATGTTTACTCTTCAAAATCCATGTTAAAGGCATTCTAAGTCCAGTCCATTAAGCCATTAAGCCATATCTAAGTCCCAAAATTGTTTAGGAGGGGTTTAAAGGCATAAAAACCCTCTTATTATGTGTTTACGGCCCAAGTTCCTTCCGGGGCCGTAAACTCATATACAAGACCTTAATTCATGTTTTAATCCCGAATTTGCATGCCAAATATGCTATACAATGAGTTTAGGAAGGTACCTCAAAGATTTGAAGCCTTAAATTGATGATTCGGACCCTTAAACTTGAATTTAGGAGAGAGTAGTGAGAGAGTGAAAAAGCTTCAATTGAAAGGTTTAACACGTTTATATAGGTTGCAAAACTTGGACACGGTGGAATTCTACCCGATACTGGCATTAAACGGGGCTTTTGGTCGCACCCGATTAAGTTTTCGTTACTAGGCGGGAACGTTTCTAAAATTTTTGAAATAACTATTTTGGGCTAATTTCATGAGTTCCTAAGGGGTTTGGACACTCAATAGCATCAATTAAACATATAAGTCTGATTAACTTAACCCAAAACGACATCGGAACGTTTCGATATACGGCGAGTTATACAGGTAGAATGGGTTTTCGGCGATGAAAAACTTCGGGTTGTTACATTATCCCCCCGTTAGAGGGAATTTCGTCCTGAAATTCAAAGATTAAGATATAGATCACGAACTGGAATGAGACACGAATGGATTTGTTGCCTCGGATCTTCACATTTTCATGTGGGATCAGGTCTCTGCTAGGCGTTCTAGCAAATTCTCACTATCGGGACGTGTCTTTGTTTCGTACATTGATTATCTCTCAATCTACGATCTCAATCGGTTCTCTCATGGAAGTTTCAACCCTGGACGACTTCGGTTTCCTCAAAGGAAATCACTAGGGTTTCGTCGGATAGGTACTTTTAAGGATTCGAGACGTGAAGTACCGAATAAATGATACTAAGCTCTCAGGGCATCCAAAGTCTGAAGATTGCAGAATCGATTCTACGAAGATCTCGAAAGGCCTGATGTATCACGACGGAAGTATTCTATACTTCCTAAATGGTATCATGCTTTTCTAGGATAAAGCCATCAACAGGACACACGCTCCAAAAGGAAGGCACATCTTCATGGAGCCGAGTGGCTAAGGGTCTGATGGATTTAGAAGAAATTTATGGGTAATACTGCGATATTAGTCGATGGGACCCAAGAATCGATAGATTTCTATGGGTATATTCGGTGCCGAAAATTTCCCTATTGCCTTAGACGTTGGAAAAGTACACGGTTACGACCACTTTGCTTGGCTACATGATCGAGGGAAAGAGATTCGACCGAAAGGATACCACTACTAATCCGTAGTGATCATATCAGTTCTTGGTCACCGTTTTGCACACGACATTCTCACTGTGGTTCGGTCAGGAATTCTCGGGAATTCTTCGAGAAAGAATTTAGGGAAAAGAGCTGCAGACTTCCCGTTTCTCAATGATCACAGGAACGAGGGATGCATGGAAATTTATATCGGGAAAACTTTTGAGCTTGAAGGCATGAAATGATACGAAGGTTTGATGCCGAAGATCACGAGAGACGGGTTGGGGAAAAGATCTAGACGAGCGACCCTTTCAAAACCAAGGATAACAACATGAATGAGACTCGGTCATTTCATGTCAAACATAGCATCAAAGTATTTCGTGAAAAGTTTCCTCCATTTAAATTGAATGGAACAGAATAATCCTCCGGACCGAGGATACAATCTATAGGTACGGAGTTAGTGTTCTCTATCTCACTGGTTAGCCGTCTCGATTGTACTCAATTTCGATCACAAACAAAGGATTAAGTTTAGAAATTGCTCGGATAGATAGATAACAAGTTTCCCTTCTGGTACTAGAATCGAAAAGAGTTGCAAGCATAAGAATTGTCAAAGAGAAGTATACCTGCGGCGACAGTGGGATCAGCGGTTGGAGCTGCTTTGGGGCAATTTCTTTTGAAGTGTCCTACTTCGCCACAATTGTAGCAGGCTGGACTGATTCCTGCTCCGGATGATTGGTTCGTTGATTTGGCTGTTTTTTTTGCAGGTTTGAGCAAGATGGCCTTTCTTGCCACAGTTGTCACAGATCCTTTCGCGACATCGACCAGGAATGCAGTGGTGGTAGCTGCACTTACCACACCAAGGAAGGGTACCAGTGTATCCACTGGTAGGAGTTTGGGCCGTGGACCCGACAGCTGCAACAGCAACAGGGGCAGTAGCAGCAAGGACTGCTACTATTTGCTGTTTCTTAGAAGACCCTTGCGTACTCTGGGCCTTCCTCTTGTTCTAAAATTTCTTTTTGCTTCCACCTCCACTTTTGACCGGTTCGGGAGTGGTAGTCTCCTCATCAGAGTTGTCTTCGTGATCGATCAGGATTTGCGCAAGACATTTAGCACTGTCATAGGTGTCTGGCTTCGCAGCTAAGACATTCCCTTTTGTTGGCTGGGTCAACCCCCAGATGAACCTCTCAATCTTTTTACTCTCCGGGGTAACCATTCCCGGACAGAGTAATGCTAGATCATCGAATCTTGACATATAAGAGGCTATGTCGGAACCCTTCATCTTAAGATTCCAGAGTTCGTGTTCTAGCTTCTGAATTTCACCCCGAGGGCAATATTCTGCGAGTAGAAGCTCCTTCATAGCTTCCCAACCCATAGCATTCGCTACAGGTAGAGTTAAAGATTTGACTCGGCCGTTCCACCAAGTCAGGGCTTTGTCAAGGAAGGTGCAGGCGGCGAACTTTACTTTATCAGACTCCGAACAGGCGCATATTTCAAAGATTGATTCGATTTTCTCGAACCATCGGGTGAGGGAAATGACACCTCCAGTGCCATCAAAGGATGTGGGCTTCGAGTTCATGAAGTCTTTATAGGAACCCCCTTTTTGGTGTCCCTGACTGTTCTCTGGGTTTTGGGTACCACTGGAACCATCCGAGTTCTTTTGAGACATAGCAGCTGCCACCGCGGCATTGACAGCTGCCTGGAACATCATAGGGTCAAATTCAGGAGGAGGTGGTGGCGGAGGGTTGTTGGTGTTCTTCGAGCTGGGTCTCTTTCTTGGAGGCATCAAGACCAGGAAAGAGAGGATCATAAGTCCTTTGAATTGAATCAAGAGATATGGAACAGGGAGTATCTCATCAAGACAGATATAGCACCGTGTTAAGCGATAAGAAATGAAAGAGTTATCAAGACAGAACATTTTATCGCTAGAGGAATGATCAAGGAACAACGCGTATACGAAGACTTTCTACAAAGGATTTACTCGAGAAATACTCCCATAGTATTTCATGATTCACTGCAACGAAGAGTTGTTGTTTGGGGTATTGGGTAAGTTTTAGGTATGCTGCGTACCATAGTCACTCCCAAGCACATGTTGGCCGTGTCTCGAATGAATATAGTTGGCCAGGCTATATTGATCCTAGACACGACTACATAACTGCCCAGGTTTAACCGCAGCGTACAACACCCATTTACTAATGTTTTGTTCTACTTGTAGTTACGGATCTCGACGGCTCGGTATACTTATATACTTTTGAAAATACTTATATTTTGAAGGATACTTTTAGTTCAGAGCACTTAGGCCACTTAATGTTTATAGTTTTATACCATGTAAGGTTTGGTATACTCCGTTCACTATAAACAAGGGCTCTGATACCAATCTGTCACACCCCGAAAACCAAAGGCGGAAACATTTCCGGGGTTGACTCCACGTTGAGTATCAAATCCAATGTACATAGTAATCACAGTAAACAACCATTACATTACATATATTTGAAAGTTTACATTTGCCTCAAAAGTAAATTGTACATGTTATACATATATCATATGAACAAAAGTAGAGACGAGTCTTCTGAGCACTCCGTCTTCACCAAAAGATATCGCCGAGTACCTGTCTAACGTGGACCTGAGAATACAAGCAGTTTGAAAATCAGCATAAAGATGGTGAGTTCATAAGATGTTTGTTTTCTGAAAAATGTACCGGTTTCCTTTAGTTTTCCGAAAAGGTTTGTTATCCAAGAAAATCCCATATTTTCTTATGTAAAACAGTTTAATTATCCTTCATTACAGTTCAATTACGCGTTATATGTTACCCCAGGAAAATCCCATAGTTTCCTAAATACAGACCAATTTAATATCATAGAGTATAGTTTAATACACAAAACTATATATTGAGAATCTTGGGATTACTATCCTGAATTAGATATAAAATACTTTAATATACGTGAACTGTAGATGGAAAATAGTTTGAAATCCTTGAGACTAACATCCTGTACTACATATAGATTTAATACCATGGGACTATCATCCCGGACTAGATACAATATAGTTTGATATACTTGAAAATATAGATTGAAAACCATGGGACTACCATCCCGGACTAGATACAAAATAGTTTGTTAAAAACCATGGGATTACTATCCCGAACTATATATAAGATATTTTGATAAAACCATGGGATTACTATCCCGAACTAGATATAAGATAGTTTGATAAAACCATGGGATCACTATCCCGAATTAGATATAGATTCTAACCATAGGAATAACATCCTGCAATAGATATGAACCCTATAGACCAAAAACCATGGGATTACCATCCCGTACTAGATATATATCTAAAACCAAAGCCGTGAATAAATTTATATTAATACGTATTGTGAGTCGGGTAACCATGCTGATACGACAACGAGACCTCCTTGACGCTTGTCAGACGTCAGACAATATCCAGAATTTGTCACCCCAGGCGTGCCCGCCTAACTATAGCTAGCAGTTAAGGTGTGGGATTGTTAGTCCCGAATAGATCTATTCACAAATTCCTCGGTCTCCCTCCAGGAGACTCTGGTTACACTTCCGGGGAGGATTTACTGATCATCCATAAAGGGTAGTGACTAACTCACAAACTAGTACTAAACTATTCACAGGGTTCTCATACGATATCAAACATACAAAAGATTATGAAACATAATATAGTGAATATAGATACATACAATGAAACTATCTGGCAATACATTCAAATGATGCAGAGATAAACTGAATCGGACATAGTTTATCTAATAACTTTATACACATATCAGTACTTGATAAAACGAGAACTAAAGAACCCCAAATTATTCCCATAATAATTTGATTAGTTTGGTTATTTTCTTAACTAAAATCCATTTAGTTGTAGTTGATAAATCGTCCCTTATGCTCAACATAATACATAAGGGGTTAAAGTGTTTATAAATTTGCCAGATATTATTTGAAACACATCAATGTTATGTTTTGAAAACAGTTATAGTTTGCTTGTATTCCCCCCTGAAAACATTGAAAAACATGGACAAAAGCGTAGGGGTATGAACTCACCGGACGAGAAACGTGACGCTTTAGGATGCTAAACGTTGGTTCGGGGCTTGCAAACGCACGAGGTTCCTAAGTATAATGCAAAGATACACATTTGTATCTAATTAGGACTTAGATTATTTAATTGTTAGGGACAAACACTTTTAGTCGCGGAAACACCCCATTACAAGTGTTTGGAGGGACCCGGGTGGCGTTTAATGTCACATAAGGCTTGGATATGGAGTTTACTCTTCAAGAGTAAACTCATAGAGGAGATTTCGGCTCTAATGACCCCCTCCCCATGAGTTTACGGCCGTAAACTCATGGTGGGGTGGTTTATGGTGCAAATTGGCTTGAAACACTTAAAGGGAAAATTCTAGGGTTGGTTTAAGGGCTTGGAATTAATTTAAACACCCAATGACAACACTTAAGGGAGTTTACGGCCCTAGCATGGAGCTTACGGCCGTAAACTCCTATATACCCTTGAATAAGTGTTTTAATGTCTCCAAATTAATCACAAGTGATTCCTAAAATTGTTCCAAGGCTTTTCATGAAGTTTTAAGGGACTTTTGGCAACATTTTTGGAGTTTACGGCCCATGAGACCCCCTCATGGCCATGAACTCCCCTAGTGTATGATTTATTATGTTTAAAGGTTTAAAACTTGTTTGTAAACACTTCTAGAATTTATTCTAAGGCTTTAGGGGTCTTAACGTGGCTTTTTAACACTTTTAAAGGAGTTTACTCCCCTTGTTATGGAGTTTACGGCCCAAGCATAAGCCTTGGCCGTAAACTCTCATTTATCCCTCAAAATATATGTTTAAAGTGTTCTAAGGCTAAAACCAATATTCTAAAATTCATATCTAAGCCTTATTAGTGTTTTGGAAGGGTTTAAGTTCATAAAAATCCCATATATATGAGTTTACGGCCCAAGCATGTTTTTGGGCAGTAAACTCATGTTTACTCTTCAAAATCCATGTTAAAGGCATTCTAAGTCCAGTCCATTAAGCCATTAAGCCATATCTAAGTCCCAAAATTGTTTAGGAGGGGTTTAAAGGCATAAAAACCCTCTTATTATGTGTTTACGGCCCAAGTTCCTTCCGGGGCCGTAAACTCATATACGAGACCTTAATTCATGTTTTAATCCCGAATTTGAATGCCAAATATGCTATACAATGAGTTTAGGAAGGTACCTCAAAGATTTGAAGCCTTAAATTGATGATTTGGACCCTTAAACTTGAATTTAGGAGAGTGGTTAGAGAGAGTAGTGAGAGAGCGAAAAAGCTTCAAATGAAAGGTTTAACATGTTTATATAGGTTGCAAAACTTGGACACAGTGGAATTCTACCCGATACCGGCATTAAACGGGGCTTTTGGTCGCACCCGATTAAGTTTTCGTTACTAGGCGCGAACGTTTCTAAAATTTTTGAAATAACTATTTTGGGCTAATTTCATGAGTTCCTAAGGGGTTTGGACACTCAATAGTATCAATTAAACATATAAGTTTGATTAACTTGACCCAAAAACGACATCGGAACGTTTCGATATATGGCGAGTTATACGGGTAGAATGGGTTTTCGGCGATGAACAACTTCGGGTTGTTACAGTTTCAACTTATCATTTTCATCCAAAAGATTCTTAAGCATGTCCTTATGGTCTTTGGACTTTATAAAAGATTCAATTTTGTCTAGACCATACATGTAAGTGGGATTTACATCATCTGAAGATACAACACTTTCACAATTGTATGCTTCGGCATCGATTTCATCCTCCTTTAACTCAAGGAAGGGCAAAATCATGCGATGTATCTTCTGGCCTATTTCACAGTTTAAATGCAGCTGAGTAATGTTAGTATAAAGTCTTTTTGCAATTAAACAAAAAACATTCCTCTGTTTTAACAATTTAAGATTGTCTCTTTGCAAATAGATATTCTCATCCCTAGACTTAACCAACTCCAACTCCTTCTGCTCAATCCATATTCTTCGCTCCTCACTCTTGGATGATACCCTGCTTATTTGGTAAGTTAGATTAGAATTCGTGACACGTGTTTGAGTTAAACAACTATCTAGATTTGAAATTCTTGAATTCAAGTTATTTAATTCTTTTTCATATGATGTTTGTGGAATTTTAAACGAAACAAAAATGGATTGTACCTTCTTGATCAGTTCATCTAGTTCACTGATCTGCACACTGAGAGGCTTTGTTGTAAAGCTCACGTCCTCTCGCTCCTTATCCACTTCGTTTCTACCATCAGTGTTGTATCCTCTCATCTGGGATACATCTGTCACCATCAGACATCTTCCACCAGCATCACCACTCTTCGCCACATATGCCTTTCCATGAGAAGGCTTTCTCACCTCATCATCTTCTGAGTCGGTTGACCACACCTGTACGCCACCGAACTCATCATCATCTACAAAATCCTGCACAACAAGAGCATTCATAGAGGGATTAGTAGTAGCTTTCTTCCTTTTAATCTCCTCTAGTCTTTTCAGGAGACTCGCTTCTTCATCCTTCTCCTCATCTTTCTCTGCCATCTTCTTCAACACGCAATCTTTTGAGTAGTGATTTTTCCCACCACAGTAAAAACAGCTGACACTAGAATCAGCTTCAACCTTCGCTTCTTTCTTTGATTCTTCAACTTTCGGCTCCTCTTTCACTTTTTCAGAGATGTAGCTTCCCTGCCAGTTTTGGTTCTTATTGGTAGGGAACTTCTTCTTGATGAACCTTCTGGGATTTGATACCATCATAGCATAGTCTTCAGCTGTTAAATCGTAGTCTCCCAGATTCAAATCTTCTTCTTCTTCTGCTGCATTCTTACCTTTAGATAGAAGAGCCAAAGATCCCATGTTTGAAACCACGCTCTTCTCTTGTAGCACAATATTTTCCTGGGATTTCGGAATCCCCACCAGTTTCGCCAAAGAATACGATTTGAACTGCTCATGTGCTTTAACCGTTGACACAACTGCCCTCCACTCGGGTCTTAGGCCATTTAAGAAAGTGCCCTTCTGTTCAATGAGATTTCTTTCAATGTCATGTTTGATCATCTTGCTGAGAAGATGATTGAACCGATCAAATGTTTGTGTAACAACCTCCTCTTGCATCTGCTTGAACTCTCCAAATTCAGAGAGAAGTAGGGTCTGAATTGAGTGCTCCAGATCTTCATCTGTGGAGTACAGCTCTCGCAGCCGGTCCCAGTTTCATTTCCATTGTTGTACCACAAGAACTTACTAATCGAAATGTGTCAGATTGAAGAGCGAATCGAATTAGTCTCAATGCCTTAATGTTGCATTGGAACTTCTCCTTTTCGTTCTCAGCGACGTCCTTCACATCTTTTAATAGATCATTATACTCCTTTTGAGTTTTAATGATTCTTGAAGTGCTTGAATGAGCGAAAGGGCCAGCTGTGATAGCTTCCCATATCAGATACCCATTATCTTCCGATCCAATAATGTAATCTTCAAAGTGATGCGTCCACACTTCATAATCTTGAGTGTAGAGGATTGGAATCTTGGTTGTTGATCCGATGCTGTTATAGATGTTGATGGGATTGGATAGAGAATCGTCCATGCTTGATCGTTTAACCTGTTATAAGATCAGACTTTGTAATACGTAATATTAGGGCAAGATGAATAATTACTGAGATACGTCAATTATTGAGTGACGGCTCAATAAATATCAATGAATGCGGAATAAACCCTAATCACTTCTTTCACAGAAGAGATGTGTATGAATTACACAGTCTCCTGCTCTGATACCAATTGATGAGTTGAAAAACTCTTTGATCGTTTAAATCTTATACAGGTTAATCAGAATAATGCAAATAGAAACATCAAACACGATAATGAATCAAAATACGTTTAATGATTCAATAGATTCACGCCTCAGCAGAGCTCGATAAAGAACTTCCGTTGTAGAGGCTTTTTAGGGTTACAATCGATAAGAGATATTCGCAGTGAATAATCGACTCTAAAATCTTACGTACAAAGATGCATGCAAGCATCTATAAATACCAAACCCTAATAATAAAATCACGGATGGACAGGCCCAATCCGGATACAAAATTGGACTAAGGACCGAGCCCAAGACGCAACACATAATGGACCCTACAGTATATAACCCTATCACATTCACTAATTACTTATAGAGTTAACTGTAATGGTCCTTTTTGAATTGTAAGTATATCCTTCTAGAAAATCCTAAATTTTCTGGTGTTATGTATGTTCCATTGACTCGTACTTGGAAAACTAGTGTAATATGACTCTATTTGTATTTAGAAAATGCTAGTAAGTTTCTCCAAAAAATCCAATATTTTCTATAGTGACTGTAATGAAGTCGTGTGTATTCCTTGAAAAATGTATGCTGTAGTGGCGCATTTATTACTAGAAAATAGTGCATTGAGTCTATATTTGTATGAATACCCTTGTATGTATGTATGTTACATCAGTTGTAGTGTAAAGTAGTGTATCCTTGTAGTGATTGTATGAAAACCTTGTATGAATATCTGGATACCCCTGCTGTAGTGTAAAATAGTATAACATAGAGTACTATAGTTTTATTTAAATAATATAAAACCAATGAAGTTATATTAACCCTGTAAACATGTATGTTAGAATATTGTTGTGAGTTTCATATAACCATGCCTGATACAACCTAGTGACCTCTGCGACGTTGTTCAGGCGTCCAAATGAAATGACATTGGTTACCCCAAAACTTCCGTTCCAATTGTAGCTAGTAGTCGGGGCATGGGATTATCAGTCCCGTATAGATCTATACACAAATCCCACACTCTCCCTCCAGGAGAGTTTGGTTATACTGTATAGGATTTAGAAACCGTACCCTGATGGGTACAACAAAGTAATGCCCCACAACCCATTATTAACTAGTTTACGTATACGGTAGTGTAGTGGCCTTTTATGGTATTTCAATATATATGTTTAACCTTGTAGTAATGTACTTGTAATAGAAAATAATTATATTTAAATAACTATTTATTAGTGTGTTTTTGTACCAATGTATTAGAGTAGTGTTTCCCAAACTATACCTATTATAGTTTGAATAAATGTTTTAATTCTGTGTATTGTACTTAGAAAAATAGTGTAGAGATTCCCAAACTATACCAATTATATTTTATTCATAATGTTCTATAATGTACTAGAAACATTTGTAATCTAATTTTATGAACATGAAATACCTTTATGCTCAACATATTACAAAAGGGTCAAAATATATAAAACATTTTTCACATACGATCTCTACTTTTGGCGTACTTTATATTCCTAACTTTTTATTGACGAGTACTATAAACTTTCGTTTATCCGTCGGCTACTTTTCATTCTATTTTAAATTTACAAATTTGTACTAATTTTGCGGCTCCTAAAGAGTAGGGACCAAGTTTTGCTCATATCTTTCGCATACAAGCTCCATTTTTGACGTTCTTTATATTCCTGACTTTATATCAACGAGTACTAAAACTTTTATTTAGACTCCATCGGCTAATTCTCACTCTATTTCAAATTTACAAATTTATACAGATTTTGCCACGTTGGAAGAGTAGGGACCAAGTTTCACTCAAATCTATCGCACACAAGCTCCATTCTAGATTTTATCTATATCGACAGATTCGTAATTTCCTCGACATCAACTTTCCTTTAGATATTTTTTTCTAACAAGCGACTGTTCTTTATTTTGTACTTTGTGACACATACTAACGTACTGTGTCGTTATCAAAAGTTATAACTTCCTAATATGATGTCGGATTTATACGTTCTTTTTATGCACAATCTTGTATTCATGAGAACTTCAACTTTCCCTTAAATTAATTTGGCTAAAAAGCAACCTATTGTATATTCACTTTTTATGACGCACATTGTTGTATCTGGCTGAACGTGAAACTTAGATAAATCATAACTTTCTCATACAAAGTCAGATTTGTGCGTTCTTTGTATCCATGTGCTTGTGCTTATGGTCTCTACGAGTTTGGTTTAGATTATTTATCTTAAATCATCTTTTATTTTTGTACTTTATTTTATCTCTTAATGATAAGTTTTATGTTAAGGTTTTCTACAAATATTGTGTAATCTTAATACTTGTTCGTATTACATGTATACGATAAAAATATATTTGCTCATAAGCCATATGAAGAACAATTACTCTATTCAACGATTTTAATTGTTTGATAAAATATATAACTATTATTATTATACCTTAAGTGCCTAGCCCGAATTTACTGACATTACAACCGAGATAAGTGGAATTGATTTAAGATAGTGAAAAAGATAATTCTTCAAAACTTCTTTGATATAAAGAGATGATGTTAGCGTAATTAAGGTTTCAAAGAAGATATGGTTAATATCATATATTGATTAAGTAGATTAGGTACAGAATTAGGTAATTATTATCGGATTTCACGTGATAGTTATCAAAGAACTCTTGAAGATTTCCCACCTGATACAAATTTTAGATACATCTTGATCTATGGCTATACATATGTGGTAAATGAAGCGTCATAAGTGGAATCCATTGGAACTAGTCAGTGGATAGAGACACATATTTCTACTAATGATGATTAATGATTAAAGAAAGATTTAGCCACTGGCAATGATCACTGAGTAAAGAAACATGTAGCTATTGTCGAAGATCAGTGAATTGGAGTTTTTTGGAAAAGGGAAGGTGTCTAATAGAAACTATGTTGATATCATAGAAGATCATTTGCACCAAGGAGTATTATGCCTCACATGACATATGTTTCCAATAGGAAAGATTACAGACACTAGGAATGGTTTTTGATGTCTCGCATAGACTATGTTGACAATAGAAAAGATTACTGACATCAGGGGTTGTTGTATCTCACATAGATTGTGTTTCTTGGAAAAGATCACTAACACTTAGTAAAATGATTTTGGTATCTCATATAAACTATTTTTTCAATACTAAAGACAATGGATACATAATTTTGAATCTATATATCAAGTTTTTTTTGGAATTGAAACATTGGTAATTCGTGTAAGATAGAGAGAAATTTGGATATTATGAAAATAAGTAAGTGGGTACTAGGTTTTGTGAGAAGGGGTCTCATTAAGTCATGATAGTTAAAAAAAACATTGAGGCTTAGGCACATATAGCATCATTCTTCACTGGGGAGAGTACAAATTCAAGTCTTTTTAAGATGTTGTTCTCGATCAATTCAATGTTTCCTATCGGTGGATGGTATCTTTTACCAGTAGAAGTTCCCACTCATACTCATCATTCAATGCGACGTAATGTTGAAATAATGGATCCTTACTGAAGGATTTCTTGGATTTTAAAGAGATAGAGAGTAGTCTTTTCGGTGACAAAAGAAATATTTCCCAAGAAATGATAAAGACTTTAAATTTTCTTTTTGAAAAGGATCTGGAGAAACGTGTAATTGTGCTTTTAATATATAAAAAGTCACATGTATCACAAGAGAGAGTACAAATTCAATAATTTCTGTCTACATTGAATCATTCAAGCCTTTTCATATAAATATTCTTGATAGTGTTGAGTTTCAAGTTGGAAATCGAGTGGAAGTGATGAACGATGATCCTGGATTCATAGGTTCATATTTTGTAGCATGAATCATGGTAAAGTCTCATGGAAGGTTTCATATGCATTATGAGATACTAGTTTAGGAGAGTGGAGCACCCTTGGTGGAAACTATCACCATGGTAAGATTCGTCCTGATCCTCCTTCAGTCACAATAGATCTGGGGGAAGGGGATCTGTTGGATGTTTTGCACAACAAAGGTTGGTGGTTGGTGTTAACAATCCATCAAGAATTAAATTCGGAAGAGCCTATTGGTTGGATGTATCTGAATAGATATCAGAGTGTAATCGGAAATGTACTAGCATGATATGTATTGAAAATCAGAAATAATATTTTTTATTATTTATTACATTTATTTTTTTTTTGTTCTATGTAAAAAGGAATACAACAAAGCTAAAAACTAAAAAAAATGTTCTGAATATAAGCAAACAAATAGTTAACAAGCAAAAGAATTTGTCTTTGAAATGTAGCACACACAATAGTTAAAAAAATGTAGAATCTCAAACATGTACTTGAATATAAAAAAAATGAAAATTAACATAGAAACCATTCCCATTTCTCCAATTAAAAATTTTATCCTTTAATAATTAAGGGATTTAGTGAAAGATCTACTTGTTGATTATGAGTGGGTATATGTAGAAGCTCAATTGTTTCTGTAATGCCTTGTTCCGAATCGCTTTCCTAATTCGGGACTGCAGCCTGAGGATATGTTGTCATAAGGCTTGGGGCCTTTAGAAAAGAGAGATATACGCCAATTCAAGTATAAATAATGTAATTGAGGTGATCTGGTAGCTAGGTTGTGTCTTGGAGCCAAAAGTATATATCAGTAAAGCACCAGTTAGAGCTCCTTATGGGTTTTGGGTTTTATTTAGAAGGCTTTAAGGCTTGGGTGTGTTTTTAGGAGCGTGGGGCTTCTCGACACCTTTTCATGGAGATAAGGTTCGTCAGGAACTAACATCGGATGAGGAAGATATGACACTTTGAAGTTATTGGCAATATTGGTCCCTAATGGAGAAAAGTGGAAAGAAGAGACCATGCATGCAAGGTGACCGGCGAAGAAGTATGCCCAATGTAAGTTGGGGATACACCCAACGTAGTGGAGTAAATGGATGCGGATGTTGGAGGCGTGCGCCCAACGTACGTTTAGATTCTCCAAACTCTAACTTTTAGGGTTAAGCACTATATAAAGAACATTATGACTCAAACCCTAGCCTCCTTACCAGCCTCTCAACCTCATAAACCCTAGATAGCTTCTCATCCTCCACGCTTGTGTGTTTTTGGCTTTGAGAAGTTCTTGGTGGTTTTTAGAAGCTTAAAAGAAGAAAGGGGAAGTTAGAGAAGAAGAACTTGAGTATCTTAAGCTCAAGGATCCGACATTACATCACCATTTGGCACTCATTAGAGGTATAAAGCTTTCAACTTGCGTCATGAATGATTAGATCTATGTTAATGGAGTTTTGGACCTCTTTAGGTCCCAATATTGCATTTTACGATTCAACTTCATTTCTAGCCTTAGAGTTGTTACCTTTAGTGATAAATGTTTCACTATATCAGTAAAGTTTCGATCTTTAAGGTCATTTTGTAACCATGCACGAATTCTAATCATTTCCATGGATGTTAGTTGCTATATTCCAAGTTTGGGTCCATTTGGTGGGTTGCAAGCCACCAAGTAATTGACTTTATGGATTAAGACGTTGAAGAGGACTTTGATATGTAATTATAGCCTTTAGAATAGAATATTAAGCGCTTAATGGAAAAGTGGCTTAACAGAGTAGTATGTTAGGCGTAAATGCATGTACGTGCAGCATACAAGCCATACAGGTGTACGCTTAGCGTACAAAGTGATGGGTTATGAGAATTCCAACACTCCTAAGTGTACATGCAACCGTAGAAAACCTTGGATCTATGTTTGTCTAAAATACATGCAAAATATGATTTCCAAGGTTTATAATCCTATCTAGCATACATGGGGAACTTTTAACATAAAACATGGTTAGAATTACATACATTGTAGTTGCTTTGATTCCCTGAAAACCTTGAGAGCCTACCACCCCAAGTGTGATGCCTCAAATGTTTCACACAACACCAAATGCTCTTGGAATAAACTATGAGAGAGAACGTCACAATTAGAAATCGGTTTTCCCTCTATGTTGCTTCTAATGACCGATTTTAGTGAGCTTCATATCCTTTATATAGTGTGTTACATATAGGGTTGCACCAAGTAAACCCTAATGTGACATGACTCTTCATTTCCGTGACCCATGGGTTTGTAACTCCCATGGAACATCCTATGGACCTTAGTGCAACTTGATAATCCATGGAGCATCTAGTCCACTGTACAAGTATGGATGACTTACACAATCAACCCATATATTTAATTAGTCTCCTTTTGATTACTTGATTAATTCAAGATTAATTCTTGATCAATACTAATTAAATAATATTATTAATATATTAGAACTTATAATATATTAATAAACCATAAGTGTTATTTCTCTCATTTTAGTTTATCCAAATGCATGATGCAATGCAACCCAAATGGACCATGCCGGGTCGGGTCAAGAACATACCAAATATAGTTATGGACTTAGACACCTTATCCAACAGTCTCCCACTTAGATAAGTCTAATAACTATAACTGCAAGTATTACTTCAGGAACCAATCAACAATCGTAGCTCTTTCAAGGACTCTCAGAACTGAGAAGATGATGATACACAATTTAAGATAAGTGATCATATAATCCTCTATTCTAGATATCAACCGGACAAATATATGGAACAATGTCTTACTTATTGTCCAGCAGTTTGTTTCCCGATTTCCGATTTGTTTGACAAAGAACTTAATTGAACACATCACCTTAGTTCTGACTGGGCCCGGTACATAGGTCAAAACAAAATCATGGAAAGGCCCAAATATCCGCATCTAATGCTAAAAGGTGTTGGATTAGGTGTCTAAGCCCATAACTATTATTGGTATGTATTCGACCCGAGAGTAGCATGGTCCATTTGGGTTGCATATCATTAGGACAATTTGTTAGGATGGACTTTTGAGAGAAGGTTATTTATGGTTTGTTAATATATTATAAGTAATAATATATTAATATGAAATCATATGTTTTAATTAGTATTGATCAAGAATTAATTTGGAATTAATTTAGTGGTCAAAAGAGACAAATTAAATCTATGGGGACTAATTATGATAATTAGTTATATTTATATGTGCTGGGCTTATGATCCATGTTGGACCAAGTTTATGTATGGATACATAAATAGTTGGGCTACATGAACAATGAATCATAAAACTCATGGGTATAGATTTGGGTTATATCCATGACCCTAGAAATCCCACATATAAATAGGTAATTTATTGCCCAAAATCACCACTAGTATCTTTTTAGAGTTTATGGTGTCTTTTGTGTGCATAGAATTCCCTCTCAAGTCCTACCTTTGTCCATGATGTGTTGTGACTTCATTTGAGGCTTCAACATTATTAGGGCTAAGCTCTTTAAGGCCAAATACACCAAGACTTCAAGCTCCATCAAAAAGTTATGTCATGCTAACTAGTATATTATGTTTTTTATGTTAAATGCATGCTAGTTGTAAGATTGATTCCTTAGAAACCATTTGCATGTATAATTAGTGAAAACATAGATCCAAGGTATTTAGGGTTGTATGTGCACCATAGGATGTTGTAGTATACCAAAACCCAACAGCGGTATCAGAGCCATCGGTTGTTTTCAATTATACTTGATGCAAGTTGCTGAAAAAAAAAACTGAAAAAAATAGAATTTTTTGCTGTCGGGACAGTAGACTCGACGAGTCCAGTGATGGACTCGTCGAGTCCATGAACAAATTCATCCAACTCGTCGAGTTGGTTCATGCACTCGACGAGTTGGACCCGCTGACAGCTTATCTTCGAGCTTTTTGGCCTGTTTTGGATTAGAATCATTACCGCAAAGTGTTTTTGTTCATAAAATTTGTTTTTTGATACTATGGTAATGTTTATTCTCATCCAAATAAAGTATAATAATCAAATTTTCAAGTTTTATACATGTTTATATGATGCTTTAAAAATGGTTATTGTGAATGTTCATGTTTATGAGTTTGTTTAGATTAATAGGAAAAATTATGAGATAATTGTTTTCAATCCAAATTAATCTAGAAGTTGTTCATAATATGTGTTTTTGTAACTTGTCCTCAAGTTACATGAAATGTCACATTTATGAATTTTAAAACTAATAAAATTTCCATAATTTATGAAAAAAATGAAGAGTCACATTTTTTAATGCTTTTAAAGTCTTCCATAACTTGTCTACAAGTTATGGAGCTTGAAGGGTTTTTCAATTAAACCACTTTAAAATTCATAAGTTATGGAAACCACATGTTTTTGAATTGTTCAAAACTTGTCCTCAAGTTTTGGAATTTGTAAAGTCAAACCCCATATACACTTTAATTCCAAACCCAAGAATTTTAAAAGTTAAAGTTCAAACTTTATGGACTTCATTAAATTAATTAAAGTGTCTAATTAAAAGAGTTAATAATTCCATAAAGACATGGTTTAAGTTTAATTAAATTAAGAGTATAGTTTAATTAATAGATTAAACCACCAAGTATTTAAAATGTGTAAAATACACCCTTATACTATTATTATTTTAAAATTATATATATATATATATATATATATATATATATATATATATATATATATGTCTGTATGTATAAGATTAAAAGTCAGTCTTACCGCTAGTAGGCCTCATTCACGAAGTCGGTCTATAAGGGAGGTATAAGGTTACTGCGTATAAAATGGCAGTTTAATGGGTGTCCACTCTCACCCACTGCTTCCTTGATTGGTGGAGGGTCGTTAGCTGAACGGGCTTGACAGGACTATAATTCTCCCTTCATTAAAAATATTAATGATAAATACGAAGTAAGTAAACCTTTTTTAAATTCCCAATCTTAGTTACTTAGTAAAATGTGAATTTGGTTTTAACCCATGAAATTCACACTTTGTACCTTACCAAGTCGTTAGTGGAGCGTGTGTGGGTAACCGACACACTAACTTGGACTAGTAAGGAAATCAAAGGGTGACTTAATGTTTATCATAGATCGGTGGAGCGCGTGTGGGTAACCGACACATCGATTAGGTGATAATATTAAGGGTACCAAGTGAGTTTGCATGGTTATTCACACCTTGTTTTGTGATCCTCGGCATCCTAGTCACAAAATTTGAGAGGGCACACTCAAGATTGAAACATGTCGTTGAAAAGTTCAATGAATCTCAAAAGATCTAGGAGTTTCAAAGCAAATTAAAACCTAATAAATTATTTCGTTTTTCATGGTGGAAATTGGTGAACCGTCATTCGTCTACCTTCAAATATCTTATAACTTGGATTATGACATCCCTCTTCCAAGTTATAAAATATTGTGTTGGGTCCTAGCCTTAATATTTCATATTGGGTGTTATATTAAGGACTTAAAAATCAACTAACTTGAATATCTCCCATTTTCGATGTCTAGTTTAGACATCTATGATCTAGCCAAATCTCTTGTAATTTCACTTCCTCCACCCCCTCCAATTATTCTCCCTAACCCACAAGTTCAAGGTCACTCAAGCCCTATTGGCAAGCAAGATCTATGTGTGATCACATCTTGGAGATGAAGTCACATATTGAAAAGCCGGTAGAGTTGGGTGTCAAAGTCTTGAGAAAGTTGGATGTTCAATCACTTTCTAAGTCACATACTATGTGACAGACCATGACTTGACCCTTAATGATCTTACCTATTTGCTTGGTGCTGCTGAATCAGAAATGATTTGAGGAATAGTAAAGCGAATTTGATTAGAAGATCAACTTCCCAAACCTTCTATTGCCAAAGGATAAGGCATTGGTTGTGAAGCTGCCTGAACAATCATAAGGTTGGTAAAGTCAAAGAGTTTGACTCTACTTCGGGTAAAGTGTGGTATCTAACTCTATTAAGTTCCTATTTGAGATTCTTATACATGGTGTGACCAGATCACATTTTGATGTTTTGTAGAATCGAAGAGAGGAAGCTTAAACGAAGTATATGCTGATTTTAATCGCGAAAATGGATTTCGATCGCATGGTTCGGTGAACAGAATTGTGAGTTGTTGCTTAAGAGTTATGAGATATTGCTTAGGAATAGATAACAACAAATTTTTCATATGCATTTGCATTGTAAGGATAAGTTTTTCCGCAAGTTTTAAATAAAATATAAGGTTTTATTTTTATATCCTTACAGTGGCATTTGTGAAAAATGGTTGTTTATAGGATTCCATTGATAGCAATATTGGAAAATGGATTTGATTCTTTCGGATGTGGTAGTGTCATAATTACCAAATAAGGAAAGATTATCATCACCCAAGTTTCAATTGGACCGAAACTTGGAATCATACAAGTTGTATGATGAATGAGAATTTTCATCATTGGAAAATTAAGTCAAGTGAAAGGACTAAGGGATTGAGTACACATTCATGTGCACTGGTCAAGTCCACCACAAAGATTGATAAGACTATTGGTCATGATTTACTAAATTTTAGTAAATATGGTTATGCTTACAAGTTTAAGTATAATTCTAAAACATTGGAAAGTATTCGATGTATGGCAGAACGAATGAGAAGAATCAAATTCGGCAGAAAGGTAAAAGTTTCTCAAATCTGAAAAGATGGGAGAGTACTTTAGTATCATGTTTTATGATCATCTTAATGATTAAGATACCATATCACAAATGATCCTCCAAGGACATCTTAGTGCTTTCTTATGGCTAAGAAGAGGAGTCTGAATTGTTGGAATGGTTAAATCAAGAAGATGAGTCATACTTCGTTCCAAAAGAAAATTATTAGAGTCATACTCCAAGATTGTAACTTGAGTGACACATCTTAAAAAAAGGTTTATTAAGACTAGTCAAATGTAAGAGTAAAATGTTTTCTACTCTTGTACTTTTGAAATTGGTAAGTTGTGATGTTTTGGATAAAACAGATACCAACTTAGGCCAATTGCGTGAAGTGTTAGTCTTGATAAGAATCCGCACTATCCCTTGAATATTTGTTTTGTCAAGGAATGGTTCTTGACAAGAGAGTCTTATATGTCAAGAGGACAGTGGGAGTCTTAAAGGTCTTGAAAGTTTCAAGAACTAATCAAGGATAAAACCTATAGTTCTTCACTAGCACACGACTTAAGGTTTATAATCTATCGTGTTGACATTTTTTGTCACTTCTAGTTAAAGTTGGCTTCGCATAGGAGTT
Source organism: Lactuca serriola (assembly GCF_051521515.1). Lineage (NCBI taxonomy): Eukaryota > Viridiplantae > Streptophyta > Magnoliopsida > Asterales > Asteraceae > Lactuca > Lactuca serriola. Next base: position 164,782,017 of record NC_136410.1, on the reverse strand, counting down.
CTGAGAGTTCTCAATTGATTGCAAAACAACTTGGAAGCAATGGCAGGCCCTTGTGCTGCCAGATGACAAGAAGTTAAGACTGCACAAGTTCAGTGCATATGAATTTGAAATTGTCACTAATCTTGTCTTGTGATTATGGTTTTGACAAAACTCACATGGAAAGGAACACATACACCATAAAATCTAAGGGTCATAAGGTTTCTCTCCGATTCATGAAAATGATGGTGAGGAAACACTTTCACTAAGTAGATTTTTACTAGATAGCAATTATGACATTTGCATTCTCAAAGTCGTTAGTGGAGCGTATGTGGGTAACCGACAGACTAACATAGACTTGTGAGAAATGAAAAAGGTCTAAACAATTGAGACTATGATTACGACATCTATTTTAATAGTTCTATAAAATTGTTTAGATACACATATGAGCTATCTAAGGAAAGGTGTATGATTTTGATAAAGTTTTATCAAAGCATCTAGTATCAGAAATCTGAGCTTTGGTAAGAGACTCAATAAAGTATTGATTTCTAGAAGTCCAACTAATTTCTGGATACATGTCAAAGCTAGTAAGAGCATAAGTGTTATGCTAATAATTATCATGTTAGTGGGAGCATGATTATTGTTGGGTCTATAAGATTGCGTCATGGGCTCAGTCCTTAGCCCAGTTTTGATTGGCGGTATTGGGCCTGTCCAACCGTGCATGTTTTTGTACTAGGGTTTAGTATATAAGTTGCATGCATGCAGTCTTAGATGTTATCGCTTTTATCATTTATTTTCTCTAAGTTTTGTAAACCCTAGCTCGCCTCTACAGCGGAAGTTCTTCATCAAGCTCTACTGAGGCGTGACTTTATTTTGAATCATAAGCATACATTTGATTCTATTCTGTGTTCATTCTCTTACTATTTTTGACTTGTTTGATTTCCATAATCATACCTGTGAAAGATCTAATCGATCTAGAGTTTAATTCTCAGTAATTGGTATCAGAGCAGGAGACTGTGTAATTCATATACATCTCTTCTGTCGAAGAAGTTTTTAGGGTTTTTAATTCCGCATTCATTGATATTAATTGAGTCGTCACTCTATATTGACGTATCTCATTAATTGTTGATCTAACCCTAACGATATATTACAAGTCCGAACTTTTACAGGTTATCGATCAAAAGTCTTTACAATGTCCATGGATGATTCACAAACCAATCCGATCAATATCTCCAACAACATAGGGTCTACGACAAGAATATCAATCTTGTATACACAAGACTATGAAGTTTGGATGCATCACTTTGAAGATTAGGTGATTGGATCGGAGGATAATGGATATTTAATCTGGGAAGCGATTACTGTAGGACCATTCGCTCACTCAAGCACTTCTAAGATTGTCAAAACATAAAAAGAGTACAATCAGCTTGTTAACGATGTCAATGATATTCCTCAGGATGAAAAGGAAAAGTTTCGATGCAATATCAAAGCCTTGAGGATGATAAGGTTTGCATTGCAGTCAGATACGTTTCGTTTGGTAAGCTCATGCGCCACGGCTAAAGAGATCTGAGACAGATTAAAAGAATTGTATTCCACTAACGAAGATTTGGAACATTCTATTCAAACTCTCTTGGTGTCTGAATTTCGAGACTTTAAGTAGGAGCCTGAAGAGAAGCTTGTTCAAACCTTTAATCGCTTCAATCATCTTTTGAGTAAGATGATAAAGCATGGGATTGAAAGGAAGGTTATCGAGCAAAAAGTTACTTTCATGAATGGTCTCAGACCCGAATGGATGGTTGTTGTATCAACAGTTAAAGCTCATGAACATTTCAAGTAATATTCTCTGGAAAAATTAGTGGGTATTTTGAAATCCCATGAGAATGCACTGTCTAAGGAAATGAATGTGGTTTCCAGCCTGGGTTCTTTAGCTCTCGTCTCTAAAGGTAAAAGCTCGGTTGATGAAGAAGAGGAATTAGATCTTGCAAATTATGATCTAACCGGTGAAGAATATGCCATGATGGTTTCCAATCCCAGAAAATTCATTAAGAATAAATTCCCAGCCAACAAGAACCGAAACTGGCATGGTAGTTACAGCGCCGAAAAGATCAAGGAGGAACCGAAGATGGGGTCAAATTCTGAAGAGTCAAAGAAAGAAGTGAAAGTTGGAGGAGACTCAGGATTCGACTGCCATTATTGTGGAGGCAAGAATGATTTTGCTAAAGATTGTAACCCGAGAAAGGAAGAAGAGAAGACAAATGAAGAAGATGAGGAAGCGAGCCTCCTGAGAAGACTAGAGGAAATCAAGAAAAGAAAGTCTGTTGCTAACAATACAACCATGAATGCTTTAATTGTGCAGGATACAAACAACAATGATGAATTTGGTGGTGTGGATGTCTGGTCCACAAATTCTGAGGATGATGAAGTCAGGAAGCCCACTCATGGGAAGGCTATGGTGGCAAAAGAAGAACATGCAATAGGAAGGTGCTTTGTGGTGACGGAAGGTGTGTCCCAAATGAGAGGATATACAATCGACGGGGGAGTTGAAGACGAAAGGGTGCGAGATGTTAGGTGTTTCGCTGCCAAACCTGTCAGTGCACAGATCAACGAATGTGATGAGTTGATCAAAAAGGTACAAAATATTTTTGCTTCTTTAAAAATACCTGTTACTAATTATGAAAAGGAATTAAATAACTAAAAGTCAAAATTCTCGAGTATAAGTAGCAGTCTCACCCAAACCCGTGTCACAAATTCTAACCTAACTGATAAAATCAGCAGGATTTCATCAAAGAGTGAGGAACGAAGGATGTGGATCGAGTAAAAGGAAAAAGAGATAATTAGGTCTAAGGATGATTTAATTTATTTGCAAAGAGACAACCTTAAACTTCTTAAACAGCAAAATGTGTTTTGTTTAGTTGCATCTTGATTGTGAAATAGGAAAGAAGATACATCGCATGATTTTACCCTTCCTTGAGTTAAAGGAGGATGAAATCGATGCGGAAGCCTACAAATGTGAAGGCGTTGTATCTTCTAACGAAGTTTCTCCAGCATATAAAATAGGTCTGGAAAAAAATGGAATCCTATATAAAGTCCAAAGACCACAAGGACATGCTCAAAAATCTGTTAGATGAAAATGATAGACTAAAATTAAGAACCGAAACCGTACAGAAATTTGACTCTTTGAACGCCAAATTAAGTTCAGAAAATAAAATTGATGTTGAAAATGCATCTGAACTTAATGAGGATGATGATCTAAGTGAAATCTCTCTAGAGGATATGGTAGACTGTTCATAATTTGTCAAAAGCGAACCTAAGTCACGCAAAAACCTGATTTCTAAAAACTCAGTTGAGTTCGCTCGCCCATCTACTGACAAAACCAAAGTTCTCAAAGATAAAGTTGCTGTGTACCAAAAGGTACAAACAACTGCAAATCGAGTCTATACAGTTCCAGGTGTCACTCCACAACAAACTGCATAATTAACAGCTATGGTAGAAGAAGACAATGCTGGCGGATGTGACGAGTTTTTCTGGTCGGCCCCAATAGACAACGCTGATGAGACTAAGGGTCTATCTCAAAAAACTTCATGGAGAGTGAAGGGTAGGTGGATACCCGAACCACTAAATGAGCCTACAAAATTGATGTGCCGAGCACAAGTGGCACTAAAACCCCATTGGGCGAACGTATGCAAACCACTAGTGAAACATCATCGGCAACAAGTGAATGTTGTGCACATACTTCGAAAAGAAAGGCCAACATTCACAGAAATCCAAAACAAGTGGCTGATAGAAAGCATCAAAGAAATCTGAGATACAAGAAGAATCTCTCAGAAAGAAAACAGTTTTGGAATTCTCAAAATCCTGACTTTATAAGGATAGAAAGGAAGCACAAATCACAAGAGGAATCAAGGAATCGAAAGGGAAGTTTTGGTCCCACGACGGGAATGAACTGAAAGAGTAGTTTCGGTCCTCACGGCAACACCAACCGAAAGGATGGTTTCGGTCCCTCTACTGAAAAGAACCGAAAGGAAGGTTTCGGTCCCTCTAACGAAAAAAACCGAAAGGAGAAGTTCGGTCCCTCGATCGAAAGGAACCGAAAGAATAGTTTCGGTCCTCAAAGTAATATCAACCGAAAGGACGGTCTCGGCTCTTCATCCAACTACAACCGAAAGAGCAGTTTCGGTCCCCATCAATACAAGTACAATCAGAAACACAGGGGATCCAAAGTCACTTCTGAATCTAACTATTCCCATTCAAATTCTCGTCATTCAATTACTTCAAAGGGAAAAGAAAAACTCTTTCCTGAAGATAACAATCTTCCAAAAGAGAATCAAAAGAATGTTGATGTCAACACCACAAACTCCAATCCTAATAAATCAACTAAAATTAAAGTTTTCACCATTAAAAGAAAAGATGAAACAACTTTATTTAAACGCACATACATGGTTGATATTTCTCTTACTATTCCCTGTCTATAAAAGGCTCACAAGGACCCAAGAAACTTTGGGTTCCTAAATCTGCTTAATATTTTGCAGGTTATTCATGACGAGCAGTTTGACGAAGAATGGTACATTAATAGTGGCTGCTCACGTCACATGACAGGAAGGAAGGAAGAACTGAGGGAGTTTCGGTCTCTCAAGGATGGTGGTATTGTGAAGTACGGCAACAGCTCATTTGGTATTATCAAAGGATATGGAATTATTACTAATGGCGAGTTATCTATAAGAGAAGTAGCCTATGTTGAAGGGCTCCAACACAATCTTATCAGTGTATCACAGCTGGTGGTTGGCACTGGATTGAAAGTATCTTTTAACGATGAAGGCTCAGAGATTGTCGAGAAGAAAACTAACAACATTCTGCTAAAGTCAAAGCGAAAAGGGGAAATGTACTCTTTGAACCTCAACCCATATCAAGGTAAACCAGCAGTCTGCTTCCTAACAAAGGCTCACTCTGATGAAAGCTGGTTATGACATAGAAGGTTGCCTCATCTAAATTTCAAGGATATTAGCTAGTTGGTTTTGGGTGATCATGTTCGAGGTCTTCCAGTTCTTAAATTTGATAAAGAACATCTTTGTGCAACATGTGAAATGGGAAAGCAGAGTAGGCAAAGTCATCCCTCTATTATCAATACTATGGTGATAGCACCATTGGAACTACTGCATATTGACTTGTGTGGTCCATCGTCCATTGAAAGTATTGGGAGAAACAAATACATTCTGGTTATAATGGATGATTTCTCTAGATTTACATGGGTATTCTTCCTGAAACAGAAGTCTGAAGCCACTCCAAAGCTTGAGCTCTTTATTAAACACGTAAAGACACAACTAATGAAGGTCGTTCGTAATGTGAGAAGGGACAATGGCCTAGAATTCAAGAACAAAGAGTTTGAAGACTTTCTTGCTGAAAGGGGGATGACTCACAATTTCTCAGCCCCTTATACTCCGTAGCAGAATGGAATCGTTGAAAGACGAAACCGATCTCTGTGTGAAGCAGCTCGAATAATGCTATGCTTCGCGTCATTACCTTTGTATTTCTGGTTTGACACAATCGCAACTGCATGTTATACTCAAAACAGATCATATTTGAACAAGAGATTCTCCATTACACCTTACGAGATTTTTAACAATCGTAAACCAAATGTGAAATTCTTTCATGTGTTCGGTTCAAGGTGCTTCATCTTCAACTCAAGAGAGAATCGATATAAGTTTTATGCTAAGGCTGATGAAGGAATTTTCTTAGGCTATTCTTTGAACTCCAAGGTGTATAGGGTTCTCAATAAGCACTCAAAGAAGATTGAAGAAACATACTATGTCACCTTTGACGATAGTTATGTTATGAAGTTGAAATCCACAGAAAGTGCAACGTAAGAGATCTTTCCAAACAATGGTCAAGTTACGATCTCTATCTCGAATCTTTTCGAGCAATACATGCTTCTGTTTGATTAGCCTCAAAAGGCAATTGATTCTGAATCAATTGGAAAAGACAACAAAGTTGATAATCTGAAACAAGTTATCAATGACGTTGCTCAAAAGATGGCTGATGATCAATCCAAAGAAATTGAAAGGCCAGAAGGAAGCGAACCTTCATTCGACCGTCCTAATGTCCAGGGGGAGGGTCCAACTCTTCATTATGATCAAGGTTCATCGTTCTAGGGGAGAACTCATCGTCTCATTTTACAAATTCTACTGAAATTCCAATTAAAGAAGGGAATACCAATACTGGTCCTGAACAGGAGTCATTCTTCGAGGGGGAAAAATACCAATGTCAATGATGATGACGTTATGTCTGAGTTAGAAGAAGAAATTAATGCCGAATTGGATCCCACTTATGATCCAAATTACCTTCCTCTTATCAAATGGACCAAAGATCACCCTTAAAGTCAAATTATCGGGGAATCTTCAAAAAAAGTGTTAACTCGATCTTAAATCAAAGCTAAACAGGCTGCACTCTATTCTCAAGTAGAGTTTTGCATGTTCAACTCCTTCATTTCCAAATTTGAACCGAAGACTATTAACTCAACACTTTATCATTCAGACTGGGTTCAAGCCATGCAAGATGAATTAAATGAGTTTGAAAGAAACAAAGTATGGCGTCTTATTCCAACTCCAAAAGGTGCTTTGGTTGTCATTCTCAAATGGGTATTCAGAAACAAGATGGATAAGGAAGGGAATGTCATTCGTAACAAAGCAAGGCTAGTGGTCAAAGGATACTGTCAGGAAGAGGGAATCGATTATGAAGAAACCTTCACTCCAGTTGCCAGATTAGAGTATGTTCGTATCTTTCTTGCTTATGCAATGCACAAGAACTTTGAAGTCTATCAAATGGACGTCAAATACGCCTTCCTCAACGGGGAACTTGAAGAAACTGTATATGTTGAGCAACCACCAGGCTTCTTGAACGAGAAGTATCTAGATCACTGTTATGTCCTTGACAAAGCTGCATATGGCCTAAAACAGGCTCCCAGAGCATGGTATGAAACTCTCACTCGTTTCTTAAAAATGTCTAAATTTAAACAAGGTTCGGTTGAACTAACCTTCTTTCGTAAGCGAGAAGGTAACAACCTTATGATAGTCCAAATTTATGTTGATGACATCATCTTTGGCTCCACGAATCCTAGCTTAACAGCTGAATTCAGGAAATTTATGGAAACTAAATTTGAGATGAGCTCAATGGGTCCAATTAATTTTTTTCTTGGATTGAACATTAGACAGGGACCCGATGGCATTTTTATTAATCAGGAGGTATACACCAAGATTCTATTAGCTAAATTTGGGATGATGGGAGACTCCAAAGTGAAAGTACCTATGGCCTTTGGAACTAAGCTTACACCCTCATTAGAGAAACCAGCAGCCGATATGACACTCTATCGGCAAATGATTGGGTCTCTGATGTATCTTACAGCTAGTAGACCTGACATCATGTTCTCATTCTGTTATTGTGCACGATTTCAAGAAAACCCACACGAACCTCATAAAAGTACCACTGGAGGACGTTAATTTCTAGATGGTAAATTGGTCAGTTGGCAATCGAAGAAACAAACCTGTGTTTCGCTATCCATTGCAGAAGCTGAATACATTGCTGCAACATCATGCACATCTCAAGTCGTATGGATACAAAGTCAACTTAGGGATTACAGACTAAACATGAAGAAAATACCACTATATTGCGACTCTGAAAGCGCAATTAGGATTTGTCACAACCTAGTGCAACACTCAAACACTAAGCATATAGCACTGAGGTACCATTTCATCAAGGATCATGTTGAAGATGGTAACGTAGAAATTCACTTCGTCAGAACGACTGATCAACTGGCAGATATATTCACGAAGGCCTTACCTGAAGCAAGCTTCAATAAGATTCTACAAGGCCTAGGAATGATGCAAGCCGAATATGTACCAAAATCACCTTCACTTTCATAAAGGTAACTAGCGAAATAGAGTGAACCGAAATGAACCGAAATGAACCGAACATTCGGTCTATTTCGGGTGAAGTTCGAACATGAACCAAACGTTTGGTCTATTTCGGGTTCGGTCCTTCTGAACTTGTTTGCTTCTTTTTCTTAACAAGGCATTTTAACTGTTTTCTAATGTACACCTTTTTCATAATTTTTTTTTACTTATAAAATCCAAAAAATATTTCTCTCTTTTATTGTCATAAAAATACTTATGAAATCCAAAAATATTTTTCTCTTTCGTTCAATTGGTCAATTCTTAAAATATTTAAAAATATTTTTTTTATTTTTTTATTTTTTTATTTTATTCTATTTACTATATATATATATATATATATATATATATATATATATATATATATATATATATATATATATATATATATATATCTAAAGTTTATCTTTTTGTTTAAGTGTGATTCTTGATGGTGAAACTAAGGCAGGTAAATGGTTTTATTAGTTAGGAGTCCCTAGAAGCATGTTGTTGTATGTCGCCTAAAGCCTTGAAAGATTTTTAAGTGAAGCCTTAATAACATGATATACACCAATCATGTTTTCCCAATACAGGCTGTCACATTCACTCTAATCATGAGCTACCTCACTCTACTCAAATTGAGTTTAGAGTTTTCTGCTTGGTCCTTCTTTCTTTAAAGCATAGGTATATTCGCTTCTTATATCATCTCCATCACTTTTCTCCATTATACTTCGTTTCACTAATATAACCCCTGAGACTCTCAGTATTCACCACTGAGGTTTATGGTTATACAACATCTGTGTTTATCATCTTAGTTTCATGCCACTATGTACTAAGTGAAACCCAAAGTACAACACCACTAATGAATTGATGGTGAATTCTAATATTCTAGATCTTACTTGTTACCTAATGAATTTTTTTTGAGTGATCTTTATGAGTTTGTCTTTCACCAAGGCGTCTCTTACCCTAAAAGATCCAGTTTATTTTCTTTTTAAGATTTCCTTACTTCCTTTTGTCACTATAACATTTATCCTACCTACTTGTTCAATAGATCACAATGATCTCACAAGTACTTCATTCAGTTTTGGTCTTATGTCAAGTACCAAAATTCTGAATTGAAGTGAAAGCCACCTTTCTTTTAACCTTCAAAAGATGCCTTTCAATACTTCTCCACAAGTTATTGATCTTTATTTAATGGGAAACCAAGTAAGAACTTCAATGTCTCTCTTGACTTTGAAGGAAGTGATTTATGCCCAGAATCCACTGTTTTATGTCTACTTAAGACATCACAGATTATCCCTTAAATTTTGCTTTATTTCTTTATCTTTTACACCCTATGCACAAAATTTTTTAATTTTCCAAACTCTAGTTCTTTTATGACTATTCAATAAAGCACTATAGGTAACGAAGATTCAAACGTATTATGAAGAGACTCTTGGGATAAAGTGGAAACTGACTCAGCGACTATCCAAACAGTTTGGCGATTTAAAAAAGTGCATTTTATGGAATGGCATGTAAAAAGGAAACGGCCTTTCTCATTCATGCGTCATCTTCGGTATGCCAACTGTTCACCCATCAAGTCAGGCGCTATTTTTGAGATAATCCAAGATCTAAGCCGAATTTTTCTCTCTCTTCCTTGTACGTATAAAAGGAATTGTAATGGTTCTCTCTCAACTTTTATCACTTACCAATTTCTCTCACAGAACACCAGTGATTTTTGCAACTGTTCATCATCTTCTCCAATCTACTACAATAGCAGACTCTTCATCAGTTCATGATACTTCCGTTCATCAACCACTGCTCACCGTCAAACCCTAACAGAACCTGATGATCGATCTCACCCCGTTTATTTATGAGCCAGACATGATGTATGTTGTTGAGTGTCCCAAATACTCACCTCTCGTCGACGCACTGACTAAAGTCGAAGTTGTTCTAATATTTTGCCTGTCTCTTGTCTACTCTACTCCCTATTATGACAAGGTTAATGAAAGGATTCACTTCGAACTCCACGATGAGAAGACCTTTATCTCCAAGCATCGATTATGTGCCCTAATTGGTCTTTCTCAAGACCCATCTTTGTTAAAACCTGAATCCATCACCACTGATCAACTATTTTCAATGTTTTATCAGATAGGGTATACCGAAGCCCTAACCACAATCACAAAGTTCAAGAAGTCTTGCCTTCCTCCACAATGGAATGGCCTTTTCACACTGTTGTTCAAGGGTCTTTCTGAGCGAAGCGCTGGCTTAGATGGTGCAAGCAAGTCATTTATGATTGTGCTGTATGGGCTATACCATGGGATCGACTTAGATTATGGGTCTATTATATGGCAGAAGTTGGTTCAAAGCTTGGTCTCTTCATCCAGGCACTCTGAGATTTCATGTGGACGATTTTGGTCGATCATCACGAACTGGGCAATGGACCGCCTTCGTGTTCCAATAATGGCGAATTCTCTGCTCTCATCCATTGCTACCTTTCACACTACAAAAATCATTGTCACAGATCCAACCAAGTACTCTTTTATTGGATCCATTCCTGAAGCAATGCTCGGTCATATCTCTGCGTCGAGTAATGTTCTCCAACAATACAAGAAACTACCATCATCGGGTCCACGGGAGCTTACGCCGTCCATGGTTCGCTCCATTGAAGAGGCTGACAAGCTAACAAAGAGGGGTAAGAAGCCAAATAATCAGAAGGAAGGACCTGTCTCTAAACCAACCAAGGGGTAAACCCCCAAGAAGCGAAAGTCTGATAAGGCTGCAACTTCTCAGGCTCAACCAAACAAGCAGAAGAAGCCTGCTAGGAGGCTTATACTACAATCCACAAGTGATTCAGATTCAGAGTATGTCCCTCCTAAGCATAAGAATGCTCCTCCTTCAGCATCTGAGAGCGAAAGCTCTGATGAAGAGGCTTTGGGCCGAGGTGATAATCCGCTTCGCTCCCCTACCCCAGAAATTCCAGTTCGCTCTAATCCTCCTTCACCTCCGCCTGTAACCATCCCTATATCCATCCCTTATATATTTCCTATTCCAACCACTCAACCGTCCACTACAATTCCCATCCCTCCTCCCATTTTCACAGATACCACTACTACCATTACTACCACTACTACCACAGGAGCTCACTTTACTGTTCCTAATCCACCAGTAACCGAACCACCTGTCACAACCGACCCTCTAGCTACTTCAAAACCCTTATCACCCATTCAATCTACCAAAACACCCCCTATTCTAGGCGGTGAGGACTTGGAATTTGATTACACGTATTTCAGTCCATACTGTGTGCAGAGCAATGATGATGATGATGAGCATGTCACAAAGCGTCATCTCAAGGCGGTAAATGAAAAGATTGATCAACTGCTTTCTTCCTCTTCCTCCGGCGCTTATTCTGAAGCTGCATTGAAGGCCTTGTTCTCCTCTGTTGTTACAGAACATAGTGCCACATTATCTGCTGCATCCAAAGAAATTGAAGCCTCTACTTCTCAGTTTCAACAAGCCTCTCTTGCTGTTGATGCTTCTACTAAGGAGTGCAAGGAAGCGACTGCAAAAGTCGATAAACTAGTCTCTGAAGCTCACCTGATTTTAGATTCCTTGCAGGCTGCTGCTGCAAAGAACGCTCAAACTGTCAACGTTTCAGTGGAGAACCTTCAACGGTCTCTTCATTCTGAACATTCCAACCTCGAAGTTGCACGCCAGGCCATTGAAGCGGCCAACGAAACTCTACACGCTAAAGTCAATGACCGATTGACTCAACTGGAGGCTGAGTTAGCTGTAGAGAATCGTATTATGGATGAGCTGGACAGACACACCTCACAGCTCAAATTGCAAACCCACAAGTTGTGTACTACTAATGCTGGGGTTGATGACCTAAAGTCAGAAAGGGAGGTCATTAGGAGTTCTGCTGCTGATGTTCACTCCATCCTCCTTCATCTCATTGAGGCTCATAATCCGATCATTAACATAACCATGAGGGGCCATCTAGCAGACAATCTAAGACCAGCATTGGACATCCTTAGTCGCATCGTGGGTGTTCCGGTGAATGGGGTCCAACCAAAACAAGGGGGAGAGAAGGTGACAACTCAACCTCCTTCTGGGCCGAAACCATCTGCTGGACCGAAGGGTAATGAGGCTTCGACCAATAAGAAGGATAAAAAGAAGAAGAAAATTGGCGAGGACGACACAGACAATGAGGATGATGTCTATGCCGAGAATCCCAAGAATCCCTTCCAGAAGGTAAAGTCCTCTGAAAAGGAATTTGAAGAAAACATCAAGAAACAAGAAGTTGAGCTCGAGCAAAAGCGAAGGGAGACGGAGCTCTTAGAGAAGAAAAAGTCCATGTTTCCTGTCTGGACTATAGACTCGCTTCAAAGATGCGCAATCAATGAGCCAAGCATTCTCTGGCTTGAGCCAGTAATGTCCTTTTGACTTGAGAGCTCCAAGGATGCATAGTTCGACATGCCAATCACATGAAAGACATTTATCTTCCATTGCTTCAATTTGACTATTGCTATTCCTTCCCCAGACCTGAAGGTAGATAAGGATATGTTGGAGTTTTACTTGGAGTTTGCTCAACCCCAGTACTTGTCCTGGAGTTCCAAGAAGATTACCACTGTCAAGGTTCTGAAGCCCTACTCAGCAGGGAAGTTTATTAATGCCAAATTCAAGGTGACTCGAGGAACCGAAGGCTCAGTCCAGAACTTCACCCTTGCTGATCTACCGAACCTTAATCCCCATGACTGGATACTCCTCAACAACATTCTTCTGTCAAATCCTCAGGAGTACCAGCCAATAATTGATCATGTCAAGCGTATGCTTGTATGCTACATTCACGAGGCAGCGAAGATGGACCAGGAGATTGCCTCTGCCATTCACAAGCGAACCACGATCAAGACTATGGGCAGAGCAGGCAACGTCAATTCTATGGTCAAGGGGAAGATAGATTCAAAGTACCACACCATTATGTTCATAAGAGGCGAAGGTCAGAAATTCCTGTTTGCTCTCGTTGACAAACAACTCTTCTTAACGTCTTGCCTGGAGCATATCTTGGAGATCATTCAGAGGTGTGATCAGAACAGTGCTACTGATAAGAAGTCATTCACTGACATGCTGAGGTGGTACATACAGTTTAGACAGACACCTCTTGCAATAATTCCTCGTCTGTTTAAAGTAATAAAGACAGTGAAGCCAACCCAGAAGAAATGATCTCTCGCCTCATTTGACGCAAAGAGGGAGATTGTTGGGTCTATAAGATTGCGTCATGGGCTCAGTGCTTAGCCCAGTTTTGATTGTTGGTATTGGGTCTGTCCAACCGTGCATGTTTTTGTACTAGGGTTTAGTATATAAGTTGCATACATGCAGTCTTAGATGTTATCGCTTTTATCATTTATTTTCTCTAAGTTTTGTAAACCTTAGCTCGCCTCTACAGCGGAAGTTCTTCATGAAGCTCTGTTGAGGCGTGACTTTATTTTGAATCATAAGCATACATTTGATTCTATTCTGTGTTCATTCTCTTACTCTTTTTGACTTCTTTGATTTCCATAATCATACCTGTGAAAGATCTAATCGATCTAGAGTTTAATTCTCAACAATTATTATGTTAAGTGTTAATTATAGAAAACAAAAGTTTCAATTCGTGAAGATGCAGGGATTGAAAAGTTGTTTTACTATAGTTAAGGGAGAGGAAATTATACTTCATTTTAAATCTTATTAGATAGTGAGATTTTAATCATGTTTAGTCAAGTATATATATGAATTTTATGTTGGAATGGTTTGACTTAAAGAAATTCTATATGTATTGTGTTTTCAAAATTCGATTATGATTACGACATCCCTCTTCATAGTCAAATTTTGAAAACATGGCAAATAAAAAAATATTGTAGCAAAAGATTGGTCTAGTTGTTGGATTAATGTCTAAGTCCATTTGGGTTGCATGGCATCATGCATTTGGATAGACTATAATGAGAGAAATAACACTTAATGTTTGTTAATATATTATAAGTTCTAATATATTAATAAGATTATTTAATTAGTATTGATCAAGAATTAATCTAGGATTAATTAAGTGATCAAAAGAAGACTAATTAAATATATGGGTTGATTGTGTAAATCATCCATACTTGTATAGTGGGCTAATGCTTCATGGATTATCAAGTTGGGCTAAAACCCATAAGGTTCAGGGCTTACCCTAATTGTGAGACTATAAAAAGATCATATCATTGGGAAAGTCGGCCACTATGAGTGAGTGATAGGGCTAGCCGATTTTCATGAAGTGTGGAATTCTCTCATGTCTTTCCAAGTGCATATGATGTTGTGTGAACCATTTGAGGTGTCACACTTGGGGCACTAGGCACTCAAGCTTCATGAAGACTTTCTACATCAAATAGGTATGTAATTCTAACTTGATATATTCATTTGAATCAATGTTATTATGCTAGTTAGGATGAATACCTTGAAGAGTTCATATTTGCATGTATTATAGAGAAAACATATATCCAAGGTATTTAGGGTTGCATGTACACTTAGGAGTGTTAGAATGCTCAAAACCCGACAGTAGTATCATGTCTTTATGTGAGACATCATGAATCGTGTCTCGTATGATTCAGATATTGGATCGGTTGCATGTGCCGCAATATTCATCTTTTCTAAATTTTCCAAATGCTCAGGGCATTAAGAAGGGAAAGGTCTAGAATTTGATATAACTAAAATGATTAAGTAATTGTCGAGGACAATCTGAGGTTTACCAAAGATTGGTTGCTCATGGACAGTTGGAAGTATAAGTGTTAATTTTGGAAAGGACCGTAATTGAGATATTCTGAAAAGAGGCAACTCTTGTTCAGAAGTGATAGCCAAAATGAGAATATAAAAATATTCACATAGGTGGAAGTTATTCAATCTGTGTTAGATGAGAAAGCTTAATGCAAGAAGGATGTTCAAACTAATGTACTTTGAATTTGAGACTTCATTTCCATGGAATTGATCTCCATTGGAATGCTTTGTAATGTCTATTGACAAGTCTTTGTGACTTTGTGCATAGTCATTACGAGAGGATCAATGCATATAAGTTTAGAATCTAACAAATTTCGTTAAATGGTAGGGATTTGGAATTCTTACATTTACGATAAAGATTTGGGATTGTGAAATGAGCATCATTGGAATCATGTTCAATTGATCTATTTCACAAGGTAAAGATCATAGATAAACATAGTTTACATGCTTGGAGCATGGGAAAACTATTGTTTTAATTCAAGTATAAAGTTGATTATTTGAAACATTATACAATGAACAATGAGTAATCAATATGGTGTTTGAATAAAAGGTGTTTTATTTACTCTCAAAGGTGCTTGGGACCTCAGAGGATTAGTATTATTCTTGTGTTTCACTTTGCATGTTTTGAATTCCAAAATAACTAGGTTATTCTCTCCAAATGACTAAGTTATTCAAACCATCCACAATCGATAATACGTTGGAAGTAGGTATTAAGGCAAGACTGTCATGAATCAGGTTTGTCGATGTCCAAGGTAGTGGACATAGTAAGAGTTACTACAACATTCATGAGTACTCCTTGAATAGGGATTCGAGTATTGGATTCAACCCACGCTCATTTGAATCACTTCATGGATTTTATCATGACTGATCATGAGACAATAATATCTTATATTCTTCAAACCTATAGATATGAGTTGTTACTATGAGTTGGTTGTACATTGATTGCACAAAAACACATTCGGTAACTCACTGTTATAAAACGTGCCTTTTTGTATGATTCAACAAGTAGTAGAACAAGACATATGAGTCAAAGTTTATCCATTCCTTTTACCTTCGGGATAAAAGTGATATCTGTGGGCCCCTCGATGATTTGGTGATGACAAACGTTATCGGGAAACAACAAATGGATAGAGAGAACGATTATAATCCATGTCTCAGTCTATATGATATCTAGAATGGAGGAATATATGATCCCGTATCTAATGGACACGTCATTTGATTTGTTAAGAGTTTGACAACGGCTTTAAGAGCTACGATTGCTAGTCGGGATCTTGGAGTCATACTTGAATAATAGTTTTAGACTTATCCAAGTGGGAGACTGTTGGATTAGGTGTCTAATCCCATAACTATTATTGGTATGTATTCAACCCGAGAGTAGCATGGTCCATTTGGGTTTCATATCATCAGGACAATTTGTTAGGATGGACTTTTGAGAGAAGGTTATTTATGGTTTATTAATATATTATAAGTAATAATATATTAATATGAAATCATATGTTTTAATTATTATTGATCAAGAATTAATTTGGAATTAATTTAGTGGTCAAAAGAGACTAATTAAATCTATGGGGACTAATTATGATAATTAGTTATATTTATATGTGTTAGGCTTATGATCCATGTTGGACCAAGTTTATGTATGGATACATAAAGAGTTGGGCTACATGAACCATGGATCATAAAATCCATGGGTATGGATTTGGGTTATATCCATGACCCTAGAAATCCCACCTATAAATAGATAATTCATTGCCCAAAATTGCCACTAGTATCTTTTTAGAGTTCATGGTGTCTTTTGTGTGCATAGAATTCTCTCTCAAGTCCTACCTTTGTGCATGATGTGTTGTGACTTCATTTGAGGCTTCCACGTTATTGAGGCTAATCTCTTTAAGGCCAAATACACCAAGACTTCAAGCTCCATTAAAAAGGTATGTCATGCTAACTAGTATATTACGTTTTTTTATGTTAAATGCATGCTAGTTGTAAGATTAATACCTTAGAAACCATTTTCATGTATAATTAGTGAAAACATAGATCCAAGGTATTTAAGGTTGTATGTGCACCATAGGATGTTGTAGTATACCAAAACCCAACAGAAGGAACATATAAAGTTCGACTCATATGCTTGTTGTACTACTTGTTGAATCACACACAAAAGTACGTTTTATAACATCGAGTTACCAATGCGTTTTCGTATGATCAATGCATAACCAACTCATAGGCATCAAGACATATCTCTATGTTTGAAGACTTATACGATATTACCGTCTCATGATCACTCGAGATAAATTCCTTGAAGTGATACCAGTGAGCGCGGGTTGAATCTAATGCTCAGAACTTATGAGCACTCATGAGTGTTGTAGCCATGTCCAACAACTTAGACCTCTGCAACCAACTGTGGAGAATTTGAATAATATGATATACCAAACATAATTATTCTGGACGTCAAAAGATGCAAAAGAAATATAGTAAACAATTGACAAAACATAACAACACTTTACTCATAAATAAACACAACTTTTATTCATCATCAAATGTCAATTACACTTTACCAATTTCAAAATTATCTAACTACTAAAACTAATATCATCCTTTAGCCCTATGCTCCGAGCATGCTGGAGATGCTTAACCCGACTCAGTCCCTTCGTGAGGGGATCTGTTGGGTTGTCATCCGATGATACCCTCTTTGCCACGAGAATTCCTTCTTCTATTCGATGTATGATGAAATGGTATTTTCAAATTGGGCCTAATACCAAATCCACTGTCACACCCCGAAAACCGAAGGCGGAAACATTTCTAGGGTTGACTCCACGTTGAGTATCAAATCCAATGAACATAGTAAGTAAAGTAGAACAACCATTACATTACATATAGAAAAGTTTTACATTTGTTTCAAAAGTAAAGTTATACAGTTGTGAAACATAGTATATAGTAACAAAACGAACTGGTCTTCTGCGCACTCCAACCTGGAACAAAATGATCTTCGGGTACCTGTTCTAACGCTGACCTAAGAACACAAACGGTTTGGAAATCAACATAACGCTGGTGAATTCATAAGCGTTTTTTGTTTTGTGAAAATGTTCGAGTTTCCTTTCTGTTTTTGAAAATGTTACACACACCAAGAAAATCCCATATTTTCTTAATAAGGTTGGTTTTTGTTCTCAACATGTAAAGTAAAGTTGTACACTGAAAACACGTTTACTCTTGTGAAAATGTACAGTTAGGTTATCTGGTTTGTTATACTATTCTGGTTACGTACCAATGTATCCCTAGGAAAGTCCCATACCTTCCTGATTGTGTATTACCAATTGTGATAGATATAAAGTTATCTGGTTTGTTACACTTTTCTAGTTATGTAATCGTTCCCCAGGAAAGCCCCATGCTTTCCTGAATGTTGGTTATCAATGTGAAAGATGTATACTGAAACCTGGTTATCTTGTGAAATGTGTTAACTTATTCATTATTACTATTAAGTAAATCACTGTTATCCTAATTGCGAGTTCCATAACCATACGATAGACTAGATATGGAAATAAGTAGTCCACATCACCTTATGACTTAAAAAATGTAGAAACCATTTGTGAAATATATAAAACATAACAGTTTATAAACCCATTTCACAAATAATATGTTTACGTGATCTGCATGTTCAAACGGTTATCAGTTGTATCAATCAGTGTTAAAAGCATATAAAATGTGAAACACACACATGAAAACAAGTTTTGATTACAAGTAATCCCTTATACTTTGCTTGTGTTCCCCCCTGAAAACAGTGAAAAATAGTGAAAATGGGTAGGGGTATGAACTCACCAGGCAAGGAAATGCGACGGTTTCGGACACTAAACGTTGCTTCGGGGCTTGATTACTCGCGATGTTCCTATGTATTATGAAATAATGTCCATATATATATATATATATATATATATATATATATATATATATATATATATATATATATATATCTAATTAGATTTACAATTACTAATCAGATGGAACATTACACTCCAATGAAGTAAAACACCTCAAAACGAGTGTTTGGAGTGACCCGGGTGACATCTATGGACTTGAAATGAAGCGAGGGACTTGGGATTTGAGTTTACTCCACAAGAGTAAACTCCCTAATGGAGTTTGCGGCCATATATACCCTACATACATGAGTTCACGGCCGTGAACTCATGTTTGGGTGGTTTTGAGTGCAAAAATGGCTTAAATGGATAAGGGAATGCTAGAATGGATTTTTATAATGCCATGGATTGAATTGAATCAACATATACATCACATATGGGAGTTCACGGCTGTAAACTTGGAGTTTACGGCCGTAAACTCTCCCATGCTCAAATTATATTCATTTTGTGGCACATAGAGCAATCACATGTGATTCTAGTTAATTTTCCAAGCCTTGGGGTGAATTTAGGGCATCAAACAACATATATATTTAGGAGTTTACGGCCCTGGAGCATGTTCTATGGCCGTAAACTCTCATATGTAAGGTTTTGTTATGTTTAAGGTCTCCAAACTATTTTTAGATGGTTCTAGGATTTACCACAAGGCTATTGGTTAAGTTACAAGGCATTCTAACATGTAAAAGTGAGTTTACTCCCCATGTTTGAGGGGTTTACGGCCCAAGAACATACCTTGGCCGTAAACTCATGCTAATCCCTCAAAATCCAAGTTTAAGGTGTTCCAAGTCCAGATTTGTAAGCCATAAAGTCGTATCTAAGTCCCAACAATGATTTGGAAGGGTTAAATTGCTCAAAAACCCCATTATTATGTGTTTACGGCCCAAGCATGCTCCTTGGCCGTAAACACATGTTCCAGGTCCTAATTCACACTTTAAACATAGATTTGAAGGCTTAAGAGGTTGAATAACAAGCTAGGAAGGTTACCTCTATGATTTGGAGCCTTAAATCTTTGATTTCCTTGGCCGTAAACACATGTTCCAGGTCCTAATTCACACTTTAAACATAGATTTGAAGGCTTAAGAGGTTGAATAATAAGCTAGGAAGGTTACCTTTATGATTTGGAGCCTTAAATCTTTGATTTTGGACCTTGATCTAGGATGAGGAGAGAGGTTAGAGAGAGAGAGTAGTGAGATGAATCAAAAGCTTCAAATGAAGGCTTAGAACACTTTAAATAGTGTTCGGGAATTGGACACGGTGAAATTCTACTCGATACCGGCTTTAGATAGGGCTTTTGGTCGCACCCGGCCAAGTTGCCGTAACCCGATATGGTTGATTCTAGAAATCTTCTGATCACTAGAATGGGGTGTTAGAATGATTTCTAAATGCATTAGGACACCCATTAAGTCATTTTAGATACATGAAATTTAATAACTTAATTAAACGATGAAACCGGAAACAAATTTGGAAACGACGATTGGTTGATCGAAATGGATTACGAAAAGGGTTACAAGTAATGATACGAAATTTCGGGTTGTTACATTATCCCCCTGTTAGAGGGAATTTCGTCCCGAAATTCAAAATTAAAATACAAGACAAGATACAAATCATGGATCTGGAAAGAGTTGTGGATACTTCTGTTTCATCGAGTCTTCACGCTCCCAAGTGAACTCTGGTCCCCGCTTAGCATTCCAACGAACCTTCACTAACAGGATCCGGCTTTACTTTGTACGTTTGACTTCTCGATCCATGATTTCGATTGGTTCCTCCACAAAGTTGAGGTTTTCATTGATCTCGATCTCGTCTAAAGGAATCACTAGGGTTTCATCGGATAAGCACTTCTTGAGATTTAAAACATGGAAGAAGGGATGCATGTTGCTGAGCTCATGGGGTAAACGAAGTTTATAGGCTACCGGACCTATCCTGGCGAGGATCACGAAGGGTCCAATGTATCTCGGGTTAAGTTTCCCACGCTTTCCAAAGCGTACCGTGCCTTTCCTGGGTGAGACTTTCAACAGGACACGGTCTCTGACCTGGAATTCCAGAGGTTTCCGACGGTTATCAGCGTAACTCTTTTAGCGATCTCGTGAAGCTTTCAATCGTTCCCGGATTTGGATAATCTTCTCAGCAGTTTCTTGGATGATTTCAGGACCAGTGAGAGCACTGTCAGGGACTTGACTCTTGGCTAACTGTGTATCCCCCACCTCGGCCCAGCACAGAGGGGATCTGCACTTGCGACCGTAAAGAGCTTCGAACGGGGCAGCCCTGACGCTGGTGTGGTAACTGTTGTTGTACGATAATTCGATCAAAGATAGATGTGTGTCCCACGACTTTCCAAAATCAATAACACATGCCCTAAGCATGTGCTCTAGGGTTTGGATTGTTCTCTCACTTTGTCCGTCAGTCTGAGGATGATACGCCGTGCTCATGTCTAGTTTGGTTCCAAGGGCTTTTTGGAGAGACTGCCAGAATCTGGAGGTAAACCTACTATCTCGATCATAGATAATGGACGCAGGTACACCGTGCAGTCGAACTACCTCTTGGATGTAGATTCGCACGAGTCTTTCCATCTTGAATGATTCTTTGATCGGGATGAAATGGGCGGACTTTGTCAGACGATCGACAATTACCCAAATGTTGTCGTACCCACTCGGACACTTGGGTAGTTTGGTGATGAAATCCATGGTAATCATCTCCCATTTCCATTCGGGTATCTCGGGCTGATGGAGCAGACCCGAGGGTTTCTGGTGCTCAACTTTAACTTTGGCGCAAGTCATACACTTGCCCACGAACATAGCTATCTCAGCTTTCATGTTTGGCCACCAGTATTGTTTCTTGAGATCCAGGTACATCTTGTCCGAACTCGGGTGAACAGAGTATCTGGTCTTGTGTGCTTCCTCCATAACAATCTCCCTGAATCCTCTGGACTTTGGAATTCAGATCCGATCCATGAAGCAGTACACTCTGTCACCTCTGATCTCAAGTTTCTTTTCCATTCCTCTTAAGGATTCGATCGACATGTTCTTGGGTTTGAGGGCTTCTAACTGGGCTTCTCGGATTTGCATGGGTAAGTTGGAATGGATGGTCATCGTCTGGTTCTTCACTTTGCGGCCTGCACTCTCCTTTAGGCTAAGGGCATCTACCACCACATTGGCCTTGTCGGGATGGTAACGGATTTCACACTCATAATCGATGAGTCGTTCTACCCATCCCCGTTGCCTCATGTTCAAGTCTTTCTGATCAAAGATGTGCTGCAAGCTCTTGTGGTTAGTGAAGATCGTACACTTGGTTTCGTAGAGGTAATGTCTCCAAATCTTCAATGCAAAGACTACATCTCCTAATTCCAAGTCATGCGTGGTATAGTTGATCTCGTGTGCTTTCAGCTGTCTAGAGGCATAAGCAATCACCTTTCCTCTTTGCATAAGCACACAGCCTAAGCCTTGATTGGACGCATCGCAGTAGACAACGAAGTCCTCTGTCCCTTCGGGTAGGGACAGAACAAGCACGCTGCACAAGGATTTCTTCAACGTCTGGAATGCAGTTTCTTGCTTATCACTCCAACAAAAGGGTACACCTTTCTGTGTTAGAGTGGTTAAGGGTTTGGCGATTCTGGAAAAGTTCTGGATGAATCTCCGATAATAGCCGGTGAGACCCAAGAATTGCCGAATTTCTGTGGGTGTCTTCGGTGCCGACCAATTCTCTAACATTTTAATCTTGGAAGGATCTACATGAATACCCTCCTCGCTTACCACGTGACCGAGGAAAGTTACCTTCCGAATCCAGAACTCACACTTGGAAAATTTCGCGTACAACTTCGCGGATCTAAGGGTTTCCAACACTAACCTCAAGTGCTGTTTGTGGTCTTCTTCGCTTCTGGAGTACACAAGTATGTCATCAATGAACACAATGAAAAACTTATCCAGATAAGGACAACACACCCGGTTCAGCAGGTCCATGAACACTGCCAGTGCGTTGGTTAGACCGAAGGGCATCACTACGAACTCGTAGTGTCCATATCGAGTTCTGAAAGCTGTTTTGGACACATCACTCTCATGAACTCGTAGCTGATGGTACCCTGACCGAAGGTCTATCTTGGAGAAGTAACTGGCTCCCTGGAGTTGATCTAAGAGGTCATCTATTCACGGAAGAGGATATCGGTTTTTGAGGGTCAACTTGTTCAGATCGCGATAATCGATACACATCCGAAAGGATCCATCTTTCTTCTTGACAAACAATACCGGAGCTCCCCAGGGTGAGGAACTCGGTCTAATGAATCCTTTACTGAGCAACTCATTAAGTTGGTTGGATAAATCCTGCATTTCTGCTGGAGCTAAGTGATACGGAGACTTCGCTACAGGGGTAGCTCTAGGAATTAGGTCACTACGGAACTCGACCTGACGCTCGGGAGGAATTCCTGGAAGCTCTTCAGGAAATACATCAGGAAAGTTACAGACTTCGGGGATGCTCGCGAGGTCTTTAACTTCCTATTTCTCATGGATTACATGAGCTAAGAACGCAATGCACTCTTTTCGCAGGAGCTTTTCAGCTTTGATGCAGGAAATGATACGAAGATTGGAACTTAGTTTATCGCCATAGATTACGAGATTTTGATCCGAAGGAAGGTTGAGACGGATGGCTTTTTTGAAACAAAGGATATCAGCATGATTGGAACTCAACCAATCCATGCCGATAATGACATCAAAGCTCTTTATGGAAACCGGCATGAGATCGATAGGAAATGAATGGTCGTTCAGGGTAAGGGTACAACCTACGAATATCTCGTTAGCGCTTTCTTTCTCACCGTTAGCCATCTCGATGGTAAACGTTTCAGTTAAAGTTTTGGGATTATGTTTTAGGTTATGTTTGAACGAATGACTAACATAGCTTCTTTCAGCACCCGAATCGAAAAGAATACTAGCATATGAGTTGTCGATAAGGAACGTACCCGAGACAACAGTGGGATCGGCGACTGCTTCCTCCCGTCCTATGGCTAGGACTCTCCCGGTGTTATCAGCTGTTGACTTCTTGGGGCAGTTCTTTTTAAAGTGCCCAACTTCACCACAGTTGTAGCAGGCTTGACCAACACCTGCTCCAAAAGATTTATTGGCCGATTGGGCTAGAGCTTTGCAGAATCGAACCGTGTGCCCCTTCTTCCCACAATTGGTACATGATAATTCTCGACAGGGGCCGGGGTTGTGGTGATATTTGCACTTGTCACATAGAGGAAGATTACCAGTATACCGGCTGGTAGGAGTTGGTGCTGTGGATCCCACAACAGAAGTAGCCGCAACGGGGGTAGTAACAACATGGACTGCTACAGTTTGCTGTTTCTTGGAGGATCCTTGGGAAGATTGACCCTTCTTCTTCTTCCAGAACTTTCTCTTCTCACCACTCCTCTTAGTCGACTCAGAAGCGGTGGTGGTTTCCTCGACATCATCACTATGATCAATTAGGGTTTGGGCTAAAGTCTTAGCACTATCATAGGTATCCGGACGAGCAGCTAAGACATGACCCTTTGTTGGTTGAGTTAACCCCCAAATGAACCTCTTGATCTTTTTACTTTCAGGAGTGACTAGTCCCGGGCAGAGTAGTGCGAGATCATCGAATCGAGAGGTGTATGCTGCAATATC
This sequence comes from Lactuca serriola, assembly GCF_051521515.1. Taxonomy (NCBI): domain Eukaryota; kingdom Viridiplantae; phylum Streptophyta; class Magnoliopsida; order Asterales; family Asteraceae; genus Lactuca; species Lactuca serriola. Next base: position 164,757,828 of record NC_136410.1, on the reverse strand, counting down.
GAAACCTTTCATCTTCAGGTTCTAGAGCTCGTGCTCTAGTTTCTGCATTTCACCATGGGGGAAGTATTTGACTATCAAGAGTTCTTTCATGGCTTCCCAGCCAATGGCGTTGGCTACGGGTAGGGTCAGAGATTTGACTCGGCCATTCCACCAAATCAAGGCTTTATCAATAAAGGTACAAGCTGCGAACTTGACCTTATCAGATTCCGCACAAGCACATATTTCAAAGATGGATTCGATTTTCTCGAACCATCGGGATAAGGAAATGACACCTCTAGTGCCATCGAAGGATGTTGGTTTTGCATTCATGAAATCCTTATCGGAACCCTCCTTTCAGTGTCCCTGATTATTTTCTTGATCCTGAGTTTGAGTACCACCTCCTGAACCATCGGAATCCCCGGTGTTTAATTGAGACATAGCAGCTGCCACCGCGGCGGTAACAGCTGCCTGAAATACCACGGGGTCAATTTCAGGAGGAGGTGGTGGCGGAGGGTTGTTGGTCTTTGAGCTGGCTCTCTTTCTGGGAGGCATCTTGATCTAATAACATCAAGAAAGAGAGGATGATAAGTCCTCTGAATCGAATCGAGAGATATGACAGATATATATTCCGAATAAGCGTTAAGGCAGGAAAAAGTTATCAAAGCAGGTAAACTATCGCTAACGGAATGATCGAGGATCTATACGTGAACGAGGATTTCTACAAAGGATTGGCTCGAGAAATACTCCCATAGTATTTCATGATTCGCTACGACACTAGCTCGATGTTGTGGTATTAGGGTAAGTTTTAGGCATGTCGCATACCACAGTCACTCCCAAGCACATGTTGGCCGTGTATCGAATGAATATAGTTGGCCAGGCTATATTGATCCTAGACACGACTACATAACTGCCCAGGTTTAACCACAGTACACAACACCCATTTACTTATGTTTTGTTCTACTTGTATTTACGGATCTCGACGGCTCGGTATACTTATATACTTTTGAAAATACTTATAGTTTGAAGATACTTTTATTTCAGAGCACTTAGGCCCTTTAGTGTTTATAGTTTTATACCATGTAAGGTTTGGTATACTTTATTCACTATAAACAACGACTCTTATACCAATCTGTCACACCCCGAAAACCGAAGGCGGAAACATTTCCGGGGTTGACTCCACGTTGAGTATCAAATCCAATGCACATAGTAAGTACAGTAGAACAACCATTACATTACATATAGAAAAGTTTTACATTTGTTTCAAAAGTAAAGTTATACAGTTGTGATACATAGTATATAATAATAAAACGAACTCGTCTTCTGCACACTCCAACCTGGAACAAAATGATCTTCGGGTACCTGTTCTAACGCTAACCTGAGAACACAAGCGGTTTGGAAATCAGCATAACGCTGGTTAGTTCATAAGCGGTTTTTGTTTTGTAAAAATGTTCGAGTTTCCTTTCTGTTTCTGAAAATTTTACACACACCAAGAAAATCCCATATTTTCTTAATAAGGTTGGTTTTTGTTCTCAACATATAAAGTAAAGTTGTACACTGAGAACACGTTTACTCTTGTGAAATGTACAGGTTGGTTATCTGGTTTGTTATACTATTCTGGTTACGTACCAATGTATCCACAGGAAAGTCCCATACCTTCCTGATTGTGTATTACCAATTGTGAAAGATGTAAAGTTATCCGGTTTGTTACACTTTTCTAGTTATGTAATCGTTCCCCAGGAAAGCCCCATGCTTTCCTGAATGTTGGTTATCAATGTGAAAGATGTATACTGAAACCTGGTTATCTTGTGAAATGTGTTAAGTTATTCATTATTACTATTAAGTAATCATTGTTATCCTAATTGCGAGTTCCATAACCATACGATAGACTAGATATGGCAATAAGTAGTCCACATCACCTTATGACTTTCGTCACCCTTGAACCATTTCGGTTCAGCTGTAGCTAGCAGCCAGGTGTGGGGTAGTCAGCCCCGTATAGATCTATACACTCAATTCATGCTCTCTAATCCCAGAGATTCTGGTTACGGGTGCAGTCCTCCACTCGCGAATCTCTGTGGAGTGTTCACCGAGGAAGTGTCTCCAATCATACAAGACTAACAATTTACTAGTAATAGTATGATAATCCTCCACTCGCGTATCTCTGTGGAGTGTTACCGAGTATATACAGTGTACAAGTTTTATGTTTAAAAAGTTCTAATGACATGCTTTTAACTTAAAAAATGTAGAAACCATTTGTGAAATATATAAAACATAACAGTTTACAAACCCATTTCACAAATAATATGTTTACGTGATCTGCATGTTCAAACGGTTATCAGTTGTATCAATCAGTGTTAAAAGCATATAAAATGTGAAACACACACATGAAAACAAGTTTTGGGTACAAGTAATCCCTTGTACTTTGCTTGTGTTCCCCCCCCCCTCCCCGAAAACAGTGAAAAACAGTGAAAAAGGGTAGGGGTATGAACTCACCAGGCAAGGAAATGCGACGCTTTCGGACACTAAACGTTGGTTTGGGGCTTGATTACTTGCGATGTTCCTATGTATTATAAAATAATGTCCATATATATCTAATTAGATTTACAATTACTAATCAGATGGAACATTACACTCCAATGAAGTAAAACACCTCAAAACGAGTGTTTGGAGTGACCCGGGTGACATCTATGGACTTGAAATGAAGCGAGGGACTTGGGATTTGAGTTTAATCCACAAGAGTAAACTCCCTAATGGAGTTTGCGGCCATATATACCCTACATACATGAGTTCATGGCCGTGAACTCATGTTTGGGTGGTTTTGAGTGCTAAAATGGCTTAAATGGACAAGGGAATGCTAGAATGGATTTTTCTAATGCCATGGATTGAATTGAATCAACATATACATCACATATGGGAGTTCACGGCTGTAAACTTGGAGTTTACGGCCGTAAACTCTCCCATGCTCAAACTATATTCATTTTGTGGCACTTAGAGCAATCACATGTGATTCTAGTTAATTTTCCAAGCCTTAGGGTGAATTTAGGGCATCAAACAACATATATATGTAGGAGTTTATGGCCCTGGAGCATGTTCTATGGCCGTAAACTCTCATATGTAAGGTTTTGTTATGTTTAAGGTCTCCAAACTATTTTTAGATGGTTCTAGGATTTACCACAAGGCTATTGGTTAAGTTACAAGGCATTCTAACATGTAAAAGTGAGTTTACTCCCCATGTTTGAGGGGTTTACGGCCCAAGAACATACGTTGGTCGTAAAATCATGCTAATCCCTCAAAATCCAAGTTTAAGGTGTTCCAAGTCCAGGTTTGTAAGCCATAAAGTCGTATCTAAGTCCCAACAATGATTTGGAAGGGTTAAATTGCTCAAAAACCCCATTATTATGTGTTTACGGCCCAAGCATGCTCCTTGTCCGTAAAAACATGTTCCTAGTCCTAATTCACACTTTAAACATAGATTTGAAGGCTTAAGAGGTTGAATAACAAGCTAGGAAGGTTACCTCTATGATTTGGAGCTTTAAATCTTTGATTTTGGACCTTGATCTAGGATGAGGAGAGAGGTTAGAGAGAGAGTAGTGAGATGAAGAAAAAGCTTCAAATGAAGGCTTAGAACACTTTAAATAGTGTTCGGGAATTGGACACGGTGAAATTCTACCCGATACCGGCTTTAGACGGGGCTTTTGGTCGCACCCGGCCAAGTTGCCGTAACCCGATATGGTTGATTCTAGAAATGTTCCGATCACTAGAATGGGGTGTTAGAATGATTTCTAAATGCATTAGGACACCCATTAAGTCATTTTAGATACATGAAATTTAATGACTTAATTAAACGATGAAATCGAAAACAAATTTAGAAACGACGATTGGTTGATCGAAATGGATTAAGAAAAGGGTTACAAGTAATGATACGAAATTTCAGGTTGTTACATCCACCATCTTTGCCAAGGCCTAATACCAAATCCACCATCCACAAGTCTTCATATACAAGGCCCATCGTTGGCCCAATTTTCAAATTGGGCCCAACTGCCTAATTGGGCCTAATTCTAAGATCCATTACCAAGACATGGCCCAAAACACCATATCCATAAAGTCCAGCAAATTCCCACGTCCAACTAGTCCATAAACAACCCAATACCTGAAGCCCAAATATCATAGGCCCAACAGAGGGAGTACATAGAGCGTACTCCTATTGACGTTGACTGAAAAGCAAGACCGTCAACTCGGTACGTTGGGCGTACTGCTTCCTATTGACGTTGACTGAAAAGCAAGAGCGTACTCGGTACGTTGGGCGTACTCCTCATAAGTGCTTAATGGCTTAAGAACTTAAGCCCAAACTTCGGATCCATCGACCAAATATGCCCAGGACTCATAAAGTCTCTAACTTTATCATTTTGGACGTCCAGAAAGTTCTTAATCCAAGGTCTTAACCCATTATGATCTTTATACTACTTACATGGGACCTCTTAGACCATTAGGACCTTATTTTTATCACTCAACACCTCATCAAGAGTCTAGAAGGATAGATCATCTTGTCCAAACCACATCATACAACATCTTGGAACTTTTGGGACATGAAATGGTTCCAAAATACTAGAATGGCTAGATATATGATATACAAGCATAAAGTTTGAAGCTTTGTACTTTTTGGAGCTTCTAGGACACAAACCAACTTCAGATCTACAAGCCAATCTTCTTCTCCAACTTCTTGGTGCAATGCCTTCATCCCTAAGAGCTCAAAATATCCACTTACTCACACTCTCACATAAGAACTAGGGTTTGGGACGTTTCTGGAGTATGGAGGCTAAGAGTGACAAGAGAAAATGAACCATAAGGATGTTTATATAGCTCCTAAAATGGGTTATTAGGGTTTCCTTCTATTATGAGTACGCCCAGTGTACACAATTGTATGCCATGCGTACTAGGGCGCGCCCTAGTATGCTCATCGTACCTTATGTACGCATAGCGTACTCCTCTTGGTCCCAAAATTACAAGTTAGCCGTTGAGTTCTTCAAGGCTTTACTCTTCCAACCCGCGGGACTACAAATGACAACTTTTGGGATGTTACAACTCTCCCCCACTTAAATTCGATTTTGTCCTCGAACTCATTCCTTATTGTCTTTGGTAACCCGACATCCTGAAGAGCACCTCCGCAAGCATAGCCTCCGACGAATTTTGAAGGAGACTAAACTCAAAGGGAATCTTTACATTCCGAAGAAGATGATTCTACAATCCCATGCGGCACACAATTCTTTACCACCTAAAACCTGCGATCTGGGACCCTGGATTCTGTTTGACCCCCCGGCCGACCACTCGTACCATCCATCGCTAACTCTCTTTCCCTAACTGCTAGCAGACAATTCCACCCTGAGAACCTGAGGTTTCTACCCATAGATAGAACCATGGATCATATTCTGTTAGACGCCTACGCCCATAACTTACTATTTCCTCGCGCCAGGTATCTTGGCCTACTACAAAGAGTCAGACCGCCTTAGTCAGATCAAGCACAACTTGCCATATAATAGACCATCAGGATAAGATGTTTACATTATACCGACGATAATCCACCATGTCGCTCCTTGTCGCCCACCACTTCCAAAGAGTGCAGTCCCGCAAACGGTTACCCCACGACATACCTACCTGTACCGATCAACCAATACGACACTCATAACTAGTCCATATCATCCCCCCCATTGGGTGCGAATAACAATATACCGAGTAAATTCAACCATCAAGATGAAATTCTCAAGGTTTTTGAGCCTACCTCCTCAACCCTACCGCTCCAATTGAGCCTCCGTGCCTATGACTTCCAGTCGGCCGCATCGGGTATCTTGGCCTACTACATAGAGCAGGACCGCATCTACCCTATCCATATGCCATAGATAATCCCGAGAAAGGTTTAACCCGGTTCCCAGAACCTGAAAGACAAGACATTATACTCCCAAGCCTTCCTAAGCTGACGAATACCCATTCGGATGTACTCCCAGTCCCCAACTAGAGTAATGCCTAATCCAAGAAGATTAATCCTTTGATACACTCCAAATTGATAAGATCACCAAGATCGTCTACACTCCATCCGATCTCTAAAAACAACTTTCGATCAAACCAAAAATACACCGGAGTCTTCAGCCTCCTCCAACAGGATGTTCAATACTTCGGGACGGACCTACTGAATGTTATAACATAGCAGCATACTCAATACCCGCAAATAGGTCTACAAAACATACAGAGTCTGCAGCATGATTGGAGTGCCTCACCAGACCTTCAGCCTATCTGGACCACTCTCGGAACCTTCAGCATGTCTGGACCACCTCTCTGGGCCTTCAGCTTGTCTGGATCGTTCTCCGAGCCTTCGGCCTGACTAGTATGCCATACCAGCCTTCAGTCTATCCGGACCGCTCTAAACTATTGAGAATCACCCTGGGCCACCCCCTCCGGGTACTCTCTCTCCCATGCAGCATGTTCCCACCCACTTGGAGCTTTGAACTCCTGATCCATTCTGCGTACATAACCCCGACCTAACCCTAGGCCTCATGTCGATCGTCCACCCACTCGAAAAGTCGTGGCCCGATCCCTGACCTGCGCACCTACCACATGCGCTAAGTAACCCACATACATGCTTAAAGTATTCTCTAACCCCGACAGCTAACAGAACCCTCATTGGCCGCTACTTCATCTGAGAATTTCCAATTCTCCCCCACTTGTGACACTAGCTACTACCTGCTGACGACGTAACCAACACCCCTTAATCGTCCCTACTAGATATTATCATCCTTATTGTAACACCCAGAATCAGAAAGACTAAGAAAGGAAAGGAAAACCCTAAGTCAAGGATTAAACTCGTCGAGTCCATAGGTGAAGTCGACGAGTTGGAGCGGGATCCAGGTTACGAAATAAGTAACCGACTCGGCGAGTCGGCAAGTGGACTCGGCAAGGCTGGTCTGAACGAGGAAAATCCCTAATCCGAGGGTTTGCAGCCTATTTAAAGGACCTTATGTCCTCGCCTTAGTCCCCCTTGTCGGCCAGAAGCTGCAATACACGATTCCAAACCCTAGTTGAGTGAGAGAAGGAAGGAAGTGAGTTTAGGGCTTTTGCAAGAGGAAGGTTTGGAGGATTTGACCACTAAGGAGCTGGAGTATCCAACCCTTTTGTTGTTAGCATCAGTTTGAAGGTAACAATCTGTCATCTTGCCTTTGTTGCTTCTAAATCCTCTCATGGATGATGTTTTGGGGCCATTTTGGCATGTTAAGGAGCCATTTCAAGTTAGAAGTCCAGATCTGAGGTTGGAACTTCAAATCTAGGCTTGTTTTGGTCCAAAAACCCGTAAAGTATCAATCCTTGGTTTGTTGGTGAAGCATTTTTCCCCAAACCCTAGCCCTAGAGTGTTTTAAGCCTATAGATCCTTGGTTTCACGTAAAGTTTGCAACTTTATGTGACGAATGGACTTTGGAAGGGGGAATCTATGATTTGGAGCTCCTACATGGCTTGAAAAGCCACTGTATGGATTAAGAACTGAATCTAATCGGCGAGTCACATGGGTGGACTCGACGATTTCGATGAAGATAGGCGGGAACTCGACGAGTTGGAAGAACTACTCAGCGGGTCTGTTGAATATTGTCATGGACCCGACGAGTCTGTTCTTGGACTCGACGTGTTGGATCGTAGAACCTCAACCTTTTCTGGTTAAGACTTATATCGATGAGCTGAGTGGTGACTTAGAGAGTTGGACATGATGGGACTTAGAGATCGTTGAACTCGACAAGTCGGCGGGGGGACTCGGCGAGTTGTGGTGTATTATGAGAGTTTCAGAGCATAAGGACTCGGCAAGTCAACGGGTTGACTCCGTGAGTGGAGTCAGTCAAGAAGTTTGACTTTGACGAGGACTTTGACTTTGGAATGAGTGAACTTAGTTGGCTTCTAGAGTTCTGTTTGGATCTAAGTGTTATGTATATTGATATTGGTAGCTCGGGGAGCTAGTGGAGCAGCAGTTCAGAGAGTTGTCGGATAGCAGCCAGAGGGTTATCAGCAACGTTCAGCAGGGCAGGTGAGTTTCCCTTTTGTGTGAATGGGTCTACGGCCACAATGTTGGCCAATATAGTTATGAGTAGGAAGACCCGGGGGTTACCCCTAGGCACAATATGCTAGTATGACATTAGGGACTAAGGTCCAATGTTAGCGGGTGGGTGCCTAAGGAATGGTTTGTATGATAGTTATACTTGTTGTCTATGTGATACATGTATGTGCCTGGTAGGGAGGTGAGTGTGGGATAGGTCCCGTATCTCACCAAGAACAGAGTCTGGACGGTGTTCCATACCTCATTAGCAGTAGAGTAGGGGCGAGGCCCAAGTTAGGAAAAGAGTGAGTGTGGGTCGGGCCCGTATCTCACAGTCAGAAGGAGTGTGGACGGGGTTCCACGACTCATCAGTAGCAGGACAAGGGCGAGGCCCAAGATAGGAGAGGGCTTAGGACATGATTCAGTAGTATGTGCCCAGTTATGCGTTATGGTATGTTTATGTGTTAGAATATGTTAGCGGGCGGGGCCCAGAGACAGGCGGGGCCTAAGACAAACATATATGTATCCGAGCGGGGCTCGAAGCCAGGCGGGGCCTGGAGCGGCGGGACCGTTTTAGCAGGTGAGGCCTGTGGTAATGGGCGAGGCCTGAAGTAGCAGGCGTAGCCCAGTATTTGTAGTATGTGGTTATGTGCTCAGTATTATGTATGGCATGTAAGGATCAGTTTATATCAATGGTATGCGGTAGGTTGGGGAACTCACTAAGCTTCGTGCTTACGGTTTTCAGTTTTGGTTTCAGGTATTCAGTTTTCAAAAGAGGAGCTCGGGTGGGTTGCAGTGCACACACCACAGAAAGTTAGCCTGGGATATTTACTCTGATAATTAAACAAGTGTTTTGGAAATGAAACTATGATTTGTCATATAAACCCTTTTGTATGTTTCAATGACTTAATGATATGAATTAGTAATGTTTTTAAAAAAGAATTTTTGGGACTCGAAATTTGGGATATTACAAGTTGGTATCAGAGCCTTGGTTTGAAGGATTCAGACATACTCTCAGGTGTGTCTGAACTCAAACTAAGGGAGTGGTATAAAAGTTTTCAAAATAAAAAGACATGTTTTGTAAAAAGAGTTTTGAGAAAGAAAACAGTTTTAGAAAAGCAAAAAAATTCAAAAAGAAAAGAACTTTGATAAGAGAAAAGGGTATGGTGCATGCAACCAGCCGAGCTTAAGTAAGTACCCTAAAATACTCATACAAGTTTATGTTATGATTATCAGTTAGTAGAACAACATGCTAGATTAGGACTAAGGATCTAGGGAGGATGCCTAATGTGCCTGTTATATATGCTTTGTGTTGCATGATAGTGTCGGTTAGACAGTAGTAGGGTAGCCTGTTTAGGTTATGCCTGAGTATATGAGATTATGTTGCATGCTAGTACAGATTCTTGATATGAGATTATGATTGCTTGAGTGTGTTGTGGTTACATTTTCCCTTTTCTTCATGTTGCTTGCTTTGTGCATTGTGGGATTCTGAGTGATGGGAGTTAGCCATTAGGTGAATACGTCACGTCACATGTGATCAGGGTTGAATAATCTTAGAGCGTTGGATTTGGCCCTATTGCGCAACTCTCGTTTGAGTCTAACCGTTTTAGGGACGAATCTTTTACTCGAAGGATTATTTGAGCCTTGTCACATGTGGTGGTATTCAGGTGATGGTTAATTGGCATCGCAAAGAGGCCTTCAGCAGCTGAGGACTAGTTTGGGTGGAGTCAGAGGTTTCCCTAGGGTCAGCCTAGGATGAGATAGTGTTGGGAGCTGTAGTAGTAGAAAAAGGGACCTAGTGGAGTCGAAGCGGTTCTTAAGGAAAGTACGGATAGATATGGAAGGTAGTATGGGCCGGTACTATTGAAAGTAGAGGATCCGTACTCGATTCGGGAAAGGCTAAGATGAGAGCGGGAAACTTGTAGTGTGTGTATGATCCCTCAGTAGTGACGAGTATCCTGATAGTTATGGTGATGTGCTTTCAGAATGACGACATCGCAAGATGGACCAGTGGATGGATCAGGTGTTAGAGAGGGGTCAGGCTCAGGTTCAGGGATCGAGCAGCTCGAGGAGCGGATGAGAGAGTTTGTATCAGCTGAGATTACGCGTGATATTCTTGACCAGACTCCTGTGATCTTTAGCACGGTCAAGGAGGGCATCATTGAGATTTTGGATGAGAGGCTTGGAGCCTTTCGCATAGAGCTGATGGCTACGTTTGGAGCGCGTACTTTGAACTTCCGAGAGTTCAGGGCTTGTGGAGCTCCAGATTATCATGGGGCTAGGGACCCCATTGCTAGTGGCAGATGGTTGGCTGATGTCGCCAACGCTTTTCGTTCTAGTCGGTGTCCCGAGGGGGACAAGGTTCGACTCGCCTCCTGTCTCCTGAAGGACAGAGCACAGGATTGGTGGGAGGAGGTTGTTCATGATATCGGAGATGATTCCGCATTGGTCGCGATGACATAGAGTGATTTCTTAGCCAACTTCAAGGCCGATTTTGCACCGATTATTGAGTTGCAATAGTTAGCTCGGGAATTCCAGGATCTACAGCAGACGACCGAGACGGTGGCGGAGATCACCGCCAAGTTGAGGGAGAGGCCTCTTCTTGTTCTGTAGTATGTCGCGGATGAGGAAATGAAGAAGGCTCGATATCGCGATATGTTGCGAGACGACATCAAAGAGTTTGTGAGCCGGTCTAGTTGCAAGATGCTGGAGGATATGATTGATCGGGCCAGGGAAAGGGAGATCGATCTAGAGCACCTGGGGAAGAGGAAGCCGGAGGAGGTTCAGGTATCTAAGGGATCGGGCAAGAGGCCCATGACATCAGACTCTAGATCGAGAGGTCCTCAGGACCGGGGCCGCTGTGGCAAGTGTGGCAGGACGCATGAGGGTGCGTGTAGGAGTGGCAGCGGTGGTGATTCTAGTTGCTTCAAGTGCGGCTGGATTGGTCATTTCAGCAGAGATTATACTGCTACCACCACTCAGGGATCAGACTTGTTATGTTTCCATTGCAGTCAGAGGGGACACAAGAGGGCCCAATGTCCGAGTTTGTATTCAGCAGGACAGGTGATAGCACCTTCCCTTGCAACCGTGAGGATCACCGACGGCAGTCAGGGCTAGGCAGAGATGCTTGCAACGAGGAGCAGGGCGTATGAGTTGGTTTCAGATGAGGTGTGAGCAGCCTGATGTGCCAGGTACATATCTTCTTTCATTTCTCTATCAGCTTATGATATGGTCTGATTGTTATGGTTCTGCATCAATATTGATAACGAGACTTCGGAATTTTGCAGCCTGCTGGTGATTGAATTATATGCCATCTGCATACCTTGGATGTTATAATGATAGAGGAAGTCTTCTCCTTTAAAGTGCGCTACTTAGGATGCATTATCTGTAGCATGCCAATGGGGGGCTTGGTAGTGCCTCGCTAGTTCGGGAAGGTGTCGATTGGAAATGGATTGGTTAGATCCCCAGTTGCAGTAAGCCGGGTTTTCAGCAAAGTGATCAAGGGATGGTAGGAAGAATTGGAAATTCTTCCGGGCTGTGAGCTGTGAGGGGCTAGTCAAGTCGAAGTGGGGGAGTGCCATCTGTGTGGCAAAGGATAGAAGTAAGTACAAGACTGGGGTGGTTTCGCAGTCTTGGTAAGGAAGTAAGTAGCTCAAGTGGCTGTTTGGATGGAGGATCAGGTTAGTGGGGAGTTGGAGAAACTTTCCGACCTTGAGTTTGTGTATTCATGTCTAGCGGGTGACTGGTTCGGGAAAATCAGGTCGCAGAGCCTTCCCTAGGTGCGGGTTTAGGCGGGATATAAGACTGTGGGGTAGCTGCATCATTCCCCAGCAGCGAGTCAGTGAGGGAAGTGATGTAAGACTACGGGTAAGCCATAACTTTTATTAGCAGATTAGTTCGCGGAGTGTGGGCGGAGGCCCGTATCTCCTAGTCAGCGCGATAGGGACCAGGAAAGGCTAATCCGTTGAGGTTTAGTATGGAGTTGGCCTGCAAAGCCCTTGTTAGGCGAGGCCACTCCAGTATGCAGTTAGGTGAGACCCGTGGGCGAGACCCGTATGTTAGCAACAATATAGGTGAGACTTGTCACACCCCAAAACCAAGAATGGCGAAAACGTTATGGGGCGGAGGACGTCATGTAAAGTATCACAACACAGTAAATGTAAATAAGCAAACAACATCATCCATTGCGTTAAATATATAATTTTAATAGAAGCGTGTTCTGAACAGTTATAGACACCAAAAATAATGTAAATCAAAATAATAAGACGAGTCTTGGATGCGCTCCATCTTCTCAAAAGTTGGCCTCGGTACCTGTCTACTGATGACCTGAGAATACAAGTTATTTTGAAAGAGTTTATCAACATTAAGCTAGTGAGTTCATAAGTATTTTAGTGTCAGTGTTTGTTATCAAAATGTTTGAACGTTTGTCAAGTGTAAGTTTGTAAAATGTATGTAAGTGTTTGTAAAATTTTGAATCTCTCAGAAAAACCTATATTTTCTATTAAAGTAGCCTTCTACCAAGGCTTAACTATTTTGTATGCTCGTTTGTTGTAAAAGTGTGTAATTTCCCAAGTGTAACTATCATTTAACAAAATATAGTTTGTACATTAATGTTTAAGTGAAATAATCACTAAATATATGTAATGGGTAAATTATTGTAGTACTGTAATGTTGTATTATAAGAACTACTGCTGTACTAACTACCTTAAATCGTATTTATATTAAGGTATCATGTGACTAATTGCACCATACTATCGACTGGTAACAACGACATACGAATGGTCGTAATAACGGAATGACGTTTGGCACCCGCAGACCTGCAGGTCCAGCTGTAGCTAGCAGCAAGGTGTAGGATAGTCAATCCAGTATAGATCTATACGCAAACTCACGCTCTCCCTTCAAGAGACTCTGGCTACAACTCGGGCCATGGCAGTTAAGTCATGCTCCGATTCATATCACAATAATGAACGTATTCTTGTATATGTAATGTAATGAACTGCTCTAGCATAGTTGTACATGTTCTCTGTCTAGTATAGTTGTATATGTTCTCTCTCTAGTATAGTTGTATATGTTCTCTCTCTAGTATAGTTGTATATGTTCTCTTTCTAGTATAGTTGTATATGTTCTCTTTCTAGTATAGTTGTATATGTTCTCTTTCTAGTATAGTTGTATATGTTCTCTTTCTAGTATAGTTGTATATGTTTTCGTAGTAATAAGTATTGACTCATGAATGAACTGACTCATTGATCTAGAAATTGTAGTAGTATGATCCTGTGTTACCCCGATGGTAACTTACTAATGATGTACTGATACGCATGAATAAAGGAGTACTTTTATGTCTATATATGTACATTTGATATATAATTAATATTGAAACGACCTTCGGAGGGCTACCCGAAATCCCACCAGACCACATCTCAAGCGTGAAAAGGAAATAGGGCGGATGGCCTTCCTAAGCTCTTTAAACATTGCTTATATATCTATACATATATGGGCATGCAATTTATAAGAAGTATAACAAAGTTTAAATAAAAGTATTTGATAAGTAAAAGAGTTTGTAAAACAGTTGGAAGTAAAACAGTTTGATAAATAGTTTGAACAGTAATAAAATCATTGCTTTTCTAGTTATTAATCACATGTGATTGATGTATTAACTATAAGTATTTAACTTGTATTTAACTATAAGTATTTAACTTGTATTTAACATGTGATTGAACAGTAATAAAACATTTAAAAGTATCTCAAAGGTTAATTAAAGGGGTATGAACTCACTTGTGGTGAGTGGATTGGATTGAAGTGTCGGATACCGTGCTAGGTGGCAAACGGAGACTTGTTCACACGCACGAGCCTAGTTATCATATAATGAGCTTATATACATAACTAATTAACCAAATAATAACTAATGAAATTTAGTTGGGACACTCAGGAACATGTAAACACTTTGTATAAGTGTTATAGGTCCTAATTGTTGCATCTAAGTTGTTGTGGGACAAGGCTAAAGGGGTTTAATGTACCAAAGGGCCTTATATAAGTGTTTACTCCTCAATAAACCCCACACAAGGATTTTACGGTCGTAAACCCTTGAGTTTACGGCCGTGAACTCCAATCTTGGTGGTAATTGATGTTTTGAAGTGCTATTTGATTTCTAGAATAAGCTTTGCTTGGTTGTTTAATCCTTTGGGTAGTTTAGGGCATTAAAATACTCCTTTAAGGAGTTTACGGCCCCAAGGCCAAATCCCTTAGAGTTTATGGCCGTAAACTCTCATGGGATGGGTGTTTTTATTCTTTCAATTCCCAAGCATATGTAGGATAATTTCTAGGCATTTGTTTAAAGCTAAAGAGGACCCTAGGCACACTTTGGTGCCCTTGTTTGGAGTTTACGGCCTATGAGTATTCCTTGGCCGTAAACTCACTTTGAGGGTTGCTTTTGATGTTTTTAAGTCCATAAATTAGCTAGGAGTAAATGGGTATTAATGTCTAAAGCCTTAGGAGTGATTAGGGCACATTTTGGCCCTTGAATTTGGAGTTCACGGTCCAAGAAGTTCTTGGGCCGTGAACACCGTAAGCTAGGTGTTTGTGATTGTTTTCTAGTCTCAAATGTACATACATATAATCCTTAGCTAGTTACTTAACAAGGAAATGGAACTAGATAGCCTTTAAGCTTCATTTTGGAGTTTACTCCCCAAGAACGTTCTTGGGTGGCAAACTCCCGGATCTCACGTATTTGACATGTAATCTATGTTAATAAGCATATAACAAGTATTATAAAACAACTAGAGAAGTGTACTCACGATTTGGGATGAAAACCCGAAGATCCGTGAGAGAGAAAATGGCTTTTCTCTAGTTGGAAATGTGAATAATGAATGAATTTCGTTCAGAAATCTATTTATAGTAGAAATATTTTTTTGCAGAAAATACTTTTATTCCGAAATTTGACTCTAACATTATGAAGTTTTGAAATAATCAAGTTTCACAAACCCATGAGCATCCACTCTCCTGATATCTCCTTTAACATAAACCCTAATGTACACAAACTTATTCGGAAAAGTCTGAAATTCATTGAAACAGGTCTAGCTTCTATTGAATAGATAATGTTCGTACAAAATGGAAATTTCGGGTTGTCACAAGACTTGGGACCAGGATTGCACAATAGTATGGTTTGGGTGAGACCCGTGGGCGAGGCCCGTGCGACAGTAGTTAGTCGGGTGAGACCCGTTGGTGAGGCCCGTCAGTTTTAGTAGCACAGGTGGGACTTGGTAAGGACCTTAGGGTCAAGATAGGGGATCGAGGATCCCATGACTTGTAGCGCCAGGGTGGCATGGTAGATGGAGCAGTATTAGCTGGCCGAAGTTTCTTCGGAAGTCACTGGGAGCGACTGAGAGATTACGATGGGAATAACGACCGGTAGGAGTCCGGTAATCTAGATATTGATAGATTATTAGGGACCAGGGTGGTCTCGGTTCATCCGAAAGGCGGATAAGGGGCAGCAGAAATTTTCAGTCAGTGGCAATGATTGTAAGAATTATCCAGTGGGTACTGGCAGGAATGACCGTATTGGAAGTAGCAGGAGTAATAGATTCGGTGAAGGATAAGTCCTTCACGTCGATAAGGGAGGTAATTGGTTATGGAACGTTGCCCTGGGGAGGTCAGAAAACACACAAGGAAAAAGGGGTGAACCCCTAGGATGTCCAGCATAAGTACTCGAGGAGTACCAAAAGGTTTGTCAGTTGAGTAAGTTATGCTTCCAAGATGGTCAGGGTTAGGGTTAACCCGAGAATATTATCCGCAAGGATTAGTGTTTGTCAGAATGACTGGGCGGAAGACCAACGAAGTCAGTTAGCGGGTGTTAGGTCTATCAAGCAGAGTGTTGGAAGCAGATTGTAGGGCGATTGAACGTAGAGAAACTTCGAGGACGAAGTTTAGTTTAAGTGGGGGAGAGTTGTAACACCCAGAATCAGAAAGACTAAGAAAGGAAAGGAAACCCCTAAATCAAGGAGTCAACTCGTCGAGTCCATAAGTGAACTCGACGAGTCGGAAAAGGATCCGGGTCACAGAATAATTAACCGACTCGGCGAGTCGGCAAGTGGACTCGACGAGTCTGGTCTGAACGAGGAAAAGCCCTAATTTGAGGGTTTGCACCCTATTTAAAGGACCTTATGTCCTCTCCTTAGTCCCCCTTGTCGGCTAGAAGCTGCTATACATGATTCCAAACCCTAGTTGAGTGAGAGAAGGAAGGAAGTGAGTTTGGGGCTATTGTAAGAGGAAGGTTTGGAGGATTTGACCACTAAGGAGCTGGAGTATCCAACCCTTTTGTTGTGAGCATCATTTTGAAGGTAACAATCTATCACCTTGCCTATGTTGCTTCTAGATCTTCTCATGGATGATGTTTTCGGGCCATTTTTGGCATGTTAAGGAGCCATTTCATGTTAGATGTCCAGATCTGAGGTTGCTACTTCAGATCTAGGCTTGTTTTGGTGAAAAAACCCGTAAAGTATCAGTCCTTAGTGTGTTGGTCAAGCATGTTTGCCCGAAACCCTAGCCCTAGAGTGTTTTAAGCCTATAGCTCCTTGGTTTCACATAAAGTTTGCAACTTTACGTGAGGGATGGACTTTGGAAGGGGGAATCTATGAGTTGGAGCTCCTGCGTGGCTTGAAAAGCCACTGTATGGATTAAGAATTGAAGCTACTCAGCGAGTTGGATGAAGGTAGGTAGGAACTCGACAAGTTGGAAGAACAACTCGGCGATTTTGTTGAGTATTGCCACGGACTCGGCGAGTGTGTTCTTGGACTCGACGAGTTGGATCGTAGAACCTCAACCTTTTCCGATTAAGACTTAGATCAGTGAGCTGAGTGGTGACTCAGTGAGTTGGATAGGATGGGACTAAGAGATCGTTGTACTCGACGAGTCGGCGGGGTGACTCGGCGAGTAGTGCTGTATTGTGAGAGTTTCAGAGCATATGGACTCGATGAGTCAACGGGTTGACTCAGCGAGTGGATTCAGTCAAGAAGTTTGACTTTGACCAGGATTTAACTTTGGCAAGAGTGGACTTATTTGGCTTCTAGAGTTCTGTTTGGATCTATGTGTTATGTATATTGATATTGGCAGCTCGGGGAGCTATTGGAGCAGTGTCACACCCCAAAACCAAGAACGGCGGAAACGTTCGGTGGTCGAGGACGTCATGTGAAGTATCATAATAGTGTAAAGTAGTAAACAAGAAACAACATCATCCATTGCATTAAAGTAAAGTTTTAATACATGTTTGTTCTTTCATTGAAAATAAGACACCAAAATATGTAATCAAAATAAAAGATGAGTCTTGTCTATGCTCCGTCTTCTCAAAACCTAGCCATCGTACCTGTCTAACTGGTGACCTGAGAATACAAGTTATTTTTGTTGGGTTTTGAGCATTCTAACAATCCTAAGTGTACATGCAACCCTAAATACCTTGGATCTATGTTTTCTCTATTATACATGCAAATAAGAACTTCCAAGGTATTATCCTAATCTAGTATACAAAACAATAACTATAGCAAGATAGAATACATACCTCTTTGGAGAAGAAAATCTTCATGAAGCTAGAGTGCCTAGTGCCCCAAGTGTGACACCTCAAATGGAATCACAATCATCAAAACACTTGGAATAACTTGAGAGAATTCTTACAACTCATGAAATCGGCTAGCCCTCTCTAGAATAATACTAGTCACCAATTTTGTCAAGAATAATATCTTTATATAGTGTTACAATTAGGGCAAACCCTAATTGTCATGACTTTCCATTTCCTTGGATCCATGGGTTCAAATACACCATGGAGCATCCATGGAGCATCATATGGGTTTTGGCCCAACTAGATAATCCATGGAGCATTAGCCCACTATACAAGTATGGATGATTTACACAATCAACCCATATATTTAATTAGTCTTCTTTTGATCACTTAATTAATCCTAGATTAATTCTTGATCAATACTAATTAAATAATCTTATCATTCTTATTATTAATATACTAGAACTTATAATATATTAATAACCATAAGTGTCTTATTTCTCTCATCCAAGTGCATGATGGTATGCAACCCAAATGGACCATGTCGGGTCGGGTCAAGTCTTACCAAATATAGTTATGGACTTAGACATTAATCCAACAGTCTCCCACTTGGATAAGTCTAAAACTATTATTGCGAATGACTTCAAGAACCGACCGGCAATCGTAGCTCTCAAAAGCTTCTGTCGAACTCTGACCTTGTAGATGAACTCTGACCTTTGTCAGTGACTTGTCCATTAGATAAGGGATCATATATTCCTCCATTCTAGATATCATATGGACTGAGACATGGATTATAATCATTCTCTCTGTCCATTTGTTGTTTCCCGATTTCCGATTTATGACGACTGACTAATTGAACAAATCAAATCAGTCCTGGCCCGGCCGAGCACTTCCATTTGTCATCATCCAATCATCGAGGGGCCCACAGATATCACTTTTATCCCGAAGGTAAAAGGAATGGATAAACTTCGACTCATATGGCTTGTTCTACTACTTGTTGAATCATACATAAAAGCACTTTTTATAGCACCGAGTTACCAAATGCGGTTTCGTGCAATCAATGTACTATCAACTCATAGTAACAACTCATATCTCTAGGTTTGAAGAATATAAGATATTATCGTCTCATGATCACTCGTGATAAAATCCATGAAGTGATTCCAATGAGCGTGGGTTGAATCCAATACTCAGAACTTATGAGCACTCATGATTGCTGTAGCCTTGTCCAACACCTTAGACCTCTACAACCCATCATGACAGTCTTAATTCATATCTACTTCCAAAATATAACCGACTGTGGATGGTTTGAATAACTTAGTCATTCCGGAAGAATAACCCAGTTTATTCGGGAGTCAAAACATGCAAAGTGAAACACAATAATAATTGAATCCAATATGGTATCAACTCTTTGAACATAAATAAAACACCTTTTATTTATCACCATATGATTACACATTATTCATTGTATACTGTTTCAGCTATCAACTTTATTCTTGAATTTAAAACAATAGTTGTCCCATGCTCCAAGCATGTACACTATGTTTTCTTAAACACTAGTCATGCCATACACCAAGTATGCATACTATGTTTGTCTATGGCCTTTACTTTGTGAACTAGATCAATTGAACATAACTTCAATGATTCTCTTTTCACACTCCCAAATCCTTACTGCAAATGCAAGAATTCCAAATTCATGCCATTTACTGAAATCTGTTAGATTCTAAACTTATATGCATTGATCCTCTCGTAATGATTATGCACAAAGTCATAAAGACTTGGCAACAATCATTACAGAGTATTCCAAAGGAGATCCACTCCTTGGAAATATCCTTCTTGCATTAAGTTTCCTTAATCTTACACAGATTGAAAATTCTAACTTTGAAACATTTCCAGATTCCATTTTGACTATCACTTCTGAACAAGAGTTGCCTCCTTACAGATTATGTCAATATGGTCCTTCCAGAATTATCACTATACTTCCAACTGTCCTTGAGCAAGCAATCTTTGGTAAACCTTAGATTGTCCTCGACAATTGTTTAATCCTTTTAGTCATATCCAGTTCTAAACCTTTTCCCTTCTTAATGCCCCAGGCATTTGGAAAATTTTAGAACGGATGATTATAGCACATGTAATCGATCCTATATCCGAAGCATATGGGACACGATTCATGATGTCTCACATAAAGACTAAACCAGTCTTTTGTTATAATATTTCCATTTCAATTTGCCAAGTTCTCATAATTCAGATTATGAAAAGGGATGCCGTAATCATAATCGAATTTTAGAACGCAAATAATGGACTCATATACAGAATTTCCTTATGTTGAGCCATTCCAACATGAAATTCATATATATTTCCTTGACTAAATGATTAAAAACCTCACAATCTAAGCTTATAGATTTGAGATGAAGCATAATTTCCTCTCCCTTAATTATAGCAAAACAACTTTTTCCCAATTGAAACTTTTGTTTTCTATAATTAACATTGCTAGCTTGCAATACTTAACATAATTATCATGCTCCCACTAACATGATGATTATTAGCATAACACTTATGCTCCCACTAGCTTTGACATGTACCCAGAAATCAGCTGGACTTCTAGAAATCAATACTTTATTGACTTCCTTACCAAAGTTCAGATTTCTGATACTAGATTGTTTTGATAAGACTTTATCAAAATCATACACCTTCCCTTAGATAGCACACTTGTGTATCTAAACAATTATGAAGAGGGATGCCGTAATCATAATGTTTAGACCTTTTTGCCACTTCTCACAAGTCCATATTAGTGTGCCGGTTAACCACACGCGCTCCACTAACGACTTTGAGAATGCAAATATCACAATTGCTATCTAGCTAAAATCTACTTAGTGAAAGTGTTTCCTCACCATCATTTTCATGAATCGGAGAGAAACCTTATGACACTTAGATTTACTGGTGTATGTGTTCTTATCCATGTGAATTGTCAAAATCATAGTCACAAGACAAGGATAATGACAAATCCAAACTCATATGGATTGAACTCAATCTCAACTTCTTGCCACCTGGCAGCTCAAGGGCCTGCCATTGCTTCCAAGTTGTTGTGCAACAAATTGAGAACTCTAAGAACTCATATGCAAAACCAACTTTAACTGGAATGGGCATAGAATAAGTCAACACGATAGGTTATAAACCTCAAGTCGTGTGCTAGTGAAGAAGTTCAGGTTTTATTCTTGATTAGTTCTTGAGACTTTCAAGACCTTTAAGACTCCCACTGTCCTCTTGACCTATAAGACTCCCTTGTCAAACATCCAAGAGATAGTGCAGATTCTAATCAAGACAAACACTTCACACAATTGGCCTTAGTTGGTCTTTGTTTTATCCAAAACATCACAACTTACCAATTTCAAATGTACAAGAGTAGAAAACTTTTACTCTTACATTTGACAAGTGTTTTAAACCTTCTTTTGAGACATGTCACTCAAGTTACAATCTTGGAGTATGACTCTAAGACTAGTATTGGAACGAAGTATGACTCATCTTCTTGATTTAACCATTTCAACAATTCAAGATCCCTCTTCTTAGTCATAAGAATGCACTAAGATTTCCTTAGAGAACTAATTGTGCTATGGTTTCTTAATCATTAAGATGATCACAAAAGCTGATACTAAAGTACTCTCCCATCTTTTCAGATTTGAGAAACTTTTATCCTTCTGCCTAAATTGATTCTTCTTATTCGCTCTGCCATACATTGGAACCTTTTTCCAATGTCTCAGAATTACACTTAAGCTTGTAAGTATAATCATATTTACTGTGCTTTAGTAAACTATGACGAATAGTTTTATCAATCTTTTTGTGGTGGACTTGACCAGTGCACAAGAATGTGTACTCGATCCCTTAGTCCTTTACTTGACTCACACATCCATGTGAACAAGTAATTAGTCTTAATTTTCCAAAACTTGAAAGTTCTCATTCATCATGCTATACAACTTGCATGATTCCAAGTTCTGGTCCAATTGAAACTTGGGTGATGAGAATCTTTCCTTATTTGGTAAATATAGACATTACCACAAATGAAAGAATCAATTTCATATTTCCACTCTTGCTGTTAATGGAATCTTATAAGCAACAATTTTTCCTCAAATGCCATTGTAAGGATATTTTAAAATAAATAAAATAAAAAATTTCCTTTTATTTTAAAACTTTGCGGAAAAAAACTTATCCTTACAATCCATATGAAAACTTGTTGTTATCTATTCCTAAGCAATATCTCATAACTCCTAAGAAGTAGCTCAAGAATCCGATTTTCAAACTATGCGATAGAAATCCATCTATGCGATCAGATTCAGCATATTCTTTCTTTAAGTTTCTTCACTTTTCTTTGATTCTTAAAACATTACCATGTGACCCAGTCACATCATGTATCAAGAATCTCAGAATAGAAACTTAGCAGAGTTAGATAGTGGAATTTACCTGAAGTAGAGTCAAACTTATTGACTTTAACATCCTTAGGTAAATTTGGCAGCTTCGCAACCAATGCCCCTTCCTTTGGCAATATAAACATATGGACCCTTTGATAATGGTACATGAGACTATCCCAGACTTAGCTTTTCTCTTTACCATTTGGTCAACCGAGTTGACTATGGCCGATCCCTTTCCATTGGGAAGAGAATGCTTTACTAGATATCCAATGTCACTATTGTCAATGTCCATAAAGTTTTTAGGAAGTTGATCTTAGCAAACAGATAAGATCATTAAGGGTCTTGTCATAGTCTGTTTCATAGGTGTCCCAAAGGAACTCACTATATGACTTAGAAAGTGATTGAACCACCAACTTTCTCAAGACTTTGACACCCAACTCTCCCGGCTTGTCAATATGTGACTACATCTCCAAGATGTGACCACACCTAGACCTTGCCTTGCCAATAGGGCTTGAGTGACCTTAAACTTTTCAAGAACTTGTGGGTTGGGGAGAATAATTGAAGGAGGTGAAAGAAGTATGATTTCCAAGGAACATCATCTTCATTTAGGAAAGCTTGTTTCAAGAGATTTGGGAAGATCATAAATGTCTAAACCAGACATTATTTTGGGAGATATTCAAGATAGTTGATCTTAAGTCCTTAATATGACATCCAATATTAAATATTAAGGCTAGGACCCAACAAACTATTTTATAACTTAGAAGAGGTATGCCGTAATCCAAGCTATAAAATATTTGAAGGTAGGTGAATGATGATTCACCAATTTCCACCAAGATAAACGAAATGTATTATTAGGTTTTAATTGGTTTTGAAACTCCTAGATCTTTGAGATTCATTGAACTTTTCAAAGCCATGTTTCAATCTCGAGTGTGCCCTCCAAGTTTTGTGACTGGGATGCCGAGGATCACAAAACGAGGTGTGAAGTAACCATGCAAATCACTTGGTACCCTTAATAAATTACCCCTCAATCGATGTGCCGGTTAACCACACACGCTCCATCGATACTATGATAAATATTAAGTCACCCTTTACCTACCTTGTTAAGTCCAAGTTAGTGTGCCGGTTAACCACACACGCTCCACTAACGACTTAAACAAAGTGCAAAGTGTAATTTCATGGATTAGCACCTTATTCACATTTTTCCTAAGTAACTAAGATTGGGTATTATTAAGAGTTTAGTTACTTAGTATTATCATTAATACTTTTAATGAAGGGAGAATTCTAGTCCTGTCAAACCCGTTCGGCTAACGACCCTCCACCAGTCAAGCAAGCGGTGGGTGAGAGTGGACACCCATTAAGTTGCCATTTTATAGGCAACAACCTTATACCCACCTTATAGACCGGCTTCGTGAATGAGGCGTACTAGCGGTAAGACTGACTTTACTCTTATACATATATATATTATTAACTTATAATATTATAAAGTATAAGGGTTGAATTTTAACTTTTAAAATTCTAAGGGCTAACTTGGAATTAAAGTATTCATACTTGAAAACTTTTCAAATTCCAAAACTTGAGGGCAAGTTTTGAAACTATTCAAAACTAATTAATTCCATAACTTATGTGTTTAAAGTAGTTTTAATCCAAAAACTCTTCAAGTTCCATAACTTGAGGACAAGTTATGGAAGACTTTAAACTAATAAAAGAACTAATTTTTTCTTTATTTTATAACTTATGGATTTAATTATGGTTACATATTTTTCTTTAATGAAGTGACTCTTGAACTTCCATAACTTGAGGACAAGTTATGGAGTCATAAAAAGTTATTCAATGACACAAGACTCTTCATTTTGTAACCATTGCCAACTATTATGAGTTTTATGAGTCTTTAGTGTGACTCTTCATGTAACTTGAGGACAAGTTACACAAACACATTTTATACTCAACTCTTAGATTAAAATGGATTGAAAACAACTATTTCACTCAACATTTCTATTAATCTAAGCAACTCATAAGAACAAGATAATTCAAATCAAACTTTTTCATGTAATTAGTGTAAACCTTAAACTAATACAAAACATGAATCTATTGACAATTATCTTTGAAAATGGATTAGCATGAACATTACCACATCAAAAACAAGTTTATAAGTTCAAAAACAACTTAGGGTAATGTTCCTAGTCCATTTCTAGCCAAAACAGTCGAGTTTATGCTGTCTGGGGGTCCAACTCGTCGAGTGCACGAACCAACTCGGCGAGTTGGATGCATTTTGCCTTGGACTCGGCGAGTCCATTCATTGACTCGGCAAGTCTGCTGGGCAGACAGCATCAAAACTCGATTTTCAAGCTTCTTTTGCAAGTATAACAAGAAAACAAGCCTAGGCTCTGATACCACTGTTGGGTTTTGAGCATTCTAACACTCCTAAGTGTACATGCAACCCTAAATACCTTGGATCTATGTTTTCTCTATTATACATGCAAATAAGAACTTCCAAGGTATTATCCTAATCTAGTATACAAAACAATAACTATAGCAAGATAGAATACATACCTCTTTGGAGAAGAAAATCTTCATGAAGCTAGAGTGCCTAGTGCCCCAAGTGTGACACCTCAAATGGAATCACAATCATCAAAACACTTGGAATAACTTGAGAGAATTCTTACAACTCATGAAATCGGCTAGCCCTCTCTAGAATAATACTAGTCGCCAATTTTGTCAAGAATAATATCTTTATATAGTGTTACAATTAGGGCAAACCCTAATTGTCATGACTTTCCATTTCCTTGGATCCATGGGTTCAAATACACCATGGAGCATCCATGGAGCATCATATAGGTTTTGGCCCAACTAGATAATCCATGTAGCATTAGCCCACTATACAAGTATGGATGATTTACACAATCAACCCATATATTTAATTAGTCTTCTTTTGATCACTTAATTAATCCTAGATTAATTCTTGATCAATACTAATTAAATAATCTTATCATTCTTATTATTAATATACTAGAACTTATAATATATTAATAACCATAAGTGTCTTATTTCTCTCATCCAAGTGCATGATGGTATGCAACCCAAATGGACCATGCCGGGTCGGGTCAAGTCTTACCAAATATAGTTATGGACTTAGACATTAATCCAACAATTTTGAAAGTGAGTATTAGCGTAAAGTTGGTGAATTCATAAGTATTAATGTGTCTTTGATTTGTAAAACTGTAAAGTAATGACTTGGAAACCTTTGGAAAAAGACTGTATAAGTGTGAATTGTTTGAAAACAGTTGAAAATGTTTGAATACTCTAGCAAATCCTATGATTTCTATTAGTATAACGAGTAGGCTTCTACCAAGACCTAATTGTTTTGAAGGTAGTCTTCTACCAAGACTCATGTGTTTTGTAAGTAGTCTTCTACCAAGACTCATGTTTCTGCTATAACAAAGATGGTTTTCCTTCTTTTTGACTATTACTAACAGTACTTAGTCTAACTCTTCGTTTATGTGAATGTATCACAAAATAAGGTAATAGGAAAAATAACCATGTAAGTGTTATCCTTTTGTATTAGGATTAACACGACATCGCAAATAGCGACATGTATAACCTTTGAACATCCGTAGATTGTTCAATTTTCCTCTGTAGCTACAGCAGGGTTAAGGGTTAGTCTCGTAAAGGTTCTCCTAATATAAGTATTAACCGTAGGCATCCGTAGATGGTCATTTACCTCTGTAGCGAACAGTAGGCCAAAGGAATGGTTAGTCCCGTAACGGTACCCCTAATATAAGTAATAACCGTAGGCATCCGTAGATGTTCATCTACCACTGTTGCTAACAGGTGGGTTCCGGAATGGTTAGTCCCGTCTAGATATCCCGTTGAACTGGGATAGGCAGGACAATCTACACATAATGTACTGGTAAATCATCCTAGTGAATCTAGGTAAAAGTATCCATGTAAATGTATATAGGTAAATGTTGTTGGGTTTTGAGCATTCTAACACTCCTATGGTGTACATGCAACCCTATAAACCTTGGATCTATGTTTTCTCTATTATACATGCAAATAAGAACTTTCCAAGGCTTTAATCCTAACTAGCATATTATGATGTTCTTAATCTACAAAGTACTAGTTAGAGGACATACCTTTTGATGTAGCTTGATGTCTTCAAGCTTTAAGAGCTTAGCCCCAATAGTGTGGAAGCCTCAAGTGGAATCACAAATCACCAAGACACCTTGGAAGACTTTAGAGAATATGAATACTTGGTTCTCTCTTAGTAAAATCGGCTAGCCCTCTTAGTGTATCCACACTAGTGCCAATTTCACCAACCAAAGACATCTTTATATAGTATGGAGGATTAGGGTTAAACCCTAATACCCATGACCTTTCATTTCCTAGGATCCATGGGTTAAACACTCCATGGACTATCCATGAAAGCTTAGCCCAACCTAAATGAACTTGGCCCATTCCATATATATATAAGAGTCCATATTTAATTAGTTCCTTTTGATCACTTAATTAATTATAAATTAATTCTTGATCAATACTAATTAAATAATATGATTCCATATTAATATATTAGAACTTATAATATATTAATATTAATCATAAACATACTATTCTCAAAAGATTATCCATATAAATTGTGTCGGTGAAGTGCAACCCAAATGGACCATGCCGGGTCGGGTCAAGTACATACCAAATATAGTTATGGACTTAGACATTAATCCAACAGTCTCCCACTTGGATAAGTCTAAAACTATTATTGCGTATGACTTCAAACCTAACTGGCAATCGTAGCTCTTAAAGCTGCTGTCGAACTCTGATCTTGTCAACGAACTTGTCCATTACATAAGGGATCATATATTCCTCCATTTTAGATATCATATGGATTGAGACATGGATTATAATCATTCTCTCTGTCCATTTGTTGTTTCCCGATTTCCGATTTATGACGACTGACTAATTGAACAAATCAAATCAGTCCTGGCCCGGCCGAGCACTTCCATTTGTCATCATCAAATCATCGAGGGGCCCACAGATATCGCGTTTATCCCAAAGGTAAAAGGAATGGATAAACTTCGACTCATATGGCTTGTTCTACTACTTGTTGAATCATACACAAAGGCACGTTTTATAGCACCGAGTTACCAAATGCGTTTTCGTGCAATCAATGTACAACCAACTCATAGTAACAACTCATATCTCTAGGTTTGAAGAATATAAGATATTATCGTCTCATGATCACTCATGATAAAACCCATGAAGTGATTCCAATGAGCGCGGGTTGAATCCAATACTCAGAACTTATGAGCACTCATGAGTGTTGTAGCCCTTTGTCCAACACCTTAGACCTCTACAAGCCAACCCATGACAGTCTTAATTCATATCTACTTCCAACATATGACCGACTGTGGATGGTTTGAATAACTTAGTCATTCTGGAAGAATAACCTAGTTTATTCGGGAAGTCAAAACATGCAAAATGAAACACAATAATAATTGAATCCAATATGGTATCAACCCTTTGAACATAAATAAAACACCTTTTATTTATCACCATATGATTGCACATTATTCATTGTATACTGTTTCAGCTATCAACTTTATTCTTGAATTTAAAACAATAGTTGTCCCGTGCTCCAAGCATGTACACTATGTTTTTCTAAACACTAGTCATGCCACACACCAAGTATGCATACTATGTTTGTCTATGATCTTTACTTTGTGAACTAGATCAATTGAACATAACTTCAATGATTCTCTTTTCACACTCCCAAATCCTTACTGCAAATGCAAGAATTCCAAATTCATGCCATTTACTGAAATCTGTTAGATTCTAAACTTACATGCATTGAACCTCTTGTAATGATTATGCACAAAGTCAGAAGGACTTGACAACAACCATTACAGACCATTCCAAAGGAGATCAGCTCCTTGGGAATATCCTTCTTCCATTAAGTTTCCTAATCTTAAACAGATTGAAAAATTCTAACTTTGAAACATTTCCAGATTCCATTTTGACTATCACTTCTGAACAAGATTTGCCTCCTTACAGATTATGTCAATATGGTCCTTCCAGAATTATCACTATACTTCCAACTGTCCTTGAGCAACCAATCTTTGGTAAACCTTAGATTGTCCTCGACAATTGTTTAATCCTTTTAGTCATATCCAGTTCTAAACCTTTTCCCTTCTTAATGCCCCAGGCATTTGGAAAATTTTAGAAAGGATGAATATAGCACATGTAATCGATCCTATATCCGAAGTATATGGGAATCGATTCATGATGTCTCACATAAAGACTAAACCAGTCTTTTGCTATAACATTTCCATTTCAATTTGCCAAGTTCTCATAATTCAGATTATGAAAAGGGATGCCGTAATCATAATCGAATTTTAGAACGCAAATAATGGACTCATATACAAAATTTCCTTATGTTGAGCCATTCCAACATGAAATTCATATATATCCTTGACTAAATGATTAAAACCTCACGATCTAAGCTTATAGATTTGAGATAAAGTATAATTTTCTCTCCCTTAATTATAGCAAAACAACTTGCAATACTTATCATAATTATCATGCTCCCACTAACATGATGATTATTAGCATAACACTTATGCTCCCACTAGCTTTGACATGTACTCAGAAATCAGCTGACTTTCTTACCAAAGTTCATATTTCTGATACTAGATTGTTTTGATAAAACTTAATCAAAAGCATACACCTTCCCTTAGATATCACACTTGTGTGTCTAAACAATTATGAAAAGGGATGCCGTAATCATAATGGTTAGACCTTTTTGCTACTTCTCACAAGTCCAGGTTAGTGTGCCGGTAAACCACACACGCTCCACTAATGACTTTGAGAATGCAAATATCACAATTGCTATCTAACTAAAATCTACTTAGTGAAAGTGTTCCCTCACCATCATTTTCATGAATCGGAGAGAAACCTTATGACACTTAGATTTAATGGTGTATGTGTTCTTATCCATGTGAATTGTCAAAACCATAGACAGAAGACAAGGATAATGACAAATACAAACTCATATGGACTGAACTCAATCTTAATTTCTTGCCACCTGGCAGCTCAAGGGCCTGCCATTGCTTCCAAGAAGTTGTGCAACAAATTGAGAACTCTAAGAACTCATATGCAAAGCCAACTTTAACTGGAATGGGCACAGAATATGTCAACACGATAGGTTATAAACCTCAAGTCGTGTGCTAGTGAAGAACTTCAGGTTTATTCTTGATTAGTTCTTGAGACTTTCAAGACCTTTAAGACTCCCACTGTCCTCTTGACATATAAGACTCCCTTGTCAAACATCCAAGAGATAGTGCGGATTCTAATCAAGACAAACACTTCACACAATTGGCCTTAGTTGGTCTTTGTTTTATCCAAAACATCACAACATACCAATTTCAAATGTACAAGAGTTTTAAACCTTTATAAGACATGTCACTCAAGTTACAATCTTAGAGTATAACTCTAAGAATTGTTTTTGGAACGAAGTATGAATCATCTTCTTGATTTAACCACTTCAACAATTCAAGTTCCTCTTCTTAGCTATAAGAAGGCTCTTAGAGGATGAATTGTGATAAGGTCTCTAAATCATTAAGATGATCACAAAACTGATACGAAAGTACTCTCCCATCTTTTCAGATTTGAGAAATTTTTATCCTTCTGCCTAATTTGATTCTTCTTATTCGCTCTGTCATACATTGGAACCTTTTTCCAATGTCTCAGAGTTACACTTAAGCTTGTAAGTATAATCAAATTTACTGAGCTTTTGTAAATTATGACGAATAATCTTATCGATCTTTTGTGGTGGACTTGACCAGTGCACAAGACTATGTACTCGATCCCTTAGTCCATTACTTGACTCACACATCCATGTGAATAAGTAATTAGTCTTAATTTTCCAAAACTTGAACGTTCTCATTCATCATGCTATACAACTTCCATGATTCCAAGTTCCGGTCCACTTGAAACTTGGGTGATGAGAATTTTTCCTTATTTGGTAAATTTAGACATTACCACAAATGAAAGAATCAATTTCATATATCCACTCTTGCTATTAATGGAATCATATAAGCAACAATTTTTCTCAAATGGCATTTTAAGGATATTTTAAAATAAATAAAATCAAAAATTTTTCTTTTACTTTAAAACTTTGCGGAAAAACTTATCCTTACAATCCATATGAAAACTTCTTGTTATCTATTCCTAGGCAATATCTCATAACTCCTAAGAAGTAGCTCAAGAATCCGATCTTCAAACTACGCGATAGAAATCCATCTACGCCATCAGATTCAACATATTCTTTCTTTAAGTTTCTTCACTTTTCTTTGATTCTTAAAACATCACCATGTGACCTAGTCACATCATGTATCAGGAATCTCAGAATAGAAACTTAGCAGAGTTAGATAGTGGAATTTACCTGAAGTAGAGTCAAACTTATTGACTTCAACATCCTTAGGTAAATTTGGCAGCTTCGCAACCAATGCCCCTTCCTTTGGCAATATAAACATATGGACCCTTTGATAATGGTACAAGGGACTATCACAGACTTAGCTTTTCTCTTTACCATTTGGTCAACCGAGTTGACTATGGCTGATCCCTTTACCATTGGGAAGAGAATGCTTTTATGGATTTCCTGTGTCACTATTGTCAATGTCCATCAAGTTTTAAGGAAGTTGATCTTAACAAATAGATAAGATCATTAAGGGTCTTGTCATAGTTTGTTTCATAGGTGTCCCAAAGGAACTCACTATGTGACTTAGAAAGTGATTGAACCACCAACTTTCTCAAGACTTTGACACCCAACTCTCCCGGCTTGTCAATATGTGACTACATCTCCAAGATGTGATCACACCTAGACCTTGCCTTGCCAATAGGGCTTGAGTGACCTTGAACTTGTGGGTTAGGGAGAATAATTGGAGGAGGTGAAAGAAGTATGATTTCCATGGGACATCATCTTCATTTAGGAAAGCTTGTTTTAAGAGATTTGGGAAGATCATATATGTCTAAACCAGACATCTTTTGGGAGATATTCAAGATAGTTGATTTTAAAGTCCTTAATATGACACCCAATATGAAATATTAAGGCTAGGACCCAACAAACTATTTTATAACTCAGAAGAGGGATGCCGTAATCCAAGCTATAAAATATTTGAAGGTAGGTGAATGACGATTCACCAATTTCCACCAAGATAAACGAAATGTATTATTAGGTTTTAATTGGTTTTGAAACTCCTAGATCTTTGAGATTCATTGAACTGTTCAAAGGCATGTTTCAATCTCGAGTGTGCCCTTCAGGTTTTGTGACTGGGATGCCGAGGATCATAAAACAAGGTGTGAAGTAACCATGCAAATTACTTGGTACCCTTAAGTGTTTACCCCTCAATCGATGTGCCGGTTAACCACACACGCTCCATCGATACTATGATAAACATTAAGTTACCCTTTACCTACCTTGTTAAATACGAGTTAGTGTGCCGGTTAACCACACACGCTCCACTAACCGACTTAAACAAAGTGCAAAGTGTAATTTCATGGATTAGCACGTTATTCACATTTTCCTAAGTAACTAAGATTGGGTATTATTAAGAGTTTAGTTACTTAGTATTTATCATTAATACTTTTAATGAAGGGAGAATTATAGTCATGTCAAACCCGTTCGGCTAACGACCCTCCACCAGTCAAGCAAGCGGTGGGTGAGAGTGGACACCCATTAAGTCGTCATTTTATAGGCAACAACCTTATACCCACCTTATAGACCGGCTTCGTGAATGAGGCATACTAGCGGTAAGACTGACTTTACTCTTATACATATATATATATATATATATATATATATATATATATATATATATATTATTAACTTATAATATTATAAAGTATAAGGGTTGAATTTTAACTTTTAAAATTCTAAGGGCTAACTTGGAATTAAAGTATTCATAAGAGAAAACTTTACAAATTCCAAAACTTGAGGGCAAGTTTTGAAACTATTCAAAACTAATTAATTCCATAACTTATGTGTTTAAAGTAGTTTTAATCCAAAAACTCTTCAAGTTCCATAACTTGAGGACAAGTTATGGAAGACTTTAAACTAATAAAAGAATTAACTTTTTCTTTATTTTATAACTTATGGAATTAATTAAGGTTACACTTTTTTTTTAATTTATTATTTAATGAAGAGACTCTTGGTCCTCCATAACTTGAGGACAAATTATGGAGTCATAACACCTTTTAATTAGAACTAGACTCTTCATTTTTGTAACCTTTGCCAACTTTTATGAGTTTTAAGATTCATAAATGTGACTTATAAGTTACATAAACACATTTTATGAACTTCTTTTAGATTAATTTGGATTAAAACCAACTATCACATAATTTTATTCATTAATCTAAATTCACTCATAAAACAAGGTAACACAAAAAACTTTTGGTGATCCATAACTTATTCTTAAGTTATGGAATCCTTTAAAACATTAACACCAAATTTTGTAACTCCATAAAAACTTTGAATCAATTTTTTTAAAAAACCTTTTCATATCCATAACTTATGGAGGTTTCAAAAAATAAAACTCTTTAGATCAAACTTTTAAAACTAATAAAATAATCATATCATTTTATCTTTTATTAAATTTGACCTAATTCAACTCATAAAGCAAATTATTCAAATTTTACAAATAATTAGTTTTTCACAAGAACAAGTAATTATCTTAAAATTTGACAAACTTCATGGTTTTTTCCTTTTTTTTCAACTTGGAAAATACAATATTTGCATCAATATAACAGAAAACAACCCGTGGCTCTGATACCACTGTTGGGTTTTGAGCATTCTAACACTCCTATGGTGTACATGCAACCCTATAAACCTTGGATCTATGTTTTCTCTATTATACATGCAAATAAGAACTTTCCAAGGCTTTAATCCTAACTAGCATATTATGATGTTCTTAATCTACAAAGTACTAGTTAGAGGACATACCTTTTGATGTAGCTTGATGTCTTCAAGCTTTAAGAGCTTAGCCCCAATAGTGTGGAAGCCTCAAGTGTAATCACAAATCACCAAGACACCTTGGAAGACTTTAGAGAATATGAATACTTGGTTCTCTCTTAGTAAAATCGGCTAGCCCTCTTAGTGTATCCACACTAGTGCCAATTTCACCAACCAAAGACATCTTTATATAGTATGGAGGATTAGGGTTAAACCCTAATACCCATGACCTTTCATTTCCTAGGATCCATGGGTTAAACACTCCATGGACTATCCATGAAAGCTTAGCCCAACCTAAATGAACTTGGCCCATTCCATATATATAAGAGTCCATATTTAATTAGTTCCTTTTGATCACTTAATTAATTATAAATTAATTCTTGATCAATACTAATTAAATTTGAATAATTTGCTTTATGAGTTGAATTAGGTCAAATTTAATAAAAGATACTAATTAATTAATATGATTCCATATTAATATATTAGAACTTATAATATATTAATATTAATCATAAACATACCATTCTCAAAAGATTATCCATATAAATTGTGTCGGTGAAGTGCAACCCAAATGGACCATGCCGGGTCGGGTCAAGTACATACCAAATATAGTTATGGACTTAGACATTAATCCAACAAATGTATCTATGTAAAGGTATTCATGTAAGGTATTCATGTAAGCGTATCTATGTAGACGTATTCATGTAACATGTAATGTATAGTATAGACTAATGAATGAACTGAATCTGGTGTAATTCCTTGTAATAGGAATAATGTTTTGTGACTCCTAACTATCCCTATAATAGTTAACTGGAAGGTAATTGATTGTTCAAGAAGGTTTATACACCCTTGCTACACAAGAGTGTGGGAAAAACTGAATGAAGGATGAAAACTATAATATCAATACGTATATAAGAACATAAGTGTATAGATATAGTTTTGCTCAAGAAGGTAAAAATGGTTTTGTAAGACATTTAAGAGTTTTGAGCAATAATTAACAATGACTTGATGTCATTTTAATAAACATTTCAAACGTAATACTTTTGCCACCAAGGTATTTTTAAGACAGAAAACCATTTCATGCATCACAGTTTGAAGTATGTGAAATCTATTGGATGAAAACACATTTATAAATACATATGAGTGATTTAATAACTTGTTGTTTTCTATTTGTATCCCCCCCCCCCATTAAAGCATTTAAAATCATGTAAAACATTGATTAAGGGGTATGAACTCACCTATTGTGAGTGGTTCTAACGGGTATGCGTGTAGGGATGAGAAGTTCCACGAATGATGTCGCTAGACACAATAAGACCTAAATGACATATAAGGACACATATTGACATGAATATAGTGTTTATAACATCTGTATGAAATGAAACACCTTCTGGGACTAGGAAACACCTTGACTAAGTGTTGGAATCACATGTGATTCAACATAGGAAGGTATACAGGCACTCACAGGAGTTTACTACCATGAGTTCACGGCCCAAGGGAGTTTACGGCCGTAAACTCATGGCTATTCATGTGGGAATGCAAGTTTGAAGGCTAGGGAATGATTTAGGGACATTAGCTCTAACCTAGGATGAAAAAGACCACCTTCTTTGGAGTTTTTGAGGAGTTCACGGCCCTTATGAGTTTACTGCCATAAACGCATGGCCATTTATGTTTATTGGGGTCCTAAAGGTCATAAGGAAGCATTCTAAATATAAGCCTAAGCCTTAGGAAGTGTTTGTGGCATCAAAACACCCTAAACTTGAGTTTACGACCCATGGACCATTTCATCATGTGTTTGCGGCCGTGAACACTTATGGGTGTTGGTATTTTGATTGTTTTGGGTCCTAGACACATCAAGGTAAAGTGCTATGCTAGTCTCTTGGCTTAATGAAGGAATTTAGGGAATTTTGGCAACTTAAAATGGAGTTCACGGCCCAAGAACATCCTTGGCCATGAACTCACTTTTAGCCCTTGATTCTTAATGTTTTTGATGTCTAAACAAGCCATGGGTAGTCTCGAGGTTCAGTTCCAAAGTTTGGAGGGATATTGGGCACACTTTGGCCCTAAATTTAGTGTTCACGATCCAAGAAGACCGTGGGCCGTGAACACCATTTCCTTGGTTTTTTGATGTTGTTTTCTAGCCTTAAACTCATTAGGGTACAAGTCCAAACTAGTTTCATTGCTTAAGGAAGGGACTAGGCATCATTTAACCCTTATAAAAGAGTTTACTCCCCAAGGTGTTCTTGGGCGGTAAGCTCTCAAATCTTGTTGTTTTGATATGATTTTGATTTTATTAAGCACAATCTAAGCTATATAATACAACTAGATGCAAGTACTCACGATTTGGGATGAAAATCCGAAGATCCGTGAGAGAGAATTCGATTTTTCTCTAGTTGGAAATGTAACTAATAAATAAATATTGTAACAGCCCGAAATCTCAGGTATTATTAAATTACGTTTTTTTGGTGGTTTAAGAGGGGACTCGGCGAGTTGGAGCCTAGACTCGCCGAGTAGGATCGCAGACTTGGTCGCGGGATCGCGACTGGACTCGACGAGTCCAGGTATGGACTCGGCGAGTCGACGCTGTTTAGCGGAAACCCTAACCGTTCAGGTTTGGGACGTATAAAAGGGACTCATTGGCCGTCATTGTTCGTTTTAGCCTTCTGAGAAGAACCCTAGATCGATTGGGTGCAGCTGGAGCAAGGATCTTAGGCCATTGTTGGTTATAGAAGAGTGGTTGTGCAAGGAAGAGAGAGGATTGGCTAAAGGAGCAGCAGGGGGTCACATTCTGAGGATTGGGAATACAGAGAATACATCATCCAGGTAAGAATTCGTGTGTGCTCTGCTATATTGATGTATTTATGAAATTAGGGTTTATAGAACCCATTTAGTGATTAGATGAAGTAGTGCCCTGTTACCCAACGACTATAATCTTGTAGTAGGACCTTTAGAGGTCCAGAAGGTCCCATGCATGTGTAATTCGGGACGAGACCTATCTCAGGAAGCAGTTACTCGTCTGCATGGCATGGACTCGCCGAGTTGTTCTTCAGACTCGGCGAGTAGCTTGAAGATTTACTGGGACTCGCCGAGTTGTTCTTCAGACTCGGCGAGTGGAGTCGGGGTGGCCCCGCGATTCTTCCAGGAGTAACTCGTCGGGTCGAGGAGGGTACTCGACGAGTAGATAAGGAATCTCAGAAAGTTGGAAGACGTCCAGACTCGCCGAGTCGTCATGGTACTCGCCGAGTCTGGTCGAGTTGGCAGTTGACCGTTGACCAGAGTTGACCTAAGTCTGACTTCTTAGGGATAGTCACACTTAGAAGATATAAGTATTAATGAGATATGTAATGCTATAGGGAGGTTGTAGCTCGTCGGTTGTGCACGAGTCATTTCGGGGTTGCTAGCGTTCAGCTTCTACGAGGTGAGTCTTCTCACTATACTATACTCGGAAGGGTTTGACTGTGTGACCGGAAGGTCGGATATGTTATGTGATATGTATGCTATATGTGGTGAGTTATTTGTTATATGTGCTATGTATGTGAGCCGGAAGGCAATATGTTATGGGCCGGAAGGCGATTATGTTATGGGCCGGAAGGCGTTGTAATGAGGACCGGAAGGTCAGGGCCTGGAAAGGCGTATGTGCGTAAGTGTATATTGGGGAACTCACTAAGCATTTATGCTTACAGTTGTTGTGCATGTATTTCAGGTACTAGCGAGGACCGTGGGAAGGCGCCGGCATGATCGATGCACACTGAATAATGCTTTTATGATCTTGGGATTTTGAATATTAATATTTGACAGAATACTTAAACTATTTATGCCTTGTTTTGAATGGAAATAATTATATTTTAAAAATGAAAAATTTGTTTGAAAATTTGCGTTGTTACAATTGGTATCAGAGCCTTGGTTTGAGGGATTCGGGTGCACCTTAGGGGGTAACTGAACTCAAACCGAGGATTTGAGGAAGTTTTTTTCAAATAAAGGCATAAACTTTTGTAAATGGTTTTGTGGTAAGCAAGAAAGAAGCAATGTGTACGATCAGTCAGCGCCCGAACGGTAAAGATCCCCAAAATACCTTACAATATTATATGATATGAATTGTTATGCATGCTAGAAGACTAGGTATTCATGATAGGACTAGAGTGGCCTGATTTGTGATGCCTTAGTCCAGGGAAGTTGCCTATATGGGATGCTTTGCTAGTATGCGGGTAGATAGAGCGTATCAGAAGTAGAGTACTCACTATCCGGAGTTTGGGGAGGAGGACTTGGGATGAACATTAATGCGGTGTGGTCGGTAGTATTGGGCCCGTACTACCGAGGACACCGGGTCAGTGGGAGGCCCAAGTAAGAATCCCTGGATATCTGGGACTGAGTAGGGTTGCGTGTCGAGTACGATTATACTCGGTAGAATCTCTGATAGTTTTATGTTGTATTTCAGAGATATCATGGTTAGACCGCGTCACGGAGCAGGTACGAGCGGTGTGAGTGACGAGGATATTCGTCAGATGATCCACGAGGAGGTGGCGGCGGCGATCCGGGCTGAGATCCCGGAGATGTTTGGGTCTATCAAGACCACCCTGATGGAGACGTTCGACGAGCGGTACGCCGCATTGACTGAGGCTGCAACCGCTGCAGCTACCGCAGCTGTGGCCGCTGCCAGGCCACAGGGGGGTGATTCATTGCTGTTCCGAGAGTTTAGCAACACGAAGCCACCAGAGTTCGATGGGACGCAGGATCCGATTGCTGCGATGAGGTGGATCGCAGATATAGAGGGGTGCTTCTACACTTGTTCATGCCCGGAGCACCTGAGGGTACGGTTCGCTTTGAACCAGCTCCGTCTGGGAGCAAAGGACTGGTGGAAGTTCGTGACGGCGAACTTCACTTTGGCAGAGACCGCGGCAGTGACATGGGAGGGGTTCACTACCATGTTCAGGGATGAGTACGTTCCCCCGGTGGAGCGGGAACGATTGGTTCAGGAGTTCTTAACCCTCAAGCAGGGTACTGATTCGGTGGCGGCGATCACGCGGAAGTTCCATGAGAGGGCGATGTTTTGCCCCGAGCTGGTGGCCACAGAGCAGGCTCGGATGAGCCGGTACTTGGGTGTTCTGAGGAGGGAGATCCGGGAGTTTGTGTCAAACTCCACTTACCATACTTTTACTAAGCTTCAGGCGAATGCCAGGAAGCGTGAGATCGAGTTAGAGACTCAGGCCAGGGAGGAGGCCGAGTCTCAGCAGGCAGACCGGCGGCCGGCTCAGTCTCAGCCGGCAGCCAAGCGGATCAAGTCCGCCGATTCGAGGATGGGAGGTTCGAAGAACCGCACTTGCGTAAAGTGCGGCAAGGGTCACGATGGGGCGTGTCGAGCCGGTGCCTGCTACAAGTGCGGCAAGGAGGGGCACATTGCTAGGGAGTGCCCCAAGGGGTTTATGGTTTGCTTCCATTGCAACCAGACCGGCCATCGGAAGGCCGAGTGTCCGCAGCTTCGTCAGGGATCTGCACCTGTTGCCAGGACTACTGAGACTCGACCGGTGAAGGTCGAGGCCCCGAGGGCTCGTGGGAGAGCCTTTCAGCTGACTGCGGAGGAGGTCCGCGCTGCGCCCGATGTTGTGGCAGGTATGTTGTAATTCGTGTAATTATTTTAATGACGATATGTTATGCTTATGTTATTATGCGCGTAGGTACTTTCCTTGTGAACTCTGTGCCTGCCTTAGTGTTATTTGACTCGGGTGCGAGTAGGTCCTTTGTGTCCTTAGCCTTTAGTCACCATATCAGCGTTAGTCGTGAGTCGTTGAGTCGACCTTTGAGAGTTTCTATAGCTGACGAGAAAGTGATTTGTGCTACGGAGGTTCTTCGGGGATGTGTACTAGAGATTTTCGGGGTTGAATTCCCGATTGACCTGATTCCTATTGCGATGGGGGATGTCTGTGTTATCGTGGGCATGGACTGGTTGAGCCGATTCGGCGCTGTCATCGACTGCGAGCGTCAGTTGGTGACCATACGAGACCATAGTGGGGGAGTTCTTTCGGTGTACGGTGAGGGTACCCGTTCAGGATCAGCTTTTTGTTCGGCCGCTAGGGCGAGGCAGTGTCTACAGCAGGGCTGTAAGGGTTTTGTGGCGTATGTGATGGATACGCGGGAGGTTTCCGAGAGACCGAAGTCAGTTAAAGAGGTCCCTGTGGTGCGTGAGTTTTCAGATGTTTTTCCCGAGGAACTGCCGGGAGTACCTCCAGTGAGGCAAGTAGAGTTTGGTATCGATCTGGTTCCGGGGGCCGCGCCTATTGCTAAAGTGCCCTATCGTCTTGCACCTCTAGAGATGCAAGAGTTGTCCTCGCAACTCCAGGAGTTGCTGGGAAAGGGGTTCATTCGGCCGAGCAGCTCGCCTTGGGGAGCACCTATTCTGTTCGTCAAGAAGAAGGATGGTTCACACCGGATGTGCATTGATTACCGGGAGTTGAACAAGCTAACGGTCAAGAACCGTTACCCGTTGCCGAGGATCGATGATTTATTCGATCAGTTGCAGGGAGCATCTTGGTTTTCCAAGATCGATCTGAGGTCGGGATACCATCAGGTGAGAGTACGGAATGAGGACGTCCAGAAGACCGCATTTAGGACGCGATATGGGCATTATGAGTTTGTGGTGATGCCTTTTGGACTCACCAACGCCCCGGCTGTGTTCATGGATCTCATGAACAGGGTATGCAGGCCGATGTTGGATCGGTCGGTGATTGTATTTATCGACGACATTCTGGTATATTCGAGATCTAGTGAGCAGCATGAGGAGCATTTGAGGGAGGTCCTGGAGGTATTGAGGTCGGAGAAGCTTTATGCAAAGTTCTCCAAATGTGACTTCTGGTTGCGGGAGGTCCAGTTTCTAGGACATGTAGTTAATCAGAAAGGGATATTGGTCGATCCGGCCAAGGTTGAGGCGGTGATGAGTTGGGAGGTGCCGAAGTCACCCTCTGAGATCAGAAGTTTCCTTGGGTTGGCAGGGTATTATCGGAGATTTATCAAGGATTTCTCCAAGATCGCAGTGCCACTCACCAGATTGACCCGGAAGGGTGTTGCATTCTCATGGGGGCCCGAGCAGCAGACCTCCTTTGAGACACTTCGCCAGAGATTGTGCGAAGCCCCGGTATTAGCCCTCCCAGAAGGGATGGAAGACTTTGTGGTATATTGCGACGCGTCGATTTCGGGACTGGGCGCAGTGTTGATGCAGAGGGGTCATGTGATAGCTTATGCGTCGAGGCAGCTGAAGCCTCATGAGGCGAGATATCCCACGCATGATTTGGAATTGGGGGCAGTAGTGTTCGCTCTCAAAATCTGGCGTCACTACTTGTATGGGGTTCGATGTACGATATACACGGACCATAAGAGTTTGAAGTATTTGATGGTTCAACCCAACCTAAATATGCGTCAGAGGAGATGGTTGGATGTGGTCAAGGATTATGATTGTGAGATCCTGTACCACCCAGGCAAGGCTAATGTGGTAGCCGATGCATTGAGCCGCAGGGCGGAGAGCGCTCCATTGCGAGATGTGTGTTTGAGACTGACTGTGATGACTCCAGTATTGGACGCTATTTGTGGGGCCCAGGCAGAGGCTGTGCGACCAGAAATGCAGAAGAAAGAGCGGGTTGTGGGGTTAATCTCAGAGTTTGTCAAGGATAGTCGAGGCCTTATGACGTTGCAGGGTCGGATTTGGGTACCGTTCGTGGGCGGTACGCGTACTACTTTGATGGAGGAGGCTCATAGATCGAAACTCTCGATTCATCCCGGTGCTACGAAGATGTATTTGGACTTGAGGAAGGAATATTGGTGGCCTTGTATGAAGAGAGATGTCGCATGGTTCGTTGAGAGGTGCTTGACCTGTCGTAGGGTTAAGGCCGAGCACCAGAGACCGCATGGCAAGTTACAGCCATTGGAGATCCCCGAGTGGAAGTGGGAACAAATCACTATGGATTTCATCACCAAATTGCCGAGGACTGCCAGGGGAGTTGACGCAATTTGGGTGATTGTGGATAGGTTGACAAAGAGTGCACACTTCCTTGCCATCAGTGAGAGTTCTTCAGCGGAGAAGTTGGCGGAGATATATGTGAAAGAAGTGGTATCTCGGCATGGGGTGCCGATCTCGATTGTGTCAGACCGCGATGTACGTTTCACTTCCAGGTTCTGGAAGAAATTCCATGAGGAGCTGGGTACTAAACTGCATTTTAGTACCGCATACCATCCCCAGACAGACGGTCAGAGCGAGCGGACGATTCAGACATTGGAGGACATGCTTAGAGCGTGTGTGTTAGACTTCGGGGGTAGCTGGGATACGCATTTGCCTTTGGCTGAGTTTTCCTACAACAACAGCCATCATTCGAGCATTGGTATGCCACCTTTTGAGTTGTTATATGGTAGGAGGTGTCGGACTCCCATTTGCTGGGGAGAGGTGGGACAGAGAGTGATGGGCAGTACAGAGATCGTACTTCAGACGACAGAGCAGATTCAGCAAGTGAGACAAAGGTTATTGACCGCCCAGAGCCGACAAAAGAGTTATGCAGACAGGCGCCGATCCGAGCTTGAGTTTCAGGTCGGCGACTTCGTTCTCCTGAAGGTCTCTCCTTGGAAAGGAGTGATTCGATTCAGGAAGAGGGGCAAATTGGGGCCCCGGTATATTGGGCCATTTCGTGTGATTGCAAGGATAGGCCGGGTAGCCTATCGGTTGGAATTGCCAGCAGAGTTGGGTCAGATCCATGACACTTTTCATGTGTCGCAGCTGAGGAAGTGCATAGCCGATGAGTCGGCAGTGGTTCCATTGGAGGATATTCAGGTGGATGCGAGCCTGAATTACGCGGAGAGACCAGTGGCTATCAGGGATCGGAAGATCAAGGTTCTGAGGAACAAGGAGGTACCTCTGGTGTTGGTTCAATGGCAACACCGTAAGGGATCGGAAATGACGTGGGAGCCGGAACGTGAGATGCGAGAGCAGCATCCGGAACTATTTTCAGAATGAGACTTCGAGGGCGAAGTCTAATCCTAGCGGGGGAGAGTTGTAACAGCCCGAAATCTCAGGTATTATTAAATTACGTTTTTTTGGTGGTTTAAGAGGGGACTCGGCGAGTTGGAGCCTAGACTCGCCGAGTAGGATCGCAGACTTGGTCGCGGGATCGCGACTGGACTCGACGAGTCCAGGTATGGACTCGACGAGTCGACGCTGTTTAGCGGAAACCCTAACCGTTCAGGTTTGGGACGTATAAAAGGGACTCATTGGCCGTCATTGTTCGTTTTAGCCTTCTGAGAAGAACCCTAGATCGATTGGGTGCAGCTGGAGCAAGGATCTTAGGCCATTGTTGGTTATAGAAGAGTGGTTGTGCAAGGAAGAGAGAGGATTGGCTAAAGGAGCAGCAGGGGGTCACATTCTGAGGATTGGGAATACAGAGAATACATCATCCAGGTAAGAATTCGTGTGTGCTCTGCTATATTGATGTATTTATGAAATTAGGGTTTATAGAACCCATTTAGTGATTAGATGAAGTAGTGCCCTGTTACCCAACGACTATAATCTTGTAGTAGGACCTTTAGAGGTCCAGAAGGTCCCATGCATGTGTAATTCGGGACGAGACCTATCTCAGGAAGCAGTTACTCGTCTGCATGGCATGGACTCGCCGAGTTGTTCTTCAGACTCGGCGAGTAGCTTGAAGATTTACTGGGACTCGCCGAGTTGTTCTTCAAACTCGGCGAGTGGAGTCGGGGTGGCCCCGCGATTCTTCCAGGAGTAACTCGTCGGGTCGAGGAGGGTACTCGACGAGTAGATAAGGAATCTCAGAAAGTTGGAAGACGTCCAGAATCGCCGAGTCGTCATGGTACTCGCCGAGTCCGGTCGAGTTGGCAGTTGACCGTTGACCAGAGTTGACCTAAGTCTGACTTCTTAGGGATAGTCACACTTAGAAGATATAAGTATTAATGAGATATGTAATGCTATAGGGAGGTTGTAGCTCGTCGGTTGTGCACGAGTCATTTCGGGGTTGCTAGCGTTCAGCTTCTACGAGGTGAGTCTTCTCACTATACTATACTCGGAAGGGTTTGACTGTGTGACCGGAAGGTCGGATATGTTATGTGATATGTATGCTATATGTGGTGAGTTATTTGTTATATGTGCTATGTATGTGAGCCGGAAGGCAATATGTTATGGGCCGGAAGGCGATTATGTTATGGGCCGGAAGGCGTTGTAATGAGGACCGGAAGGTCAGGGCCTGGAAAGGCGTATGTGCGTAAGTGTATATTGGGGAACTCACTAAGAATTTATGCTTACAGTTGTTGTGCATGTATTTCAGGTACTAGCGAGGACCGTGGGAAGGCGCCGGCATGATCGATGCACACTGAATAATGCTTTTATGATCTTGGGATTTTGAATATTAATAT
Organism: Lactuca serriola; assembly: GCF_051521515.1. NCBI lineage: Eukaryota > Viridiplantae > Streptophyta > Magnoliopsida > Asterales > Asteraceae > Lactuca > Lactuca serriola. The sequence goes on along the minus strand of NC_136410.1, from coordinate 164,714,449 downwards.
TTGACAGAATACTTAAACTATTTATGCCTTGTTTTGAATGGAAATAATTATATTTTAAAAATGAAAAATTTGTTTGAAAATTTGCGTTGTTACAAATATGGTTCGGAATCCTATAGATAGTCCTGGGATTTTTGGCAGAAAATATTTTTTTTACGAACTGAACTCTAATATCATAGATTTTTGGAATAACAGAGTTGCACAAACCCCAAGTGCATCCACTCTCCTGATATCTCTTTAAGTGTAAATCCTCAAATACTCAAACTTATACGGAAAAGAATGAAAACTTACTGCGACTGTTCTAACTTCTATTGACCTGATAATGTTTGTTCAGAATGGAAATTTCGGGTTGTCACATCATCCCCCTGTTAGAGGGAATTTCGTCCCGAAATTAGAATCTATGTAAGGAAGTAGGTAGAAGTGATCAAGTCGTGAGGTGGAAACTTCCTAATCGATTGGTCCTCACGCTCATAAGTGTAACCGGGTCCTCGGTTGGTATTCCAACGAACCTTCACTAACGGGCGACGTCGTTGCTTCGTCCGCTTGACCTCTCGGTCGAGGGTAACTACGATTTTAATGCGAAGGCGAGGATCTCGTTAATCTCGATCTCGTCGAGTGGGCTTATGAGAGTCCTAACGGAAAGATATGTTTTCAAGATCGAGATGCGAAGAGTAAAATGTACGTTACTGAGTTTGCAGAGTAGGGCTAGTTTGTGCGATACAGGACCGATTCTGGTAAGAATCTCGGAGGTCCTAACTATATTGGATTTAGCTTTCCACGCTTTACGAATCGTATTAAGCCCTTCCCAAAGTGAGACTTCCTAAAGAATTTGGTCTCTCACTTGGAATTCCAAAGGTTCTTGCTCTTGCTTAACTTCCTAGTCAAGGGCCACCCCTTGCTGGGTCAAAGTCCAAAGGGTTTCTATAATTTGTGAGGAGTTCTGAATGGACTACGATATTAGGTCTACACGACCTAGAATTTGGCGAATTTCTTCCGGTGTCTATGGTGCCGTCGAATTCCCAACGGTTTTGGATAATTTGCCATAGTACTCAAGAATTTCCACATCACTAATAGTGTGTCTTAGGAAATTTTGACTCTTTAATTCCAAAACTCGTGTTTAGAGAACTTTGTGAAAAGTATCTCCGAGGGTAATGTCTCCATGGGTTCTTTCTTACTACGAGGGTAGATAAGTAAGTCATTACATGGAGAAATGACGAACTAATCCAAGTAAGAAAGACATACCCTACTCATTTAGCTCATGAATACTATGGGCGTATTGGTCCTATCCGAGGGGTATCACTATGGACTCGAAGTGTCTGCATTGATTTCGGAGGGTAGTCCTCAGGACATCCTTCCCTAACACTCGAACTGGTGATATTTGGATCTCAGGTCCAATTCTGAAAGTACTTCTTTCCCTGCATTTGCTCAATCAACTCATCTATGCGAGGCAGAAATAACAATTTCTAAAGGAAATCTTAATGGAGTCCCCGATCGTCGAGGTACATATGATGCAATTCGTCGACTTCTGGAAGAATAAGACCGGAGCTCTCCATGGTGAGAAGCCTGGTCTTCCAATTCTATTGTTGAGTAGCTCGCTAAGCTGTCTGGATTGTTCTTGTATCTCCGTAGGTGTTTAGACTATAGGGTGATCTGTTTACAGGAGTCATACTGGGTTCTAAGTTCGTTCACATGCCAATGCAATTACTCGTAGTCTTGGGCAGTCTCCATCATGAAGTTCATATTAGAATTCATACATGGTTCAACAATCACAATCTCGTGTATACGATTCGTATATAATTAAGATTGAAAAGGTAGTCTAATAACTAATTCTTCCTAAAGCTCATATCCGATCGAGGGAAAAGAAGTTAAAGTGGAATCATCAATTGTAAACCTATAGAACCTTGATTATATATCACCCTCATGTATACATTCTTCAGTGATATATCAACTGTATGAATCTTTGGATTGAACTTGACGTACTGTACGTGTGATACTGCAGTGATTCCTTCGGAAAGGAAAAGAACGATAAGGTACTCCATTCATGACTACTTCGGTGTTCTGATATGACGGCTTCGCTCAAAATACCATTACTGAGAAAGAGATATACGTATGAAGCTGGTATTGCGAGGATTGAGTTTACTCGAGTCGTATGATAAAGTCGGAATCATATGGAAACTAAAGACATTAGATTTGAACATAAGGCGTTACAAACAAAACACAACAGTGCAACCTTTAACAGAGTTACTGTACTTAAGATTTACTACAAGACTATTGCTACGAACAAGGTATACTACAAAAGACAAGTATACGCAGCACGAGCATCCTTTAACGGACGGGATCTCGCAAAAGGTAAGACTCTGGTTGCACTAGTTTTGGATAGTTTATAAGTCTGTTACAACGAAACGCCTAAATTACATTAACGTGGGTCCGGAGTAGTCTCTCCTGCGGCAGTGGTCGGTAGCATACTTCTGTCTGTGCCAGCATTTGCTGCCGCTGGGCAGTTCCTTTTGTAGTGACCCACCTTGCCACAACCGTAGCAAGCCTGGTTCTCAACGGTTTTGGGCACTTGGTTGATCGGCCTTGTTAGGCTCTTGAAGTAACGTATGGTGTGCCCCTTTTTGTTGTAGTTTGAGCACTGCATCTCTCGACAAGGTCCATGGTGGTGATAACTGCATTTGATGCATTTTGGGATATTTCCAGCATATTGTCTGGCTGGGTTAGGGACAATTAGGATGCCCGAAGGGATGGTAGTAGGAGGTACCGATGTCGTGGCTGTGAAGGTTGTTACTGGTGGTTGTTTCCTGTTCGCCCTTCGAAGCGATTTGTCCTTAGATTTAGTCCAAGACATCCATTTGTTACTCTTGGTCTTGGGACTCGGGGTGTCGTGGTAGTTTGCTGCTCGTTGAGGTGCTTGATTGTTACCCGGATTGGAATTGTTGTTAACAATCCCGCTAACATTTGCATTGTTAGCGTTCAGGTGGGTCAGAATAGCTGATACGGCAGCCGAGACTGCAGCTTCAAAGGTAGTTGCATCAATCTGAAGAGTTGGTGTTTGGTTGAAGGGTTGATCGTTTTCCTTTGGTGGCATGATTCTATTTCACGGAAAGAAAATGAATTTGTGAGCGAGCATGGTTGAACCTAGACGTAGTTCGTTTGTCTATGTAAAGAATAGAAGTATGTTCTCATGAGTTTGACCTACATCCCTATGATGCAGCCCTAGTATGGATTGGAAATATGTTCGGGAAGGTTTGACCTACATCCCTATGATGCAGCCCTAATACTAAGTGGATGTAAGTTCGAAAAATGGTCTCAAGACATTTGTCGCTCTAGCCGAGGTATCTTTGGTTGGTGAATAACATGATCCAACCACTAAAAGAGACTTGGAAATGTCTCCGGAGTTAAATTGCTATAGTCCAATCACTTGACTAAAGCATGTTTCAGATAGACTCAAATGCAAGTATGATAAGAGTACTTGAATAAAGAATGACACAGAAGTTAGCCGACTGTCAATATCTTTGATATTTATGATGTAAAAGTCCGGGAAAATGACCTTGTAGAAGGTCTTATATCATATCCAGAGAAGATAGTCCTTGACGGTATAAAGACCTAACCAAAAGTACTTACGGTACAAGATAGTTTCATAGAAAATGCCACATCGGGCATAGACAGAAAATGATTCCTTTATAACAAGGAAAATAAAGTAAAGCATCTACTACTGGCGACGGTCATCCTTCTGGTGAACTCTCAGTTCAGCCAATTGGCGTTCCACATCAAGTAGGTGTCTTTCGTACACCCTCCAGCGTACTCGAAGTTCTATGACTTTGGCTCGTGATTCAGCCAGTGCTTGCAGCAGGGTTTCATGGTTTCTCTAAGATCTCTCACGAGCATCTTCTAGACGAACGGTGCGGAGGGTATGCATTCTCGCATCGGCGACTACTTCAGTGATCTGATGGAGGGTTGTCCTGCCTTGAATCTCATTTCGGGCCACTCTGCGGACCAAGATTGGCAAGATTCTGTCTACTGAGCCCCCATTGCTCAGGTCACAGAAGCTTCGGTCACCATTAAATCGCATGGGCTGATCTTGTCCTTGGATCCATGTTTCCAAACATTCCACCCACTCAGGCGTCGGGCCATGAAAAGTCGGACGAGGGTTGGGAATTGGAAAGGGAGATGCCTGGGGTAGGTTCTCAACCTCGGGTTCGGAGTTAGCACCATCCAAAAGGTCTTCTTCATGGTGATCATTCAAAAGGATAGGATGATCATTCCCCGGTTCTTCTCCAAGCCATCCAGCAATGACCTCGTTCGGAAGGTACGAATTGTCGTGGGGATGGAGTCCAGCCATGTTATCTACGCGAGAATTTGGGTAAGGAAATAATTATTAGATGAACTATCTAGACAATTGCTAGAAAATCTTCATTAGTTATATCGCTATTTGTAAAGTGCATACCAGTTATATGTAATCAACACAGGATAGGCCTTCGAATAAGTGACCTTAACTCCAAATTCACAAGGAATAGGGGTAAAGCAAAAATTTCACCGATTCTAAGTCTATAACATCCTAGTTACATATAGCCTTAGTGTATCCACTTAGAAACTATCAACTTAGTAATGAAGGCCCTTTTTAGTTCTCAAGTAAGTAATTATGGTAACACAAAACACCCCTATGGTATTTTAGACTTAGGTTTCTTTATAATGTTCTCATTGTGGAAATGTTGGTAAGTTATTAGACTTGTTGCCATATCACAACCATTCTTTGGCATGTGCTAATCCCTCCTCGGAACAACATAGTTGATCAGGCTATGCCACTCCCAAGACTGACCATACATCCCCGAGCTTACCTGTAATATTTAACAATCGCAATACTTTTGTTCTTGTCATTGTGACACGGATTTTAGTATGAATGCAGGCACGTATACTTACTTAAATATTTTATTATTTTAGAAGTATAAACTCTTAGACAGAGTGTTTTAATCCCAATGTATTTATAGTTAGTATATCTTTTATGGGTTGATATACTTAATTCACTATAAATAGTCCTCTGATACCAATCTGTCACACCCCAAAACCAAGAACGGCGGAAACATTCCGGGGTGGAGGATGTCATGTGATGTATCATAACAGTGTAAAGTAGTAAACAAGCAAAAACATCATCCATTGCATTAAAGTAAAGTTTTAATACATGTGTGTTCTTTCATTGTAATAAGACACCAAAATATGTAATCAAAATAAAAGATGAGTCTTGTCTGTGCTCCGTCTTCTCAAAACCTGGCCATTGTACATGTCTAACTAGTGACCTAAGAATACAAGTTATTTTGAAAGCGAGTATCAGCGTAAAGCTGGTGAATTCATAAGTATAAATGTGTCTTTGATTTGTAAAACTGTAAAGTAATGATTGGAAACCTTTGGAAAAAGACTGTATGAGTGTGAATTGTTTGAGAGCAGTTTAAAACGTTTGAATACTCTAGCAAATCGCTATGATTTCTATTAGTATAACGAGTAGCCTTCTACCAAGACCTAAATGTTTTGAAGGTAGTCTTCTACCAGGACTCGTGTGTTTTGTAAGTAGTCTTCTACCAAGACTCGTGTGTTTTGTAAGTAGTCTTCTACCAAGACTCCTGTGTTTTGTAAGTAGTCTTCTACCAAGAATCGTGTTTTTGCTATAACAAAGATGGTTTTTCTTCTTTTTGACTATTACTAACAGTACTTAGTCTAACTCATCGTTTATGTGAATGTATCACAAAATAAGCTAATAGGAAAAATATTACCATGTAAGTGTTATCCTTTTGTATAAGGATTAACACGACATCACGAATAGCGACATGTATAACCTTTGAACATCCATAGATTGTTCAATTTTCCTCTATAGCTACAGCAGGGTTAAGGAAGGGTTAGTCCCGTAAAGGTACTCCTAATATAAGTATTAAAAATAGGCATCCGTAGATGGTCATTTACATCAGTAGCGAACCGTAGGCCAAAGGAATGGATACTCCCGTAAAGGTACCCCTAATATAATTAATAACCGTAGGCATCCGTAGATGTTCATCTACCACTGTTGCTAATAGGTGGGTTCCGGAATGGTTAGTCCCGTCTAGATATCCCGTTGAACTGGGATAGGTAGGACAATCTACACATAATGTACTAGTAAATCATCCTAGTGAATCTAGGTACAAGTATCCATGTAAGTGTATACAGGTAAATGTATCTATGTAAAGGTATTCATGTAAGGTATTCATGTAAGCGTATCTATGTAGACGTATTCATGTAACATGTAATGTATAGTATAGACTAATGAATGAACTGACTCTGGTGTAATTCCTTGTAATAGGAATAATGTTTTATGACTCCTAACTATCCCTATAATAGTTAACTGGAAGGTAATTGATTGTTCAAGCAGGTTTAACCACCCTTGCAACACAAGATTTTGAGAAAAACTAAATGAAGGATGAAAACTATAATATCAATACATATATAAGAACATAAGTGTATAGATATTGTTTTGTTCAAGAAGGTAAAAATGGTTTTGTAAGACATTTAAGAGTTTTGAACAATAATTAACAACGACTTGATGTCATTTTAATAAACATTTCAAACGTAATACTTTTGCTACCAAGGTATTTTTAAGACAGAAAACCATTTCATGCATCATAGTTTGAAGTATGTGAAATCTACTGGATGAAAACACAGTTATAACTACATATCAGTGATTAAATAACATGTTGTTTTCTATTTGTATCCCCCCCCCCCATTAAATCATTTAAAATCATTTAAAACATTGATTAAGGGGTATGAACTCACTTGTTGTGAGTGGTTCTAACCGGTATGCGTGTAGGGATGACAAGTTCCACGAATGACGTCCCAAGACACAATAAGTCCTAAATGACATATAAGGACACATATTGACATGAATATAGTTTTTGTAACATCTATATGAAAGGAAACACCTTCCGGGACTAGGAAACACCTTGACCAAGTGTTGGAATCACATGTGATTCAACATCGGAAGGTATACAGGCACTGACATGAGTTTACTACCATGAGTTCACGGCCCAAGGGAGTTTACGGCCGTAAACTCATGGCTACTCATGTGGGAATGCAAGTTTGAAGGCTACGGAATGATTTAGGGACATTAGCTCTAACCTAGGATGAAAAAGACCACCTTCTTTGGAGTTTTTGAGGAGTTCACGGCCCTTATGAGTTTACTGCCGTAAACTCATGGCCATTTATGTTTATGAGGGTCCTAAAGGTCATAAGGAAGCATTCTAAATTCAAGCCTAAGCCTTTGGAAGTGTTTGTGGAATCAAAACAGCCCTAACTTGAGTTTACGGCCCATGGACCATTTGTTCATGTGTTTGCGGTCGTGAACACTTATGGGTGTTGGTATTTTGATTGTTTTGGGTCCTAGACACATCAAGGTAAAGTGCTATGCTAGTCTCTTGGCTTAATGAAGGCATTTAGGGCATTTTGGCAACTTAAAATGGAGTTCACGGCCCAAGAATATCCTTGGCCGTGAACTCACTTTTAGCCCTTGATTCTTAATGTTTTTGATGTCTAAACAACCCATGGGTAGTCTCTAGGTTCAGTTCCAAAGTTTGGAGGGACATAGGGCACACTTTGGCCCTAAATTTAGTGTTCACGGTCCAAGAAGACCTTGGGCCGTGAACACCATTTACTTTGTGTTTTGGGGTTGTTTTCTAGCCCTAAACTCATTAGGGTACAAGTCCAAACTAGTTTCATTGCTTAAGGAAAGGACTAGGCATCATTTGACCCTTATAAAAGAGTTTACTCCCCAAGGTGTTCTTGGGCGGTAAGCTCTCAAATCTTGTTGTTTTGATATGATTTGGATGTTATTAAGCACAATCTAAGCTATATAATACACCTAGATAGAAGTACTCACGACTTGGGATGAAAACCCGAAGATCCGTGAGAGAGAATTCGGCTTTTCTCTAGTTGGAAATGTAACTAATGAGTAAATATGGTTCAGAATCCTATATATAGTCCTGGGATTTTTGGCAGAAAAGATTTTATTCACGAAATGAACTCTAATATCATAGAGTGATGGAATAACAAAGTTGCACAAAACCTTAGTGCATCCACTCTCCTTATATATCTTTAAGTGTAAATCCTGAAATACTCAAACTTATACGGAAAAGTCTGAAAATTTACTACGACTGTTCTAACTTCTATTGACATGATAATGTTTGTTCAGAATGGAAATTTTGGGTTGTCACAAGCAGCGGTTCAAAGAGTTGTCGGACAGCAGCCAGAGAGTTATCAAAAACATTCAGTAGTGCAGGTGAGTTTCCCTTTTGTGTGAATGGGTCTACGGCCACAATGTTGGCCCATATAGTTATGAGTAGGAAGACCCAGGGGTTACTCCTAGGCACAATATGTTAGTATGACATTCGGGACTAAGGTTCAATGTTAGCGGGCGGGTGCCCAAGGAATGGTTTGTATGATAGTTATACTTGTTGTCTGTGTGATACATGTATGTGCCTGGTAGGGAGGTGAGTGTGGGCAAGGTCCTGTATCTCACCAAGAACAGAGTGTGGACGATGTTCTATACCTTTGTAGCAGTAGAGCAGGGGCGAGGCCCAAGTTACGAAAAGAGTGAGTGTGGGCTGGTCCCGTATCTCAAAGTTAGAAGGAGTGTGGAAGGGGTTCCACGGATCCAGTCAAGAAGCGTCGAGTAACCACCATGCTGAAAAACATGCTGAAAAAAAAAACAAAATATCAAATACTCCTCATAACAATTCAGGAAACACTCCTAACCAAAAACCCTAAGGGTTGTGACTTCCTTGCTACGCGTATGGGTCATGTGCTTTCAGTATTACGAGCCCATACTACCTTCCACACCTACCCATATTTGTCTCAAGTATCACCACAATGCCCTAACAATGTATATAATCATGGTGATCGCTCAATCCTCACTCCTAGAGGAATGTTAAACATATCATAATTGGCCTACCGGCCTCACACAACCCACCCATCCATGAAACTTCCACCAACCCTACAACACTAGTGTATGCTAGTTATACATAACGCAGGACCCTATAGACTTTCGAATACTTGATCCTACCCTATGCCCTTCAACAAAAAAGAACAAGAAATAAAGCCAAACCAAACATTCTCAAGCTATAAGATCATATTTCTGTACGACCATGATGCATACACTAAGAAACTACAGTAATGATGTCAATCTCATATAAGGAAAACTATAGGCTACCAGGCATCATGTAATTAGGCAATTCTATCATGCAATTCCTGAAGATCCCTAGCCTAGCACTAGCATGTTGTTCTAACATATCACATAGTTAAATATTGTATGGTATTTTGTGGTCTACTTACTGGCTCCGACTGATCATACACTTCACATCCTCTTTTACTTATTTTGAAAACAATTTTAGAAACCATTTTGAAAATCTTTCCTTGATTTGAGACTGGATTCACACAAATGTTCCTCCAATTCACTCAAACCAAGGCTCTGATACCAACTTGTAACATCCATAAAATTCACACCAAATTAAAACTTTTTCAACCAAGTAAAAACCATTAAGTTATTACAATTTGTTTTCAAAATAGTTTCCTATCAGAGTTCCCAGAAATCATAGTCATAATTCGAGGAAGTGTACGGTCATGCCTTCTCCTTCCCGCGGTCATCCACTGTAACTGAAACAATAATCGATAAATGTAAGCTCCAAGGCTTAGTGAGTTATCCCCAAAATACCAACCTCATATCACCATAATCATAACATTGTTGGGTTTTGAGCAATCTAACACTCCTATGGTGTACATGCAACCCTAAATACCTTGGATCTATGTTTTCTCTATTATACATGCAAATATCAATTTTCCAAGGTATTGTTCTAACTAGCATATTATAGAGTATAAGTAATATAAAAGCTAGTAGAATTACATACCTCTTTGTTGGTGCTTGATTCCATGTAGCTTGAGAGCCTAGTGTGCCAAGTGTGACACCTCAAATGGTTCACACAACATCAAATACATTTGGAATAACTTAGAGAGAAATTAGAACACCTCAAAAATTTGTTTTCCCTCACTTACTTCACTAGTGTGCGATTTCTTCAATTGTAAGATCATTATGTAGTTAGTCTCAATTAGGGTAAACCCTAATTGTCATGGCTTTCCATTTCCTTGGATCCATGGGCTTAAATACACCATGGAGCATCCATGGAGCATCATATGGGTTTTTGCCCAACTTGATAATACACGGAGCATTAGCCCACTATATAAGTATGGATGATTTACACAATCAACCCATATATTTAACTAGACTTCTTTTGATCACTTAATTAATTCTAGATTAATTCTTGATCTATACTAATTAAATAATATTATTAATATATTAGAACTTGCAATATATTAATAAACCTTAAGTGTTATTTCTCTCATTTTAGTCTATCCAAATGCATGATGCAATGCAACCCAAATGGACCATGTCGGGTCGGGTCAAGTCTTACCAATTATAGTTATGGAATTAGATATTAATCCAACAATCTCCCACTTGAATAAGTCTAAAACTATTATTGCAAGTACGACATCATATCCCGACTAGCAATCGTAGCTCTCAAAAGCCGCTGTCGAACTCTGAACAAATCAATGACGCGTCCATTAGATAAGTGATCATATATTCCTCCATTCTAGATATCATATGGACTGAGACATGGATTATAATCATTCTCTCTATCCATTTGTTGTTTCCCAATTTTCGATATATGATGACTGACTAATTGAACAAATCAAATCAGTCCAGGCCCTACCGAGCACTTACGTTTTGTCATCACTAAATCATCGAGGGGCCCACAGATATCGCTTTTATCCCTTTGAGGGCAAAAGAAATGGAGAAACTTTGACTCCTATGCTTGTACTGACTACTTGTTGAATAATACACAAAGGCACGTTTTATAACATCGAGTTACCGATGCGTTTTCGTGCAATCAATGTATAACCAACTCATAGTCAACAACTCATATCTCTAGGTTTGAAGAATATAAGATATTATCATCTCATGATTCACTCGTGATAAAATCCATGAAGTGAATCCAAATGAGCGTGGGTTGAATCCAATACTCAAAACTTATGAGCACTCAAGAATGTTGTAGCAACCATTGTTATGTCTAATGCACATTAGACAAATCATACAAGCCAAATTCATGACGGTCTTGAATCATATCTACTTCCAACATATGACCGACCGTGGATTGTTTGAATAACTTAATCATTCGAGAAGAATGATCTAATTATTCTGGAAGTCAAAACATGCAAAGTGAAACACATAAATAATACTAATCTTGTATAGCCTCAACGCTTTGAGTGTAAATAAAAAAAACCTTTTATCTAAGCACCATATTGATTACTCATTATTCATGTTTCGATTAATCAACTTAATACTTGAATTGAAATAATAGTCATGGCATGCTCCAAGCAGGCACACTATGTTCGTCCAAAAATATAGCTATGCCATACTCCAAGTATGCACACTATGTTTACATGTCGTCCTCTCTTTGTGAAACAGATCGATTGACAACATTTCAATGATACTCATTTGACAATCCCAAATCCTTTACAATAAATGTAAGAACACCAAATTCTTGTCATTTACCGTAATCTTGTTAGATTCTAAAGTTATATGCAATGATCCTCTTGTAATGAATATGCACACACGTCAGAAAGACCTGGCAACATACATTACAAAGTATTTCCAATGGAAATCAATCCCATGGAAATGAAATCTCGAATTAAAAGTACATTCCTTTGAACATCCTTCTTTGCATTAAGTTCTTTAATCTTATACAGATTCAAAGAATAACTTGCACCTATGGAAACAATTCCATATTCCCATTTTGACCATCACTTTTGAACAAGAGTTGCCTCTTTTCAAAATATATCAATATGGTCCTTACTCTATACTTCCAATTGTCTATGAGTAACCAATCTTTGGTAAACCTAAATTTGTCCTCGACAATTGCTTAATCATTTTAGTCATATATAGTTGTAATCCCTTTTCCCCTCTTAATTCCCTAAGCATTAGGAAAATTTAGAATGGATAAATAATATATCACACGTAATCGATCGTATATCCGAAGCATATGGGACACGATTCATGCTATAAAAAATTTTATTTGCCATATTCTCACAATTCGAACTATGAAGAGGTATGTCGTAATCATAATCGAATTTTGAGAACGCAACATATATAGAATTTCCATATGTTGAACCATTACAACATAATATTCTTATATATCCTTGACTAAAGTAGATTAAAATCTAATTCTAAGCTTGTAGAATTGGAATGAAGTATAAAATCCTCTCCCTTAATTATAGGAAAACAACATTTTCAAGGCGAATAGAAAATTTCGTTTTCTATAGTTAATATTGCTAACTTGCAACACTTAACATAATAATCATGCTCCCACTAGCATAATGATTATTATCTTACTAGCATAACACTTATGCTCCCACTAGCTTTGACATGTATCTAGAGATCTACTGGACTTTTAGAAATCAATACTTTATAGACTTTCTTACCAAAGTTCAAATTTCTGATACGCAATTGCTTTGATAAGACTTTATCAAAATCATAGACCTTTCCTTACATAGCTCACTTGCATGTCTAAATAATTATGAAGAGGGATGTCGTAATCATAATGTTTAGACCTTATGTCATTCTCTCAATTGCTATCTACTTAAAATCTACTTAGTGAAAGAGTTTCCTCACCATCATTCATGAATCGAAGAGAAACCTTATGACACTTAGATTTTATGGTGTAAGTGTTCCTATCCATGTGAATTTGTCATAATTATAATAATCACAAGACAAGGTTCGTGGCAAATCCAAACACATATGGACTGAACTTCTTCAATCTTAATTTCTTGCCACCCGGCAACACAAGGGCCTACCATTGCTTCCAGGTTACAAACCACAAGTCGTGGGCTAGTGATTAACAATACTCTTGATTAGTTCTTGAAACTATCTCAAGATCTTTTTAGAATCCCACTGTCCTCTTGGCATATAAGACTCTTTTTGTCAAGAACCATTCCTTGACTAAACAAATATTCAAGAGTTAGTGCGGATTCTTATCAAGAAAAAACACTTCACACAATTGGCCTTAATTTGTCTTTGTCTTATCCAAGACATCACAACTTACCAATTTCAAATGTACAAGAGTAAGAAAACATTTTACTCTACATTTGACAAGTGTTTTAAACCTTTCTTAAGATTATGTCACTCAAGGCTCAATCTTGGAGTATAACTCCAGGAACTGTTTTTGGAACGAAGTATGATTTATCTTTTGATTTAACCATTTCAACAATTCACGATTCCTCTCCTTAGGCAAACAAATGCACTAAGGTGTCCTTAGAGGATCAATTGTAATATGGTTCTATAATCACTAAGATAATCATAAAACAAGATACACAAGTACTCTCCCTTCTCTTCAGATTGGAGAAACTTTTATCTTTCTGCCTTATTTGATTCTTCTTATTCATTCTGCCATACATTGAAACTTTTCCAATGTTTCAGAAATACACTTAAACTTGTAAGCATAATCATATTTACTAAACTTTAGTAAATCATAACGAATAATCTTATCAACCTTTGTGGTGGACCTGTGTCACAACTGTAAATTTTGAGCCATGTAATCTATACATTCAAGTTAATGTGAATCAAAAACTTCAATCAAATACAACAAGCTAGAACTACAAATAGTCATCAAACAATTGGAGACCCTAGAAGTTCTTGTTAAGTCTAATTTAGGCTAGAACTTCCTTATTGGATCCAAATGGGCCAATAAGTTTCCAATTTGGACTATCATGGGCTTAGAACCCTAATTGGGCTCTAATTGGACCCACTCTTATTTATTTTAACATTTTAGGTCATGTTGGGCCTATAATGAAATGAATTGAAAGCTTTGGGCCATGAATAACCTAAACTAGTCCAATAAAAATATAAAAATCATACTACATTCCCTTAAGCATAAAACACACTCTAACTAACTCAAATATTGGGCTTAAGGGCCAAAAGGCCCAAAAATCTTTTTTTTTCTTTCAAATTCTCGGCCCAAGGCCCACACCCAAAGAGAAATGGAAGAGTTGACTATTTGCTTGCCACCTCATTATTACCCAACATGTTTCCATGCACCTTAGTCCATATCTCCATGCATATCACTTCAAAAGTCATTTCTTCTTCTCTCCTCTCTCACTCTCGGCCATACACACCTACACACACCAAAAATCTCTCAAACACTCTCTAGATCACTCAAGAACAACTCTCCCTCTCCACTCAAAAATCTCGAGTTCTAGGAAGCATTCAAGAGGAAATCTCCACAATATTCTTCATCTAAGGTAAGATTATGCATAGATCTATGGTTTAAATTCTTTTGTTATCAAAATCCTTTCCTAATCCATGCAAAAATCATGATCTTGCACCCTAGAACCATCTCAAACTCGAGATCTTCATCAAAGGGAGCTTAGGCCAAAAATCACTTCATTTTCCTTCCATTTTTCCTTGCAAAACCGAGCCAACACCCCAAGGTGAGATTCATACCCCTATTTTCTGTTTTTATGAGTTTTGGGGGGGGGGAATACAAGTGAAAGTGTAGATCTATATGTGTTTGTATGCCTTGTATGATTTCCATGCTTATATGTATGCTTATATGTGTTTTAATGTTGGATCTAGCCATTAAACCCCTCAAAACCGAGATATAACTTATGTTTTATGATTTTAGCTTCAAATATATCTCTACATATAAAGTGATACAAGAAAAATAGCTAAGTGGTTAGCAACAATTTTCTTTAAGCTAAAAACACCCATTTTGGGCCAAAAATGTGAAAAATACAAAATTAAGGGCCCAAATTGACACTTCACAGATTCTGATGGTTGAAATGTGCCAAAACAGTTTCCATAAAACTATTTCTGGAATTATATTCAATTAGAGGATTAAAAACATAAATTTCAAGCTTATTGGGCTAAATATGAAAATTTCGGCCCAAGGAGGCCCATTATGCGAATTTTTCTGTTTTGAAGGGCCAAAACTGTGAATTTCTGTAAAACAGTGGACTATAAGTGTCCCAAATCCTTTTCAAAGGTTTAAAATGCTTTTTAAATTTAAAAAGGACTAAAGTTGCAAAAATTTTCCAATTTGGGCCAAAATTGTCAAAATTGCGAAAAGAAGGGCTAAAACCGAGAAAAACTGCATTTTCAGGGACTTAAACTGTTTTCTATGAAAAATATGCTGGAAAATATTAATTTCAATAATTTTTGGTGTTAAAATGTCAAGAAAAATAGTTTAAGGACCAAACCGGGAAATATTACAATAAAAGGGTTGAAAATGTAAATTTTACAAATAATGAGGGGCTGAAAACAGAAATATTTCAAGGCTAATTCAATATGTACAATTTGATCAAATAATGACACCTCGACTATCAACGAAATACAACTCATTACAATACCAAAAGTCGTTGTTAAACGAATTGGCTCGGTCTCGAGCCAATGGAAATCTACAACTACTAACTCTTCGACACTACGAATCATACAAATAACGTTTGGTAATACATATACATACGAGTGTGCACAGACGTCTACGCACCATCTTCGGGCCCCAAAAGTGTAAAATCTTGCTTGTTGGGCCTAGCTAGCCCAATGACCTGATCTTAAGGCCCGAAGACACATATTTTCTACGAAGTGTTGAGTTTCACCGACTTGGCACAACGTAGAGTGACTTTCAATGGCTTGTACCACTGGTCCCCAAGGGTCCTTGGTATTGCTAGAAGAGTCTGCATATTTTACGAGGCGGGTCGGGGACCCCTCGCACGCATATTTTCCCCAACCGGTTAATGGAGTCACCGGGGTCTTCGTGACCTCTTTCTCTTCGGATGTGGGACTACACCTTGTCCGGGCGATTGGATAACGCGATTAGTACTGACGATGCCTTCGGGAATCGTTAGTATATCTACAAACTGGGCGTTTGCGTAACGCGGGTTTGTAGTAAATAATCCTGCTCGAGAACCTTCCAACGTCGCCTGGGACTGACACTGCTATCTTCGTAATGGTTTCAACGCAACTTAATGGATTCCAAAGGAACTAGGGGAACATCGGGTTTTCCTAGGGTTTTCAATACGTACAGATTTGAAATGCATACATTTTCAATGAACGTTTTTTTTTACAAGTATAGAAACAAACAAGCATACCTATGGATCTTCACAAACGTTTTCAAAAGCTTTTCTTTTCAGAAAATATCGGATTTTCTGGTGGTTTTTCAAACAATACAAACATCCGATTTCAAACACTACTTATGAACTCACCAACATTTCATATGTTGACGTTTTTCAAAATACTTGTATTCTCAGGGAACCAGTGAATCAAGGGAAATCATACTCAGTGACGGTTGCAGTTTATTTTTGTATGAATTGAACAAATTAATTTTTGGGGAATGTAATGTTTAAACAATGTATGATATGTAAACACTACTGGTTGTACTATGTTGATGAATGGTGACGAATGTTGTTATGTTTCATATATATTCAATGTTATGGTATTCAATTGAGTCACGACAGCCCCCGGACGTTTCTGCCGTCTGGTTCGGGGGTGTGACAACCTGACTAGTGCACAACCTAATGTACCTGGTCCTTTAGTCATTCGCTTGACTCACATGCGAATGTGAATAAGGAATCAGTCTTAATTTGCAAAAGATGAAAATTATCATTCATCACACAATAAAACTTGCATGATTCCAAGTTTCTATCCAACTGAAACTTGGGTGAGGAGAACATTTCCTTATTGGATAAATTATGACACTTCCACAAACGAAAGAATCAAATTCATTTTCAAATATTGCTTTTCAATGGAAACATATAAACAACAATTTTTCACAAATTCCATTGTAAGGATACTTAAAATAAATAAAACAAAATTTTTCTTTTATTTTAAAACTTTCGGAAAAAAAAAACTTATCCTTACAATGCAAATATATATGAAAACTTGTTGTTATCTATTCCTAGCAATATTTCATAACTCTTATGCAGCGGCTCAAAATTCTGGTCATCGAACCATGCGATCAGAATCAACACACTCTTTCTTTAAGCTTCCTTTGATTTTCTAAAACATCAAAATGTAATTAGATTACATTATGTATTAAGAGTCACCAAAAGATACTTAATAGAGTTACATAATGGACTTTACCTGAAGTAGAGTCAAACTTTTGACTTTACCAGATCTTTCGGGTAAATCTGGCAGCTTCGCAACCAATGCCCCTTCTTTTGGCAAAAGAAACATATGGACTCTTTGGAAATGGTACACAAGACTATCTTAGAATTAGCATTTCTCTTTCCCATTAGGTCAAATGACTTAACCATGGCTGATCCTTTTCCATTGGGAAGAGAAAGCTTTTCTGAACTTCTAATGTTACCATTGTTAATGTCCATGGAAGTTTGGGAAGTTGATTTTCCAATCAAATTTTGCTTTACCAATTCTCCAAATCAATGCTGATTCAGCATCATTAAGCAAATAGGTAAGATCAATAAGGTTCATGTGGTGATTTGTCATCAGGGAGTGACTAAAGAACCAGGTCAACAACCAGCTACCTCGAGACTTTGACACCCAACTCTCCTGGCTTGTCAATATGTTACTTAAACTCCAAGACCTAAGCACACATAGACTTTTTTTGGCAATACGGATTGAGTGACTTAGAACTTATCAAGTCTTGAAACTTGTGGGATAGGGAGAATTATTGGAGGAGGTAGAGGAAATGAAGTATGATTTCCAGTCCCATTAGTGCTCAATAAAGGGATTAGTCTTTCACCTTGATTGCCTTTTTGGGATATCATCTTCACTAAGAAGATTGTTCCTAAAGATTTGGGAAGACCATAATTGTCTAAACTAGACATCTATAAGGGAGAAATTCAAGTTAGTTGATTTAAAGTCCTTAATATAACACCCAATATGAAATATTAAGGCTAGGACCCAACAACCTATTTATAACCGGAAGAGGGATGTCGTAATCCGAGTTATAAAATAGTTGAAGGTAGGTAAATGACAATTTACCAATTTTCACCATGAAAAACGAAATATAATTAAGTTTTAATTGGATTTGAACCTCCTAGATCTTTTGAGATACGTTGAACTTTCAATGGATTGTCTGAATCTCAATTGTGCCCTCTCAAGTTTGTGACTGGGATGCCAAGGATCACAAAGAAGGTGTGAATAACCATGCAAATTGACTTGGTATGTCACACCCCCGAACCAGACGGCGGAAACGTCCGGGGGCTGTCGTGACTCAATTGAATACCATAACATTGAATATATATGAAACATAACAACATTCGTCACCATTCATCAACATAGTACAACCAGTAGTGTTTACATATCATACATTGTTTAAACATTACATTCCCCAAAAATTAATTTGTTCAATTCATACAAAAATAAACTGCAACCGTCACTGAATATGATTTCCCTTGATTCACTGGTTCCCTGAGAATACAAGTATTTTGAAAAACGTCAACATATGAAATGTTGGTGAGTTCATAAGTAGTGTTTGAAATCGAATGTTTGTATTGTTTGAAAAACCACCAGAAAATCCAATATTTTCTGAAAAGATAAGCTTTTGAAAACATTTGTGAAGATCCATAGGTATGCTTGTTTGTTTCTATACTTGTAAGAAAAATGTTCATTGAAAATGTATGCATTTCAATTTTGTAAGTATTGAAAACCCTAGGAAAACCCGATGTTCTCCTAGTTCCTTGAATTACGTGATGTTACATTGAAACCATTGCATAGCGTATAGTGTCAGTCCCAGGCGACGTTGGAAGGTTCTCGAGCAGGATTATTTACTACAAACCCGCGTTACACAAACGCCCAGTTTATAGTTATACTAACGACTCCGAAGGCATCGTCAGTACTAATCGCGTTATCCAATCGCCCTGACTAGGTGTAGTCCCACATCCGAAGAGAAAGAGGTCACGAAGACCCCGGTAACTCCATTAGCCGGTTGGGGATAAAATGTACGAGGGGTCCCCGACCCGCCTCGCATGAAATATAGACTTTACTAGCAATACCAAAGGACCCTTGGGGACCGGTGGTATACAAGCCATTGAAAGTCCATTTACGTTGTGTCGGATCGGTAAAACCCAACACACCGTAAAAAAAAATGTCTTCGGGCCTTAAGATCAGGTCATTGGGCTAGCTAGGCTCAACGAACAAGATTTTACACTTGTGGGGCCCAAAGATGGTGCGTAGACGTCTGTGCACACTCGCATGTATATGTATTACCAAACGTTACTTGTATGAATCGTAGTGTCGTAGTGTTAGTAGTTGTAGATTTCTATTGGCTCGAGACCGAGCCAATTCGTTTAACAACGACTTTTGGGTATTGTAATGTATTGTATTTCGTCGATAGTCGCGGTGCCATTATTTGATCAAATTGTGTACATTGAACTAGCCTTGAAATATTCCTGTTTTCAGCCCCTCATTATTTGTAAAATTTACATTTTCAACCCTTTTTATTAAATACTTCCCGGTTTGGTCCTTAAACTATTTTTCTTGACATTTTAACACCAAAAATTATTGAAATTAATATTTTTCAACATATTTTTCATAAAAACAGTTTAAGTCCTTAAAAATGCAGTTTTCTCGGTTTTAATCCCTTCTTTTCGCAACTTTGACAATTTTGGCCCAAATTGGAAAATTTTTGCAACTTTGGTCCTTTTTAAATTTAAAAAGCATTTTAAACCTTTGAAAAGGATTTGGAACACTTATAGTCCACTGTTTTACAGAAAGTTACAGTTTTGGCCCTCCAAAACAGAAAAATTCGCATAATGGGCCTTATTGGGCCGAAATTTTCATTTTTAGCCCATTAAGCTTGGAATTTATGTTTTTAATCCCCTAAATGAGTATATTTCCAGAAATTTATTTATGGAAACTGTTTTGGCACACTTCATCCATCAGAATCTGTGAAATGTCAATTTGGGCCCTTATTTTTGCATTTTTCACATTTTAGGCCCAAAATTTGTGTTTTTAACCCAAAGAAAATTATTACTAAACCACTTAGCCATTTTTCTTGAAGCACTTTGTGTTTAGAAATATATTTGAAGCTAAAATCATTTAACACAAGATATATCTCGGTTTTGATGGGTTTTAAGGCTAGATCCAACATAAAAACACATAAAAGCATACATATAAGCATGGAAATCATACAAGGCATACAAACACATATAGATCTACACTTTCACTTGTATTCCCCCCCCCCCCCCCCACAAAACTCATAAAAACAGAAAATAGGGGGTATGAAGCTCACCTTGGGGTGTTGGTTCGGTTTTGCAAGGAAAAATGGAAGGAAAATGAAGTGTTTTTGGCCTTGGCTCCCTTTGATGAAGATCTCGAGTTTGGAGATGGTTCTAGGGTGCAAGATCATGATTTTTGCATGGATTAGGAAGAGATGTTTGATAAATAAGGAATACAAGTCATAGATCCAAACAAAACCTTACCTTAGATGATGATTTTTGTGGAAGAACTTCCTTGAATGCTTCCTATTTTTCGAGATTTTGGAGAGGGAAGAAGAGAGTGTTCTTGAGTGAATCTAGAGAGAATTTGAGATATTTTTGGTGTGTGTATGTGTGTATGGCCGAGAGTGAGAGAGAGGAGAGAAGAGAAGTGATATTTGAGGTGATGTGCATGGAGGAATGGGAAATATTGCATGGATATCCTTTGGATAATAATGAGGTGGCATGCATTAAGTCAACACTTCCATTTCTCTTTGGGTTTGGGCCTTTGGGCCGAGATTTTTGAAAGGGAAAAGAAAATTTTGGGCTTTTTCCCTTAAGCCCAAAATTTGAGTTAGTTAGAGTGTGTTTTATGCTTAAAAGAATGTAGTATGATTTTTATATTTTTATTGGACTAGTTTAGGTTATTCATGTATCAAAGCTTTTAATTCATTTAATTCTAGGCCCAATATGGCCCAAAATGTTAAAATAAATAAGTGTGGTTCCAATTAGAGCCCAATTAGGGTTCTAAGCCCATGATAGTCCAATTGGAAGCTTATTGGTCCATTGGGATCCAATAAGGAAGTTCTAGTCTAAAATAGACCTAACAAGAGCTTCTAGGGTCTCCAATTGTTTGATGACTATTTGTGGTACTTGCATGATGTATTTGATTGAAGTTTTTGATTCACATTAACTTGAATATATAGATTACATGGCTCAAAATTTACAGTTGTGACATCATCCCCCCGTTAGAGGGAATTTCGTCCCGAAATTCTGTTTGAAAGCTAGATTTGAGAATGCTAGAATAGGCGAGGGTACTTTTGCTTCATTTGATCTTCGCGTTCCCACGTGAATTCTGGCCCACGCTTTGCGTTCCACCGTACCTTCACGATCGGGATGCGACTCTGCTTAGTACGCTTCACCTCCCTGTCCATGATTTCGATTGGCTCTTCGACGAACAGGAGATTCTCATTGATTTCGATTTCGTCAAGAGGAATGACAAGGGTTTCATCTGATAGGCACTTTTTCAGATTAGAGACGTGAAACACGGGGTGTACACCGTTTAGCTCCGCGGGTAGTTGTAGTTTGTATGCTACTGGACCTATTCGGGCGACGATTTCGAAAGGTCCAATGTATCGCGGGTTCAGCTTTCCCCGTTTTTCGAAACGTATAACCCCTTTCCAGGGTGAGACCTTTAACAATACTCGATCACCGACTTGGAATTCTAAGGGCTTTCGCCGTTTATCAGCATAGCTCTTTTGCCGGTCACGCGATGCCTGTAATCGAGCTTTGATCTGGACAATCTTTTCTGTGGTCTCGCGAATGATTTCCGGTCCCGTTAATGCCCTGTTTGACGTATGTGTTCTTGCTAGCTGGGTGTCACCTACTTCAGCCCAACATAACGGTGATCTACATTTACGCCCGTACAGTGCTTCGAAAGGGGCCACCTTAATGCTCGAATGATAACTATTGTTATATGAAAACTCGATCAACGGTAGGTGGGTATCCCAAGACTTTCCGAAGTCTATCACACATGCACGAAGCATGTCTTCGAGCGTCTGAATGGTTCGTTCGCTTTGACCGTCCGTTTGTGGGTGATACGCGGTGCTCATATCAAGATGAGTTCCCATTGCCTTGTGGAGCGACTGCCAAAAGCGTGACGTGAACCTACTGTCCCTATCCGAGATGATAGATTTTGGCACTCCATGAAGTCTTACAATCTCTCGTAGGTACAAACGCGTCAGCCTCTCCATCTTGTAGGACTCTTTGATCGGCAGGAAATGGGCAGATTTCGTCAGTCGGTCGATTATTACCCATATGGTGTCCAATCCGTCCGACGTCTTGGGCAGCTTGGTCACGAAGTCCATAGAAATCCCCTCCCATTTCCACTCAGGGATTGCCGGTTGCTGTAACAATCCGGAAGGTTTCTGGTATTCCACTTTTACTTTGGCACACGTAAGGCACTTACTAACATAAGTTGCGATTTCCGCCTTCATGTTAGGCCACCAATAGTGCTGCTTAATGTCCAAATACATCTTGTCCGAACCAGGATGAATGGAGTATCGTGTCTTGTGGGCTTCCTTCATAACGATCTCCCTGAATCCTCCGATTTTTGGGACCCAAATACGGTTCATGAAGTAGTATACCCCATTCTCTTTGACTTCCAGGTTCTTCTCCATACCGCGTAATGCCTCGCTAGTTCTATTTTCCGCTTTCATAGCCTCTGCCTGGACTGATGCAATTTGAGCGGTCAGATGAGACTGAATGGTTATCGAGTGCGTTTTCGTACGGCGATTTGTGTACTCCTTCCGACTTAATGCGTCAGCTACCACGTTGGCCTTGCCTGGATGGTACTTGATCTCGCATTCGTAGTCGTTTAACAACTCCACCCATCTTCGTTGTCTCATGTTCAGCTCCTTCTGATTCAAGATGTGCTGGAGGCTTTTGTGGTCTGTGAAGATGGTGCACTTTGTACCGTACAGGTAGTGCCTCCAAATTTTTAGGGCGAAGACCACAGCTCCCAGTTCTAGGTCATGGGTTGTGTAATTTACTTCGTGCGTCTTTAGTTGACGGGACGCATATGCTATCACTCTTCCACGTTGCATGAGAACGCAACCTAAGCCTTGATTTGACGCGTCACAGTAAACTACAAAATCTTCCGTTCCTTCGGGTAGAGATAGTACAGGAGCGCTACAAAGAGCTTGCTTCAAGGCTCGAAACGCAATCTCTTGTCGGTCTGTCCACTTGAATGGCACACTCTTTTGCGTAAGCAAGGTAAGTGGCTTGGCGATTTTAGAGAAATTTTGGATGAATCTCCTATAGTAGCCTGCTAGGCCTAAGAACTGACGAATTTCTGTGGGCGTAGTCGGAGTTGCCCATCCTTCCACAGCTTTGACCTTAGAGGGATCCACATGAATTCCATCTTGGCTAACTACGTGACCGAGAAAATTCACGCTCCGTAGCCAAAACTCACACTTAGAGAGTTTGGCGTAAAGCCTTTCCGATCGCAACGTCTCTAGGACTTGTCGGAGATGTTGGCCATGCTCCTCTTTGCTTCGAGAATAGACGAGGATGTCATCGATAAATACAATGACGAAGTTGTCCAAGAACGGTCGACAGATTCGGTTCATTAGGTCCATAAATGCGGCGGGTGCATTTGTTAGACCGAAGGGCATTACGACGAATTCATAATGTCCATAGCGGGTTTGGAAAACGGTTTTAGGAATATCTTCTTCTCGGACCTTGAGTTGATGGTATCCGGACCGTAGATCTATTTTAGAAAAATAGCTAGCTCCTTGGAGCTGGTCGAATAGATCATCGATTCGTGGGAGTGGGTAGCGGTTTTTAACAGTGAGTTTATTCAACTCTCTGTAATCGATGCACATTCTGAAAGATCCGTCCTTCTTTTTGACAAAGAGCACCGGAGGTCCCCATGGCGAGTAGCTAGGTCGGATAAATCCCTTGTCCAGAAGCTCACTGAGTTGGCTGGACAATTCCTGCATTTCAGCAGGTGCCAATCGATATGGTGATTTAGCGAGAGGAGTTGCTCCTGGAACGAGGTCGATTCGGAACTCAACCTGTCTCTCTGGGGGTACTCCTGGAAGATCTTCAGGAAACACGTCCGGGAATTCACACGCTACCGGAATGTCTTGGATGTTAATTTCTTCTTTGGCCTTGTCCACTATGTGGGCCAAGAACGCTAAGTTGTTCTTTCGCAGATGTTTTTGTGCTTTGATGCACGAGATAAGACGAAGATTCGTGCTAGGTTTGTCTCCGTAAATTACTAGGGTTTCGTGATTCGGGAGACGAAGACGAACGGCCTTCTCGTGGCACAAAATCTCAGCATGGTGGGGGCTTAACCAATCCATGCCGATAATCACATCGAAACTCCTAATTGACACTGGCATCAGATCTATTCGTAAGACGTGTTGGTTAAGGGTTAGGGTACATCCAGCGTAGATTTCCCTAGTGGATTCGGTCTTCCCATTGGCCATTTCCACCGTATAGGTTTCATTTAGCTTTTGGGGTTGTTGGTATTGCGGTGGTTGTTGTTGTTGTTCTGGTTGTTTCCCTGACTCTGGTTCTGAGAAGGATAAGTCCTGCAGAACCTTGCAGTGTGTCCCCTTCGGTTGCAACTGGTGCAATGGAACTCCCTACATTCTCCTTGGTGATGGAAACCGCACTTGTTGCATTTGGGATGATTACCGGAATAGGGTCTTGAAGTATTTGAAGCAGCTGAGGCTGGAGCATGTGATGTGACTGGTACCGGCGCAGTGACAGCGTGAACTGCCACCGTTTGCTGCTTTTTAGAGGTCTCGGGACCCTGGCGCCCCTTCCTCTTGTTGTTCCATCCTTTCTTACCATCACTCTCCTTCTTCTTCTCAGTCTCTACCGGTTTCTCGCCCTTTTTGTGGTTATGATCGTATAGCCTCTTTGCCAATCTCTTCGCACTGTCAAAAGTTTCAGGGTTTGCAGCTATCACATTCCCTTGAATGGGGGATGTCAGTCCCCAAATGAATCGTTCAATCTTCTTCCCCTCTGATGTGATCATACCCGGGCACAACAGAGATAGTTCGCTGAATCTCAATATGTAAGCATCGATGTTCCCATTCTGCACCGTGAGATTCCATAGTTCCTGCTCCATCTTCTGTATTTCGCCTCGGGGGCAGTACTCAGCCGTCAACATCTCTTTCATCTCTGCCCAGGGAATAGAGTTGGCGACAGGGAGTGTCATAGCTTCCACATGACCATTCCACCAAGTGAGTGCTTGGTCCACAAAAGTGCAGGCCGCGAACTTCACTTTCATCTGCTCGGGGCACTCGCATATCTCGAATACCGACTCTACCTTCTCGATCCATCGCTTTAGGGCGATCACTCCTCCGGTACCGTTGAAAGTTCGGGGTTTAGCGTTCGCAAAATCCTTGTAGGTGCACGTTTTAGTGAGTCCTTGGTTCGTCCCGTTGTTCGAACTTCCGGATCCTTGCCCGTTACCTCCTCCGTTGTTCCCTCGGTGAAGTTGTGCCATAGCCGCTGTGACTGCAGCAGACACGGCTGCCTGGAAAGCAGTGGAGTCAACTTCCGGCGGGGTTGGTTCGGGATTTCCGCGAGTAGCTGGGCGAGGCATCTTTCTGTCATGAAACGGAAAGATGTTGAGTGTACGTGGTTTCCGTGAGGTGGCGACTCTACTAACTAGGTGTATGGTGCGTACCTAAACATTACTATCATCAAGCATGCAATCATAATGTCTCAACACATAGCAACTGAGAATAATTTAGCAAAACACACAAAAGTTTATTAATATTATCCGCATTTAGTACAAGAAAATTTGCTCGTAGGAGCATACATAAGTAACACTAATCCGACAGCATAACGACTCCATGAGTAGTGTAGTCACTTAAACATAGAGCCGGAGTACATAACATAGTTCCTAATAACCTACTATGATAAGTCTATCCCTAACCGCGATGAGCTGCGTCAGGAGGTGGTGCCGAAGATGTGGATGCTCCCTGAAGACGAGCCACTAGGCGTTTTGCATCCTGAAGTCGAGATTCCCACCTTACCTGCCTCATGTGAAACTCCCGGAGGACGTCACGCGTCTCCTGCTCCGCACGCTCGACTCTAGTCCACAACTGGCGTACTTGATCAGCAGTGCCCTGAGCAAGGTCGCCGGTGTCCCGTAGTCGTCTCACCATGACTGGTAGAGCTCGGTCGGCTGGTCCTCCGTCCCTCAAGTCAAAGAACTCACGTGACATGCCAAACGGGGGTCGCTGTCCCTGATGTCTGCTCCATCTCCAAAGATCAATGCCCCAAGGAGGGGTAGGTCCAGTGGGTCCCACACGATATGCAGGCACCCTGATCGGGTAAGGGGGGTCGATGATCTCGGACTCTGCATCCGAATCACCCCCTTTGCTGTCATCGAGCTCCTCTTCGAAAGGTTCTTCGTCTTCTTCGGGTTCGACAGGCTCGCCCTCGACTTCCGCCTCCGGTTCCCCGTCAGATTCCTCTTCGGGGTCCTCCTCAGGTTCTTCTTCAGGCTCTTCCTCAGGCTCCTCCTCCTCCTCTAGCCACCCGTTGTTTCCCTGATTAGGGAAGTAGGGGTCTCCCGGGTGATGAAAGCCAGCCATGTTGTCTGCGCGAGTACGTAAATATGCTACATTATCCTAGGATGCTATGACTATTGCACAGACTAAGCAAACATTCTCTTTTTGGGTGATAAAGGGTATAGTTTTAGGTTCCCTGGCTATCCCGATCTCATCAAGACGTGTGTTAGTTTTACCTTGGAGAGAATGTAGTTGATCAGGCTACATTCACTCCTTGGTATCACTAAGAACAGTCCCGAATTAACCGAGATACCAGTGTTATTGTGTTTGATTCAGCGTTGGATCCTTATTCCTAATGCAAGCAAGTGTGTTTTATTTACTTGTTCTGTTCAGAGTTATGTTAGTCCCTCTTTTTGGTTTATAGTTGCATATCAATGTATGGCTCGACATGCTAGTTCACTATAAACAAAGCTCTGATACCAACCTGTCACACCCCCGAACCAGACGGCGGAAACGTCCGGGGGCTGTCGTGACTCAATTGAATACCATAACATTGAATATATATGAAACATAACAACATTCGTCACCATTCATCAACATAGTACAACCAGTAGTGTTTACATATCATACATTGTTTAAACATTACATTCCCCAAAAATTAATTTGTTCAATTCATACAAAAATAAACTGCAACCGTCACTGAATATGATTTCCCTTGATTCACTGGTTCCCTGAGAATACAAGTATTTTGAAAAACGTCAACATATGAAATGTTGGTGAGTTCATAAGTAGTGTTTGAAATCGAATGTTTGTATTGTTTGAAAAACCACCAGAAAATCCGATATTTTCTAAAAAGATAAGCTTTTGAAAACATTTGTGAAGATCCATAGGTATGCTTGTTTGTTTCTATACTTGTAAGAAAAATGTTCATTGAAAATGTATGCATTTCAATTTTGTAAGTATTGAAAACCCTAGGAAAACCTGATGTTCTCCTAGTTCCTTGAATTACGTGATGTTACATTGAAACCATTGCATAGCGTATAGTGTCAGTCCCAGGCGACGTTGGAAGGTTCTCGAGCAGGATTATTTACTACAAACCCGCGTTACACAAACGCCCAGTTTATAGTTATACTAACGACTCCGAAGGCATCGTCAGTACTAATCGCGTTATCCAATCGCCCTGACTAGGTGTAGTCCCACATCCGAAGAGAAAGAGGTCACGAAGACCCCGGTAACTCCATTAGCCGGTTGGGGATAAAATGTACGAGGGGTCCCCGACCCGCCTCGCATGAAATGTAGACTTTACTAGCAATACCAAAGGACCCTTGGGGACCGGTGGTATACAAGCCATTGAAAGTCCATTTACGTTGTGTCGGATCGGTAAAACCCAACACACCGTAAAAAAAAATGTCTTCGGGCCTTAAGATCAGGTCATTGGGCTAGCTAGGCTCAACGAACAAGATTTTACACTTGTGGGGCCCAAAGATGGTGCGTAGACGTCTGTGCACACTCGCATGTATATGTATTACCAAACGTTACTTGTATGAATCGTAGTGTCGTAGTGTTAGTAGTTGTAGATTTCTATTGGCTCGAGACCGAGCCAATTCGTTTAACAACGACTTTTGGGTATTGTAATGTATTGTATTTCGTCGATAGTCGCGGTGCCATTATTTGATCAAATTGTGTACATTGAACTAGCCTTGAAATATTCCTGTTTTCAGCCCCTCATTATTTGTAAAATTTACATTTTCAACCCTTTTTATTAAATACTTCCCGGTTTGGTCCTTAAACTATTTTTCTTGACATTTTAACACCAAAAATTATTGAAATTCATATTTTTCAACATATTTTTCATAAAAACAGTTTAAGTCCTTAAAAATGCAGTTTTCTCGGTTTTAATCCCTTCTTTTCGCAACTTTGACAATTTTGGCCCAAATTGGAAAATTTTTGCAACTTTGGTCCTTTTTAAATTTAAAAAGCATTTTAAACCTTTGAAAAGGATTTGGAACACTTATAGTCCACTGTTTTACAGAAAGTTACAGTTTTGGCCCTCCAAAACAGAAAAATTCGCATAATGGGCCTTATTGGGCCGAAATTTTCATTTTTAGCCCATTAAGCTTGGAATTTATGTTTTTAATCCCCTAAATGAGTATATTTCCAGAAATTTATTTATGGAAACTGTTTTGGAACACTTCATCCATCAGAATCTGTGAAATGTCAATTTGGGCCCTTATTTTTGCATTTTTCACATTTTAGGCCCAAAATTTGTGTTTTTAACCCAAAGAAAATTATTACTAAACCACTTAGCCATTTTTCTTGAAGCACTTTGTGTTTAGAAATATATTTGAAGCTAAAATCATTTAACACAAGATATATCTCGGTTTTGATGGGTTTTAAGGCTAGATCCAACATAAAAACACATAAAAGCATACATATAAGCATGGAAATCATACAAGGCATACAAACACATATAGATATACACTTTCACTTGTATTCCCCCCCCCCACAAAACTCATAAAAACAGAAAATAGGGGGTATGAAGCTCACCTTGGGGTGTTGGTTCGGTTTTGCAAGGAAAAATGGAAGGAAAATGAAGTGTTTTTGGCCTTGGCTCCCTTTGATGAAGATCTCGAGTTTGGAGATGGTTCTAGGGTGCAAGATCATGATTTTTGCATGGATTAGGAAGAGATGTTTGATAAATAAGGAATACAAGTCATAGATCCAAACAAAACCTTACCTTAGATGATGATTTTTGTGGAAGAACTTCCTTGAATGCTTCCTATTTTTCGAGATTTTGGAGAGGGAAGAAGAGAGTGTTCTTGAGTGAATCTAGAGAGAATTTGAGATATTTTTGGTGTGTGTATGTGTGTATGGCCGAGAGTGAGAGAGAGGAGAGAAGAGAAGTGATATTTGAGGTGATGTGCATGGAGGAATGGGAAATATTGCATGGATATCCTTTGGATAATAATGAGGTGGCATGCATTAAGTCAACACTTCCATTTCTCTTTGGGTTTGGGCCTTTGGGCCGAGATTTTTGAAAGGGAAAAGAAAAATTTGGGCTTTTTCCCTTAAGCCCAAAATTTGAGTTAGTTAGAGTGTGTTTTATGCTTAAAAGAATGTAGTATGATTTTTATATTTTTATTGGACTAGTTTAGGTTATTCATGTATCAAAGCTTTTAATTCATTTAATTCTAGGCCCAATATGGCCCAAAATGTTAAAATAAATAAGTGTGGTTCCAATTAGAGCCCAATTAGGGTTCTAAGCCCATGATAGTCCAATTGGAAGCTTATTGGTCCATTGGGATCCAATAAGGAAGTTCTAGTCTAAAATAGACCTAACAAGAGCTTCTAGGGTCTCCAATTGTTTGATGACTATTTGTGGTACTTGCATGATGTATTTGATTGAAGTTTTTGATTCACATTAACTTGAATATATAGATTACATGGCTCAAAATTTACAGTTGTGACATGGTACCCTTAACTTTATCACCTAATCGATGTGCCGATTAACCACACACACTCCACCGATCTATAATAAAGTCAAGTTACCCTTTGCCACTCTTACTAGTCCTTATTAGTGTGTCAGTTAACCACACACACTCCAATAACGACTTGGTAAGGTACAAAGTGTAATTTCATGGGTTAGCACCTATTTCACATTTTCCTAAGTAACAAAGATTAGGAATATATAAGTATTTAGTTACTTAGTATTTATCATTATACTTTTAATGAAGGGAGAATTATAGTCATTTCCTACCCTTTTGGCTATCAACCCTCCACCAGTCAAGGAAGCGATGGGTGAGAGTGGACACCCATTAAACTGTCATTTTATAGGCAGTAACCTTATACCCCCCCTTGTAGACCGGCTTCGTGAATGAGGCCTACTAACGGTAAGATTAACATTCTCTTATATATATATATATATATATATATATATATATATATATATATATATAATGAAAATTATAATAATAGTATAAGGGTTGAATTTTAAACTTTTAAAATTCTAGGGTTCAATTTGGAATTAAAGTATACATGAGGGGTAAACTTTACAAATTCCAAAACTTGAGGGCAAGTTTTGAAACTATTTCAAGACACTTCAATTCATAACTTATGAGTTTAATGGTTCATTAAAATGAAGACTCTTCATTTTTATGTAACATCTTATCTTTTAATAACAATTTTAAGGAAGTGACTTTTCAATATCCATAACTTGAGGACAAGTTATGGAGTAAAAAAAAACCATTTAATTAAAAAGACTCTTCATTTTTATGTAACCTATGACACCTTTTATGAGTTTTAAGATTCATAACTATCACTTTTCATATAACTTGAAGACAAGTTACAAAAACATATTTTATGAACTAACTCTAGATTAATTTGGATTGAAAACACATTATCAACTCATATGAACAAGGAAACATAAAACTCGTGGTAATCCATAAATTGAGGACAAGTTATGGAGTCCATACAATATCATTAAGATTAAAAATTATACTAACAAACAATTTGCACATAATTCCTATGATCAACCAAAACTCATAAGCACGAACATTCATAATCAACATTTTTCAAGAATTACATAAACATATATAAAACTTAAAACTTCATATTAGTAATTTGAAATGGGTTAACATAATCATTACCATTTTGAAAAACAGATTTTACAAGTCCAAAACAGTTTGGGATAAAGATTCTAGCCCATTTCTAGCAACAAAATCCAGAAAACTGCCCAGCACGCACCTACTCATCGAGTGCATGATCCTACTTAACGAGTAGGATGAATTTGGTCATGGACTCGTCGATTCCTCCCCATGAACTCGGCAAGTCCAGTCGAACAGTGAGCAGTTTTTTCGATTTTTCAAGCAGTTTGCATCAAGTATACAGAAAAAAAATCCTAGGCTCTGATACCACTATTGGGTATTGAGCAATTTAACACTCCTATGGTGTATATTCAACCCTAAATACCTTGGATCTATGTTTTCTCTATTATACATGCAAATATCAATTTTCCAAGGTATTGTTCTAACTAGCATATTATAAAGTATAAGTAATATAAAAGCTAGTAGAATTACATACCTCTTTGTTGGTGCTTGATTCCATGTAGCTTGAGAGCCTAGTGCCCCAAGTGTGACACCTCAAATGGTTCACACAACATCAAATACATTTGGAATAACTTAGAGAGAAATTAGAACACTTCAAAAAGTAGTTTTCCCTCACTTGCTTCACTAGTGTGTGATTTCTTCAATCATAAGATCATTATATAGTTAGTCACAATTAGGGTAAACCCTAATTGTCATGGCTTTCCATTTCCTTGGATCCATGGGCTCAAATACACCATGGAGCATCCATGGAGCATCATGTGGGTTTTAGCCCAACTTGATAATCCATGGAGCATCAGCCCACTATATGAGTATGGATGATTTACACAATCAACCCATATATTTAACTAGTCTTCTTTTGATCACTTAATTAATTCTAGATTAATTCTCGATCAATACTAATTAAATAATCTTATTAATATATTAGAACTTGTAATATATTAATAAACGTTAAGTGTTATTTCTCTCATTTTAGTCTATCCAAATGCATGATGCCATGCAACCCAAATGGATCATGCCGGGTCGGGTCAAGTCTTACCAATTGTAGTTATGGACTAGGACATTAATACAACAAACATAACATATAAACCAATACAAAACAGCCATGCGTCACGAGTCTACAGTGTGACTGGTTTGCCCGCATCGGGCCTTCAGTCCACCTGGTCCACTCTCTGAGTCTATAGTATGACTGGACTGCCCGCACCGGGCCTTCAGTGTATCTGGCCCAGTCTCCGAGCCTCGGGATGTCTGGACCACCCTCACGGGGCCTTCAGCCTATCCGGAGCGCTCGTCGGGCCTTCGGACTGACTATGCGCCCTCCCGGGTCTGCAGTCTATCCGGTCTACCCTGGGTATGTTGGCCTACAACACAAAGCAAGAGCCGCCTCAACCTATCCCCCGATCAAACAACCATGTGCACATAAAACATATAATCACATAATAGTCTATAGACAGAAAAACCAATCTAACAGATCACTTAGCATAGCAATATCTTATAACCAGAATACTGACCTAACCGGTCACTAACATAGCATCATCCTATATACCAAGATACCGATATAGACCATGTCACTAAAACATAATACCGTCCTAACTACCAGGACGTAGATCTAACAGATCAATAAGCATATCAAACAAATACCATTATACAATCTGAGAAAAGGGTCGGCCTTGGTGCCTTAGACCCTGTTAATATAGTGAGGATAGCTAACCTCGAAATGTCGATCTAAACTGAAGAATCAAATTCCCGAATCATTGTCTCTCCAAAAATCTCAAACTATCCAAATAACGAACGAAAAGTCAATAATGGGAACATTAATCTTGACCAAGAATTCCACTTATAATAATAGTCCAATTTGCCTTTCCTCTTATTTGGGCCAAGGCCCAATACCAAATCCACGATCCACAAGTCCTCATATACGAGGCCCATCGTTGACCCAATTTTCAAATTAGGCCCAACTGCCTAATTGGGCCTAATTCCAAGATCCATTACCAAGACTTGGCCCAAAATACCATATCCATAAAGCCCAACAAAGACCTAAGTCTAACTAGTCCTTAAGCAGCCCAATACCCGAAGCCCAAATATCATAAGCCCAACAGAGGGAGTACGCGGGGCGTACTCCTTTGGTACGTGGGGTGTACTCCTATTCATGTTGACTGGAAAGCGAGACCCTTGACTCGGTACGCTGGGCGTACTGCTTCCTACGCGGGGCGTACACGAGTTTCACAAAAATCCTCATAAGTGCTTAATGGCTTAAGTACTTAAGCCCAAACTTCATATACATCGACCAAATATGCCCAGGACTCATAAAGTCTCTAACTTTATCACTTTGGACGTCCAGAAAGTTCTTAATCCAAGGTATTAATCCATTAAGACCTTTATAATACTTGCATGCGACCTCTTAGACCATTAGGACGTCATTTTTATCACTCAACACCTAAACAAGAGTCTAGAAGGACAGATCATGTCGTCCAAAGCACATCATACAACATCATGGAACTTTTGGGGACAAGAAATAGTTCCAAAATGCTAGAATGGCTAGATCTATGATATACAAGCATAAAGTCTGAGGCTTTTTACCTTCTGGAGCTTCTAGGACACAAACCAACTTCAGATCTACAATCCAATCTTGTTCTCCAACTTCTTGGTGTAATGCCTTCACCTCCGAGAGCTCAAAATATCCACTTACTCACACTCTCACACAAGAACTAGCGTTTGGGACGTTTTTTGATTATGGAGGCTAAGAGTGATGAGAGAAAATAAACCACAAGGATGTTTATATAGCTCCCAAACTAGGTTATTAGGGTTTCCTTCTAATATGAGTACGCCCAGCGTACTAGGGTGCGCCCTAGTACGCTCAATGTACTTTATGTACGCACAACATACTCTTATTGATCCCAAAATTACAACTTATCCATTGAGCTCTTCAAGGTTCTACTCTTCCAATCCCCGAGACTACAAATGACAACTTTTGGGATGTTACAGCAGTAGTAGTGAAAGGGACTTGGTGGAATCAATGCAGTTCTTGAGGAAAGTACGGATAAAGGTGGAAGGTCGTTTGGGCCCGTACTATTGAAAGCAGAGGATCCATACTCGAATCAAGGAAGGATGAGATGAACCCAGGGAACTTGTAGTATGTGAGATCCCTCGATTTATGATGTGTATACCGATAATTGTTATGGTGTATTTTCAGTATGGTGACGTTACGTACTAGACCAGTTGGCAGTTCATGTGTTGGTGAGGGATCAGGCTCGGGCTCTAGAATCGACAGCTCATCGAGTAGATGATAGAGTTCATTTCATCTGAGGTCAAGCGAATTATTTTAGACCAAACTCATGTGATCTTCGGTACGGTCAAGTAGGACATCTTGGAGATACTAGATGAGAGGTTAGGTGCATTCTGCACCGAGATGGCGACCATGATAGGGGCGCACACGATGACTTTCCGGGAGTTCAGAGCTTGTGTAGCTCCAGACTATCATGGGGCTAAGGAACCTATTGCTAGAACTCGGTGGTTGGCAGATGTCGCCAACACTTTTCGTACTAGACAGTGTCACGAGGGGGACAAGGTCCGACTCGCCTCTTGTCTTCTGAAGGACAGAGCACGTGATTGGTGGGAGGAGGTTGGACATGCTATTTAATATGATGCCGCTATTAATGCGATGACATGGAGTGACTTCTGGTCCAGGTTCAGGGCCGAGTTTGCACCAGTGATTGAGGTAGAACAGTTAGCATGGGAGTTCCAGGATCTCTAGCAGACTACAGAGACGGTGGCAGAGATCACCGCCAAGTTCAGGGAGAGGGCTTTTCTTGATCCGCAGTACGTGGCGGCCGAGGAGATAAAGAAGGCTCGGTACCACGAGATGCTGAGGATTGACATCAGACAGTTTGCAAGCCGGTCTAGCTGCAAGATGCTGGGGGATATGATCACTTGAGCCAGGGTGTAACACCGTAAAAATTTAACAATTTTTTTCACTTTTTAAAAAAAACATAATGTATCATTCACATTCATTTTTTTCAAAACATTGTATCAACATCATCTCAATACAAAATCCAAAGATCAAAACAGATGAACTCCAATGTGCTTGTGTACGAGTCATGTCAGCGCCTTCCCGCGATCATCGCTGGTACCTGAAACACCACACATAACACAGTAAGCATAATTGCTTAGTGAGTTCCCCAAAATACCACATGAACACATATCAGCCAATCAAGGCTGTAACTCTGTTGACCCTCTAGTCGAATATCTCTGTGGGACCCTCTTGGTCCCATAACTCTGTGGACGCACTGGTCCTAACTCTATAAACTCTGAATCATGCGTATCACATATCACAATAAATTACAACACATAATAACATGCAAATACACTGGCATATAAATCTAAAATACTTTGTGACATAACTCTGTTACCACCCTAGGTAAAGTATAGTGAGAAGACTTACCTCATATGTCACGGTAAATCTCTGACTTTGTAGAAATATGATCTAGCCTCCGCCTAATCACCTAAAGTAAATACCCTCATAAATATAACTATACTCAACCCTCTCTTATCACCCTTAGAAGGGTAAAAGACCATTTTACCCCTCTATTGGCTTAAAGGCCTCATTGTTGACCAAACCCTAAAAGTCAACAAAAGTCAACGGTCAAACTTTGACCAAACTCGTCGAGTGCACTTGGGCGACTCGGCGAGTCTACACGTGTCAGCTAAATCTTTAGTCTCGCTTGGCACGTCGAGTTCCTCTCCTTGCTCGACGAGTCACACCTAGCATGAATCGCGGGGCCACCCCGAATCAACTCGCCGAGTCTCAAGAACAACTCGGCGACTTCCGCCTTGAACTCCAGTCCTCTAATCCCCCTCTAACTCATTGAGTTATTTCCCCAACTCGGCAAGTCTACTCACTGAGTGATTTACGGGAAACCCTAACCCTACTCGCCAAGTCTGATCTTTGGACTCGGCGAGTTCATGCCTTACACAAACTCCATAGTCCTCCTGAGGTCAGATCTGTTCCTTTAATCTATAGATCTGACCTTCCCAAGCATGATACTCACGTAAAGTTTAGACCTTGACACTCATATAACATGTAGATGGTCTCACTTGGTGATTTAACCCCAAAAATAACATCCTAAGTTCATGGCTCCCAAAATAACTCATAAAGCTCCAATGGTTAAGGTCTCTAAACCTCTTTGAGTCAAGATCCAAAGCATAAACTCGAGAAGGGACCAATTGCTCCACATATCCATCCTCTAAAGGGGGTTAGAAAACCCTAACTCTAAGAATCAACACCAAATCTGAAGAAGGTCCGAATAAATACCTCAAGATGAAGTTTCTGAGCTCTGAAATCACCAGAATCGCACCTCCTTCAGCCTCATCTTGCCTTGGTCACCTCCTTCTTGCAATTACACCAACAAAATGATCAAAAATGGCCTCTCCTTCCTCATAAACGCTCTAGATCTCTTAGGGTTTCTCTCTGGGGTTTGGTAGCCGCAAATGACGGCCCTAAGGGCCTTTAAATAGGTCCCAAACCCAAGAAATTATGGTTTCATTAAACAGCATGGACTCGCCAGCTGTGAACCCGCCGAGTCCAGCTGTGAACCCGGATAAGAATCCGCGACCATACTCGGCGAGTCTAAACACCAACTCGTCGAGTCCCCTCCCAACCTCCAAAAAAATAAAGGAATGAAATAATATACATGGGAATCCGGATGTTACAATTCTCCCCCACTAGAATTAGACTTCGCCCTCGAAGTCTTACTCTGCAAACAACTCTGGATGCTGCTCCCGCATCTCACGCTCTGGTTCCCAAGTCAACTCTGACCCTTTCCGATGCTGCCACTGGACCTGCACCAGAGGCACCTCCTTGTTCCTCAAAACCTTGATCTTCCGATCCCTAATCGTCACTGGTCTCTCAATATAGTCCAACTCCCGCCGAAATCCAACACACATTGTAACACCCAAAGTTTTGAAGGCCAAGAAAGGAAGGAAACCCTAACTTTAAGGAGGGACTCGGTGAGTCCAAGTAGGAACTCGGCGAGTCCAAGCGGGATCCGGGTCGAGGAGTAAGTGACCGACTCGGCGAGTCGGCCAACGAGACTCGGCGAGTCAGGTCTGTTCGAGGAAAACCCTAAATCCGGGACTTTGGACTTTGGGCTGCTTATTCTCTCCATTAGGGTTCCTTAGAGCCTCCCTCATATAGAAAACGAACCCTAAGCCTCCATTGTTGTGCATTCAAGCTTCCAAGCCATTTTTGGGTGGTTTGAAGGAAGAAGAAAGAGAGGAATCAGTGAAGCTTCAAGGATTGGCTTCAGATCTGGAGTTTGTGGAGCCTTTCTGAGGTATTGAAGGTATTAAGTCGTTTCCTTCCTTTAGATCTTCTATGGTTGTTAGATTTGGGGCTTTTTAAGCCATGATTAGTTGTCCATTTAAGTTAGAAGCCGGATCTGGAGTTGCTACTTCAGATCTAAGCAGATTTTGGTCTTGGGAAGCATAAAGTTTCAACCCTTGAGTTGATTATGGAGCCTCATTGCCTTAAACCCTAGTTTATGGTGTATTTTGCCTAGATCTCCTTCTCTACACGTAAAGTTTGCAACTTTACGTGAGGAAAGGGCTTGGGAAGGGTAGATCTACAGTTTGGAGTCCATGCATGACTCAAAAGTCCTCTGCATGTATAGAGATCTAAATAGACTCGGTGAGTCTGTTGAGTGGACTCGGCGAGTAGCATGAAGATGAGGAGGAACTCGACGAGTGGGATGAACAGCTCGTCGAGTCAGATGAAGTTGGGCAGGAACTCGGCGAGTTGGATGAACAACTCGGCGAGTCTGTTGAAGGTTGTCTTGGACTTGGCAAGTCCGTTCTTGGACTCGGCGAGTCAGGTCGCGAAACCCCAAACCCTTCGAGTTGAGACTCGAATCAGTGAGTCAAATGGAGACTCAGTGAGTTAGAGAGGTCAGGACTCGATAATTGGTAGACTCGGCGAGTCATGGACTGACTCTGTGAGTCGAGTCGCAAATAGAGGGACTCTGAACATATGAACCCGGCGAGTCAATAGGCTGACTCGGCGAGTAGGGTTGACTTGGAAGGTTGACTTTGACCAGGACTTTGACTTTGACCAGAGTTGACTTGGTTGTCTTTTGGGGGTCGGTTAGACTCAGTGTTGCATTGATATTGGTAGCTCGGGGAGCGAGTGGAGCAGGAGTTTAGAGAGTTGCCGGGCAACAGCTAGTGGGTTCATCAGCCAGTTCAGCCAGTGCAGGTGAGTAGAAGACCTGGGGGTTAGCCCTAGGCACAGTATGCTAGTATGATATTCGGGACGAGGTCCAATGACAGAGGGCGGGTGCCCAAGGAATGGTTTATGTGATAGTTTATACTTGTTGTCTGTGTGAAACTTGTATGTTCCTGGTAGGGAGGTGAGTGTGGGCGAGGTCCCGTATCTCACCAATAGCAGAGTGTGGATGGTGTTCCACATCTCAGTAGCAGCAGATCAGGGGCGAGGCACAAGCTAGGGAAGGAGTGAGGGTGGGCTGGGCCCGTACCTCACTATTAGCAGGAGTATGGACGGGGTTCCATGACTCATCAGTAGCAGGACAAGGGCGGGGCCCAGGGACAGGCGAGGCCTTAGGACAAGATCTGTTAGTATGTGTTTAGATTATGTGATGTGATGTGATATGTTTATGTGCTATTATACGTTAGTGGGCGAGGCCCTGTGACAGGCGAGGCCTAAGTGAAACAGATATGTATCCGAGCGGGGCTCGAAGCCAGGCGGGGCCTGGAGCGGCGGGGCCGTTGTAGCGGGCGAGGCCCGAGGAAGGGGGCGTGGCCCAACATGTACAGTATGTGGTTACGCATGATATGTGGTAGGGTGGGGGAACTCACTAAGCTTCGTGCTTACGTTTTCAGTTTTGGTTTCAGGTACTTTCGGTAGCGGAGGGAAGAGCTCGGGGTGATCGCATGGCACACACCATAGATTAGACAGCCTGGGAATGTTTACTCTGATAACGTACATGTATTTTGGAAACTAATACTCTGCTTATGTTTTGAAATGATGAATTTGCTTAAAGTAATGTTTTATTAAAAGAAATTTTAGTCTTAAATTTTGGGACGTTACAAGTTGGTATTAGATCCTTGTGTAACGACCCAAAAATCACGACTAAAAATTTCTTTAAAAACATTACTAAAACCAGATTATAAAAACGTATCATAAGTCAAAACATAACTCATTATCTGTGTCAAACATTCCCAGGCTAACTGACTATGGTGTGTGCACTGCAATCTTCCCGAGCTCCTTTTTGAAAACTGAGTACCTGAAACCAAACTGAAAACCGTAAGCACGAAGCTTAGTGAGCTCCCCCAATCTACCACATACCATGCAATAACATATAAGGCACATACTGGGCCTTGCCCACTGCATCGGACCGAGGTCTGGACTAACTGGGGCCTTGCCCCCTGCATCGGACCGAAGTCCGGAAACTGATTGGGACCTTGTCCCCTGCATCGGACCGAAGTCCGGACTAACTGACTGGGACCTTGTCCCTTGCATCGGACCGAAGTCCGGACTAACTGGGGCCTTGCCCCCTGCATCGGACCGAAGTCCGGAAACTGACTGGGACCTTGTCCCCTACATCGGACCGAAGTCCAGACTAACTTACTGGGACCTTGTCCCCTGCATCGGACCGAAGTCTGGACTAACTGGGGCCTTGCCCCCTGCATCGGACCGAAGTCCGGACTAACTGGGGCCTTGCCCCTGCATCGGACAGAAGTCCGGAAACTGACTGGGACCTTGTCCCCTGCATCGGACCGAAGTCCGGACTAATTGGGGCCTTGCCCCCTGCATCAGACCGAAGTCCGCAAACTGTCTGGGACCTTGTCCCCTGCATCGGACCGAAGTCCGGACTAACTGAACAAAACATAACATAAGCATATCAACTAGCATGAACACACATATACTGCATACTGCATCGGGCCGTAACCCGGAACACATAACACATAAATCCTGCCTGAGCCACGAAGGCATCAAAGATACTAACTACTGCATCGGACTAAAATCCGGAAACTACTGCTAGCTAAACGGGTCGGCATTGTGGCCTTAGACCCGTTCCTACTGAAAGGAAACTCACCTGAACTGCTGACCTCTGCCGATAATCCTTTGGCTGCTAAACGACAATCCCCTGAGCCGCTGCTCCTCCAGCTCTCCGAGCTACCAATATCAATATGACACTTAGTCTGATAGTCCTCTAAAAGTCAACTAAGTCAACTCTGGTCAAAGTCAAAGTCCTGGTCAAAGTCAACCTTCTAGGTCAACCCTACTCGCCGAGTCCACCTAATGACTCGCCGAGTTCATATGCTCAGGGTCTTTCTATTCGCGACTCGACTCGCCGAGTCAGTCCATGACTCGCCGAGTCCAACTATTTCCAAGTCCTGACCTGTCCAACTCGCTGAGTCTCCACCCGAATCTCTGATTCGAATCTCAACTCGAAGGGATTGGGGCTTCACGACCTGACTCGCCGAGTCCACTAATAGACTCGCCGAGTCCAAGGCAATCTTCAACCAACTCGTCGAGTTGTTCTTCCAACTCGCCGAGTTCATGCCTAACTTCATCCGACTCGACGAGTTGTTCATCCCACTCGTCGAGTTCCTCCTCATCTTCATGCTACTCGCCGAGTCCACTCGAAGGACTCGCCGAGTCCATTCAGATCTACATACATGCAGAGGACTTTTGAGTTATGCATGGACTCCAAACTGTAGATCCACTCTTCTAAAGCCTATTCCTTACGTAAAGTGGCAAACTTCACGTGTAGCTAACGAGATCTAGGCTCAAATCACTATAAACTAGGGTTTGAGACAAAGGGGCTCAACAATCAACCCATAGACTGATGCTTTATGATTCTCTAGGAAAAGATACACATAGATCTGAAGTAGCAACTTCAGATCTGCGCTTCTAACTCGAAGTGGTTCATAAACTTGTCCTAAAAGCCCCAATTCCCATGATAAAGGTTGATCTATATGCAAAAGAGGGAAGGTAGCGACTCATTACCTTCAAAAGCTCTGGAAGACCTCACAAACTCTGGATCTACTGCAAATTCTTGAATCCCCAATGTGTGCCTTCCTCCTTCTTCCTTCAAATCACCCAAATTGGCAAGAAAGCTCGATTGAGCAACAATAGAGGCTTAGGGTTTCTGGTTCTTGACTATAGGGCCGCAGATGAGCCCTAGGGAAGAGATTAAGATGCTTAAATAGGGTTTCTGGTTCTTGACTATGGGGCCGCAAATAGACCTGACTCGCTGAGTCCACTTGCCGACTCGCCGAGTCGGTCACTTGCTTTACACCCGGATCCTGCTCCGACTCGCCGAGTTCCTCCCTGGACTCGACGAGTCAACCCTCTTTAACTTAGGGTTTTTCCTTTTCTTTCTTGACCTTTCTGATTTCGGGTGTTACAACTCTCCCCCACTTAAACTAAACTTTGTCCTCGAAGTTTGCTATGGCCAACTGTCCTCGAAGTTTGAGGGATTCGGACATACCCTCGGGCGCGTCTAAACTCAAACTAAGGGATTGGTATAAAGGTTTTCAAAAGGAAAAGTCATTTTTGAAAAAAGAGTTTGAGAAAAGAAAAGAGTTTTAGAAAAAGCAAAAACAATATTTAGAAAGTAAATAACTTGAAAGGAGAAAAAGGGTGTGGTGCATGCAATCAGCCGAGCTCAAGTAAGTACTCCCAAATTACCCATACAAGTTACGTTATGATTATCAGTATCAGTATTAGTTTCAGTTTCAGTTTCAGTTTTAGTTTCAGCTTCAGTTTCAGTAGAACAGCATGCTAGAATAGGACTAAGGATCCAGGATGATGCCTTATGTGCCTGCTTTATGTCTTCAAGCTTGATAAGAATTTCATGCTAGTAATGAGTAGACAGTAGTACGATAGTCTGTGTAGGTTATGCCTGATAGTATGAGCTTAGCATTGTATGCTAGTACAGTATCTTGTTATGAGAATAGTTTTGCCTGAGTATGTTTCCTTTATTCGAATGTTGCTTGCTTCGTGCTTTGTGGGACTCTGAGTGATTAGAGTTAGCCATTAGGTGAATACGTCACATCACATGTGAGCAGGGTTGGATAATCTCAGAGTGTTGGATTTGGCCCTATTGCGCAGCTCTTGTCTGAGTCCAACCGTTGTAGGGACGAGTCTTTTACTCGAAGGATTATCCGAGCCTCATTGCATGTGATGGTATTCAGTTGGTGGCTAATTGGCATTACAAGGAGGCCTTCAACAGCTGAGGACTGGTTGGGTAGAGTCAGAAGTTCCCTAGGGCAAGCCTAGGATGAGAGTAGCATAGATCAGTAGTAAAGAAAAGGGGACTTGGTGGAGTTGAGGTAACTCTTGAGGAAAGTACGGATAGATGTGGAAGGTAGTATGGGCCCGTATTACTGAAAGCAGAGGATCTGTACTCGATTCAAGAGCGGCCAAGGCAAAACCAGGGAACTAGTAGATTGTGTGAGATATCCCTCAGCAGTAGTGTGTGAGATCCCTCGAGTTTGGATGAGTATTGTGATGTTAGTGATGGCAAGTTGCCGAGTATAGTGACGCTACATGGTAGACCAGATGGTAGTTCTGGTGTCGACAGGGGATCAGGCTCGGACTCTGGAGCCAGGCAGATTGATGATCAGATGAGAGAGTTCATTTCATTTGAGAATTTTGCGCAGTATCACCGACCAGACTCCTGTGATCCTCAGTGTGATCAAGGAGGGCATTATGGAGATTTGTGGTGAGAGGCCGAGTGCATTCTGCACTGAGATAGCAGTCATGATAAAGAGACCCGTATGTTGATGTTTTGGGAATTTAGAGTTAGTGAGGCTTCAGATTGTCATGGGCGTTAGGCACCCCATTGTTAGCAGCAGATGGTTGGCAGATGTCACCAACACTTTTCGTACCAGACGTTGTCTCGAAAGGAGACAAGATCTGGCTTACTTCCTATCTCCTGAGGGATAGAGCACGAGATTGATAGGAAGAGGTTTGTAGTGAGTTGAGGGATGATGTGGTTGATGCTATGTCATGGGATGACTTCCAGACCAGATTCTGGGTAGAGTGTGCCCAGGCGATTGAGGCGCAACAGTTGGCGCCAGAGTTGTTAGATCCTCACTAGACGAATGAGACTGTGGCAGAGATCACTGCCAAGCCTCGGGAAAGAGCTTATCTGGTACCACATTATGCAGTAGATGAGGGAATGAAGAAGGAAAAGTTATCAGGACATACTGTAGAATGATAGCAGGGAGATCATGAGTATCTCGGGGTGCAAGACCCTGAATGATATGACTTCTAGAGCTCGAGAGCGGGATATTGATTTGGAGCACATTGTTAAGAGGGAACCATATCAGTTGCTTATAGTGAAGGGTCTCAGGAGGAGACCGTAGATTTCAGATCAGCTTCTGAGAGGCCAGCGGGGTCAGAATCGGTGCACCACTTGTAGGAGACTGCACAAGGGAGCCTTTCGTTCCAGAGGTTTGAGAAAGTGTAATCCTGAGTTATCCTCAGTTTGTGTCTGAATTGTATTTTTATGAGATGTCATATGACAATTGCATACCGAGGAGCAGCACAAGAAACACCTGAGGGAGGTGCTAGAGACTTTGAAGAGGAAGAGAATTTTCGCAAGGTTCTTTAATCGTGAGTTCTGGTTGCGCGGAGTGCAATTTCTTTGGGTACCTCGTCAATTGGAAGGATATTCTAGTCGATCCGGCCAAGTTAGAGGCCATGATGCAGTGGGAGATCCCGAGGTCTCCAATTGAGATTCGGAGCTTCCTAGGTCTAGTGGGTTATTACTAGAGATTTATTCGGATTTTTTTCAAAGTTGGGTGATCTTTTTGGATTAGCTGGTGTTGAAAACACTAGAAAGGGCAAGCGTGGTTCTAGCAGATTTTTCATGGGTGGTAAGAAGGATCGGGAATCCTTTCTAGACGGTGAACTGTAAGGAGCTAGTTGAATCGAAGTGGGGGAGGAACCCTCGTATAGTCAGGAACGGAAGAAAAGAAAGTAGCATAGTGATTGATGGATTGAGGAGTTTAGAATTGGGAGTTTGAGGACCTTCCCAGCAGTTAGTTCATGTAGTCGAGATGGTTAGAAGCTGGTTGGGAATCCAGGATTGGAGGACCACCTGTAGGGCTCAAGTGAGTCGGAATGAGGATCCTGAGAACGGTTAGCAAGAGATGCTTTCGTATTAGTAGCCAGTGTCAGAGTCAGCATGTAGAATTGTGTAGATTCAGGAGTTGGGAGTTTGGAAACATCCCAACAATAGCTTCTTGTATACGGATTAGTAGACGGTTGGTTTGGGAACCAAGCCGAAGAATTCCTTGACGAAGCGCTAAGTATATCAAGGATATAAGATGTCGAGGTTGATGTAGTGTTCAAAGACTGAGGGATGGTTTTGAGAAATCAGGATGA
Source organism: Lactuca serriola (assembly GCF_051521515.1). Classification (NCBI taxonomy): domain Eukaryota; kingdom Viridiplantae; phylum Streptophyta; class Magnoliopsida; order Asterales; family Asteraceae; genus Lactuca; species Lactuca serriola. The sequence goes on along the minus strand of NC_136410.1, from coordinate 164,669,900 downwards.
GGAATCCTTAACAGGACTAGGAATAGTCAGGATATCAACAGATAGTAGTAGTAGTGTTGTAAGTCTGCGGGGGTAGCCGTAGCATTCACTAGCAGTCAGATAGTAGTAGTAGTGTTGTAAGTCTGCGTGGGTAGCCATAGCATTGACTAGAAGTTAGATAGTAGTAGAGTGGTGTAAGTCGGGGGGGGGGGGGGGGGTAGTCGTAGCATTCACTAGCAGTCAGATAGTAGTAGTAGTGTTGTAAATCTACGGGGACAGCCGTAGCATTCACTAGCAGTCAGATAGTAGTAGGAGTGTTGTAAGTCTACGGGGGTAGCCGTAGCATTCACTAGCAGCCAAATAGTATTAGAGAGTTGAAAGTCCGCGGGTGTAGCCGTGGCCTTTATCAGATTGGTAGGCAGCATGAGCGCGTTGTTGGACGCGGGAAAGCAGTAGTTCCCACCCGTTCGGGTGAAGCGGTGAGGATATGGGAATCCAAGGGTTAGATTTCGGATTTCCCAAATGGTTCAGCTATGGTTAAGTCGGCGATTCGACAGTCGGATCGTCACCACAGTTATGAGATCAGAGTAGCAGTGGACCGTTGGGGTTCAAGTATGTTAAGGCTACCGTTAGTCTGGGAGCCATCATGTTGTTAGTCGTGGAATTGATGATGTCAGGATGTGACGTTTGGACCTGATCGGTGGATCGGAAGGTTGTTAGAATCACAGTGACAGGATAACTAGTGGAAACTAGTTCCAGAGAAAGATTTCATTCAGAAGTCGTGGGAGCGACTAAGTGAGGAGTCCTTTGACTCTACAGTTGATTTGGAACTCAGTGTTTCAGTCAGATCAGTGTATCAGGCAGTTCAGTGTTTCAGGCAGTTTAGTGTATCAGGCAGTTCAGTGTATCATGCAGTTCAGTGTTTCAGGCAGTTCAGTGTATCAGGCAGTTCAGTGTTTCAGGCAGTTCAGTGTTTCAGTCAGTTCAGTGTTTCAGTCAGTTCAGTGTTTCAGGCAGTTCAGTGTTTTAGTCAGTTCAGTGTTTCAGGCAGTTCAGTGTTTCAGGCAGTTCAGTGTTTTAGGCAATTCGGTGTTGCAGGCAGTTCCGTGTTTCAGATAGTTGCAGTGTGAGGGTCAGTGTTAGTATAGTTGGTTGATTTGGTAATGGCATGTCCCTCTCAGCAGGATCAATGGAGCCTTCTGCCAAGTATAAGTGATTTGTAAGGAGAGCTAGGCAGGCAGCTTTTCCTTAAGGATGGAAGGCTCGAGTTAGTAGGAGTTGAGTAATCAGATGAGAGATAAGCAAGCTGGTTCCAGCAGCATCGTTTTAGTATGAGTGGCAGAATGGATAGAACAGTTATAGATAGTCGAAGTATCTTCAAGAGTCGCTGGAAGCGACTAGGAGATTGCGATGGAGTGTAGTGACCGGTGGGAGTCCGGTAACTCAGATATCGGCAGATTAGTTGGACCAGGGTGGTCTCAGTGCATCCGGTAGGCGGGTGAGGGGTAACAAAATTCTCAGTCGGAGGAAGTAACATTGAGGAAATTAGGGAAAAGAGAAGAATTCAGTATGTACCAACAGTAGTGACCGACACTGTGAGTGGCTGGAGTGATGGACAGAAGGGTGTTAGTTTTTCCAGACAGAGAGTTGGAGGCAGTTCGCAGGGCAGTTGGCCATAGCAAACTTCGAGGACGAAGTTTAATTTTAAGTGGGGGAGAGTTGTAACATCCAAGATCAGAAAGGCCAAGAAAAGGAAAGAAACTCTAAGTCAAGGAGTGGACTCGTCGAGCCCAGGGAGGAACTCGACGAGTCGGAGCGGGATCCGGGGGATCGAGTAAGTGACCAACTCGGCGATTCGGCTCGTGAACTCGGCGAGTTGGGTCTGAACGAGGAAAACCCTAAATCCGGGACTTGGAGCCTATTTAAACGTCTCATTCTCCTCCCTAGGGTTCCTTTACTGCCTTTCTACCCCAGAACACCAAACCCTAGCCACGATATCCGTTTTTGAGCTAGATCTTACCTTGAAGAGTGCACTAAAGCTTGGAGAAGGAAGAAAGACCTTGGAGGTGTAGTACCATATAAGCCCGTTCCTGAGGCTTGGCAGTGATCTCTGCCACAGTCTCATTCGTCTAGTGAGGATCTAACAACTCTGGCGCCAACTGCTGCGCCTCAATCGCCTGGGCACACTCTGCCCAGAATCTGGTCTGGAAGTCATCCCATGACATAGCATCAACCACATCATCCCTCAACTCACTACCAACCTCTTCCTATCAATTTCGTGCTCTATCCCTCAGGAGACAGGAAGTAAGTCAGACCTTGTCTCCTTTCGAGACAACGTCTGGTACGAAAAGTGTTGGCAACATCTGCCAACCATCTGCCGCTAACAATGGGGTCCCAAACCCCCATGACAATCTGAAGCCTCACTAACTCTGAATTCCTGAAACATCAACGTATGGGTCTCTATCATGACTGCTATCTCAGTGCAGAATGCAATCGGCCTCTCATCACAAATCTCCATAATGCCCTCCTTGATCACACTGAGGATCACAGGAGTCTGGTCGGTGATACTGCGCAAAATTCTCAAATGAAATGAACTCTCTCATCTGATCATCAATCTGCCCGGCTCCAGAGTCCGAGCCTGATCCCCTATCGACACCAGAACTACCATCTGGTCTACCACGTAACGTCACTATACTCGGCAACTTGCCATTACTAACATCACAATACTCATCCAAACTCGACGGATCTCACACACTACTGCTGAGGGATCTCTCACACACTCTACTAGTTTCCTGGTTTTGCATTGGCCCCTCTTGAATCAAGTACAGATCCTCTGCTTTCAGTAGTACGGGCCCATACTACCTTCCACATCTATCCGTACTTTCCTCAAGCGTTACCTCAACTCCACCAAGTCACTTCCACTACTACTGATCTCTACTACTACCTTCCTAGGCTTGCCCTAGGGAACCTCTGACTGTACCCAAACAGTCCTCAGCTGCTGAAGGCCTCCTCGTTATGCCAATTAGCCACCACCTGAATACCATCACATGCAATGAGGCTCGGATAATCCTTCGATTAAAAGACTCGTCCCTACAACGGTTGGACTCAGACAAGAGCTGCGCAATAGGGCCAAATCCAACACTCTGAGATTATCCAACCCTGCTCACATGTGATGTGACATATTCACCTAATGGCTAACTCTAATCACTCAGAGTCCCACAAAGCACGAAGCAAGCAGCATTCGGATAAAGGAAACATACTCAGGCAAAACTATTCTCATAACAAGAAACTGTACTAGCATACAATGCTAAGCTCATACTATCAAGCATAACCTACACAGGCTATCCTACTACTGTCTACTCATTAATAGCATGAAATTCTTATCAAGCTGAACAGATAAAGCAGGAACATAAGGCATCATCCTGGATCCTTAGTCCTATTCTAGCATGCTATTCTACTGAAACTGAAGCTGAAACTAAAACTGAAACTGAAACCGAAACTGATACTTATACTGATAATCATAACGTAACTTGTATGGGTAATTTGGGAGTACTTACTTGAGCTCGGCTGATTACATGCACCACACCCTTTTTCTCTTTTCAAGTTATTTACTTTCTAAATATTCTTTCCGCTTTTTCTAAAACTCCTTTCTTTTCTCAAACTCTTTTTTCAAAACTGTCTTTTCCTTTTGAAAACCTTTATACCAATCCCTTAGTTTGAGTTCAGACATGCCCGAAGGTATGTCCGAATCTCTCAAACCAAGGCAGTACCAAAACTGAAAACCGTAAGCACGAAGCTTAGTGAGCTCCCCCAATCTACCACATACCATGCAATAACATATAAAGCACATACTAGGCCTTGCCCACTGCATCGGACCGAGGTCCGGACTAACTGGGGCCTTGCCCCCTCCATCGGACCGAAGTCCGGAAACTGACTGGGACCTTGTCCCCTGCATTGGACCGAAGTCCGGACTAACTAGGGCCTTGCCCCCTGCATCGGACTGAAGTCCGGAAACTGACTGGGACCGTGTCCCCTGCATCGGACCAAAGTCCGGACTAACTGACTAGGAGCTTGTCCCCTACATCGGACCGAAGTCCGGACTAACTGGGGCCTTGCCCCCTGCATCGGACCGAAGCCCGGAAACTGACTGGGACCTTGTCCCCTGCATCGGACCGAAGTCCGGACAAACTGGGGCCTTGCCCCCTGCATCAGACCGAAGTCCGGAACTAACTGAACAGAACATAGCATAAACATATCAACTAGCATGAACACACATATACTGCATACTGCATCGGGTCGTAACCCGGAACACATAACACATAATCCTGTCTGAGCCACGAAGGCATCAAACATACTAACTACTGCATCGGATCAAAACCCAGAAACTACTGCTAGCTAAACGGGCCGGCATTGTGGCCTTAGACCCGTTCCTACTGAAGGAAACTCACCTGAACTGCTGAGCTCTGCCGATAATCCTCTGGCTGCTACTCGACAATCCCCTGAGCTGCTGCTGCTCTAGCTCGCCGAGCTACCAATATCAATATGACACTTAGTCTGACAGTCCTCTAAAAGTCAACTAAATCAACTCTGGTCAAAGTCAACCTTCCAGGTCAACCCTACTCGCTGAGTCCACCTAATGACTCGCCGAGTTCATATGCTCAAGGTCTTTCTACTCGCGACTCGACTCGCCGAGTCAGTCCATCACTCGCCGAGTCCAACTATTTCCAAGTCCTGACCTGTCCAACTCGCTGAGTCTCCACCCGACTCTCTGATTCGAATCTCAACTCGAAGGGATTGGGGTTTCGCGACCTGACTCACCGAGTCCACTAATAGACTCGCCGAGTCCAAGGCAATCTTCAACCAACTCGTCAAGTTGTTCTTCCAACTCGCCGAGTTCATGCCTAACTTCATCCGACTCGACGAGTTGTTCATCCCACTCGTCGAGTTCCTCCTCATCTTCATGCTACTTGCCGAGTCCACTCGAAGGACTCGTCGAGTCCATTCAGATCTACATACATGTAGAGCACTTTTGAGTCATGCATGGACTCCAAACTGTAGATCCACTCTTCTAAAGCCTATTCCTTACGTAAAGTGGCAAACTTCACGTGTAGCTAACGAGATCTAGGCTCAAATCACTATAAACTAGGGTTTGAGACAAAGGGGCTCAACAATCAACCCATAGACTGATGCTTTATGATTCTCTAGGCCAAGATACACATAGATCTGAAGTAGCAACTTCAGATCTGGGCTTCTAACTCGAAATGGTTCATAAACTTGTCCTAAAAGCCCCAATTCCCATGATAAAGGTTGATCTATATGCAAAAGAGGGAAGGTAGAGACTCATTACCTTCAAAAGCTCTGGAAGACCTCCCAAACTTTGGATCTTCTGCCAATTCTTGAATCCCCAATGTGTGCCTTCCTCCTTCTTCCTGCAAATCACCCAAATTGGCAAGAAAGCTTGATTGATCAACAATGGAGGCTTAGGGTTTCTGGTTCTGGACTATAGGGCCGCAAATGAGCCCTAGGGAAGAGATTAAGATGCTTAAATAGGGTACCAAGTCCCGAAATTAGGGTTTCCCAACCCATACCTAACTCGCCGAGTCCACTTGCCGACTCGCCGAGTCGGTCACTTGCTTTACACCCGGATCCCGCTCCGACTTGCCGAGTTCCTCCCTGGACTCGACGAGTCAACCCTCTTTAACTTAGGGTTTTTCCTTTTCTTTCTTGACCTTTCTGATTTCGGGTGTTACAACTCTCCCCCACTTAAACTAAACTTCTTCCTCGAAGTTTGCTAAGGCCAACTATCCTGCGAACTGCCTTCAACACTTTGTCTGGAAAAACTAACACCCTTCTGTCCATCACTCCAGCCACTCACAGTGCTGGTCACTACTGTTGGTACATCCTGAATTCTTCTCTTTTCCCTAATTTCCTCAATGTTACTTCCTCCGACTGAGAATTTTGTTACCCCTCACCCGCCTACCGGATGCACTGAGACCACCCTGGTCCAACTAATCTGTCGATATCTGAGTTACCGGACTCCCACCGGTCACTACACTCCATCGCAATCTCCTAGTCGCTTCCAGCGACTCTTGAAGATACTTCGACTATCTATAACTGTTCTATCCATTCTGCCACTCATACTGAAACGATGCTGCTGGAACCAGCTTGCTTATCTCCCATCTGATTACTCAACTCCTACTAACTCGAGCCTTCCATCCTTAAGGAAAAGCTGCCTGCCTAGCTATCCTTACAGATCACTTATACTTGGCAGAAGGCTCCACTGATCCTGCTGAGAGGGACTTGCCATTACCAAATCAACCAACTATACTAACACTGACCCTCACACTACAACTATCCGAAACACGGAACTGCCTGCAACACCGAATTGCCTAAAACACTGAACTGCCTGAAACACTGAACTGCCTGAAACACTGAACTGACTGAAACACTGAACTGCCTGATACACTGAACTGCCTGATACACTGGACTGCCTGAAACACTGAACTGCCTGATACACTGAACTGCCTGATACACTGAACTGCCTGAAACACTGAACTGCCTGATACACTGATCTGACTGAAACACTGAGTTCCAACTCAACTATAGAGTCAAAGGACTCCTCACTTAGTCGCTCCCACGACTTCTGAACGAAATCTTTCTCTGGAACTAGTTTCCACTAGTTATCCTGTCACTGTGGTTCTAACAACCTTCCGATCTACCGATCAGGTCCAAACGTCACATCCTGACATCATCAATTCCACGACTAACAACATGATGGCTCCCAGACTAACGGTAGCCTTAACATACTTGAACCCCAACGGTCCACTGGTACTCTGATCTCGTAACTGTGGTGACGATCCGACTGTCGAATCGCCGACTTAACCATAACTGAACCATTTGGGAAATCCAAAATCTAACCCGTGGATTCCCATATCCTCACTGCTACACCCGAACGGGTGGGAACTACTGCTTTCCCGCGTCCAACAACGCGCTCATGCTGCCTACCAATCTGATAAAGGCCACGACTACACCCGCGGACTTACAACTCTCTGCTAGTGCATGCTACGGCTACCCCCGCAGACTTACAACACTACTACTACTATCTGACTGCTAGTGAATGCCACGGCTACCCCCGCAGACTTACAACACTACTACTACTATCTGACTGCTAGTGAATGCTACGGCTACCCCCGCAGACTTACAACACTACTACTACTATCTGCCTGTTAGTGAATGCTACGGCTACCCCTGCAGACTTACAACACCACTACTACTACTATCTGAGGACATCCTGACTATCCCTAGTCCTGCTAGGGATTCCTCATCCTGATTTCTAAAAAACCAGCCCTCAGTCTTTGAACACTGCATCAACCTCGACATCTTATATCCTTGATATACTTAGCGCTTCGTCGAGGAATTCTTCGGCTTGGTTCCCAAACCAACCGTCTACTAATCCGTATACAAGAAGATATTGTTGGGAAGTTTCCAAACTCCCAACTCCTGAATCTACACAATTCTACATGCTGACTCTGACACTGGCTACTAATACAAAAGCATCTCTTGCTAACTGTTCTCAGGATCCTCATTCCGACTCACTTGAGCCCTACAGGTGGTCCTCCAATCCTGGATTCCCAACCAGCTTCTAACCATCTTGATTACATGAACTAACTGCTGGGAAGGTCCTCAAACTCCCAATTCTGAACTCCTCAATCCACCAATCACTGTGCTACTATCTTTTCTTCTCAGAGGCCGCGCACTCATTCTGGGTCTACGTGGCCCTTATCCTTGTATACTCGGAGGGTTCTCCCCCCCTTGGATTCGACTAACTCCTTACTGCTCACTGGTCGAAAGGATTCCTGATCCTTCTTACAGTTCACTGCTCCTACTAGAACCACGCTTACCCTTTCTAGTGTTTTCAACACCAGCTAATCCAAAAAAAATCACCCAACTTCTAAAAAAAATCCGAATAAATCTTTGATAATAACCCGCTAGACCTAGGAAGCTCCGAATCTCAATTGGAGACCTCGGAATCTCCCACTGCATCACGGCCTCTAACTTGGCCGAATCGACTAGAATATCCTTCCAATTGATGAAGTACCCAAAGAAATTGCACTCCGCGCAACCAGAACTCACGGTTAAAGAACCTTGCGAAACTTCTCTTCCTCCTCAGGGTCTCTAGCACCTCCCTCAGGTGTTTCTCGTGCTGCTCCTCAGTATGCAATTGTCATATGACATCTCATAAAAATACAATTCAGACACAAACAGAGGATAACTCAGGATTACACTTTCTCAAACCTCTGGAACGAAAGGCTCCCTTGTGCAGATTCCTACAAGTGCTGCACCGATTCTGACCCCGCTGGCCACTCAGAAGCTGATCTGAAATCTACGGTCTCCTCCCGAGACCCTTCACTATAAGCAACTGATCTGGTTCCCTCTTAACAATGTGCTCCAAGTCAATATCCTGCTCTCGAGCTCTAGAAGTCATATCATTCAGGGTCTTGCACCCCGAGATACTCATGATCTCCCTGCTATCATTCTACAGTATGTCCTGATAACTTTCCTTCTTCATTTCCTCATCTACTGCATACTGTGGTACCATATAAGCTCTTTCCCGAGGCTTGGCAGTGATCTCTGCCACAGTCTCATTCGTCTGGTGAGGATCTAACAACTCTGGCGTTACTGATGCACCTCAATCGCTTGGGCACACTCTGCCCATAATCTTGTCTGGAAGTCATCCCATGACATAGCATCAACCACATCATCCCTCAACGCACTACCAACCTCTTCCTATCAATCTCGTTCTCTATCCCTCACGAGATAGGAAGTAAGCCAGATCTTGTCTCCTTTCGAGACAACGTCTGGTACGAAAAGTGTTGGCAACATCTGCCAACCATCTGCCACTAACAATGGGTTCCCTAACCCCCATGACAATCTGAAGTCTCACAAACTGTGAATTCCCGAAACATCAACGTACGGGTCTCTATCATGACTGCTATCTCAGTGCAGAATGCACTCGGCCTCTCACCACAAATCTCCATAATGCCCTCCTTGATCACACTGAGGATCACAGGAGTCTGGTCGGTGATACTGTGCAAAATTCTCAAATGAAATGAACTCCGTCATCTGATCATCAATGGGCCTGGCTCCAGAGTCCAAGCCTGATCCCCTGTCGACACCAGAACTACCATCTGGTCTACCACGTAGCGTCACTATACTTGGCAACTTGCCATCACTAACATCACAATACTCATCCAAACTCGAGGGATCTCACACACTACAAGTTCCCTGGATTCATCTCAGCCTTCCTTGATTCGAGTACAGATCCTCTGCTTTCAGTAGTACCGGCCCACACTACCTTCCACATCTATCCGTACTTTCCTCAAGTACTGCCTCGACTCCACCAAGTCACTTCTACTACTACTGATCTCTGCTACTACCTTCCTAGGCTTGCCCTAGGGAACTTCTGACTTCACCTAACCAGTCCTCAGCTGCAGAAGGCCTCCTTGTAATGCCAATTAGCCACCACCTGAATACCATCACATGCAATGAGGCTCGGATAATCCTTCGAGTAAAAGACTCGTCCCTACAACGGTTGGACTCAGACAAGAGTTACGCAATAGGGCCAAATCCAACACTCTGAGATTATTCAACCCTACTCACATGTGATGTGACGTATTCACCTAATGGCTAACTCCCATCACTCAGAGTCCCACAAAGCACAAAGCAAGCAACATTCGGATAAAGGAAGCATACTCAGGCAAAACTATTCATATAACAAGAAACTGTTGTAGCATACAATGTTAAGCTCATACTATCAGGCATAACCTACACAGGCTATCCTACTACTGTCTACTCATTACTAGCATGAAATTCTTATCAAGCTGAAACACATAAAGTAGGAACATAAGGCATCATCCTAGATCCTTAGTCCTATTCTAGCATGTTGTTCTACTAAAACTGAAGCTGAAACTAAAACTGAAACTGAAACTGAAACTGATACTGATACTGATAATCATAACGTAACTTGTATGGGTAATTTTGGGAGTACTTACTTGAGCTCGGTTGATTACATGTACCACCCCTTTTTCTCTTTTCAAGTTATTTACTTTCTAAATATTCTTTCCGCTTTTTCTTAAAACTCTTTTCTTTTTCTCAAACTCCTTTTTACCATTAATTTCTTTCAAAAATGTTTTTCTTTTGAAAACCTTTTACCATTTCCTTAGTTTGAGTCCAGACACACTCTCAAAGATGTCCGAATCCCTCAAACCAAGGCTCTGATACCAACTTGTAACGACCCAAAAATCACGACTAAAAATTTCTTTAAAAACATTACTAAAACCAGATTATAAAAACGTATCATAAGTCAAAACATAACTTTCGAGTATTAAATTCAAAACATAAACTCATTATCAGAGTCAAACATTCCCAGGCTAACTGACTATGGTCTGTGCACTGCAATCTTCCCGAGCTCCTCTTTTGAAAACTGAGTACCTGAAACCAAACTGAAAGCTGTAAGCACGAAGCTTAGTGAGCTCCCCCAATCTACCACATACCATGCAATAACATATAAAGCACATATTGGGCCTTGCCCACTGCATCGGACCGAGGTCCGGACTAACTGGGGCCTTGCCCCCTGCATCGGACCAAAGTCCAGAAACTGACTGGGACCTTTTCCCCTGCATCGGACCGAAGTCCGGACTAACTGACTGGGACCTTGTCCCCTGCATCGGACCGAAGTCCGGACTAACTGGGGCCTTGCCCCCTGCATCGGACCGAAGTCCGGAAACTGACTGGGACCTTGTCCCCTGCATCGGACCGAAGTCCGGACTAACTGACTGGGACCTTGTCCCCTGCATCGGACCGAAGTCCGGACTAATTGGGGCCTCGTCCCCTGCATCGGACCGAAGTCCGGACTAACTGGGGCCTTGCCCCCTGCATCGGACCGAAGTCCGGAAACTGACTGGGACCTTGTCCCCTGCATCGGACCGAAGTCCGGACTAACTGAACAGAACATAACATAAGCATATCAACTAGCATGAACACACATATACTGCATAATGCATCGGCCCGTAACCCGGAACACATAACACATAAATCCTGCCTGAGCCACAAAGGCATCAAACATACTAACTACTACATCGGACTAAAATCCGGAAACTACTGCGAGCTAAATGGGCCGGCATTGTGGCCTTTGACCCTTGCCTACTGAAACGAAACTCACCTGAACTGCTGAGCTCTGCCGATAATCCTCTGGCTGCTAATCGACAATCCCCTGAGCCGCTGCTCCTCCAGCTCTCCGAGCTACCAATATCAATATGACACTTAGTCTGATAGTCCTCTAAAAGTCAACTAAGTCAACTCTGGTCAAAGTCAAAGTCCTGGTCAAAGTCAACCTTCTAGGTCAACCCTACTCGCCGAGTCCACCTAATGACTCGCCGAGTTCATATGCTCAGGGTCTTTCTATTCGCGACTCGACTCGCCGAGTCAGTCCATGACTCGCCGAGTCCAACTATTTCCAAGTCCTGACCTGTCCAACTCGCTGAGTCTCCACCCGAATCTCTGATTCGAATCTCAACTCGAAGGGATTGGGGCTTCACGACCTGACTCGCCGAGTCCACTAATAGACTCGCCGAGTCCAAGGCAATCTTCAACCAACTCGTCGAGTTGTTCTTCCAACTCGCCGAGTTCATGCCTAACTTCATCCGACTCGACGAGTTGTTCATCCCACTCGTCGAGTTCCTCCTCATCTTCATGCTACTCGCCGAGTCCACTCGAAGGACTCGCCGAGTCCATTCAGATCTACATACATGCAGAGGACTTTTGAGTTATGCATGGACTCCAAACTGTAGATCCACTCTTCTAAAGCCTATTCCTTACGTAAAGTGGCAAACTTCACGTGTAGCTAACGAGATCTAGGCTCAAATCACTATAAACTAGGGTTTGAGACAAAGGGGCTCAACAATCAACCCATAGACTGATGCTTTATGATTCTCTAGGAAAAGATACACATAGATCTGAAGTAGCAACTTCAGATCTGCGCTTCTAACTCGAAGTGGTTCATAAACTTGTCCTAAAAGCCCCAATTCCCATGATAAAGGTTGATCTATATGCAAAAGAGGGAAGGTAGCGACTCATTACCTTCAAAAGCTCTGGAAGACCTCACAAACTCTGGATCTACTGCAAATTCTTGAATCCCCAATGTGTGCCTTCCTCCTTCTTCCTTCAAATCACCCAAATTGGCAAGAAAGCTCGATTGAGCAACAATAGAGGCTTAGGGTTTCTGGTTCTTGACTATAGGGCCGCAGATGAGCCCTAGGGAAGAGATTAAGATGCTTAAATAGGGTTTCTGGTTCTTGACTATGGGGCCGCAAATAGACCTGACTCGCTGAGTCCACTTGCCGACTCGCCGAGTCGGTCACTTGCTTTACACCCGGATCCTGCTCCGACTCGCCGAGTTCCTCCCTGGACTCGACGAGTCAACCCTCTTTTACTTAGGGTTTTTCCTTTCCTTTCTTGACCTTTCTGATTTCGGGTGTTACAACTCTCCCCCACTTAAACTAAACTTTGTCCTCGAAGTTTGCTATGGCCAACTGTCCTCGAAGTTTGAGGGATTCGGACATACCCTCGGGCGCGTCTAAACTCAAACTAAGGGATTGGTATAAAGGTTTTCAAAAGGAAAAGTCATTTTTGAAAAAAGAGTTTGAGAAAAGAAAAGAGTTTTAGAAAAAGCAAAAACAATATTTAGAAAGTAAATAACTTGAAAGGAGAAAAAGGGTGTGGTGCATGCAATCAGCCGAGCTCAAGTAAGTACTCCCAAATTACCCATACAAGTTACGTTATGATTATCAGTATCAGTATTAGTTTCAGTTTCAGTTTCAGTTTTAGTTTCAGCTTCAGTTTCAGTAGAACAGCATGCTAGAATAGGACTAAGGATCCAGGATGATGCCTTATGTGCCTGCTTTATGTCTTCAAGCTTGATAAGAATTTCATGCTAGTAATGAGTAGACAGTAGTACGATAGTCTGTGTAGGTTATGCCTGATAGTATGAGCTTAGCATTGTATGCTAGTACAGTATCTTGTTATGAGAATAGTTTTGCCTGAGTATGTTTCCTTTATTCGAATGTTGCTTGCTTCGTGCTTTGTGGGACTCTGAGTGATTAGAGTTAGCCATTAGGTGAATACGTCACATCACATGTGAGCAGGGTTGGATAATCTCAGAGTGTTGGATTTGGCCCTATTGCGCAGCTCTTGTCTGAGTCCAACCGTTGTAGGGACGAGTCTTTTACTCGAAGGATTATCCGAGCCTCATTGCATGTGATGGTATTCAGTTGGTGGCTAATTGGCATTACAAGGAGGCCTTCAACAGCTGAGGACTGGTTGGGTAGAGTCAGAAGTTCCCTAGGGCAAGCCTAGGATGAGAGTAGCATAGATCAGTAGTAAAGAAAAGGGGACTTGGTGGAGTTGAGGTAACTCTTGAGGAAAGTACGGATAGATGTGGAAGGTAGTATGGGCCCGTATTACTGAAAGCAGAGGATCTGTACTCGATTCAAGAGCGGCCAAGGCAAAACCAGGGAACTAGTAGATTGTGTGAGATATCCCTCAGCAGTAGTGTGTGAGATCCCTCGAGTTTGGATGAGTATTGTGATGTTAGTGATGGCAAGTTGCCGAGTATAGTGACGCTACATGGTAGACCAGATGGTAGTTCTGGTGTCGACAGGGGATCAGGCTCGGACTCTGGAGCCAGGCAGATTGATGATCAGATGAGAGAGTTCATTTCATTTGAGAATTTTGCGCAGTATCACCGACCAGACTCCTGTGATCCTCAGTGTGATCAAGGAGGGCATTATGGAGATTTGTGGTGAGAGGCCGAGTGCATTCTGCACTGAGATAGCAGTCATGATAAAGAGACCCGTATGTTGATGTTTTGGGAATTTAGAGTTAGTGAGGCTTCAGATTGTCATGGGCGTTAGGCACCCCATTGTTAGCAGCAGATGGTTGGCAGATGTCACCAACACTTTTCGTACCAGACGTTGTCTCGAAAGGAGACAAGATCTGGCTTACTTCCTATCTCCTGAGGGATAGAGCACGAGATTGATAGGAAGAGGTTTGTAGTGAGTTGAGGGATGATGTGGTTGATGCTATGTGGATATGATTGCTTGAGTATGTTGTGGTTAGATTTTCCCTTGTCTGAATGCTGCTTGCTTTGTGCATTGTGGGATTCTAAGTGATGAAAGTTAGCCATTAGGTGGATACGACGCGTCACATGTGATCAGGGTTGAATAATCTCAGAGTGCTGGATTTGGTCCTATTGCGCAGCTCTTGTTTGAGTCCAACCGTTGTAGGACGAGTCTTTTACTTGAAGGATTATCTGAGCCTCTTCACATGTGATGGTATCCAGGTGATGGCTAATTGGCATCACAAGGAGACCTTCAGCAGCTGAGGACTGGTTTGAGTTGAGTCAGAGGTTTCCCTAGGGTATGCCTAGGATGAGATAGTGCTGGGAGTAGTAGTAGTGCATAAGGGACCTGGTGGAGTCGAAGCAATTCCTGAGGAAAGTACGGCTAGATGTGGAAGGTAGTATGGGCCCGTACTACTGAAAGCAGAGGATCCGTACTCGATTTGGGAAAGGCCGAGACAAGACCGGGAACCTGGTAGGGTGTGTTTGGTCTCGCATCAGTGATGAGTATTCTGATAGTGGTTGTGGTATATTTTCAGCATGGTGATGTTGCGAGAGAGACCAGCGGGCGGATCAGGCGCCGGAGAGGGATCAGGCCCGGGTTCAGGGGCCGAGCAGCTCGAGGAGCGAATGAGGGAGTTGATATCCGCCGAGGTTACATGCAGTATTCTAGATCGGACTTATGTGATCTTTGGCACGGTCAAGGAGGGTATATTGGAGATTTTGGATGAGAGGTTGGGAGCCTTCCATACTGAGATGATGGCATTGATGGGAGCGCGTACCTTGACATTTCGGGAGTTCATGGCTTGCAGGGAACCAGATTATCATGGGGCTAGGGACCCCATCGCTAGTAGCAGATGGTTGGCTGATGTTGCCAACGCATTCCGTACGAGCCGGTGTCCTGAGGGGGACAAGGTCAGAATCGCTTCATGTCTTCTGAAGGACAGAGCGAGGGATTGGTGGGAGGAGACTAAGAATGCTTTGGGGAACGATGTCGCGTTGGACGCGATGACTTGGAGAGATTTCTCGGCCAGGTTCAGGGCGGAGTTTTTGCCGATTATTGAGGTGCAGCAGTTAGCACGGGAGTTTCAGGATTTGACGCAGACCACTGAGACTGTGTTAGAGATCACCGCCAAGTTCAGGGAGAGGGCTCTTCTTGTACCGTAGTATGTCGCGGATGAGGAGATGAAGAAGGCTCGATACCATGAGATGTTGAGGGATGACATCAGAGAGTTCGTGAGCAGATCCAGCTGTAAGACGCTGGAAGATATGATTTCTCGGGCTAGAGAGACGGAAATTGATTTGGAGCCGATTCGGAAGAGGAAGCCGGATGAGGTTCGGGTAGCTGCAGGTTCGGGCAAAAGGCCCAAGGGATCGGATTCGAGATAGAGGGATTATCAGGACTGCAGTCGGTGCGGGAAGTGTGGCAGGGTGCACGGGGGCGCATGCAGGAGTGGTAGCGGTGGTGAGTCTGGCTGTTTCAAGTGCGGTCAAACTGATCATTTCAGCAGGGATTGTACTGTTACCACCGCGCAGGGATCAGACTTCTTATGTTTTCACTGCCATCAGCGGGGCCACAAGAAGGCCCAGTTCCCCAGTTTGCTTTCAGCAGGACGGGTGATGGCACCTGCCCCTGCAACTTTGAGGATCACAGACGGCCGTCAGGGCCGTGCAGAGGCACCTGCGGTAGGAGGCAGATCTCTTCAAATGACTACCTTAGAGGCGTGATCAGCACCGGACGTTGCAGGTATGCGATTTCTGTTTTCAGTTCTTTTATTTGTGCATGATTATATTGTTATGGTTCTGCATCATTATCGGTATGAGTATTTTATTTTTGAGCGGTTGATTGTGATCGAGTTATATGCCATCTTCATACCTTGGATATTCGAATGGTGGTGAGGGGATGTGCCCTATTGGAGAAGGTTACATAGGATGCAGTAACTGTAACATGCTTGGGAGGGACTTGGTATGTCTCGCTAGATCGGAGTTGTATAGTGTTAGAAATGGATTGGTTAGATCCCTAACTATGGTAAGCTTGGGTTCCTCAGCAGATTGATTGTGGAATGGTAGCAAGGATTTCTTTTGAGTATTGAGCAACAAGGGGTAAGCAGGATCGAAGTGGGGGAGAATCCTCCGAGTGTGCAAAGGTAGAAGCACGCAGACCCAGAATAAGTGCGCGACCTCCGAGAAGGAAAAGAAGTGGTTCAACGTTTGATGGATTGAGGATTTCAGGGTTGGGAGTTTGAGAAACTCCCCATCAGCTAATGCGTGTGATGGTAATTGTTAGTACGTGGTTGGGAATTCAGGTTGTGAATCGCCTGTAGGGCTCGAGGGAGTCGGAATGAGGATCTCGAGAGCTAATGGCACATGGGTGCCTTCGTAGTAGCAGTCAGTGGTAGAAAGTGATGTAAGACTATGGGTAATCCATAGCATTCCTTAGTAGCTTCGTTAGCGGAGTTGGGGCGAGGCCCTTACCTCCTACTGATCGGTCAGGGATCAGGAATGGGTAGTGGATGAGAATGATAGGGAGTTGGCCTATATAGCCCTAGAGAGGTGAGACCTTGGGAGAGGCCGCTCCAGGATATAGTTGGGTGAGACCCATGGGCGAGACCCATATGAGATTAGCAGTGTAGAGGAGACCTGAAAGCAGGGTTGCCCAGTAGTATGGTTGGGTGAGACCCGTGGGTGAGGCCCGAGCGAGAGTGATTAGACTAGTGGGACTAGAAGGATAGAGGCGGGTGGGACCCGTGGGCGAGGCCCGTGAGTTTTTGCAGCACAGGTGGGACCTGGTAGGGACCTTAGTATCAAGTTAGGGGATCGGGGATCCCAGGTTTGTAGTTCCTGAATGGCAGAATAGATTGAGCAGTTATAGGTGGTCGAAGTTTCTTCGGAAGTCGCTGGGAGCGACTAGTCGTGGTGTTGGGACTAGCAACCAGTAGGAGCCGGTAATCCAGACATTGATAGGTTGGTAGGGACCCGGGGTGGTCTCAGTTCATCCGGAAGGCAGACAAGGAATAGCAGAATTTTCAGTCAGTAGTACTGCGGGTAAGCAGTGTATGGTGGAATTCAGTTAGTTGAATCGAGGGGTGCTCGGCACCAAGTTTTGACAGAGAAGAGTGTCAGTGGTTACTGGCGGTGATGACCCGTAATGTAAGTAGCGGGAATGATGGATTGGTGAAGATAGGGTCTTCACAGTGATAGGGGAAATAGTTGGATATGGAGCATCGCCTTAGGAAGGCAAGGGAATCGCGTAAGGAAAGAAGGGGTCAACCCCTATGAGTCCAAGTGCAGTACTCAGAGAGTACCAGAAGGATTGTCGGTTGAGTAAGTTGTGTTTCTAAGTTGTTCAGGGTTAGGTTTGACCTGAGGTTTTATCCGCGAGGATTATGTTAGTCAGAATGACCAGGTGGAAAACCAGCAAAGGTAGGTAACTGGTGTTGGGATAATTGGTGGGTTTTGGAAGCAGATCGCAGGCGATGGACCATGGCAAACTTCGAGGACGAAGTTTAGTTTAAGTGGGGGAGAGTTGTCACACCCAAAGTTTTGAAGGCCAAGAAAGGAAGGAAAACCCTAACTTTAAGGAGGGACTCGGCGATTCCAAGTAGGAACTCGGCGAGTCCAAGCGGGATCCGGGTCGAGGAGTAAGTGACCGACTCGGCGAGTCAGCCAAGGAGACTCGGCGAGTCAGGTCTGTTCGAGGAAAACCCTAAATCCGAGACTTTGGGCGCTATTTAAGCTCCTCATTCTCTCCATTAGGGTTCCTTAGAGCCTCCCTCATACAGAAAACGAACCCTAAGCCTCCATTGTTGTGCATTCAAGCTTCCAAGCCATTTTTGGGTGATTTGAAGGAAGAAGAAAGAGGGGAATCAGTGAAGCTTCAAGGATTGGCTTCAGATCTGGAGTTTGTGGAGCCTTTCTGAGGTATTGAAAGTATTAAGTCGTTTCCTTCCTTTAGATCTTCTATGGTTGTGAGATTTGGGGCTATTTAAGCCATGATTAGCTGTCCATTTGAGTTAGAAGTCGGATCTAGAGTTGCTACTTCAGATCTAAGCAGATTTTGGTCTTGGGAAGCATAAAGTTTCAGCCCTTGAGTTGATTATGGAGCCTCCTTGCCTTAAACCCTAGTTTATGGTGTATTTTGCCTAGATCTCCTTCTCTACACGTAAAGGTTGCAACTTTACGTGAGGAAAGGGCTTGGGAAGGGTAGATCTACAGTTTGGAGTCCATGCATGACTCAAAAGTCCTCTGCATGTATAGAGATCTGAATAGACTCGGCGAGTCCTTTGAGTGGACTCGATGAGTAGCATGAAGATGAGGAGGAACTCGACGAGTGGGATGAACAGCTCGTCGAGTCAGATGAAGTTGGGCAGGAACTCGGCGAGTCTGTTGAAGGTTGTCTTGGAGTCGACGAGTCCGTTCTTGGACTCGGCGAGTCAGGTCGCGAAACCCAAACCCTTCGAGTTGAGACTCGAATCAGTGAGTCAAATGGAGACTCGGTGAGTTGGACAGGTCAGGACTCGGTAATCGGTAGACTCGGCGAGTCGAGTCGCGAATAGAAGGACTCTGAACATATGAACTCGGCGAGTCAATAGGGTGACTCGGCGAGTAGGGTTGACCTGGAAGGTTGAATTTGACCAGGACTTTGACTTTGACCAAGGTTGACTTGGTTGTCTTTCGAGGGTCGGTTAGACTCAGTGTTGCATTGATATTGGTAGCTCGGGGAGCGAGTGGAGCAGGAGTTCAGAGAGTTGTCGGGCAGCATCTATTGGGTTCATCAGCCAATGCAGGTGAGTTTCCCTTTGTATGAATGGGTCTACGACCACAATGCCGGGCCATGTAGCTATGAGTAGAAGACCCGGGGGTTAGCCCTAGGCACAGTATGCTAGTATGATATTCGGGACGAGGTCCAATGACAGAGGGCGGGTGCCCAAGGAATGGTTTATGTGATAGTTTATACTTTTTGTCTGTATGATACTTGTATGTGCCTGGTAGGGAGGTGAGTGTGGGCGAGGTCCTGTATCTCACCAATAGCAGAGTGTGGATGGTGTTCCACATCTCAGTAGCAGCAGATCAGGGGCGAGGCCCAAGCTAGGGAAGGAGTGAGGGTGGTCTGGGCCCGTACCTCACTATTAGTAGGAGTATGGACGGGGTTCCATGACTCATCAGTAGTAAGACAAGGGCGGGGCCCAGGGACAGGCGAGGCCTTAGGACAAGATCTGTTAGTATGTGTTTAGATTATGTGATGTGATGTGATATGTTTATGTGCTATTATACGTTAGTGGGCGA
This sequence comes from Lactuca serriola, assembly GCF_051521515.1. Taxonomy (NCBI): domain Eukaryota; kingdom Viridiplantae; phylum Streptophyta; class Magnoliopsida; order Asterales; family Asteraceae; genus Lactuca; species Lactuca serriola. The sequence goes on along the minus strand of NC_136410.1, from coordinate 164,650,459 downwards.
GGCCCTGTGACCGGCGAGGCCTAAGTGAAACAGATCTGTATCCGAGCGGGGCTCGAAGCCAGGCGGGGCCTGGGGCGGCGGGGTCGTTGTAGCGGGCGAGGCCCGAGGAAGGGGGCGTGGCCCAATATGTGCAGTATGTGGTTATGCATGATATGTGGTAGGGTGGGGGAACTCACTAAGCTTCGTGCTTATGTTTTCAGTTTTGGTTTCAGGTACTTCCGGTAGCGGAGGGAAGAGCTCGGGGTGATCGCATGGCACACACCATAGATTAGACAGCCTGGGAATGTTTACTCTGATAACGAACATGTATTTTGGAAACTAATACTCTGCTTATGTTTTGAAATGATGAATTTTCTTAAAGTAATGTTTTATTAAAAGAAATTTTAGTCTTAAATTTTGGGATGTTACACACATGCTCGGAGCATGTCCTCTAGTGTCTGAATCGTCCGCTCACTCCGCCCATCAGTCTGTGGGTGGTATGTGGTACTAAAATGCAGTCTTGTACCAAATTCCTCATGAAACTTCTTCCAGAATCTGGAAGTGAAACGTACATCTCGATCTGAGACAATCGAGATCGGCACTCCATGTCGCGATACCACCTCTCTCACGTACATCTCTGCCAACCTCTCCGCGGAAGAGCTCTCACTGATAGCAAGGAAATGAGCGCTCTTCGTCAACCTGTCCACAATCACCCAAATTGCATCGACACCTCTCGTAGTCCTTGGCAATTTGGTGATGAAATCCACGGTAATCTGTTCCCATTTCCACTCGGGAATCTCTAACGGCTGCAACATACCATGTGGACGCTGGTGCTCGGCCTTAACCCTGCGACAGGTCAAGCATCTCTCTACAAACCATGCGACATCCCTCTTCATACAGGGCCACCAATACTCCCTCTTCAGGTCCAAATACATCTTAGTGGCCCCGGGATGGATCGAGAACTTCGATCGATGAGCCTCTTCCATCAAAATGGTACGCGTCCCGCCCACAAACGGTCTCCATATCCGACCTTGAAATGTCATGAGCCCCCGGTTATCGGTAACGAACTCCGATACCAGCTCGACAACTCGCTCTCTCTTCTGGCTTTCTGGCCTCACGGCCTCAGCATGGGCTCCACGAATAGTGTCCAACACCGGAGTCATCACTGTCAATCTCAAACAAACATCTCGCATCGATGCGCCCTCCGCCCTACGGCTCAGTGCATCGGCTACAACATTAGCCTTGCCCGGGTGGTACAGGATCTCACAATCGTAATCCTTCACCACATCCAACCATCTCCACTAGCGCATATTCAGGTTGGGTTGATCCATTAGATACTTCAGGCTCTTGTGGTCCGTGTATATGGTACACTGAACCCCATACAGATAGTGACGCCAGATCTTGAGGGCAAACACCACCTCTCCCAACTCCAGGTCGTGGGTGGGATACCTCATCTCATGAGGCTTCAGTTGCCTCGATGCGTATGCTATCACATGACCCCTCTGCATAAGCACCGCTCCCAGCCCAGATATCGACACGTCACAATACACTACGAAGTCCTCCATCCCCTCCAGAAGGGCTAACACCAGAGCTTTGCATAATCTCTGGCGAAGTGTCTCGAAGGAGGCCTGCTGCTCTGGAACCCATGAAAAAGCAACACCCTTTTGGGTCAAACTGGTGAGTGGCACGGTGATCTTTAAGAAATCCCTGATAAACCTCTGATGATAACCAACCAACCCTAGGAAACTCCTGATCTCAGTAGGTGACCTCAACACCTCCCTACTCATCACTGCCTCAATCTTGGCCGGGTCGACCAATATCCCTTTCTGGTTAACGAGGTGCCCTAGAAACTTGACCTCTCGCAACCAAAAATCACACTTGGAGAATTTGGCATAAAGCCTCCCCGATCTCAGAACTCCGAGAATCTCCCCCAAATGCTCCTCATGCTGCTCTCTGGATCTCGAATATGCCAATATGTCGTTGATGAACACGATCACCGAGTGATCCAACATCGTCCTGCACACTCTATTCATGAGATCCATGAACACCGTCGGTGCATTGGTGAGTCCAAAAGGCATCACTACGAACTCGTAATGCCCATAACGAGTCCTGAATGTTGTCTTCTTAATGTCCTCGTCTCGCACCCTCACCCGGTGATATGCAGACCTCAAATCGATCTTGGAGAACCAAAATGCTCCCTGCAACTGATCGAACAGATCGTCGATCCTCGGTAACGGGTAATGGTTCTTGACCGTTACTTGTTTAACTCCCGGTAATCAATGCACATCCGATGTGAACCATCCTTCTTCTTGACAAAAAGGATAGGCGCTCCCTAAGGTGAGCTGCTCGGCCGAATAAACCCTTTCCCCAGCAGCTCCTAAAGCTGCGAGGACAACTCCTGCATCTCTGTAGGCGCAAGGTGATAAGGCGCCTTGGCAATAGGCGCAGCCCCCGGAACCAAATGGATACTGAACTCAAACTGCCCCTCGGGAGGCACACCTGACAACTCTTCCGGAAATACATCCAGAAACTCGCGCACTATCGGAACCTCATCAACTGACCTTGGTCTCTCTGAATCAACCCTCTCATCCATCACATATGCTACAAATCCCCTACAGCCCTGCTGTAGACTCTGTCTCGCTCTGGCGGCCGAACAAAATGCTGACCCAGCACGTGTACCCTCACCGTACACCGTAAGAACTCCCCCACTGGGGGCTCATATAGTCACCAGCTGTCTCTCGCAGTCGATGACCGCTCCAAATTTGCTCAACCAGTCCATGCCTACGATGACACAGACATCTCCCATCGTAATGGGAACTAAATCAATCGGGAACTCAACGTCAAAAATCTCGAGTACACATCCTCGGATCACCTAGGCGGCATACACCGTCCTCTCATCAGCTATGGAAACTCTCAGAGGTCGACTCAACACCTCTCGGTTAATACTGATGTGCTGACTAAATGCCAAAGATACAAATGACCGACTCGCACCCGAGTCAAATAACACCAATGACCTCCTCTGCAGTCAACTGAAAGGCTCTCCCTCGTGCCTTCGGTAACTCAGCCTTCATTGTCTGGCTCTCAGTAGCTCTGATAGCAGTAGGGGAAGATCCCTGAGGTGCTTCCTGGGCTGTCCCTCACAACTGTGGACACTCTACCTTGCGGTGTCCGGTCTGGTTGCAATGAAAACATATTGCAAACCCTTTGGGGAAATCCTTGGCCATATGCCCCTCTTTGCCACATTTGTAGCAAGACCCCACTCTACACACCCCACTGTGGCTCTTGCCGCACTTGCCACAAGTGTGGCCCTTCTGACTCCCAGATCTCGAATCAGCGGGCTTGGCCCGCTTGGCTGCCAGCTGAGACTGTGCCGGTCGTCGATCCCTCCCCAGAGACTCAGGCTCCTCCCTAGCCTGAGTCTCTAGCTCTATCTCCCTTTTCCAGCCATTTCCCTGAAGCTCAGCAAATGTCCGGTACGTTGAGTTCGCCACGAACTCCCGGATATCCCTCCTCAAAATGCTTAGATATCGGCTCATACGTGCCTGCTCGGAGGACACGTGCTCTGGGCAGAACATCGCCCTATCATGGAACATCCGAGTAATCGCCGTAACAGACTCGGTGCCCTGCTTGAGGGTCAGAAACTCCTGTGCCAATCGCTCCCTCTCCACCAACGTACTCATCTCGAAACATAGCAGTGAACCTCTCCCAGGTGACTGCAGCAAGCTCAGCAGGCGTGTAGTGTGTCGTCACAAACTTCCACCAGTCCTTCGCTCCCAAGCGAAGCTGGTTCAGCGCGAACCGAACTCTCAAATGCTTAGGAGACGAGCAAGTAAAGAAACATCCCTCCATGTCTGAAATCCACCTCATCGCTGCAATCGGGTCCTAGGTCCCATCAAACTCCGGTGGTTTTGTGTTGCTGAACTCCCGGAACAACAACGCATCACCACCTTGCGGTCTAGCCGCAGCTACACCTGCAGTGGCCGCAACAACAGCAGCATCAGAAAGAGCAGTGTATCTATCGTCAAATGTCTCTATCAGGGTGGTCTTGATAGACCCGAACATCTCTGGAATCTCAGCGCGGATGGCAGCAGCCACCTCATCATGAGTCATCAGGCGGAGCTCCTCGTCACTCACACCCCCTCCACTGGTCCCTGGTCTGTGGCGCGTCCCCACCATGATACCTCTCTGAAATATAATACAAGATATCAAAGACTCGCTCGAGCGTACACACACTCGATACCCCCAATCCTACTTGGTTTCTGGTACCCTAAGGATTCTTACTTGGGTTGTGCACTGTCCCAGTGCCTTCGGTAGTACGGGCTCAATACTACCGACCACACCGACTCAGCACTCATCCCAAGTCCTCCTCCCAGAGTCCCAAATTTCCAAGCACTCTACTCTCTTAAATCATGTGCTACTCATTAGCAGATAACTCATAAGCACCTCGCTGCTATCTAAACACTCTCAACTTGTAACACTGTAAAAATTTAACAATTTTTTTCACTTTTTTTTAAAAAAACATAAAGTATCATTGACATTCATTTTTCTCAAAACATTGTATCAACATCAACTCAATACAAAACCCCAAGATCAAATCATATGAACTCAAGTGTGCGTGTGTACGAGTCATGTCAGCGCCTTCCCGCGATCATCGCTGGTACCTGAAAAACACCACACATAACACTGTAATCATAATTGCTTAGTGAGTTCCCCAAAATACCACATGAACACATATCAGCCACTCAAGGCTGTAACTTTGTTGACCCTCTGGTCGAATATCTCTGTGGGACCCTCTTGGTCCCATAACTCTGTGGACCCACTGCTCCTAACTCTGTAAACTCTGAATCATGCATATCACATATCACAATAAATCACAACACATAATAACATGTAAATACACTGGCATATAACTCTAAAATACTCTGTCACATAACTCTGTTACCACACTAGGTAAAGTATAGTGAGAAGACTCACCTCAGATGTCTCGGTAAATATCTGACTCGGTAGAAATATGATCTACCCTCCGCCTAATCACATAAAGTAAATACCCTCATAAATATAATTATACTCAAACCTCTCTTAGCACCCTTAGAAGGGTAAAAGACCATTTTACCCCTCTCTTGGCTTAAAGGCCTCATTGTTGACCAAACCCTAAAAGTCAACAAAAGTCAACGGTCAAACTTTGACCCAACTCGTCGAGTGCACTTGGGCGACTCGGCGAGTCTACACGTGTCCGCTAACTCTTTAGTCCCTCTTGGTACGTCGAGTTCCTCCCCTTGCTCGACGAGTCACACCTGGCATGAATCGTAGGGCCACCCCGACTCAACTCGCCAAGTCTCAAGAACAACTTGGCGAGTTCCGCCTTGAACTCCAGTCCTCTAATCCCCCTCTGACTCATTGAGTTATTTCTCCAACTCGGCAAGTCTACTCACTGAGTGATTTACGGGAAACCCTAACCCTACTCACCGAGTCTGATCTTTGGACTCGGCAAGTTCATGCCATGCACAAACTCCATAGACCTCCTGAGGTCAGATCTGTTCCTTTAATCCATAGATCTAACCTTCCCACGCATGATAATCACTTAAAGTTCAGACCTTGACACTCATATAACATCTAGATGGTCTCACTTGGTGATTTAGCCCCAAAAATAACATCCTAAGTTCATGGCTCCCAAAATAACTCATAAAGCTCAAAGGGTTAAGGTCTCTGGACCTCTTTGAGTCCAGATCCAAAGCATAAACTCGAGAAAGGACCAATTGCTCTACATATCCATCCTCTAAACGGGGTTAGAAAACCCTAACTCTAAGAATCAACACCAAATCTGAAGAAGGTCCGAATTAATACCTCAAGATGAAGTTTCTGAGCTCTGAAATCACCAGAATCGCACCTCCTTCAGCCTCCTCTTGCCTTGGTCACCTCCTTCTTGCAATTACACCAACAAAATGATCAAAAGTGGCCTCTCCTTCCTCACAAAAGCTCTAGATCTCTTAGGGTTTCTCTCTAGGGTTTTGTAGCCGCAAATGACGGCCCTAAGGGCCTTTAAATAGGTCCCAAACCCAGGAAATTAGGGTTTCATTAAACAGCATGGACTCGTCGAGTCCACTCATGAAGTCGCCAAGTCCAGCTGTGAACCCGGATAAGAATCCGCGACCATACTTGGCGAGTCTAAACACCAAATTGTCGAGTCCCCTCCCAACCTCCAAAAAAATAAAGGAATAAAATAATATACCTGGGAATCCGGATGTTACACAGGGAGAGGGAGATCGACTTAGAGGCATAGAGGAAAAGGAAGCCAGACGACGTTCAGACATCTACAGGGTCGGGCAAGTGGCCCAAGGTATCGTATTCTAGATTGAGGGGTCATAAGGACCGTAGCCACTGTGTAAAGTGCAGCAGGACACTCGAGGATGCGTGTAGGAGCGGTAGTGGTGGTGATTATGGCTGCTTCATGTGCGGCCGGATCGGTTATTGTAGTAGGTATTATACTGGTACCACCACTCATGGATCAGACCTTATCTGCTTTCATTGCAATCAGCAGGGCCACCAGAAGGCTCAATGTACGAGTTTGGTTGCAGTATGATAGGTGTTAGCACCCGCCCCTGTGACATTGAGGATCATCGACAACTTTCAGGGCCGGGCAGAGGCACCTAGAGCGAGGAGCAGGGATTTCCAGTTGACTACATAGGAGGCACGATCAGCTTCCGATTTTATAGGTGCGTATCTTTTACTTTCCTATCAGTTTTTATTTATGATTTTATTGTTATTTCCTCACATCCATATGAGTAATTGTATCTTAGGGTTATACTTCCTGCTTATGTTCGGGTTATATGCCATCTACATAACATGAGTCTTAAAGTAGTATTGTGAGGTCGTCTCCTTATGTAATGGGTTCTCAGGATGCGGTAGCTGTAGCAAGTGTGATTGAAACTCGGGAGGTGTTCCATTAGTCTTCAAGAGTTATACTACTTTAGTGTTGGTTAGTTTTGGGAACACTAACAGTGGTAAGCATTGGTCTCCAGTTGATTGATCATTGAATTGGAAGAAGGATTGGGAATCCTTCCATTCTTGTGTGCTGTAAGATGCTAGTTGAATCCAAGTGGGGCAGAATCGTTCAGGTATCCAGGAAAAGAAGTAGATGTGAGACTAGGGTGAGTTCGCATTTCTGCTGGAGAGGAAGATGGCCCAAGTGGTTGTTTAGTTCGAGGAGGGTGTAAGTTGGGAGTTTGGGAAACTTCCCAACATTAGGTTTGCGTCTTCTAAGTGTATGATAGCTGGTGTTGGGGAATAAGGTTGGGAATTCCCGTCAGGACATGAGTTCAGTCAGGATGCCAATGGTTAAGTTAGCGTGGAAAGTGTTGTAGGACTGTAGGATAGCCGTAGCATTCACCAGCAACCGGATAGCACGGAAAGTATAGTATGACTGCATGTCAGCTGTAGCTTTCTTCATGCGGTTAGATAGTATGGGAAAGTGTTCTCAGATGTGGAATGAGTTGTAGCATTCACAGATTCATTCGGATAAGCTAGGCTAGGGTGGGCCAGTTCGTAGGATTGTGGAAAGGCCACTGTAGGATTGGAATTAGGAAAGGATGGGTAATGGGAATTTGAGGTGGAGTTAGGGCCTATGTAGCCCTAGATAGGTGGGACCTGTGGGCAAGGCCGCTCCGTGATACAGTTTGGGTGGGACCCGTGGTCGAGGCCCGTGTGCTTATAGCAGTGCAGGTAGGACCTGGCAATGATCGTTGGGTCAAGGTATGGGGTCGGGGATCCCATGATTTATAGAGCCAGAAGTGGCAATACGGATAGGGCAGTCCCAGTAGCTGAAGTTTCTTCGGAAGTCGCGGAGAGTGATTTAGAGGGTGTTCAATGGTTCAGCAACCGGGTGGGAATCCGGTATTCCAGATAGTTGTCAGATAAGTTGGGACCTGGGAGGTCTCGGTTCCTTTGGAAGGTAGATAAAGGGCAGCAGGATGTTCAGGCATAAGTAGTGATGTGATGATTCTTGTGTGTGGGGTAGCTTGCGGATCGAAAGAGCGAAGACACTAATAGTTGGATTAAATAATCTCAGAGTAATTGATTTGACCCCGTTGTGCATCTCTCATTTGAGTCTAACATTTGCAGGGATGAATCTTTTACTCGAAGGATTATCTAAGCCTTTTGTTAAGTATGATTTCCCTGTAGATAGTTATATGTGGGCATTCTATCAAGGAGACAGACCATCATGGATTTGGACTCTGGAAAGACAGAAGTGATTTGCTGAAGTTGAAGTTCACTTTCTTCAAGATGGAAGTTCGGTTGGTTTTCGGTTGTCTTGAGAAGATGGTCTTATACATAGAATCATCGGTGGCATTTCTCAGATGATTATAGGAATATGGGTGTTACTAAGGAAAGATTTTGAGGACGAAATCTAATTTAATTGGGGGAGAGTTGTAACGCCCTGTTCCGAATCGCTTTCCTAATTCGGGACTGTGGCCAGAGGATAGGTTGTCATAAAGCTTAGGGCCTTTAGAGAAGAAAGATCTAGACCCACTCAGGTATGAATAATGTAATTGAGGTGATCTAGGAGCTGGGTTGTGCCTTTGAGCCAAAGGGTATATCGGTAAAGTGGCAGTTCGGGCTCCTTATCGGGTTTGGGTTTTATTTGGAAGGCTTTAAGGCTTGGGCGTGTTATTAGGAGCGGTAGGGCTTCTTGCCACCTTTTCGTGGATATAAGGTTCGTCGGGAACGGACCTCGGATGAGGAAGATATGACACTTTAAAGTTATTGGCAATATTGGTCCCTAATGGAGAAAAGTGGCAAGAAGAGACCATGCATGCAAGGTGGCCAGTGCGGAAGTATGCCTATCGTAGTGGAGTAAATGGACGCGGATGTTGGAGGCGTACACCCAGCGTACGAGAAGTACACCGAACATACGTTCAGAGTCTCCAAACCCTAATTTTTAGGGTTAAGCATTATATAAAGAGCATTATGACTCAAACCCTAGCCTCCTTACCAGCCTCTCAACCTTAGAAACCGTAGATAGCCTCTCATCCTCTCATCCGTCATTTACTCTACATAATGTTTATGAAGGCCTGGTTCAACGTTAATACATGGTTTTGCATCCCATATAATCTTTACAGGTGTCTACAGGCTCCCATACCACATGGACTAAATGTGGTTGTTTAATAGTGAGGAAGCAAAAAGCTGATGTTAGCTAAGGAATCGAACCTTGTAACTATTTTGCTACATAATATGCAACATAATGATTTTATGTAGCTTTTTTCTTACATAATTTTCTGTGAAATAAAATTTCATGGCAAACTCAGGTCTACTTACAGAATCATAATCCGTAGTCAGTTTGCTACAGAATGAAAATACATAACTATTTTGCTACAAAAACTACTGCATAACTAAATTTTGTAGTTATCCTGCTTCGTAATGATATTTTATAGCTAGTATGCTATGAAATTTTGTTAAGAAAACCACCACCCTTCACAGTCAAAAGTCCAGTTATGTCTTAACATTATAGCCATGCTGCATTGTAACCGGCTAAAACCCTCAAAACTTGCTAACTGGCCTAAGTATAAAAAATATAGAAAACTTTAGGCTATAACACACATAAAAGTGAATTTAGGTAAACCATAATTTTTAGAAAAAATTAGGGTTTTTAATGCGAGAAATGATTTATATACAACAATTTTTTTCTATATACAACAATTGACATTTTAAAATGATGTACTGTACAACTTTATAATACATAAATTGTTATGTATGGCAAAAATCTATTATGTACGAATCACTTTCCCTTTTAATATAGTTTACTTTTGTTCTAAAGATAGAATAAACACGAAGAGGATAAAGTTTGATTTTAAAAGAAAATGCACTTGCGTAATAAAAAGACAGTTCGCAATATTTTTAGCTATTGCATTTATCTTTTTGTTTTATGATCATTTATGTTGTTCATATCAAGTTCCAACTGTGTTTTAGGAAGTTTGTTGGGATCCATATGAGATAGTTCGTTTATCACGAACAAACTATTGTGTCCACATGAAATTAGTTGCTTAAGACCTGCCCCAAATAATAAGGTTTTGCGTCTGGTCCTCCCTCCTTAACATTCTAGATAATGGTGGAAGTGGGGTCGTTCTTCTAGTTTTAGAACCTCTGGACCTCAAATATTTTGCATACATAAAAATTAAGTATTAAATTATCATATACCCCATGTAAGTATCAATCTTACAATTGCCTCCATATTATCAAAGATAAGACACAAACCCATAAATTAATGGGTTATATGTGAACCGAAGCACTTGTTACAATCGAAAAACATGTAGATTCGCTTATGGTCGTACTCATGATCATTTAACTTTTGTTACTTATGTTATGTCATTCTACTTTTTTTTATTCAAACGTCATAGTCATAGTTCTATCTCTTGTTAGTATTTATATATTTCCACATTAATCTTTCTTAAGGTTGCAGCACAGCTTATTATTCGTTTATCCGTACCGTCTATGTAAGTATTTCTTGAATTTGATAATGAATCCTACATTATCATCATGTGTTCCCTGAAACCAAATTTGTTAGGATTCGATTCAGTCATGGCAATTGCGAACAACATATGGAAAATGTAAAGGATTAAAATCAAATAGACCGATCAAATATTTCCAATGCATCCAAAATAGCATTTTTACAATTTTCTATACAAAGACGTAACTAAGTAAGAAAGATGCCTCAATTTGGCATAAGTTTGAATTTTTTTTTTTAATGAATTTTTCATTTTTTTTTAATAATTGATCACTATAGCTCGTTTACAACTTTGCTTTAACATGTATATCAAAATTAACTTTTCTTTTACAACATTTTTTACAAAGCCCTTTTTATACAATTTATTTTCTTTACAATATTTTGCACGTTTTTACAAAGTTTTTTTTTTTTTACTTTTTTTTTACATCTTACTTCGTTTTTTTTTTTAAATATGTAATACCAAAAGTTAAATAGAAAATATTACATGTTTTCTTTATCAATCATATGTGTAAAAACGAATGTATAAAAAAGGTAGAAAACGATTTAAAAACTAATTTATAAAATAGCAAAAAAAATATCACTAGAAAACATGCTAAATATAATACGTAAAAAAACTAAAGAATGATTTGTAAAATAGAATTCGTAGAAAAACAAAATTTGTAAAAAATCCTAATTTGTAAAACAAGACTATGTTGAAAAAATTATTGTCAAAAAGTTATAATTTTTTAGGAGACTTCTAAATATTAAGTTGTTAAAAGAAGTATGAGAAAGTTAATAAAAATAAAAAATTGGACCTAATTTTGTAACATATTCTAAAACTTACGACAAACTTGTTAAAAAAATATAAGAACCAAAGAACTTGTTATTACAATTCACAAAGGGTGATTTGGGAAAGAGAAATTAAATATAAATCTTTCTTACTTTTTCTTTTTACCTATCATCTATTCATATTAAACGATAACATCTAAATTTAAAATATTATAAATTTCATTAAGACAAAATTGCAAGTTTGGTCCCTGTGGTATGTCAAAAATTGGATGTTTGGTCCAAAAAGTTTTGGGGTTGCACCGGTGGTCCAAAATGTTTGATTTGTTGTGGAATTGGTCCAAAGGTTTAACAGCTGTTTGTGCCCTCCGTTTGTATGAGGGTATTTATGTCCAACTTCCAATTCTCCACTCAAACTTCAAGACTCAACAACACCTATGGCTAGTAAAATCAGCACAGTCTCACCACCGGAAGCCACCCAATCTCAGCCCCTCCAACAGCAGGACCGGGTTGCAATAGTCATCGGCGTCTCTTGCGGTATCAGCAAAGCCATCTCCCTCCACCTAGCATCCCTTGGAGCAAAACTCGTCGTTTCAGAAATTAATTCCAAATTTCAATCTGAATCCCCACAAGCTGTTTCTTTCAAAGTCGACGTATCAAATCTGATTCAAGTAAAAGCCCTCTTTGACGCAGCTAAATCGATTGGGAGGAAGAGGAGATTGGAACGAGAATGAACCGAAGGCAGTCAAGAAGAAGGAAAACGAAGTCAGCGAAGGTTTGATCGTTCTTATGGCTGAATGAAGGGGGCCCGATGGCTTTTGATTTTTCGTCAATTGATTCGCAATCAGTGATGGCCTCTGGGATTTGATTTAGGCTGAAGAAGAGGAAAGGAAAGGAGGAGGCAACGAGGGGTGTTAGGAGGTGGTAGTCGACGACTCATTCTTCTTCTACTCCAGTTGTGAGGTGCGATGGGGAAAAACGAAGGGCACGGTAGTAGCGATTGGCGCCAGTGGAGGCTGTGTTTGGTGGTCAGGCAGCCACGAGAAGGGGAGGTGGAGGCGATCGGTCGTTGGCTGGGAGAAGCACCTCCGGTGCTTCACTATTTCGCAGAGGAGAATACGAAAGCAGCAATGGCGGCTTAAGGGCGCCTCTTCTGTCTCGACTGGAAGGTACAATGGTGAGGGATCAAAAGGGGCTTGTCGCCTCCCGTGTTTGCTCCGGGGAACTGCACATATGATTTAGCGGTAGGTATCAATTAATTAGGGTTTAATTTAATAAGATATTAAAAGAAGGGGTGTGAATTGATAGAAATATCCTCACACAAACGGAGGACACAAACGGTTGTTAAGCCTTTGGACCAATTCCACAACAAATCAAACCTTTTGGACCACCGGTGCAACCCCAAAACTTTTTGGACCAAACATCCAATTTTTGACATACCACAGGGACCAAACTTGCAATTTTGTCTTTCATTAAATATGATATATTTCAACATTTGATATATATATATATATATATATATATATATATATATATATATATATATATATATATATATATATATATATATATGGGAACGATCAAATGAGAACTCTTAAAAGATTGAGAACGCGAGAAAAATTCTGGACCAATCAATATATAAGGGCATATTAATAACTGTATATTTTAATTAAATTAAAATCAATCAAATTCCCTTAAATTTAGGATCTGTTACCAAAAAAAAGAAATATTTGATTTTCTATTTTTCTTATTAATGAAATATAAAAAACACTTTTATAAAAAAAATTAAAACTAAAAAAATTATTTTTTTTTCTTAAAAAATATTTTTTTCTCTTACTTCCCGTTTTTTTTTCAAAAAATTAATAGAAATCCAAACCCAAATCAATACATTTGTATTCATAAACGATTTTTTTTTTCAAAAAAACTAATAATACTGCAATCATTAATCAATACATTGATGGGTTTTAGGCATAAGAACAATCCTATGTGCTCATACAAACCCTAATGCTTGGATCTAGGTTTCTCTATTGTACATGCTTTGAATCCAAGACTAATAAACTTAGATCTAACATATTATAAACTGAATTAGGGTTTAGAGAATTACCTTTGATTGTTATATAGCAATAACAATCAATTCCTTGCTTGGATTGGCCTTAGAAAGCTTAGTGCCTCAAGTGCTGCACCTCTAATGGAGTCACAAACACCATATACAACTTGGATGAAGAGGAGAAGAAAGGAGGCTGCCAAAAACGACTAGAAACCCTAGAGAATTAGTTCCACGTTTTTGGGGCCTCAGGGGTCCTTTATATACTTGTGTGGGCTGCTAGGGTTTCAGTCAAAACCCTAATGGACAGCTTAAACTCTAAGCAGCCCATGGAACCTTCTGGATAAAGACCATGGACGAAAATATGATGGGCTTCCATCATAATTTCGTTCACCCCTTATTCCTTTAGCATTCCTTAGCCCAATAGCTCAATTATCCAATAATTGCAGTCCAGTCCCCTAAATTTAATTAATCTCTTTTAGCCACAAAATTAATTATCAATTAATTCTTGACTAATATTAAACTAACAATATGATTTCTCCTTTAATATATTATTCTCATAATATATTAATAAATCATATTTAAACCTTTCTCTCCTTAAATCATCGTACATATTGCTACGGTGAAGGCAACCCAAAAGGACCATGCTCATAATCGGGTCAAGTACATACCAAAATAGTTATGGACTTAGACACTAATCCAACAGTCTCCCACTTGGATAAGTCTAATAACTATTTTCCGTATGACTTCAGAACCTGATCAACAATCGTAGCTTTCAAAAGCCGTTGTCAACTCTGATCTTATCAGATAGCGTGTCCTCTAGATAAGGGATCATATATTCCTCCATTCTCAAGATATCGTATAGACATAAGACATGCATTTTAATCATTCTCTCTATACTGTTTCCCGACTTCTGATTTATGACGACTGATAAGAGACTACAATTGAACACATCAACTTAGTCTCGGCTTGGCCAAGCGCTTAGGTGTCATCACAAAATCATCGAGAGGCCCAAAGATATCGCTTTTATCCCACTTTGGGTAAAAGGAATGGATAAACTTCGACTCAAATGCTTGCTTGCATTTACTGATCGAATCACACACAACAATAAGTTTTATAACACCAAGTTACTGGAGCGTTTACTTATTATCAATGTGCAACCGACCAACAAATAACAACTCACATGTCTCGGTTTCAAGAATAGACAATATTATCGTCTCACTAATCACTCGTGATAAATCTATGAAGTGATCCAAGTGAGCGTGGGTTTAATCCAATACTCTAATCTTATCAAAGCACTCATGAACTCTGCAGCAAACTTGTGCTATGTCTAAACACTTCAGACAATCTACAGACAGATTCATGACAGTCTTTATTCATACCTACTCCCAACGTATGACTGACTGTGGATGTTTAAATAACCTAGTTATTCTGGAAGTCAAAACATGCAAACTGAAACATAATAATAATACTTAATCCTATATGGCCTCAAACTTGTGAGTGTAAATAAAACACGTCTATTTAACCACCATATTGATTACTTATTATTATCGTTTACTGTTTCAGAAAATCAACTTATTACTCAAATTACAACAATAGCTGTCCCATGCATAAAGCATGCACACTATGTTTCCTATGGCCCTTACTTTGTGAAATAGATCAATTGAAAAACCTTTTCAATGATGCTCATTTCACAATTCCCAATCCTTATCATTAGTGTAAGAACACAAGGTTCTTTGCTACTATTAGAATATGCTAGATTCTAACATCTTATGCAACGATCCTTTCATAAAGTCATAGCACAAAAGTCACCAAGACTTGGCTAATGAAATTACAAAGTACTCTCTCAGAAATTGTTGCAAGACAATTCCATAGATGCGAAGTCTCACATTCAAAGTACATTCCTTTGAACATCCTTCTTGCATAAAAGTTTCTAATCTAGACATAGACTCTCAATATGCAACTCCCAATATGGAAACATTTCCACATTTTCCATATGACAACTCATTCTTAATAGAATCTTATCTATTCATAATAATGTCAATATGGTCCATCCAATACCATACTTCCAACTACTCTCAAGCGACCAATCCTCAACGAACTTTGGATTGTCCTTTGATAGTTGTTTAATTATTTTAGTCAAAACTGATTCTAATCCTTTTTCCCACTTAATGCGCTAGACATTTGGAAAATTTTAGAATGGTCAAATATTATAACCTTTGCAATCGATCCTATACCCGAAGCGTATGGGACACGATGCATAATGTCTTACATAAAGATATGATACTTTACCAATCTTTTGCCATAATATTTTATGTGTCATGTTCTTACAATTTGAACTATGAAGAGGGATGTCGTAATCATAATCGAATTTTAAGAACACACAATGTATCCTTTGACTGAAAATATTAAAATTTCTCAATCTAAGCTTTAGATTTTGAAACGAAGTATAATATTCTCTCCCTTAATTATATTAAAACAACTTTTCAACCTATGCAACTTTGCAAATTGAATCTTTGTTTTTCTATATATAATATTGCTAACTTGCAATACTCGCCATAATAGTCATACAAGCATAACACTTATGCTCCCACTATCATGATGATTATTATCATATAAGCACAACACTTATGATCCCACTAGCTTTGACATGTATTCAGAAAACAAATGAACTTTCAGAAAACAATGCCTATTGAATTTCTGAAATTCATATTTCTAATACCAGATGCTTCGATAAGCCTTTATCTAGGCTTCTTAACCTTATACACCTTTGTCTTAGATAGCTCATATGTGTGTTTAAACAATTCAGAACTTATGTTACTAAGTTCCAAATGTTGAAACTAATTGCCAAATCTCATAATTCGAACTATGGAAAGGGATGTCGTAACCATAATCGAATTTTGAGAATACAATTTTCACAATCGCTATCTTCTTAAAATCTCTTTTAGTGAAAGCATTTCCTCACAGTCATTTTCATGAAGGAGAGAATCTTATGACACTTAGATTTTATGGTGTATGAGTTCCTATCCATGTGAATTTGCCAAAACCAAGGTTTGCGACAAATCCAAACTCATATGGCCTGAACTTTCTTAATCTTGATTTCTTGCCTTATGGTAACACGAGTGCCCACCATGTCTTCCAAGTAGTTTAGTAACTTGTCCTTACATATCAATGTACTTTCCATCGACTAAGGCTCTAGTATGCATTCAAATGAGAACTCATAGAACTCACATACGCAATTAACTCAATTGGAATGACACAAAACAAAATAATGTCAGCACGATAGGTTGCAAACCTCAAGTCGTGTGCTAGTGATGATCGATAAGGTATATTCTTGATTTTTTCTTGAAACCTTTCAAGACCATTAAGACTCCCACTGACTCCTTGACATATAAGATTCTCTTGTCAAGAAACATTTCTTGACAAAGCAAATATTCAAGAGTTAGTGTAGTTCTTATCAAGACAAAACACTTCACAAATTGGTCCTAGTTGGTCTTTGTCTTATCCAAGACATCACAACTTACCAATTTCTAATGTGCAAGAATAAGAAAACTTTTCCAAATTCCACATTTGATGAGTGTTATAAACCTACTTAAGACTTGTCACTCAATGTCACAATCTTGGAGTATGACTCTAAGACTTGATATTGGAATGAAGTATGATTGACTCTTTGATTTAACCATTTCTACAATTCTTGATTCCTCTTCTTAGACATGCAAATGCACTAAGACTCACTTAGAGGATCAACTGAGATATGGTTCTTAATCATTAAGACTTCATCATAAAACACAATAAAAGGTACTCTCCCTTCTTCTTAGAAAGGAGAAACTTTCATCTTTCTGCCTTCTTGATTCTTCTTATTCGTTCTGCTATTGATTGAAACTATTTCAGTTAACTCAGAATTATACTCAATCTTATAAGTATAACCATATTTACTAAACTTTAGTAAATCATGATGAATATCTTTGTCACTCTTGTGGTAGACTTGATCAACGTACGACCTAGTGTACTTGATCTCCTAGTCCTTCAATTGACACTTTGTCAAAGAATTAGTCTAAATTTCCCAAATGTGAAAGTTTTTCATTCATCATGCAATACACGTTGCATGATTCCAAGTTTCTGTCCAATTGAAACTTGGGTGATGAGAAACTCTCCCTAATTGGTAAACTTTTGATATGTCCACAAATAACATAATTAAGAATCAAATCCATTGTTGCTAATAATATAAACATTCAAACATCAATTTTTTTTCATACATGCCATCGCAAGGATAAATAAATAAGATAAAATCAAAATTCATTTTATTGCGGAAAAAAATTTGTCCTTACAATGCAATTCAATTGAAAAACTATGTTATTACATATTTCTTAACAATCTATTCTAACTCCAAGTAGTAGCTCAAGAATCCATTCTTCAAGTAATGCGATCGAAATCCATTTCTTCATGATTAGATTCAACTCACTTCTTCCCTCAAGCTTCTTCTCTTTTCTTCGATCCTACAAAACATCAAAATGTAATCTTATCACATCATGTATTAAGAATCTAGAATAGGAACTCAAAAGAGTTAGATAATGGATTTTACCTGAAGCAGAGCCATACGTCTTGACTCTCCCATCTCTTAGATTTCTCAGGTAGTTAGGGCAGCTTCGTCTCCAATGCCCCTTCTCTTGGCAATAAAAGCAAATGGACTCCTTTGGCACAGCTCATCAGACAATCACAGATTTAGTTCTTTCTGCACTTCCAATGTTGCCAGTGTCCATTGAAGTTTGGGAGTTTGATTCACCAGACAAGTTTGCTTGACCAGCACGCCAAATCATTGCTGATTCAGCAGCTATAAGCAAATAGGTGAGATTAATGAGGGTCACGTTGTGATCCATCATATAGTACTCTCTAATGAACTCACTATATGATTCAGGAAGTGACTGAAGAACCCAGTCAGCAGCCAACTCGCTTGAAATCTCGACACCCAATATGCTTAACCTATCAATGTGTGACTTCATCTCTAAGACGTGTGCACACACAGGTTTCCCATCTTCGTGTTTACTTGCCAAAAGGGCTTGAGTGAGCTTGACCTTTTCAAGCCTTTGAACTTGTGGGTCAGGGAGAACGATTGGAGGAGGTGGAGGAAGTGAAGCATGACTCTCATTTCCTTGATCGTATCTCGGAACGTCATCTTCATTTGGAAAGCTTGTTCCAAAGGATTTGGGAAGACCATTGTAAGATTCAGACATCTACAAAACGGGAGAAAATTCAAGTTATGTTGATTAGAATTCTTGATGTAATACCCAAATGAAACATCAAGCTAGGATCCAACACAATATTCTACAACCTAGAAAAGGGATGCCGTAATCTAGTTGCAAAATATTTGAAGGTAGGTAAATGACGATTTACCAATTTCCACCATGAAAAACGAAAAGGAAGATTAAGTTTTAAATGAATTGAAACTCCTAGATCTTTTGAGATTCATTGAACTTTTCAATGGCATGTTTAATCTCGATTATGCCTTACTATTTGTGACTGGGATGCCGAGGATCACAAACAAGGTGTGAATAACCATACGAATCACGTGGTGCACCCAATGCTACTATCACCTAATCAATGTGCCGGTTAGCCACACACGCTCCACTGATCTATGACAAACCTCGAGTCACCCTTCGCTACTAATGTCATCCCCAAATTAGTGTGCCGGTTAACCACACACGCTCCACTAACGTTTGACAGGGGTACGAAGTGTAATTCTATGGATTAGCATACAATTTCACATTTTTCTTAAAGTAACTATGATTTGGGAATTTGAAAAAGCATTTAGTTACTTTGCACTTCATTATACTTATAATGGAAGGTTTCTGTCCTATCCTACCCGTTCGGCTAACGACCCTCCACTAGTCAAGAGTGCGGTGGGTAAGAGTGGATACCCATTCAATCGCCATTTTATAGGCAATTTTCTTAAACACCCCTTATAGACGAGCTTCGTGAATGAGGCCTACTAACGGTAAGACTGACTGTTTACTCATATATAATACTAGAATTTTAATGTTATATATAGTATAGGGTGTCTTTTACACTTTTAAAATACTAGGTGGTTTAACTTAGTAAATTATACTTTTAATTTAATTAAATGTAAACCAAAAACTTTATGGGTTTATTAAATCACTTTTAATTATACACTTTAATTAATTAACAAAACCATAAGGGTGTAATTCGAACTTTTCAAATTACTAGGGTTTTAGAATTTAACATTTCAAAATTAAACTTATAATCAACTTTTTAAATTCCAAAACTTGAGGGCAAATTTTGAAACATTTCAAAACATTATGGATCAAATAACAAATAATTCAAATTAAACAATTAATTTCATAATTATCTACATTTGACCTAATCTTATTTTAGTCATTAGATAATTACCAAATAACTTTAAATAATCCATATTTATCACATAAACAACCAATATTTAAAAGATTTGAAATTATCTATTGTTTTGGCAAGGATAAACATTTAATTAAGATACAATTCGGATTTTAACTTCATAAAACAAATTAGGCATCAAGTCCAAGTCAAAACCGCAGCCAAAACCTGAAAATCCCTCTGTCTGACCCCTAGACTCGCCGAGTCAGGGACTGGACTCGCCGAGTCAGACAGACTCGTCGAGTTCATCCACTGACTCGCCGAGTCAGGTCGGGCAGAGGCCAAAAATTCGTTTTTCAGTAAATAATTCAACATAGCATCACATACAACTGAAACCAATCAAGGCTCTGATACCACTGATGGGTTTTAGGCATAAGAACAATCCTATGTGCTCATACAAACCCTAATGCTTGGATCTAGGTTTCTCTATTGTACATGCTTTGAATCCAAGACTAATAAACTTAGATCTAACATATTATAAACTGAATTAGGGTTTAGAGAATTACCTTTGATTGTTATATAGCAATAACAATCAATTCCTTGCTTGGATTGGCCTTAGAAAGCTTAGTGCCTCAAGTGCTGCACCTCTAATGGAGTCACAAACACCATATACAACTTGGATGAAGAGGAGAAGAAAGGAGGCTGCCAAAAACGACTAGAAACCCTAGAGAATTAGTTCCACGTTTTTGGGGCCTCAGGGGTCCTTTATATACTTGTGTGGGCTGCTAGGGTTTCAGTCAAAACCCTAATGGACAGCTTAAACTCTAAGCAGCCCATGGAACCTTCTGGATAAAGACCATGGACGAAAATATGATGGGCTTCCATCATAATTTCGTTCACCCCTTATTCCTTTAGCATTCCTTAGCCCAATAGCTCAATTATCCAATAATTGCTGTCCAGTCCCCTAAATTTAATTAATCTCTTTTAGCCACAAAATTAATTATCAATTAATTCTTGACTAATATTAATTAAACAATATGATTTCTCCTTTAATATATTATTCTCATAATATATTAATAAATCATATTTAAACCTTTCTCTCCTTAAATCATCCTACATATTGCTACGGTGAAGGCAACCCAAAAGGACCATGCTCATAATCGGGTCAAGTACATACCAAAATAGTTATGGACTTAGACACTAATCCAACATACATATCAATTTACAAGTAATCTAATTACTTTCTTTTAATCAACTGAAAATAAAAAGGGTGTAAAAATTATCATTTCTTCATAAAAGAATACATTTAATCATAAATAAATACACTTGTTCACACATGATTACGCTATTATTTACAAATGAATACATTGTTATTAACAAATGAATACCCTAGTATTCACAAATGAATAAAATAATACCTATAATCATAAATAAATAAACTCATTCACACATGATTACACTACTATTTACAAGTGAATACATTGTTTAACAAATGAATATCCTGCTATTCACAAATGAATACCTCTTTCACACATTTCATCAAACAGCTTATGTGCACAACCTTTTACCTTCAATCTGATTACAGCTTTGTGTGGCTATCTATTCAATCAATTATAAGGGTTGGTATGAGATGAATTAGAACCAAGAAATATAAGGTTGGTGTGTAAATGAAGAACAATGGTCTACAATTCACCTAGAAAAATGAAGAACAAGGAAATTTAAAATGAAAGTGGCAAATCGGTGAGAGCTTTCTGGGGCGTGTGTAATGATCCTCATAAGAAATCGACTTACATGTGTAGTTATCATGTTTATCACAAGAAATCATTTAATCAACAAAGATGGAGTGACGTTGATGATATCCTCCTAGAGCAGCCGATTTGTTACAGGTTGTGTGTTGATTATGTGAAGATAGAGGGTTGAAGTCGATGTGGCGTAGGCTGGATAGATGAGTAGTGATCGTGCGATGAAGTGTAGTTAAGAAGATGAAAGTAGATGCGTGATGAAGATGAATGATTTCTTAGTTCTAATTCATCTCCATTTACACGCCCCAGAAAGCTCTCCCCAGATTGAATGATTCTCTGTTTTTTTGGTTGATTAGGGTTTAAAGAAACATGAGAAGATGAAGGAAATATTAAACCAAAAACGCATCGAGGTGGAGACTTGCGATACTTCGATTAGGATTGCTTCAAACGATGGTGCGATGGAGGGAGGCTAAGGGAGGAAGAGATCGTGGCATGTAATCAACGGCCAGACCTGAATTGATGTCCGCCTTGAAAAATCGACTAAAGCATAAATGATTGAGTTGATGACTTGCGAAGGTCCAATTAGGGCTGCGATTGATGGTGGAGCGATGATGATGTTGCGATTAGGAAGAAAGCGTG
This sequence comes from Lactuca serriola, assembly GCF_051521515.1. Taxonomy (NCBI): domain Eukaryota; kingdom Viridiplantae; phylum Streptophyta; class Magnoliopsida; order Asterales; family Asteraceae; genus Lactuca; species Lactuca serriola. Next base: position 164,628,447 of record NC_136410.1, on the reverse strand, counting down.
GAATGCAAATGATGGAGGCGATTTATTGATTCAACCCTAGGTATAGAAAGAGAGAAAGAAATGAAGTGGGGGACAAATAATTTGAACGACAATATGAACGGGGATTGAGAATTTATAGGAACAAGTTAAAATTGCAATTACCATTATAGCCTTGTGACATTTTACAAGTTACACCTTAATACCTATGGTTTTAGAATTTACGTAAATGACCCGATGATAACAGCCTCATATCTGAATATTTTGATGGCCCAGATCCGTTCTCGCGTTCTCAACCTTTTAGATGTTCTCAATTGATCCTACTCCTATATATATATATATATATATATATATATATATATATATATATATATATATATATATATATATATATATATATAACATGATATTTAATTTTTTTAGGTAAACTTTGATAACATTGAAAATAGTTAGCATTTGGGCAAGAGGTCTAGGGTTGTAAATGACCTGAACAAACAAGAACGAGACTTATTCATATTCGTTCGTTTAATAAATTGCATTGTTCATGTTCATGCATTTATGTTGGTGAACATACTAAAAGAACAAACATAAATAAACAAAGATAAACAAACATAATTCGAACGTATATTGACATAAATGAACATATAATATACTAATGTAAACAAATACAATCAAACATATATGAATATAAAAGGAACTTATATGAACGGACATAAACAAATGTAAACGAGCGTGCACGAACATAATTAAACGAACAAAATCATTATTCATGTTCGTTCGTTTAACTAAACGAACAAGAATTTGTGTTCATTTCGTTCATTTATTAAATAAACAAAACATAAGCAAACTTCCCGCCGAACAATTCACGAATAGTACGCTGAACGTTCGGTTCATTTACAGCCCTAAAGAGGTCCATTGATTTTTAGTAACCATGGTGAGATAAAAAAAATTGATGAGAAAATATATAAAATTATGCCTTATAATTTACCTATAATATACAAATTATATATATATATATATATATATATATATATATATATATATATATGTGTGTGTGTGTGTGTGTGTGTTTGTTCATTTGAGACAATATTAATTTTGTGAGACTGTGAGACACAATTTGAAAACAATTTTAAAATACAAAATAAAAGGAAAAATCTAAAAATTCTTTTTTTAATAAATAAATAAAATACTAAAAAAATGACTGTTTTTTTTTTTTTTTTTTTTGAATAATAAGTGAAATATTCTAATAGAATATTATACTATAAATATTCTAATGTGATTTTTAGAATGTTAGAAATCTTCTAGTATTCTAGTAGATTTGTTAGATGTGTAAAATATTCTAATATTCTACTAAATATGTCATAGATATTTCAAATAAATGGTAATTTTTTATTATTTTTGGATAAAATAATTGACGAAAAAAATATTTTAAAAAAAATTTCTAAAATTTTCAATTATTTTGCATTTTTAAAATGTGTTTTTTTTATCTACAAAATTAGTGACTAGGATTGCATTTCTCCATCTCACAAAATATTGTGGTCTCACATGAACTTAACCATATATATATATATATATATATATATATATATATATATATATATATATATATATATATATATATATATATATATGAAATTTTATAAGATAAAAAGTTCAAAAAAACTTATAATCAAATAAAATCCATAATAACACAAACTAAAACCTACAAAATCATCTAAATCAATGTTTTTGTGTATTTTTCAAAGTTACAGTAATCAAAACTTTATAAAAAAAATTATTTATGAGCCAAAGGTATTATTTATGTTTCGACTTTCATGAAATAAGTAATATGAAAAATGAAACACAATATTAACCATAAGTTTGAGTCTATTTAACAGAAACCACTACCAACAACACAAAACAAAACTAACGGATTTCTAGCCTACTGGTATTAAGTGTTGTCCTTCTTTTCTTTAGCCTACAAGTCGAGGGTTTAAGTCTCATCTTAGACATAAATTATCTAAGGAGTAGTTTAACAGAAGCAGGGTTAGATTGCGTGTTCCAAAAAATTTAAAAAAAAAAAAAAACAACAATGCAAAAATCTATTTTAATAAATAAAGATCTTTTGTTACATATCACGTTCTTATTCACTTTGCCTCATGTAATTTTATGGTTATTATATATTAATTTTTAGTCCACATGTGATTTTATGATTTTTTTGTTTTATTAAATTCCATATTTTATATATATATATATATATATATATATATATATATATATATATATATATATATATATATATCAATTTCATTAATGGACTTTCCTTCTAATTTCAAAATTACTAAATTGAAGTTTCGTTAATTTCATTTATTTCTTTATCTAAATTATTTATTTACATTTAAAAGAGGAAAAAAAACATTTTAATTTTTATAATTTAATATCTTTCTCACTTTTCTTATAAATTCAAACTTCTCAAATATTTGAATTTTATATTTAAATGTTTTTTCATAATCACACCTAGTATTGAATAAAAAGACAAAAGTTGGGCCCGGATTACATAAAAATAAGAACTTTTAGACACTCCAATAGAAAAGTAAACATCCTAAATCAAAATACAAAAATAAAATGTAAAATACATCAACTTCAAATCAAGAAAATTATAAATCGAAACACAAAACATACCTCCAATCTTCACACAAATCGGAACTTTTGATAGAAAAAGATGCTTAACACCCAAATTTGTTGCCTTCTTGATTAATCCTCCTCTTTGGCCTTCTTACTGCCACTTGTTAAATAGTTTCCTGAGTTGCACACATTTAAAGTTTCTAAATTGGTAAGCCCAGGGCCTAGTGAGTTCATGTTACACATACATGTCCATCACTTAAAAGAAACTAAAGGTCTTATCATGTAGTTTCAATAAATCATACAACAAAAATATCACCCGATGACATAATTTACGGGAACCATTAATTATCCAAAGAAAGAACCAAATGTTCATTTCTCTTCTCCTTGAGACAACTCACCATCCATTGTACTCAAGTACTTTAAATATCCAAGGAAATAAGTATAGTTCTCAATTCCCATCCCCGCCAATCACAGACATCTGTCATGCTCACGGCGATTAAACACCCACCGGTTCCCACTAAACATGTCATCCAAAAAACATGCATAGTAGATAACAAATCCAAAATAACATTTGCACGCAACCATATTTATCATAAAACATAATGTCAATAAATAAATAGAAACCACATAATAAACCGTATGATAAACATTTATGTGTGAGTAACCACAGAACACGAAAAACTCACCTCGTAATCGATAAATCCTAACCGAATCTTGTCATGCTACTCGCACCTACGTTCCACCAACAAGTTTTCTATGACAATAAATCCTAAAAAAAACATCCTACGTGTAGATTTTGGTTCCATTATCCATGTGTCGCATTCGGTCGATCAAAATAATCACTATTTACGTTAGTTAAAACGTATATATTAATTTTAGTACAAGTATTATCTTCTGTTGCATTAATATTTTCATAGAAAGTTTCATTCTTAAATATAATACTCATATATTAAAGTAATTAAAACATTGAAATCAAAAAATGTTTGGTTTTAATAATAACATTAATCACTAGCTACTTAGTAAAATTTGATGGACCATTTTTGTCATTCTTATTTTCGTACAATTTCTAGATGAACTTAGAATTGTCAAAATGGTAATATTTCAACGACCATTTATGTAACTTTAGTTTTTAATTCAAAATAAAAGGAATGAAACGTTTTTTACAAAACGAAAACTTGTTCAAAACCTGAGGGCTTTTTCTGTAAATTTAAATCTCTCGCAAATAAAAAGTACACAATAGACTTCCTGTTTTGACCATTCTTGCTACCCACCCAAAACAAAACCGAAATCCATTTCTTCTTTACCTGACACTATTTTCTGCTATTTTTAAAGAATTTGAAGCTTCAAAATTTTAGTAAAATTAATTTGTAAAACCAGCATTAATCTTCTCCACTTTTTACCAGATGTGTTCATAAATTACTTTTCAGAAATACTCTCAAATGAATATGAATTTAGGCTTTTTACCAAAATTCAAATATTTCAAAATCTTCATCAAACTCTCATGTTGGCTTGAATAGAGACATTAGATGGAACCAAAACACTTAATGCAAACGGACAACACTAATCAAAGGACTGTACTAGGCTAAAATCAAAGAATCATACCTTAATTTGCTAGAAAGCTCTGAAAATCTTTAAGAAATTATAACCCCGATTTCTCCCTTGATTATCAACCTTTTCTTGCAATTTTAGTGGGGTTTTCATAGGGTTTTTCGAGCTTTATATAATACCCAAAATTTTAACTACTAAAACCCTTTCACATGCTCAAGTTTACTACGTCATTAAGGGTGGCTGTTTTAAGGGTTTAAAACTCACTATCTCTATTAATCAAATTCGTTACCACCTAATTAATTTATCTAATTACTGAAATTGCAGCTTAATTAACTTCTATATATATTAATATATTTATTTGAGTTAACACAACCACAAAGATAAAAACAACTAGTATTCAAAAGAACAATAAAATAAGGACAATTCCAAAAACATAAATATCACAAAATCACAATTGAGGTTAAAATAAAATTAGTATATTATACCTCCGGAAGGTTGAGTTGTTGAAGTCAAATTTCAAACTCCTAAAGGCAATTGGGTTGTAGTGGCTTATAGTGTCTTGTTATGACCAATAGATATGATATGGGTCACAAGTCATGTGTATTGGGTGGTAATGACTTATAGCCACCAATGGATGACATATGAATCATGGGTAATGGGTTATGACATTAAGTATACTGGTTAGGGTGTAAGGTTTATGGCATCAAGCCGTATGGATTATACATATAACTTTTTTACAACATTTTACATTAGTTGAATATATGTTACAAAACGTACGTTTAATATTCTTTTAATTTAGTTATCATTATTTAGTAATAAAGTACAAACAAAATAAAATTTATTTAGTACATAAATCTATCCTTTAAATGTTATCAAATTAAATATAGGTTATATATTTTGTAAGTAAGGAGATTGTTATTAAACCAAATTTAACATAAATGAATTAAACTTATTCAATTATTTACCTCCATCATTACACCTATTCTATCCATGTTGCTTCATCTTCTTCAAGACAATCCCATCGAAAGTTACAAAAAAAACACCCATTAAATTAATTTTGATTGGAAAATTTACAGTCATTTCTTCAAAAAAAAAAAAAAAAAAATCATCACCGTGTATCTGATAATCCCATCGCGTCGATCAAACAATCAAAGTAAGTTTTTCTTCGACCCCCTGTTTCGAGTAATCAATGTATTTATCATTTGTATTCTTACAAAATGTGATAATCCTTGAATGCTTTCACAACTTATGTTTTTGGTAATAGAATGAGTCGTAGATGCTAATCCATTCGCCATGATGCTCTGCCTGAACCAATTTTTGCAGAAGTTATTCCAAAACTAGGATCACAGTCGACTAAAGGCATTCCCTTTGCAAAAGTTTGATACTTCTCACACACTCAAACATATAAATATATATATTACATGAATTAGTATTTGATTTATTCTAGTTAACATTTAATATATACTTCCTTAGTTGTAAATGAATGAATCTAGTCGGGCAATATCAGATTGTGTATAAATCAGCAGACCAAAATTCATTTTACTCTAAATCGTGGAATGTATATGCAAATTGAATAAGAAGACTTTTTAGTTCGATGTTTATAAGAAGGAAACCCTGCTACAAGATATCGATTTGGAATGATATACATCTTCTGTGATCAATTTATAGGAACATGCATATTTAATTGTTTGATTGGTTATTGTCTTATATGATGATTTTAATCTTATTTGCAGGTTGAGTTCTTCTCTAGCTGTAACTTTGAAGGAGGATTGTGGTTGTTACATTTCGCAAAAGATGTAGTTTATCTTGAAGCAATTTATGTGCTTGGGATGATTTACATCTCAATGGTCCAACCTTTATGCCATCAAGGTATATATAGTATATATACATCATTGTTAATATATTTTGATAATTTGTAGAAGATATTATCTATGTAAGACTATAAGTTTAGTATTCATGTAGAAATCTTGAGCCAAGTATATTTTGTGGGTTTGTATATGCAAGGCAAATTTAATCCGATGAATTGGATGATTGTTTTTTCCATTGTTTAATTGTAGGTTTAGAGATACTTGAAGATAAGTTTGGTGCAATGACACCGCATGATGAAGAATTTATTGATTGTTCAACAAATGTGAAGTAGTTTATGGTGAATATATCACTTGCTCACAAGCCAACAAAAATGATATCATCTTGCATTGTAAAGAGGATGTTCATTCAACCGAAAGAGCCTTTGATGAATTTGTCGTGATTGATTTCGAATTGGATGATTGCCATGTTTGTCGTTGGTATAGGAAGTATAGTGCATTATGTCGTTTTCATAGGTTTCGTACCGTTACGTGGTAATTGTTCTAAACACAATCTTTTCGTTCCTTTTTTGGATGTTTGGTTAGTAGACACAACTTAATTATATGTATAAAGTAATGCCTCAATGTATAAAAAATATATAATTTGTTATTATGGTTCATATTCTAACCATATATTGTTTAACAATTTAAAAAGAAAACATGAAATTGATAAATATAAATATAAATATAAATCCAAATATTAATCATTGTAATTACAAGGTCAATTAGGTCATTTTATCATTAAATAATGGGTTCCTAATAAGGACAACTATAAGTGTAGGCATATTGTAATGACCAAGTTATCCTTATAGTTACACTGCTTTATAGTTTATTTGTAAGGGTATTATTGTTAATACATAAATTTAAAAACCACATCTAGGAATTAAACTAGACCGGTTAACAACATTAGATCCAATTTATATTTTATTCCTTTTAAAACACACATTATTCATTAACTAAAGAGAATTAGATTAATTATTGACAAGGGATTTTAGTTTCGCAATCTAACATGCAACAAGGAGATTAAGGTAATCGCTTGATTCAAACCATAGTTTCAAACTTTCTTTCAATTCAGTTGTACTCTAACGATGGACAAATCTTGGATGGAAATGAGGAGGACCAGTGAACCTTATTTCAATGGAGCATCAGCGTTTATCAATTAAGAAATACACGACATCTGCGAGATGAGGAACACGACCCTTGAGTTGATGGTCGACGTATTAAAATGGCACGTCCTTGTAAAATATGTGTAAACTGCTTAGAGTTTAAGTCGAGGGAAGTGAAGTTCCATTTATTCAGTAATGGCATTCATGAAGACTACACAAACTGGAATAAACATGGTGAATGATCCATCAACAAGTGCCCAAATCCTGTTAATACAAGAAATGAGTGTGGTGACAACCCTGATTTTGCTTCAGAAAATCCAACAGATGACCCACATACAAAAGAAATGGTTATAGATAATTTTCAAAACCATGACCATGCCAAGTTTCAACAACTGCTAGTAGACGCAGAAAAGTCACCTTATCAAGGATGTCCTGATTTCACAAAATTGTCCGCAATACTTAAGCTACTCAACTTGAAGGCTAAGCATGGATGTTCTGATACGTTCTTTACGGGACTACTCGTATTGCTTAAAAAGATGCTATCTAAAGGTAATGAATTGGTGGAAAACACTTATAAGGCCATTTTTTTCCTTGAAATTGAAAGGATAAGGATACCAAAAAATAAGTGTATATATCAATAACAACCTTATTTACTATAAGGAGGACGATAAATTGAACGTGTGTCGATCTTGTGGGACAAAAAGACGGAAGGTGGATGAAAAGAAAAAGAAAGTCTATGAAACTGTTCCAGCCAAAGTAATGTGGTAGTCTCCAATCACACCAAGACTCGAACGACTGTTTAAGATACAAAGTATGCCTAAAGATTTAAGATGGCACGCGACAAGGAAAATAACAGAGGGTATTTTAAGTCACCCATTAGATTCACCGGGATGGCGTACCATAGATGAAAAGTTCTCCGAAATTGCTAAAGATCCAAGAAATCTACGGCTAGGAATATCCACTGATGGGGTGATGTCAACAGAGGAAATAGGCGACATAGTGTATAACCAATTTTAACTGTCATATACAACCTTCCTCCACGGTTGTGTATGAAAAGAAACTTTATCATCGTTTTGGTTTTAATATCAAGACACCCGAGAAATGAGATGGTTTTTTAGAACCTTTGGTTCATGATCTCCAACGGTTATTCGAGGAAAGGGTGGATACATATGATGCTTATACAAAAGATTAACTTAATCTACGTACGGTTGTGTTCTGGACAATAAATGATTACCCTGCACTTGGTACATTATATAGCTGCCCAAGTAGAGGATACAAAGGTTGTATAGTATGTGGGATAGAAACATAGACTAAAAGCCTCATCCAAGCAGAGTCATATTAGACACATATGATATCTGCCATACATCCATTCATTAAGAAAGCAAAGAAAGGCGTTTAATGGACAACAATAAATGCTCCCAGCTCCAATTCCAAAGACTGAGGAACAAATATACAATGAGGTCCAACATGTTGAAAATAGGTGGGGAAAAGGAAAACAAAAAAATAATAAGGCATCAAAAAATGAACAAGATGCGAGATGTAAAGGTGGGAAGACCAAAAATGGTAAAAGGAAAAGAAAACCAAAACAAGAAGTGGGTAGTTCAATCCATGAAGAAAACGGTCCGTATTAGATGAAATTCAACATTTGGTATCGAAAGCTTTGGTATTGGAGGCATAATCTTGTTCCACATTGTATTGATTTTAATCTTGTTCCACATTGTATTGATTTCATGCATACAGAATGTAATGTTGGTGAGATTCTAGGCGGAACTTCGCTAAATACAGGAAAGATGAAAGATGGTTTGAATGATTGATTGCATCTAGTAGATTTTGGGATAAAACCAAAGTTGTTTGCTAAGAAAGAAGATGAAAACACGACCCTGCCTCTAGTAGGTTACACATTAACAAATGATGAAAATGATAATTTTTGTGAAACCTTATACAACATCAGGGCACCACTAGGCTATTGTTCAAATTTCTGTAGTTTATTCAGCCTAAAGGATAGGAAGCTTATCGGTCTAAAATCGTATGACTATAACATGCTAATGTAGGAGTTTATGTCCATTGCAATATGCTCAATCATGTGCCAACCCACAAGATACGCTATTATAAGGTTTTTCTTTTTCTTTAAATCGATATGCACCAAAGAAATAGTAGTAGAAGAACTTGATAAGATGCAAGCAGAACTTTGTGTGACATTGCGCCTAATCGAGAAGTTTTTCCTTCCATTATTTTTTGTTATTATGGTACATTTGATTGTGAACCTAACTAGGGAGGTAAAATTATGTGATCCATATGCTTTCAGTGCATGTATCCCTTCGAAAGAGATATGAAGGATATTAAAGGACATGTTTAAAACAGATAACGATCGGAGGGATGCATTACCAAAGAGATTATTGCACAAGAAACAATAGATTTTTTCGCAAATTATAAAAAAAATCCATGATAACTAATGGTATCTCACATGATGAACTTGAAATGGATGAAAATGAGGACGGGGAGGCACTATTGGTCAGCAAGCCAATTAAAGTTTCTTCGGAACTGTGCGAGCAAGCACATTTGTGTGTCTTATTGAATACAAATGAAATTGTTCCATATATCAAGTAAGTATTACTACCACATGTCTATTGTAACATCTTGAAAATGAGGTATTTCAAAAATTAACTCTTAATTATGAAGGTTTATGATAAGAAAGCTTGCAAATGGCCTATAGTGGCTTTTTCGTAAACTCGAGCCAAGGCTGCGTACGTTGGGTATACATACGTGGGCCTTGGTATGATGGGCATACACTGCGTATGTCAGGCGTACACCAAGCATATGTGAAGGATCCTGAAACCTTAGCTTTTAGGGTTTGGTCACATATAATCATCATTAACTCCTCATTTCTCATTCCTTCTTCAGCCTCTACTTGCCATTTCATCCATCTAGAACCCTAGTCCACCTTGACAGTGTTCTTGAGGTTTTGTGGGTACTTTTGGTGATTAAGAAGGAAGGAGAAGAAGAGAGTTCAACCAAGGAAGAGTGAAGCACCTGAGATCCAGAATCTCATCACCATTTGGCATCATTATAAGGTAAAAAGCTATGAACTTGATGATGATTTGTTTAAGATCTTGTTAGCCTTGAAGTTGTGAATATTTTTGTCCCATTAGCTTGGCATTTTGACTATGGGTTACTCTAAGTCATTTAACCCATCCTTTTAAGCATTTTAGAGTGTTGTTGTGCATAAAAATATGATGTTGAGTGTTGCATGTAACCCATGCATGTGTTAGATTGTCTTATCGGGTTAAGAACATAGGGTTTTGGACATTAAGCACTTTATAGCTCGCAAATTTATAAAGTTGGAAACTTTATTATTTAGGACATCATTTCGGGCTTAGATCTGAGTTTTGGATGGAAGGGCTTAATGGAATAAGCTCTTAATGAGGTTTTGGGACTGGGCAATGTACACTGGGCATACCTGGAGGTACGTTGTGCGTACGTAGTCAGTGCCCCGCTTTTGGTCAAAATCTGAGTACGTTGGGCGTATTCTCTTGGTATGCACGACCTACTCCACTAGGAAGAAATATTAGCTTTTGGACCTTGTCCGTTGACTTTGACTTTGATCAGGGTTGACCAAGTTTAACTTTAAGGGTATTTTGGGTATTTTGAGCTATAGTTAAGCCTTGGTCCCTATTTTTTTAAATAGGTGACCTGTAGAGCTGGTATTGAGAGCAGTGTATTGTTCAACTATTCGTCAGACTGCGAGGTGAGTTTCTTCTCACTATATTGTGGGTCAAAGACACCAATGTTAGCCTACTAGAATATTTATCATGGTGAGGATAGTATTATGCTATTTTGTGGCTAATTAGTAGATCTGTGTGATTATCTATATTTTTTGTTTCTGGGGTACATAGGTCAAAATATTGTGTTGGTTTGAGATTGTACTTATTTGTGCTATAGCTAACAAACTTGGGAGCATTCCAAATATGAACTGAGGGCGGAATTGGCATGTCAGACTCATAGTGAGGGATCAGGAGCATTCCAGATATGAGTTGAGGGTCCGATTGGCATGCCAGACTCATACTGTGGGATCGGGGGTAATCCAGTGTTTCTAGTTGTGGACTCGGTATATGCTGTTATGTATGTGTGTGTGCTGGTACTTTGGGGGAACTCATAAAGATTTGGCTTACAATTTTTAGTTTATCGTTTCAGGAACTTCAGAGGATCGTAAAAGGCAAAGGCATGATCATTCATAGCTTCTTGCTTTATGTCACTGGGTCTTGGGAAAATTCTGATTTAGAATAATGTTTTTAAACAACGGCTATTTTTGTAAACAATGTTCATTAATGGTTGATTTTGAAAATTTTAAATTTATTGTGGTTTTTGAGTGTTACATCTATTTTGTTACTTTAAATGTTATATCACATATAATAATCAAATACAATGTTTTAGGAGACACAAGCATGTTGTGGGGAAAAAACTCGGGAAAACGATGTTGATTTAGAATAAGGCTTTTGAAACAATGACTATTTTTGTAAACAGTGTTGATTAATGGTTGATTTTGGAAATTTTAAATTTATTGTGATTTTTGAGTGTTAAATCTATTTTGTTACTTTAAATGTTCTATCACCTATAATAATCAAATACAATGTTTTAGACGACACAAGCATGTTGTGGGGAAAAAAACTCAGGTAAACGAAAATCATTTCTGCAAAATGAGCACATTAACACTTTTGCTAAGTGGATATATGGAGAGGTAACTAATTTTATCTTAATCATAATTGTTTGTTTGTTAATATCCCTTCACTTTGAAGCTCATATATACCATAGTGAAATATGACGCATACAAAAACAATGGGTATGCGTTTTGTACTAAAATTCATGATGGTAGAGTTTACCAAGATAGTGTGGTTTGTGTTGGGGAATTAGATATCCACATATCCAAAGAAGTTGAAACCACGAAGCAAATATTTTACTATGGGTTTTTACAAGAGGTATGGGTACTAGATTACCACTTATGGCAAATTCCTCTTTTTAAGTGTGATTGGGTTAATCATGAAAACGTTGGGTCAAACGCGATATTGCTCTTGGTTACACATTGGTTGACATGAATAATGTATACCACAAAATGGATCCATTCGTATTAACATCACAAGCATGACAAGTGTTTTATGTGAAAGATAAACTAAGTAAAAATTTGTCTGTTGTCTTTAAGACACCTCCAAAAAATTACAAGGATACATATGACGATGTGGATGAGAAATTTAGTATCGTCATTCACCCACAAAATGATAACATATTGTCACCTATACATCAAAGTGACTTGGGTAATGAATCACGAAATGATTACTATCGAACCGACATTGTCGGAACTATTGTATCAAAGAAAAATCCATGAAAAACTCCAAGTGATCAATTTTTAATTACTTATTATTGATGCATGAGTTTCAATAACTATTTAGATTAATAATTTGTAACTTTATATGTCTTCCACAATTTATAGTACATTGCGAATTATTTTTAGTACATTATCCTTACAAATTAGCACATATATAATTACATTCCATGTCATAACCTCTCTTTTACATTAGCATTTAGTAACAAACGTTTGACCGTATGTTTGATTATACAATTTCTGGTAAACTTCACTACATATAGTATATACAATATATGGTCAAAATCACCTTATTTTAAAAAAAAACATGCTGAAAGTCAAATTCGAGCGTGCGTCATGCTCAGTTTCAAAGAAACGCTTTAGCCAAGTGCGCTAAATGTTAACTTGCTTTAAAATTCAAATATTAAATATTTAACTATCGATTCTACTAAATAAAAATCATGGAATCTAAGCAAAAGATACATTTGACATATTGAATTGTATGTTTCTAAGAATAATATCAATTCTACTAAATAAAATAAGACAATAATCTTTCTAACTTATGCTTCTACATACAAAAATCATGGAATCTAAATAAAATATACATTTCACACATTGATATGTTTTACAACAGTTCAAAGACATAAACATACATTATAAGTGCAAAACATTGACAAATATATTGTCTCATGATTTACATGGCAATCGCAGATTTATTTTGATACACTTACATCATGTATGGCAAACTAGACTTTATGACTTACAAGCATAAGCGATTACAAATATATTGTATCATGATTTAGATACGATAACACTCAATATGACTAATATCAAACTTAATGATTAACCGTTTTGCCCATTTTTTCTCAAAATAATAGCTATATGAACATTTCGCAACGTGACTAATATAATCATTTGGATACACATTTCTGATATGGTGCGGCTATTTGAAATCAATACAGTCACCTTGAAATAACATGTAACTATACACATAAAACATTACAAATGTATTGTCTCTTGATTTACAAACAATAACACTCAATGTGACTAATATCAAACATAATGATTAACACATTTTCATCATTTTTGCTCTAAATAAGAGCTACACAGATATTTTGCCATGTGCGATACATATTTGTGATATGGTGTAGCTATTCAAAATCCATATAGCCATTTTGAATAAGAAGTGACTATACATTAAATGGTAGGCAAGCTATAACACACATTCAACTTTAGTCACACTTATAGTCATGAGACCATGGGTACCGAATTTTTGCTACACTAGAATCGTGTGACACAAGCTCTAGTTTATGAATTAGTGACATAAATATTTTATTTCGTGTGACTATTTATGACATTTTGACTCTTTTTTATCACTTTTTTTACTCCAATAAATTTGTCACTTTTTTATGTATAGAGTAACTAATGTGTTGAGCTCAATCTTCTATAGTCACACCTCCCGATTAATTAGTGGCTGAACGTTCCACCAAAATCTTTCAGTTCACTCCAACTACTTAATTAGTAGAAGGTGTGGCAATACGGTTTCGAATAGTCACACAATGGAGACCTTAAGCTACTTAAAATATCATATGAGTGATTGTTCATTTCCGGCATCGAGTGACCAAAACCTGTTTTTGTAGTGGTGAGAAATCGATATCAGTCAGTGCTAGATGAGCAAAATAAGCATCCAAAAAAGTCTTGATATGCCTATATCCAAGAACATAGGTTGATTTGTCTGGAATTTTAGTGTTTTAAGATCGCTCATCAATAATGCAGTCAAAATGAGATCATTCACGTTCTTAAGTAGAAAATATGCAATCGTGAATTCAAACAACATATTGTTTGCGCGAACCACCTTGTATCGAAAATTATGCAACAATCCTTCAAATAACACATATGGAGTAATCAATACGAACTTCATAATTTTCACTAACGACCACAACTCTTCCTCGTTCTTTCTTAGCACTACATGAAATTGAATCTTTAGCTTTTTAAATTCCTCCTTGTCCTTGTAATTCTCAACAAGTTTAAATTGAGAAAGTACAAACAATCAGTAATAAACAGGAAAATCCAATTGATTAAACTTTGTATTCTCAGTTTCATAACTCTTCCTTGGATTGACCATACAATCTTTATATGCACTGAAAGTTGTGCTTTCAATAAATTCGTAATTCCGGACTTTATTTGGATCACCCTTGTTAAGACCCGATGGATCATATTTCCTCTACCTCAAAATACTATTCAATTGCCTCATATTTTCCATCTCCATTTCTTGCAACCTTTTATTTTCTTTAGTTGAAGGGCTCAAATCGAACACCCTTCCCTCTATATTTGGGATCAACAGTTGATGTATTCTTAACTACAGTAGAACTCAAACCTCCTTCTCCAATACTTATCCCTTTATTTTGCAATTGGATAAGTCAACATTGACATTTGGAGTAGTTATTTATGTTGTCTATGTTATCATCATAGGTTTCATTGGTAGCAAATTAGGAATTTGTGTAGACATGACCCTTCCAACTACCATGCCTTTGTCTTCATCGATTACCTCTGATGAACAAACCCCTTTTATCCCCCCTTGTGACACATTCATAGAACGTGGAGCATTGGTTAGAAGGCGAAGGAAGAGGCCAATAATTGGTGCCAATTCAGACTTAAAGCAAGATTCAACTGAAGTGACCATAGTCAAAAGATATTCTTGGGAAGTGAAGATGTAGATTTGAAATGAAATTTCGATAAAGTCTTGTGAAAAATAGCAAGAGAATTCTCAATTCTTTCAAACACCTTCACATATACTTCATTCTTTATTTTCAAATCACCAGTATAATCTTTATTAAAAGCAATAATATCGTCCACCAGACGAGTTGTAGCTCCAATGAACACCATAACTTTCTCAGTAACAGTATCACAAAACTTATCAAATGAACTTCTTTTGAGAATAAGCCACTGAAGTCTTTTATCTTCAACTCGATAAATTATTGGAAGTAGTCACCAGTTGCTGAACTAACTCATAGCACTCACGAGTAAGATCTTGTAGTTTTGTAAGCTCATAATCAAAAGTTTGAGAATGAGTAGCCAACCTTTCATCAATATGTTTATCAACATCCTCAATTAGTTTCCTTGTGCGAGACTCTTGAGACTTTAACAAATCTTTGACCTCAACCCCACTAACAGATGGCTTCCCAACACTATTATTCATAAATTGAAGAATAGAATCATTTTAGAATTTAGAATCTTGAATTGTTTACCAGACATGATGGAATTATCATGAACATCATCTTCATCCGGATTAAATTCCAATTCTACAAATCCAACCATGATATCATCTTCATCTTCTGCTTTCCTATCAATTTGCCCAAACTATATGGATTGAGATGAAAATAAAGTTGTAATTGGTTCATTAAACACTTCTTTAAAAGTTGGTTATACAGCTGGTATGGATGTAAGTTGAATGGTAGATGTCGATGGTGGTGACGAAGCTGGTAGAACGGATGTAGTATCGATGGTTGATGCCAAACTCCCATCATCCATGTCAACATTTGCGTCCTTATCAGATAAGTTCACATTGACGTTTGAAGTTTTGTCATCCTCCATATTGTACTTGGAATGCAAAACCTTGGGTAGTGTGACAGTTGTCTTCTATGGAAGTGAAGTGATTATTGGTTCACCAAAATTGATGTTTTCATGCATATCAAATAGGTTCACATAGACATCAGGAGTATGTTTCCCCTCAAAATTCAATTTAATAGAGGTTTCCTTCTAGGGTGAAACATGAAAGGAACCATTCAATGCATTTTCTGTATCTTTGCTATCATAATCCATCTTAATAGTAACATTTATCATTGGTTTTTCAACAGGATAAGGCTTAAACTTCTTCAGTCTCTACAAGACTTCTAATGCTTTTCTCTTTTTTATGTTTGGGGAATCAGGAATAGAACCTCCTTTGATAAGAACTCCTCGCTTTTGGGATGTCATCTTTATCTTTACAGGCTTCGTAAAGACATCCTCTTGAGTAGGATTTTCACCCTCTTGAGTAGGAATCTCCTCAGTAACCTTCTCAAGAACCTTCTCAGTTTGCTTCTCAGAACCAACACCTATAGATTTCTTAGGAACATATTTTGGTGTTTTCTTAAGAACCCCCTTTCCTGATTTTTGAGACACATTTTTCTTCGAGACCTCTTTCTTAACTCCTTTAGGTTTCTTAGTTCACTACTTCTTCGTACCCTAAGACTCTTTTAAATATCCCTATGTAGCTTTAAAATTAACCTTCTTAGGAAGAACACCAGTGGGAGTGGGATCCGTAGGTGTTTTGTATTTAATCAAAATCTTATTGATAGGTGATGCCAAATTAAGCATTGCATTCGGGATACGACCAACCACAGGAAACACAACCGAATCATCAAGAGAAGATTTAGGAATACTCAATTGAGAAAATGTGGCAACTTCATCATTAATATGTAGTGGAATACCTTATTGAGTATAAAGCTTATGTAAAACCAAACTCCATAAACGAGCATTAGAAACTTTAGTTGTCATCTTCGAATGTGAATTCGACGAACCGAGCTCAGCCTAGAATAATGAGGAATAATCCACATTTAGGCCATAGTACAAACCATCCATTATAGTGTAGAACTTTAGTTTAGCCTTATCTAAACCAAAACTCCTTCCTGTTAAACATCTAAGTGTGATGCCAAATAAAAAACTCCATACCCCAGGAATATTTGACTTCTTGAAATGGCTAACAATTGAAAGAGATGGTTGATTCCCCATTTCATTAAGCATGTCCAACACTTGTTCACTCGTAACCCGTCGAACACTCCTTCAAAAGGTAATTTCAAAATTTAGGCAAACTGCTTCTTATTCAATCATTTACTCTTGTTTGATATCAACTGAAATGTGACGATTTATGTGGTTGTTGTATACAACTGTGGAAGTAGCCAGAGATAACCCTTTCATGGGAATAGCAAAAGAAGCATTTAATGCATGAGTGAGAATTGAATCATTCATAACTTGAATACGCATCTTCAAGTCGTATGGATAATCCTTGATCAACGGGTTAAACTAAAGATTATTGCTTTGAAGCTTCATAGTTGTTTGAGGGATTTCGTTGCCATTTGTGTTGATTGATCGACCACAATGTTTCCAGTAGACATGATACACAATCGAGAGAGAACTTGAGACTTGATTAGAAAGTGAAATTAGGGTTTTTGCGTGAATGTTGGTAATGTGAAAAAGGAAACTGCATGATCACATCGTCTTATATAACCGGCGTCAAATTCAAATTCATATGAAGTTCCAATTAGACAACGCCATGTATAAAGTAGAAAAATGAACTGTCCCTGAACCGCCACACGTAAAAATGATAATCATGTTTACTTGAGCCATGAGAATTCACATAGAACGTCACATCTGATGATAATTGTAATCGAGATTTAGAAAGCAATCATGATCTAGATGAATGAGTAATGAATGATATGAACACCAAATGTAAATATTAATCAGCAAGTTTGTATTGAATAGAGAATTCGAATACAATACTGATTACAAAATAAGCAGAAAGACTCGTGTCTCTACTTCTATCCTCGGTCCCTATTTATAGGAAACATGAGTGTACAAAAAAATACTAAGTCTAGACATTAGGCTTCGACATAAAATGACTTAGTAAATAAAATATGCGAAATAGAATAGACAAAGCTTTGACTTTTACAACAAAATGACTCAACATTCTCCCCCTTTGTAAACAGTCGAAGTCACTCAATTAGTGAGAACTTGAGCAACTGAGTGCATTGTCGTTCGTATTTCTGAGTACCAAGTGATTATCTTCTTCAGCTCCTTCTTGTCTCCATCATTGTTCTTGGTGTAGTTATTCATACGAAAAATAAAGTTCGTATATTGTGAAGTCGTATATCTTTCGATCTCAGCAACTTGGAACAAGAATCTCTTTGCCTTTCCCTTTGTGTCTTTCCCTGCGAACACCATGCCAAATGGTTTGAGACAAATCTCACCATCAGCAAATTTCATCAACTCCCGTTGTGGCTTCGTAGGTTCCATAGAAACATTAACCTTTCTTCCAAGACCTGAAGCAAGCTCTTCATCAGTTAAGGCCAAGCAATCATAGTAATTATCTACGAATATCTTGAGATTCCCTAAACCAAGTCTGAACACATCTAAATCAGTTTCCTTCAGTTGATTTTCTTCCATATCCTTCAAAATTAGGGCCACTTGAATGAAATCATTGAGATTCATTAAAGGAAAGTCAGCAATTGAGAAATCAAATGGTTTGTTGTCTGCTCGAACTACAAAGTAACGAAAATTCTGAAGTAGATTCTCGAACATGAAGTCTTTCTTGATAGCTGTCACTCTTTTTATCTTAACCAAAGACCAAACTTCATCTTGATTTTTCCCAAGCACAACATGAAATCGAATTTTCAAATATGTGTACTCATCAGGATCCTTGAATCTTTCACTGACCTTGTACTATGCAGTGATAAAACATCATTTCATTAATTGGGAAGTCTAGTTGGCACATATCTGAGTTCGAAGTGGCATAGCTTTTCCTTGGCTTTTTCTCAAATGCATACATGTGGTTCCCCAATACTCTAGATTCAATTGATTCGAACGAGTATAACTTCGCAGGATCTCCTTTGTTCATTGTTGGTGGGTCATTTTCTCTTAGCCTCAGTATGCTTTGAATATGTCTATGTTTCTCTATCTCAGCATCAATTTCAGCTTTCTTTTCCTCCTTCGACTTTCCATGAGCAATACCTATTCCTTTCCCAACATTTGAAGTATCAGGCTTCGCACTTGAACTTCCTTTATCTGTTGAACCAATTTTAATTTCTTTAGGAATTACTTTTGTAATTGGTTTTGATGTTACTACTGTTGAAGGAATTGAGCTGGTATTCAAAGGTAATGTCATTTTTAGTTGAGTCGAATATACTTTCCCAACAACTTTCGCATCCTCCCCTTTACTTCCTTTTACTTCTCCCCCTTGCACCCCTGTGAAAGCAGGTGGGGCATTCTTTGGCAAAAGCGAAGTAAAATTTGTTATGGGAGCCAAAGCCTTCTGAATTGCCTGCTCCAACGAAGTCACTTTCAGTGTTAGAAATTCAGGAGTTAAAATTGTCTGAGAAGTAGGCTTCGACACAATGGCTTTTAGTTCAGCTAAGAACTCAATGAGCTTAGCGAACTGCTCCTTGTCATGTTTGCTCTTGGCTTCGATAGTTGGCGCAGTTGATTGATAGTCTTTAACAATCTTTGTGACTGCATTTGCCACAATATCAACACGTTGTTGTACTATCAAATTTTGCAAAGTAACTTGTTGAAGCTCTTTTGCAATCTCTTGCTTCAATTCTTCGACTTTCAAGTTTACATCCTCCCTTGACATCTTGGATAAAAAGAACATGATGTTCTTTTGTAACATTTTTCAGTTCTTGTAAGGCACCATCAAACTTTTTCCCTTGAGCTTTAAGCCGAAGCTCATTGTTTTGATCATTACCATCTATCTTTTCAAGCAGTCTTCTTTCAGCTGCTTTTATCATCGCATCAACCTCCATACCAAAAAGCGAATGCTTCGCACCAGAGTCAGCTTGTGACTGAAGGATGTTATTTAACTTGCGATTCAGGATTTTGAATTGTTTACTCGACATAAGCATGTGGTCAGGTATCTCCTCCTCCTCTGAATCAAAGTGAAGTTCTTCAAATGTTCCTCTGAAACCACCTCCTTCAGTTTCATCATCGGATTGAGCTTGAGAAGTTATTGGGTATGGATCCTCAGGAGATTGATATGGGAATAGAGTCGTGAAAGGATGTTTCAAAACATGATCAAATATGGGTGAAGTTATAACACATGGGTTTGGAATGGGAAATGGTGGTAACGAAGTATTTAGGCTTTCAGATGAGATAGGTAACGAAGTGGACAAAATAATAGGTAATGATGTGTCGACACTTGTGATAGGTGCCCCCGTATCAGATACGTTGACAACCATATCAGAAGTAGGTACCTCCTCATTAAATGATTCAGTAGAGACTACTTCGAGTGGAAATGTAGTTGTGGTAGAAACATGCGAAGTGATTTTTGAAGACATAAGGGAAGTAGTTGCCATCGTTGAAGTCGAAACAATCAGAGTTTCAGGAACAACTTCATCTTCTGAAGATCCATCTCTAACAACAAGCTTCCTTTTCTTATACAATTTCCCAGTAATATGCTTCGCAACATCATGGGCCCGCCTTTTCTTGGACATTGGAGAAGTGGGTGCAGGAATTTCTCTGATAACAATTCCCTTACTACTCACTTGTGTTTTGCGAATGGTTGGAGAATCATCAGATGAAGTCCGCTTGTGAGACATTTTGCGAAGCTTCTTTAAAACTCCTGATTTTGAAGGTATAATCTCCTTCGCAGGCTTATTAGATCCAACCACCTTCTGAACATCTTCCCCTACTGAAGACTTAGGTAATTCAGTCTTTGTTTGCTCCTCATTCTTTGACTTCTTTGTTTGCTTGGAAGACTCACCTTCAACATTTAACAAAACTCCAGTTTGAACATCTGGATTGATAGTCTTCATATATCTGATGAGCACTTTATGAGAATAATGTACTTTGTGAAGCATTGTATCAGGAATTCTCGCAATGTTCGTAAAGATATTTTCATCATCCTCCACTACCTTAGGGCATTGGTACTTGGTAAATTCTGCAACCTCTGCACCTTCATGAACTTGAATGCCTGCTTTTTCATAAACTTTTTGAAGAATCAAGCTCCAATAACGGGTACACGAAATCCTTTTTCAACAGTTGTATTTTCAAGGATCTTAATAAATTACTTCCATAATTAAGTCCTATAATCAACACTTAGATCATAGTATAACCCCATGGCCATAGCATAGACTTCCATCCTGCCTCTGTCAAGACCTACACTTCGACCTGTTAAAAACCTGAGGAAAATTCCAAAAAGAAAATTCCACATACATGGCAAGCCTGACTTTCTGAAATCACTTATTTTGTCCAACGGTGGTTGATGCCCCATCTCATTGAACATATGAACAATCTGTGCATTGTGAGGTTTGAAGAATGGTGTTGTGTTAGGAATCTCCAAGAAACTAATGAACATCGACTTTGTCAATCGAATCCTTCTATCATCCACCAAGTTGAAAGTGATGATGTCTGTTGCTTTGTTGTATGAAGCTGTGGAAGCCGCCATTGATAACCAGGTCATCGGAACAGAAAAAGAGTTAAACATCACTGTGGCTAAAGGTGATCGTTTCAGAGCAACAATTAACATCTTCAACTCCTCTGGATACGTCGATACAACAGCGTCAACCTGATAATTTGTACTTTGGATTTTCATCAGAGGTTGTGAC
The DNA here is from genome assembly GCF_051521515.1 of Lactuca serriola. Lineage (NCBI taxonomy): Eukaryota > Viridiplantae > Streptophyta > Magnoliopsida > Asterales > Asteraceae > Lactuca > Lactuca serriola. The sequence goes on along the minus strand of NC_136410.1, from coordinate 164,606,660 downwards.
ACAATTTCTTCAGTGTTGGATTGATTGGCTGCCATTGTTGAAAACTTGGGAATATCTTGAGAGAATAATTCTATGGTTTTTGTTCGTCTGAGAGATATGAATCGCGTAAAGATTGCAGTGAAAAATTCCCTTTTTATATATTGCCCAAAAATTGAACCGTTGAAGAATTATAGACCAGGTTACGTGTTCCTAAAAACTCGTAATTACGTGCCGTTGTAATGACCATGCCCTATTAAATGCATTGAAAGTAGGGACAACGGTTACTTTAAACCCTTCGCAATCTCAACTATCAAAAAATGAACCCTTCGTTTTTGAGGTTAGGCTCTTTCGTTTATGGGATGTTAAATGAAGTCGTATGCAAGACTTGTGAAATCGTCAGCCTAAGTTGGTAGTACGTAGAACCTCAATGATCTCGTGAGTGCATGTGATTCAAAGGAATGAGATAAGAAGCAACTTTAAGAAAAATTTGGGATTCTGTGATTTCAAATTTTATTGACACGAAGCAGTGAAACCCCGGGCAAAGGTTACTTCATTAATTATCAAAAGAGGTAATCAACTGCTTTCGTGTGTTCCCGTGATATACAATCGACTACTTGTAGAGAAGTATCGAAGGGCTTCTTTTATAGGCTTAACTTGGTGGTTATGTGAATTTCGTTAGATATCAACCTAAACATAAGGTGAGTAATTGTAACCAAAATTACTTGTTTGATTGTTTTGATCAGGGACAAGATTGCTTTGGATTATATTGAAAAGTTGATGTGTTTTGGTCCTAAGAACATCCTATGTGCTCATACAAACCCTAATGCTTGGATCTAGGTTCCTCTATTGTACATGCTTTGAATCCAAGACTATAAACCCTAATTCTAGCATATGGAAATTGATATTAACATATAATTAGGTTTAAGATATTACCTTGATTGTTATGTAGCAATAACAATCCCAATTCCTCCTTGAATTGACTTTGGAAGGCTTAGAGTCACAAGTGTCACTCCTCTAATGGCTTACAAACACCAAGAGCAAATGGAGAAGGTATAAAGAGAGAGGAGAGGTATAAGAATTCGTCTCTAGGACCTCTTGGGAAGGCATAGACGAATTCATGAGCCTTGGGGTCTTTATATAGGTGTAGAGATTAGGGTTTTAGTCCTTATCCTTATCTAGTTACTTGCTCACCAAGTAACCATAAGATAAGCCTTGAAAACCCTTATCCTAGTCGAAGTCTAAGGCCTTATCACCTTAAATTCGTCCAACCTATTAATAAGATAATCCTTACCTTATTTTGTAACTATCACATAATTACAATTCAGCCCCTCTAGTTTAATTAATTATATTTGATCACAAAATTAATTCTTAATTAATTATTGACCAATATTAATTAAACAAATATGATTTCTCATTTAATATATTATTCTTATAACATATTAATAAATCATAATAACCTCTCTCTCTATTTATTTCTCCAATCAAGTTGCTTTGGTGAAGGCAACCCAAAAGGACCATGCACCATCGGGTCAAGTACATACCAAAATAGTTATGTACTTAGACACTAATCCAACAGGCTCCCACTTGGATAAGTCTAACAACTATTTTGCGTATGACTTCAGATCCTGATCTGCAATCGTAGCTTTCCAAAGCCGCTGTCAACTCTGATCATATCAGATACGCGTGTCCTTAGATAATGGATCATATATTCTTCCATTCTAGATATCATATGAGACATGATTTCAAATCATTCTCTTTGTACTATATCTCAATTCCCGATTTATGACGACTGACTAATTGAACAAATCAAATTAGCCCTAGCCCGGCCGAGCATTTACGTTTGTCATCACTAAATCATCGAGGGGCCCAAAGATATCGCTTTTATCCTTCTTTGGATAAAAGGAATGGATAAACTTTGATAGAATGCTTGCTTGCACTCACTTACCGAATTACACACAACAACATGTTTTATGACACCAAGTTACTAGTGCGTTTACATATTATCAATGTGCAACCGATTCACAAGATACAACTCACACATCTCGGTTTCAAGAATATAAGATGTTATCGTCTCACCAATCACTCATGATACAATTCATGGAGTGATCCAAGTGAGCATGGGTTTAATCCAATGCTCAAATCATATTCATAAGCACTCATGAACGTTGCAGCAAACATTTGCTTATGTCTAATACTCCTCTAGACAATCCATACACTAATTCACGACAGTCTTCATTCATATCTACTTCCAACATATGAACGACTATGGCCGGTTTGAATAATTTGACTGTTCTTAACCAATTAAATTATTCTGGAAGTCAAAACATGCAAATGTGAAACACAAGAATAAAACTAATCCCATATGGCCTCAAACCTTTGAGCATAAATAAAATACCTTTTATTTATCACCATATCGATTACTCATTATTTGTTGTTTCGGGTAATCAACTTCTTACTTGAATTATTACACTTGTCCCATGCTCTTAGCATGCACACAATGTTTACCTATGGTTCTTACTTTTGTGAAATAGATCAAATTGAACACATTTCCAATCATTCTCATTTCACAACTCCAAATCCTTTTTCATAAGTGTAAGAATATCAAATTCTTGCTACTTATAGAATATGCTAGATTCTAACATTTTATGCAATTGTCTTTTCGTAATGTCACTGCACCAAAGTCACAAAGACTATTGCCAATGATATTACAAAGTTCTCTATTGGAGATTGTTACAAGACAATTCCTTAGATATGATGTCTCTCACTCAAAGTACATTCCTTTGAACATCCTTTGCATAAAAGTTCCTAATCTTAGACATAGATTTTTTTTTTCAATATTCAATTCCCAATATGGACACGCTTCCATTTTCCATATGACAACTCATTCTTAATAGAATCTTATCTATTCGTAATGATGTCGATATGGTCCATCCAATACCATGCTTCCAACTACTCACAAGCGACCAATCCTCGTCAAACTTTGGATTGTGCTTTGATAGTTGTTTAATTGTTTTAGTCAAAACCAATTCTAGTCCCTTTTCCCTCTAAATGCGCTCGACATTTGGAAAATTTTAGAATGGTCAAACATTAAAGCATTTTCAATCGATCCTATACCCGAAGCGTATGCGACACGACGCATAATGTTTTATTTGCTATGTTCTCAGAATTCGAATTGTGAAGAGGAATGTCGTAATCATAATCGAAATTTTAAAAACACACTATGTACCCTTGACTAAATTTATTAACATTTCTCAACCTAATCCTTTAGATTTGAAATGAAGCATAATATTCTCTCCCTTAATTATAGCAAAACAACTTTACAACCCTTACGATTTTGCAAGCTATAACTCTTGTTTTCTATAATTAATATTGCCAACTTGCAATACGTGCCTTAATAATCATACAATCATAACATTTATGCTCCCATTATCATGATGATTATTATAAAACATAACACTTATGCTCCAACTAGCTTCGACATGTATTCATAAACATTTTAACTTTCAGAAAAACAATGCTTATTGAATTTCTTAAGTTCATGTTTCTAATACTTAGTGCTTTGATAATCTTTTATCAAGGTTTCTTGAACTTATACACCTTTGCCTTAGATAGTTCATATGTGTGTCTAAACAATTAAGACTAATTGCCAAACCTCACAATTCAAATTATGGAAAGGGATACCATAACCATAATCGAATTCGAGAATGCAATTTTACAATCACTATCTTCTTAAAATCTTTCTTAGTGAAAGCATTTCCTCACAATCATTTTCATGAAGGAGGAAATCTTATGACACTTGGATTTAAATGGTGTATTTGTTCCTATCCATGTGAATTTGTCAAAACCAAAGTTTACGACAAATTCAAACTCATATGGATCGAACTTTCTTAAGCTCGATTTCTTTCCTTATGGTAGCACAGCTGCCCACCATGTCTTCCAAGTAGTTAAGCATCTCACCTTTTCTTATCAATGTACTTTCCTTTGATCAAGTTCCTTGCCTTTTATGCATTCAAATGAGAACTCATAGGGCTCACATGCATAATTAACTCGATTGGATTGGCACATAAACAAAACAATGTCAACACGATAGGTTGTAAACCTCAACTCGTGTGCTAGTGATGATCGATAAGGTCTATTTGATTTGTTCTTGAAACTTTTCAAGACCATTAAGACTCCCACTGACTCCTTGACATATAAGATCCTTTTGTCAATAAACATTTCTTGACAAACAAATATTCAAGAGTTAGTGTAGCTTTTATCAAAACACTTCATAAATTGGTCCTAGTTGGTCTTTGTCTTATCCAAGACATCACAACTTTCCACATTTGATGAATGTTATAAACCTTCTTAATACTTATCACTTAATTTCACAATCTTAACTCTAAGACTTGTTTTTGGAACGAAGTATGATTGACTTCTTGATTTAACCATTTCTTCAATTCTTGATTCCTCTTCTTAGACATACAATTGTACTAAGACTCACTTAGAGGATCAATTGAGATATGGTTCTTAATCATTAAGACCTATCATAAAGCATAAAAGGTACTCTCCCTTCTTCTTAGAATGGAGAAAATTTTATCTTTCTGCCTACTTGATTCTTCTTATTCGTTTTGCTATTGATTTAAACCTTTTTAATCAATTCCGAATTACACTTAATCTTATAAGTATAGTCATATTTACTAAACCTTTAGTAAATCATGACGAATATCTTTGTTATTCTTGTGGTGGACTTGATCAACACACAACTTTGTGTACTTGATTTCCTAGTCCTTCACTTGACACTTTGTCAATGAATTAGTCTAATTTCGAAATATGAAATTTCTCATTCATCGTGCAACCAAGTTGCACGATTCCAAGTTTCTGTCCAATTGAAACTTGGGCGATGAGAAACTTTCCTTATTCGGTAAATTTCCGACATTTTTCACAAATAACATAATTAAGAATCAAATCCATTATTGCTAATAATAGAAACATTCAAACATCAATTTTTCATATACGCCATTGCAAGGATACATAAATAATATAAAATCAAAATTTAGTTTATTGCGGAAAAATTTGTCCTTATAGTGCAATTCATTGAAAAACTATGCTAATACATCTTTCTTAGTAATCTAATTCTAACTCTAAGTAGTAGCTCAAGAATCTAATCTTCGAGAAATGCGATCGAAATCCATTCCTTCACGGTCAGATTCTGCTCATTTCTTCCCTTAAGCTTCATTTCTTTTCTTCGATCCTACGAAACATCAATTGTAATCTTATCACATTATGTATTAAGAATCTAGAATAGAAGCTTAAAGAGTTAGTTAATGGATTTTACCTATATTAGAGCCATACGTTTCGACTCTCCCATCTCTTAGATCTCTTAGGTAAATAGGGCAGCTTCGTCTCCAATGCCCTTACTCTTGGCAATAAAAGCAAATTGACTCTTTTGGAACACGACATGGAACTACTTCAGACATTGCCTTTCTCTTATGATCAAACTTTTCGACCATAGCATGTCTTTCGTTGCCATTGTCTATATGCATAGAGGTCTTAAAGGCAGATTCACCAATCAACTTTGCTTTTCCATTGCACCAAAACATTTCTGATTCAGCAGCAATAAGCATATAGGTGAGATCTATAAGGGTCATGTCGCGGTTCATCATACAGTACTCTCTCACGAACTCACTATATGAGTTAGGAAGTGACTGAAGAACCCAATCAACAGCCATCACCTCACCGACAACGGATCCCAACATTCTTAACCTATCAATGTGTGACTTCATCCCTAGGACGGGTGCACACACCGACTTTCCTTCTTTATGTTTACTTGCCAAAAGGGCTTGAGTGAGCTTGAAATTTTCAAATCTTCGAACTTGTGGGTTAGGGAGAATAATTGGAGGAGGTGGAGGAAGTGAAGCATGATTTCCTGTTCCTCGATCGAATCGTGGAATATCATCTTCATGTGGAAAGCTTGTTCCACGGGATTTGGGAAGACCATAGTTGTCAAATTTTGACATCTACAAAACGGGAGAAAACAAATTCAAGTTAGTTGATTGATTGAGTCCTTAGTAAATCACCCAAATGAGATACTAAGGGTAGGACCCAACACAATATTCTACAACTCGGGAGAGGGATTCCGTAACCCTAATTGCAGAATATTTGAAGGTAAGTGAATGACGATTCACTAATTTCCACCACTAAAAACGAAAAGGAAATTTAATTTTTTAAATCTATGAAAACTCCTAGATCCTTTGAGATTCATTGAACATTTCAATGGCATGTTTAAATCTCGATATGCCCCTCTTATTTGTGACTGGGATGCCGAGGATCACAAAGCGGGTGTGAATAACCATGCAAACTTACATGGTGCCCTCACATGTTACAGTCACCTATTCGATGTGCCGGTAAACCACACACGCTCCACCGAACTATGACAAACATTGAGTCACCCTTTTCTACCTTTGCTTAGAACCATTTAGTGTGCCGGTAAACCACACACGCTCCACTAACGTCTTTGCAAGGGCACAAAGTGTAATTTCATGGAATTGCATCAATTCACTTTTGCCTAAGTAACTAAGATTGGGAATTTTATGAAAACGTTTAGTTACTTTAATAATTCATTATACTTATAATGGAAGGTTTCGTCCTATCCTACCCGTTCGGCTAACGACCCTCCACTATTCAAGAGTGCCGTGGGTAAGAGTGGATACCCATTCAATCGCCATTTTATAGGCAATTTCCTTAAACACCCCTTATAGACCAGCTTCGTGAATGAGGCCTACTAACGGTAAGACTGACTTTTACTCATACATATATATATATATATATATATATATATATATATATATATGTTAGACTTTTAATGTTATATATAGTATAGGGTGTATTTTACACTTTTAAAATATTAGGTGGTCTAATTTAACAATTATACTTTTAATTCAATTAAATTGTAAACCTAAACTTTTATGGATTTATTAAACTTCTATTAATTATACACCTTAATTAATTAATAAAACCATAAGGGTGTGATTTGAACTTTTTCAAAACAATACTAGGGTTTTAGAACTTAATATTCCTAATTAAACTTTTAATCAACTTTTAAATTCCAAAACTTGAGGGCAAGTTTTGAAACATTTCAAAACATTAGGGTTTAGAATTCAAATATACATCAAAATTAACCTATTAATCAAAATTTAAATTCCAAAACTTGAGGGCAAGTTTTGAAACCTTTTTCAAAACATTAGGGTTTTAACTATTTAAATTTTAAAACAACAAAACTTTTGGGTTCAAATTTAAACTATAAAACCTAAGGGGAAAATATGAAACTTTTCATAACAATAAGGACCAAATAACAAATAATCTAAATTAACAATTAATCACATAATTATCCATATTTGATTTATTTAATGATTTCTTGCAAAACAATTTATCAATTTAGTCAAAATAATTAATCAATTATCACATAAGGAAACAATTATCTTATTAATTGATAAATATCTTCAATTAGATCAAGAATATATAGTCAAATATATCATAAAATCGGATTTATATTGATCTAATATGATAAGGTAATTATCCATAAGCAAAAACAGCAAGAAATCGCGAAGATAACCCCATCTGACGAGTTGACTCGTCGAGTCTGCATGGACTCGGCAAGTCCAGCCTCTAGAAACCAAAAATCAAATTTTTTGAACATGTAATGCATCAATACAATTGAAACCAATCTAGTCTCTGATACCACTAATGTGTTTTGGTCCTAAGAACATCCTATGTGCTCATACAAACCCTAATGCTTGGATCTAGGTTCCTCTATTGTACATTCTTTGAATCCAAGACTATAAACCCTAATTCTAGCATATGGAAATCGATATTAACATATAATTAGGTTTAAGATATTACCTTGATTGTTATGTAGCAATAACAATCCCAATTCCTCCTTGAATTGACTTTGGAAGGCTTAGAGTCACAAGTGTCACTCCTCTAATGGCTTACAAACACCAAGAGCAAATGGAGAAGGTATAAAGAGAGAGGAGAGGTATAAGAATTCGTCTCTAGGACCTCTTGGGAAGGCATAGACGAATTCATGAGCCTTGGGGTCTTTATATAGGTGTAGAGATTAGGGTTTTAGTCCTTATCCTTATCTAGTTACTTGCTCACCAAGTAACCATAAGATAAGCCTTGAAAACCCTTATCCTAGTCGAAGTCTAAGGCCTTATCACCTTAAATTCGTCCAACCTATTAATAAGATAATCCTTACCTTATTTTGTAACTATCACATAATTACAATTCAGCCCCTCTAGTTTAATTAATTATATTTGATCACAAAATTAATTCTTAATTAATTATTGACCAATATTAATTAAACAAATATGATTTCTCATTTAATATATTATTCTTATAACATATTAATAAATCATAATAACCTCTCTCTCTATTTATTTCTCCAATCAAGTTGCTTTGGTGAAGGCAACCCAAAAGGACCATGCACCATCGGGTCAAGTACATACCAAAATAGTTATGGACTTAGACACTAATCCAACAAAAGTAACAATGGATTCAGATATATACTCACACAGAAATCATATTCATAAAAAAAATTAAGTGTTGGATCCTGTTGGGAAACAAACATCGTGGGCTTCGAGCATTTGATCAGGACCACTCATATGAATGAATATGATTTGGAGTATATGAAATACCAGCTACAGAAACAAATGTTTCGTATAATTCTGGAACATGGTTCCCCGTCAATTCCTTAATGTGTGAAGATTTTGGGTTTTACTTACTTCACGGACTCATGAAATAAGATCATTAACACAGATTGATGACATGTCTAAATCACGATTGGTTTGATCAAGTGACCTCAAGGACATGTGTCTTCGTGTGTGCATTGTGTTAAGAAATTTTGTGATGAAAAAGATTGGTTTTAAGATCGAATGTACCTCTGTTATTTTTGGACCAAACAGAATACTCTTAACTCATGTGAGAAGAGTAAGGTAGCTCATTGGACTTATGCAAAGACACTTTCGTATGAAAATTTCATTAAGCCTAATTGGGAAGACACTTTCGTATGAAAATTTCATTAAGGCTTTCTTTTGATACACATAGAGTCATTTGAGGCTTAGGTCGACATGCAGCAACATGCTTCTAGGGACACCCTAACTAGTATATAGTTCAAAGAAATGATACCTTCCCATAGAAAACTAAGCATGTCCACTTCGAATTTTTCTCCCACTAGTACTGAAAAACACAAATCTAAAAGAACAAAATTAAAAGAACAAAAATCTTTTTGTGTTTTTATATTTAAAAAAAATTAAAACAAATTTAAGAAAATAATACAAACTTAAGAAAATCTTTTTGGAATTTTATATTTTTAGAAAATGAAAGACAAAGAAAAAGAAAATCTTTTTGTTGTTTTTGTATTTTTCGAAAAGATTACAAACAAATGAAAATATTTTTGGTTTTTCGTGTTTTCTCAATGTTTTAAAGAAAAGAAGTAAAATAAACTCATGTTACCCAAAATACGAATGTGAAACATAGCGAAGCTTCTTAACGCACAATAACTTCTGAATGATTCCGACTCAGATCCGCTGAATGAACATTTATTTACTTGACAAACTTCTTTCATCCTTAAGTGATATTATTTGGCACTGAATTCGCATCGAGCATTCCTAAACCTGCTAAAACTCTCACAAAAGATTTTTCATCAAGAGCTTTAGTAAAAATATCAGCAAGTTGTTCAGTGGTCTTAACAAAATGTACTTCGATATTCCTTTCCTCTACATGATCTTTGATAAAGTGATATCGAAGAGCAATGTGTTTTGTCTTTGAGTGTTGTACAAGATTGTGACAAATGCGAATCACACTTTGAGAATCACAGTACAAGGGAATATTTTTCATATTTATTGCATAATCACGAAGTTGACTTTGGATCCAAATAATTTGAGAAGTACAGGCAGCAGCCGAAATATATTCAGCTTCAGCAGTAGAGATAACAACACAAGTTTGCTTATTTGATTGCCAACTCACCAGCTTCCCATCCAAAAGTTGACATCCACCACTCGTACTTTTTCGATCCAAAGTACATCCCCCTAGGTCAGCATCCGAAAAAGGTTGAATGAAAAATCCTGAATTCGAAGGATACCAAAGTCCTAACGAAAATGTCCCCTTAAGATAGCGAAAAATGTTTTTCACTGCAGTTAAGTGGGGCTCTCTGGGATTTGCTTGATACCTGGCACAATTACAAACTGAAAACATAATATCAGACCTACTTACATTTAAGTACAATAAAGACCCTATCATGCTTAGATAAAGGGTTAGATCAACAACAGGAGCATCTAACGAAGGAGTTAGTCTTGTTCCCACTGCCATTGATACTTTAAGCTTTGTACTGTTCGTCATTCCAAAATTCTCGATCATATTCTTCGTGTATTTTTCTTGATTGATAAAAATTCCATCCTTATTTTGTCTTATATTCAAACCAAGAAAATTATTTATTTTTCCCATCATGCTCATTTTGAATTGACTTTTCATAAGATTTTCGAATTCATTAGACAATTCAGGGTCAGTTGAGCCAAAAATAATATCATCAACATAGATTTGAACAAGCATTAGATGATTACCCACTTTCTTTCTAAATAGTGTGGGATCAACTGATCCTTGCTTAAATTTTGACTGTTTTATGAAATTGGTAAGAGTTGCATACCATGCTCTTGATGCTTGTTTTAATCCATAAACTGTGGTGTCTAGAATATAGACATGATCAGGATGTTCCTTACTTACGAAGCCCGGTGGTTGTTCGACATAGACAGTTTCTTCTAGCTCTCCATTCAAGAATGCGCACTTAACGTCCATTTGATAAACATCGAAATTTTTGTGAGCTGCATATGCTAAAAATATGCGAACTGCCTCGAGTCTTGCGACAGGGATGAAGGTTTCTTCATAATCAATTCCTTCTTGTTGCAAATATCATTTTACTACAAGCCTAGCCTTGTTTCGAATAATATTGCCATCTTTGTCGGTTTTATTTTTGAAAATCCATTTTAACCCGACAATCGAAACATCAGAACGTTTAGGAATAAGTCTCCAAACCTTGTTTCGTTCGAATTCAGCCAGTTCAGATTGCATGGCAACAACCCAATCTGAGTGTTCCATTGCATTCTTTACTATCTTTGGCTCTATTTTCGAAATAAAAACATTAAACATACACAATTCTTGATTTGCATGAAGTACCTCGTTTTTGGCACGAATCTGAGCTCTTGTCAACACACCGTCTTGAGGATTCCCTATGACCTGTTCTTTGGGATGAGTTTTTGTCCATTTTTCCATTGGTGGATATGTCGGATCGAAGTCTAATGGTGCATCCTCATACGCTTCTTCGTTTTCAGTTTCAACAACTGAAATATTGTCATCAAATTCATACTCCCCTCAACTGAACCTTCAAGCTCCCCCTTAACTTGATTATTATCTTGATGCTCCCCCTCAACATGTTGATCTTCATGTCTTTTCTCCCCCTCAAAAGTATGCCTACCTTGAACACTGATATCATCAGTCGTATGCTCCCCCTCCATACGAACTTCAGGCATGCTTTCGGTACTATTTGAGTCAGATGTATAAGTAGAGTCATCATTGTGTTTTGAGGATTCTGGTGTTTGATTATCAGCAGCATGAATTTCAGCATCGATCACCCTATCGGGAATACCAAATATTAATTCATAATCAAAATCAATAGTATTTTCATTTTCAACTTGATTATTTGAATCAGCTATGATGGGTTTTTGTTCGAATTGGCGATCTATCTGCTTAAGAAAATACTCATCAAAGGTTAAGTTGAAAGTCTTTTCAACTTTTCATGTTCGCTTGTTTAATACTCTGTATGCAACAGAATTATGCGAATATCCTAAGAATATGCCTTCATCTGCCTTCGCATCGAACTTGGAAAGATTATCTTTTAAGTTCATTATAAAACACCTGCAACCAAAAACATGTAAAAATTTTACATTAGGTTTTCGATTGTTAAGTATTTCCTATGGAGTAGTATTGAATCTTCGATGAATGAATGAGCGATTCTGACTAAAACACGCAGTTGACACAACTTCAGCCCAAAGATATTGAGGTAAGTTCGCATATGTCAGCATAGTCCTAGCTGCTTCACATAGAGACCTATTCCTCCTTTCGACCACACCATTTTGTTGTGGTGTATATGGTGATGAAAAATTATGCGAAATTCCCTTAGCTGTGAGAAATGAGCCAACTTTTGATTTTTAAACTTAGAACCATTATCGCTTTTGATCTTGCGAACACTCTTTTTAAGACTCATCTCAATCTTCTTGATAAAGTCGATCATCGTTTGAGCAACCTCAGATTTTAACCTGAGAAAAAAATAACCATGTAAATCGAGAAAAATCATCAACAACAACTCAAATGTACCGATTTTTATTGAGTGTCTCAACAGTCGATGGTCCACATAAGTCGATGTGAAGAAGTTCCAACGGTTCTACGATATTCGAATCTATAATGATTGGATGTCCTTTTCTGTGTTGTTTTCCTTGTTCACAAGCTGCACATAAAGTATCATTATCAAATTTAAGTACAGGCAAACCTCAAACCAAATCTTCAGTGACAAGTTTATTAATATTGCGAAAGTTCAAGTGAGATAATCTGTGATGCCATAGCCAGCTTACATCATTAGAAGCCTTCGACAAGAGACACACTGCTAGTTTGCCCACAATCGGTTTGATGTCGAGTGTGAACATGTCTCCATATATTTTTGACTTGAGAAGCACTTCATTTGTGTTCACTTTCGATATGATGTTGCCTTCTTCATTAAACACCACCTGATTTCCAGTGCCCACAACAAGTTGTGAAACACTAATCAAGTTATGTTGAAGGCCTTCGACATAAGCAACTCCATTTACTATGAATTTCCCATTCGTGACTTTTCCATAGCCTTTCATTTGACACTTATGATTATTACCGCATTTGACTACTCCAGCATTTTCCAAGATTCTATATTCTTGCAAGTTCTCCTTTCTTCCAATCATATGACGAGAGCAACCACTGTCAATATACCATTTCGAATCGTATTGCTCATTACAAATCACCCACATTTAATGAAAAAATTTAGGAACCCAAGAGTTTTTGGGTCCTTCATTAATATCATTAAACAGATTCTTAGAATTTAAAACCTAGGTTTTTACTTTTTCCTTTACACTTTGAATTAAATCAACATCATCAGATCTAGATATTGAAATAAAGTTGTTCGATAGTTTTGGGTTTTCCTTGATTTTCACCTCAGCCTTCGTAACCTGCTTAACTTCCACAACTGGTTTCCATTTTTGTATTGGAACATTCGAACCATAAGAGGATGAACTATCAACAGAAGATTCATTCACATATTTTTCGAATGCAGTCTTGATTTGTTGTTGTGAAAATTTGCCATTTTGAAATTGTTTTCCTTTTCCTTCCAGCCAATTGTTGATCGAATTTACATCAGATTTTCTTTTTGCGTAAGACACTTTGGTTGGTTTTGTGATCGAATGATTTGGAAAATTTGGTTGTTTAGGTGAAAATTTTGTTTTTGATTGGGTTTTGTCATTCAAAATTGGTGAATTATTCGTTGATGTTCTAACATTTTGAAATTTACGATCATTCACAAAGTTATGCGAAGTCTCATATTTTCTAATGTTATCATATTTTCGAATAGATCCTAACTTTTTATTTATCGAATCCTGCATTTTAACATCATTAGGCTTTTCGTTAGACACTATTTGCCAAAAAATTGTCTTCCGTGCTTTTCGTTTCGAAACATTGTTTTCACTTGAAAATTTTCCAACCATCATTTTAAATTCGTGAGAATTCAATTTCACTTCTGATTTTTTTACCATCTTTTTGAAACACTTTCTCTTCTTCTTCTTGTTTAACCACCCAATTTTGTGGTGGTTTTTGATGTTGAAAAACATAAGAATTTTGAGTTAAATTGTTTTCTACCGTGTTTTGATTTGCAAAGAAATCTTTGGTAGTTGACCGTTTGTTATCATTTTCAACCATTTTGTTAAGTTCAGGCTTGATTTTCTCAACATTTCCAGCAGTTACGAAAACTTGGTTTGGAAAAACTGTTTTATCAGTGCACGTAAAATTCGGATAGACAACCGTGTTAGTTTCTAAGTGTAAAGCCCGTGTTTCTAGGCTAGGCATTAATATTGACATAATGGTCTAGGTTAACCTTTCTAACTCATCTAGAAGAAATGAAAAGGAATTATGTGAATTTTAAATGAATTATGTGTTTTATGCTTAATTATTAGGATTTAAGTAATTAAGAATAAAAATAAGCGTCAAAATTAAAGTGTGAGATAAGCCCGATATCTTTACATAAAGTTGTAGTGGTCGAAACAAGGATTTCGGGGATATAAAGAATACCAAAATCCGAGTTATAACGAAGAAGTTATGACCTGTCGAAGTTTCGCGACAAAACCGGCACAGTGCTGAATGTCGTAAAAAGTGAGTTTTCGATAAACTAATTTTTAGCCTTAGTGATCTAAACGAAAGTCGTAGTATTCGTTAAACCGAGAAGTTCGATAAAAAGAACACCCAAATCTGACATAGTATGAGGAAGTTATGATTTTTCGAAGTTTCAACTTAGCAGTAGACAGCTAAAAACTTGAAAAGTTATCTTTTCAAGTTATCTTTTCGGTTTTGAAGCCCGACTTTTGCAAAGCCCGGAATACTCCACGAAGTGCCCGAGAAGCACGGAAAAGTTATCTTTTCGGTTTTGAAGCCCGACTTTTGCAAAGCCCGGTTTCTCAATAAAACTCCCGGTTTTATTAGAAACGATCGTTTTAGGAAACGAATTGCTGCCCGATTATCATGAAATCATGTGAGTGTATAGTCACTTTCATTTTACACATAGATATGAAGTATTTACCTTATAATACGTGGTATGTGTAGATATATTAATTGTTTATTTGAGGTGACTATTGAGTTAACGTTTTATACAAGTTTTAAACTGTATAAGTATTTGAGGTCTGCAACCTGTAGGTGTTAATGAACTTGGGTGTTCATTCGCTGTACTCCATCCCCCTCATGGTTGCCTTCAGGACATGTATGGATGAGGAAACCCCTTAGCAGTAGTGTCCATCCCAATGATATTCTTTAAGCTAGGTCCCTTGTGACAAGTGTTTAGGGACATAAAGTGAGGATAACGGGAAAGGTAATCAGGGTTATTGTTGATTGATGAACTTAGTAAGTTTATCATTATTGTGGGTTGAAAACCCTATATGCTCACCAGGCTCCCAAGCCTGACCCACTCAGCTTTTTATGTTACAGGTAGTGGACCCCGAGCATAGTCGGAGTACGACGAGAGATTTTTGGATTATAGGCCAGTAGTTGTAAATAGCTGTTGAAAGGCTTATAATGTCTTGTTTATGCTTTTGATCTGTATCGGAACATGACATCCCGAGGTTTTGATATATATGGAAAATATATACCTTCTTAATGAAGGATTTTGATAAACTTTTATCATATGTTGTTTGGGGACCAATTCCGCAACATCTTTTAAAAAGATTTCTTTGATTTTATTTTAAAAAGCATAAATTAAACCGGTCTTTTCTGGCCGAGAAATTTGGGGATGTCACAGTTGGTATCAGAGCATTAGTTTAAGCGAACTAAGAAATTGTAGAATTTCTAGACTTAAACTTAGAATGCTAAGTGATGATTGTGAGATGAGTGTCTACCATATTTTAGACACGAGCACTAGTTTATTTTAGGAAAGATGCCTAAAATGCCCTTATATGCTAAATGTTATATGTTTGCCATATATGCCATTATTGTTCGGATCTATGGTCTGATGCCGACCGGATCTGGAAGCGTTATGTGTGTAGGATTCTAACCGTACGATTACGAGATTAGAACTAACATGTAAACGTTTCGGAGGGATAAGGGAAATTAAATACCTATCGAGGGTAAAGACCTAAATTCACCTTATTCCGTATATAGATTGTAATGGCAAGAACTCGTAGTGGAGTTGCAAATGCAAACGGAACCAGGGATCAAGAGCCTCAACCTCAAGTAGTTGAGCAAGTACCTGTTGTATGTAACAACCCGTCATTTCAGGTCCTTGAAATTCGAGCCTTGTAACCTCTTTGAAAAAGTAATTAGAATATCATCAAAAAAATGAAGTATTCAAAGGCTCTGTTTGGAGTACGCTATGTAGTAGATATCGTCTTAAGGTTTCCAAGCATATAAAGAACACTAAAATTCGAGTTATAACGAAGAAGTTATGACCATTCTAAATTACGGATATAGAAGTGGGCAGCTAAAAACTCGAATCGGAGATCGAGCGACTTTTGGCCGGAATGACCTAAACGAGAATCGAAAGTCTCGACAATGGTAATTTAGCGGTAAAAAGTCTGGCAAAAACCGGCGTCAGATAAAGAAGTTATGAATTTCTAAAGAAATTCCTTAATCACGACATAATAAATTTAATTTCATAATTTGCCAACGGAATCTAAACGAAAGTTGTAGATCGTAGTCTCACCTTCGCGTAGATATAAAGAACGTCGAAAACGGAGTTCGTATGAAGGAGATATGAATTTTAGAAGTTTATTTAAAATAAATATAAATTTAAATATAAACTCCCGGTATTATCCGAAGAACGAGTCAGCGTCCTCATCCGAGTTACGCGCTGCGTAGTCTCGTACGCCCAACGTACGTGAAAGCCTTGGTCTCGGTCCGTCCACGTCGCCTCTATGCGAGCCAAGCCTATCCGTCCCATCCGAAGCGAAGCAGTCGAGGACTCGGTCATGGGTGACGCACGAGTACGCCCCGCGTACGAGCGTACGCCCCGCGTACCGAGGCTTCCCAGACCACTATAAATAGAGATGCGAGGGTTCTGGGAAATTCACCCCATTTCTCTCATTTCTCTCACGATCTTGCCTTGTTTTCCGTGCCCACACTACCCCGAAGCCCTGGTCATTTTACTCAAGTCCCGAAGGTCGATTTTACTCCCGAGATTCCCGAGAATCCCGAGAAAAATCCGTTTCCCGAGACGAAACTCTGCCCAGTTTTCTTCTCGCTTTCTTCAAGCTTTCAAGTGAGTTCATACCCTTACAAACACACTTTAAATACGTTTTTAAATGCTTTTTATACTCTTTTAGGGGGGGAATACAAGTAAACACACAACTAAAATCGTGTAAAACATCGATCTTTTGATATACTTTTCATACTGTTGTTTTAACTATCTTATGAAGTTATTATCATGCAAAACACCTCACAACACAGCTTTACCCTCTTGGGATACAATATGTTTTATAAATAGAAATATGTTTTATTTATACATTTCCATACAAATACATCATATCAAGGGTAACCATCGTTACTAAACTGTTTTATACATTCAAAGAACTTCTGATTTATGCTTTGTCAAACATTGTGAAAAAGGATAAACTTTGCATACAAAACTATTACTTTAATACAGACTTAGTTGAGAATCCGTGAGGCGTGTACATCTTCAAATACTACCTTTTGCTAAAACGTATCACTACAAGTCCTGTCTATAACCAGAGTCTCCCGTTCGGAGAACGTGTCAAATGTGTATAGATCTATACGGGAAGTCATGATCCCGCGCCCTGACTGTTAGCTACAGTCCGTCCTTTGGGGTGACAATTTTTCATAACGCTACGACGCCTGAAGAACGTCGCTACAGGCATATTATGTTTAGTATGGTTATAAAACTCACCGGATATACAATTATTATGGTATTATGCTTTTATGAATGAGTAGCTATTAAAACTATTCCTCATCTAACAAGTGCGATCTTCGTATAGCTTTATTATATAAAACTATGACACAACCTTTAAGCACGTCGGTTGCTTGCGATTTTCGGTCTTAGAGACTGCTAGTTATGTTAGGAAAATAAAGGTTTTTCCTGTATACAAACCAAACAACTAATAGGAAAATAAGGGATTTTCCTGGTGCAATTATTTACTACTTATAACACGAATATTCATATGCAATTCATACTTTTATAAGAAAATAAGGGGTTTTCTTGGAAAACACAACAAATCATATCTCAACTATTATGGAAAATATGGGATTTTCTGGATCTAATACATTCATTTTCAACACAACGAATCATAACTCTTTACATTTGAAATACTTCGTTTTCTGGAAAACATACACGAACTTTCGAATGGCGTACATTTTCTCAAAACACTACTCATGAACTCACCAACTTAATTGTTGACACTTTTTCTTTGAAATAACTTGTATTCTCAGGGAACCACTAAGCAGATTTGGAAATCAACTTTTGGGGATTAACGTGCTGACATTAATTACTTCTTTTGAAGGATGTTTATGTATTATCTTTTGAACATGTAACGAATACAATTATGTAAACATTTTGGAAACTTTAATATATATGGTGGTGTGTACTTTCCTTTCTATGAGCTGTTATGATACTGAATATGACGTCCTCCGCCCCCGAACGTTTCCGCCGTTCTGGTTTGGGGGTGTGACATTGTAGGAGCTGCACCTGAGCCAATGACGATGGCTAGGGTACAAGCCATGATCCAGATGATGTTAGATCGCCAGATGGAGGAGACAAGGCGATTACTACAACAACATAGAGAAGAGACTACGATGCCTGCTGAACAGCCCGTATTGAATGAAGGGCAATCAGTACGAGGGAACTACAGTGGGACTCTTGGTCAAGCCAACCCACCGATAGTTAGACAAAACAACCAGGATGGAGGAGTTGATGGACGCGGATGCAAATACAAAGATTTCATGGCATCTAAACCGCCGTGTCTATCTGGAAGTCTGACACCGGTGGAAGTCATGAATTGGATCTCCGAAATGGAGACGATGTTTGAAAGTTGCGAGTGCAACAACAAACAAAAAGACCGCACTTGCGATTCCTCTGTTAAAGTCTAGTGTGTTGAACTGGTGGAAGTTACTAACTAATTCGATGCCCAATGGAGAAGCTAGTAAGATGTCTTGGGAAGACTTTGTACTACAACTAAAACTGCAATACTGCTCTGAGCAGGATCTTCTGGAGATTAATAATGAGTTCCAGAATTTAAAGAAGGGAAAGATGAGCGTTACTGAATACGCTGCTAGTTTTACTGAAAAGATGAAGCTTGTTCCTTACCTAGTTCCAACTGAACTCTCTAAGATCAACAAGTTCGCCCTCGGATTACCAGCAGATTTTGGTCCGATGGTCAAGCAAGAAACCACTTTGAAAGCCGCCATCTGGGCTGCTAAGAACGTTGAGGTTCAGATCAGAGAGAAGGGTCTGGAAAGGGTGGAAGTTGGTGAAAAGAAAAAATTTGAAGGAACTTCAGGTTCCAGCAAGAGAAGCAAATTTTCTAAGTTTAAGAAGTTTGGAGGAGGAGGAGGTGAAGTGAAGTTGTGTGAGAAGTGCAAGAAAAATCACTCAGGGAAATGTAGTGAGGAGGTGACTTGCTTCAAATGTGGAAAGAATGGGCATTATGCCAACGTGTGTCCATCCGACAAGAGGGTATGTTTTGAATGCCATGAAGAAGGGCATGTTTTTAAAGACTATCCGAAGAGGAAGGATGCTGCAAAGCCCAATCTACCACCAAAGCCGAAGGTGAGAGCCTTTCAGATGACACTTGAGGCTGTGAAAGAAGAAGATCAAGTTCTAAAGTAGTAATGTGAATAGTAACAAGTGGTTAGGCCTATTAGAAGCATAGTATAGGGTAAACGTGAACCTTTGTGTAATCATTTCAAGGAAATAATATAAACCCTGGTTTTGTCATATGATGAATTGAATGACTATATGAAATTCTTGTATGGTGATTTGGAGAACTGCAAGACAATACTTGGGACGAGTATGAGTAGGTGCGAATGGTAGTAGAGGCCTCTACTACCGAAAGCACAGGACTCGTACTTGGATCAGGGAAAGTCACAAGGTTACCAAGGAGCTATTAATTGATTCCGTCTTGTTCTAGTCTGTCGCTACCATCGTTTCGGTAATGACTAAGAAGATGATTGTTATTCTGACCTTAGAGGTCATACTGAATTGAGTCCGACTAAGATGAGTATGTTACGTGGTTCAGAGAACCAAGTTCGATGTAGCATTTGACTTAAGCCAGAAGATTGAAGTAAAAGATGATTAAAGCGATCAACAGAAGTATCGCACTCATTGTTAAAGAAGTTGAGATTTAGGAATAATACATGTGGAACTGTGATTGTATCACATTAGAACATGAAGGAAGGTGTAGTTTGTTTAAAAAAAAACAAAATTGTCCTAAGGAGATATGAGTCTAAGTAGTGCAGTATACAATGAGATATCATTAGAACATGACCCATTGGTCTGTTACAATAAATGAAGGAAAGTACTTATTCCAAGAAAAAGAAGGAGTCCTCAATAAGGATTTATTCTGTAACTCGAAGGTTACGATTGAATGTCCTATGGAGATCTGAAGCTTTTTAGGATTAGCTGGATATTATCACAGAATTATCCAAGGCTTTTCTTAGATCACGACTCCATTGACAGCTTTGACCCACAAAGGAGCTGTCTATACTTGGAATGAGAAGCATAGGAAGCTTTGAGAAGTTAAAGAAGACGTCGTGTGAAGCACTGACTCTCTCGTCACCTGACGGAGTTGAGGACTTCACAATTTAAAGTGATGCCTCTGGAGTTGGGTTAGGTTATGTTCTGACCCAAAGGGATAAAGTGATAGTGTGTGCATCAAGGAAATTGAAGGAGCATGAAAAGAACTACTCCACTTACGATTTGGAGTTGGCAGCGGTAGTATTTGCCTTAAAGATATGAAGGCAATATCTTTATGGTACTAAATGCAAGCTTTTCACTGATCATAAGAGTCTCCAATATCTCTTTAATCAGAAGGAATTGAACATGAGGCAACGACGCTGGCTAGAGTTACTCAAGGACTACGACTGTGAGATACTTTACCACCCTGGTAAAGCAAATGTTTTTGCTGATACTCTCAGTCGGAAGGTAAACCTTGAAAAGAAAAGGCCAAGAGCGTTGAGAATTGAAGTTGTCTCGACAATTGTGGAAAGTATAAAGAAAGTTCAAGAGGAAGCTTTGGAGAAAAATGACCGAAAGGAAGAACTTTTGGGCAAAACGTTAGTGTTCGGTACAAACAACCAAGGGTTGAAGATATTCCAAGATAGGATTTGGGTACCTAAGACGGGCGGAGTAAGAGATCTTCTGATGGAAGAAGCTCACAAGACCATGTACTCGATTCATCCCGGCAGTACAAAAATGTATAGGGATCCAAAACCCTATTACTAGTGGCCCACGATGAAGCTCGATGTTGCTAAGTATGTGGCCGAGTGTGTAACTTGTGCTAGGGTTAAGGCATAACATTAGAAACCGTATGGAAGTTTAGAACCGTTACCCGTACCCAAGGGTAAATGGGAAGACATCACCATGGATTTTGTGACTAAACTACCAAGAACAAGGAACGGTCACGACATGATTTGGGTGGTCGTTGATCACTTCACTAAGAGTATGCATTTCATAGCAACCAAAGAGACGTGGTCTATTGATAAACTTGCAAATTCTTACGTGAATGAAATTGTGAGGCTTCACGATGTTCCGCTAACGATTGTATCCGATCGTGATAGCCGTTTTACCTCAAGATTTTGGAGGAGTCTACAAGAGGAATTGGGTACCAAGTTGTGTTTGAGTACAACTTACCATCCGCAAACCGATGGTCAGAGTGAACGAACGATTCAAACATTGGAGGATATGCTGAGAGCATGTACCCTAGAATTCTAAGGTAACTGGGATGAACACTTACCTTTAGTAGAATTCTCCTATAATAATAGATTCCACTCAAGCATTAGGATGGCACCTTATAACGCCTTGTATGGGGAAAAGTGTCGAACGCCATCATGTTGGCTGGAAGCTGGGGAAAAGCAGTTTATGGGACCTGAAATAGTCCATCAGACTGCCGAAAAGTTGAAAGTGATAAGGGAAAGGATGTTAGCTGCTCAAGATCGACAAAAGAGTTACGCTGACAAGAAAAGACAACCGATATCCTTTGATGTTGGAGATTCGGTTTTACTTAAATTCTCGTCGTGGAATGGACTTATAAGATTTGGTAGAAGGGGAAAGTTGAGTCCAAAGTTTATTGGACCATTTAAAGTTCTTCAGAGGATCGGGAATCAAGCTTACAAGCTAGAATTACCGGAAGAACTAGAGAGTATTCATAACACCTTTCATGTGTGTTATTTGAGAAAGTTCACGGGAGGTGTGCCCGACATAATTCCCATTTCTGAATTAAGGTTGGATGAAAACAAGAGGTTAATTGGAGAACCTGACGCAATCGTTAACCGTAAGACTAAGAAGTTGTAACGTAAGACAGTCGATTTAGTGCCTGTACGTTGGAAACATATACATGGGCCAAATCCCACCTAGGAAACGGAGAGTGACATAGTGAGTCGCTACCCGTAGTTGTTTGTCGTTATGTGATTCCGGGGACGGAATCATCCTAAGGGGGAGAGAGTTGTAAAGCCTGTGTTTCTAGGCTAGGCATTAATATTGACATAATGGTCTAGGTTAACCTTTGTAACTCATATAGAAGAAAGGAAAAGGAGTTATGTGAATTTTAAATGAATTATGTGTTTTATGCTTAATTATTAGGATTTAATTAATTAAGAATAAAAATAAGCGTCATAATTAAAGTGTGAGATAAGCCCGATATCTTTACATAAAGTTGTAGTGGTCGAAACAAGGATAAGCCCGATATCTTTACATAAAGTTGCACGAGACCAAGCCCTCGCAGCATGCCATGAACCCTCTACTTCGGAGCCTAGACCTCGGTCCAATCACAAGCTGCCAGCGAGACCCTCGCAGGTGCGAGCCATGCGCAGCCACGTGCGAACCTTCCCTGCGAGCCCTCGGATCTGCGAGGCGTGGCACCTTCTCAGCCGTCCGATTAGAAGCTCTTCCCTATAAATAGAAGGCTGCGAGCCTTCTCGGATATTTTTAAGAAATTGCCATATTTAGCCCCTTTCTTCATATTTTCTTCACCTTAACATCCCGCAAAGCCCCGGTATCGATTGTAAAGCCCGGAATACTCCACGAAGTGCCCAAGAAGCCCGGAAAAATTATCTTTTCGGTTTCGAAGCCTGACTTTTGCAAAGCCCGGTTTCCCAATAAAACTTTTGGTTTTATTAGAAACGATCGTTTTAGGAAACGAATTGCTGCCCGATTATCATGAAATCATGTGAGTGTATAGTCACTTTCAGTTTACACATAGATATGAAGTATTTACCTTATAATACGTGGTATGTGTAGATATATTAATTGTTTATTTGAGGTGACTGTTGAGTTAACGTTTTATACAAGTTTTAAACTGTATAAGTATTTTTGTCTACAAATGTGTTGGGTAGAACATGGGTAGATAGTGATGTGTGATAAAATAAAATTGAGGAGAGGCCTCGATGTGTTTTGAGATCCAGTCATCTAGCGGAGTTTGGATGACGACCACAAACTTTCTAGACAGTCCAGTGGGAAACATTAGCAGGTCCGCAACCTGTAGGTGTTAATGAACTTGGGTGTTCATTCGATGTACTCCATCCCCCTCATGGTTGCCTTTAGGACATGTATGGCTGAGGAAACCCCTTAGCAGTAGTGTCTATCCCGATGATATTCTTTAAGCTAGGTCCCTTGTGACAAGTGTGTAGGGACATAAAGTGAGGATAACGGGAACGGGTAATCAGGGTTATTGTTGATTGATGAACTTAGTAAGTTTATTATTATTGTGGGTTGAAATCCCTATATGATCACTAGGCTCCCAAGCCTGACCCACTCAGCTTTTTATGTTACAGGTAGTGGACCCCAAGCATAGTCGGAGTACGACGAGAGATTTTCGGATTATAGGCCAGTAGTTGTAAATAACTGTTGAAAGGCTTATAATGTCTTGTTTATGCTTTTGATCTGTATCGGAACATGAAATCCCGAGGTTTTGATATATATGGAAAATATATACCTTCTTAATGAAGGATTTTGATAAACTTTTATCATATGTTGTTTGGGGACCAATTCCGCAACATCTTTTAAAAATATTTCTCTAATTTTATTTTAAAAAGCATAAATTAAATCGGTCTTTTCTGGCCAAGAAATTAGGGGATGTCAAACTAAGTAGTGTGCACCTTTGTCATTATGAACTTAGTAGAATTCCTTCGTGTCACCATACACTTGTTTAACAACAACACGTGTAGGTGATGTTTAGGTTGAAACATTCTTCTCTTTCTTACATTCACACGAAGTTTTCACTTTCTCTTCATCATCATCAGTGTCATATGTTTGGCTACTTCGAACTTCCACATCATCAAAGTCAAAAAGTTGCGAAGCTGATGGTTTGCCAGTGTCAACCTTCACTATCAAATCAACTAAAATTTCTTTACCTTTGACCTTAGACGTTATATATTTTACAGACAGTTTAGAACAATAAATCTCTTCATCCTATTCGATTTCACTAATTTCACTCACATTATCTAAATTATCATCGAAATCAGCATAATTGAGTTGAGAATCAAGAGTCGAAGTCTTAGTTTTCTTTAAAATCTTAATTTGTTCAGTCTTCGTTAAACTATCATTTACAATATCTACCAATTCATCAGCATTCAGAAATTCATCAATTTTGACAATACCATATGCAAATCTATCATCAGGTATTTTGTCAAACTGAGCAATAGTATCTTCACAATCACACGATATAACATCAACTTTTTCACGTTTATAAGCAAGAAAAGGTAGTAATTTTCTATGTTGTTCTTTGCTTATTTCGGATGAATGATGTAAAACAGTTAACTTCGCATATAGTCTCTTAGCTGAATTACAGTAGATGTTTCGTTGAGCTAACAACAATCTAACATCTCTATCTAGACTATCCCTATCAGAATTGACATTTTTCATCTGTAGTTCAAGATAATCTACCCTGCTTCATTTTATGTCTAACTGTCTTCGTGTCTCAGCTAGTTTTGTTTTTAGATTTTGAGCCTTAGTATTAGCAGACACAATAACAACATCAAAATAAACAACAATATCATCGAAAGCAGTTATTTCAGCATCATAAGCAATTAGAGGAATATTAAAAGATTCAAGAATAGCACGTACCTTGGTGGTCATAGGAGACTTATCAGTGTATTTGGGAGTATATATATATAAGAGTTAGTCATGATTTGCACTTTTTCCAAATCTCAAGATCCAAGTCAAAATTCTCTCTCAAGTATCATCCAAAAGTTTTTAGAGATCTTCGATCTAGTAAGTGTTTCTAGCCTTCTTAAGTTATTATATGACTTAATCTAATGTTTTAACACACTTCTAATCGTGAAATCATTCCAAAAGGGTCAATCTTCAATTTACACCAAGAACACACACTTGTGTTCTTGGCCTTTTGGACCTTTTCGAGCTTCTAACTTGTAAGTGCTTCTATCCTAGAGTCTTACAAGCTTTGTTACACTTCTATACCTCAATAAATCATCCCACAACACCAAGATCAAAGGTGTTTATGGTCCAAGAAAACCTTGGACCGTAAACCCTATTTAGGGTGCCAATGTGTGCCCTAGCTTATCCTAAGCCTTGGTAACTAGTTTAGACCCTTCCTTGATGTGTTTAGCATATAAAAACCACCAAAATGACTCATTTAAAGTGTTTACGGTTTGGGGATCTCCCAAAACCGTAAACACCCCAAAATGTGTTATTAATGACCCATATTCCTTCCTTATGCCTAGAATAAAGCCTAGACCCTTACCTTGAAGTGTTTGGGGCTTGAAAACATCAAAATACCTTAGTCCATAAGAGTTTACGGAAGAAAACTCATGGAGAAATGGTCCATGGACCGTAAACTCCATCTAGGAGTGTATTGATGCCACAAAACATTTGCTAAGGCTTAAACATGAAGTAGGAATGCTTGGAATGGCCTAGAAGACTTCAAACCAAAAAATGGTCAAAAGGTTATGAGCTTAGGGCTGTAAACTCTAGGGTTTACGACCGTAAACTCAATAGGTTATGGTCTTTAGGGAGTAAACTCATATTAGGGGTTCCCTTGAACCCTAAGCTCAATAGCTTTGTCCTACAACACTTAGATGCACTCCATAGCACTTATAACACTTATATAAAGTGTTTAACATGACTTAGGATGTCTTAAATTTGTTATCTCATTGTTTAAAGGCTAATTGGTTACATATAAGTGATATTATATGTTAACTAGGATCATAGAGTGTGTACAAGTCTTCACTTGACACCTAGCATCCTATACAGTCCGTTCAATCCCAACCACTTGCTACAGGTGAGTTCATACCCCTTAATCAATGGTTTAAATGTTTTTAAATGCTTTTATGGTGTGGAGATACAAGTTGAATCATGCTAGTTATTATATCAATCACATGTGATTAATAAGTAGCATACAAAAGGATTTACTACTCTTTTAGTTGTTTTACCAAACAGATTACCTCAAATGGTTTTCCAAAACATGTTTACTCATTTAAAACTCTTTGTTAACCTTTCTTACATACTGAATGTTTCTTTTCAAACCATGTTACAGTTGTGTTTCAAAACAAAGGTTTTCCTTATACTTTAAATTGTTCTCATTAAACAAACTGTTTTCAAATCGTTTTACAAACTGACATCAAGTCATCTTTTCCTAGTTATAAAACTTTTCAAAGGTTTTACAAAACTTATTTTATACTTTTATATTGTCAATTGCATGCCTAGATATGCATAGTTATATAAGTAATGTTTGAAGGACTTAGGAAGGCTAACCCGCTTTATTTCCTTTTCCCCGTTGGGATGTGGTCTGGTAGGGTATCGGGTATCCGTCCGAAGGTCGTTTAAATATTAGTTATATATCATGTGTACATATATAGTCATAAAGGTTCTTCCAGTCAAGTCAATACCCTTGGGTAGCAAGGGTATACTTCCATGTTGATACGTACCAGTTACATTACTAGTAAGCTACCATATGGGTAGTTTAGGAAGATACTAATACGATTACTAGAATGCGGAATCATACCACGAGTCAGTTCATTCATGAGTCAATACTTTCTAGATAGAGAGAGAACACACATTACAACTAGTACACACAGTACATTACTATACATGCTAGATAGAGATAGAAAACACTTCACAGCTAGCACAAGCAGAACATTACAGTACATACAGGCTAGACAGAGAAAGAGTACACTTTACAGTTAGCACATTCATTACATGTACTTTCATGCAGTTATGTGAACCATTAAACGACTCATGCACTTCCTACATGACCGTTTTTGTATCCCAAATCTCCTTTATTGGGGAGCGTATGAGTTTGTGTATAGATCTATACTGGATTGACTATCCTACACCTTGCTGCTCGCTATAGTGGGACTTGCAAGTCTACGGGTGCCAAATGTCATTTCTTACGGCATCTTACATCGTCGTTTTACTAGAGTCGGTAGCAGGATACAGGTCGATCACATGTTACTTTAATTTATAATAGATTTAAGGTAGTTAGTACGGTTGTAGTTATTTGAAACTACACTATAGTACTATTTCATTTTCCCATTACATTCACTTCCTGAACATTCAAACGATGCACGGTAATGTAGAAACTATATTTTTGGTTAATGATAGTCAGATTTGGGAAAATACACACTCTTACAAGAGGCACACACAGATACTAGATGCCTTGGTAGAAGGCTACTTTCAGTAAGAAGCATAGGGCTTTCTAGGATGTTCAAAACTTCTTCATACTTACATTTCATACACGTACAAATACATACGTTTCATACACGTACAAATACTTACATTTCATACGTACAAATACTTTCATACAAATTAAGACACTAAAATACTTATGATCTCACCAGCTTTAAAGTTGATACTCTCTTTCAAAATAACTTGTATCCTCAGGTCAACGGTAGACAGGTACCGATGCAAGGTTTAGAGAAGATAGAGCTCGTTCAAGACTCATCTTTCATTTTGATTTATACTTTAGTGTCTATTAGACATATCAGAACACTTGTATTGAAATTATATTATTAATGCAATGGATGATGTTGTTTCTTGTTTACTACTATTCATTGTTGTGATACTGTACATGAAGTCCTCCGCCCCAGAACGTTTCCGCCATTCATGGTTTTGGGGTGTGACATTAAGGCTCTCAACTCGTCGAGTAGGTGATTTAAAATCTCATGTCCATTCTGGTTTCTACTTGACGAGTTTGCGGCTCCTAGCTCGTCGAGAAGCTCTGCAAAAGTGAATAAATTATAATTAAATGTGTACTAGGATCCAGACGTTACAATTCTCCCCTAATTTTCTAAGACTTCGTCCTTGAAGTCTGTTGCATCGGGAAACAACTCTGTGTAGTGCTCCCTCGTCTCTTCCTCGGGCTCCCAAGTTCACTCGGAACCCTTGCAGTGCTGCCACTGCATATTCACCAGCTCAACCCTCTTGTTCCTCAGCTCCTTCGTCTTCTTATCGAGAATAGTTACTTGTCTCTTGATGTAATTCACGCTATCATGAACCTGAATATGCTCTAGAAGCACAACTGCCGAGTCATCCACTAAGCACTTCCACAACTGAGAAACATGGAAAGTGTTGTGGATCTGGCTGAGCTCTGCTGGAAGATCTAAACGGTAAGCAACCCGACCTACCCGTGCTAACACCCTGAATGGATTTATCTGGGGCGCAGCTTTCCCCACTTCTTGAACTGAATGACACATTTCCAAGGTGACACCTTCAGGAGAACCATGTCGCCCACCTGAAACTCCAAGCATGAACAACGCTTGTCGGCATAGCTTTTCTGCCGACTCTAAGTAGTCTGGATCCTCTCACCGAAATCCAGGACACATGCACCTAGCATGTCCTCGAGAGTCTATATCGTCCTCTTGCTATGTCCATCCGCCTGAGGGTGGAAAGCGGTGTTGAAGTGGAGACGAGTACCCATCTCGTCGTGAAACTGCTTCCAAAACCTGGAAGTGAAACGGACATCTCGGTCTGACAACACCGAAACGGGCACTCCATGACATACCACCACCTCTCAAACATAGATCTCGGCTAGTTTCTCAGCCGATATACTCTCTTGGATCGGGATAAAATGCGCACTCTTGGTCAACCAATCCATGATGACCCATATCGAATCTACTCCACGTGCGGTCTTGGGAAGCTTGGTGATGATGTAACATCCATAAAATTCGTGAAAATTTAAAACTTTTTAAAACATTCAAAAACTGTTATTTATTACAAAATGGTTTAAAAATAGTTTTATATCAGAGTATCCCAGAAAAAAATCATAAAAATGCGAGGAGGTGCACGATTAGGCTTTCGCTTTTCTGCGATCATCTGAAGTACCTGAAACCAAAACTGAAATTGTAAGCTTGAAGCTTACTGAGTTCCCCCAAAATACCCATACAAACAATAACATACATATAATCACAAACAACATACAATGGGTCCGATGAACCAACGGGTTGGAATACCCCCGTCCCTCAACCATCGGGTTGGAATGCCAACTTACTATGGGTCCAATCAACCATTGGGTTAGAATACCCCCGACCCTGAACCATCGGTTTGGAATGCCAACATACTATGGGTCAGTTAACCATTGGGTTAGAATACCCCCGATCGCCAACCATCGAGTTGGAATGCCAACATATATAGGTCAAATTAACTGTTAGGTTGGAATACCCCCGACCCTCAACTATCGCGTTAGAATGCCAACATACTATGGGTCCAATTAACCATCGAGTTGGAATACCCCCGGGCCTCATCCACCGAGTTGGAATACCACGATACTATGAGTCCAATCATCCTTGGGATGGAATACTCTCGGTACCAATCAAACATGTGCACCTATATCAAATAATCATATAACAGTCTACAAAGACAACATACTAGGGTCCAATCATCCACATGATTGAATACCCTTAACTACCAATCAAAAACGTCCACATATAACAGGGAATCACATAACAGTCTACAGATAGTCAACTGATCTATAGATCTCTAATCATAGCAACATCCTATCTACTAGGATACCGATCTAACCGATCTCACTAATAACAAAGCAAGATAACAATCCAAAGGGTGGGCCTTGGTGCCTTCGACTCTTGAGTATAGTGAGGAAAACTCACACCATAATGTCGAACTGTAGTGATAAGATCAAACTCCCGAATCATAGCCACGAGCTCCACCACCTATATTCACCATAGGACCAAGTCCATCAAAATCCCAATTCCTTACCGCAAATGCAAGAATTCCAAATTTTTGCCATTTACCTAAATCTGTTAGATTCCAAACTTATATGCATTGGTCCACTTGTAATGATTATGCATAAAGTCACAAAGGCTTGTCAACATACATTGCAGAGTATTCCAAAGGACACCCACTCCATGGAACCGAAATTTCATATTAAAAGTTCATGCCTTTGAACATTCTTCTTGCATTAAGTTTCCTAATCTTACACAGATTTAAGGAATAACTCCCACCGATGGGAATATTTCCATATTCTCATTTTGACTATCACTTCTGAACAAGAGTTGCCTCTTTTCAGAATATGTCAATATGGTTCATCCAAAATTAACACTATACTTCCAACTGTCCCTGAGCAACCAATCTTTGATAAACCTTAGAATGTCCTCGAAAATTGCTTAATCATTTTAGTCATATCCAATTCTAGATCTTTCCCTTCTTAATGCCCCAGTCATTTGGAAAATTTTAGAAAGGATGAATATTATAGCACACCCAATCGGTCCTATATTCGAAGCATATAGGACATGATTTATGATGTCTCACATAAAGACATGATACTAGACCAGTCCTTTTTCTACAATATTTCTATTTGCCAAGTTCTCATAATTCCGATTATGAAAAGGGATGTTGTAATCATAATCGAATTTTAGAACGCAAATAATGGACCCATATATAGAATTTCCTTATGTTTACCATTCCAACACAAAAATTGATATATATCCTTGACTAAAGATTATTAAGACCTCAATCTAAGCTTTTATAATTGAAAAGAAGTATAATTTCCTCTCCCTTAATTATAGCAAAACAACTTTTCAACCCCTGCAACTCCACGAATTGAAACTTTTGTTTTCTATAATTAACATTGCTAACTTGCAAACTTTATCATAATTATCATGCTCCCACTAACATGATCATTATTAGCAACACACTCATGCTCCCACTAGCTTTCTCATATACTCAGAAATCAGTTGGACTTCTAGAAATCTATACTTTATTCACTTTCTTACCAAAGTTTAGACTTTTGATACGAGATGCTTTGATAAAACTTACTCAAAATCATACACCTTTCCTTACATAGCACATATTTGTGTCTAAACAATTTCAGAAATATGAAAAGGGATGTCGTAATCATAGTCTCAATTGTTTAGACCTTTTCTATTCATTACAAGTCCAAGTTAGTGTGTCGGTTAACCAAACACGCTCTACTAACGACTTTGAGAATGCAAATATCACAACTATTATCTACATAAATTCTCCTTAGTGAAAGTGTTTCCTCACCATCAGTTTCATGAATCGGAAAGAAACCTTATGACACTTTGATTTTGTGGTGTATGTGTTCCTATCCATGTGAATTTGTCAAATCCATAATCACAAGACAAGGTTAGTGACAAATCCAAAATTTATGGATTGAACTTGTGCAGTCTTAACTTCTTGCCACCTGGCAGCACAAGGGACTACCATTGCTTCCAAGTTGTTATGCAACCAATTGAGAACTCTCAGAACACATACGCAAAGCCAACTTTCACTAGAATTAGCACAGAAGTAGAAATATGTCAACATGATAGGTTATAAACCTCAAGTCGTGTGCTAGTGATAAACTACAAGTTTTATTCTTGATTTGATCTTGAGGCTTTCAGAATCTCTAAGACTCCCACTGTCCTCTAGACATATAAGACTATCTTGCCAAATATTCAAGAGATAGTGCGGGTTCTTTATCAAGACAAACACTTCACACAATTGGCCTAAGTTGGTCTTTGTTTTATCCAAAACATCACAACTTACCAATTTTAAAATGTACAAGAGTAGGACACTTTTACTCTTACATTTTACAAGTGTTTTAGACCTTTATTTAAGATATGTCACTAAACTTACAGTCTTGGAGTGTGACTCTAAGACATTTTTTGGAACGAAGTATGACTCATCTTCTTGATTTAACCATTCCAACAATTCAAGATTCCTCTTCTTAGTCATAAGAATGCACTAAGATTTCCTAATACGACTAATTGTGATATGATTTATAAATCATTAAGATGATCACAAAACCTGATATAAAGTACTCTCCCATCTTTTCAGATTTAAGAAACTTTTATCCTTCTGCCTAATTTGATTGTTCTCATTCGTTCTTCCATACATCGAAACTTTTCCAATGCTTCAGAATTATATTTATACTAGTAAGTATAACCATATTTACTAAACATTTGTAAATCATGAGGAATAGTCTTATCGATCTTTTGTGGTGGGCTTGACCAGTTCACAAGAATGTGTACTAGATCCGTTAGTCCTTCACTTGACTCACATATACATATGAATAAGGAATTAGTCATAATTTTCCAAGTTTCTATCCAACCGAAACCTTAGGTGATGAGAATCTTTCCTTATTTGGTGAATTTATACACTACCACAAATGATAGGAACAAATCCACTTACCAATACTGTATCAATTGAATCATATAAGAAACAATTTTCCACAATTGCGATTGTAAGGATACTTAGAATAAATGAAATCAAAATTTTCCTTTTATTTTAAAACTTTGCGAAAAAACTTATCCTTACAGTGCAAAAGTATATGGAAAACTTTGTTGTTATCTATGCCTAAGTTGTATATCATAACTCCTAGGTAACAACTCAAAATTCTGATCACCAAACCGCACGATAGAAATCCATCTTTGCGATCAGAATCAACATATACTTCCTTCAAGTTTCTTCACTTTTCTTTGATTTTTAAAACATCAACATGTGACCTATTCACATCATGTAACAAGAATCTTAGAATAGAAACTTAACAGAGTTAGATAGTGGACTTTACTTGAAGTAGAGTCAAACTTCTGGACTAGATCAACGTTATGATCTTTCAAGTAAATAGGCAGCTTCGCAATCAATGCCCCTTCCTTTGGCAAGAGAAACATATGGACTCTTTGTAAATGGTACATGGGACTATCGCAGACTTGCCTTTCTCTTTACCATTTGGTCAACCTAGTTGACTATGTTCAATCCCTTTCCTTGGGAAGATAAGGCTTTTCTATATATGCAATGTTACCATTGTCAATGTCCATGGTAGATTGGGAAGTTGATCTACTAATAAAATTTGCTTTACCAAAGCTCCAAATCATTACTGATTCAGCAGCACCAAGAAAATAGATAAGATTATTAAGGGTCATG
Source organism: Lactuca serriola (assembly GCF_051521515.1). NCBI lineage: Eukaryota > Viridiplantae > Streptophyta > Magnoliopsida > Asterales > Asteraceae > Lactuca > Lactuca serriola. The sequence continues at coordinate 164,573,308 of NC_136410.1, read as the reverse complement.
TTGTCACACCCCGAAACCGAAGGCGGAAACATTTTTGGGGTTGATGTAACACCGAAAATTTCAAAATAATTTTTCACATTTTATAAAAACACAATTCATTTAACATTCATAAAAACATTAATGTTTGAAACTCAATCCATGCTATATAATATTCCCAAGATCTGATAACATAAAATCCCGTGTGTGTGTACTGATCAAGCCGGCGCCTTCCCACGGTCATCACTAGTACCTGAAACAAATAACACCAACACTGTAAGCACAAAGCTTAGTGAGTTCCCCAAAATACCACACATAACACATATTACCCACTCGAGGCTATAACTCTGTGGGTCCGTGGACCCTACTCTGTGAACCCTCTGGTTCTAACTCTGTGAACCTTCCGGTTCCAACTCTATAAACATGCACAGCATAAATCACATAGAAATAATGCAGTACAACACATAACATACATATAGCATAAAAATACTCTGTCACATAACTCTGATTACCTACTTAAGGTAAAGTATAGTAAGAAGACTCACCTCGCGTATCTCGATAACTCGCAAATCCCGGAAATCACTCGCACTCGATTCCCCGAGCTATAATCCTCCTATAACACAATATATCTCTAATTAACACTTTCACAACTAAGGTTGACTATCCTTATCAAGTCAACACTAGTCAACTCTGGTCTACAGTCAACGGTCAACTCTGACCGGACTCGGCGAGTGCACTAGAGCGACTCGGCGAGTCTATACGTATTCACTGACTCCCTAGGATCCTCCTTTGACACGCCGAGTACTTCCCTGACTCGACGAGTTCCACCTGACATGAATCGCGGGGCCACCACGACTCAACTCGCCGAGTCTCAAGAACAACTCGGCAAGTTCCAGCTTGACTCAGTCCACCCATCGACCCTCTCTGACTCTCCCTGAATCACTGAGTCAACCCCTTAACTCGGCAAGACCACTCGCTGAGTGGTTAAGGACAATCTTCATGATACTCGCCAAGTCTGTTCTTCGGACTCGGCGAGTCTATGCCATGCATAAACTCAAACTCACTCCTGAGGTCAGATCCGTTCCAATAACTCATAGATCCAGTCCTTCCAAGCACATTCATCACGTAAAGTTACAATCTTGGTGCTCATGCAAAGGTCCAAAGGCCTTATTTGATGATATGGTCTCTAGAAAGCTATTCTAAGCTCATGGCCTCCATTAACACTCATAAAGCTTGAGGAAAAAGGGTCTTTGGACCTCTTTAGGTCCAGATCTAAAGCACCAACATGAGAAGAGGCCAATTACTCCATGGATCATTCCACAAAGAAACCCTAACTCTAAGATTTACACCAAGGACTGAGAAAGGAACGAATGGTTACCTCAAATGAAGTCTCTGAGCTCAAGAATCACTGGATTAGCACCTCCGTTGGTCTCCTCTTGCCTTGATCCTCTTCTATATGCAAAAACACCCATAAATAGTCAAGGATCTTCCTCTTCTCTCTCACAAAACGCTCAAGGACTCTTTAGGGTTCTCTCTGGGGTTGGTGGACGCAAATGACGGCCATAAGCCCCTTTAAATAGGTCTCATACCCTGGAAATTAGGGTTTCATTAAACAGCGTGGACTCGCCGAGTCCACCTTTTGGACTCGTCGAGTTCGGATGCGAACCCGTGCCCAAACCGCGATCATACTCGGCGAGTTTGAGCTCCAACTCGCCGAGTCTCGTCACAAATCACCAAAAATTATCAGAATAAATAATACCTGGGAATCCGGGCTGTAACAATTCTCCCCTACTAGAACTAGACTTCGCCCTCGAAGTCTCACTCTGCAAATAACTCTGGATGCTGCTCACGCATCTCATGCTCCGGCTCCCAAGTTATCTCGGACCCCTTCCGATGCTGCCACTGAACCAAAACCAAAGGTACCTCCTTGTTCCTCAGAACCTTGATTTTGCGATCTCTGATTGCCACGGGCCTCTCCGCATAATTCAGGCTCGCATCCACCTGAATATCCTCTAATGGAACCACTGTCGGCTCGTCGGCTATACACTTCCGCAGCTGCGACACATGGAAAGTGTCGTGAATCTGCCCCAACTCTGCTGGCAAATCCAAACGATAGGCTACCCGGCCTACCCTCACGATCACTCGGAATGGACCAATATATTGGGGCCCCAACTTGCCCCTCTTCCTGAATCGAATCACTCCTTTCCAAGGAGAGACCTTCAGGAGTACAAGGTCGCCGACCTGAAACTCAAGCTCGGACCGGCGTCGGTCTGCATAACTTTTCTGACGACTCTGAGCGGTCAACAACCTCTGTCTGACTTGCTGGATCTGCTCTGTCGTCTGAAGCACGATCTATGTACTGCCCATCGCACGCTGTCGAACCTCTCCCCAACAAATGGGGGTTAGACACCTCCGCCCATACAACAGCTCAAAGGGCGGCATACCAATGCTTGAATGATGGTTGTTGTTGTAGGAAAACTCTGCCAAGGGCAAATACGTATCCCAACTTCCCCCGAAATCCAACACACATGCCCGGAGCATGTCCTCGAGCGTCTGAATCGTCCGCTCACTCTGTCCGTCTGTCTGGGGGTGATATGCGGTACTAAAATGCAGCCTAGTACCCAACTCCTCATGAAACTTCTTCCAGAATCTGGAAGTGAAACGCACATCATGGTCTGAAACAATCGAGATCGGCACTCCATGCCGAGATACCACTTCCCTCACGTACACCTCTGCCAATTTCTCTGCTGAAGAACTCTCGCTGATATCAAGAAAGTGAGCGCTCTTCGTCAACCTGTCCACAATCACCCAAATTGCATCAACTCCCCTGGCAGTCCTTGGCAATTTGGTGATAAAATCCATGGTGATCTATTCCCACTTCCATTCGGGAACCTCCAACGGCTGCAACTTACCATGCAGTCTCTGGTGCTCGGCCTTCACCCTACGGCAGGTCAAGCACCTCTCGACAAACCATGCAACATCCCTTTTCATACAGGGCCACCAATACTCCTTCCTCAGGTCCAAATACATCTTAGTGGCCCCAGGATGGATCGAAAATTTCGACCGATGAGCCTCTTCCATCAAAATCGTACGCGTTCCTCCCACAAACGGCACCCAGATACGCCCCTAGAATGTCATAAGCCCCCGACCATCGGTGACGAACTCTGAAATCAAACCAACAACTCGCTCTTTCTTCTGCATCTCAGGTTGCACAGCCTCGGCCTGTGCCCCACGAATGGCGTCCAACACTGGAGCTATCACGGTCAATCTCAAACATACATCCCGCAGTGGGGTGCTCTCCGCTCTGCGGCTCAGTGCATCGGCTACAACATTAGCCTTGCCTGGGTGGTACAGGATCTCACAATCTTAATCCTTGACCACATCCAACCACCTTCTCTATCGCATATTTAGGTTGGGCTGATCCATCAAATACTTCAAACTCTTATGGTCCGTGTATATCGTACACCGAACCCCATACAGGTAGTGACGCCAAATCTTGAGGGCGAACACCACTGCCCCCAACTCTAGATCATGGGTGGGATATCTCGTCTCATGAGGCTTCAGCTGCCTCGATGCATATGCTATCACATGCCCTCTCTACATCAGCACCGCCCCTAACCCCAAAGTCGATGCATCACAGTATACCACAAAGTCCTCCATCCCCTCCGGGAGGACTAACACCGGGGCTTCGCATAACCTTTGCCGAAGTGTCTTAAAGGAGGCCTGCTGCTCGGGGCCCCATGAAAAAGCGAAACCCTTCCGGGTCAACCTGGTGAGTGGCACTGCGATTTTAGAGAAATCCTTGATAAATCTCCGATAATAACCTGCCAACCCTAGGAAACTCCTGATCTCGGAGGGTGACCTTGGCACCTCCCAACTCATCACCGCCTCAACTTTGGCCGGGTCGACCAATATCCCTTTCTGGTTAACGAGATGTCCTAGGAACTGGACCTCCCGCAACCAGAAATCACACTTGGAGAATTTGGCATAAAGTCTCTCCGATCACAAAACTCCGAGAATCTCCCTCAAATGCTCCTCATGCTGCTCTCTAGATCTCGAATACACCAAAATGTCGTCGATGAATACAATCACCGACCGATCCAGCATCGGCCTGCACACTCGGTTCATGAGATCCATGAACACTGCCGGGGCATTGGTGAGCCCGAAAGCCATCACCACAAACTGATAATGCCCATAACGCGTCCTGAACGCTGACTTCTGGACGTCCTCATCTCGCACCCTCACCTGATGATATCCAGACCTCAAATCGATCTTGGAGAACCAAGATGCTCCCTACAACTGATCGAACAAATCGTCGATCCTCGGCAATGGGTAACGGTTCTTGACCGTCAACTTGTTCAACTCCCGGTAATCAATGCACATCCGGTGTGAACCATCCTTCTTCTTGACGAACAGGATAGGCGCTCCCCACGGCGAGCTGCTCGGCCGAATAAACCCCTTCCCCAGCAGCTCCTGAAGCTGGATAACTCTTGCATCTCTGGAGGTGCAAGGCGATAAGGCACGTTAACGATAGGCGCGGCCCCCGGAACCAAATCGATACTGAACTCCACTTGCCTCACAGGAGGTACACCCGGCAACTCCTCTGGAAATACATCCGGGAACTCACGCACTATCGGAACCTCCTCAACTGACCTCGGTCTCTCGGAATCCACCCGCGTATCCATCACATACGCCACAAAACCCTTACAGACCCCTGCTGTAGACACTGCCTCACCCTAGCGGCCGAACAAAACGCTGATCCAGAACGGGTACCCTCGCCGTACACCGTAAGAACTCCCCCACTAGGGTCTCGTATGGTCACCAGCTGTCGCTCGCAGTCGATAACCGCACCGAATCTGCTCAACCAGTCCATGCCCACAATGAGACAGACATCACCCATCGCAATAGGAACCAAATCAATCGGGAACTCAACACCGAAAATCTCGAATACGCACTCTTGGAGAACCTCTATGGCATATATCACCCTCTCGTCAGCTATGGAAACTCTCAGAGGCCGACTCAACGCCTCACGACTAACACTGATATGCTGACTAAAAGCCAAAGATACAAAAGACCGACTCGCACTCGAGTCAAATAACACCAAGGCAGGTACAGAATTCACAAGAAAAGTACCTACGCATAACATAAAATAAGCATAATATCTCAACATCAAAATAAATACACGAAAGAATACATACCAGCCACGACATCGGGCGCTGCACGGACCTCCTCCGCGGTCAACTGAAAAGCTCTCCCTCGTGCCCTCGGCGCCTCAGCCTTCACTGGCCGACTCTCGGTAGCTCTGATGGCGGCAGGGGCAGATCCCTGAGGTGCTCCCTAAGATGATCCTCGCAATTGCGGACACTTTGCCTTCCGTTGTCCGGTCTGGTTGCAGTGGAAACACACCACAAACCCCTTGGGGCAGTCCTTGGCCATATGCCCCTCCTTGCCACATTTGTAGCAAGATCCCACTCTACAGACTCCATCATGACCCTTGCCGCACTTCCTACAAGTGCGGCCCTTCTGGCTCCCTGATTTGGGATCAGCGGGCTTGGCCCGCTTGGCTGCCGGCTGAGACTGCGTCGGTCGCCGATCCCTCCCCTGAGACTCCGCCTCCTCCCTGGCCTGAGTCTCTAGCTCAATCTCCCTCTTCCGGGCATTTTCCTGAAGCTCGGAAAATGACTGGTATGAGGAGTTCTCCACGAACTACTGAATTTCTCGCCTCAAGATACTCAAATATCGGCTCATACGTGCCTGCTCAGTGGACACGTGCTCAGGGCAGAACATCGCCCTCTCATGGAACATCCTGGTAATCACCGTAACAGACTCAGTACCCTGCTTGAGGGTCACAAACTCCTGGGCCAAACGCTCCCTCTCCACCTGGGGAAAGTACTCATCTCGGAACATGGCAGTGAACCTCTCCCAGGTCACTGCCGCAAGCTCAGCAGGCGTAAAGTGCGCCGTCACAAACTTCCACCAGTCCTTCGCTCCCAAGCGAAGCTGGTTCAGCGCGAACCAAACTCTCAAATGCTCAGGAGATGAGCAAGTGAAGAAACACCCCTCTATGTCAGAAATCCATCTCATAGCCGCCACCGGGTCCTGGGTCCCATCAAACTCCGGCGGTTTTGTGTTGCTGAACTCTCGGAACAGCAACGCATCACCACCCTGCGGCCTCGCGGCAACAATAGCTGCAGTGGCCGCTGCAACAGCAGCCTCAGAAAGAGTGGCATAACGCTCGTCGAAGGTCTCAATCAACGTGGTCTTAATAGACCCGAACATCTCTGGTATCTCTGCCCTGATGGCCGCAGCCACCTCCTCATGGATGATCCGGCAGATCTCCTCATCACTGGCCCCACTTCTCTCAGACATCAGACGTGTCCTCACCATGATCTACCTCTGAAATACAACATACGATAAATTAGAATCCATTCGAGCATACTCACACTCGACAACTCATTCCTCCTTGATCCTTGGCATTCCAAAGATTCCTACTTGGGTTGTACACCGCTCCGGTGCTTTTAGTAGTACAGGCCCAATACTACTGTCCTCACCGTATCAGAATACACCCCAAGTCCTCCTCTTTGGATCCCAAATTCCAAGTACTCTATCATGCATACTCCACTCTCTAATAGATCTCTCATAAGCCCCTCGCTGCTACCTACTCACTCTCAAGCATCTCATAGCAGCTCACATCTCCCTAGGCTAAGGCATCACAAATCAGGCACTCTAGTCCTAATAGGAGTACCTAGCCAACTCTACCATGAGAATACATCATATCAATATCAATATCACATAACATGAGGGTATTTTGGGAAATCACCGTTCGGGCGCGGACTGATCGTACACACAACTCTGCTCTGCGTTCTTCCAAAAATCTTTACTCTTTTTGAAAATACTTCTCAAATCCTCAGTTTGAGTTCAAATACACCCGAAGGTGTACTCGAATCCCTCAAACCAAGGCTCTGATACCAACTTGTAACACCGAAAATTTCAAAACAATTTTTCACATTTTATAAAAACACAATTCATTTAACATTCATAAAAACATTAATGTTTGAAACTCAATCCATGCTATATAATATTCCCAAGATCTGATAACATAAAATCCCGTGTGTGTGTACTGATCAAGCTGGCGCCTTCTCACGGTCATCACTAGTACCTGAAACAAATAACACCAACACTGTAAGCACAAAGCTTAGTGAGTTCCCCAAAATACCACACATAACACATATTAGCCACTCCAGGCTATAACTCTGTGGGTCCGTGGACCCTACTCTGTGAACCCTCTGGTTCTAACTCTGTGAACCTTCCGGTTCCAACTCTATAAACATGCACAACATAAATCACCTAGAAATAATGCAGTACAACACATAACATACATATAGCATACAAATACTCTGTAACATAACTCTGATTACCTACTTAAGGTAAAGTATAGTGAGAAGACTCACCTCGCGTAACTCGATAACTCGCAAATCCCGGAAATCACTCGCGCTCGATTCCCCGAGCTATAATCCTCCTATAACACAATATATCTCTAATTAACACTTTCACAACTAAGGTTGACTACCCCTATCAAGTCAACACTGGTCAACGGTCAACGGTCAACTCTGACCGGACTCGGCAAGTGCACTAGAGCGACTCGGCGAGTCTATACGTGTTCACTGACTCCCTAGGATTTACCCTTGATACGCCGAGTACTTCCCTGACTCGACGAGTTCCACCTGGCATGAATCGCGGGGCCACCACGACTCAACTCGCCGAGTCTCAAGAACAACTCGGCGAGTTCCAGCTTGACTCAGTCCACCCGTCAACCCTCTCTGACTCTCCCTGAATCACTGAGTCAACCCCTTAACTCGGCAAGACCACTCGCTGAGTGGTTAAGGACAATCTTCATGCTACTCGCCGAGTCTGTTCTTCGGACTCGACGAGTCTATGCCATGCATAAACTCAAACTCACTCCTGAGGTCAGATCCGTTCCAATAACTCATAGATCCAGTCCTTCCAACCACATTCATCACGTAAAGTTACAATCTTGGTGCTCATGCAAAGGTCCAAAGGCCTTATTTGATGATATGGTCTCTAGAATGCTATTCTAAGCTCATGGCCTCCATTAACACTCATAAAGCTTGAGGAAAAAGGGTCTCTGGACCTCTTTGGGTCCAGATCTAAAGCACCAACATGAGAAGAGGCCAATTACTCCATGGATCATTCCACAAAGAAACCCTAACTCTAAGATTTACACCAAGGACTGAGAAAGGAACGAATGGTTACCTCAAATGAAGTCTTTGAGCTTAAGAATCACTAGATTAGCACCTCATCTGGTCTCCTGTTGCCTTGATCCTCTTCTATATGCAAAAACACCCACAAATTGCCAAGGATCTTCCTCTTCTCTCTCACAAAACGCTCAAGGACTCTTTAGGGTTCTCTCTGGGGTTGGTGGCCGCAAATGACGGCCATAAGCCCCTTTAAATAGGTCTCATACCCTGGAAATTAGGGTTTCATTAAACAGCATGGACTCGCCGAGTCCGGACGCGAACCCGTGCCCAAACCGCGATCATACTCGGCGAGTTTGAGCTCCAACTCGCCGAGTCTCCTCACAAATCACCAAAAATTATAAGAATAAATAGTACCTGGGAATCCGGGCTGTTACAGTTGACTCTACGTTGAGTATCAAATCCAATGCACATAGTAAGTAAAGTAAACAACCATTACATTACATATAGAAAATTTTTACAATTGTTTCAAAAGTAAAGTTGTACATGTGATACATAGTATATATGAACAAAATGAAACAGGTCTTCTGCGCACTCCATCTTTGGACAAAAGGATCTTCGGGTACCTGTTCTAACGCTGACCTGAGAACACAAGCGGTTTGAAAATCAGCATAACGCTGGTGAGTTCATAAGCGGTTTTGTTTTGTGAAAATGTTCAGGTTTCCTTTCTGTTTCTGAAAATGTTACACACACCAAGAAAATCCCGTATTTTCTTAAAAGGTTGGTTAATGGTTCTCAAGATGAAAAGTAAAGTAAGGTTGTACACTGAAAACACGTTTACTCTTATGAAATGTAGTTAGGTTATCTGGTTTGTTATACTGTTCTGCTTATGTACAAATGTATTCCCAGGAAAACCCCATACGTTCCTGATTGTTGGTTATCAAATGTAAAACATGTATTCTGAAAAACATGTTTACCCTTTTGAGATGTAAAGTTACCCGGTTTGTTACCCTTTTCTAGTTATGTATAATGTTCCCCAGGAAAGTCCCATACTTTCCTGACTGTTGGTTACCAATATGAAAGATGTATACTGAAACCTGGTTATCTTGTGAAATGTATTATGTTATTCATTATTACTATTAAGTGAATATCTGTTATTCTACTTATGAGTTCCATAACCATACGATAGACTAGATATGACAATAAGTAGTCCACATCACCTTATGACTTTCGTCACCCTTGAACCATTTCGGTTCGGTTGTAGCTAGCAGTCAGGTGTGGGGTAGTCAGCCCCGTATAGATCTATACACTCAAGTCACGCTCCTTATCCTAGAGATTCTGGTTACGGGTGCATTCCTTCACTCGCGTATCTCTGTGGAGTGTTCGCCGAGGACGTGTCTCCAATCATACAGGACTAACAAATTACTAGTAATAATATGATAATCCTCCACTCGCGTATCTCTGTGAAGTGTTACCGAGGACAAAACTGTGTACAAGTTTTATGTTCAAAGGTTCTAATGTCATGCTTTTAACTGATAAAATGTGGAAAACCATTTGTGAAATATATATATAAAACATAACAGTTTAAAATCCATTTCACAAATATATGTTTACGTGATCTGCATGTTCAAACAGTTATTAGCTGTATCAATCAGTGTTAAAAGCATATAAAATGTGAAACACACACATGAAAACAAGTTTTGAGTACAAGTAATCCCTTGTACTTTGCTTGTGTTCCCCCCTAAAAACAGTGAAAAACAGTGAAAAAGGGTAGGGGTATGAACTCACCAGACGAGGAAATGTGATGATTTTGGATGCTAAACGTTGGTTCGGGGCTTGATTACACGCGAGGTTCCTATGTATTATGAAATAATATCTAAATATATCTAATTAGATTTAAAAATACTAATTAGATAGAACATTATGCTCTGATGAACTAAAACACTTTAAAACAAGTGTTTGGAGTGACCCGGGTGACATCTACGGACTTGTAATGAAGCGAGGGACTTGGGAATTGAGTTTACTCCTCAAGAGTAAACTCCCTAATGATTTTTCGGCCATATATCCCCTACATACATGATTTCACGGTCGTGAACTCCTGTTTGGGTGATTTTGAGTGCTAAATGGCTTGAATAGACATGGGGAATGCTAGAATGGATTTTTCTAATGCCTTAGAATGGATTGATTCAACATATACATCACTTATGGGATTTCACGGCTGTAAGCTTGGAGTTTACGGCCGTAAACTCCCCCAACCTCAAACCATATTTAATTTGTGATGCTTAGGACAATCACATGTGATTCTAACTAATTTTCCAAGCCTTGGTATGAATTTAGGGTATCATTTGACATGTATAAAGGAGTTTACGGCCCATGAACATGTTCTTGGGGTGCCTTGGCCGTAAACACCTAATTGGAGGGTGTTTAACATGTTTAAGGTCCCCAAACTATTTTTAGATGATTCTAGGATTTATTCCAAGGCTTTTGGTGTAGTTGTATGGCTTTCTAACATGTTTAAATGAGTTTACTCCCCATGAATGATGAGTTTACGGCCTAAGCATGTTCTTTGGCCGTAAAGTCTTATTTGTCCCTTAAAATCCATGTTTAGGGTGTTCTAAGTCCGGGTTTGCAAGCCTTAAGGTCATATCTAAGTCCCAATGATGGTTTGGAAGGGTTAAATTGCTCAAAAACCCATGATTTTATGTGTTTACGGCCCAAGCATGCTCCTTGGCCGTAAACACATGTTCCAGGTCCAAAATGACAATTTTAAACATAGATTTGAAGGCTTAAGAGGTTGGATAACAAGTTAGGAAGGTTACCTCTATGATTTGGAGCCTTAATTCATTGATTTTGGACCTAATTCTTGGATGAGGAGAGAGGTTAGAGAGAGAGTAGAGAGATGAAGCAAAAGCTTCAAATGAAGGCTTAGAACACTTTAAATAGTGTTCAGGATTTGGACACGGTGAAATTCTACCCGATACCGACTTTAGACAGGGCTTTTACTCGCACCTGGCCAAGTTGCCGTAATCCGATATGGTTGATTCTAGAAATGTTCCGATCACTAGAATGGGGTGTTAGAATGATTTCAAAATGCATTATGACACCCATTAAGTCATTTTAGATAATTACAATTTAATGACTTAATTAAATGGCTAAATCGGAAACGAATTTGAAAACGACGATTGGTTAACTGAAATGGATTATGAAAAGGGTTACAAGCAATGATACAAAATTTCGGGTTGTTACACATGTCATAGTCCATTTCATAGCAGTCCCAAAGGAACTTACTATGTGACTTAGAAAGTGATTGAACATCCAACTTTCTTAAGACCTTGACACCTAACTCTCCCGGCTTGTCAATATGAGACTTCATCTCCAAGATGTGATCACACATAGACCTTGCTTCCCAATAGGGCTTGAGTGACCTTGAACTTGTGGGTTAGGGAGAATAATTGGAGGAGGTGGACGAAGTGAAGTTCCAATAGATTTGGGAAGATCATAGATGTCTGAGCTAGACATCTTTTGGGAGATATTCAAGATAGTTGATTTAAAGTCCTTAATATAACAACCAATATGAAATATTAAGGCTAGGACCCAACACAATACTTTTATAACTTGGAAGAGGGATGTCGTAATCCAAGCTATAAAATATTTGAAGGTAGGCGAATGACGATTCACCAATTTCCACCATGAAAACAAAATAACTTAATTTGGTTTTACTTCGATTTGAAACTCCTAGATCTTTTGAGATTCATTGAACTTTCAATGGCATGTTTCAATATCAAGTGTGCCCTTCAGGTTTTGTGACTGGGATGCTGAGGATCGCAAAACAAGGTGTGAATAAACATCCAAATATACTTGCTACTCTTAATAATTTACCCCTCAATCGATGTGTCGGTTAACCACACGTGCTCCACTGATACTAGGATAAACATTAAGTTACCCTTTACCTATCTTGTTGAATCCAGCTAGTGTCTCGGTTAACCACACGTGCTCCACTAACCGACTTAAGCAAAGTGCAAAGTGTAATTTCATGGCTTAGCACCAAAATCACATTTTTCTAAAGTAACTTAGATTGGGAATTTATAAAAGGTTTGGTTACTTTATATTTATCATTAATACTTTTAATGAAGGGAGAATTCTAGTCCTTGTCCTACCCATTCGGCTAACAACCCTCCACCAGTCAATGAAGCGGTGGGTGAGTCTGGACACCCATTAAACTGCCATTTTATAGGCACTAACCTTATACCCACCTTATAGACCGGCTTCCTGATTGAGGCCTACTAATGGTAAGACTGACTTGCTCTTATACATATATATTATTAACTTATAATACTATAAAGTATAAGGGTTGAATTTTAACTTTAAGAATTCTAAGGGCTTAACTTGGAATTAAAGTATTCATGAGGGAAAACTTTTCAAATTCCAAAACTTGAGGGCAAGTTTGGAAACTATTCAAAACTATTCAATTTCCATAACTTATGTGTTTAAAGTAGTTTCAATAGAAAAAACTCTTCAAGTTCCATAACTTGAGGACAAGTTATGGAAGACTTTAAAAGAATATGACTTTTCTTTATTCATAACCTATGGAAATATTTATGATTTTTATGAATCTTAAATGTGACTTTTCATATAACTTGAGGAAAAGTTACAAAAACACATTTCAGAATCAACTCTTAGATTAATTTGAATACAAAACAACAATTTCACATAACTTTTCTATTAATCTAAGCAACTCATAAGAACAAGATAATTTAATCAAAAATTTTCATGTAATTAGCCTTGCCATTAAAGTAATACTAAACATGAATCTATTGACAATTATCTTTTACATTGGATTAGTATGAACATTACCACACCAAAAACACGTTTATAAGTTGAAAAACAGCTTAGGGTAATGTTCGCAGTCCATTTCCAGCCAAAACAGTCGAAGATATGTTGTCTGGGGGTCCAACTCATCGAGTGCATGAACCAACTCGGCGAGTTGGTTCATGCTTTTACCTTGGACTCGGCGAGTTTGCTGTCAAGACACCATAAAAACTTCGATTTCCAGCCACTTTTGCAAGTATAACAATAAGACAAGCCCAGGCTCTGACACCACTGTTAGGTTTTGAGCATTCTAACACTCCTAAGTGTACATGCAAACCTAAATACCTTGTATCTATGTTTTCTCTATTATACATGCAAATATGAATATTCCAAGGTATTACCTAACTAGAATATAATCTTTGATACTTGGGTAATAAACTAGATTGAAATACATACCTTGTTGATGTAGCTTGACTCCATGAAGCTCGAGAGCCTAGTGCCCCAAGTCTGACACCTCAAATGGTTCACACAACATCACCAACACATGGAATAACGATGAGAAGAAGACACTCATGTTCAAATCGGCCAGCCCTCATATATGTGTCACTAGTGCACATTTCTTGAACTAAAGTGGTAGTTATATAGTGTGCACATTAGGGTTACACCATGTAACCCATGACTTTACCCATTCCTTATGCTCCATGGGTTTTAATCTCCATGGAGTATCGATGGGTCACCACATGGGTTACACCTAACATAAGGAATCATGGATCAAAAGCCCACATATATAAGAATGAATGATTTACACAATCAATCCCCATATATTTAATTAGTCTCTTTTGATCACTAAATTAAGTCCAAATTTATTCTTGATCAATACTAATTAAATAACATGCTTTCATAATAAGATACAAAAACTTATAATATATTAATATGTCACAAATGTCCTCTCCTCACAAACGGTCTATCCAAATGTTCTAATGCCATACAACCCAAATGGACTATGCCGAGTCGGGTCAAGTACATAGCAAATATAGTTATGGACTTAGACACTAATCCAACAGTCTCCCACTTGGATAAGTCTAAAACTATTATTGTGTATGACTTCAAAAACCAACTGTTTATCGTAGCTCTCAAAAGCCGATGTCGAACTCTGACCTTGTCGATGAACTTTGACCTTTATCAATGACTTGTCCATTAGATAAGGGATCATATATTCCTCCATTCTAGATATCATATGGAATGAGACATGGATTATAATCATTCTCTCTGTCCATTTGTTTTTTCTCGATTTCCGATTTATGACGATTGAGTAACTGAACAAATCACATTAGTCCTAGCTTGGCCAAGCACTTTGGGGTGTCATCACTAAATCATCGAGGGGCCCACAGATATCGCTTTTATCACGAAAGTAAAAGGAATGGATAAAGTTCGACTTATATGTATTGTTCTACTACTTATTGAATCATACACGAAGACACGTTTTATAACATCGAGTGACCAATGCGTCTTCGTGCAATCAATGTATAACCAACTCATAGTAACAACTCGTATCTCTATGTTTGAAGAATATAAGATATTATCATCTCTTTATCACTCCTGATAAAATCGATGAAGTGATTCCAATGAGCGTGGGTTGAATCCAATACTCAAAACTTATGAGCACTCATGAGTATTGTAGCACCACTTTGTCCAACATCTTAGACCTCTACAAGCCAAACCATGACAATCTTGATTCATATCTACTTCCAACGTATGACCGACTATGGATGGTTTGAATAACTTAGTCATTCAGGAAGAACGACCTAGTTGTTCTGGAAGTCAAAACATGGAAAGTAAAACACAAGAATAATCGAATCCAATATGGTCTCAGAACCTATGAATATAAATAAAACACCTTTTATTTATCACCATATTTATTACCCATCATTCATTGCATACTCTTTCAAACTATCAACTCTATACTTGAATTAAAACAATAGTTGTCCCATTCTCCAAGCATGTACAATATGTTTTCTGAACACTAGTCATGCCATACACTAAGTATGCACACTATGTTTGTCTAAACATTAGTCATGCCATACACCAAGTATGCACACTATGTTTTTTCTATGATCTTTACTTTGTGAAATAGATCGATTGAACATAAGTCCAATGATTCTCATTTCACAATCCCAATTCCTTACCACAAATGCAAGAATTCCAAATTCCTACCATTTACCTAAAGCTGTTAGATTCTAAACTTATATGCATTGGCCCCCTTATAATGATTATGCAGAAAGTCACAAAGACTTGTCAACATACATTATAGAGTATTCCAAAGGAGACCCACTCCATGAAACCAAAGTCTTATATTCAAAGTTCATGCCTTTGAATATTCTTTTGCATTAAGTTTCCTAATCTTACACAGATTTAAGGAAGAATTCCCACCTATGGGAATATTTCCATATTCTCATTTTGACTACCACTTCTAAACAAGAGTTGCCTCTTTTCAAAAATATGTCAATATGGTTCTTCAAAATTAACACTAAACTTCTAACTGTCCCTGAGCAACCAATCTTTGGTAAACCTTAGAATGTCCTCGACAACTGCTTAATCATTTTAGTCATATCCAATTCTAGACCTTTTCCCTTCTTAGGCTGTGTTTGGCGCGCCACAGCTAGCTGATAAGCTAGCTTATTTTTCAAGCTTTTTTATGTTGTCGTGTTTGGTAAGCCAAAAAGTAGCTTATAAGCTAGCTTTTTCAAAAGATACTTAGACTAGCTTTCTAGGAGCTTTTTTAAAATTTTCCAAATACACCCCTTAATTAATTATAGAAACACATATTCTTACATGTCCTTTTATGTAATTTTATATATTTCAGCAAGTTTTACAAAACGTTATTTTTTATCAGCTAGCTTTTTATTTAACAACTAGCTTTTCAGGCATCAACTAGCTTTTCAGCTAACAGCTAGCTTTTCAGCTACTCCGCCAAACATATCCTTAATGCCCCAAGCACTTGGAAAATTTTAGAAAAGATGAATTTTATAGCACATTCAATCGATCCTATATCCGAAGCATATGGGACACGATTAATCATGTCTCACATAAATACATGATACAAGACCAGTCCTTTTGCTACAATATTTCTATTTTCCAAGTTCTCATAATTCATATTATGAAAAGGGATGTCATAATCATAACCGAACTTTAGAACGCAAATAATGGACCCATATATAGAATTTCCTTATGTTGAGCCATTCCAACACAAAAATTCATATATATATATATATATATATATATATATATCCTTGACTAAAGATGATTAAAACCTAACCTAAGCTTTTAGAATTGAAATGAAGTATTTTCCTCTCCTTTAATTATAGCAAAACATATTTTCAACCCCTACAACTCCACGAATTGAAACTTTTGTTTTCTATAATTAACATTGCTAACTTGCGATCTTTATCATAAATATCTTGCTCCCACTAACATGATGATTATTAACAATACACTCATGCTCCCATTAGCTTTGACAAGTACTCAGAAATCAGCTAGACTTCAACAAATCAATACTTTATAGACTTTCTTACCAAAGTTTAGACTTCTGACACGAGATGCTTTGATAAAACTTACTCAAAATCATACACCTTTCCTTAAATAGCACATATGTGTGTCCAAACAATTTCAGAACTATGAAAAGGGATGCCGTAATCATAGTCTCAATTGTTTAGACCTTTGCCATTCCTCACAAGTCCATGTTAGTGTCCGGTTAACCAAACACGCTCAACTAACGACTTTGAGAATGCAAATATAACAAATATTATCTACTTAAATTCTACTAAGTGAAAGTGTTTCCTCACCATCATTTTCATTAATCAGAGAGAAACCTTATGATACTTTGATTTTATGGTGTATGTGTTCCTATCCATGTGAATTTTTCAAAACCATAATCACAAGACAAGGTTAATGACAAATCCAAACTTTTATGGATTGAACTTGTGCAGTCTTAACTTCTTGCCACCTGGCAGCACAAGGGACTACCATTGCTTCCAAGTTGTTATGCAACCAATTGAGAACTCTCAGAACACATACGCAAAGCCAACTTTCACTAGAATTAGCACAGAAGTAGAAATATGTCAACATGATAGGTTATAAACCTCAAGTCGTGTGCTAGTGATAAACTACAAGTTTTATTCTTGATTTGATCTTGAGGCTTTCAGAATCTCTAAGACTCCCACTGTCCTCTAGACATATAAGACTATCTTGCCAAATATTCAAGAGATAGTGCGGGTTCTTTATCAAGACAAACACTTCACACAATTGGCCTAAGTTGGTCTTTGTTTTATCCAAAACATCACAACTTACCAATTTTAAAATGTACAAGAGTAGGACACTTTTACTCTTACATTTTACAAGTGTTTTAGACCTTTATTTAAGATATGTCACTAAACTTACAGTCTTGGAGTGTGACTCTAAGACATTTTTTGGAACGAAGTATGACTCATCTTCTTGATTTAACCATTCAAACAATTCAAGATTCCTTTTCTTAGTCATAAGAATGCACTAAGATTTCCTTAGAGGAGTAATTGTGATAGGATTTCTAAATCATTAAGTTGATCACAACACCTAATAGTAAAGTACTCTTCCATCTTTTTAGATTTGAGAAACTTTTATCCTTCTGCCTAAATTGATTTTTCTTATTCGTTCTGCCAAACATCAAAACTTTTCCAATGCTTCATAATTATACTTAAACTTGTAAGTATAACCATATTTACTAAACTTTAGTAAATCATGACGAATAGTCTTATCTATCTTTTGTGGTGGACTTGAACATTTCAAAAGAATGTATACTCGATCCATTAGTCCTTCACTTGACTCACATATACATGTGAATAAGGAATTAGTCTCAATTTTCCAAAGATGAAAATTGTCATTCATAATACTATACAACTTGCATGATTTCCAAGTTTCTATCCAACTGAAACCTTGGGTGATGAGAATCTTTCCTTATTTGGTAAATTTAGACACTACCACATATGATAGGTTCAAATCCATTTTCCAATACTGCTATCAACGGAATCATATAAGCAACAATTTTCCACAAATGCCATTGTAAGGATACTTAGAATAAATGAAATCAAAAATTTCCTTTAATTTTAAAACTTTGCGGAAAAACTTATCCTTACAGTGCAAAAATATATGGAAAACTTTGTTGTTATCTATTCATCAGCAATATATCATAACTCCTAAGTAACAGCTCAAAATTCTAATCATTGAACCATACTATCAAAATCTATCATCGCGATCAGAATCAGCGTATACTTCCTTTAAGTTTCTTCACTTTTCTTTTATTTCTGAAACATCAACATGTAACCCAGTCACATCATGTAACAAGAATCTCAGAATAGAAATTTAACAGAGTTAGATAGTGGTCTTTACCTGAAGTAGAGTCAAAATTTTTGACTTGATCAACCTTATGATCTTTCAGGTAAATAGGCAGTTTCGCAACCAATGCACCTTCCTTTAGCAAGAGAAACATATGGACTCTTTGTAAATGGTACATGGGACTATCTTAGACCTGCCTTTCTCTTTACCATTTGGTCAACCTAGTTGACTATGCTCAATCCCTTTCCTTAAGAAGAGAAGGCTTTTCTAGATATCCAATGTTACCATTGTCAATGTCCATGGTAGATTGGGATGTTGATCTACTAATCAAATTTGCTTTACCAAAGCTCTAAATCATTGCTGATTCAACAGCACCAAGCAAATAGATAAGATCATTAAGGGTCATTTCATAGTCTGTTTCATAGCAGTCCCAAAGGAAATCAGTATGTGACTTAGAAAGTGATTGAACATCTAACTTTCTTAAGACTTTGACACCCAACTCTCCCGGATTGTCAATATGTGACTTCATCTCCAAGATGTGATCACACATAGACCTTGCTTGCCAATAGGGCTTGAGTGACCTTGAACTTGTGGGTTAGGGAGAATAATCAGAGGAGGTAGAGGAAGTGAAGTTCCAAGAGATTTGGGTAGATCATAGATGTCTGAAGTAGACATCTTTTGGGAGATAGTCAAGATAGTTGATTTAAATTCCTTAATATAACACCCAAAATGAAATATTAAGGCTAGGACCCAACACAATACTTTTATAACTTGGAAGAGGGATGCCGTAATCCAAGCAATAAAATATTTGAAGGTAGGAGAATGACGATTCACTAATTTCCACCATGAAAACGAAATAACTTAATTAGGTTTTACTTGGATTTGAAACTCCTACATCTTTTGAGATTCATTGAACTTTCAGTGGCGTGTTTCAATCTCGAGTTTGCCCTTCAGGTTTTGTGACTGGGATGCTGAGGATCACAAAACAAGGTGTGAATAAACATCCAAATATACTTGGTACTCTTAATAATTTACCCCTCAATTTATGTGCCGGTTAACCACACGCGCTCCACCGATACTAGGATAAACATTAAGTTACCCTTTGCCTATCTTGTTAAATCCAGCTAGTGTGTCGGTTAACCACACGTGCTCCACTAACCGACTTAAGCAAAGTGCAAAGTGTTATTTCATGACTTAGCACCAAAATCATGTTTTCCTAAACTAACTTATATTGGGAGTTTATAAAAGGTTTGGTTACTTTATATTTATCATTAATACTTTTAATGAAGGGAGAATTCTAGTCCTTGTCCTACCCATTCGGCTAACGACCCTCCACCAGTCAATGAAGCGGTGGGTGAGTCTGGACACCCATTAAACTGCCATTTTATAGGCACTAACCTTATACCCACCTTATAGACCGGCTTCCTGATTGAGGCCTACTAACGGTAAGACTGACTTGCTCTTATACATATATATTATTAACTTATAATACTATAAAGTATAAGGGTTGAATTTTAACTTTAAGAATTCTAAGGGCTTAACTTGGAATTAAAGTATTCATGAGGGAAAACTTTTCAAATTCCAAAACTTGAGGGCAAGTTTGGAAACTATTCAAAACTATTCAATTTCCGTAAATTATGTGTTTAAAGTAGTTTTAATACAAAAAACTCTTCAAGTTCCATAACTTGAGGAAAAGTTATGGAAGACTTTAAAAGAATATGACATTTATTTATTCCTAACCTATGGAAATATTTATGAGTTTTATGAATCTTAAATGTGACTTCTCATATAACTTGAGGACAAGTTACAAAAACACATTTTAGAATCAACTCTTAGATTAATTTGGATTGAAAACAACAATTTCACATAACTTTTCTATTAATCTAAGTAACTCATAAGAACAATATGATTTAATCAAACTTTTTCATATAATTAGCCTAGCCATTAAACTAATACAAAACATGAATCTATTGACAATTATCTTTTAAATTGGATTATTATGAACATTACCACACCATAAATGGCTTTATAAGTTGAAAAACAGCTTAGGGTAATGTTCCTAATCCATTTTCAGCCAAAACAGTCGAAGATATGTTTTCTGGAGGTCGAACTTGTCGAGTGCATAAGTGGACCCGGCGAGTTGGATGAGTTTTTCCTTGGACTTGGTGATTCTGCTGTCCAGACAGCATACAAACTTCGATTTTCAACCACTTTTGCAAGTAGAACAAGAAAACAAGTCTACGCTCTGATACGACTTTTGGGTTTTGAGCATTCTAACACTCCTAAGTGTACATGCAACCCTAAATACCTTGGATATATGTTTTCTCTATTATACATGCAAATATGAATATTCCAAGGTATTACCCTAACTATCATACAATCTTGATTTAACCATTCCAACAATTCAAGATTCCTCTTCTTAGTCATAAGAATGCACTAAGATTTCCTTAGAGACTAATTGTGATATGATTTCTAAATCATTAAGATGATCTCAAAACCTGATACTAAAGTACACTCCCATCTTTTCAGATTTGAGAAACTTTTATCCTTTTGCTTAATTTGATTCTTCTCATTCGTTCTGCCATACATTGAAACTTTTCCAATGCTTCAGAATTATACTTAAACCTATGAGTATAACCATATTTACTAAACTTTAGTAAATCATGATGAATAGTATTATCGATTTTTTGTGGTGGACTTGACCAGTGCAAAAGAATGTGTACTCGATCCCTTAGTCCTTCACTTGACTCACATATACATGTGAATAAGGAATTAGTCTTAATTTTCCAAAGATGAAAATCTCATTCATCATACTATGCAACTTGCATGATTTCCAAGTTTCTATCCAACTGAAACCTTGGGTGATGAGAATCTTTCCTTATTTGGTAAATTTAGAGACTACCACAAATGATAGGAACAAATCCATTTTTCGATACTGCTATCAATGGAATCTTATAAGCAACAATTTTCCACAAATGCCATTGTAAGGATACTTAGAATAAATGAAATCAAAATTTTCCTTTTATTTTCAAACTTTTCAGAAAAAACTTATCCCTACAGTGCAAAAGTATAAGGAAAACTTTGTTGTTATCTATTCCTAAGCAATATATCATAACTCCTAAGTAACAGCTCAAAATTCTGATCACCGAACCATCCGATCGAAATCCATCGTCGTGATCAGAATCGGCGTATACTTCCTTTAAGTTTCTTCACTTTTCTTTGATTTTTAAAACATCAACATGTGACCCAGTCACATCATGTAACAAGAATCTCAAAATAGAAACTTAACAGAGTTAGATAGTGGTCTTTACCTGAAGTAGAGTCAAATTTCTTGACTTGATCAACCTTATGATCTTTCAGGTAAATAGGTAGCTTCGCAATCAATGCCCCTTCCTTTGGCAAGAGAAATATATGGAGTCTTTGTAAATGGTACATGGGACTATCGCAGACATGCCTTTCTCTATACCATTTGGTCAACCTAGTTGACTATGGTCAATCCCTTTCCTTGGGAAGAGAAGGCTTTTCTATATATCTAATGTTACCATTTTCAATGTCAATTGTAGATTGGGAAGTTGATCTATTAATCAAATTTTCTTTACCAAAGCTCCAAATCATTACTGATTCAGCAGCACCAAGCAAATAAATAAGATCATTAAGGGTCATGTCATAGTCTGTTTCATAGCAGTCCCAAAGGAACTCACTGTGTGACTTTGAAAGTGATTGAACATCTAAATTTCTTAAGACTTTGATACCCAACTCTCCCGGATTTTCAATATGTGACTTCATCTCCAAGATGTGATCACACATAGACCTTGCTTGCCAATAGGGCTTGAGTGACCTTGAACTTGTGGGTTAGGGAGAATAATCGGAGGAGGTGGACGAAGTGAAGTTCCAAGAGATTTGGGAAGATCATAGATGTCTGAAGTAGACATCTCTTGGGATATATTCAAGATAGTTGATTTAAACTCCTTAATATAACACCCAATATGAAATATTAAGGCTAGGACTCAACATAATACTTTAATAACTTGGAAGAGGGATGCCGCAATCCAAGCTATAAAATATTTGAAGGTAGGCGAATGACGATTCACCAATTTCCACCATGAAAACGAAATAACTTAATTAGATTTTACTTGGATTTGAAACTCTTATATCTTTTAAAATTCATTAAACTTTCAATGGCATGTTTCAATCTTCAATGTGCCCTTCAGGTTTTGTGACTGGGATGTCGAGGATCACAAAACAAGGTATGAATAACCTTGCAAATACCCCTCAATCCATGTGCCGGTTAACCACATGCGCTCCACCGATACTAGGATAAACATTAAGTTACCCTTTGCCTACCTTGTTAAATCCAGATAGTGTGTCGGTTAACCACACGCTCTCCACTAACCGACTTAAGCAAAGTGCAAAGTGTAATTTCATGGATTACCACCAAAATCACATTTTCCTAAAGTAACTTAGATTGGGAATTTATAAAAGGTTTAGTTACTTTATATTTATCATTAATACTTTTTACGAAGGGAGAATTCTAGTCCTTGTCCTACCCGTTCGGCTAACGACCCTCCACCTGTCAAGGAAACTGTGGGTGAGAGTGGACACCCATTAAACTGCCATTCTATAGGCACTAATTTTATACCCCCCTTATAGACCGACTTCGTGAATGACGCCTACTAATGGTAAGACTGACTTGCTCTTATACATATATATTATTAACTTATAACACTATAAAGTATAAGGGTTGAATTTTAACTTTTAAAATTTTAAGGGCTTTACTTGGAATTAAAGTATTCATGAGGGAAAACTTTTCAAATTCCAAAACTTGAGGGCAAGTTTGGAAACTATTCAAAACTATTCAATTTCCGTAAATTATGTGTTTAAAGTAGTTTTAATACAAAAAACTCTTCAAGTTCCATAACTTGAGGAAAAGTTATGGAAGACTTTAAAAGAATATGACATTTATTTATTCCTAACCTATGGAAATATTTATGAGTTTTATGAATCTTAAATGTGACTTTTCATATAACTTGAGGACAAGTTACAAAAACACATTTTAGAATCAACTCTTAGATTAATTTGGATTGAAAAAAACAATTTCACATAACTTTTCTATTAATCTAACCAACTCATAAGAACAAGATGATTTAATCAAACTTTTTCATGTAATTAGCCTAGCCATTAAACTAATAGAAAACATGAATCTATTGACAATTATCTTTTAAATTGGATTACTATGAACATCACCACACCAAAAACAGGTTTATAAGTTGAAAAACAACTTAGGGTAATGTTGCTAGTCCATTTTCATCCAAAACAGTCGAAGATATGTTGTCTGGGGGTCCAACTCATCGAGTGCATGAACCAACTCGACGAGTTGGATGAGTTTTGCCTTGGAATCGGCGAGTCCCCTCATGGATTCGGCGAGTCTGCTGTCCAGACAACATAAAAGCTTCAATTTTCAGCCACTTTTGCAACTATAACAAGAAAACCAGCCTAGGCTCTGATACCACTTTTGGGTTTTGAGCATTCTAACAATCCTAAGTGTACATGCAACCCTAAATATCTTGGATCTATGTTTTCTTTATTATACATGCAAATATGAATATTCCAAGGTATTACCCTAACTAGCATACAATCTTTGATAATACTTGGGTAATAAACTAGATAGAAATACATACCTTTTTGATGTAGCTCGACTCCATGAAGCTCGAGAGCCTAGTGCCCCAAGTGTGACACCTCAAATGGTTCACAACAAGACCAACACATGTAATAACCTTGAGAAGAACACACTCTTGCTCAAATCGGCTAGCCCTCATATGTGTATCACTAGTGCATATTTCTTGAGCTAAATGGGTACTTATATAGTGTCAACATTAGGGTTACACCTTGTAACCCATTCCTTATGCTACATGGGTTTTAACCACCATGGAGTATCCATGGGTCACCACATGGGTTAAACCCAACATAAGGAATCATGGATCAAAAGCCCACATATATAAGAATGAATGACTTACATAATCAATCGCCATATATTTAATTAGTCTCTTTTGATCACTAAATTAAATCCAAATTTATTCTTGATCAATACTAATTAAATAACATGATTTCATATTAATATATTAGAACTTATAATATATTAATATGTCACAAATGTCCTTTCCTCACAAACGGTCTATCCAAATGTTCTGATGCCATGCAACCCAAATGGACCATGCCAAGTCGGGTCAAGTACATACCAAATATAGTTATGGAGCTAGACACTAATCCAACAGTCTCCCACTTGGATAAGTCTAAAACTATTATTGCGTATGACTTCAAAAACCAACTGGCGATCGTAGCTCTCAAAAGCCGTTGTCGAACTCTAACCTTGTCGATGAACTCTGACCTTTGTCAATGACTTGTCCATTAGATAAGTGTCACAACCAACATTTTTGGCTAGGAAATTTCATCCTCGGGTAAGCAAGGACTAATTTGAGACTTGTGCTAACACACCTAAGTGTTCAATATGAGTTCCTAAGGAGCCATATAGTGTTAGAATGCAAATCTCTCCAAGTATGTGAAATCTCTCCTAAATCTCTCCATGTATGTGAAATCTCTCCCATATCTATCCAAGTATGTGAAATCTCTCCCAAATCTCTCTAAGTATATGAAATCTCTCTAAGAATAGTACATGTCTCCCAAATCTCTCCAAGTATGTGAAATCTCTCCCAAATCTCTCTAAGTATCCAAAAATCTCTCCAAGAATAGTGAATCTCTCCCAAATCTCTCCAAGAATAGTGAATCTCTCCCAAATCTCTCTAAGTATATGAAATCTCTCCAAGAATAGTGAATTTCTCCTAAATCTCTCCAAGTATGTGAAATCTCTTTCAAATCTCTCCAAGTATGTGAAATCTCTCCATGTATCTCAAATCTCTCTCAAATCTCCCTAAGTACCTTCCTCAGTCGAAAACAACTCAAAACCAGAAGTGGAAACCCCAAAAGGACCGTCTTGGTCCGGCACCTCTTGGTCCGAAACCCTCTTGGTCCGGAATCCTCTTGGTCCTGAACCTCTTGGTTCGGACTCCTCTTGGTCTGGAACCCTCTTAGTCCGGACACCTTCTAAGGAACCAGGAAGGTTCTCACATTCGGAACACCCTTGCTTCGGATCTAGCCTACTCCGTAATGGCGAAGTCTTGCTTCAGAACCTTGCATCTCGGAAGCCTCTCATACGGATAACCTCGCAGCTCCTGATTCGCCCCGCTTCGGAACCCATCGGTCCGGACTGCCCCTTTCACTCCGGACTTCGCATGGATCTCAGACTCGAGAAGAAACCTCCGGACCTCGCTTGTGGACTCCAGAATCAGGAGAAGAGCTTCGGAACTCGCCTAGCAGCCTCGGTAATGTACTCCTTTACTCCGGAAATTAGAAGCTGACTCCGGAACTCCTCCTAGACCCTTCGGACCCTCGCAGGAACCAACCCCCACTCCGGATTTTCATTATTTTCGGACTTTTTCACCATTTTAAGGCATTTTGACGCCGGAAATGACACCAAACTCGTATTTTTCCTATCCTAAACCCCTTAGACCCCTATTTTATGCTAAAATTAATTATTTTAGGCACATTCTTCATAAAAATAAATGTTTGGGATTTAGGAAAACCCTATCCTAAATCAAGAAAAGGACAAAAGGATTAACTTTGTGATTTGATGAAATTCCTCATTTCCCATGCAAATCACAGTATTCCATGCTTTACCCACCAAATATCCATGCATGGACCACCAGATCCCCATGCATCAAAGATCCTTTCCTTTTCCTTATACTCCAAAGCAACGATAGTGAGGGAGTTTAGACTTCACATATTCTCTCACTTTTCTCATTTCCTCTCAAAACTCATCTCCAAGCAAGAACAAGAACTTGCTGAAAACAAAATTCTCAAATTCTCCCTGGAGTTGTAAGGTAAATTCCTCCACCGATCTAATATTTTATAATATATCAAGATGAATCCATATTATTTTATTCATAATATGTGATAATCACCCTTAGGAAGGCACTCCCCCCAGGGAAGTTCCTCATCTCAGCAAGAGTTTAAGCTTGAGATCTTCACTCCATAACTCCAAAAAACTCCTCAACCAACTCAAGGTGAGCTTCATACCCCACCTTTTCAATGTTTTAATGTTTTTGGGGGAGAGTACAAGTCAAATCTTGCCTAGATTCTTAAATGATTGCATATGTACGTATGTTTGTATGAGTGTGTGAAAATATTATTAAATTATTATTTAGTAATATACTCATGAACGAAGGATTTCTAAATTTCACAAAAACAGAGGGTACTTTGTACAAAAGAGCCTCCCAACTATTGGGTGTGTCCAACTTAACCCCTTATCTATGCTTTCATGACTAAAGACAAAAGTTATAAAAAGGGACCTTACTAAATGGACACCATATCTAGTGATTTTCGAAAATAGGAACCTTGTGACTATTTTGCAAACTATCAAGGAGTATTTTATAAATATTCAACATAAAAGTTTGTGTCAAGAAAATATACAAATAAAGCCTTTATGACAGAAACATTTGCATGTCATAAGTTGTTGTCATAAAACCTCCAAGAACATAAGTAATGTTATATATGTCATAAAACAGAAAATGCGTGTCATATCCGGCAGTTATAAATTTATATAAATTATAACTTGACACTTTTTCTCTTGACTAAAATGACTTATTTTTCAATAAACGAAAAGGAATGAACACGAGCACCTAGTTAACGAGCACGATCAACGACATGGAACGAGAACGATATTTCTAATCAGTAAGTACAAGTTTCATTATTTATCTAACAAATAATGGATCTCTAACGATTGCTCAAAAGGTTGTTAGTATTCTAGTCAGACGAATCTAAAAAGTACCTAAATATAAAAATATTAGTGTACGTCTAAGTCCTGTAAGGAGTTATAGCCAGAGTCTCCTGGAAGGAGAGTGGGAATTTGTGTATAGATCTATACGGGGTTGACACCCCGCACCTTCGTTGTTCGCTACAGCCAGACAGACCAGTCTAGCATGACAAATGTCTTTTCCAAACCGAGGGCGCCTAAGAAACGCCAAAACAGGCACTCCGTCATGATTAGTATTGTTATAACGAATCACTAGAATATGTTATATTAACTAGAAATTTATGTAAGGAATAACCTCATAAATAAATTTTGGCACATTGTGTTGAGTGTCCTATGCGTGATAGGTGTTGGTCCGCATTTGTTGCGTTGACTATCCTTTCTTTTCACCGTGTAGAATGTCCACAATTGCCATGATGCTTTCCCCTAACGAGTATAGAGTCGAAATACTGCTATTTTACAAAGTAAAAAGAGTAGGACTCTATGGAAAACAATTTTCTACGGTTTTGATAACGATAAACTAGAACTCACGAATATTTTATAGCAGAAAATATAGGATTTTCTGCACGAAACGATTTTTCTAAGATTTCGATAACGATAAACTAGAATTTAGGATTATTTTATAGCAGAAAGTATAGGATTTTCTGGAGAAAACGATTTTCTACGATTTCGATAACGATAAACTAGAATTAACGATTATTTTATAGCAGAAAATATAGGATTTTCTAAAGAAAACGATTTTCTACGATTTTCGATAATGATAAACTAGAACACTCACTCAATTTTACTCAATAAGAGGAACTAGATTTTCAACCATATCTCCTTTTTGGAAAATAAGGGACTTTTCTTGAAACGGTTGATTGTTACTATTCAAAAGAGCTATTCTCAAACACAACTTGTTTTTACAAATCACACTACTTTTAAAACATCACTCCTTATAAGGATGAACAAAAGGAATGACATGCACACATATATTAATGATTTTCAAGGCAAGACTTCAAACGATTTCAAAGAAAATATCGGATTTTCTGAAAGTACAACGAGAAGAATTCTAAACAAGTGTAAACGATTTTATACAAAAATGCTTATGAACTCACCAACTTTTTAGTCGACGCTTTTCAAAACGACTTGTATTCTCAGGGATCTAGTAAGCAGGTAACAAGGGACGTTGATGCAAGATCATTTAGCTGTAGTCTGAAGTTTTCTACTTATGTATCTTTTGTGTAACTCGAAGAACGAATACAGTATGTAAGCAATGTAAGTTCATTATCTCAATGTATGATGTTTGGATTGCTCGGTTTCATGTATATTCAATTGTTATGATATTGCACAATGAAGTCACCCGCCTCCGGATGTTTTCGCCATCTGGTCCGAGCGTGTGACAATAAGGGATCATATATTCCTCAATTCTAGATATCATATGGACCGAGACATGGATTATAATCATTCTGTCTGTCCATTTGTTGTTTCTCGATTTCCGATTTATGACGACTAACTAATTGAACAAATCACATTAGTCCTAGCTTGGCCAAGCACTTCGGGGTATCATCACTAAATCATTGAGGGGCTCACAGATATCACTTTTATCCCGGAGTTAAAAGGAATGGATAAACTTCGGTTCATATGGCTTGTTCTACTACTTGTTGAATCATACACAAAGACACGTTTTATAACATCGAGTTACCAATGCGTTTTCGTGCAATTAATGTATAACCAACTTACAGTAACAACGCATATCTCTAGGTTTGAAGAATATAAGATATTATCATCTCATGATCACTCGTGATAAAATCCATGAAGTGATTCCAATGAACGTGGGTTGAATCCAATACTCAGAAATTATGAGCACTCATGAGTGTTTTAGCACCACTTTTTCCAACGTCTTAGACCGCTACAAGCCAACCCATGACAGTCTTGATTCATATCTACTTCCAACATATGACCGACCGTGGATGGTTTGAATAACTTAGTTATTAAGGAACAACGACCTAGTTGTTCTGAAAGTCAATACATGCAAAGTGAAACACAAGAATAATCGAATCCAATATGGTCTCAGAACTTATGAATGTAAATAAAACACCTTTCATTTATTTGATGGGTTTTGGACATAAGAACTTTACCTATGTGCACATACAACCCTATAGCTTGGATCTAGGTTTCACTAATTGAACATGCAACATATCCAAGACTTTCATGGCTAGACCTAATGTAAACTAACAATCAAAACATATGAAAACAGATCTAGAATGATACCTTGAGTTAGTTGCTTGAAAACCTTCTTCTTCTTGGAGCTTAGAGTCACAAATGTCACTCCTCTAATGGCTTACAAACACCAACTAGCAAGAAGATGATTTGAGAGAGATGAGGAAGAGGGAAATCGGCTCTAGGGTTACTCCAATCACAAGGTGGCTGATTTCCTCAACCCTATGGTTCTATTTATACTGTGAGCTCCTAGGGTTTCACCCTTAAACCCTAATTGGATAACTTAGCCTCAAAGCAATCCAAATCCCTTCCTAGATAAGGCCTTAGACGATTTCTAGGTGATCCATATCCCTAAAATCGTCCAACCCTATATCCATAAGGGTTATCAGCTCAAAATACAACTTTCATACATTTGACAGTTTATACCCCTTTATTTAATTAATCTCTTTAAGTCACCAAATTAATTCCTAATTAATTCATGACTTATATTAATCAAATAATATTATTATTCGTTTAATATATTATGTTTATAATATATTAACAATAATATTACTTCTCTCTATTAACAAATCATCCTATCAAGTTGCTATGGTGAAGGCAACCCAAAAGGACCATGCACACCCGGGTCAAGTACTTACCAAATATAGTTATAGCCTTAGACACTAATACAACAGTCTCCCACTTGGATAAGTCTAGTAACTATAAACGCAAACACAATCCCATCAGCAACCGTAGCTCTGAAAGACGCTGTCAACTCTGATTATTATTAGTATCTTGTCCTTTAGATAAGGGATCGTACAGTCCTCTGTTTTGATATTGTGCAGACGATTTTAGAAGACATTGTCATACTCATTGTCCAACAACTATTTCCTCGATCTCAGATTTATTTGACATAGAACTTAATTGAAACATCAATTCAGTCCTGACCAGGACCGGCACATAAGTCAAATCAAATCATCGAGCGGCCATGATATCGCTTTTACCCTCTTAGAATAAAAGTAACGGATAAACTTCAACTTATATACATTTACTTATTGACTAACCAACTATACACAACAATGCGTTTTATGACATCAATTCACAAATGCGGTTTCGCATTATCAATGTACAACCAATTAGTAAATAATAAACCATATATCTAGGTTTTAAGACCATATGATATAATCGTCTTGCGATTACTCCAAAGTGATTCCAGCAAGCGCGGGTTTATTCCAATGCTCAAAACTTGTTCATAAGCACTCATGAACGTTGCAGCAAACCTTTGCTATGTCTAATACCATTTAGAAAATCTACACACCAATTCACGACAATCTTCATTCATACCTACATCCAACATATGAACGATTGTGGACAATTTGAATAATTCGATTATTCTTAATAACCTCAATTATTCTGGAAGTCAAAACATGCAAAGTGAAACAATAGCTAAACAATTAACATAAGACAGTAACAATACTTATAAATAATACTCATTTATTTAATCATCAAATGTTAATTACATTTATCTATTACATGTTTCTAATACTATCTAATCTAAACCAATATCATCCTTCAGCCCAATACTCCTAGCATGCTGCAAGTGCTTAACCCTGCTCAGTCCCTTCGTAAGCGGATCTGATGGGTTATCTTCTGATGATATCCTCTTAACCACGAGATGTCCTTCTTCTACTCGATGCCTAATAAAGTGATATTTTCTGTCGATATGTCGAGATCTACCATGATCCCTCGGTTCCTTGGTCAAGGCAACCGCTCCTTCATTATCACAGAAAATCTCCATGGGCTCCTTTATGGCAGGCACAACTCCAAGATCACCAATGAAGTTTGTCAACCATATTGCCTCCTTTGACGCTTCGCTCACTGCAATGTACTCTGATTCGCACGTTGAATCAGCTACTGTTTCCTGCTTGGAACTTTTCCAAGTTACTACTCCTCCATTAAGGGTAAATACCCTCCCGACTGCGAACGGTAGTTGTCCCTGTCGGTCTGGAAACTAGCGTCACTATACCCTCGCACCCTCAATTCATCACTCCCTCCGAGGACTAGAAACCATTCCTTGGTCCTCTGAAGGTACTTAAGGATGTTCTTGACCGCAATCCAATGCGCTCTACCAGGATTCCCTTGATATCTACTGACCATGCTCAAAGCAATGGCTACATCAGGGCGAGTACAAGTCATAGCATACATGATCGAGCCAACTATGGAAGTGTAAGGTACTCGTCTCATCTCAGCTATCTCGGCTTCGGTACTCGAACTTTGAGTCTTACTCAACTTGGTATTACTCTGTATCGGTAGTTATCCCTTCTTCGAGTTTTCCACACTAAAACGTTTTAGTACCTTATCTAAGTAAGTATTCTGACTAATTCCTATTAGTCTCTTACTTCTTTCTCTCACTATCCTTATTCCTAAAATATAGGAAGCCTCTCCGAGGTCCTTCATAGCGAAGCACTTCCCGAGCCAGGACTTTACCTCCTGTAGAGTCGGGATGTCGTTTCCTGTGAGCAGTATGTCATCGACATACTAAACGAGAAAGCTAACTATGCTCCCACTGGCTTTGACATATACACATGATTCATCTTTGCTTCGTATAAATCCAAACTCTTTAACTTTCTCATCAAAGCAAAGATTCCATCTGCGAGATGCTTGCTTAAGTCCATAAATGGACTTCTCAAGCTTACACACTCTATTTGGATGCTTCGGATCAACAAAACCCTCTGGTTGAGCCATGTAAACATCCTCAGCCAACTTCCCGTTAAGGAAAGCGGTTTTGATGTCCATTTTCCATATCTCATAACCATGAAATGTGGCAATAGCTAGCACCACCCTAATAGATTTTATCTTCGCAACTGGTGAGAAGGTCTCATCATAGTCAACTCCAGGAGTTTGAGTAAAGCCCTTCGCAACCAATCGCGCCTTGTATGTGTGCACATTTCCATCCATGTCGGTCTTCTTCTTGAAGATCCATTTGCACCCAACCGTCGTATGTCCGGGCACATTGTCAACCAAATTCCAAACATGGTTGTCATACATGGACTGAATCTCGTTGTCCGTCGCCTCTTTCCATTTTACAGACTTCGGGCCTGCCATGGCTTCCTTATAGCAATTAGGTTCATCTAGATTTATTAGTGTACTATCACTAATATACGTGTCCCCTTCAGTAGTAATATGAAAACCATATAACTGGGGTTGAACTCTAACTCTTTCGAAATGTCTAAGAGGTAAGGATTGGTCAATCGGTTCAACCGGAGCTTCCTCCTCGGGTTGAGCGCCAGCGGTAGAGGTTCCTTCATCGCTCGACTCTTGAATCGCTTCAAGATCGATTTGCCTCCCACTATCTCCTTGGCTTATGAGTTCTCTCTTGGAAAACCCCTCTCCTCGCAACAAAGACAACATTGTCACTCGGTCTATAGAAGAGATATCAAAAGGATTTCTGCGGGTAGCCGATAAAACTACATCGCTCACTACGAGGTTCGAGCTTGTCATGAGTTTCTCGTCTTACGAAAACTTCACAACCCCAAACCTTGATATGTGCCAACGAGGGAGCTTTCCCTGTCCACATCTCGTGAGGTGTTTTGGCAACCTTCTTTGTAGGGACTCGGTTAAGGATATGGGCGGCAGTCTCTAAGGCATACCCCCAAAATGAGATAGGTAGTGAAGCACGACTCATCATAGAACGAAACATGTCCAACAGGGTTCGATTGCGCCTTTCTACCACACCATTCAACTGCGGTGTCCTAGGTGGCATCAATTGTGAAACTATTCCACATTCCTTGAGATAGTCGTGGAATTCAAGACTTAGGTACTCTCCTCCTCGATCGAATCGAAGCATCTTGATTTTCCTACCCAATTGATTCTCCACTTCATTCTTGAACTCTTTGAACTTTTCAAACGTTTCAGACTTGTGCTTGATTAAGTAAATATACTCATATCTACTATAATCATCAGTGAAATTCACGTAGAAGTGGTTTCCATCCTTTGTGGTGGATCTAAAGGGTCCACATACATCGGTATGTATGAGATCCAATAAACCCTCACCCCTCTCACATGTGCCAGTGAAGGGTGACTTGGTCATCTTTCCAAGTAAACAAGATTCGCATGTGTCATCTTCCCTAAGGTCGAATGACTCCAACACTCCATTCTTTTGGAGTTGGGCTATGCACTTCTTGTTGACATGTCCAAGACGACAATGCCACAAAGATGCTTTATCCATACTATTGGAAGAATCTATACACAACACATCATTTCCTAGGTTATCTACAACCATAACATTTTCATAAATTCCATTACAAGGCATAGCTTCAAAGTATAAAACACCATTTAGATAAGCATAAATAGAACCATTCATATTGTTAAACAAATATCTAAATCCTTGTCTAAACAAACCATGAAATGAAATGATGTTTCTTGCCATATCTGGCGAGTAGCAACAATTATTTAAATCTAGACCTAATCCATTACTAAGCACTAAAGAATACACTCCAATCTTGGTGACAGACGACGGTCTTCTGTTTCCCATGATTAGATTTATTCTTCCTTGCTCCACATCTCTATTTCTTCTTAGCCCCTGCAAGTCAAAACAAATGTGGTAACCACATCCTGTGTCAAGAACCCAAGAAATAGTGTGAGATGAATTACTAGATTTAATTGTGTATATACCTGCAAAAGATGGCTTGATCTTTCCATCCTTGATGGCTTGCAGATATTCCAGGCAGCTTCTCTTCCAATGCCCTATCTTGTGGCAATGATGGCACTCTGCCTCCTTCGGGTTAGGGTTCGGCTTAGCGGGATCAACTTTTGTCCCACTAGAAGAGGAACCATCTTGGGACTTTCCCTTGCGGTGGTTCTTGGACGGAGCCTTCCTCTTCTTGCCCCTTCCCTGCCCTATAGCCAAAACAGGAGCAGTGGTTTGTGCGGGATTCGATGCAACAGACTTGTCCTTTAGGTTGCTCTCAGCAGTCCTTAGGAGTCCTTGGAGTTTTCTTAGGGTGACCTCTTCTTTGTTCATGTGGTAGGTCATCCTAAATTGGTTGTAGCATGAGGGCAAGGAATGAAGAACAATGTCGATGACCAAATCCTCCCCAAAATTAACATTTAACTTGCGAAGACGATCAACATATCATTGCATCTTTTGCAAGTGCACGGTCAACGATTCTCCATTTCCCATCTTAGCGGTGATCATGTTAGTGATGATCTCGTAGCACTCTTGCCTCGCGCTTTGGTGGTACCTCTCCATCAAGTCTTGATGCATTTCATACGGATACATGTCCTCATAGGACTTTTGGAATTCTTGGTTCAAAGTGGCTATCATGATGCAATGAACTTTCGTTGCATCATGTTCGTGTGTCTCAAAGACAGCCATCTCTTCGGGAGTAGCGATTTCCGGGTTGACCTTCTCGAGCTTTTCGTCAAGGACATACTCTTTGTCTTCGTAGCGTGCGATGGTGCAAATGTATCTTATCCATTCGCTAAAGTTGGTACCATCGAAGGTCACCTTTTGGCAAAGACTCATTAACGTGAATGAGTTAGTAGCAGCGTTGTTTGCGTTCGACATCTACAAATAGAAAGGACAAAGTTTGATTAGAATTTGGATCCCTAATTAAACACCCAAAATGAAAAATTAGGGCTAGGACCCAACAACATTATTTACATATTAGAAAAGGGATGTCGTAATCCAATCATGAAAATAATTTGGAGGTAAGTGAATGATGATTCACTAATTCTCCACCACGAAAACATAACCTTAAGTTTTATTAAGAATTCCTAGATTTTAAGAGATTCATTGAACCTTTCAATAGCATGTTTAAATCTCGATATGCCCCTCTTGTTTGTGACTGGGATACCGAGGATCACAAAGTGGGTGTGAATTACCATGCAAATCTACATGGTGCCTTCATTGTTACAATCATCTATTCGATGCATCGGTAAACCACACACGCTCCATCGAAATATGATAAACAATGAATCACCCTTTGCCACCTTTGCTTAGAACCCATTAGTGTGCCGGTAAACCACACACGCTCCACAAACTTCTTAGCAAGGGTGCAAAGTGCAATTTCATGGGATTGCATCAATTCACTTTTCCTAAAGTAACTAAGATTGGGAATTTTATAAAATAGTTTAGTTACTTTATAGTTTCATTATACTTATTAATGAGGAGAGAGAGTTGCCCTATCCTACCCGTTTGGCTAACGACCCTCCACCGGTCAAGCAAGCGGTGGGTGTGAGTGTACACCCATTAAGCGTCATTTTATAGGCAGCAACCTTATACCCACCTTATAGACCGGCTTCGTGAATGAGGCCTACTAACGGTAAGACTAGCATTTTAATTTTACTTATATATTTATTAAGCTCTTAATAATATAATAGTATAGGGTTGAATTTTAAACTCTAGAGGTTGAAATTTAAATTCTTCTAATTTAACTATTAATCACAAAATTCAAATTTCAAAACTTCGGGATATAAATTAAACTTTTCAAACAATAGGGATCAAATAACAAATAATTCAAATTAAACAATTAATTTCATAATTATCTATATTTGACCTAATTAACTTTTAGCCATTAGATAATTTCCAAATAATCTTAAATAGTCCAATATTTATCATATAAATAATCAATATTCAAAGGATTTGAAATTATCTATATTTATGTCAAGGATAATCATTAAATTAAGTTAAAATTCGGATTTTTACATAACAAAACGATTTAGGTAACAATCCAATACAAAACAGCAACAAAATCCCGAATTATCCTCTGTCTGACGCTTGAACTCGCCGAGTCAAGCTTTGGACTCGCCGAGTAGGGCCAACTCGCCGAGTCCAAACACTGACTCGCCGAGTTGGGTCGACAGAGGGCAAGAAAAACGATTTTCAGCAAGTAAAACAGTTAAGCATCATATTCAATTGAAACCAATAATGGCTCTGATACCACTGATGGGTTTTGGACATAAGAACTTTACATATGTGCGCATACAACCCTATATCTTGGATCTAGGTTTCACTAATTGAACATGCAACATATCCAAGACTTTCATGGCTAGATCTAATGTAAACTAACAATCAAAACATATGAAAACATATCTAGAATGATACCTTGAGTTAGTTGCTTGAAAACCTTCTTCTTCTTGGAGCTTAGAGTCACAAATGTCACTCCTCTAATGGCTTACAAACACCAACTAGCAAGAAGATGATTTGAGAGAGATGAGGAAGAGAGAAATCGGCTCTAGGGTTACTCCAATCACAAGGTGGCCGATTTCCTCAATCCTATGGGTCTATTTATACTGTGAGCTCCTGGGGTTTCGCCCTTAAACCCTAATTGGATAACTTAGCCTCAAAGCAATCCAAATCCCTTCCTAGATAAGGCCTTGGATGATTTCTAGGTGATCCATATCCCTAAAATCGTCCAACCCTATATCCATAAGGGTTATCAGCTCAAAATACAACTTTCATACATTTGACAGTTTATACCCTTTTATTTAATTAATCTCTTTAAGTCACCAAATCAATTCCTAATTAATTCATGACTTATATTAATCAAATAATATTATTATTCCTTTAATATATTATGCTTATAATATATTAACAATAATATTACTTCTCTCTATTAACAAATCATCCTATCAAGTTGCTATGGTGAAGGCAACCCAAAAGGACCATGCACAACCGGGTCAAGTACTTACCAAATATAGTTATGGCCTAAGACACTAATGTTATGTTCTGTATTTACTTTGATATTGTTATGTAATGTAACCTATGTAAAATTATTACTATTAATTTAATGGTTGTTGTACTTTGATTACTATACTGCATATGTTGTGATACTTGACATGATGTCCTCCACCCCAGAATGTTTCCGTCATTCTGGTTTTGGGGTGTGACACCGGTAATCAATGCACATCCGTTGTGAACCATCCTTCTTCTTGACAAAAAGGATCGGCGCTCCCCACGGCGAGCTACTCGACCGAATAAACCCCTTCCCCAACAGCCCCTGTAGCTGTGAGGATAACTTCTGCATCTCTGATCGCGCAAGGCGATAGGGCGCCTTGGCGATAGGCGCTGCCCCCGGGACCAAATCGATACGGAACTCTACCTGCCTCTCGGGAGGCACTCCCGGCAACTCCTCGGGAAAAACGTCCAGGAACTCACGCACTATCAGGACCTCCTCGACCGACCTCGGTCTCTCTGCATCTACTCTCATATCCACCACATAAGCCACAAACCCGCTACAGCCTTGTTGTAGGCTCTGCCTCGCTTTAGCGACCGAGCAAAATGTTGACCCATAACGGGTACCCTCGCCATAAACCGTAAGAACTCCCCCACTAGGGTCTCGTATGGCCACCAGCTGTCGCTCGCAGTCGATAACTGCTCCAAACCTGCTCAACCAGTCCATGCCCACGATGACACAGACGTCCCCCATCGCAATCGGGACCAAATCAATCGGAAACTCAACGCCGAAGATCTCGAGTACACATCCTCGAATCACATTAGTGGCATACACCACTCTCTCATCAGCTATGGAAACTCGCAAAGGTAGCTCAACGCCTCTCGACAAATACCGATGTGCTGAATAAAGGCTAACGACACAAAAGACCGACTCGCACCCGATTCAAATAACACCAAAGTAGGTACAGAACTCACAAGAAATGTACCAGCCACAACATCGAGCGTTGCATGGACCTCCTCCGCTGTCAACTAGAAGGCCCTCTCGTGAGCCTTTGGCACATCGGCCTTCACTTTCCAACTCTCCATAGCTCGTGCGGCAGCAGGGGCAGATCCCTATGATGCTCCCTGTGCGGACCCTCGCAACTGCGGACACTCGGCCTTTCGGTGTCCGGTCTGGTTGAATTGAAAACAAACTGCAAACCCCTTGGGGCAATCCTTGGCCATGTGCCCCTCCTTGCCACCCTTATAGCAAGACCCTATTCTACCAACCCCCTCATGACTCTTGCCCCACTTGCCACAAGTACACACTTCTGGTTCCCTGATCTCGAATTGGCGGGCTTGGCCCACTTGTGTGACAACCCGAAAATTTCTATCAAGTACAGTCAAACACTTCATTAAAAGTCAAACTCATTGTGATTATTTTTTAGCACAGTTAGGAGTTTATTTGAGCGTTTTGAGTCTGGTACACTTAAGGGATAAGTGTCGGGGTGTATCTACGGAAGTTATAGCTCAAAGAAACGACCATAAACACCTTTACAAGGAGTTCACGGCCACCACATGGGCATTTACGGCCGTAAACTCCATGTGAGCCGTAAACTCCACCTTATATGATGAAAGCGTGACCATTAGTTCATTCCTTTCCTTCCCTTGGCTAAAATCCTCTCAAGTATCATCCTGATCTTCGTCCCCGATCTTCAAAACTCGTAAGTTTCTTGTCCTAACTAGTTGATATCTTATTTAATCTAGTGATGTTACACAATTCCATCCGTGAAATCATTCTAGTTTTGTTGATCTTCAAGTGTTCTTAGTTTCACCAAGAACACCAAGAACACACACTAGTGTTCTTGTCCAAAACCGACCATTCAAGCTCCTAGATCGTACGTACTCTTGTTCTAACTCGTTGTACACTAGGTTTAACATGTTTACAGCCTAGAATCATCAAGAAAAGAGGGTTGAATGAGAGTTTACGGATAAGGATCTCCCAAGGCCGTAAACTCCCTATAAGGGTGCAATCATGCCCTTTCCTCCTCCCAATTGACTAGAACTTAGCATAGAACCAACCACCATTGAACTAGGGACTTCAAGCAACGAAATGGTACTTCCTACCATGAGTTTATGGTCGTAAACTCATGGGGAAGTGGTCCCCAGGTCGTAAACACAATTTAGGGTCATTCTTGGACCTTAAACTCACCTAGCCTCTTGTTTAAGCCTTGGAACACTTAACCACATAAGACACCTTACCTTTAAGCCTCGTTTGGTGACTCATTTGAGACTTTGTGGACAGGAGTAAACTCCCCTGGGCCGTAAACTCCAACAAGTATGGTCTATGGACTATAAACTCACTTACAAAGCCTTATACTCCTTTGTTGCAACCCAATGGCCTCCTAACACTTTAACCAAAGTGTTTTCCACACCTTAGAATGTCTATACTTGTCTAATTAGTGTTATAATCACTAATTATATATATACATATGTATTTATGTGTTATTAGGATCATTGTGTGTGTTTAAGTCTTCACTTGACACCACGCACTTGTCCGACACTTCCATCCGATCCACTCATTGTAGGTGAGTTCATACCCCTTAATTAACCTTTTAAATATTTATAAATGTTTATAAATGCTTTATGGGGGGATACAAGTTGAATCATGCTAGTTGTTATATCAATCACATGTGATTAATAACTAGCATACAAATGGATTTACTATATTGTTAGCTGTTTTACCATACAGATTACTTCAAACGACTTTCTCAAAACATTTTCACAAGTTAAAACTCATTATCAAACTGCTTTACATACTGTATGTTTCCTTTCAAACTCTGTTACAATTGTGTTTCAAACAAAGGTTTTCCTTATACTTAAAACTGTCTTATCAAACAAACTACTTTCAAATCGTTTTATAAACTAATATCAAGTCATCATTTCTTAGTTATTAAACTTTTCAAAGGTTTTACAAACTTCTTTTATACTTTTATATTGTCAAATGCATGCCTTGATATGTATAGTTATATAAGTAATGTTTAAAGGACTTAGGATGGCTATCTCGCTTTATTTCCTTTTCCTCGTTGGGATGTGGCCTTAGGGCATCGGTTAGTCGTCCGAATGTCGTCTAAATATTAGTTATATATCATGTATACATATATGGACATAAAAGTTCCAGCAGTCAGTTCAGTACCTTTGGGTAGCAAAGGCATACTTTCGGTTATACACGTACATTACTAGTAACTATAATAGGTATAGTTAGGAGATATTACTTACTATTCCAAGTACAAGGAATCAAGAGTCAGTTCATTCATGAGTCGATACTAATACATTACATACAATATGAAGAGATACGTTTACATAGATATGTTTACATAGATACGTTTACAGAGATACGCTTACATGAATACGTTTACATAGATACGCTTACATGAATACGGTTACATAGATACGCTTGCATGAATACGCTTACATGAACACGTTTACATTAATACGTTTAATAGATACTATTACATAGAATCTGTTACAAACGTTTCGGGACTTACCATTCCACCCCCAGGGCTGTTAGCTACAATAGGGAAAATGATCATCGACGGGTGTCTATGGTTGTACTTTTTGGCTAGTTTCCACGTCGTGAATATCCTAGTGCAAAAGGATACAATTTTAGTTATTATATTATTTTCCTTCCTTTACTTTGTGACACATTCATATGAACGACGAGGTAGGGTATATTTGATATAGATAGACTATTTTCCTTATTAACTTTATATTGTGACACATACACATAAACGATGAGGTAGACTATAGTGTTATAATAATAGTTACATAGGAGAAAAACCGTCACGTTTACAGTGATGCTTACTTACAAATCAGTTGGGTCTTGGTAGAAGGCTACATTCAAATAGTCAGGTATTGGTAGAAGGCTACTTTCAAACAGTCAGGTCTTGGTAGAAGGCTTCTTTCAAAACAGTCATGTCTTGGTAGAAGACTACTTTTTATACTAGTAGGAAATATAGGATTTTCTAGGGTTTTTTTCAAACGTTTACAATTACTTACAAACATGTTCATTGATACAAACTTTTCTTCAAACTTTTACAATTCTTTCTTTACAGTTTACAAATCAAAGACACACAGATACTTATGAATTCACTAGCTTTATTGTTAATACTCGCTTTCAAAATGACTTGTATTCTTAGGTCACAAATAGACAGGTACGACGACCAGGTTTTGTGTAGACATAGCGGTCAAGACTCGTCTTTTATTTTGAATATTCATTATGGTGTCTTATACTTTGAGAGAACACATTTGTATTTAAAATTAGACTATTAATGCAATGGATGATGTTGTTTTCATGTTTACTACTTTGCATTGTTGTGATACATTGCATGACCTCCTCCGCCCCAGAACGTTTCCGTCGTTCTCGGTTTTGGGGTGTGACAGATTTGTTGGATTAGTGTCTAAGTCCATAACTATTTTGGTATGTACTTGACCCGATTATGAGCATGGTCCTTTTGGGTTGCCTTCACCATAGCAATATGTGGGATGATTTAAGGAGAGAAAGGTTTAAATATGATTTATTAATATATTATGAGAATAATATATTAAAGGAGAAATCATATTGTTTAATTAATATTAGTCAAGAATAAATTGATAATTAATTTTGTGGCTAAAAGAGATTAATTAAATTTAGGGGACTGGACTGCAATTATTGGATAATTGAGTTATTGGGCTAAGGAATGCTAAAGGAACAAGGGGTGAACGAAATTATGATGGGAGCCCATCATATTTTCGTCCATAGCCTTATCCAGAAGGTTCCATGGGCTGCTTAGAGTTTAAGTTGTCCATTAGGGTTTTGACTGAAACCCTAGCAGCCCACACAACTATATAAAGGACCCCTTAGGCCCCAAAAACGTGTGGAACTGATTCTCTAGGGTTTCTAGTCGTGTTTGGGCAGCCTCCTTTCTTCTCCTCTTCATCCAAGTTGTATATGGTGTTTGTGACTCCATTAGAGGTGCAGCACTTGAGGCACTAAGCTTTTGAATCCAATCCAAGCAAGGAATTGATTGTTATTGCTATATAACAATCAAAGGTAATTCTATATACCCTAGTTCAGTTTATAATATGTTAGATCTAAGTTTATTAGTCTTGGATTCAAAGCATGTACAATAGAGAAACCTAGATCCAAGCATTAGGGTTTGTATGAGCACATAGGATTGTTTCTTATGCATAAACCCATCAGTGGTAACAGAGCCATGGTTGGTTTCTGTTGTATGTGATGCTATGTTGAATTATTTACTGAAAAACGAGTTTTTTTGCCTCTACCCGACTCAACTCGGCGAGTCAGTATCTGGACTCAGCGAGTTGGCCCTACTCGGCGAGTCCAGGTCTGATTCGGCGAATCAGTGCGTCAGGCAGAGAATATTTCGGGATTTAGCTACTGTTTTGACTTGGATTTGATGCTTCAATTGTTTTATGAAGTTAAAATCCGAATTTTATCTTAATTATATGTTTATCCTTGCCAAAACAATAGATAATTTCAAATCTTTTAAATATTGGTTGTTTATGTGATAAATATGGATTATTTAAAGTTATTTGGTAATTATCTAATAACTAAAATAAGATTAGGTCAAATATAGATAATTATGAAATTAATTGTTTAATTTGAATTATTTGTTATTTGATCCCTAATGTTTTGAAATGTTTCAAAACTTGCCCTCAAGTTTTGGAATTTAAAAATTGATTAAAAGTTTATTTTTGAAATGTTAAATTCGAAAACCCTAGTAATTTGAAAAAGTTCAAATCACACCCTTATGGTTTTATTAATTAATTAAAGTGTATAATTAAAAGTGATTTAATAAACCCATAAAGTTTTTGGTTTACATTTAATTAAATTAAAAGTATAATTTACTAAGTTAAACCACCTAGTATTTTAAAAGTGTAAAATACACCCTATAATATATGTAACATTAAAAGTCTAATATTATATATGTATGAGTAATCAGTCAGTCTTACCGTTAGTAGGCCTCATTCACGAAGCTGGTCTATAAGGGGTGTTTAAGGAAATTGCCTATAAAATGGCGATTGAATGGGTATCCACTCTTACCCACCGCACTCTTGACTTGTAGAGGGTCGTTAGCCGAACGGGTAGGATAGGACAGAAACCTTCCATTATAAGTATAATGAAGTACAAAGTAACTAAATGCTTTTTCAAATTCCCAAATCATAGTTACTTTAGGAAAAATGTGAAATTGTATGCTAATCCATAGAATTACACTTCGTACCCGTGTCAAACGTTAGTGGAGCGTGTGTGGTTAACCGGCACACTAATTTGGGGATGACATTGGTAGCGAAGGGTGACTCGATGTTTGTCATAGATCAATGGAGCGTGTGTGGCTAACCGGCACATTGATTAGGTGATTGTAGCATTGGGTGCACCACGTGATTCGTATGGTTATTCACACCTTGTTTGTGATCCTCGGCATCCCAGACACAAATAGTAGGGCATAATCGAGATTAAACATGCCATTGAAAAGTTCAATGAATCTCAAAAGATCTAGGAGTTTCAATTCATTTAAAACTTAAACTTCCTTTTCTTTTTTCATGGTGGAAATTGGTAAATCGTCATTTACCTACCTTCAAATATTCTGCAACTAGATTACGGCATCCCTCTTCTAGGTTGTAGAGTATTGTGTTGGATCCTAGCTTGATGTT
Source organism: Lactuca serriola (assembly GCF_051521515.1). NCBI lineage: Eukaryota > Viridiplantae > Streptophyta > Magnoliopsida > Asterales > Asteraceae > Lactuca > Lactuca serriola. The sequence goes on along the minus strand of NC_136410.1, from coordinate 164,529,525 downwards.
TCATTTGGGTGTTGCATCAAGAACTCTAATCAACTTAACTTGAATTTTCTCCCGTTTTGTAGATGTTTACATCTTACAATGGTCTTCCCAAATCCTTTGGAACAAGCTTTCCAAATGAAGATGACATTCCGAGATACGATCAAGGAAATGAGAGTCATGCTTCACTTCCTCCACATCCTCCAATTGTTCTCCCTGACCTACAAGCTCAAAGGCTTGAAAAGTTTGAGCTCACTCAAGCCCTTTTGGCAAGTAAACACGAAGATGGGAAACCTGTGTGTGCGCACGTCTTAGAGATGAAGTCACACATTGATAGGTTAAACATGTTGGGTGTCGAGATTTCAAGTGAGTTGGCTGTTGATTGGGTTCTTCAGTCACTTCCTGAATCATATAGTGAGTTCGTTAGAGAGTACTATATGATGGACCACGACGTGACCCTAATTGATCTCACCTATTTGCTTATAGCTGTTGAATCAGCAATGATTTGGCATGCTGGTCAAGCAAATTTGTCTGGTGAATCAAACTCCCAAACTTCAATGGACACTGGCAACATTGGAAGTCCAGAAAGAACTAAGTCTGTGATTGTCCGATGTGTTGTGCCAAAGGAGTCCATTTGCTTTTATTGCCAAGAGAATGGGCATTGGAGACGAAGTTGCCCTAACTACCTGAGAGATCTAAGAGATGGGAGAGTCAAGATGTATGGCTCTACTTCAGGTAAAATCCATTATCTAACTCTTTTAAGTTCCTATTCTAGATTCTTAATACATGATGTGATAAGATTGCATTTTGATGTTTTGTAGGATCGAAGAAAAGAGAGGAATCTTAAGGGAAGAAGTGAGCTGAATCTAATCGTGAAGAAATGGATTTCGATCGCATTACTTGAAGAATGGTATGTACTTGACCCGATTATGAGCATGGTCCTTTTGGGTTGCCTTCACCATAGCAATATGTGGGATGATTTAAGGAGAGAAAGTTTTAAATATGATTTATTAATATATTATGAGAATAATATATTAAAGGAGAAATCATATTGTTTAATTAATATTAGTCAAGAATTAATTGATAATTAATTTTGTGGCTAAAAGAGATTAATTAAATTTAGGGGACTGGACTGCAGTTATTGGATAATTGAGTTATTGGGCTAAGGAATGCTAAAGGAACAAGGGGTGAACGAAATTATGATGGGAGCCCATCATATTTTCGTCCATAGCCTTATCCAGAAGGTTCCATGGGCTGCTTAGAGTTTAAGCTGTCCATTAGGGTTTTGACTGAAACCCTAGCAACCCACACAAGTATATAAAGGACCCCTTAGGCCCCAAAAACGTGTGGAACTGATTCTCTAGGGTTTCTAGTCGTTTTTGGGCAGCCTCCTTTCTTCTCCTCTTCATCCAAGTTGTATATGGTGTTTGTGACTCCATTAGAGGTGTAGCACTTGAGACACTAAGCTTTTGAATCCAATCCAAGCAAGGAATTGATTGTTATTGCTATATAACAATCAAAGGTAATTCTATATACCCTAGTTCAGTTTATAATATGTTAGATCTAAGTTTATTAATCTTGGATTCAAAGCATGTACAATAGAGAAACCTAGATCCAAGCATTAGGGTTTGTATGAGCACATAGGATTGTTTCTTATGCATAAAACCCATCAAGATTGGTATCAGAGCATTGTTTATAGTGAATTGAGTATATCAACCCCTAAAAGATATACTAAGTATAAATAAAATGGGATTAAAAATACTCTGACCAAGAGTTTATACTTTTAAATAATAAAATATTTAACTAAGTATACATACCTGCATTCATACTAAAATTCGTGTCACAATGACAAGAACAAAAGTATTACGATTGTTGAATATCACAAGTAAGCTCGGGGATGTTTGGTTAGTCTTTGGAGTGGCATAGCCTGATCAACTATGCTGGTACGAAGAGTGATTAGCACATGTCCAAGAATGGTTGTGATGTGGCAACAAGTCTTAGAACTTACCAACACTACCACAATGAGAACATTAGAGCAGAACATAGGTCTAGAATACTATGGGAGTATTTTGTGTTACTATAATTACTTACTTGAGAACTAAGAAGGGTCTTCATTACTAAGTCGATAATTGCTAAGTAGATACACCAAGGTTATGTGTAACTAGGATGTCATAGACTTAGAATCTGTGAAATTTTTGCTTTACCCCTATTCCTTGTGAATTTGGAGTTAAGGTCATTTATTCGAAGGCCTATCCTGTTTTGATTACATATAACTGGTATGCACTTTACAAATAGTGATGTAACTAATGAAGATTATCTAATAATTATCTAGATAGTTTGTCTATTAATTATTTTATTACCCCAATTCTCGCGTAGATAACATGGTTGGACTCCATCCCCACGGCGACCCGTAACTTCCGAACGAAGGCAATGCATAATTGTTTGGAGAAGAACCAGAGGATGATCATCCAATCCCTTTAAATGATCACCATGCTGAAGACCTTTTGGATGATGCTAACTCCGAACCCGAAGTTGAGAACCTACCCCCGGTAGCTCCCATTCCAAATCCTAACACTCTTCTGGCTTTTCATGGTCCGACGCCTCCTTGGGTAGAATGTTTGGAGACATGGAGCGAAGAGAAAGATCAGCCTATGCCATTTAATGGAGACCGAAGCTTCTACAACATAAGCGAATGAAGGTCAGCAGACAGAATTCTTCCAATTCTGGTCCGAAGAGTTGCCCGAAACAAAATTCAGGGCAGGACAGCTCTCCATCGTATCACAGAGGTTGATGCCAATGCAAGAATGCATACCATCCGCACCAATCGCCTTGAACACACTCATGAGAGATATGAGAGAGACCATGAGACCCTGCTACAAGCACTAGCTGAAACACGAGCCGAAGTCATAGAGCTCCGGAGGGTGTACGAAAGACACATGCTTGATATGGAACGTCAACTAGCTGAACTAAGAGTTCACCATAGGGGTGACCGTCACCAGTAGGAGATGCTTTACTTTCCTTCTTTGTTTTAAGGAATCGTTTTCCTGTCTGTGCCCTATGTGGTAATTTTCTATGTAACTATCTTGTACTGTAGGTACTTTTAGTTAGGCCTTTATGCGGCCAAAACTTTTCTACTCTGGATGTGATGTAAGACCTACTCCAAGGTCATTTTTCCCAAACTTATTACGTCATGAATATCAATGATATTGACAGTTGGCTAACTTCTATGTCATTCTTTGTTCAATACTTTCATCATACTATCGTTGGAGTCTATCCGAAACCCACTCTAGTCAAGTTATTGGACTAGGGTAATTTAGCTCCGGGATCATTCCCAATTCACTTTCAAAGGTTGGATCATGTTATTCACCAACCAATGGTACCCCGGGTTTGAACGACAAACGTCATGAGACCATTCTACAAATTTACTTCTACTCTTTACTAGGACTGCATCATAGGGATGTAGGTCAAACCCACGAGAACATATTTCTATTCTTTACATGAACGATCGAACTACATCTAGGTTCAACCATATTCGCTCACGAAATCCTTTTCTTTCCGTGTAATAGTATCATGTCGCCGAAGAAAAGTAATCAATCCATCAACCAAACAACAACTCTTCAGATTGATGCAGCTACCTTTCAAGTGGCAGTCTTAGCTGTCGTGACAGCTGTTCTTACTCACCTTAACGCTAACAACGCAAATGTTAGCGGGATGGTTATCAATAATTCCAATCCAAGTAACAATCAAGTACCTCAACGAGTAACAAACTACCACGACACCCTGAATCTCAATCCCAAGAATAACAAACGAAATTTCTGGGCTAAAGTTAAAGGCAAATCACCCCAAGGGGCAAGCAAAAGACAACAACCTGTGGCAGCCTTCGCAGCCACGACATATGTACCTCCGACTACCATCCCTTCTGGTATCCCATTTGCCTCTAACCCAGCCATATAGTATGCCGGAAACCTACCGAAATGCAATAAGTGCAGCTTCCATCACCTAGGTAGTTATCATCTGTTACACTGCTATAACTGCAACAAGAACGGACATACTACCAGCTGCTGCAGGACTCGGATCCAACACATTACTTCAACCACCAACATCGAAATTTCTCAGGTATTCCATCTATGTGGCGTGATGGGACACTTCAAGAGGGACTCCCAACAGCGAAGAAGGACGGTGGAACAGGAGGAGTTTGACCTCAGAATGGAAAGAGGCAACGAAGGACCCTACTATAGTATAGGTTCACTTCCAATCGTCAGTATTATGTATACTTTTAAACATGTTTAAAACTAGTGCAACTCGAGTCTTACCTTTTGTGAGATCCCGTCAGTTAAGGGACCCTCGTGTTGCGTATACTTGCCTTTTTTAGTATACCTTGTTCGCAGCAGTATTCTTGTAGTTACTTTAAAGTACTGTAACTCTGTTAAAAGTAGCACGGTTGTGTTTTGTCTGTAATGCCTATATGTTCAAATCTAATGTCTTTACTTCCAAGTAAGTCCGATATTATCATACAACTTGAGTCAATTCGATCTGCACAATACCAGTTTCGTGTGCACATATCTTTCTCCGAAGTCGCCTTTCTAGCGAAGCCGTCATTTAAGAACCCCGAAGTACTTAATGAATAGAGTACCCCATACTTCTTATCCTTTCCGAAGAAAACTCAGAAAACCTTCCCGAAGTACCACTCGTACAGTACGTCAAGTTCAAACCAAGGACCTTTACGGTTGATCTATCTCTGAAGAATGTATACATAGGGGTGGTATATAATCAAGGTTCTACATGTTTAGAATTGATGATTCCACTTTAACTTCTTTTCCTCGTTCGGATGTGAGCTTAAAGAAGAATCATTTATTCGACTACCTTTTCAATATTAATTATATACGACTCATATACACGAGGTGGTGATTGATGAACCATGTATGACTTCTAATATGAACTTCAGGACGGAGACTATCCAAGATTACGAGTAATCGCATCGTCATGCAAACAAACTTAGAACCCAATACGACTCCTGTAACCAGATCGCCCTATGGTCTAATGCCCACAGAGATACAAGAACCATCCGGACAACTTAACGAACTACTCAGCAATAGAATGGAAAGACCAAGCTTCTCACCTTGGAGAGCTCCGGTCTTGTTCTTCAAGAAGAAAGACGACTTGTTACGTAGGTCCATCGACTTCAGAGACCTCGACAAGATTTCCATTAAAAATCATTACCCTCTGCCTCACATAGAGGAATTAGTTGACCAACCGCAAGGAACTATTTACCTTTCAGAAATAGACCTAAGATCTGAATATCACCAGTTATGAGTGTTAGTGAAGGATGTCTCGAGGACAATCTTCCAAACTCGATATGGAGACTACGAGTCCGTAGTGATACCCCTCGGATAGAACCAATACGCCCGTAGTATTCATGAACTTAATGAATAGGGTGCGCCATTCTTACCTGGTTTAGTTCGTCATTGTCCTTTTAAATGACATACTTACCTACTCATGTAGTAAGAAAGAGCAAAGAAATGTCTACGACTCAACTTACCCCGCGAACTCAGTAACGTACATTTTACCTCCACGTCTCGAACTTGAAAAAGTACCTTTCCATCAGGACTTTTGTAATCCCACTCGACGAGATCGAGATCAACAAGAACCTCACCTTCGTGAAAAGAACCGTATTGACCAGGGACCGGGAGGTCAAACGAAAAAAGAAAAGTCGCTTCCCATTAGTGAAGGTTCGCTGGAATACCAACCGAGGACCTGAATTCACTTGGGAGCACGAGAATCAATCGATTAGGAAGTATCCCCACTTCTTTATATGATTATTCGTACCGACTCCATTACCTAAATTTTAATTTTGGGACAAAATTCCCTCTAAGGGGAGGATGATGTGACAACCCAAAAATTTCTATCCTGTACAGTCAAACACTTCATTAAAAGTCAAACTCATTTCTGTTATCTTTTAGCACAATTAGGAGTTTATTTGAGCGTTTTGAGCCTGGTACACTTAAGGGATAAGTGTCGGGGTTTATCTGCTGAAGTTATAGCTCAAAGAAACGACCTTAAACACCTTTACAAGGAGTTCACGGCCACCACATGGGAGTTTACAGCCGTAAACTCCATGTGGGCCGCAAACTCCACCTTATATGATGAAAGGGTGGCCATTAGTTCATTCCTTTCCTTCCCTTGGCTGAAATCCTCTCAAGTATCATCCTGATCTTCGTCCTCGATCTTCGTCCCTGATCTTCAAAACTCGTAAGTTTCTTGTCCTAACTAGTTGATATCTTACTTAATCTAGTGATCTTACATAATTCCATCCGTGAAATCATTCTAGTTGTGTTGATCTTCAAGTGTTCTTAGTTTCACCAAGAACACACACTAGTGTTCTTGGCCAAAACCGACCATTCGAGCTCCTAAATCGTAAGTACTCTTGTTCTAACTCGTTGTACACTAGGTTTAACATGTTTAGAGCCTAGAATCATCAAGAAAAGAGTGTTTAATGAAAGTTTACGGCCAAGGAACTCCCAAGGCCGTAAACTTCCTATAACAGTGAAATGATGCCCTTTCCTCCTCCCAATTGACTAGAACTTAGCATAGAACCAACCACCATTGAACTAGGGACTTCAAGCAACGAAATGGTACTTCCTACCATGAGTTTAAGGCCATAAACTCATAGGGAAGTGGTCCCCAGGCCGTAAACACAAGTTAGGGTCATTCTTGGACCTTAAACTCACCTAGCCTCTTGTTTAATCCTTGGAACACTTAACCACATAAGACACCTTACCTTTAAGCGTCATTTGGTGACTCATTTGAGAGTTTATGGCCAGAAGTAAACTCCCATGGGCCGTAAACTCCAACAAGTATGGTCTATGGACCATAAACTCACTTACAAAGCCTTATACTCCTTTGTTGCAACCTAATGGCCTCCTAACACTTTGACCAAAGTGTTTTCCACACCATAGAATGTTTATAATTGTCTAATTAGTGTTATAATCACTAATTATATATATATATATATATATATATATATATATATCTTTATATGTTATTAGGATCATTGTGTGTGTTTAAGTCTTCACTTGACACCAAGCACTTGTCCGACACTTCCATCTGATCCACTCACTGCAGGTGAGTTCATACCCCTTAATTAACCTTTTAAATGTTTTTAAATGTTTATAAATGGTTTATGGGGGGATACAAGTTGGATCATGCTAGTTATTATATCAATCACATGTGATTAATAACTAGCATACAAATGGATTTACTATACTGTTAGCCGTTTTACCAAACAGATTACTTCAAACGACTTTCTCAAAACATTTTCACAGGTTAAAACTCATTATCAAATTGCTTTACATACTGTATGTTTCCTTTCAAACTCTGTTACAATTGTGTTTCAAACAAAGATTTTCCTTATACTTAAAACTGTCTTATCAAACAAACTACTTTCAAATCGTTTTATAAACTGACATCAAGTCATCATTTCTTAGTTATTAAACTTTTCAAAGGTTTTAAAAACTTCTTTTATACTTTTATATTGTCAAATGCATGCCTAGATATGTATAGTTATATAAGTAATGTTTAAAGGACTTAGGACGGCTATCTCGCTTTATTTCCTTTTCCTCGTTGGGATGTGGCCTTAGGGCATCGGTTACTCGTCCGAATGTCGTCTAAATATTAGTTATATATCATGTATACATATATAGACATAAAAGTTCCAGCAGTCAGTTCAGTACCTTTGGGTAGCAAAGGCATACTTTCAGTTATACACGTACATTACTAGTAACTATAATAGGTATAGTTAGGAGTTATTACTTACTATTCCAAGTACAAGGAATCACACAAGAGTCAGTTCATTCATGAGTCGATACTAATACATTACATACAATATGAAGAGATACGTTTACATAGATATGTTTACATAGATACGTTTATAAAGATACGCTTACATGAATACGTTTACATAGATACGCTTACATGAATACGTTTACATAGATACGCTTCCATGAATACGCTTACATGAACAAGTTTACATTAATACATTTAATAGATACTATTACATAGAATCTGTTACAAACGTTTCAGGGCTTACCATTCCACCCCCAAGGCTGTTAGCTACAGTAGGGAAAATGATCATCGACGGGTGTCTACGGTTGTACTTTTCGGTGAGTTTCCACGCCATGAATATCCTAGTGCAAAAGGATACAATTTTAGTTATTATATTATTTTCCTTCCTTTACTTTGTGACACATTCACATGAACGACGAGGTAGGATATATTTGATATAGATAGACTATTTTCCTTATTACCTTTATATTGTGACACATACACATAAACGATGAGGTAGACTATAGTGTTATAATAATAGTTACACAGGAGAAAAATAGTCACGTTTACAGTGATGCTTACTTACAAAACCGTTGGGTCTTGGTAGAAGGCTACTTTCAAACAGTCAGGTCTTGGTAGAAGGATACTTTCAAACAGTCAGGTCTTGGTAGAAGGCTTCTTTCAAAACAGTCATGTCTTGGTAGAAGACTACTTTTTATACTAGTAGGAAATATAGGATTTTCTAGGGTTTTTTTCAAACGTTTATAATTACTTACAAACATGTTCATTGATACAAACTTTTCTTCAAACTTTTACAATTCTTTCTTTACAGTTTACAAATCAAAGACACACAGATACTTATGAATTCACTAGCTTTATTGTTAATACTCGCTTTCAAAATGACTTGTATTCTTAGGTCACAAATAGACAGGTACGACGACCAGGTTTTGTGTAGACAGAGCGGTCAAGACTCGTCTTTTATTTTGAATATTCATTATGGTGTCTTATACTTTGAGAGAACACATTTGTATTTAAAATTATACTATTAATGCAATGGATGATGTTGTTGCTTGTTTACTACTTTGCATTGTTGTGATACATTACATGACGTCCTCCGCCCCAGAATATTTCCACCGTTCTCAGTTTTGGGGTGTGACAGCTCTACTGTCGGATGGGACTGTGCCAATCGCCGATCCCTCCCCTGAGTCTCTGCCTCCTCCCTGGCATGGGTCTCGAGCTCAATCTCCCTCTTCAGGGCATTTTCTTGAAGCTCGGTAAATGTCCGGTACAACGAGTTCGTCACGAACTCGTGGATGTCTCTCCTCAAGATGCTCAAATATCGACTCATGCGTGCCTTCTCGGAAGACACGTGCTCAGGGCAGAACATCGCCCTCTCATGGAACATCCCGGTGATCACTGTAACAAACTCGGTACCCTGCTTGAGGGTCAAGAACTCCTGGGCCAAACGTTCCTTTTCCACCGGGGGAATGTACTCATCACGAAACATAGTGGTGAACCTCTCCCAGGTCACTGTGGTAAGATCTGCAGAAGAATAGTGCGCTGTCACAAACTTCCACCAGTCCTTCGCTCCCAAGCGAAGCTGGTTCAGCGCGAACCAAACTCTCAAATGCTCCAGACAAGAACATGTATAGAAGCATCCCTCAATATCAGAAATCCATCTCATCGCAGCGATCGGATCCTGCGTCCCATCAAACTCTGGTGGCTTCGTGTTGTTGAACTCTCGGTACACCAACGAGTCACCCCCTGTGGCCTCGCAGCAGCGACGGCTGCGGTGGCCGCAGCAACAGCAGCATCAGTAAGAGCTGCATAACGCTCGTCAAAAGTCTCAATCAGGGTGGTCTTGATAGACCCAAACATATTTGTTATCACGGCTCGGATGGCAGCAGTCACCTCCTCTTGAATCAACCTGCGAATCTCCTCATCACTAACACCACTGCTCTTAGTTGTATGGCGTGTCCCAACCATGATGTCTCTCTCGGTACAACACAAAAATATCAGAGATTTGTTCGAGTGTACACACACTCGATATCCCATTCCTACTTGATCCCCGGTACACTAAGGATTCTTACTTGGGTTGCGCATTGATCCGGTGTCTTCGGTAGTACGGGCCCAATACTACCGTCCACACCGCATCAGTACTCACCCCAAGTCCTCCTCCTAGAATCCCAAGTCCCAAGTACTCTACTCTCTCTATGCATAGTCTACTCTCTAGCAGATATCTCATAGGCTCCTCGCTGCTATCTACTCACTCTCAAGCATCTCCTAGCAGCAAAACCCCTAGACTAAGGCATCACAAATCAGGCCACTCTAGTCCTAATAAGAATACCTAGCCTACTCTAGCATGCATAACATATTATCTCATATCTCATAACACATAATATAAAGGTATTGTAGGACATCATCGTTCGGGCGCTGGCTGATCATACACACTGCTCTGCTTTGCTCTTTTAAAAAAAAAAAACTTTTTACTCCTTGAGAAAATTTTGTGATTTTATTTGAAAATCTCTCAAATCCTCAGTTTGAGTTCAGATACGCCCAAAGGTGCACCCGAATCTCTCAAACCAAGGCTCTGATACCAACTTGTAACACCCAAAATTTTCATACAATTTTTCACATTTTCAAAAACATACTTTCATTCATAATATTATAAAAATATCATTGTATCACATATCACCCCATAGAAACACAACCCAAGATCATAATGTATAAAAACTCCTCGTGTGTGTACTGATCATGTCGGCGCCTTCCCACGATCCTCACTAGTACCTGAAACACATAACACAACACTGTAAGCATAAATGCTTAGTGAGTTCCCCAAAATACCACATATAACACATAATAGCCACTCGAGGATATAACATTGTGGACCCTCCGGTCCTAACTCTGTGAACCATCTGGTTCTAACTCTATGAACCTTCCGGTTCTAACTCTGTAACTCTGAAACATACACGGCATGAATCATATAGTAATATTGCAGTGTATTACAATCACATAAATAACATACAAAATTCTCTGTCATATAACTCTATTTACCACTCTAGGTAAAGTATAGTGAGAAGACTCACCTCGGGTAACTCGGTAATCTCGAACTCGGTAAAATCTGGTCTAGCCTCCGCCTCAAAGTGAAGCTCCTTCCTCTAAAGAACTCAGATCCAAGCTTGAACTTCAAACCCTAGCCTCCACAAGCTCCTCTCCTTTTTCTTCACTAACACACAAAGGCACTTTTAGCTCAAAACACTCACACACAAGATTTAGGACGAAGGAAATGATCTCTTAGGGTTTCACTCTCTGATATGGTGGCTGAGGATAAAGCCTTAGCATTCCTTACATAGTGCACAAGCCAAATATTAGGGTTTGCATCTGGGCCTGCTACGCCCAGCAGAACCCTGGGTACGCCCAGCGTACCTAAGCGAGTCCGCGTCCAAATTAAGCGCATGAGTACGCGCAGAGTACTCTCTAGTACGCCCAGCGTACTCATTTGCTACAATTTCCACTCAAGGGCTAATCTTGAAAACTTGACAAAAGAGGAGGGTTAAATAGTTGTACCTGAATTTCGGGATGTTACAAGATATCTCCATCACTTTCGATTCATACGCTTTCAGAATATTGTAGAGATTCCGCAATGAGTATGTGTCAAAATTCTCCTGAGTCTTAACCATTAGACAAATTTTTCTCTTAGATATTGAACTCTAAGGTAGCGCGAACTACTCCATATCTCTTGCATTTAAAGATCAATTCATTCAGTCTATCTGAATATGCATCGATACTCTCATTCTCTTTTTGCTTAAAATATGCTAATTCTGACAAGCACTTCGTCACTGAGCTTATCTTCATTCTTTCATTTCCTTGATAGTTTTTCTTCAAAGTATACCTGGTCTCCTATGTTGTCTTACAACCATAAACATAATTTTAAACAATAGGTGGACGAGCTCCTTGCAGTTCACGAAGACATCTTTTGTCTTTTTCTTTCTTCTAGTCTCCTTGTGCAATCATATCCTCAATAGCTCTAACGTTACCAATGGATTGATATTAAATAAATAAAATATAATGAGAAACAGAGACGAAATCAAGAAACCAAAAATAATTGATAATAGTTAAGGGATATCTCAAGAAAAGTCCCAATATTTTGGGCAAATTTTTAATAAAGTCCTAAATTTTATTTTTTGAATAAAAAAGTCCCGACTTTTTTACCTTTTGATTAAAAAAACCAAAGAAACCGGTTAATTTATTTATTTAGCTCTTTTTGACATGTTCAGCAGTTCATGAGACCAAATTGTTAATTTTTCGAAAATAATGGAACTTTTTTGTTGATTTCGTCAAATTTTTTATATAATGTATAAACATATTTTTTACATATCTATATCTATTTTTACGTATTTTTGTATTTATTATGTTTTTATATGTATATATTTACGAAATCTGCAAAAAAGTTTCATTATTTTTGAAATATTAACAATTTGGTCACATGACTTGCTGAACAGGACAAAAAGGGGCTAAAGTGAATAAATTAGCCGGTTTCTTAGGCCTTTCTATTCAAAATGTGAAAAATTCAAGACTTTTTTATTCAAAAAATAAAATTTAAGACTTTATTAAAAAATTTTCTAAAATATTGAGACTGTTCTAAAGATATACTTAATAGTAAAATAAGAAAGACAAAATTGCAAAAATGGTCCCTGTGGTATGCATTTTTTTGGGCTTTTAGTCCAAACCACGACTTTTTTAGATTGATGGTCATTTTGAGGTAGTTTCGTTGCGTTTTTGGTCCCTCGGTAAAGTGAAATGACTGTAATACCCTTGGGACATTTATTTTACATTTTTCTTTCAATTTTTTAAATCTAATAGTTATGTTAATAATTAAAAAAAAGAGGCTCATCTCTCTCCCTCTCTCTCTCTCTCTTTCTCTCTCTCTCTCTCTCTCCACATGAGTTTCTTCATCCTTCAACCTTTAAGCATACCGATAACCTGCAATTAAAAACATATACATCGGTCCACATAATTACTAAAACCACTCAACCCCAAATGATTACTTTCAATTTCTTTCTGTCCAAATCATGAAGAATCAAGAAACTTGTGCAAGAAACTTGTTACAGAAGAGACCATTTTGGGGAAGATTGGGGAAGAGACCATTTTCAGATGGTTGATTCAGATTAAGAAACAAACTTGTGCAAGAAACTTGTTACAGAAGAGACCATTTTCACTCCAGCAAAATCGCACCCCTCCTTCTCTTGTAATAGATCGATTTCTCTTATTTATTCTTTCTTTATGATCGCAGATCCCATCTCTATGCTTGTATGTCTGGCACATCATAGAAACAGAAAAATTGAACCCCTTCTTCAATCGTCGATGAGAAATTAGGAACCAGGATTCAGTTAGGGGTTGCACTCTTTTTCTCTTTCTCATGCAGGTATCATATCTAATTTTTTGTTCGTCCAATCACAATCCTGTATAGATCTGATATCAATGGGTTTGTAATCGGGTTCGACAATCCATGTTGGGAAAGCACACATGAAGCTACTTCATAGACATCTCCTATTGTTTCAGCTCTTGTCGATGGATGAGACACTTTAAAATCGGCGTCTCCATCCCAATCAAATGGGTTTCACACCCTTTTCGTGTTCTTCACTGCATGTGAGTGTGTGTTTTTCAAATTTCCAATGTGTGTATTAAACCCTAATCAAGTGTGTGTGTGTGTGTATCGAATCTAGCAATTGAACCTTAATCAAGTGTGTGTATCAATCGAGCATGTTTGAACATTGAAGAATAGAGAAATGGGAATCCATGGTCTCCACAGGTGGGTATACGAGAGAGAGAGAGAGAGAGAGAGAGAGAGATAGCCCTCTTTTTTTAATTATTAAAATAACTATTAGATTTAAAAAATTGAAAGAAAAATGTAAAATAAATGTCCCAAGGGTATTGCAGTCATTTCACTTTACCGAGGGACCAAAAACGCAACGAAACTACCTCAAAAAGACCATCAATCCAAAAAAGTCGTGGTTTAGACTAAACCCCAAAAAAATGCATACCAATTGGGACCATTTTTGCAATTTTGTCAATAAGAAAATAGAAACATGTACAATGGAAGAGGGGAGAAAGGAGATGCTGGAGGTAAAGAAGTTCTTTGGTAAAGGAACGGTGGTTGGGTGGATGTGTAGGATGAGATATTTGGGAGTTTTATTTAATAATATTAATAATATAATAACCAAAACCTTCTAGCTTAATAGTATTCTTTCTCCTTAAGGTTGAAAGTTTAAATCTTGACATAAATGAAATTTAAAAGTAGTTTTGAAGTATATTATATTTGACGTTTTAATAACAATTTAATAACCAAGAGGCATTTGGCCTAGTTGTAATAAATGACTATTTCAATTAAAAGATCATAGGTTTAAGTCTTGTTGGAAACATAAGTGATAATTTAGGAGCAAATTAGTTTATTTTTCAAAAAAAACAATGACATAATAATAATCACTAGAATATAAAACTAAAATAACAAAAAAAAGAGGGGTAATTTTATAATTTTATTGGTTTTAATGAGATGGGACTACATTAACTATCTTGAGGACCAAAATTAATGAAATTGCCAATAAAAAAAATGTTAAATTTCTAAAATTAGAACTTTGAAAATAAATATAGTTATATACCATAAGGACGACAACTTTAATGTACTCTATTTTTTTTTTAAGAAAATGAATAAAAAAGTGTGGAATACAACTGTAATGTACTCTATTTTCTTAAGAATATGAATAAAAAAGTGTGTTCAAAATAATTAGGACAGTACGTTGTTAATGTGGTACTATGCTATCGTATTAATGGCGATCTTTGAAACCAAGTGGGCTCGCAAATGCGTGCCTTCAAGGGTCACTCATTAAATATGGGCCCCTACCTCTTGGCCTGAAATTTTGATTTAAAAACAGTATTTAATGTTTAATATAACTTTTTGGACTTCAGTACATTACTATTTTTAAAATTTAGTTTTTAAAAGAAATATGATCATATTTCTGATTTTCCAGTAACCTGGATATGGTTAGAGTGACTTTTTCTACTTGAAATATACGTTTATTTTGATATTTTTAATATGATAATATATGTTTATTTTGTTCCTTTAAGTTTATCCTTAAATTTATTTGGTGCTGCTAAATAGACAACACTTCAGCACCTATTCAAAGTCGAACAGCTTTTAACATCAAAATATGAGCATATCATTAGCTTATATATATATATATATATATATATATATATATATATATATATATATATATATATATATATATATATATATATATATATTCAAAATAATTATTGTGTGATTGTATGCATAATTATGGGTCAATCATTTGAAAAGGGTAATTTGTTAATGTTATGTATAATTATTTATGGTAATTGCTAATTGAATTAATAACCCTTTTAAATAGAAAATCAATTTTACTTCACCGATCGTTCATTTTTGTTAATCCTATTCCCCGATAAACCATCGACCACAACCATTTTATCGGTGGCCAAAAACCACTGGTAACTCTCTCCACCGGTTGTCCTCTACCGGCCACCACCATTACCGACTCAACAATCTCACTCCTCCCTTTCATCCTTGAATCATGTTGCTATCTCCATGACCTTATTCCTTTACTCTTAAATTAACCGTCAACAATCAAGTGTGATTGAACACAAAAATCAAACTGCTTTGGCTTAATTGAGAACTATTATTATTAAATTGAATTTTTTAGCCGCCAGAAACGCAACCTAAAGGTATTCCTTTACTTTTTACATATATACCTACTCTCATTGTTTTTGTGTATATACATTAGTTTTTTTTTTGTTTAATATTTGTAATTTCTTTAATCATCAATTGCTTAATTTTCATATTTATTCGGTAAACTTGATTTGAGTCTCATGGTTCCCATTTCATATATTATTGATAGCATGAAATTTAGAACGAATCATATATGATTTGTAAAGTTTTGTGATTTGTAAAGTTTTGTCCCTGGTTAATATTAGCATACAATTTAGCCACTAAATTAGTTTACAAAATTATGGTTAGTAGTATAATAGGCATTGTTGAATTATCATAATTTACTTCTTAGTATGTATTGCTGAAAACGTGAGTAGCAGTAGACCAAATCTGGTCTTGGATATTCCTTTGATTTTGTTTCTCTTTCCTTTGTTTTGACAAAAATTCAATGAATGTTGATGGGTTTTGGGTTTGATTGTTCTTGATAGAAATAGATAAATGGAATGGATTTCTGGGGTTAATGTTTTACAGGAAATTGTTTGTTTTGCTTGAGAGAATTCGATGTGGTATTTATTGTTTGAAATTGTCATGGAAAGAAGATTAAGCAATAACAATGAGTGGTTGTATTTCTTATTTGCAGGTATACATGAAATCAAGAACAAGACTGTTCTTGTTTTCTTGGCTGGGAACGAAACGAGAGATATGAAAGCAAAACATGGTACATATGAAACTTACAACATTCTACTGGAATGAAATCTTGAATTCTGATTCTGTCATAATAGAATCTTGAAGATGAACATTGTATGGGATGAAGATGAACAATGACCACAAATCTTTCAAAAAGAATGGATTATTATACCAGAATAATATACAATATAATGAAAAAAAATATATGTAATTATATATTCTGGTAGAATGATTTATATATTGTGTTAATTTGTAATTAATAAGTGTAACATTCTCATAGAATAGTATATATATATATATATATATATATATATATATATATATATATATATATATATTTTCTTTTCTAAGAATGTAATGAAATTTTTTTAACTTGTATCCAAAATTTTGTTATTCTTCAAGAAGTTCATTAAATCAAAATATATATTATGTCAGAATGCGTATCCTTGTATGGTTCAATCATATTTGTTATTTTTCAGTATATTGATAAACATATTCCGTTAGAATTTAGAATTAGGAGAATTATCATCCATACAATCAGATTTTTAAAATTAATACAATCTATATTTTCCCTTAAAATATGCAATTTTCCTTTTTTTAAATTTATGTTAAATGACTAAAATGTTGGTGATTTATTATCATCAATGTTATTTAAGTGTAATAGGATTATTTTATTGACTAAAAATGATGTTGATAAATATTAAACAAGTAAAGAAGGTGTGGAGTACACACTTATTTAAGTTTGATCAAGTATCAAAGTATACTGTCATTTAGGGGCGAAGCCCTAGAACGAACGGGGGTCCGGGGGCAGCGCCTCTAGGAGCGGGGTCTAAGGGGCGGTAGCCTGTAACAGCCCGGATTCCCAGGTATTATTCATTCTTATAATTTTGGGTGTTTTGTGAGGAGACTCGGCGAGTTGGAGCTCAAACTCGTCGAGTATGATCGCGGTTTGGGCAAGGGTTCGCGTCCGGACTCGGCGAGTCCACGTTGTTTAATGAAACCCTAATTTCCAGGGTATGAGACCTATTTAAAGGGGCTTATGGCCGTCATTTGCGGCCACCAACCCCAGAGAGAACCCTAAAGATTCCTTGAGCGTTTTGTGAGAGAGAAGAAGAAGATCCTTGATTATTTGTGGGTGATTTTGCATATAGAAGAGGATCAAGGCAAGAGGAGACCAAAGAAGGTGCTAATCCAGTTATTCTTGAGCTTAGAGACTTCATTTGAGGTAACCATTCATTCCTTTCTTAGTCCTTGGTTTAAATCTTAGAGTTAGGGTTTCTTTGTGGAATGATTCATGGAGTAATTGGCCTCTTCTTGTGTTGATGCTTTAGATCTGGACCCAAAGAGGTCCAGAGACTCTTTTCCCTCAAGCTTTATGAGTGTTAATGGAGGCCATGAGCTTAGAATAGCATTCTAGAGACCATATCATCAAATAAGGCCTTTGGACCTTTGCATGAGCACCAAGATTGTAACTTTACGTGATGTATGTGCTTGGAAGGACTGGATCTATGAGTTAATGGAACGGATCTGACCTCAGGAGTGAGTTTGAGTTTATGCATGGCATAGACTCGCCGAGTCCGAAGAACAGACTCGAAGAGTAGCATGAAGATTGTCCATAACCACTTAGCGAGTGGTCTTGCCGAGTTAAGGGGTTGACTCAGTGAGTCAGGGAGAGTCAGAGAGGGTTGACGGGTGGACTGAGTCAAGCTAGAACCCGCCGAGTTGTTCTTGAGACTCGGTGAGTTGAGTCGTGGTGGCCCCGCGATTCATGCCAGGTGGAACTCGTCGAGTCAGGGAAGTACTCGACGTGTCAAGAGAGGATCCTAGGGAGTCAGTGCACACATATAGACTCGCCGAGTCGCTCTAGTGCACTCGCCGAGTCCGGTCAAAGTGGACCGTTGACCAGAGTTGACCAGTGTTGACTTGATAGGGGTAGTCAACCTTAGTTGTGAAAGTGTTAATTAGAGATATATTGTGTTATAGGGGGATTATAGCTCGGGGGATCGAGCGCGAGTGATTCCGGGATTTGCGAGTTATCGAGATACGCGAGGTGAGTCTTCTCACTATACTTTACCTTGAGTAGGTAATCAGAGTTATGTGACAGAGTATTTGTATGCTATATGTATGTTATGTGTTGTACTGCATTATTTCTATGTGATTTATGTTGTGCATGTTTATAGAGTTAGAACCGGAAGGTTCACAGAGTTAGAACCAGAGGGTTCACAGAGTAGGGTCCACGGACCCACAGAGTTATAGCCTCGAGTGGCTAATATGTGTTATGTGTGGTATTTTGGGGAACTCACTAAGCTTTATGCTTACAGTGTTGGTGTTATTTGTTTCAGGTACTAGTGATGACCGTGGGAAGGCGCCGACTTGATCAATACACACACACGGGATTTTTATGTCATCAGATCTTGGGATTTTTATATAGCATGGATTGAGTTTCAAACATTAATGTTTTATGAATGTTTAATAGTTTGTGTTTTTATGAAATGCGAAAAATTGTTTTGAAATTTACGGTGTTACAAGTTGGTATCAGAGCCTTGGTTTGAGGGATTCGAGTACACCTTCGGGCGTATTTGAATTCAAACTGAGGATTTGAGAAGTATTTTAAAAAAAAGCGAAAGATTTTTGGAAAAACGCAGAGCAGAGTTGTGTGTACGATCAGTCCGCGCCCGAACGGTGATTTCCCAAAATACCCTCATGTTATGTGATATTGATATTGATATGATGTATTCTCATGCTAGGGTAGGCTAGGTACTCCTATTAGCACTAGAGTGGCCTGATTTGTGATGCCTTAGCCTAGGGAGAGGTGAGCTGCTATGAGATGCTTAAGAGTGAGTAGGTAGCAGCGAGGGGCTTATGAGAGATATGTTAGAGAGTGGATTATGCATGATAGAGTACTTGGAATTTGGGATCCGAAGAGGAGAACTTGGGGTGTATTCTGATATGGTGTGGACAGTAGTATTGGGCCCGTACTACTGAAAGCACCGGAGCGGTGTACAGTCCAAGTAAGAATCTTCGGAATACCAAGGATCAAGGAGGAATGAGTTGTCGAGTGTGAGTATGCTCGAATGGATTCTAATTTATCATATGTTGTTTTTCAGAGGTAGATCATGGTGAGGACACGTCTTATGCCTGAGAGCAGTGGGGCCAGTGATGAGGAGATCCGCCGGATCATCCATGAGGAGGTGGCTACGGCCATCAGGGCAGAGATACCGGAGATGTTTGGGTCTATTAATACCACGCTGATTGGGACTTTTGATGAGCGTTACGCCGCTCTTTCTGAGGCTGTTGTTGCAGCGGCCACCGCAGCTATTGCTGCCGCGAGGCCGCAAGGTGGTGATGCGTTGTTGTTCCGAGAGTTCAACAACACAAAACCACCGGAGTTTGATGGGACTCAGGACCCGGTGGCAGCTATGAGATGGATTTCTGACATAGAGGGGTGTTTCTTCACTTGCTCATCTCCTGAGCATTTGAGAGTACGGTTCGCGCTGAACCAGCTTCGCTTGGGAGCGAAGGACTGGTGGAAGTTTGTGACGGCGCACTTTACGCCTGCTGAGCTTGCGGCAGTGACCTGGGAGAGGTTCACTGCCATGTTCAGAGATGAGTACGTTCCCCAGGTGGAGAGGGAGCGTTTGGCCCAGGAGTTTCTGACCCTCAAGCAGGGTATTGAGTCTGTTACGGTGATTACCAGGATGTTCCATGAGAGGGCGATGTTCTGCCCTGAGCACGTGTCCACTGAGCAGGCACGTATGAGCCGATATTTGAGTATCTTGAGGCGAGACATTCGGGAGTTCGTGGCAAACTCCTCGTACCGGACATTTGCCGAGCTTCAGGAAAATGCCCGGAAGAGGGAGATTGAGCTAAAAACTCAGGCCAGGGAGGAGGCAGAGTCTCAGGGGAGGGATCGGCGACCGGCGCAGTCTCAGCCGGCAGCCAAGCGAGCCAAGCCCGCTGATCCCAAATCAGGGAGCCAGAAGGGCCGCACTTGTGGGAAGTTCGGCAAGGGTCATGATGGAGTCTGTAGAGCGGGATCTTGCTACAAGTGTGGCAAGGAGGGGCATATGGCCAAGGACTGCCCCCAAGGGGTTTGCGGTGTGTTTCCACTGCAACCAGACCGGACACCGGAAGACAGAGTGTCCGCAATTGCGAGGATCATCTCAGGGAGCACCTCAGGGATATGCCCCTGCCGCCATCAGAGCTACCGCGAGTCAGCCAGTGAAGGCCGAGGCGCCGAGGGCACGAGGGAGAGCTTTTCAGTTGACCGCGGAGGAGGTCCGCGCAACGCTCGATGTCGTGGCTGGTATGTATTCTTTCGTGTATTTATTTTGATGTTGAGATATTATGCTTATATTATGTTATGCGTAGGTACTTTTCTTGTGATTTTTGTACCTGCCCTGGGGTTATTTGACTCGGGTGCGAGTCGGTCTTTTGTATCTTTGGCTTTTAGTCAGCATATCAGTGTTAGTCGAGAGGCATTGAGTCGGCCTCTGAGAGTTTCCATAGCTGACGAGAGGGTGATATATGCCACGGAGGTTCTCCGAGGGTGCGTATTCGAGATTTTCGGTGTTGAGTTCCCGATTGATTTGGTTCCTATTGCGATGGGTGATGTCTGTGTCATTGTGGGCATGCACTGGTTGAGCAGATTCGGTGCGGTTATCGATTGCGAGAGACAGCTGGTGACCATACGAGACCCTAGTGAGGGAGTTCTTACGGTGTACAGCGAGGGTACACGTTCTGGATCAGCGTTTTGTTCGGCCGCTAGGGCGAGGCAGTGTCTACAGCAGGGCTGTAAGGGTTTTGTGGCGTATGTGATGGATACGCGGGTGGATTCCGGGAGACCGAGGTCAGTTGAGGAGGTTCCGATAGTGCGTGAGTTCCCGGATGTATTTCCTGAGGAGTTGCCGGGTGTGCCTCCTGTGAGGCAAGTGGAGTTCAGTATCGATTTGGTTCCAAGGGCCGCACCTATCGCTAAGGTGCCTTATCGCCTTGCACCTCCAGAGATGCAAGAGTTATCCTCGCAGCTTCAGGAGCTGCTGGGGAAGGGGTTTATTCGGCCGAGCAGCTCGCCGTGGGGAGCGCCTATCCTGTTTGTCAAGAAGAAGGATGGTTCACACCGGATGTGCATTGATTACCGGGAGTTGAACAAGCTGACGGTCAAGAACCGTTACCCGTTGCCGAGGATCGACGATTTGTTCGATCAGTTGCAGGGAGCATCTTGGTTCTCCAAGATCGATTTGAGGTCTGGATATCATCAGGTGAGGGTGCGAGATGAGGACGTCTAGAAGACAGTGTTCAGGACGCGTTATGGGCATTACGAGTTTGTGGTGATGCCTTTCGGACTCACTAATGCCCCGACAGTGTTCATGGATCTCATGAACCGAGTGTGCAGGCCGATGCTGGATCGGTCGGTGATTGTATTCATCGATGACATTTTGGTTTATTCGAGATCTAGAGAGCAGCATGAGGAGCATTTGAGGGAGATCCTCGGAGTTCTGAGATCGGAGAGGCTTTATGCCAAATTATCCAAGTGTGATTTTTGGTTGCGAGAGGTCCAGTTCCTGGGTCATCTCGTTAACCAGAAAGGGATATTGGTCGACCCGGCCAAGGTTGAGGCGGTGATGAGTTAGGAGGTGCCAAGGTCACCCTCCGAGATCAGGAGTTTCCTAGGGTTGGCAGGTTATTATCAGAGTTTTATCAAGGATTTCTCTAAGATCGCAGTGCCACTCACCAGGTTGACCCGGAAGGGTGTCACTTTTTCATGGGGCCCCGAGCAGCAGACCTCCTTTGAGACACTTCTCCAAAGGTTATGAGAAGCCCCGGTGTTAGCCCTCCCGGAAGGGATGGAGGACTTTATGGTATACTTTGATGCATTGATTTTGGGGTTGGGAGCGGTACTGATGCAGAGAGGGCATGTGATAGCATATGCATCGAGGCAGTTGATGCCTCATGAGACGAGATATCCTATCCATGATCTAGAGTTGGGGGCAGTGATGTTCGCCCTCAAGATTTGGCGTCACTACCTGTATGCGGTTCGGTGTACGATATATACGGACCATAAGAGTTTGAAGTATTTGATGGATCAGCCCAAGCTAAATATGCGACAGAGAAGGTGGTTGGATGTGGTCAAGGATTATGATTGTGAGATCCTGTACCACCCAGGCAAGGCTAATGTTGTAGCCGATGCACTGAGCCGCAGGGCGGAGAGCACCCCGCTGCGGGATGTATGTTTGAGATTGACCGTGATAGCTCCAGTGTTGGACGCCATTCGTGGGGCATAGGCCGAGGCTGTGCAACCTGAGATGCAGAAGAAAGAGCGAGTTGTTGGTTTGATTTCAGAATTCGTTACCGATGGTCGGGGGCTTATGACATTCCAGGGGCGTATTTGGGTGCCATTTGTGGGAGGAACGCGTACCATTTTGATGGAAAAGGCTCATCGGTCGAAATTTTTGATCCATCCTGGGGCCACTAAGATGTATTTGGACCTGAGGAAAGAGTATTGGTGGCCCTGTATGAAGAGGGATGTTGTGTGGTTCGTTAAAAGGTGCTTGACCTGCCGTAGGGTTAAGGCCGAGCACCAAAGACCGCATGGTAAGTTGCAGCCATTGGAGGTTCCCGAATGGAAGTGGGAACAGATCACCATGGATTTTATCACCAAATTGCCAAGGACTGCCAGGGGAGTTGATGCAATTTGGGTGATTGTGGACAGGTTGACGAAGAGTGCTCACTTTCTTGCTATCAACGAGAGTTCTTCAGCAGAGAAATTGGCAGAAGTGTATGTGAGGGAAGTGGTGTCTCGGCATGGAGTGCCGATCTCGATTGTTTCAGACCGTGATGTGCGTTTCACTTCCAGATTCTGGAAGAAGTTTCACGAGGAGTTGGGTACTAGGTTGCATTTTATTACCGCATATCACCCCCAGACGGACGGGCAGAGTGAGCGGACGATTCAGACGCTCGAGGACATGCTCCGGGCATGTGTGTTGGATTTCGGGGGAAGTTGGGATACGTAATTTCCCTTGGCGGAGTTTTCCTACAACAACAGCCATCATTCGAGCATTGGTATGCCGCCCTTTGAGCTGTTGTATGGGAGGAGGTGTCGGACCCCCATTTGTTGGGGAGAGGTTGGACAGCGTGTGATGGGCAGTACAGAGATCGTGCTTCAGACGACAGAGCAGATCCAGCAGGTCAGACAGAGGTTGTTGACCGCTCAGAGTCATCAGAAGAGTTATGCAGACAGACGCCGGTCCGAGCTTGAGTTTCAGGTCGGTGACCTTGTACTCCTGAAGGTCTCTCCTTGGAAAGGAGTGATTCGATTCAGCAAGAGGGGCAAGTTGGGGCCCCGATATATTGGTCCATTCCGAGTAGTCGCGAGGGTAGGACGGGTAGCCTATCGTTTGGATTTGCCAGCAGAGTTGGGGCAGATTCACGACACTTTCCATGTGTCGCAACTGCGGAAGTGTATAACCGATGAGTCGGCAGTGGTTCCATTAGAGGATATTCAGGTGGATGCGAGCCTGAATTATGCTGAGAGACCAGTGGCAATCAGAGATCGGAAAATCAAGGTTCTGAGGAACAAGGAGATACCCTTGGTTTTGGTTCAGCGGCAGCATCGTAAGGGGTCCGAGATGACTTGGGAGCCGGAGCATGAGATGCGTGAGCAGCATCCGGAGTTATATGCAGAGCGAGACTTCGAGGGCGAAGTCTAGTTCTAGTGGGGGAGAATTGTAACAGCCCAAATTCCCAGGTATTATTCATTCTTATAATTTTTGGTGTTTTGTGAGGAGACTCAGCGAGTTGGAGCTCAAACTCGCCGAGTATGATCGCGGTTTGGGCAAGGGTTCGCGTCCGGACTCGGCGAGTCCACGCTGTTTAATGAAACCCTAATTTCCAGGGTATGAGACCTATTTAAAGGGGCTTATGGCCGTCATTTGCGGCCACCAACCCCAGAGAGAACCCTAAAGAGTCCTTGAGCGTTTTGTGAGAGAGAAGAGGAAGATCCTTGATTATTTGTGGGTGATTTTGCATATAGAAGAGGATCAAGGCAAGAGGAGACCAAAGAAGGTGCTAATCCAGTGATTCCTGAGCTCAGAGACTTCATTTTAGGTAACCATTCGTTCCTTTCTCAGTCCTTGGTGTAAATCTTAGAGTTAGGGTTTCTTTGTGGAATGATGCATGGAGTAATTGGCCTCTTCTTGTGTTGATGCTTTAGATCTGGACCCAAAGAGGTCCAGAGACTCTTTTCCCTCAAGCTTTATGAGTGTTAATGGAGGCCATGAGCTTAGAATAGCATTCTAGAGACCATATCATCAAATAAGGCCTTTGGACCTTTGCATGAGCACCAAGATTGTAACTTTACATGATGTATGTGCTTGGAAGGACTGGATCTATGAGTTAATGGAACGGATCTGACCTCAGGAGTGAGTTTGAGTTTATGCATGGCATAGACTCGCCGAGTCCGAAGAACAGACTCGGCGAGTAGCATGAAGATTGTCCATAACCACTTAGCGAGTGGTCTTGCCGAGTTAAGGGGTTGAATCAGTGAGTCAGGGAGAGTCAGAGAGGGTTGACGGGTGGACTGAGTCAAGCTAGAACTCGCCGAGTTGTTCTTGAGACTCGGCGAGTTGAGTCGTGGTGGCCCCGCGATTCATGCCAGGTGGAACTCGTCGAGTCAGGGAAGTACTCGACGTGTCAAGAGAGGATCCTAGGGAGTCAGTGAACACATATAGACTCGCCGAGTCGCTCTAGTGCACTCGCCGAGTCCGGTCAAAGTGGACCGTTGACCAGAGTTGACCAGTGTTGACTTGATAGGGGTAGTCAACCTTAGTTGTGAAAGTGTTATTTAGAGATATATTGTATTATAGGGGGATTATAGCTCGGGGGATCGAGCGCGAGTGATTCCGGGATTTGCGAGTTATCGAGATACGCGAGGTGAGTCTTCTCACTATACTTTACCTTGAGTAGGTAATCAGAGTTATGTGACAGAGTATTTGTATGCTATATGTATGTTATGTGTTGTACTGCATTATTTCTATGTGATTTATGTTGTGCATGTTTATAGAGTTAGAACCGGAAGGTTCACAGAGTTAGAACCAGAGGGTTCACAGAGTAGGGTCCACGGACCCACAGAGTTATAGCCTCGAGTGGCTAATATGTGTTATGTGTGTTATTTTGGGGAACTCACTGAGCTTTATGCTTACAGTGTTGGTGTTATTTGTTTCAGGTACTAGTGATGACCGTGGGAAGGCGCCGACTTGATCAGTACACACACACGGGATTTTTATGTCATCAGATCTTGGGATTTTTATATAGCATGGATTGAGTTTCAAACATTAATGTTTTATGAATGTTTAATAGTTTGTGTTTTTATGAAATGCGAAAAATTGTTTTGAAATTTACGGTGTTACATAGCCCCTGGCGGGGTCCATGGGGCAGAGAAAAACTGTTATATGACAGTTTTGACAGTTTTTTCAGATAAGGAAGGTTTATAACCAATTTTAGTCACTTTTCTGGTACTCACGAAATTACACCATCTCATTCTCTCTTTCTTTTCTCTCTGATTTTATCTAAGTCTTATCCAATTAAGGATTTGGGAGTACCACCCAAATACTTCGATTTGAAAGTGATTATCACGATTCTCAGATTTCAAAGTGCCACTAAACCATATATCTAACATAAAACACCCTTAGAATGAAATTATATGGTATTTTTTTAATTATATTTAATTTAATAATATGTATTGTTCACTTTCCAAAAATAAGTAAAATGATTGGTGCACAATGATTCATACATTCATACAATACTTAGTTTGAATAGAATAACCTAAGCATATATATATATATATATATATATATATATATATATATATATATATATATATATATATATATATATATATATATATATATTCAATAGAGAACCATAATTAACCATGGAACCAAGGAACCAATCGTGACCATCGGAAATCATAACGATCAACGGCCAAGAAAATAGATGTACACTTTTACATTGGACGCACATACACCGGATTATACCAAAAAAATCCACCCTTTACAAAAAAAAAAAAAAAAAAAAAAAAAAACCTACCACTTTTTTTCGTTTAAAATTTTTTTAGGCCATGTTTTTTATCAAAAAAAAAAAAACGAATATACCGTTGTTCATGATTTTTCGTCCTCTTTCCATAGAGATCCATGATGATATATAAAAAACGAACTTTTTTTTTCGAAAAAAACTCACTTCATTTTCTTTAATGAAAAAAGTTAAGGTCTATTTTTTATAGAAAAAAATTAATAAATATATCAAAATTCATATTTTTTGTACTTTTTAAACATAGATTCATATTTATATTAAAAAAAAAACGATATTTCAGTTCAGATTCACATTGTGAACTTGTTCAAATTCATATTGTAAACCTGTTCAGATTCACATTGTGAACCTCCTCAGATTCACAGTGTGTATAATAATAAATCAGATTCACAGTGTGAATCTGAACTGATCGGAGCTTTTTCACATTGTGAATGTTAAAATTTAAAATATTTACAATTCAGATTCACAATGTGAATCTACACTGATCGAGGGTTTTTTTTGTGAACCTTCTCAGATTCACAATGTGAATCTGAACTGTTCGAGGATTTTCATATTGTGAATGTTAAAAATTGAAATATTTACAGTTTAGATTCACAGTGTAAATCTACACTGTTCGAGGTTTTTTTTTTTTAATCGGTGTTGATGTTTATTAATAGAGTACAAAAAATTAATATTTTTGGTATAATTAGTTTTTTTTATAAAAAAAAACTTAAATATTGAAAAAAATAAGAAAATTAAGTGGGTTTTTTTTCGAAAAAAAAAATCGTTTTTTATATATCATCATGGATCTCTTTAGAAAGAGGACGAAAAATCGTGAACAATGGTATATTCAGATATTTTTTCGATAAAAAACATGACCTAAAAAAAATTTTAAATGAAAAAAAGAAAATGGGTTTTGTTATAATCCGGTACATGTGCGTCCATTATAAAAATTTACAACCCTTCATTTTGCTGTTGATCGCTTTATATTCCGACACTTTGGATTGGTTCCTTGGTTCCTTGAATAATGATGGTTCTCTATTTAACCTCTCTCTCTCTCTCTCTCTCTCTCTCTATATATATATATATATATATATATATATATATATATATATATATATATATATATATATATATATATATATATATATATATATATATATATATATATATATATATATATCGTATGCTTTTACATTTTCCAAACCATATTCTTAAGCAATACCAATAGTAATCTCATTTAATACAACTTTTTTTATATAAAATCTAAAAAAAATAAAATAAATAAATAGTTGAAGCTTGTGTTAAAAAAATCAAAGCAAAGAATAAAGTTTAAAAAAATTATGAAACCTAACATCACCACAGTCGGAGGCCTACCGCCGACGACCTACTTCCGGCCGGTAACCACCATCCAGATCGAGAACATAAAGGGAGAGCCAAAAAAGGAAAAACGACGTACGTCGTTGCTCACTGTCAGACAATTGCGAATAGCCTCGTTTCAGGCGGCATGCAAAGTACTCTCTCTCCTTTCACTTTTGGAAAGACGGCCTTCGTTGCTGCTCCGTCGGACCAAAGTTATCAACGTCGTTCAAAGCAATCAACTGCTAGGGTGTCCTAAACAAGAGAAAAGTATTTTATTTCATGGAGTTGAAATTAGGTCGTGAAGATCAGCACGTCTTTTGTCTCTCTCCAAATTTGAATGGCCTATATTGAGTTTGTGTTTGGGGGTGCTTCTCCGATTAGCTTATTGATTTTTCAAAAAAGCTAATAAATTAAAAAAGATATTTGGGTTGTTCCAAATGTTGTTCAAAAAACTTTTTTTGATATGCAAAATAAGAGATTTTCAAAAAACTGCAAGATCCTAATTTTTTGATGGTTTATAGCTTGTTAACTTTTTTTTTCCCATTATTTACTTCTAAAAAGGTAAACAAAACACTTTTTAAAAGCAACTTATTGACTTTTTTACTTTTCTCATCATAACCTAAAACACTTTTTAAACTTATTTAAAAAAAAACCATAAGCCAATAATAGTTTTATCAAAAGCACATTAAAAAACACTTCTAAACACACCTCTGACTATTTTTTCATTTACCTACCAACATGGGATTTTAATGAGTGTCTAAATTTGTTTTTTACCATTATTGTTATTATACTGTTATTATTTACCGACCCATGGAATAAAAAGAATTCCTCATTCACAACATATAATGTTATTAATTTTTTAAATTATTCCAAAAAAATTGTGAGTGATTGACTTTTTCTTTAAACCTAATTCAAAAATATTTTGTGAGTGATCAATTTTTTTGTTGAAGTTTCATTTTTGCTTGTGGTTTAATCTTAAAGTGTTATCACAATTTGTTTTTGTGTTTACATTAACTAGAGGAAGCCCACCAACACCATTGACGCGGGTTTGAAAGGGTTTGTACCGGGTTGGATTTTTTTTCCTTTTTTTTAACATAATAACATCTTGATTTCATTTTTATCCTAATTTAATCGAAAAATCCATTCCATTACAATAACATAATCCAAGTTTTAAACCACAATGTCAATATGAACCCGGGCATCCCCTATCTAATCACAGTTCTTAAATCAAGGAAGAATCAAAAGCCATCAGGAAAAAGTTTTAAAGTTAAAAATTCACAGGATTTAACAAAATAGTCAAAAAAAAAAAAATTGTATAGATACAAAAGTATATAATCATTTTTATGCAAACCCCAGCATCCTTTATCTACGATAAATTCAAAAAATGTCTGCTCTTTTTAAAATGGGTAAATTGTAAGAAATAAAAACTTACTTTATTCTTTTTATCAATATAATCAATAGACTTTATTTTTTACCCACAATAATAACAAACGGCTTTCAAAACTCTTCCTTTATCAAGGTTACCTAAAGCAAAAAAAAAAAAAAAAAAAAAAAAAAACCGTATAAAAGTCAATGTAATTGAGGTTAGAAAGAGCCGGATGAAAAAAGAAGCAAGTTATTTATCTAAATGACTCATACGTATAAATTGTTAGGACAGAAATATACAATCAATAATTCTAATTGAAATAAAACAAACGAATTCAAATATATTTAATATATAAGAATCAATTTACAAAAAACATACTTGTTTGATGATTACACATAAATTTAATCACAAAATGTAGAGATTGAGGTCTGCCTTGCAGTGTCTTAAGACAAAAATTTCCCTTATATGGATCTGTCAAGAGGATACAACAATCAACCAAGATTTTCTCTTGATTTTGACGAAATTTACTATGTTCCCTTCATTGCATGAGGAATACGACTTTATATGAGGAATATTTGTATGGTTTTTTTTTTCTGAACCCGAAATCTGTTCTTTGGTGATGTATTTATAGGTATAGAGTGACTGGTTTTCCCTCCAAAAACTGCTAACCGAAAATAACTATCAAAACAGTTAAAATGAATTTAACAGATTTTTTTAATAAATAATAAAAGTCAAAATCGGAATTAATATATATAAAATAATGTAATTAGTCAATGAGATCCCAAGAGGCCCAAGGCCAATCTTTTGACCATTATATATATATATATATATATATATATATATATATATATATATATATATATATATATATATATATATATATAATCTAAGCCTTTCAAGACTATTTTGACTAACCCAATCACCAAATCCAACCCAATCCCTCTAGTCCAAGCCTTTGATCTAATTCGTAAACAACTAGTAGGAGGCTTTTTAAGGGAGTATAGAGTTCCTCTTTCTTCCAATGTATGAGAGTTTTCCATTTAACAAAGTTCCAACATAAATTCAATATCGGACCATGGGGGGCTTAGAGGGGGGCAAAGTGGGCAGCTGCACAGGGCCCAATTTTTTTTCATTATATATTTTTATTTAAAAATACAAAATTATAATAAAGATAAGGGCTTTTTTTTCTTGTTCGTCCCGGGCCTTTAAGAATATTTTATTTTTCAGGACCGGCCCTGTACCGGACAGCGGGTTTTTCAAGCTACACACCTTCATAAACACATAAATGTGACAATGAAACAAAAATAGGGAAAACTGCAATAAAGTCCCTATGTATTGCCCGTATAATCGATTTAGCCCTTATATATATTTTTTTGCAATTTAGTCCTAAATACTTGTAAACGTAATCAAAACGGGATATTTAATAGGTTAGCCGGTATCTAACTGATGTGGCAGCTTACGTGGAAGTCATCATGTTAAATAACATCCTATGTGCCATTTAAGAGGGCTAAATCATTGAATCGAGCTCGTCTTCTTCATTCTCCAGTCAAAGGAGCGAACGATTAGGGCAAATTGGCAACAGGAAATCGATGTCGAGTTCATCAAGCACCAACGTCAGAATGTGCTAATGTGGAGATAGGGTTGGAATGTGGACATCATGGACTCGAAAGAATCCAGGTCGGAGGTTTTTTGGTGGCCCAAATTACATGGTATAGAATCTTCAAATCTCACTCAAATTCTTCTAATCCTCTAAAATTCCCATTTTTTTATGTTAAAAACATGCATCTTGCTATGTTATGTAGGATGAAGAGAAGGACTGTGGGTATTTTCGTTGAATTGACCCACCACTATTGAATATGTGGTATAAAGAAAGAATGTATGAGTTAGGAGCTGTTGCTGATGGGGGTGTAGCTATTCCTTTCAATAACCCTGTTAATGAAGGTGAAATACCTGTTGATGGCCCTATTGCCCCTGTGAATGTTGATGTCCCTATTGCCCTTGTGAATGCTCTTGAACCTGATAATCAAATTGCAATGCGTGAGAATACACATGTGCCTAGTAATGAATTTGGATTCTGCAAGTGGATGATGGTTTGTTTCGTTTGTTTCATTGTAGGGATGATGTATGCTTAGTTTAGTGTAAGTTGTAGGGTATTATGGTATGGTAGGGATGATGTAATCTTTTGGTTTGTTATCATGATGTAATAGATAAATGTTCTTGTAGATCATGTAATGTTTTGGTTAATGAAATGGCAATATGTTATTATGGTTTGCATAAATGGTGTACACTTGACAAATATAACCATGATTTAACAATTGGTGTTATTATGGCAATATGTTATTATGGTTTCCAAATCTGGGACACAGTTTGTCTCCTTCTTTTCTTCTATACTTTATTCCCTTGTTACATTTATTATAACAAGAAATCTTAAAAAATCTCTTCTTTTTTCTTTATCTATTTGTTAGGCTGGTCAAGAATCATTTAGATCAATAACAAGATCTTACTACAGAGGTGCTGCTGGTGCCCTTCTTGGTTTGCATAAATGGTGTACACTTGACAAATATAACCATGAAGTATGCACACTTGTGGCTAAAATAATTAAACAACAAACTCCAATATGTCATTACCAACCATGTTAAGGGCATTCACAATGTTTCAATGTGTTTACAAAAGATGTACAAAATATGGTTATCAATAATTTAAGGGCATTCACAAAAGTAGCATTCACAAAAGATGCACAAAAGTAGCATTCACAAAAGATGTACCAAAATACCCTTACTACCCTTAACACCCTAACACCCTAATCCAACTCCAATGCTGAATTTGAAGAAGTCCCAACACATCCCATCTTCTTCAACTTGGTTTTAACAATCCTCTCAGAGGGCCTTCTTCTTTTCACAATCCTAAGGTGTACTGGTAATTCATGGGTGTCATTAATGCCTTCTTCTTCTTCTTCTTCACTTTCTGGTAGTGTCTCAGGGATAATTTCTTCAGCCCCATCTTGTGTCTCAGTCTGAGGTGGATACTCCTCTTCCTATAAAACATCAAGCAATTAATAACATAAATGAATGTAAACGTTAAGGTAATATAGAGGGTTTACCATAGACATAGGAAGAACTTGTTCAATAGTGTCATTGTAATCATTGAGTTGTTTCATATGTGAATCTGTCAGACTAAGTGACTTTTTTATTTCTTCAGTTGAATACCCTGATAGTTTCAAATCTTGCATTTGCCTTCCATAAATGGACTAAATATTTTTCAGGAATAGTGTCATCCTCATTTGCAACTCCACCACCTTCAACTTCAGCCACTCCACCACCTTCAATTCCATCAAATGTCTTACTGCCCCTACCACCTCTTTTACTACCCCTACCGCCTCTCTTACTACCCCTACCACCTCTGTTAGCCACTACACCACCTGTGTTACCCACTGCACCACCTCTGTTACCCCCTCTACCACCTCTACTACCCCTTGCACCACCTCTACTACCTCTGACACCACCTCTAGTCCAATGACTGATATCAGGATCCAATCTTGGTCTACCCATTTTTTTTCTTGGGTTTAGATTCTGGTGTGACCTTGGGATTCTTACAGGATGCCTTGTTATGACCCCTTTGAAGACAATTTTTGCATTGGAATGTCCTTCCTATTCCAGTAACCTTCATCTTATTTTGGGAGTATTTGTCTTGAGATTCAGTGGCATGCCTCTTTCTTTTCAGAGTTGGTCTCCCTGGCATTCTTCTAGCTAAAGGGGGTAGAGGCTTTATGTATGATGTTCTAAGCCATAAATTTCTACCATTCACAGGCAGTATATTGTTTGCATATATGGCCTTGAACCTGTCCACATTAAACCACTCACTTATGAAATGAACAGGATCTTGTCCAGTGAATAATATTGCACACTGTGCATGTACACATGGAATTCCTGAGATATCCCAAAGCCTACAGCTACACACTCTGCTTTGTAAGTTAACCACGTACCCTTCTAATCCATTCCTGGCTTCAAAAATAGATGGTCCACTTGGATTCACATTCCAATTCCTACAATGGCATTACTAAATGAAATCATAACAATGAAATTAGAATAATGATAACAAGGAACAATAAAAATGCTAAGACAAACCTCAAATCCTCTCCAAACTTGTTCATTTTTTTATAGCAGCTGGACAAACCACTGATTCCCACTTTTCTGCCTTTTGTAACATATGGTAGAACCTATCCATCATGTACAACCTAATTTCTTCAAACATTGCTAGAAGGGGTTTCTTTCTAGCATCCAATATGATGGTGTTGAAGCACTCTGCAATGCCATTTTCAACTGCCTCACATGCTACATCAGTCCTAAAAAATGCCCTGCACCATGTGTGAGGATCTCTTGCGATCAAATGTTCATAAGCATTTGGATTAACCTCTTTTATATCATCCATTTTCCTCAGAAATTCACTCTCTAAAGTTGATAAGGAAGTTGCCCAGAACATATTCTTGAACTCCACTCCAGAATAGGTCTTCCTAAAGTTAGCATATATGTGTCTTGCACACTGTCTATGCTCCACATTTGGTAGGACTTCCTTGGTCGCTTCAAGCAATCCCTACAATTTAATGAATACATAAACATATAAGATGATGTTAAGGAAAAATCATAAATATGCTAAGAAATTACAAACCTTATGTTGATCAGAAATTACAGTAAACCCTCCTCCATCTAGCAGATTAAGATCCTCTGTGAGCAGTTCCAAAAACCATTTCCAAGTAGCTTTGTTTTCAATGTCAACAACTGCCCAAGCAATTGGATAAACTTGGTTGTTTGCATCCTTCCATATTGTTGTGAGTAATTCTCCTTTACATGTCCCTTTCAAGAAAGATCCATCTAGACCAATTACCCTATGACACCCTATTTTCCAACCTTCCTTGATTGCTTTAAAACACAAATACATCATGTGAAAGTATGTTGTTTGATCTGGATTTACAGTGACACCAACTTGGACAGTGCTACCAGGATTTGACCTTAGTAACTCATGGAAATAGTCCCACACCCTAGCATAATGTTCTGTGAGTTTACCATCTATAATGGTCATTGCTCTACACCTTGTTCTGTAAGCCTTAGACCAAGACACACCACAATGAAATTTGGTCCTAATTATTGATTGCATCTCCTTACACTTCAAGTTAGGTTTCATTATCAACTCCTTCAAAAAGTGTCTTGCTAGCCATCTGGGACTCAGTAATTTTGAAATATTGAAATTTCTAACACATTTGTGCTCATCGACTAAGGTTTTAATCTGAAAAGACCTTTCTTGAGTCATCCAGGAAGCATGAACTCTGAATGGGCAGGGTTGAGACTTCATCTTAGAACCACATTTGGCAGTTAATTTCACAGTGTCACACTTCGCAAATTTAATGTTATACCCTGACTTAATAGCATAATTAGTGAGACATTGTTGCAACTGATGTGGTGATTCATACCTTTCACCAAGAAGGGGCTTCATCTTATTCCACTTAATTGATGGGTCGTGAATGGGGAAGCCTGCACCAACCGCATCTCCCAAATCAAGATCATTAGCCCCTGCTGTGTCGTCGATTTCCTCTTCTGAACCAAACCCTTCTTCATCTTCATCAACTAAGTCATTGTCTTCATCGGCTTCATTATCTTCATAATCAGAACTGAAGTTAAGGAAAGCATCCTTGCATCTCTCTTTACCCTGTGTCTTGAAATCATCTTCTTCTATTTCCACATCTATGTGCTCAGTATTGAGCACCTCCTCATCATCTTCGTATTCTTCAGAGTCGTATTCTTCAGATGACTCATGGTGAACTTCTTCTAATTCGACAGCCATTGGGTTTTACCTTCATTTCTCTCAGTAAAACCTTACTTCCTTCGTGTATCACTCTGTAAAAACCCTAACTTTTCTCTCAATCGATTTACCAGACATCGAATGCAGTGGAAATGGAAGGATAAAACTCACTTGTACACGTAAGGTGCCACATGCGCATAGTATCGGTGGGATACCGGCTAACCTATTAAATATCCCGTTTTGATTACGTTTACAGGTATTTATGACTAAATTGCAAAAAAAAAAAAATATAAGTGCTAAATCGATTATACAGGCAATACATAGGGACTTTATTGTAGTTTTCCCAACAAAAATAATCAAAAAGTAGCAAAATGCTTTTATTGATATGTTTTCCATAGCATCATACTTTCATTTCTTCTTATTACTTACAATACCCTTTTATTATTAACAGTCAATATCTTTTGTGTCAAGAAATAATCTAAGAACTAAATATGTTCATAAAACGTGATGACTCGTTTAATTATCTTGCTTATTCATTTCCACTTTCATTGCATTACATCCAACCAATAAAAAAGTTATTATTTGTTATGATGGTTTATTCTAAAACAATTTAACACCTAGAAGATAATAAACAATTATCGTCGAAGCCTAAAAATATAGGATAATAAGTTCCAGAATCTCCATGTATCAAATTCTGTGTGTTGGAAAACCAAGGTGACGCGTAAACTAATAAAATCATTACAAAAGTATGTTAACAAAACACAAAAGAAATGCAGTAAAAGATGTTTAATTCTATCTGACATCATCACTTGATGTTTAATAGAGAAACGACTTAATCTCATAATCTACGTATGGGTGTTTTTTTTAAATCTCATAATTTACTATATTAGCCCTAAAAATAGAAGCAAAGCAACAATTAACGAAAGGAATGCTTCGTTTTTGTTCAATTTTTAGCATATCAATAACTTACAGACAAAGAACTTCAAAAAGAATAAAAGCGGACAAAATTAAATTGCTACAAAAATTTGAGTGAAATACAAAAGAAGAATAAAAGGGATAAGGAATTGAATGTAGTGGTAACATCGACTCCAAAGAAAAGCTGGATGCATTCAGGAATCAACACGCAAGAATAGTAGGTAGCAAACAGGAAATCAAAACTTGAATGAAATCCATCGAGCCCTAACCGTATATTAGAAAGTGAAGAGGTGTGTGAAATCGGCGATATGATGGATTAAACGGTGGAGGGTTTTAATTTTCTAGAACACCTTGATACCGTATGAAGGAAGACAATCCAATATCGAATATCCATATGATTGGAGGGAATAGCGGTGTGATGACAACAGTAACACCAAAACGTCATGTACCATTTGATACACAGTATGGACCAAAATTGTCAATATATATATATATATATATATATATATATATATATATATATATATATATATATATATATATATATATATATATATATGGTAAAGTGAATATACCTAACAACCTTATATAAGCTTAGGTACCTAACTCCATAATACTACATCGGTTTGTATCATATTTACATTGTAGTTGCCTAAGGTTCTTAAACTTCAACCACATAACTTGATTACTTCCAAAATCATTGGACTTTCAACAATATCTTTCTTTTACATCACGTCTTTCTATCGAATACCACCTGATGGGCTTCATATCCTACCGCTACAAATGAAAGGATGTAGGAGAAATATAATGATGAATTTCCAAAAAAAAATTATGTAAATCAAGTTTAGGGATGAAGTTTAAGAATCTTGAATGATTGCAATGAAAATTTAATGCAAAATGACGTAGTTTGATGAGGTTAGGTACCTAAGCTTATATATTCACTTTACCCATATATATATATATATATATATATATATATATATATATATATATATATATATATATATATATATATAATGTGGATTGTAACTATTGTGTGGATGTAAGGATCATTTGTGGTCCAAACATTTTTCCTAAATTAAATTATATTTAAAAATGGAAATTATTGGATTCAAAGGGATAATTGATTTTTTAATTTTAAAAATTATGATTGTTTTTTAGTTAATTCAAATCGAACATATTTTTTTAATCATAAACGATCTGATTCTGATAGAATGATATTCGGACAAAATACATATTCTGATTTAATGAACATTTTGAAAAATTACAAAATTTTGAACCATGAGTTGAAGAATAATAACAAAAATTACATTAACTCTTATAGAATACGGGTACAATTACTAAGAATTACATTTATTGATAAAGAATAAAACTAAAAAAACTTTCAAATCGGGAAAGAAAACATCAAAATCTAACAAAGACACTAATACATTCTAAAAGAATAATGTTGCTTGGAATCACTTTCAATTTTGTGGTCCGTTCTTCAGGCATCAACTTCTGCGAAAACAAAACCAAATTATAGTTTAGAATCCAATAATGCATTAGCAAATGAAAAATAAAAAAACTAAATTCCTTTGGAAAATATGCGGACTTGTGAATTGCACCAAAACCAATAACCAAGAATTGTAGAACATGCATAAATCAGTAAGAAAATATACATATTCCATTCCAACGGGTTTTGGCGATGAAAATTCGAGCAGGTGGAAGAAAATTTGTTCCTTCTCTCTGTATTAAGGGCATCTCGTAGAATCCTTGCATAAACCTTTGAGCTAATTGATTATTCGCGTTTCGATCTCCATCACTCGGACACCCAATTTCACCCACTATGATTCCCATATTTGTGAATCCATTCTTTTGTATGGCCCAGACGAGGGTATTGCAGTTGACATCAAACATATTTGTGTAGGTGGTGTCGCCGTCGTTCACCAAAGTTGTGTTTCCGTCGAAGAACGCGTATTACATCGAAAAATTGGAGTCGATGTAGATGATGGGTTTGAGCCATAAGAACTTTCCTATGTGCACATGCAAACCCTAATGCTTGGATCTAGGTTACTCTAATTGAACATGAAATGTATCCAAGGCTTACAATTCTAGATCTAATGTAAACAATTGAATCATATCATATGAAATCAGATCTAGAAAATACCTTAAGTTGATTGCTTGAAACTTCTTGTTCTTGGAGCTTAGAGTCACAATTGTCACTCCTCTAATGGCTTACAAACACCAACTAGCAAGAGGATGATCTTGAGAGAGAGAGAGAGAAGGTGAGAAATCGGCTCTAGGGTTTCTTGCTTGAATGAATGGCCGAGTTCCTTCACCCTAGGGGTCTATATATACTATGAGCTACTAGGGTTTCACCCTTAACCCTAATTGAATAACTTAGGCCCTAAGCAATCCAAAGATCCTCCTAGATATGAGGCTTGGACGATTTTAAGGTATCCTAACCCTAAAATCCGTCCACCCTAATATCCATAAGGATACATAGCCCAAAAC
Source organism: Lactuca serriola (assembly GCF_051521515.1). Classification (NCBI taxonomy): domain Eukaryota; kingdom Viridiplantae; phylum Streptophyta; class Magnoliopsida; order Asterales; family Asteraceae; genus Lactuca; species Lactuca serriola. The sequence goes on along the minus strand of NC_136410.1, from coordinate 164,491,303 downwards.
ACAACTATCATACATTTGACAGTTTATGCCCCTTTATTCAGTTAATCTCTTAAGTCACCAAATTAATTCTCAATTAATTTATGACTTATATCAATCAAATAATATTATTATTCCTTTAATATATTATTCTCATAATATATTAATAATATCTCATCTCTCTTTACAAATCATCATGTCAAGTTGCTATGGTGAAGGCAACCCAAAAGGACCATGCACAACCGGGTCAAGTACTTACCAAATATACTTACAGCCTTAGACACTAATCCCACAGTCTCCCACTTGGATAAGTCTAGTAACTATATATGCAAACACAATCCGATTAGCAATCGTAGCTCTCAAAGATGTTGTCAAACTCTGATCTTATCAGTATCCTATCCTTCAGATAAGGGATCGTACAGTCCTCTGTTTAGATATTGTGCGGACAATCCCATGGAACTTATTGTCCAGCAGTTGGTTTCTCGATCTCAGATTCATTTGACAAAGAACTTAATTGAACACATCAATTCAGTCCTGATCGGGCCCGACACATAAGTCAAATCAAATCATCAAGGGGCCCTGATATCGCTTTTACCCTCTTAGGATAAAAGTAACAGATAAACTTCAACTTATATGCATTTACTATTTACTAATCAACTATACACAACAATGCGTTTTATGACATCAATTTACTGATGCGGTTTCACATTGTCAATGCACAACCAATTAATAAACAATAAACCATATATCTTAGTTTTAAGACCATATGATATTATCGTCTTGCGATCACTTGTGTTGCATTCCATAAAGTGATTCCAGCAAGCGCGGGTTTATTCTAATGCTCAAAACTTGTTCATAAGCACTCATGAACGTTGCAGCAAACCTTTGTTATGTCTAATACCTTTTAGACAATCTACACATCAATTCCTGACAATCTTCATTCATACTTACTTCCAACATATTAACGATTGTGGACCATTCGAATAATTCGATTATTCTTAATAACTCAATTATTCAGGAAGTCAAAACATGCAAAGTGAAACAATAGTTAAACAATCAACATAAGACAATAGCTTTACTTATAAATAATACTCCTTTATTTAATCATCAAATGTCAATTACATTTATCTATTACATGTTTCCAAACTATCTAATTTAAACTAATATCGTCTTTCAGCCCAATGCTCCTATCGTGCTGCAAATGCTTAACCCTACTCAGTCCCTTCGTAAGCGGATCTGTTGGGTTATCCTCTGACGATACCCTCTTTACTACGAGGTGTCCTTCTTCTACTCGATGTCTAATAAAGTGATATTTTTTGTCGATATGCCGAGATCTACCATGATCCCTCGGTTTCTTGGTCAAGGCAACCGCTCCTTCATTATCACAGAAAATTTCCATAGGCTCCTTTATGGCAGGCACAACTCCAAGGTCACCAATGAAGTTCTTCAACCACATTGCCTCCTTTGACGCTTCGCTCGCTACAATGTACTCTGATTCGCACGTTGAATCAACTACGGTTTCTTGCTTGGAACTTTTCCAAGTCACTGCTCCTCCATTAAGGGTAAAGACCCAGCCCGGCTGCGAACGGTAGTTGTCCCCGTCGGTCTGGAAGCTGGCGTCACTATACCCTCACACCTTTAAGTCATCACTCCCTTTGAGGACTAAAAACCATTCATTGGTCCTCCGAAGGTACTTAAGTATATTCTTTACCGTAATCCAATGAGCTCTGCCAGGGTTCCCTTGATATCTACTGACCATGCTCAAAGCAAAGGCTACATCAGGGCAAGTACAAGTCATAGCATACATGATTGAGCCAACTGCGGAAGCGTAAGGTACTCGGCTCATCTCAGCTATCTCGGCTTCTGTACTCAGACTTTGAGTCTTACGCAATTTGGCATTACTTTGTATCGGTAGTTCTCCCTTCTTTGAGTTTTCCATACTAAAACGTTTTAGTACCTTATCCAAGTAAGTATTCTGACTAAGTCCTATTAGTCTCTTACTTCGTTCTCTCACTATCTGTCACGCCCCAAAACCGGAACGGCGGAAACGTTCTGGGGTGGATGACTTCATGTCAAGTATCACAACACATGCATTATAGTAATCGAAGTACAACAAAACATTGCATTAATAGTAATAGTTTTACATGATTTACTTTACAATAAATCAAAGTAATACAAGTAAATAATATAGGTGCAGCTTGGTACTAAATTGTCTTCGTCAGAAGCTCCGGGGATGTACATGTCTAATGCTGACCTGAGAATACAAGTTATTTGAAAGAAAGTATCAGCATTTTTACAAATGTTGGTAAGTTCATAAGTATTTAGTGTCATTTTATTCAAATAACTTTAATAAAAGTGGTAGTTTTAGAGTATCCATTAAGTTAGAGTCCTTTCCAGAAAATCCTATATTTTCTTTAATAAAAGCAGTCTTCTACCAAGACTGGACGAAGTTATGTGGTAAAAAGTAGTTTTCCCTTAATCGCTATCACTATCAAAATATAGAATTTGATTATTAAAGAAAGCAGGAGAAATCAGGGAAAATAACATATGCCTCAGCAGTGAAGACTGTTGACTAAGGCAAGAGGAATCATAGACTCCAGGAGAGTATCAAATGAACGACACGCCTGGCTCAGTCTAACAAAAGAGACACAGACCCCAGACAGTACCAAATGAAAGGTACGGCTAGCAAGGTCTAAAAACAGAGGATACAGACCCCAGACAATATCAAATGAAAGATACAGCTAGTAAGGTCTAAAACAAGAATACAGACCCCAGACAGTATCAAATGAAAGATACATCTAGTAAGGTCTAAAACCAGTGTGACTCTGATAGTGGGTTTCCAGCATACAGTGTAAAATACCGCTACCTTAAGGCCATGAATTATAAGGTAACTTGGGATACTCGTAACCATACTAACCGACACTAGAGTACCTGACGCCCTACAAGCGTCAATATAAAATATGACATTTGTCACCCCTTGGCTTGGTAGGCCGTGGACTGTAGCTAGCAGTCAGGGTGCGGGGGTGTCAATCCCGTATAGATATATACACACAATGTCTGCTCTCCCTACAGGAGGCTCTGGTTACCAACTAGATGACAAAGAAGGCCGTGTCCCGAAGATGCATCCCAAATAGTGGGTAGTGGGTTTCCAATATAAGTGTTGAACTAGAGGTAGAGACTCATAACTGAACTGACTAGAGTGAACCTATATGTCTATGCTCGTATACATAATATATAACTAATGAATCAAACGACCTTCGGACGGCCATCCGATCCCACCAGACCACATCTCAACGAAGAAAAGGAAATAGGGCGAACAAGCCTTCCTAAGTCCTTCACCCATTATTTATATGCATCTATACAAGCATAGGCATACATCCAACTACGCTTGAGTGTGTAACAAGTGAAAACGTATCGTGAATTATAACCAAATCATGATGTATAACCGAGTTGTGTGGAATAACCAAATCATGATGTATAACCGATTCGTGTGGAATAACCAAATCATGATGTGTAAACGAACAGTGTGGAATAACCAACTCGTGATGTATAAGCGAATCGTGAAGCAAAAGTGTCATCAAGTATAAGTGTACCCCGGAGTGGAATCGTTAATAGGTATAAGTGAAACGGAAACGAAATCAAGTATAAGTGAAGAATAAGCATATCACTAGGTAAAAGCGCATCACATAGGAGTTTAAACTAAGTAGACGTGAAGCAGTGGTATCAAACATGTGAGGGTATATAACATGAAAGAAAACCTTGATGAAAAACCTGAGCAAAAGCTTTATACTTAAGAAAATCGCAACTTAGTATTCTTTGATAAAATAAGTTTGAAAACCTTTAGAAACCCTTTAGGAACCTTTATAAACAAGTTTTAATGAAACTTTGATAAAACACTATAAGTAAAAGTTTTGAACAAGTGAAAACATTTTAGAAAGCCATTTATAGTATCCTACTCGGTAAAACAGTTTACAGTGTGGTAAATCCTTGTGCATGCGGGTTAACAATCACATGTGATTGATATGATAACTGGCATGTTTAACTTGTATTCCCCCTTATAAAACATGTAAAAACATTTAAAAGGTTCATTCAGGGGTATGAACTCACCTGGTGTAAGTGGATCCGACGAAGGTGCCGGTTGGGTGCTCGGTGTCAAGTAAAGACTTGGACACACTTAGTGACCTATTTAACATATGATAACATATGTTCACATACAATTAGTACATTTAATACTAATTAGACAAGTATACACTTCCTAAGTGCGAAAACACTTTTAATTAAGCGTTTGGGGTGTCCCGGGTAACATCTAAGGGCTTGAATGGCTTAGGAATGGAGTTTACTCTTCAAGAGTAAACTCTATATATAGAGTTCACGGCCCTGGGACAAATCCCCATGAGTTTACGGCCGTAAACTCATGGTGAGGGTGTTCTAGGATGCTTAAAGGCCTTATATCAATTGTGGAATTTTGCTAGGTCAAAATATAAAAGGTATGAATGGATTTAAGGCACTTAAATGGACCAAATGGGAGTTTACGGCCCCAACCAAGGGAGTTTACGGCCGTAAGCTCCTATTGACACATTCCTTGGGTGTTTTAAGGGCTTAAGTGATAGAGAATAAATCCTATGTATTTTCCCAAGTCAAATGAAGGAGTTTAGGCACCATTTGGACACCTAATGGGAGTTTACGGCCCATGAACCACCTCCATGGGAGTTCATGGCCGAACTCCTACTCCCTTAGTTTTATTAAAGTTTAAGGCTTTTACAATGATGGTATTGCTTCAAGGTATTTTTCCAAGGCCATAGGGGGTGTTTGGGGCATTTCTAGCACATAATCTTGAGTTTACTCCCCATGAAGGGGAGTTTACGGCCCAAGCACAATCTTGGGCAGTAAACTCATGTTTACTCCCCAAAATGCTAGTTCAAGGTGTTCTAAGTCCAATTCCATAAGCCTACAAGTCATATCTAAGCCTTAGGGACAATTTGGAGGGGCTTTGGGGCTTAAAACCCCCATTAAATGGTGTTTACGGTCCAAGAGTGTTCTTGGGCCGTAAACACATCATTTTGCCCCTATTTTATGTTTTAAACTCGAATTTGTAGGCTAGATAAGCTATATAAAAAGTTAGGATAGTTTACCTACTTGTTTGGGGCTTGAAACGGACGATTTTTGGCTCGGGAAAAAAGTTGTAGAGAGAGAGTTTAGAGAGAGAGTAAAAAGGTGGAAATGGAGTTTACTCTCCCTTATATAGGGGTTGGAGTTGAAGCTCAGTGGAAATCTATCCAATACTGCCGTTAAACGGGGCTTTTGGTAGCACCCGATTTAGTGGTCGTAATAAAATTTAACTTTTTCCAAATTAATATGGAAATATAAAGTAATTGTTTTATTTATTTTATTATGACTATAACGACATAAAAATATAAATAAATAAAACATTTATTTATTTGGTGACCTTTAATTAACGGAGCTTTTATAAAATGGAATATTCTATTAACGGTAACGGGGTAATGTAACGGAATAAACTTTGGGTTGTCACACTATCCTTATTCCCAAAATATAGGAAGCCTCTCTGAGGTCCTTCATAGCGAAGCACTTCCCAAGCCAGGAATTAACCTCCTGTACAGTCGGGATGTCGTTTCCTATGAGCAGTATGTCATCGACATACAAAACGAGGAAGCTAACTATACTCCCACTGGCCTTGACATATACACATGATTCATCTTCACTTTGTACAAATCCAAACTCTTTGACTTTCTCATCGAAGCAAAGATTCCATCTGCAAGATGCTTGCTTAAGTCCATAATTGGACTTCTCAAGCTAGCACACTCTATTGGGATGCTTCGCATCGACAAAACCCTCTGGCTGAGCCATGTAAACATCCTCAGCCAACTTCCCATTAAGGAAAGCGGTCTTGACATCCATCTGCCATATCTCATAATCATGAAATGCAGCAATGGCTAGCATCACCCTAATAGACTTTATTTTAGCAACTGGCAAGAAGGTCTCATCATAGTCAACTCCGGGAGTTTGAGTAAAGCCCTTCGCAACCAATCGCGCCTTATATGTGTGTACATTTCCATCCACGTCGGTCTTCTTCTTAAAGATCCATTTGCACCCAACGGTCTTACGTCCGGGCACATTATTAACCAAATTCCAAAGTTGGTTGTCATACATGGATTGGATCTCGCTGTCTATTGCCTCTTTCCATTTCGCAGACTCCGGGCCTGCCATGGCTTCCTTATAGCTATTAGGTTCATCTAGATTTATTAGTGTACCATCACTAATATACGTGTCCCCTTCGGTAGTAATATGAAAACCATAAAACTGGGGTTGAACTCTAACTCTTTCGGAACGTCTAAGAGGTAATGATTCGTCAATCGGTTCAACCGGAGTTTCCTCCTCGGCTTGAGCGCCAGCGGTAGAGGTTCCTTCATCAATCAATTCTTGAATCTCTTCAAGCTCGATTTGCCTCCCACTATCTCCTTGGCTTATGAGTTCTCGCTCTCAGAAAACTCCTCTCCTCGCAACGAAGACAACATTGTCACTCTGTCTATAGAAGAGATATCCAAAGGATCTGCGGGTAGCCGATGAAAATACACCGCTCACTACGAGGTTCGAGCTTGTCATGAGTTTCTCGTCTTACGAAAACTTCATAGCCCCAAACCTTGATATGTGCTAACGAGGGAGCTTTCCATGTCCACATCTCGTGAGGTGTTTTGGCAACCTTCTTTGTAGGGACTCGGTTAAGTATATGGGTGGCAGTCTCTAAGGCATACCCCCAAAATGAGATAGGTAGTGAAGCACGACTCATCATAGAATGAACCATGTCTAACAGGGTTCGATTACGCCTTTCTGCCACACCATTCAACTGCGGTGTCCTAGGTGGCGTCAATTGCGAAACTATTCTGCATTCCTTGAGATAGTCGTGGAATTCAAGACTTAGGTATTCCCCTCCTCGATCGGATCGAAGCATCTTGATTTTCCTGCCTAATTGATTCTCCACTTCGTGTTTGAAATCTTTGCTTGATTAAGTAAATATACTCATATCTACTATAATCATCGGTGAAAGTCACGTAGAAGCGGTTCCCATCCTTTGTGGTGGATCTAAAGGGCCCACACACGTCGGTGTGTATGAGATCCAATAAACCCTCACCTCTCTCATAAGTGCCAGTGAAGGGTGACTTGGTCATCTTTCCAAGTAAACAAGATTCGCACGTGTCATCTTCCCTAAGGTCGAATGACTCCAACATTCCATCCTTTTGGAGTTGGGCTATGCGCTTCTTGTTGACATGTTCAAGACGACAACGCCACAAGGATGCTTTATCCATACTATTGGAAGAATCCATACACAACACATCATTTCCTAGGTTATCTACAACCATAACAGTTTCATAAATTCCATTACAAGGCATTTCTTCAAAATATAAAACACAATTTATATAAGCATAAATCAAACCATTCTCATTATTAAACGAATATCTAAATCCTTGTCTAAATAAACCATGAAAAAGAAATGATGTTTCTTGCCATATCTGGCGAGTAGTAACAATTATTTAAATCTAAATTCAATCCATTACTAAGCACTAAAGAATACACTCCAATATTGGTCACAAGCGACGATCTTCTTTTTCCCATGATTAGATTTATTCTTCCACGCTCCACATCCCTATTTCTTCCTAGTCCCTGCAAATCAGAACATATGTGATAACCACATCCTGTATCAAGAACCCAAGAAATAGCATGAGATGAATCATTAGATTTAATTGTGTAAATACCTGCGAAAGATGGGTTGATTTTCCCATCCTTGATAGCTATCAGATATTCCGGGTAGCTTCTCTTCCAATGCCCTATTTTGTGGCAATAGTGGCACTCTGCCTCCTTTGGGTTTAGGTTGGGCTTAGCAGGGTCAACCTTGGTCCCACTAGAAGAGGAACCATCTTGGGGCTTTCCCTTGCGGTGGTTCTTTGAAGAAGCCTTCCTCTTCTTGCCCCTTCCCTACCCAATAGCCAAAACAAGAGCAGTGGGTGGATTGGGAGTTAGTGCAGCAGACTTGTCCTTGAGGTTGCTCTCAGCAGTCCTTAGGAGCCCTTGGAGTTTGCTTAGGGTGACCTCTTCCTTGTTCATGTGGTAGGTCATCCTAAATTGGTTGTAGCACAAGGGCAAGGAGTGAAGAACAATGTCGATAGCCAAATCTTCCCCAAAGTTGACATTCAACTTGCGAAGACGATCAACATACCTTTGCATATTTTGCAAGTGCATGGTTAGAGACTCTCCACTTCCCATTTTAGCAGTGATCATATTCGTTATGATCTCATAGCGCTCTTGCCTCGCGCTTTGGTGGTATCTCTCTATCAAGTCTAGATGCATCTCATAAGGATACATGTCCTCATAGGACTTTTGGAATTCGGAGTTCATCGTGGCTAGCATGATGCGATGGACTTTCATTGCATCACACTCATGGATCTCAAAGACAACCATTTCTTCAGGAGTAGCAATTTTTGGATTGATCTTCTCGAGCTTCTCATCGAGGACATACTCTTTGTCCTCGTAACGCGCAATCGTGCGAATGTATCTTATCCATTCGCTAAAGTTCGATCCGTCAAAAGTCACTTTTTGACAAAGGCTCATTAGTGTGAATGAGCTAGCAGCAGCGTTGTTTGCGTTAGACATCTACAAATAGAAAGGAACAAAGTTTGATTAGAGTTAAGTACCTAATTAACACCCAAAATAAAAATTAGGGCTAGGACCCAACAACATTATTTACACATTAGAAAACGGATGCCATAATCCAACATGCAAATAATTTGGAGGTAAGTGAATGACGATTCACTAATTCTTCACCATGAAAAACGTAAGCTTAAGTTTTAAATGTATTGAGAATTCCTATTTGAGATTCATTGAAATTTCCAATGACATGTTTAAATCTCGATATGCCCCTCTAGTTTGTGACTGGGATACCGAGGATCACAAAGTGGGTGTGAATAACCATGCAAATCTACATGGTGCCTTCATTGTTACAATCACCTATTCGATGTGCCGGTAAATCACACACGCTCCACCGAACTATGAAAAACAATGAATCACCCTTTGCCACCTTTGCTTAGAACCAGTTAGTGTGCCGGTTAACCACACACGCTCCACTAACTTCTCAGCAAGGGTGCAAAGTGTAATTTCATGGGATTGCATCAATTCAGTTTTCCTAAAGTAACTAAGATTGGGAATTTTGTGAAACACGTTTAGTTACTTTATATATATTCATTATACTTATTAATGAGGAGAGGTTTGTCCTATCCTACCCGTTCGGCTAACGACCCTCCACCAGTCAAGCAAGCAGTGGGTGTGAGTGTACACCCATTAAGTGTCATTTTATAGGCAGCAACCTTATACCCACCTTATAGACTGGCTTCGTGAATGAGGCCTACTAACGGTAAGACTAGCATTTTAACTCATATATATATATATATATATATATATATATATATATATATTAAGCTTGTAATAATATATTAGTATAGTGTTGAATTTTAAACTTGTAAAATTCTAGGGTTTGAAATTTAAATTATTCAAATTAAACTTTTAATCACAAACCTTAAATTTCAAAACTTGAGGACAAGTTTTAAACTTTTCAAAACATAAGGATCAAATAGAAAATAATATAAATCAACTAATTAGATTATTTTAATTTGATCTACTCAATATTACTTGCAAGACAATTCACCAATTCAATTCAAATAATCAATTATTATCATATAAGGAAATTATTGTTCAACTAATTGGTAATTATCTTTAGTTTGGTCAAGAATATACTCATATATATGATCAAAATTGGATTTTAATGACCCAAAATAGTTAAGGCAAGTATCCTCAAGCAAAACAGCAAGAAATCCCGAAACTAACTCCAACTGATGCTCGAACTCGCCGAGTTCCACTATGGAATCACCGATTTGGAGCTACTCGCCGAGTCCACAATGGAACTCACCGAGTTCATCAGTCAGAATCACAAAATCGAATTTTTTAAGCAACAAGCAATAAACCAAAGCATCAATTCAATAGAAATCAATCAAAGCTCTGATACCATTGATGGGTTTGAGCCATAAGAACTTTCCTATGTGCACATACAAACCCTAATGCTTGGATCTAGGTTTCTCTAATTGAACATGCAATGTATCCAAGGCTTACAATTCTAGATGTAATGTAAAAAATTGAACCATATCATATGAAATCAGATCTAGAAGAATACCTTAAGTTGCTTGCTTGAAACTTCTTGTTCTTGGAGCTTAGAGTCACAATTGTCACTCCTCTAATGGCTTACAAACACCAAGTAGCAAGAGGATGATCTTAAGAGAGAGAGAGAGAGAGAGAGAGAGAGAGAAGGTGAGAAATCGGCTCTAGGGTTTCTTGCTTGCATGAATGGCCGATTTCCTTCACCCTAGGCGACTATATATATTATGAGCTACTAGGGTTTCACCCTTAACCCTAATTGAATAACTTAGGCCCTAAGCAATCCAAAGATTCTCCTAGATATGAGGCTTGGATGATTTTAAGGTATCCTAACCCTAAAATCCGTCCACCCTAATATCCATAAGGATACATAGCCCAAAACACAACTATCATACATTTGACAGTTTATGCCCCTTTATTCAATTAATCTCTTTAAGTCACCAAATTAATTCTCAATTAATTTATGACTTATATCAATCAAATAATATTATTATTCCTTTAATATATTATTCTCATAATATATTAATAATATCTCATCTTTCTTTACAAATCATCCTGTCAAGTTGTTATGGTGAAGGCAACCCAAAAGGACCATGCACAACCGGGTCAAGTACTTACCAAATATAGTTATAGCCTTAGACATTAATCCAACAATAGAGGCTTATAAAGGGGTAGATGTTGACAATGAATGGAGATCCATTTTCGTTTATGAATTTGGTGAGTTGGATCATCTAATCTCGCAGAATCCTTCATCACACGTCGATTGAACGAGACTGGAGGGATACCGTGAATGTGGATGAAAGAGGCAATAGGGTTTTAAACAAAGTAATAGCCTAAATTAAAGGATAAATGGTTTAATTTATTATTTATTAAAATTAAATAATACTTGGCTCATATTAATCCCTACATCCACACAATATTTGTTAATCCACATTTGAACCTACCTCTCTCTCTCTTTCTCTCTCTCTCTCTCTCTCTCTCTCTCTCTCTCTCTATATATATATATATATATATATATATATATATATATATATATATATATATAAGGAACCGTGTTTTGTGGGGTTTGGATTTGGTAACCGTGGTTTTTCTTTGTACACAATGATGTTCAAAAAGGAAAGTAGTTTATTTATTATAGATAAAGAGGCAATTGTATGTTAACACACCAACATGATTTATCGTATGTGGTAGCTTGTTAGGAGGGACAATAATCGTCATTAGATCATATAATGCATATGACCGTCAAAAAAAACTTTATTTATCCAACGGCCCCAAGAACAATTATATGGAAAACATATAATTGTATGGAAAGTGCCTAGTAAGGGGAAAACTGCAAGAAATAGCAACATACAAACTGGTTTTTTTTCCATAAACATACATGCTGATAAGAAACAAAATTCTTGACTGTAATGAATTTAATCTCCCTCTCTCACAACCATAAGGTTGGAGCAAATAAAAATTGTATGAAAATATCAAAATGCCTAGTATTTTCAATTGTTGTAAAATAGTTTCCTTTTGCAGTTTTGGTTCCGATAGGGAGAAAAATCGTTATCTAGGAGCAATACTGAAACTTTTAAACAAACCCAGGGACCAAAAATGTAAATCACTCTAAAATTTGTAAAAATTCATTTCTCCTTATTCATATAAACATTATTCGTCAGCAATGGCACGTATCTTTGAATAGAAGCCAACATTGTTGCATGTGGAAAACCTTGGTTCTAAAGGAAACATGCCACCAATATGTAAATAAAGTTTACTAAATTTCTAAAGCGTTCTTGTAAAAGTTAAATGATATAATTTAGAGACTTTGGTACGTTTGATGTCTTTAAACTTTGATGTCTTGAAAGGGTAATCTGGTGGGAAATTAATAGACACAAGAAATACTCCACTGGGAAAAGGGCATTCTAGTGTGACATTTATGATTGCTTGCCAATAGAACATGTCTTCCTCAACTAGGCCTGAAAAATTACAAAAAGCTTCAAAAACAAAAGCTTAATATAAATAAATAAATAACACTACAAGAAGCAGGTGGATCGTTTTATAAGTCTGAAACATCCCAAAATTTTCATTTTAAATCATTAAGAAAACCATAGTTATCAAACATCACATAGAATCATAAGTCGTGTATCTGAAAATATCATAAACATCTGTAAAATATATCAAAGTATAAACGTCCCAGGTTAAACAAATGGTGCGTGCACTGCAATCATCTCGAGTCTTTCCCCTTGCTACCGGAAGTACATGAAACCAAAACTGAAAACTGTAAGCACTAAGCTTAGTGAGTCTCCCAAAACTACCACATACCATATGCATAATCACATAATAACATAAAATGGGCCTTGCCCACTACATAGGGCCCCGCCCAGTATCGGACCGAAATCCAGCGTCGGGCCCCGCCCGGCATCGGACTGAAGTCCAGTATACATATAACATATCAACTAGCATATAACATATATACATAATATAAACATATAAACATTCCTCGGGCTTTTCCCGACATCGAACCGGAGCCCGAAACATATAAAACATAACATATAAGCTAAACATTCCTCGGGTTTGCCCCGGCATCGGACCGAAGCCCGGAACATATAAAAAACACATGTAAGAATCACGAAGACATCAAGCATACAAACATTCCTCGGGTTTTCCCTAGCATCAGACCGAAGTCCGGAAACAAAAACCTACATCGGGCTAACCCCGACATCGGACCTAAGTCCGGCATACGCTAACATACTTAAACGGGCCGGCATTGGTGCCTTCAACCCATTCCTACTGGAGGAAATCTCACCTCACAAAGTTGGCTGCTGAACCTCTCAGTAAGGAATCTCTATCGGTTGCTCCCGTGACTCCTCGCCTATCATTAACAATAACACTTAGTTAAAATCCAATAATCTTTCTAAGGGTAAAATGACCTATTTACCCTCTGATCTAATTTGGACCATAATATAGGCCCAATTCCATTTAATCCTTCCAAGCCCACGAATGGCCCACTAATGGCCCAATTTTATAAATTGAGCCCAACTTCTCAAATGGGCCTTCCCTTAAGCCTAAGCATATCCTTGGTCCGTTATCTGACTTCTTATGGCCCATTAAGTCCCAATAACTGCTAAGTACAAAGACTGGCCCAAACCGAGGCCCAAACGTCACAAGCCCAAAATCCTGAGAGTACGCTAGGCGTACACCTCTGTACGCTAAGCGTACTACTGCATGGCTTGCACGTTGTGCGTACTTGCTTGTACGCCCAGCGTACTACCCTATTAAGCCATCAACTTCAAAAACGCTTATTCCATTAAGACCTTAAGCCCATATCATAGATCTGAGTCCCTTATCATGTCTTAACTCATAAAGTCGACTACTTAGTGGCTTACAACCCACCAGATTAGCCCAAACTTGGAATATAGCAACTCACTTCCATGGAAATGGTTACATCTCATGCATGGTCACAAATGGACCTCAAAGATCGAAACTTTACCGCTGATGGGACTCATATGTCACTAAGGGTGGCAACCCTAGGCCTAGAAACAAGTCTGAGTCAAAAAGATCCATTCTTCGAACTAAAAAGATCCCAAAATATCACTACACTAGATCTAAGCATACATGAGAAAAGTTGAAAAGTTTATACCTCCAATGAGTGCCAAATGGTGAGGTAATCTCAAAAGTCAGATCCTTGAGCTCAAGATACTCAAGTTCTTCTTCTCCAACTTCTCTTTTCTTCTTCCAAGCTCCAAATCACCAAAGTAAGCTTCACAATGCCAAAAACACACAAGGATGAAGTATGGAAGGGTTTCTAGGGTTTTCTGAGGTTGAGAGGCTGGTGAGGAGGCTAGGGTTTGAGTCATAATGTTGTATTTATATGGCTTAAACCCTAAAAATTAGGGTTTGGAGTCTGCTTACGTACGTTGCACGTACTCATTTGTACGTTGCGCGTACGTGCATGAGCCCCCTGAATCCAATGCTCATTTACGACCTGCGTACGCCAAGCTTACGTCTAACATACATCTTCTGGGTAGACCAACTACACGGCCCACTTTGCTAAAGTCCAACTTAATAATCCACTTATCCAATTCATAACCCAACAACAAATAATAAGTATTTAAAATAAATAATACCTTAAGTGACGGATGTTACAATTCTCCCCCACTTGAATCAGACTTTGTCCTCGAAGTCCGTTGTGTCTGGAAATAACTCCGGGTAGTGCTCCCTCATCTCCTCCTCGGGCTCCCAGGTCCATTCTGATCCCTTGCGGTGTTGCCAATGCACCTTCACCAGATCAACCCTCTTGTACCTCAGCTCCTTCGTCTTCTTGTCAAGAATAGCTATTGGTCTCTCGATGTACTTCAGGATGTCATCAACCTGTATATCCTCTAGAGTCACAACTACAGATTCATCCACTAAGCACTTCCATAGCTGGGAAACATGAAAAGTGTTGTGGATCTAGCTGAGCTCTACTGGAAGATCCAATCGATACGCCACCTTGCCCACCCGGGCTATAACCCTGAAAGAATCGATCTACCTGGGGCCCAGCTTTCCCCGCTTCCTGAACCGGATGACACCTTTCCAAGGTGACACCTTCAGGAGAACCATGTCGCCTACCTGAAACTCCAAATCCGAACGACGCTTGTCGGCATAGCTTTTCTGTCGACTCTGATCAGTCTGGAGTCTACTCTGTACCTGATGGATCCTCTCAGTGGTCTTGAGTACTACCTCGATACTCCCCATGACCCTCTGAACGACCTCACCCCAACAGATTGGGTTCATACACTTTCTCCCATAGAGCATCTTAAAGGGAGGTCGATCTATGCTAATGTGGTAGCTGTTGTTATGCGAAAATTCCGCAAACAAAAGATATGTATCCCAACTGCCACCAAAATCCAATACACATACGCGTAACATTTCCTTGAAAGTCTGAATCGTCCTCTCGCTCTGCTTATCCATATGATGGTGGAAAGCGGTGCTAAAGTGGAGATGAGTACCCATCTCGTCGTGAAACCGCTTCCAAAATCTGGAAGTGAAACAAACATCTCAGTCTGACACCACCGAAACGGGCACTCCATGATATGCCACTACCTCGCGAACGTAGATCTTGGCTAGCTTCTCGGCCGATATGATCTCCTAGATCGTGATAAAATGAGCACTCTTGGTCAACCTATCCATAATGACCCATATCGAATCTACTCCACGTGTGGTCCTGGGAAGCTTTGTGATGAAATCCATAGTGATATCTTCCTATTTCCACACGGGAATGTCTAACGGCTGCATCTTGCCATGTGGTCGCTGGTGTTCAGCCTTGACTTTCCTGCAAGTCAAACACTGCTCTACGTACCAAGCTACATCCCGCTTCATGCAGGGCCACTAGTAATCAGGGCAAAGATCCCGATACATCTTCGTCTCCCTGGGATTGATAGAGAACCTCGACTAGTGTGCCTCATCCATCAGAATATGTCATACTCCACCCCCATTACGGAACCCAAACCCTCCCATGCAGGGTCAACAACCTATGACTGTCATAATCAAACGAGGCCACCTGGATCACAATCCGCCCGCACTTCTGGCGCTCTTCTTTCAGGCCTTCGACCTATGCCTCTCTAATCTGCACCAACAATGGAGTAATCACTGTCATCCTTAGACATAAGTCTCGAATCAGAGCCGCCACTGCCTTGCAGCTAAGGGAATCGGTCACCACATTTGCCTTACCTGGGTGGTAAAGGATCTCATAGTCATAGTCCTTCACCACATCTAACCACCGACGTTGCCTCATGTTTAGATTCGAGTGATCCATGAGGTACCTCAAACTCTTGTGGTCCGTGTAAATGGTATAACGAACCCCATAGAGGTAATGTCGCCAGATCTTGAGAGCGAAAACCACAGACCGCACCCATGCCCATGATCTAAGCGTCACAATAAACCACGAAGTCATCGATGCCCTCTGGCAAAGTCAGAATCGGTGCCTCACATAACCGTTGTCTGAGAGTCTTGAAGGTTGCCTGCTGCTTAGGCCCCTGGTGGAATTGATGGGTTTTGAGCATTCTAACACTCCTAAGTGTACATGCAACCCTAAATACCTTGGATCTATGTTTTCTCTAATATGAATGTAAATATGAACTTTCCAAGGTATTCATCCTAACTAGCATAATAACATTGATTCATATGAATATATCAAGTTAGAATTACATACCTCTTTGATGTAGAATGTCTTCATGAAGCTTGAGTGCCTAGTGCCCCAAGTGTGACACCTCAAATGGCTCACACAACACCAAATGCACATGGAATGACTTGATAGAAATGGAACACTTCATAAAATCGATTCGCCCTTATTCCTCACACATAGTGGCCGATTTTTCTCCAAGAATAAGATCATTATATAGTTAGGGTTACACCATGTAAACCCTAATTGTCATGGCCTTTCATTTCCATGATCCATGGGTACAAATACACCATGGAGCATCTTATGGGTTTTAGCCCAACTTGACAATCCATGGAGCATTAGCCTCTATATAAGTATGGATGATTTACACAATCAACCCATATATTTAATTAGTCTTCTTTTGATCACTCAATTAATTCTAGATTAATTCTTGATCAATAATAATTAAATAATCTTATTAATATATTAGAACTTATAATATATTAACAAACCTTAAGTTTTATTTCTCTCATTTTAGTCTATCCAAATGCATGATGCCATGCAACCCAAATGGACCCTGCCGGGTCGGGTCAAGTCTTACCAATTAGAGTTATGGACTTAGACATTAATCCAATAGTCTCCCACTTGGATAAGTCTAAAACTATTATTGCGTATGACTTTAAGAACCGACTGGCAATCATAGCTCTCAAAAGCTTATGTCGAACTATGACCTTGTTGATGATCTCTGACCTTTGTCAATGACTTGTCCATTAGATAAGGGATCATATATTCCTCCATGCTAGATATCATATGGACTGAGACATGGATTATAAATCATTCTCTCTGTCCATTTGTTGTTTCCCGATTTTACGATTCATGATGACTGACTGATTGAACAAATCAAATCAGTCCTGGCTTGGGCAAGCACTCACATGTGTCATCACTAAATCATCGAGGGGCCCACAGATATCGCTTTTATCCCGAAGGTAAAAGGAATGGATAAACTTCGACTCATATGGCTTGTTCTACTACTTGTTGAATCATACACAAAGCCACGTTTTATAACATCGAGTTACCAATGCGTTTTCGTGCTATCAATGTACAACCAACTCATAGTAACAACTCATATCTCTAGGTTTGAAGAATATAAGATATTATCATCTCATGATCACTCGTGATAAAATCCTTGAAGTGATTCCAATGAGCGCGGGTTGAATCCAATACTCAGAACTTATGAGCACTCATGAGTGTTGTAGCACCACCTTGTCCAACATCTTAGACCTCTACAAGCCCAACCCATGACAGTCTTGATTCATATGTACTTCCAACATATGACCGACTGTGGATGGTTTGAATAACTTAGTCATTCAGGAAGAACAACCTAGTTATTCTGGAAGTCAAAACATGCAAAATGAAACACAAGAATAATTGAATACAATATCGTCTTGGAACTTATGAATATAAATAAAACACCTTTTATTTATCACCATATGATTACACATTATTCATTGCATACTGTTTCAGCTATCAACTTTATTCTTGAATTAAAACAATAGTTGTCCCATGCTCCGAGCATGTACACTATGTTTTTCTAAACAATAGCTTTTCCATACACCAAGTATGCACTCTATGTTTGTCTATGATCCTTACTTCGTGAAATAAACCAATTGACTAAACTTTCAATGATTCTAATTTCACACTCTCGAATTCTTATGGCAAATGCAGGAATTCCAAATTCGTGCCATTTTACCGAAATTTGTTAGATCCTAAACTTATATGCAATGATTCTCTTTTAATGATTATGCACAAAGTCACAAAGACTTGACAATAAACATTACAGAGCATTCCAAAGGAGATAAACTCCTTGGAAACATCCTTCTTGCATTAAGTTTCCTAATCTTACACAGATTTATTGAACAACTTCCACCTATGGGATCATTTCCACATTCCCCTTTTGACTATCACTTCTAAACAATAGTTGCCTCTTTTCAAAATATGTCAACATGGTCCTTCCAACAATTAACACTATACTTCCAACTGTCCCTGAGCAACCAATCTTTGGTAAACCTTAGATTGTCCTCGACAATTGCTTAATCGTTTTAGTCATATCCAGTTCTAGACCTTTTCCCTTCTTAATGCCCCATACATTTGGAAAATTTTAGAAAGGATGAATATAGCACATGTAATCGATCCTATATCCGAAGCATATTGGACACGATTCATGATGTCTCACATAAAGACTAAACTAGTCTTTTGCTATAATATTTCCATTTCAATTTGCCAAGTTCTCATAATTCAGATTATGAAAAGGGATTCCGTAATCATAATCGAATTTTAGAACGCAAATAATGGACCCATATATAGAATTTTCTTATGTTAAGCCATTCCAACATAACATTAATATATATACTTGACTAAACTTGATTAAAATCTCACGATCTAAGCTTATAGATTTTAGATGAAGTATAATTTCCTCTCCCTTAATTATAGCAAAACAACTTTTTCCCAATTGAAACCTTTTGTTTTCTATAATTAACATTGCTAACTTGCAACCTTTATCATAATTATCATGCTCCCCCTAACATGATGATTATTAGCATAACACTTATGCTCCCACTAGCTTTGACATGTACTCAGAAATCAGCTGGACTTCCAGAAAAACAATACTTTATTGGCTTTCTTACCAAAGTTCAGATTTCTGATACTAGATTGCTTTGATAAAACATTATCAATATCATACACCTTATCTTAGATAGCTCACAGGTGTGTCTAAACAATTTTTAAGAACTATGAAAAGGGATGTCGTAATCATAGTCTCGATTGTTTAGACATTTTCTACTTCTCGCAAGTCCATGTTAGTGTGTCGGTTAACCACACACGCTCCACTAACGACTTTGAGAATGCAAATATCACAATTGCTATCTAGCTAAAATCTACTTAGTGAAAGTGTTTCCTCATCATCATTTTCATGAATCGGAGAGAAACCTTATGATACTTAGATTTAATGGTGTATGTGTTCTTATCCATGTGAATTGTCAAAACCATAGTCACAAGACAAGGATAATGACAAATCCAAACTCATATGGACTGAACTCAATCTTAATATCTTGCCATCTGGTAGCTCAAGGGCCTGTCATTGCTTCCAAGTTGTTGTGCAACCAATTGAGAACTCTAAGAACTCATATGCAAAGACAACTTTAATTGGAATGGGCACAGAATATGTCAACATGATAGGTTATAAACCTCAAGTCGTGTGCTAGTGAAGAACTTCAGGTTTAATTCTTGATTAGTTCTTGAGACTTTCAAGACCTTTAAGACTCCCACTGTCCTCCTGACATATAAGACACCCTTGTTAAACATCCAAGAGATAGTGCGGATTCTAATCAAGACAAACACTTCACACAATTGGCCTTAGTTGGTCTTTGTTTTATCCAAAACATCACAACTTACCAATCTCAAATGTACAAGAGTAGAAAACTTTTACTTTTACATTTGACAAGTGTTTTAAACCTGCTTTAAGACATGTCACTCAAGTTACAATCTTAGAGTATAACTCTAAGAATTGTTTTTTTTTTGGAACGAAGTATGAATCATCTTCTTGATTTAACCACTTCAACAATTCATAGCTCCTCTTTTTAGCTATCAGAATGCACTTAGAGGATGAATCGTGATAAGGTCTCTTAATTATTAAGATGATCATATACCATGATACTAAAGTACTCTCCCATCTTTTCAGATTTGAGAAACTTTTATCCTTCTGCCTAATTTGATTCTTCTCATTCGTTCTGCCATACATTGGAATTTTTTCAATGTATTAGAATTACGCTTAAGCCTGTAAGTATAAATAGGGGTGTCAATTTATGACACGACACGACAAAAATACAGAAAATGAAACAAAATCAGGATGAAATCAAAATTCGAATTTGTGTTCGTGTCGTTTTCGTGTCAAAATTAAAAAACACGATGTCGTGTCGTGTCGTGTTCATGTTCATAAATCGACACGAAATTGACACGATTAAGCATGTGGTTGTCGTGTTTTTTGTGTTTGTCGTTTTTTCGTGTTATATATCTTTAAGTATGAAGGAAATACACTAATAGTTATGTAATATTATATTTGTCGTGTCGTGTCGTGTCGTGTTGTCATGTTTTAATTGGTTCATTTTCGTGTTAATGAAAAAAAAACACGGCATCATGTCGTGTCGTGATCGTGTTATACAAAACCTTGTCATGTCATGTCGTGTCAGAAAAAAACACGACACGGCTGCCCGATTTGACAACCCTAAGTATAACCATATTTACTAAACTTTAGTTAATCATGACGAATAGTCTTAACGATTATTTGTGGTGGGCTTGATCAGTGCACAAGAATGTGTACTCGATCCCTTAGTCCTTTACTATACTCACACATCCATGTGAACAAGTAATTAGTCTTAATTTTCCAATGCTTGAAAGTTCCCATTCATCATACTATACAACTTGCATGATTCCAAGTTTCAGTCCAATTGAAACTTGGGTGATGAGGATCTTTCCTTATTTGGTAAATTTAGACATTACCACAAATGAAAGAATCAATTTCATATTTCCACTCTTTCTATTAATGGAATCATATAAGCAACAATTTTTTTTCTCAAATGCCATTGTAAGGATATTTTAAAATAAATAAAATAAAAATTTTTCCTTTTATTTTAAAAACTTTGCAGAAAAACTATCCTTACAATGCAAAAGCGCATGAAAACTTTGTTGTTATCTATTCCTAAGAAATATATCATAACTCCTAAGAAGCAGCTCAAGAATCCGATCTTCAAACTATGCGATAGAAGTCCATCTACGTGATCAGATTCAACATATTCTTTCTTTAAGTTTCTTCACTTTTCTTTGATTCTTAAAAACATCAACATGTGACCCAGTCACATCATGTATCAAGAATCTCATAATAGAAACTTAGCAGAGTTAGATAGTGGACTTTACCTGAAGTAGGGTCAAACTTATTGACTTTAACATCCTTAGGTAAAATTGGAAGCTTCGCAACTAATGTCCCTTCCTTTGGCAATATAAACATATGGACCCTTTGGTAATGGTACGCGGTACTATCACACACTTAGCTTTTCTCTTTACCATTTGGTCAACCAAGTTGACTATGGCCGATCCCTTTCCATTGGAAAGAGAATGCTTTTTCTGGATATCCAGTGTCATCATTGTCAATGTCCATAAAGTTTTAGGAAGTTGATCTTAGCAAATAGATAAGATCATTAAGGGTCTTTGTGACATCCCCAAAATCACAGCCAGAAAAGACCGGTTTGTTTATGCTTTATAAAAATCAGAGTACTTCATTTTATAAAAATGTTGCGGAATTTGTTCCCAGAAAAACATGGTAAATACGTTATTAAAACATTTTCGAAGAAACGTATTTATTTCATTTTAAAACGTTTGGGATGTCATCGTTAATACAGAAACATAAGCATAAACAGAACTTACAATTATTTACACTAGTGATCTACATCTCTTTAAATCTCTCTGTGTAATGTGACTTCATATCAACACCTGTGATATAAATAAACTGAGTGGGTCAGGTTGGGAAACCTGGTGAGTACATAGGGTTTTCAACCCACAATAATATAATTATTATGTTCAATCATCAAACAGTTAACCCAATTACCCATCCCCATTATCTTCTTTATTCTTTAAGGGTCTCCCCTAAGAATCAACTATTTCTCGTTCATTCATTCCTAAGGATCATCCTAAGGAAACAACATGAAGTCCATTGTTGCCAATGACACTTTGGTCAAGCGCAGCTGCTAATCTTGTCACTTAGGCGCAGCTGCCAGAATTGTGACATTTTCTATGAGGTGTTTCTGCCGGTATTGACCTTTAAACGCTACTGTCATGGTCATAAGGCTCCCCATTAGGCGCAGCTGCCGATACTATCCTTAGAGCGCAGCTGCTAGGACGTTTACCGTAGATCTAAAACATCTACGGGTTATGGCGCAGCTGCCAATGCTCATCTATAGGGTACTAGGTCCACTGCTGCCAATGTATACCTATAGGGTAGTAGGTCCATGCTACTAATGTTCCTCTATTTCGGCTTTTATCCCTCATCATTCATCTACCCATGTTTTACCCAACATATTATGTAGATATAAAATACTTTACACAGTTTACATCATTTAAAACATGTATAAAAATCTTTCACCAGCATAGACAGCAAGTATTCAGACAATATGCGCACATAGCACGTAATTAATAATAAAATACTTCATATCTATGTGTAAGATGAAAGGGACCATGCACTCACCTGAGTAGGTGGTGACTCAACACTCGAACAGCGCTTCGATACTCTCAAAACGATATTCCTTCGATAAAACCTAGTATCGATACCACTAGGGTTTACTTTAACGATAACCGCGACAAATTAATTAGTCCGAGTATTATTAAGCGTTAATAATACTCAATATAACTCATAATAATAGCCCAAATAATTATTTTAAGGACCTAATAACATTCCTATAATTATTTGAAAGCTATATTAAAAATTGCGTAAGCGTAGCATACTTACAGCGAATTTTATCGAAAACCGGAACTTAATTGGAGCAGCGTTTCGAAACCGAAAAACTCCTTTTTCTCGGGACTCCGGGAGCCTCGGGGCTTCCCTAGGGTGCTAAGGGGTTTTTCTAGGGTTTAGGGGGGTTTAGATGAGCTAGAGAGAGAAACTAGTGAGAGAAAGAAGTGGATTTGGAGTGAAAAACTCGGAATGGCTCGCATGCTATTTATAGCCCCAGCAGCCTCGGACTACGCGGCGCGTCCAGCAGCTACGCTGGGCGTAATCTCGGATTGGGTCGCCAGCTCGCACCAGCTGGCTCGCACTTCGGAAGAGGATAAGGACCGAGGGTACGCTGGGCGTACCGAACTCCGACGCGGGGCGTAAAGCGAAGCGAGGCGACGTGGCGAGATCTGAAGGGCGCTCTGTTGATCGACGATGGACGGCTGCGATGAGGCCACGTCATCTATCTCGCATCAGATTTCGCAAATTGCATGCCCATCTTTAAAAATTCATAACTTTCGCGTACGACCTCCGTTTTCGACGTTCTTTATATCCACGCGAAGGTGGGAACGTACTCTACAACTTTCGTTTAGACTTCGTCGGCTAATTTTGGCTCGATTTTAAATTTTATATTATTAACGGGCCGAGACACGATTGGTCCGTTAAATCCTCATAACTTCTTCATCCGACACCCGTTTTTGCCCATCTTTTTCTCGTTACGCTACTCTCAACGAGATCTTTGATTCTCGTTTAGGTCGTGTCGGCTAAAAACCGCTTGATCTAATATTCGAATTTCGGGCTGTACACTGCTAGTACGAAACTTCGAAAAATCATAACTTCTTCATACGAAGTCAGATTTGGGCGTTCTTTTTATCGACGCTCTTAGTTTAACATATTCTACAACTTTCATTTAGATTTCTAAGGCTAAATCTCGCTCTATCATAAATTCACTATTTACGCTTCCCGGTGTCGTGCCGGTTTTGCCGTAAAACTTCGACGGGCCATAACTTCTTCGTTATAACTCGGATTTCGGCGTTCTTTATATGTACGGAAACCTCGTGACATATACTACAACTTGGTTAAGATTATAATCTTTTGTCGAAAAGTCGTTTTCGACCTCTATTGCCTCTAAATTGACTAGCCCGGATTTGTGGGCGTTACAATTATCTCCCCCTTAGGATGATTACGTCCTGGAATCATCAACGAAACATGGTCGTATAATGACTCCATACGTCATCTCTTCATCCTAGGTAATAATTATAACTTCTACATTCCTTCAAGTCTATCTCTCAGACTTATTGACTGTATGCAGTACTCGATCGTGCACCTGCTCTCTACCTCAGGCTAGACTCCCAATTATGACCTTCAAGTCACAATCTCGATCCTTACTGGATACGAACTTGAGATGATTTCTTTTATTACTACTATGGATCGATGTGTCATATTCTAATGACCTATCATCATATGTTGCAACACTTAGGCTTAGGTCTCTTAGAGTTAAATTCTAAAACAGACTATGCCTTCCTTCATGTTCTAATGTGATATAATCACACTTTAACATTAGGCATTTCTAGCTGCCAACTTCTTTAACAATGAGTGCGATACTTCTATTGATCGCTTTGATTTCAATCGTTTGGTTTAAGTCGGACGCTACATCAAACTTGGTTCTCTGAACCACACAACATACTCATCGTAGTCGGACTCGATTTGATATGACCACTAGGGTCGGAATATCAACAATCTTCTTAGTCATTACCGAAACGATGGTAACAACACATTTGAATAAAACGAAATCAATTACTAGCTTCTTGGTAACCTTGTGACTTTCCATGATCCAAGTGTGAGTCCTGTGCTTCCGGTAGTATAGGCCTCTACTACCATTCACACCTACTCATACTCGTCCCAAGTACTGTCCCGCAGTTTTCCAAGTCACCACACAAGAAGATCACATAGTAGCTTAACACATCAAATATCAAAACGAAGGTTTTATTACTCCTTGAAACTATTACATAGGTGTTCAAGTTCACCCTAGACTATGCCTCTAATAGGCTACATCATATGACACTATCTATATGGCTTCTTCATAACTTGATCTCTATATATCCATCCTTACTCCTGATTCCTTGCATCGTCAGCTGCTTCGTCAAGGATCATTTGAAATGCTCTTGCCTTTGGTTTTGGCGGCACATTTGGCTTTGTAGCCCCTTCTCTTTTTGGGCAATCTTGCTTGAAGTGCCCTTCCTCGTTACATTTGTAACACACCCTTTTGTTGAATTTACACTTGTTGGCATAATGCCCATGCTTCCCACACTTGAAACAAGTCACCTCCTCACCGCATTTTCCAGAGTGTTTCTTTTTGCACTTCTCGCACCATCTTTCTTCACTCCCTCCTCCTCTAAACTTCCTTGTATTGGACTTGCTTCTCTCATCGGGATTTGCAGACCCCTCAAACTTCCTCTTTTCGCCAACCTCGGTCTTGTTGGCGGCTCTTCCCTTGATCATCTCCTCAACCGACTTGGCAGCCCAGATAGCTGCTTCCAAAGTAGGTGCCTGTCGCACTGGCACCGCATACTCCCATGGAAGTTCTTTTGCATACTTGTCGACTTTCGTCAGCTCATCCGGAACAAGACGTAAGGCGAACTCCATCTTCTCTGTGAAATTGTTGGTGTATTCATCAACAGACATGCTTCCTTTCTTCAAGGTAAGGAATTGGTTTTCCAGCTCGAGCAGATTTTGGGCTGAGCAGTACCTACGTTTGAACTGCACCAGAAATTCTGCCCATGTTAGTTGTAGGGGCTCATTGGGGCTCAGAGTTTTCCCCAAGGTATTCCACCAACGTACAGCGCCTCCTCGAAACTGACGCACTGCAAATGTGGTCTGTTGTTTTCCTCTGCAACCGCACGTCATGAAAGCTAACTCCATCTCCGAGATCCAATCCATGACCCCAATCGGATCCTCCTTTCCAGTGAAAGTTGATGGCTTGCAAGTCAGAAAATCCTTGTACTTGCATCCATTCCTCTCGACTTCGTCATCTTGGTTTTTTTTGTCGAACTATTGGTGGGTTGACTTGACCAACAGTCCCACTATAGTGGCTTCCTCTCGATTTTGCTGGAGCAAACGTCTAGTTCCCTCCATTTGACGATCCAACATCGCCTGGATCATTGCTTGCACTCCGGCCATTGTTATTGGCTCAGCAGCGGCTACTACAACCGGTATTTGCTCAATCACTGGGGGTTGGTTTCGGTTCCCATTTGCATTCACGTTTCCGCTACGGGTTCTTGCCATCTTGATCTATACACCGAATAAGGTGAATCTAGGCCTTTACTTAGGATTGACGGTTAAATCATCCTTATCACTCCGAAACGTTTATATGCTAGTTCTAATATCATAGTCGTACGTTTAGAATCCTAAACACATAAGGTTTCCAGATCCGGTCGGCAACAGACCATAGATCCGAACAACTAACAGCATATCAGGCACAAGTATTTAGCACATAAAAGCATTTTAGGCATAATTCCTAAAATAATCTAGTGCTCACACCTCACAATCATCGCTTAGCATTCTAAGTTTAAGTCTAGAAATAAATCCATATTCCTAGTTCGCTTAAACTAATGCTCTGATACCAACTGTGACATCCCCAAAATCACGGCCAGAAAAGACCGGTTTGTTTATGCTTTATAAAAATCAGAGTACTTCATTTTATAAAAATGTTGCGGAATTTGTTCCCAGAAAAACATGGTAAATACGTTATTAAAACATTTTCGAAGAAACGTATTTATTTCATTTTAAAACGTTTGGGATGTCATCGTTAATACAGAAACATAAGCATAAACAAAACTTACAATTATTTACACTAGTGATCTACATCTCTTTAAATCTCTCTGTGTAATGTGACTTCATATCAACACCTGTGATATAAATAAACTGAGTGGGTCAGGTTGGGAAACCTGGTGAGTACATAGGGTTTTCAACCCACAATAATATAATTATTATGTTCAATCATCAAACAGTTAACCCAATTACCCATCCCCATTATCTTCTTTATTCTTTAAGGGTCTCCCCTAAGAATCAACTATTTCTCGTTCATTCATTCCTAAGGATCATCCTAAGGAAACAACATGAAGTCCATTGTTGCCAATGACACTTTGGTCAAGCGCAGCTGCTAATCTTGTCACTTAGGCGCAGCTGCCAGAATTGTGACATTTTCTATGAGGTGCTTCTGCCGGTATTGACCTTTAAACGCTACTGTCATGGTCATAAGGCTCCCCATTAGGCGCAGCTGCCGATACTATCCTTAGAGCGCAGCTGCTAGGACGTTTACCGTAGATCTAAAACATCTACGGGTTGTGGCGCAGCTGCCAGTGCTCATCTATAGGGTACTAGGTCCACTGCTGCCAATGTATACCTATAGGGTAGTAGGTCCATGCTACTAATGTTCCTCTATTTCGGCTTTTATCCCTCATCATTCATCTACCCATGTTTTACCCAACATATTATGTAGATATAAAATACTTTACACAGTTTACATCATTTAAAACATGTATAAAAATCTTTCACCAGCATAGACAGCAAGTATTCAGACAATATGCGCACATAGCACGTAATTAATAATAAAATACTTCATATCTATATGTAAGATGAAAGGGACCATGCACTCACCTGAGTAGGTGGTGACTCAACACTCGAACAGCGCTTCGATACTCTCAAAACGATATTCCTTCGATAAAACCTAGTATCAATACCACTAGGGTTTAGTTTAACGATAACCGCGACAAATTAATTAGTCCGAGTATTATTAAGCGTTAATAATACTCGATATAACTCATAATAATAGCCCAAATAATTATTTTAAGGACCTAATAACATTCCTATAATTATTTGAAAGCTATATTAAAAATTGCGTAAGCGTAGCATACTTACAGCGAATTTTATCGAAAACCGGAACTTAATTGGAGCAGCGTTTCGAAACCGAAAAACTCCTTTTTCTCGGGACTCCGGGAGCCTCGGGGCTTCCCTAGGGTGCTAAGGGGTTTTTCTAGGGTTTAGGGGGGTTTAGATGAGCTAGAGAGAGAAACTAGTGAGAGAAAGAAGTGGATTTGGAGTGAAAAACTCGGAATGGCTCGCATGCTATTTATAGCCCCAGCAGCCTCGGACTACGCGGCGCGTCCAGCAGCTACGCTGGGCGTAATCTCGGATTGGGTCGCCAGCTCGCACCAGCTGGCTCGCACTTCGGAAGAGGATAAGGACCGAGGGTACGCTGGGCGTACCGAACTCCGACGCGGGGCGTAAAGCGAAGCGAGGCGACGTGGCGAGATCTGAAGGGCGCTCTGTTGATCGACGATGGACGGCTGCGATGAGGCCACGTCATCTATCTCGCATCAGATTTCGCAAATTGCATGCCCATCTTTAAAAATTCATAACTTTCGCGTACGACCTCCGTTTTCGACGTTCTTTATATCCACGCGAAGGTGGGAACGTACTCTACAACTTTCGTTTAGACTTCGTCGGCTAATTTTGGCTCGATTTTAAATTTTATATTATTAACGGGCCGAGACACGATTGGTCCGTTAAATCCTCATAACTTCTTCATCCGACACCCGTTTTTGCCCATCTTTTTCTCGTTACGCTACTCTCAACGAGATCTTTGATTCTCGTTTAGGTCGTGTCGGCTAAAAACCGCTTGATCTAATATTCGAATTTCGGGCTGTACACTGCTAGTACGAAACTTCGAAAAATCATAACTTCTTCATACGAAGTCAGATTTGGGCGTTCTTTTTATCGACGCTCTTAGTTTAACATATTCTACAACTTTCATTTAGATTTCTAAGGCTAAATCTCGCTCTATCATAAATTCACTATTTACGCTTCCCGGTGTCGTGCCGGTTTTGCCGTAAAACTTCGACGGGCCATAACTTCTTCGTTATAACTCGGATTTCGGCGTTCTTTATATGTACGGAAACCTCGTGACATATACTACAACTTGGTTAAGATTATAATCTTTTGTCGAAAAGTCGTTTTCGACCTCTATTGCCTCTAAATTGACTAGCCCGGATTTGTGGGCGTTACAATTATCTCCCCCTTAGGATGATTACGTCC
Organism: Lactuca serriola; assembly: GCF_051521515.1. Lineage (NCBI taxonomy): Eukaryota > Viridiplantae > Streptophyta > Magnoliopsida > Asterales > Asteraceae > Lactuca > Lactuca serriola. The sequence goes on along the minus strand of NC_136410.1, from coordinate 164,462,354 downwards.
TGGAATCATCAACGAAACATGGTCGTATAATGACTCCATACGTCATCTCTTCATCCTAGGTAATAATTATAACTTCTACATTCCTTCAAGTCTATCTCTCAGACTTATTGACTGTATGCAGTACTCGATCGTGCACCTGCTCTCTACCTCAGGCTAGACTCCCAATTATGACCTTCAAGTCACAATCTCGATCCTTACTGGATACGAACTTGAGATGATTTCTTTTATTACTACTATGGATCGATGTGTCATATTCTAATGACCTATCATCATATGTTGCAACACTTAGGCTTAGGTCTCTTAGAGTTAAATTCTAAAACAGACTATGCCTTCCTTCATGTTCTAATGTGATATAATCACACTTTAACATTAGGCATTTCTAGCTGCCAACTTCTTTAACAATGAGTGCGATACTTCTATTGATCGCTTTGATTTCAATCGTTTGGTTTAAGTCGGACGCTACATCAAACTTGGTTCTCTGAACCACACAACATACTCATCGTAGTCGGACTCGATTTGATATGACCACTAGGGTCGGAATATCAACAATCTTCTTAGTCATTACCGAAACGATGGTAACAACACATTTGAATAAAACGAAATCAATTACTAGCTTCTTGGTAACCTTGTGACTTTCCCTGATCCAAGTGTGAGTCCTGTGCTTCCGGTAGTATAGGCCTCTACTACCATTCACACCTACTCATACTCGTCCCAAATACTGTCCCGCAGTTTTCCAAGTCACCACACAAGAAGATCACATAGTAGCTTAACACATCAAATATCAAAACGAAGGTTTTATTACTCCTTGAAACTATTACATAGGTGTTCAAGTTCACCCTAGACTATGCCTCTAATAGGCTACATCATATGACACTATCTATATGGCTTCTTCATAACTTGATCTCTATATATCCATCCTTACTCCTGATTCCTTGCATCGTCAGCTGCTTCGTCAAGGATCATTTGAAATGCTCTTGCCTTTGGTTTTGGCGGCACATTTGGCTTTGTAGCCCCTTCTCTTTTTGGGCAATCTTGCTTGAAGTGCCCTTCCTCGTTACATTCGTAACACACCCTTTTGTTGAATTTACACTTGTTGGCATAATGCCCATGCTTCCCACACTTGAAACAAGTCACCTCCTCACCGCATTTTCCAGAGTGTTTCTTTTTGCACTTCTCGCACCATCTTTCTTCACTCCCTCCTCCTCTAAACTTCCTTGTATTGGACTTGCTTCTCTCATCGGGATTTGCAGACCCCTCAAACTTCCTCTTTTCGCCAACCTCGGTCTTGTTGGCGGCTCTTCCCTTGATCATCTCCTCAACCGACTTGGCAGCCCAGATAGCTGCTTCCAAAGTAGGTGCCTGTCGCACTGGCACCGCATACTCCCATGGAAGTTCTTTTGCATACTTGTCGACTTTCGTCAGCTCATCCGGAACAAGACGTAAGGCGAACTCCATCTTCTCTGTGAAATTGTTGGTGTATTCATCAACAGACATGCTTCCTTTCTTCAAGGTAAGGAATTGGTTTTCCAGCTCGAGCAGATTTTGGGCTGAGCAGTACCTACGTTTGAACTGCACCAGAAATTCTGCCCATGTTAGTTGCAGGGGCTCATTGGGGCTCAGAGTTTTCCCCAAGGTATTCCACCAACGTACAGCGCCTCCTCGAAACTGACGCACTGCAAATGTGGTCTGTTGTTTTCCTCTGCAACCGCACGTCATGAAAGCTAACTCCATCTCCGAGATCCAATCCATGACCCCAATCGGATCCTCCTTTCCAGTGAAAGTTGATGGCTTGCAAGTCAGAAAATCCTTGTACTTGCATCCATTCCTCTCGACTTCGTCATCTTGGTTTTTTTTGTCGAACTATTGGTGGGTTGACTTGACCAACAGTCCCACTATAGTGGCTTCCTCTCGATTTTGCTGGAGCAAACGTCTAGTTCCCTCCATTTGACGATCCAACATCGCCTGGATCATTGCTTGCACTCCGGCCATTGTTATTGGCTCAGCAGCGGCTACTACAACCAGTATTTGCTCAATCACTGGGGGTTGGTTTCGGTTCCCATTTGCATTCACGTTTCCGCTACGGGTTCTTGCCATCTTGATCTATACACCGAATAAGGTGAATCTAGGCCTTTACTTAGGATTGACGGTTAAATCATCCTTATCACTCCGAAACGTTTATATGCTAGTTCTAATATCGTAGTCGTACGTTTAGAATCCTAAACACATAAGGTTTCCAGATCCGGTCGGCAACAGACCATAGATCCGAACAACTAACAGCATATCAGGCACAATTATTTAGCACATAAAAGCATTTTAGGCATAATTCCTAAAATAATCTAGTGCTCACACCTCACAATCATCGCTTAGCATTCTAAGTTTAAGTCTAGAAATAAATCCATATTCCTAGTTCGCTTAAACTAATGCTCTGATACCAACTGTGACATCCCCAAAATCACGGCCAGAAAAGACCGGTTTGTTTATGCTTTATAAAAATCAGAGTACTTCATTTTATAAAAATGTTGCGGAATTTGTTCCCAGAAAAACATGGTAAATACGTTATTAAAACATTTTCGAAGAAACGTATTTATTTCATTTTAAAACGTTTGGGATGTCATCGTTAATACAGAAACATAAGCATAAACAAAACTTACAATTATTTACACTAGTGATCTACATCTCTTTAAATCTCTCTGTGTAATGTGACTTCATATCAACACCTGTGATATAAATAAACTGAGTGGGTCAGGTTGGGAAACCTGGTGAGTACATAGGGTTTTCAACCCACAATAATATAATTATTATGTTCAATCATCAAACAGTTAACCCAATTACCCATCCCCATTATCTTCTTTATTCTTTAAGGGTCTCCCCTAAGAATCAACTATTTCTCGTTCATTCATTCCTAAGGATCATCCTAAGGAAACAACATGAAGTCCATTGTTGCCAATGACACTTTGGTCAAGCGCAGCTGCTAATCTTGTCACTTAGGCGCAGCTGCCAGAATTGTGACATTTTCTATGAGGTGCTTCTGCCGGTATTGACCTTTAAACGCTACTGTCATGGTCATAAGGCTCCCCATTAGGCGCAGCTGCCGATACTATCCTTAGAGCGCAGCTGCTAGGACGTTTACCGTAGATCTAAAACATCTACGGGTTGTGGCGCAGCTGCCAGTGCTCATCTATAGGGTACTAGGTCCACTGCTGCCAATGTATACCTATAGGGTAGTAGGTCCATGCTACTAATGTTCCTCTATTTCGGCTTTTATCCCTCATCATTCATCTACCCATGTTTTACCCAACATATTATGTAGATATAAAATACTTTACACAGTTTACATCATTTAAAACATGTATAAAAATCTTTCACCAGCATAGACAGCAAGTATTCAGACAATATGCGCACATAGCACGTAATTAATAATAAAATACTTCATATCTATGTGTAAGATGAAAGGGACCATGCACTCACCTGAGTAGGTGGTGACTCAACACTCGAACAGCGCTTCGATACTCTCAAAACGATATTCCTTCGATAAAACCTAGTATCGATACCACTAGGGTTTAGTTTAACGATAACCGCGACAAATTAATTAGTCCGAGTATTATTAAGCGTTAATAATACTCGATATAACTCATAATAATAGCCCAAATAATTATTTTAAGGACCTAATAACATTCCTATAATTATTTGAAAGCTATATTAAAAATTGCGTAAGCGTAGCATACTTACAGCGAATTTTATCGAAAATCGGAACTTAATTGGAGCAGCGTTTCGAAACCGAAAAACTCCTTTTTCTCGGGACTCCGGGAGCCTCGGGGCTTCCCTAGGGTGCTAAGGGGTTTTTCTAGGGTTTAGGGGGGTTTAGATGAGCTAGAGAGAGAAACTAGTGAGAGAAAGAAGTGGATTTGGAGTGAAAAACTCGGAATGGCTCGCATGCTATTTATAGCCCCAGCAGCCTCGGACTACGCGGCGCGTCCAGCAGCTACGCTGGGCGTAATCTCGGATTGGGTCGCCAGCTCGCACCAGCTGGCTCGCACTTCGGAAGAGGATAAGGACCGAGGGTACGCTGGGCGTACCGAACTCCGACGCGGGGCGTAAAGCGAAGCGAGGCGACGTGGCGAGATCTGAAGGGCGCTCTGTTGATCGACGATGGACGGCTGCGATGAGGCCACGTCATCTATCTCGCATCAGATTTCGCAAATTGCATGCCCATCTTTAAAAATTCATAACTTTCGCGTACGACCTCCGTTTTCGACGTTCTTTATATCCACGCGAAGGTGGGAACGTACTCTACAACTTTCGTTTAGACTTCGTAGGCTAATTTTGGCTCGATTTTAAATTTTATATTATGAACGGGCCGAGACACGATTGGTCCGTTAAATCCTCATAACTTCTTCATCCGACACCCGTTTTCGCCCATCTTTTTCTCGTTACGCTACTCTCAACGAGATCTTTGATTCTTGTTTAGGTCGTGTCGGCTAAAAACCGTTTGATCTAATATTCGAATTTCGGGCTGTACACTGCTAGTACGAAACTTCGAAAAATCATAACTTCTTCATACGAAGTCAGATTTGGGCGTTCTTTTTATCAACGCTCTTAGTTTAACATATTCTACAACTTTCGTTTAGATTTCTAAGGCTAAATCTCGCTCTATCATAAATTCACTATTTACGCTTCCCGGTGTCGTGCCGGTTTTGCCGTAAAACTTCGACGGGCCATAACTTCTTCGTTATAACTCGGATTTCGGCGTTCTTTATATGTACGGAAACCTCGTGACATATACTACAACTTGGTTAAGATTATAATCTTTTGTCGAAAAGTCGTTTTCGACCTCTATTGCCTCTAAATTGACTAGCCCGGATTTGTGGGCGTTACAGTCTTGTCATAGTTTGTTTCATAGGAGTCCCAAAGGAACTCACTATGTGACTTAGAAAGTGATTGAACCACCAATTTTCTCAAGACTTTGACACCCAACTCTCCTGGCTTGTCAATATATGACTTTATCTCCAAGATGTGATAACACCTAGACCTTGCCTTGCCAATAGGGCTTGAGTGACCTTGAACTTGTGGGTTAGGGAGAATAATTGGAGGAGGTGGAGGAAGTAAAGTTCTAAGAGATTTGGGAAGATCATAGATGTCTGAACTAGACATCTTTTGGGAGATATTCAAGATACTTGATTTAAAGTCCTTAATATAACACCCAATATGAAATATTAAGGCTAAGACCCTACAAACTATATTATAACTTGGAAGAGGGATGCCATAATCCAAGCTATAAAATATTTGAAGGTAGGTGAATGACGATTCACCAATTTCCACCAAGATAAACGAAATGTATTATTAGGTTTTAATTGGTTTTTGAAACTCCTAGATTCTTTTGAGATTCATTGAACTATTCAATGGCATGTTTCAATATCGAGTGTTCCCTTCAGGTTTTGTGACTGGGATGCCGAGGATCACAAAACAAGGTGTGAAGTAACCATGCAAATATACTTGGTACCCTTAATATTTACCCTTTAATCGATGTGTCGGTTAACCACACATGCTCCACTGATACTATGATAAATATTAAGTTACCCTTTTCCTACCTTGTTAAGTCCAGGTTAGTGTGCCGGTTAACCACACACCCTCCACTAACGACTTAAGCAAAGTGCAAAGTGTAATTTCATGGGTTAGCACCAAATTCACATTTTCCTAAGTAACTAAGATTGGGAATTTATAAATGTTTAGTTACTTAGTATTTATCATTAATACTTTTAATGAAGGGAGAATTCTAGTCCTTGTCCTACCCGTTCGGCTAACGACCCTCCACCAGTCAAGGAAGCGGTGGGTGAGAGTGGACACCCATTAAACTGCCATTTTATAGGCAGTAACCTTATACCCCCTTATAGACTAGCTTCGTGAATGAGGCCTACTAATGGTAAGACTGACTTTACTCTTATACATATATATAAATATTATTATTATAATATTATAAAGTATAAGAGTTGAATTTTAACTGTTAAAATTCTAAGGGCTAACTTGGAATTAAAGTATACATAAGTGAATAGTTTTCAAATTCCAAAACTTGAGGGCAAGTTTTGAAACTATTCAAAACTAATTAATTCCATAACTTATGAGTTTAAAGTAGTTTTAATTAAAAAACTCTTTAAGTTCCATAACTTGAGGACAAGTTATGGAAGACTTTAAACTATTAAAGAATGTAACTTTTCTTCTTTTATAACTTATGGAACTAATTAAGGCTACACATTATTATTATTTAATGAAGTGACTTTTGAACCTCCATAACTTGAGGACAAGTTATGGAGTCATAAAACCATTTAATGAGAACAAGACTCTTCATTTTGTAACCTTTGCCAACTTTTATGAGTTTTAAGAAACTTAAATGTGACCTTTCATGTAACTTGAGGAGAAGTTACACAAACACATTTTAGAATCATCTCTTAGATTAAAATGGATCAAAGACACATAATCAATCAACCTTTCTATTAATCTAAGCTACTCATATGAACAAAGATAATTCACATCAAATTTTTTTCATGTAATTAGAATAACTTTTAAACTAATACAAAACATGAATCTATTGACAATTATCTTTGAAATTGGATTAGCATGAACATTACCACATCAAAAATAGGTTTACAAGTCCAAAAACAGCGTTTGGTAATGTTCCTATGTAACATCCCAAAAATACAGGCCAAAATTTTCATTTTTAAATACCTTATTATAAAACCAACAGTATAAGAAAACATCCATAATATCATGTCATGTCAAAACCAAAGTAGAAATAATCAAAACACGTTATCATAAAACAATATCAGAGTGTAATCCCAAAGATCTCGTGTGCGGAAAATTATAGTGTGATGCGCTGCGATCAAGCCGACTCCTTTCCTTTGATAATGAGAACCTGAAACCAAAACTGTAAACCGTAAGCACAAAGCTTAGTGAGTTCCCCCATCATACCACATACCATACAATCATATAATGAACAGCTAGGAGATACGGGCCTCGCCCACACTCCGCTAGCTGGGAGATACGGGCCTCGCCCATACTCCACTATCTCTGAGATACGGGCCTTGCCCACACTCAGCTACTAAACCATAACATACAAGTATATACAATCATATACTTAACAACTAGGAGATACGAGCCTCGCCCACACTCATGGGGATACGGGCCTCGCCCACACTCCGCTAACTGGGAGATACGGGCCTCGCCCACACTCCACTATCTCTGAGATATGGGCCTCACCCACACTCAGCTACTAAACCATAACATACAAGTATATACAATCATATACTGAACAGCTAGGAGATACGAGCCTCGCCCACACTCCGCTAACTGGGAGATACGGGCCTCGCCCACACTCCACTATCTCTGAGATACGGGCCTCGCCCACACTCAGCTACTATCACATATATCATAACAAAAACATACTATCAGACATACCTGGGGTGTCCGAACTACCCTTCGGTCCTAACAACCGAACTTGGGGACTATTCCCCTCCTACTACCACTATCACATATAACATATCATGCCAGCATATAAACATATCATCACATACTGTCAGACATATCTGGGGTGTCTGACCTACCCTTCTGTCCTAACAACCGAACTCTACTACTATCACATATAACATATCATGCCAGCATATAACATATCAGGTAGTAGCAAACCTAGATGATATCACAAAGACAATCATCTAACATACAACTCCTACTGGTGGGCCGGCATTGTGGCCGTAGACCCACCGCTACTAGAAGGTAACTCACCTCACATTGCTGAAGTCTCGTAGACACAATCCCACACTACTGAAGTCCCGCAGACTCAACCCCAGCTGCTGGATGACAGATTCCCGATCTGTCAATATCAAAACATCACCCAAATTAATAATTGGTCCCACTAAATAACCATAAACACTTACTTTGGATAATTACATTACCCCAAGCTTGGCTTATTCAAGCCCAAGGCCCAATCCGTAGGCCCAAAGTCAATTAGGAATCAAAGCCCAACACATGGCCCAATTTTCCAAATTGGGCCTAGGCCTATACATGGTCTCATTCTAAGGCCCAAAATATGGCCCAATTTTCCAAATTGGGCCTAAACCCCTTACATGGGCCTTACCCTAGGCCCATTAAATTATTCTAGTTCAATTGCTTGCTCTTGGATGGTCCATTATTATCTCAATCATTTAGGCCCAACATAAAGGTCCAATAATATACCCAAGTGAAATTAGGGTTTCACATAAAATGATGATTTGGTTTAAGTTTCCTACTTAACCCATTAACGACTTAATCCATTAAGGACTTAATTCATTAAGTCCAATATTGCTTAGATTAATTCCCGCCAATGATTATTATTTAATATCTCAAGTTATTAAATAATTCTCGTGTGCGACCCGATTAATTCTTAAAGTTAGGTTTTCATTGGCATTAGGGTTTTCCAATCCAAATATTAGCCCACTTATCAATTTGTTGGCCTTTTATGTCAATTAGGGCTTTATTGGGCCTATTAAGCCCACTAAAATCTTAATAAGCTCATTAGGGTTTTCCTTAGGCCAATTAGGGTTTATTACACCCATTAGTCACATGTTTGGGCTTTTGGGTCCATTAAGCATTATTGGGCCCATTAGGGTTTCTTGGCCCCTTGTCCAATCATCCCAACAAGTCCAAACACCATCAAAGCACACTGCCACCCGACACGGCAGCCGATGGCGGCAGGAGGCGGCAGCCACCACCTCACGGTGGTGGTTTCGAATTCCTTTCTCATTATTCCATTTTTGTTACAATATACAATACGAAACCCCAAAGAACGCACACCCTAATACAACATACATACACACACAACCACCTTGTGGTTGCCGGCGATGGTAAATGGTGGTAGCCACCACCTCACGGTGGTGGCAGTGGCTATTCCCGACTTTCCGGCTAGACAAAACACCCACAACACCCACATAAAAGCAAAATCACACACCCACACAACTCACAGCCACCTCCCACGGTGGCTGATGGTGACAAGCCAAGGCAGCGACGGAAAGAAGTAGAAGAACTAGCGGCAGGTGGTGGGATTTGCGATGACAGCCACCATGGCCGGCTGCCATGGTGGTTCTCCACGGCTTCTACTCGACAGAGGCCCAAATCTACGAACACAACAGCCCCTCGGGGTGGCAAACGATGACCGGAGCGACATACTTGAGCCATACGGAGGTCGCGACTGAGAAATAGCACCTTGAGAACGATGAGGAGGATGAATAGAGGCCGTCGTGGACTGAAGTAACGTTGTCCGCCGGCTAGCAGCGCTTTCGTCTTCAGCTATTGGAGCATAACGGTGGCAGCGAACACACCCAAAACTCGTCGTCGACTTGCTCTCATCGGGCGCTAGGGGCTGCGACGTGTTGGCGGATCGGAAACGATGGTTGGTGACCTCAACAGAGGTGGTGGTACTGCGCCTGAGGACGAAGGAGCGAGACCGGCGGCTGGAGGAGGGGGCATAAGGAGATGACGGCTGCAAGGGTTTTGGCTAGGGTTAGGGTTACATAACCTTATATACCCGATCCCATTATAAAAGTTTGCCATAATGACCAAAATGGTCCCTCCAGCTCCAAATAAATTCGAAATAGATCCATATTTTACCTTAACATCCCCTCCATCCTAATTTCTTTCAAATTAAGTCAATAACTTACCCTTTAAGCCCCATCTTCTGAAATCCTTACAAATAAAGTTAGGAATTTACCAACCAGCCCCTATGTTTCCAAAATCTCTTCATTTGAGTCCCAAAAATTTACCAATTAGCCCCTGCCTTCATAAATATTTACAGAATGAATTTGAAACTTACATTTTAACCCCCAATCTCTATAAAGTGTGACAATTAGTTATACGAGACCATCATTTGATATATAGTTATTTATTTATTTAACTAATAAATAAACAGGTGTTACATCCTAGTCCAATTCCAGCCAAAAAACACGAAAGTATGCTGTCTGGAGGCCAAACTCATCGAGTTCTTCATGGAACTCGTCGAGTTCATGCTCTAATACATGAACTCATCGAGTTTTCTACTAGAACTCGTCGAGTTTTAGGCCCTGACAGATTCTTGGCTTCAAAAAATCTATTTGCATCAAGTATAAGAGAAAGCAAGCCTAGGCTCTGATACCACTGATGGGTTTTGAGCATTCTAACACTCCTAAGTGTACATGCAACCCTAAATACCTTGGATATATGTTTTCTATAATATGCATGCAAATATGAACTTTCCAAGGTATTCATCCTAACTAGCATAATAACATTGATTCATATGAATATATCAAGTTAGAATTACATACCTCTTTGATGTAGAATGTCTTCATGAAGCTTGAGTGCCTAGTGCCCCAAGTGCGACACCTCAAATGGCTCACATAACACCAAATGCACATGGAATGACTTGAGAGAAATGGAACACTTCATAAAATCGGTTCGCCCTTATTCCTCACACATAGTGGCCGATTTTTCTCCAAGAATAAGATCATTATATAGTTAGGGTTACACCATGTAAACCCTAATTGTCATGGCCTTTCATTTCCATGATCCATGGGTACAAATACACCATGGAGCATCTTATGGGTTTTAGCCCAACTTGACAATCCATGGAGCATTAGCCCCTATATAAGTATGGATGATTTACACAATCAACCCATATATTTAATTAGTCTTCTTTTGATCACTCAATTAATTCTAGACTAAGTCTTGATCAATACTAATTAAATAATATTATTAATATATTAGAACTTATAATATATTAACAAACCATAAGTGTTATTTCTCTCATTTTAGTCTAACCAAATGCATGATGCCATGCAACCCAAATATACCATTCCGGGTCGGGTCAAGTCTTCCCAATTACAGTTATGGACTTAGACATTAATCCAACAGGAATGTCACCGACTTCTTGGTCAGTTGGGTCAAAGGAATAGCAATCTTGGAGAAATCTTGGATGAATCTCCGATAATAACCCGCTAGACCAAGAAAACTCCAAATCTTAGTTGGAGAACTCGGAACCTCCCACTTTATCACCACCTCTATCTTGGCCGAATCGACCAGAATACCCCTCTTGTTGACAAGGCGCCCTAGAAACTGCACCTCGCGCAACCAGAACTCGGATTTGGAGAACTTTACAAAAAGTCTCTCTCTCCTTAGATTCTCCAACACCTCCCTCAGGTGTTCCACATGTTACTCACGAGTCTTGGAGTAAACCAAGATGTCATCGATGAAGACTATCACAGACCGGTCTGGCATCAGTCTGCACACGCGATTCATGAGGTCCATGAACACGGCAGGAGCACTGGTGAGCTCAAACAGCATCACCAAGAACTCGTAGTGACCATAACGAGTCCTAAAAGTTGTCTTCTGCACATCCTTGTCCCTGACTTGCATCTATTGATAACCCGATCGCAGATCAATCTTGGAGAACCAAAACAAATCATCAATACTCGGGAGGGGATAATTTTTCTTCACCGTTACCTTATTCAGCACCCGGTAGTCTATGCACATCCAATGAGACACATCCTTCTTCTTCAAAAACAGGATCGGGGCTCCCTATGGCGAACTACTCGGCCTGATAAATCCCTTGTCTAGCAACTCTTACAGCTGTGTAGACAACTCCTACATCTTGAGAGGAGCCAACCGATATGGTGCCTTGGCTATTGGAGTCGCACTAGGGACTAGGTCAATCCTGAACTTGACCTCTCTCTCCGGAGGTATCCCAGGAAAATCCTCCGGGAATACGTCTGGGTACTCTCGCACGATCGGTACATCATCCACTGTCGTCTTACCCTTATCCCGGGTATCCATAACATAGGCAACATGACCTGCGCAACCCTGCTGAAGGTAGCGCCTCGCCTTCGCTGCTGAACATAAAGTCGGTCCAACATGCGCCCTCTCACTCTAAATCACTAACATCCCCCACTAGGAGTCCGAACTCTCACTAGCTGCTGATCGGAGTCGATCACTACCTCATTAGGGCTCAACCAGTCTATACCAACTATAACCTTATTCCCTCGTAGGGAAATAGGGACTAGATCCACATAAAATTTCTCATTAAACAATTACAGTGTACATCCTCGGTGAAGCCTCACAACCCGAACGGTCCTATCATCTGCTATCTCCACATCAAGTGGACAATCCAGCTCCCCCGGAGCCCCTACGAATCGCTTGTTGAGTGCGAGCGACACAAAATATCGAGTAGCCCCCGAATCAAACAATACCTGAGCAGATATTTCGTTCACAAGGAACGATCCTATAATGAAACACAGAAACATAAGCGATAATCAATATAAGTAAAGAGATAAAGAGAAGATACATACTTGTCAGCACGTCGGGAGCCGCATGTGTCTCTTCTGTTGTGAGCTGAAATGCCTTGCTCCTCACCACAGGTGCCTCAGCCCAGCCCTGACGGCCGTCTGTAATCGTCAACGTAGCAGGAGCGGGCACCACCACCTGTCCTGTTGCAGCTAAACTCAGACACTGGGCCTTCTTGTGGCCCCTCTGATTGCACTGAAAGCAAATCAGATTTGAAACTGCGGTGGTGGTGGTGGTGGCAGTACAATCCCTGCTCATGATCAGTCTGGGTACTCTCGCACGATCGTTACATCATCCATTGTCGTCTTACACTTATCCCGGGTATCCATAACGTAGGCGACATAACCTGGGCAACCCTGTTGAAGGTAGCGCCTCGCTCGCGTTGCTGAACATAAATTCGGTCCACCATGCGACCTCTCAACCTGAATCACTAACCCTCCCCCACTAGGAGTGCGAACTCTCACTAGTTGTTGCTCGCAGTCGATCACTGCTCTATTAGGGCTCAACCAGTCCATACCAACTATAACCTTATTCCCTCGAAGGGGAACAATGACTACATCCATAGAAAACTGCTCATCGAACAACTGTAATGTACATCCTCGGTGAACCCTTGCGACCCTAACGGTCATGTCATCTGCTATCTCTACATCAAGTAGGCAATCCAGCTCCCCTAGAGCCCCTACAAACCGCTTATTGAGCGTAAGCGACACAAAAGATTAGGTGGCCCCTGAATCAAACAATACCAGAGCAGATATATGTTGGATTAGTGTCTAAGCCCGTAACTATATTTGGTAAGTACTTGACTCGGTTGTGTATGGTCCCTTTGGATTGCCTTCACCATAGCAACTTGACAGGGTAATATATATATATATATATATATATATATATATATATATATATATATATATATATATATATATATATATATAGAGAGAGAGAGAGAGAGAGAGGATAATAATATATTAAAAGAGAAATCATATTATTTGATTAATATTAGTCATAGATTAATTAGGAATTAATTTGGTGACTAAAAGAGATTAATTGAATAAAGGGGACTTAAACTGTCAAATGTGTAATAGTTGTATTTTGGGCTGGGAAACCTAATGGATAAAGGGATGAACGAAATTACGATGGGATCCCATCATATTTTTGTCCATGGCCTTATTCCAGAAGGCTCCATGGGCTGCTTAATGTTTAAGCTGTTCATTAGGGTTTTGACTGAAGCCCTAGCTGCTCATAGTATAAATAGAACCCCTAGGCTACAGAAATCGGCCACTGCTTCTCTAAGAACCCTAGAGCCAATTTTGTGTGCCTCCTCCCTCTCTCAAATACTACCATCTTGCTAGTTGGTGTTTGTAATCCATTAGAGGAGTTACACTTGTGACTCTAAGCATCAAAGACAAGAAGATTCAAGCAAGCAACAAGAGGTAATCTTCTAGATCTAATTTGGTCATTATAATTTCGAATTATTATCATTAGATCTAGGGCTAGAAATTCTTGGATGAATGCATGTACAATTAGAGAAACCTAGATCCAACCATTAGGGTTTGCATAAGCACATAGGATGTTCTTGTGGCCTAAACCCATCAGTGGTATCAGAGCTATGTTTGGTTTCTATTGTATTGATGCCTTGTTTATTTGTTCAAGCTTTAAAATTGTTTTTTTATGCTAACTAGCCGATGAACTCGACGAGTTCCATGATGAACTCGACGAGTAGGTTGAACTCGACGAGTTCCAATGTGGACTCGACAAGTTTAGCTGTCAGACAGAAAAATTTTCGGGATTTCTTGCTGTTTTGCTTAAGGATACTTACCTAAATCATTTTGGTTTAATAAAATCCGAATTTTATCACCTGATTGTCAATATCCTGAACAAAACAAAAGATTATTACCAATTATTTAAATAATAAATTCCTTATTTGATAATATATGATTATTTGAATTTATTTGGTGAATTATCTTGTTAATAATCTTGATTAGGTCAAATTTAGATAATCATTAAATTAATTGTTTAATTTAAAATTATTTGCTATTTGATCCTTTGTGTTTTGAAAAGTTCAAAACTTGTCCTCAAGTTTTGAAATTTAAATTTTGTGATTAAAATGTTTAATTTAAAGTATTTAAATTTCAAACCCTAGAATTTTACAAGTTTAAAATTCAACCTTATACTTTATAATATTATAAGAATAATATGTACATATGTATAACTTAAAATCCTAGTCTTACCGTTAGTAGGCCTCATTCACGAAGCCAATCTCTAATGGGGATATAAGGTTATGGCCTATAAAATGGCCATTTAATGGGTGTCCATTCTCACCCACCGCTTCCATGATTGGTGGAGGGTCGTTAGCCGAACGGGTAGGATAGGGCAACACTTTCTCATTAATAAGTATAATGAATTATTAAAGTAACTAAACATTTTTACAAAATTCCCAATCTTAGTTACTTTAGGCAAAGTGAATTGATGCAGTCCCATGAAATTACACTTTGTACCCTTGCTAAGACATTAGTGGAGCATGTGTGGTTAACCGGCACACTAATTGGTTTCTAAGCAAAGGTAGCAAAGGGTGACTCATTGTTTGTCATAGTTCGATGGAGCGTGTGTGGTTAACCGGCACATCGAATAGGTGACTGTAACAATGAGGGCACCATGTACATTTTCATGGTTATTCTCACCCGCTTTGTGATCCTCGGCATCCCAGTCACAAACTTGAGGGGCATATCGAGATTTAAACATGCCATTGAAATGTTCAATGAATCTCAAAAAGATCTAGGAGTTTTCAATACATTTAAAACTTAATATTCTTTTTGTTTTTCATGGTGGAGAATTAGTGAATCGTCATTCACTTACCTTCAAGTTATTTGCATGTTAGATTACGACATCCCTCTTCTAATATGTAAATAATGTTATTGGATCCTAGCCCTAATTTCACATTCGGGTGTTTAATTAGGGATTCATTTCTAATCAAACTTTGTTCTTTTTCTTTTCAGATGTTAAACATGAACAACAACAATGCTTCTGGCTCAAGTTCCTCCGGCTCATTCTCACTCATGAACTTGTGTGGGAGGGTGATATTCGACGGAAACAATTTCAACGATTAGATTTGTAACATAAGAATGGTCACCCGTTATGAGGACAAAGAGTATGTCCTAGATAAGGAGCTAAAGGAGATCGACATGAACACTGCTACTCCCGAAGAAATGACTGGCTTTGAGGCCCACGAGCATGATGCCACGAAAGTCCATTGCATCATGCTAGCGAAAATGACTTCCGAACCCCAAAATTCCTATGAGGACATGTATCCCTATGAGATGCATCAAGACTTGTTGGACCGGTACCACCAAACTGCGAGGCAAGAGAGGTATGAGAACATCACATCGATGATCACTACCCGAATGGGTAGTGGAGAGTCCCTTACCGCTCATCTGCAAAAGATGCAGAGATATGTTGATCGTCTTCTAAAGTTGAATGTTAACTTTGATGAAGAGTTGGCGATTGATATCATCCTTCACTCCCTGCCTCCCTGCTACAACCAGTTCCGCATGACCTACCATTGGAGCCTTTAAACCTACTTTGTTTTAGGGTGTTTATGAAGATAGAAAAATCAAAGAGTAAAATTTTCTCTACAAGTATCCACCATCAAGAATAAGACACTTGGAATGCTAGTTCCTTCTTTTAATACTTTTGTCGTTTAAGCCTTTAAGTGATTAACAAAATAACCACCAAAGGAAGACACAAAGTAAGCACCATAGACTTCAAACTTCAAAAGAAAGAAAGTAGAAGAAGGTGAAGAAGCTACGACTTCTTGGAGAGAAAAAAAAAAGGACCCAAAAACTAACTCATTTCATGCACTAGAGTCTCTTATGTATCCCATGCTAGGTAAAAACAAACCCTTATAATACTATAAAGTATTATATAAGTATAAATCAAAGAAAACATGGAGACAAAAATGTGGAAGCTAGACAAGTAATCTTCCATACCCTAGGCATTTTCAGCCATGAGGACAAAAGAAACAAACAAAAAGTTTGTTTAGTTATTTTAACCCAAGACCAATTAAGTAATTTATCCATGGCTAGCCAAAGTGCCCAAAACTTTGTACATGACTTATTAAATCATACCATATGTTATAATAACTAGTTATACTCTCTTTAATTATTATTTTCACAAAACAATAATTATTCTTTAATTAAATACAAGAATTGATATTATTTATTAATAATCATATTTATAATAAAGATACAAAATGTGGCAACTTGATAAATGTGTGACCCTATAGGATCATATATTATTAGAAATAACTCAATAATGGTTCTCGGGGATATATGTCAAACATCAACTTGATCAATTGTCTTTCCAGCCTTCTGTCGAAAAGATCCAAACTCTGAAAGTAACGTTGTTTGCACATAATAAGTTTGATCAGCATCACCAGAGTAAAGTTCCTTCAGTTTCTCCCAAATTTTATGAGCCATATCAAAAGAGCTTACAAGTCTAAATGTGTCTAGTGGAAGTGCAAAATGTAAATCTCTTTTAGCTCTTAAATCATCTTCCATTTTATCCTGTTTCTTTAGTTGTCATATCTTTTTAAATCTCTCACAAATATCAACATAATTAACAAGTGTGAGAACATATTCCTTCGTCTTTGTACATTTATGAGGACCTTTAACAATTGATCTCCAAATGTATGAACCATGTTTTTCAATTCATGGGATGTGATCTTAAAAGTGTGACACCCAAACTTCATAATTTTGGGAAACAGAATTGGAATAGTAGTAGATGATCTGATATTTGTCAACAAATTGAAAGAAATAGTATGAGAATCTTATTTTGACATGATTTCAAACGAAAATTTTGAGTAAGAACCAAATCAATGAGCAAACACGTAATTCAATTCAAAACGAGAAATAAAATAAAGAATTCCGGATCAAATTGCAAACAGATTGAAAAATGCAGAATACATCTAGAAATGCGATGTAACAAACCAAAAACTCAAAGAACACTAATGAATTTAGTGATTTGAAAATAGCTAAGAGAAATCCTTACTTTGATACCACTTGTAGGATCGACCAGATTCTAGAATATAGAAATCATGTTTGAATAAAAGAAATTGAATGAACACCCAAAATTAAATATGATATAATTTTAATTAGAGAGTAAAAAGTTTGATTACAATGTTGCAAGTAAGAACCTCGCAAAAGATAGTATCTTTATCTAACTAACATCCCTTATATATAGGACACCACAAGGGATTCAGTTAGGAAAAGACCAATCAGGTCAAGACACCTAAGCTAAGAAATGCTCTCAATATAACTAAGTAACCAACACTGTGAAGCCTAAATTAAAACTACGAAACATTAATGTTTTTGCATTGATAAGTTGAAGACATAAAATACAATTACTCTAAAACCTTTTACATATAGACTCAAACACAACACCTTTAAACTGCGAGACCTAACAACCATGTTCCGTTATATTTTAATGTAAATCAACCTATTCCACTTGATTCAATCAATAGATTTTGGAAGAAACTTGGTTTATCATCGTCTATACTGGTGGAAGGTGATGAAGATATTTGTTGTGATGATGTTGTCCATAACTCCTAACTTTAAAAGTCAATCAAGGTAGGGAAAGTGTGAAAATTTTGAAGAAGTTTAGGGAGATAATCACATCATCGAAAACTTTGGTTTGTGAACCCATTGCTCATAAAACTACTCGTAGTTATCCAAACATGACAAAAAAATCTTTCAAATATTATCGAGTTAATATGCCAACTAAAGAACCACATAGACATGATTGTTCGAACACATTAGGAGAATCATGAACCTGCAAAATATCGTTCATACTTGGACCCAAAAAACTACTAAAATTTTTACATTGATTGATTTTAAATTTGTATTTCATTATTACGTACAAAATGTACAAGATGAAAGAGGTGATGGAAATTATGGATTTCGAACAGTAGTTGTTTGTCTCGGTCTTCATCAAGATAAATGGTCTAATTTTTGGTGTAACATATTGGACGAGTTAAACATACATATAACATAATACAATTACATCCTTAGAAGTGTGCACGAGCTTCAACTCTAAATGTCTTTGAATTTCTTCAGTACACATATTGTTACATCGTATGTGGATTGATTACCTTTTCTGAAATGAGTATCTTGATTGCTTCTTGGTATAAGGTAATCTTACTTTCTTTAGCTAATAGATAGAGTTCAAAATATTTACCACTATGGTCCACTTCATCACTATCATACGAACATATTGTTACTGCATTTGGGCATGTTAATAACAATATTATGTTAGACTAGTATTGGAGGGAGAGTATCAAAGGTTTCCTTTTTCTCCATATTAGCTTTATTTCAAACAAGGGGGTGCAACTATCGGCCACCTCGTTTATGGATTGCATGTTTTGTCAAGATTATTATTTGTAGGTATATTTTATAAGTGTTTGAAAGGTTATTTGATGTTGTATTATTATATATGTTTTTATTATATTTCTAATTATGTTATTTCTTAATAAGATAAATAATGCCTAAATCCTCTCTAATAAATGAAGGTTTTTTTCCACTTGTCATACTCTCATTCAATTTGTCAAATGTCATTTTGTGGTTATTTTGAATTTTTATTCATATGTTATTTTATGAGTTTTTGTATTTTATTAAATTTCACATAATATTTTAATGTAACAACTACAATAAATGTATTAATAAATGATTATCAATTTCTTTGATAAACTTACCTTTTAATATCAAAATTCATAAAATTCAAGCTCATTAGTTTTTTTTTCTTTATTTAAATTATTTGTGTAATTTAAAAGATAAAAAATATTTCTATTATAATAATTCATTATTTTTCTTATTTTCTTATAAATTCAAAGTTCTCAAATATTTTGATCTTTATATTTAACTTTAAAAAAAATTAAACCATATAATACACTAGTTGTGAGACTCATGTATTATATGGGTTAATTTTAAATAATAAAAATAAATATAAATATCAAAATATTTGAGAACTTTGAAGTTATAAGAAAATAAAAAAAATAATGAATTATTATATTTGAAATATCTTTTCAATTTAAACAGATAATTTAAATAAACAAACAAAATAAACTAATAAGCTTTTATTTGGGAATTTTGAAATAAAAAGGTAAGTGTATTAATGAAATTGATATTTATTTATTACTATATTCATTGTAATTATTACATTAAAGTATTATGTGAAACTTATTAAAATAGAAAACCCCATGAAATGACACGTGTAAAAGAAATTAATTCAAAATAATCAAAAAATGACATTTGACAAAATTAAATAAGAATGTGACATGTGACAAAAAAATCTTTCATTTATTAAATTAGATAGGTCTCACAACTAATATTAATATCATAATTGAATTAATTATATTTAATATAAATCGTGTTAACTAAAAATGTTAAATATATTGTTGAAAAAAAAAGGCATATAAATATAATATTTTAATATTTTTATTAAAAACGATACAAACATTAAACATCAAACATTATGTATATAATACGATATTTTAATATTTCGATTAAAAACAACAAAAACATTATATAAATATAATATTTTAACATTTTTAACTAAAAAGTTAAAAACAAAAACATATGAGTATGATATTTTAATATTTAAAATATTAAACTGCATAAATGGTCTTTGTAGTTTGCTCAAGATTTGTTATTTTTGTCCAAAATGATTTGTACTAACATCATAGGTTCAAAGTTTTCATTTTGTTGCTTGTTTATTCCAATCTGTTCTGGTTTTTTTTAAAATGATGGATTTGCCCTTGTTGATATGATTTTTTTTTTCTTAATTATTTTTTTTTCTTTTTTTTTTTTGATTTTCAAATTTAAAAAACTAAAAAATAAAAATAAATCTCTCTCTCTCTCTCTCTCTCTCTATCTATATATATCTATCTATCTATCTATCTCTCTCTCCTTCCTTCATTTGTTCTTCATGGCTCTCAAGAACCCTTCATCGTCGACTTCACTACCGTCATCGATGTAAACCACCACCGCCTTTGGCTCCACCTTCAGCCCCTATCGTCTCCGCCACCACCAACCTCCGACAGATCTGAAATCCGTCATTACCTATAAAAAACCATAACCGATTCCCACCACCTGCCATGGATCACCATCTTGCCGTCGTCGTCCATCTGAAAAACTCTGTTGCAACTCGACGAAGCTCCAGATCTGTAAACAACCTTCATCCTCTTTATCCCATGTTCTTATACATACGAACAGAAAAATAAGATGGGTTTTAATCTGAAGGAGGATATGTTTTTCTCCTTTAGTCTTTATCCTTCAAACCTACAACTACCATTACACACCATCGTGAATACCTCTACCACCATGAAAACCTCTGCTCCAAAGTTGTCATTTCGACCACCAGGAGAGCCCCACCACAATAAACGTCTTCACCATTTCAATGTCACCACCGTTGCCCCAACACTGCCATCACCATCTCTACCTGTTGTAACCATAAGTCCGAAAAATCTGCCTCAAAGGCTGCTATCATTCAGGCCACCCAGTCCCCTCGACAAAACTTTGCTTTCAATCCTCACCCTCGTCTTGTTCAGGCATTAAATTCCAAGATTGTTCCATTTATCGACATCTAAACCAGATGATGCACCAAAAATGAAAAGGGTCGGTGACATAAGTGAAAAGGGGTCAAACCAAATCCATGAGTCCACATTCAATTGAAGCAAAATCTCTAAAATCAAAATGAAAAATCGTTGCACATGTTCTTTAATTAATCTGAACCCCTAGCTTTGATCTATATGTCGCCGCCTGAAAATTTAGGGTTAGGTTTTTGTTGCGGGAGCTTCGATTTGAAATCCCAATGGAGGAATAGCTCTGATTAACAAGCCCAATTTTTACAAAATAAATTAGGGATTTTACAACTTCGGCGTTGGCAATCAGTGGTTTGTTATCTTGAGTCTAAGGATCGGTGTGCTCTTGTAACTGCGTTCCCTAAGCGAACTTCAACCGTGGTACCGAAGGCGGTGGTCATTGATTGTGTTTGGCGGTTGATTGTGGTCTATAAACCAAATGTTGAACATTTACCGTGGTACTAGAGGGTGTGGTTGGGGTGGGTTTTTCGGTGACAGTGAAAATCAAGCCATAGATGGAGAAGATAAACTGAGAAGGGGGTGGTGCTGTAAACCAATACTGACAGTGATGAAGAACACAAACATATATGAAAACAGATGGATAGGACGAACATATCTGAAAACAAATGGGGAAGACTAACCCTAGATATGATTTCTCATTCTTTTTTCTCCATTTCCATTGACAATCGACGAGTTCAACAATTTTTTCCTAGGTGTTTTTTTTGTTTTTGGTGTTTTTTTGTTCATCTGGACAATTTTCAGGAAGAAGAAGACAGGTATTTGGAGAGAGAGAGAGAGAGAGAGAGAGAGAGAGAGAGAGAGAGAGAAAGATTTATTTTTATTTTTTATTTTTTTAAATCTGAAAGTTAGAAAAAACAATTAAGAAAAAAATAATCATATTAACATGGGAAAATCCGTCATTTTGAAAAAAAAATCATAATATATCGGACTAAACAAGCAACAAAATGAAAATTTTGCACCTCTTATGTTAATCCAAACCTTTTTGGACCAAAGTGACAATTTTAAACAAACCACAGGGACCATTTGTGCAGTTTAGCCTATTTAAAATGAAATATATACATAATCCTATATAGTTTGTTATATCCAAATAAAACGCTGTTACATAAACATCAACGATAAATGAAATGTTGGGTACATTTTTGTTGGGATTAAACTCATAGAATTATATCACTATATCTTGATCTCATTTCCACTGACAAAAACCGACAATATCGAGTGATTGATCTTAACTCAACATCACCGACTCCATTACCAGAACCTGTTTTACGAACAGTAACTGATACAATCAAGAAGATATGGCAAGAGTAGTGACGGTGGCGCAGGACGGAGCCGGTGACTACCGGACGGTGCAAGAAGCAATCGACGACGTACCACTCGGCAACAATTGCCGGACTGTGATTCGTGTATCTCCGGGGATATACAAACAGCCTATTTACGTCGCCAAGACTAAAAATTTCATCACTCTCGCCGGATTAAGCCGTGAGATCACTGTTATCACTTGGGATAACACCGCCAACAAAATCGATCACCATCAGGTCAGTTCTCTTCCTTCAACCCTAACCCTAAATATCTTGTTCATATCCTACAAATCAATTAGGTTCCGTTTTATTTAATCAGTTTCCATGAAATTGAAGCAATCCAGACCTTAATCCTCTCTAACTATCATTTATCTACAACACAATCGAGTATGAAAATCGAGTTAATTCGTATAAACAGGCATCGCGATTGATAGGAACAGGAACCTTCGGATGTGGGACTGTAATTGTTGAAGGAGAAGATTTCATTAGTGAAAACATCACGTTTGAGAATTCTGCTCCTGAGGTGTTCTTTCTTTTTCAATAATTTTCATCATAATTCATATCTTTCGCTATTCTTCTAATTTTTTATCCGACTCAGGGTTCAGGCCAAGCAGTGGCTATCAGAGTAACAGCGGATCGTTGTGCTTTCTATAATTGCAGGTTTCTTGGGTGGCAGGTGAGAACTCAAAAGCATCTCCAAAGTCCAACCCCATTCTATTTTTGTCATTGCAATCTATTTAGAGAGTGTAAAATAGAGTAAATGGTCCAACCCAACTCTATTTTACACTTTATAAATAAAGAAATAAATAGTTACACTTTAAATTTTGAATGTAATTTAAAGTGTAAATTAGGGTTGTAAATGAACCAAACGAACATTAATGATGCTTGTTCATGTTCGTTCGTTTAAGATTAACCAAAAAAAAATGAAGGAACATGAACGCATACACGAACAAATTTTCATGTTCATGTTTCTTCGTTGAAGAAATTACTTTGTTCATGTTCCTTGATGTTCGTTCATTAAGGTGCTAAGTGAATATAATAGAACAAATATGAATGAACATAAATGAATGGATGTTAACATACATAAATGAACATAAACGAAGATTTAAAAAAAAAAAAAAAAAAAAAAAGAAGATAAACGGTCATTAACATCCAAACAAAGAAACCATACATAAATACATGTATTATAGCAAGTATTATATATATATAAAGACACACACACACACAAACCTAAACGAACGAACGTAAAATGAATGAACAACACCAATGTTCATGTTTGTTCGTTTAACTAAACGAACAAACAATATTGTTTATGTTCGTTTATTTACTAAATAAACGAACATAAACGAACTTTCCGTCAAACGTTACACGTATACTTCGTTGAACGTAAATTATACCATCTCTCACTCTATTTTACACTTTATTTATAGAGTGTAAAATAGATTTTAGAGTTGAGTCTTTAAACTCTATTTTACACCCTAAATAGAGTGTGGGTGGAGATGCTTTTATCGCTGTTATCAAAACATAAACAGCTCTTTGATAAAATGTTTCTGAACATTTCAACTGTTTTACAGGATACCCTTTATTTACACTATGGAAAGCAATATCTGAAAGATTGTTACATTGAAGGAAGTGTGGATTTCATTTTTGGAAATAGCACTGCGTTGATGGAGAATTGTCACATACACTGTAAATCAGGTGGCTATATAACTGCACAAAGTAGAAAATCTTGTCAAGAGTCGACAGGTTATGTGTTTTTAAGGTTTGCATTCAACTACTCTTGATATTTATTTATTTAAATATTTCAAGTCAATTAATGGGATTTATTTTAAATGGAAGTAAGTTGCTATTTCTTGTAATGTAGATGTGTGATAACGGGGAATGGAGGGGCAGCATATGCGTATCTTGGGCGGCCATGGGGACCATTCGGTCGGGTAGTTTATGCATACACATACATGGATGCATGCGTAAAGCATGATGGTTGGCATAATTGGGGGAAACCCGAGAATGAAAGAAGTGCTTGCTTTTATGAGTATAGGTATATAATTATATACAAGAATTCATTTTATCATTATGTGTGAAACAACAATACTTTTTATTCATTACTCACAAGAGCAACATACTTGTATAATTTTACCCATAATAACAATGTATTTTTTTTACTCATAATGGAAACATACTTTATATATATATATATATATATATATATATATATATATATATATATATATATATATATATATATTTCTTCTCATAAAGAATATTGTTATTATGTGTAAAAATCATCTGACAAAAAAGAATATATGCAGATGTTATGGGCCGGGAAGTAGTTCAGAAAACCGTGTAACATGGGCTAGAGAATTGATGGAGGAGGAAGCCCAAGAGTTTCTGATGCATTCTTTTATCGACCCAACTCCAGAGAGGCCTTGGCTTGCACAAAAAATGGCACTTCGGATACCTTATTCTGCTTAGTCTTTTTTTTTTTTAATTGTAACAATAGTTTTGATGCATGTTTTATTTATGGTTGTTTGATAAATTATGATTATGCTTAATGAACAATTAATGTTTGCTCTTATTATGATTTTTTTTATCATTTTAATGATAAAATCGTCACAGGAAACATACAATACAATGAGTGTTACACTCATTGTTTCGGTGATGATTTTATCATTAAAAGCATAAAAAAATCATAATAAGAGCAAACAGTTTTGTAAGAAAGTCATTTTAGACGCATTTGATTTTACTTATTTAAACCGTAATAATCATTCTAAAAATATAGACACGGCCAATTGTTAATAGGGGTTCAAACGAGCTGAGTTGAGCTTGAATTTGACTACGTTTGAGCTTGGCTCGTTTCGAGCCTTATGGTATAGAGCTCTTGTTTGTCCCATAAAGATTTATACCGAATTGGGATTGGTTTGTATGTTGTATATTCTAATTTCTTAAAATGATATTTATTAAATAATTTTTTATTTTAATATAAAAAGTAAAAATAATTTTTTATTATATATATGTAGGTCCATTTAGGCTCGCGAGTTTAATCGAACTTAATTACATAGGCTCGAGCCGGTTTAATTAACAAGCATAATATTAGGCTCGAGTTTGGTTTAGATTTGTTTAAAATCGATCTTAAATTGAGTTTTTAATAAGTTGACCTGATTAGTTTGACTTGTTTGGACCTTACTTGTTAACTTGTATTATGATTGAAAGCCAAAAACGCAGGATGTAACATAATCCAATTGTTTGTATTTGTAATAATAATCAGCTGACATTAAAAATAATCCATTTACTATATAAAGAATCAAAGTGTGTAAAAAAGAAAGAGATTTGGAGATGCGGGGGATCGAACCCCGTGCCTCTCGCATGCAAAGCGAGCGCTCTACCATTTGAGCTACATCCCCGTTTTGTTAATTTTCGTCATAACTCTAATTCAATATTTAAATCTCTCTGGTTAACGTATACCATAAGACATGTAATTATCTAAATCTGATTATTTTCAAAGAAGGCAAATTTGATGCAAACAAAATAGAGTAATAACAAACCAAATATTTCTGAACTTTTGTAAAGAAATTTGTTTATTTATGAGAGGTACTATATGACAGCATATTTGATGAAACTTATTTCACTACTAACGGAAAGGAAACAAATGGTCCCCATATATATAACTCGCTTCTCGGCTTTTTTCCTTGCCCATTTTCATAAATTCTTTTGAAACCACTTCATCCTTGGAGCTTTCTGTGATCGTTTTAATGTTGATAATACATTTCAAGTTATCATTTTAACAACTCTTTTTGTACATAGTCTATAGTAACATTATAGTTTTTAGACTAAAAGTGTGCACAATATGCATATTTTCTTTATACAATATTTTGAAGTGGAGTAGTATTTAAAAATGCGAATAACTAGTGAGTCGGTACTTTGTTTTAATGTTTTTCACGTATTAGTTGACTAGTATATTTTAAGACAAAGTAACAACCAAATACACATTCTTTTTTTCATATTTATTCGGTCAACTAATACGTGAAAAAAATTAAGACAGTACCAACCAACTATTTATTCGCATTTTTAAAACATTAACCAATTTGTGAACATCTAATTCTTTCGCAAATTCGATATATTAACATTTTGACGTATCTTGTAATGACATAAAATATCTATTTTTATTATTATGTGTTAAAAATAGAGTAGTGTTTCAATTTTATGTTTCGCAAAACAAGAACCTTTGAATTTATTGTGAAGTGTTTATATTAACCTTTAAAAATATTTTCTAGTGATATTGTATTTATTTCGATAAATATGGAAACGATATGCTTTTTATTCTTGTTGAATGCTAAATTCTATTTTCTTAGTGATTTTATCAAATTATGAATTTTGATTATACACTGCCCAATGAGAGGTTGTCGGAAAGGTGGACAGGGGTTGTTAGGGTTTCAGTTAACATCGAGGGGTGGGGATGGGTGGTGTTGAGGTCGGGTGATGTCTTGGCTAGATGAGTGTTAGGGCCAGGTGATGTACGACTGGTGGAGGGTAGGGGTTCGGTCATAGTGGGTGTGACCAAGGACGCACAAAACAATTAACAATGACATTTATTTCAGTGGTGGAGTCAAAAAGGGAATAAGATGGAAGGTTGTTTGGTGTCATGGATTTGAATGAGAAAGTAGACTTATCAAATATGACATGACAAAGGATGATGATACTTTTGGTAGAGAGATCTAGACATTTATAGCCTCAATGGTGAGGTGGGTATCCAAGAAAGAGATACAAAGTGGAATGTGGTTCGAGTTTATGAGAGGTATGAGCGTGAAGGTAGAATAGACACCGAAAATATGTAGGTGGGAGTAGGATGGAGGTTTGTTGTATAATTTGGTGAATAGAATGGCAATTTCGAGAGGCTTTAAGGGAATCGTGTTTATGAGGTAGGTAGTCGTGTGAAGAGCTTCTACACAATAAGTTGGGGGTAGATGAGCTTAGAAAAAGAGATTGTTGGTGGAATTGTTAATGGATCGGATCATGCGTTTGCATTTACCATTTTGTATGGAGGTTTTAGGACATGAGAAACCAAAAAGTATGTCATTTGTGTGAAAGAGGGTATGTGATGCGGCGTTATCAATCTCAATATCATGACAAAAGAGTGGAATGGATGGATTTGGATAATGTGTCACATTTCCACAAGTGGGATAGACCCATAAATAAGTAATGATCAAGAAAGATGACATGGTATTTCAAACCAATATTACTTGAAATGGGAGAATTCACAAGTTGGAATGTATTACATCAAAAGAAGACTCATTAGTATTAGACCTAGAAAAAGGAAGATTGGCATGTTCCCCAACTTGAAAACCATGACAAAGGAAATTCGAGTTCGTCTTATTACCTTAAATAAACTTAGACAAAACTTGAGCACTTCATTCCCAAAATGTCCGAGTCTTTGGTGCCACATGATAAGATTTGAAGAAAGCAAAACGAATTTACTTGACTTGGTGGATCGGACTTGATAGAGATATTTGGTGTTATCACAACGGAGAAGAGTTTGTTTGATCTTAAATCATTCACAAAAAAAACAAAAACAAAAAAAACCCAAAATCGTTAAATTCTATAGAAACTTTGTTATCACGGGTAAATTTGTTAACAAAGATTAAGTTTCTAAGTATTTAAGGTGTGACTAGAATATTGTGAAGGTAGAGAGCACGATAACTCGATAAGGAGTTTGTAATATGTTATTTTTAACCTTGTTGGTGATGGGTATGGGCAACCCGTAACCCACAATAATTCTTGAAAGAGAAGCATAGACCTTGCATGAAGAAACGATGGCAATGGTTCATGTGAATGATTGATCGATGGCAATGGTTTCTTCACAATAATTCTTGAAAGAGAAGCATAGACCTTGTAGTTCTATATCTATACATTTGAAGTCAGAATTTAACTTTAAAAAGGAATGAAATTTTGGAGATGCGGGGGATCGAACCCCGTGCCTCTCGCATGCAAAGCGAGCGCTCTACCATTTGAGCTACATCCCCATGATGCCTTTTTGGTTCATAGTCACTATTACTAAATTAAATCTGTCTATTAAACTTACACCTTAAGATATCTAGTTATTCAATTCTCTATATTTTGAAAGTTGACAAAATAGAGCTATAACAAGTCAAATAATTGTGAACTCTTCGTAGATGAGTTTATTTAATTATTAAACATATAAAATGACTGCATGTTTCACGAAACATATTTCATGACTTGCGAAACGGACACAAATGTTCACCACATTAAATACTTGCTTCTCAGTTTTTATTTTTCTTGCCTATTTTTGCAAATCTCTTTTGAAACCAGCTTGAGAACAATCATCTTTCTAAAATATGTAATTATATTATGAAAAATACAGTCAACAAAAGCTTCACGAAGTTATCAATATAATTTCTTCAGTTTCTCACATAGTTATTTGAGTTAAAGTTTTTATTTTAACGTATTTTCTACTGATACTATAGTTGATTGAATAACTATGGGAATATATATATATATATATATATATATATATATATGTATTTTTTTTTTGTTAAAAAATTATGCATATTTGGTTGTTACTGTGTTATCAAACTTAGTTGAATTTATAAATAAGTTTGCCAAACAAGAACCAATTCTTGGACATCTAAATTGGTTCGCAAAGTGGCTATATATATTAACATTTTCAATTTTATGCTTCGGAAAACATAAACAATTTTTCATTTTGTGAAATACATAAATTTTTGTTAAGTGTTCATATTAACGTTTTTAACATATTTTCTAGTGACATTGTATTTATTTCAGTAAAATTGTGGATAAAATATGTTTCTTATTCTTGTTGCATGTTAAATTTTCTTTCTATAGTAATTTTATCAAATTGTAGACTTTTTTTGCGTCTATAGCACATACATAGTGCTCCTCACCGATTTGGGGTAAGGTTCTTAAGTGGTTGTCTCCCATTTTGGTTGTTCAATGATGTGTTGGAGATTTGGAGTTGTTCGTTTGGATTGAATAGTTGAGATTAAAGAAGGAAAAGAAGAAAATGGTAGAGATTGATTGTATCATGGTCATATGGGTAATATGGCAATATCCGAACAATATCACCAGTCGGCTTCAGCTTTCAAGACGCATAAGAGTTATATTTTTTAAAGTGTTGTTATCCATGCTTTTAGTTGGTTTTCTAATAGGAGATGAAAATTTTCTTGTTTCCAACAGATGAAAATCCTCTTATGTACGATTCTTTGTAATTTCTGTTTCTCACTAGTTTCTTGGTAGTGTTGTTATTAAAAAAAATTAATTGTTCAAAAAAAAAGTAGCACATACATAACTGTTGGGTGTAATGACATTCTGTCATATCGGATGTCACTAACTGTTGTACCAAACCACCAATTATAAAAAATAATAAAATAATAAAAAAAATGTCATGTAAATTGTATTAACTCCATGCAGACTGTTCAACCAAATTTCTTGGGCATCATTAAATAATATGTCGGGTTTTCTAAGATATTTCCTTAAATAAACATATTTTAGTCGATTTTTTCTCATATATATAAGTGACTAAAGTAGAACTTAGACCAAATAGTATGTTTATTCTGTATGCACTTTGTTTCAGAACGAACAATACTTCCAAAGCTAGTGTTTAAAGAGCGCATGAAAAAAAGTTTTATAGTGAAATTAGTTATCAAATAAAAAACGCATTACTAATAAGTCCAACAATATTGAGGAAATCATATCGTTTATTTTATTATATATCACTTATTGTAAGAATAATGTTAAACGTTAACTTTAAGAATATTGTTTTAAAAAAATGAATGAAAAATACATTTTTCATGAGAATTTGTCCAAAATAATGGAGATGCAAAACTAAAATAAGATACAGATGGAGATGCGGGGGATCGAACCCCGTGCCTCTCGCATGCAAAGCGAGCGCTCTACCATTTGAGCTACATCCCCGTTGTTTTTCTTTGTAAATATAAATTATGAGTATAAATAAATTTTTGAACTAAAGTCTTTTTTCAGATAAAATACAACACTTATGTATTTTGTTTGTAAATTTATTTATTTGTTAAAGATCATTACGTACGTAAGTGATTCGAACTATACATTTTTCTATACAAATTCAAAGATTTTTATAGGTAAGGTAGGTCCTAATTTTTTTTTTTAAGATAGGTCCCTCAAAAATTCCTAAATAAATTTTAGATAAATTTAAAAAAAAATAGGTGGGTCCTTGGACCCACCTTCCTTATACCTAGCCTCCCCACTGCTATCAAGTAGTATTCGGCATGAATGGAAAAAGAACAATATAAAATTTTAACCAAATCAACAACACTATTTTAATTGTTAGATTTTAGTTCCACCCAAAAGGGCGGAACTCGATGGAAGAAAACATATTTGACAACCCCCCCCCCCCCCTCCCCCATCTCTTGATTCTCTCGTCTCTCAGATTTCTGCCATGTTTCGTGAAGGGCTTCAAACATATTTGTATCACTAAAGAGTAAAACAACGGATTTTGATGGGAAAAATCCTTACTACTCTATCTCTCTCATTGGAAACAAAAATCCAACACTTCGATACTTACTTTACCAAAAAAAAAAAAAAACTTATGGTGTTCTTTATCATTCTAGCATCGAGGTTCTTTAATGGGAAAATGATCAAATGACCACAAAAGGAGGTGTGGTTGAAGAAAATGACCAAGAAAATGCAACTTTCATAAAATGACCACGCTTTCCACAGAGAGGGTCTCTGTGGAACTTGTTCAGCTCTAAGGAATTGAAAAATCTCTGAGGAAGTGATTTGGCAAGGGTAAATTCGTAAAAACACACACAAAAAAAAACTTAACAAGATTATAAGGGTGCTGCGAAAAAAAATTGTTTTGGAAACGTACTTTTATAATTTAATTTGTTATATTGAATTAATGGTATGTGCGAAATGGTGAAACCTCGTTAAATTAACAGGAAAACACTTATCAAAATCATTTTTTGGTCATAGTTATGCGAAGAACAACTCCTAAGAGGCATGTTTTTGAAGAACAATTCCTCAGAGGGCCCTTTGAGGAACTGTTCTTCAAACACATGTCTATGAGGAATTGTTCTTCGCATAACCATGGCCAAAAAATGATTTTGGTAAGTTTTTTCGATTTCAAACACAATTTTTTCAAACGATTTCAAACACAATTTTTTCGATTTTGATAAGTTCAAACACAATTTTTTACCAACACCCTTTCAATTTTGTTAAGTTTTCTTTGTGTTTTTACGTATTTACCCCTGTTACATCACTTCCTTAGAGCTTTTCCAATTCCTAAGAGCTGAACGAGTTCGGCACATACCCTTTCTTTGAAACTCATGGTCATTTTATGAAAGTTGCATTTTCTTGGTCATTTTCTTCAACCACATCTCCTTTTGTGGTCATTTGATATATTTTCCCTTCTTTAATTACAATAAAAATAACTTCTTTGATTGCACATAAAAAAGAATTATAGATGTGGTAGAAAATATTCATGTTGTTCCATAAACTTTGATTTAACTTGGGTTTTTTTAACAACCGATTCATATGAATTAGTTGAAAATTATACTTTTTTTTTAATGGCTGAAAACTATATAAAAAGAAACCAACTAGCAAGGAGCATGGGAAAGCAATTACAAAGAGTTTTGGAGCATTGGGTTTTGTAACCACAAAGTCCACATTATGCTACTTCTACTACTTATATTTGAAAACCAATCAAAAGAATGCAAAACAATGTTATAAAAAATGAAACTTCTCTTCATCCATATAGTCTGGAACACACCATTCTGATACATCAAAATTGCAGTGAGCACAATAACCTCCAACACCTTCCTCTTAGCACTGTTCATGATAACCGAATCCACCCAATTGCATAAATCTGCCACATTGGAAAACAAAGGGAAGGGTAAGTCAATCCACATGAAGACTCTCCTCCAAACCTCACTAGGCACTTCACAGAGAACAAAAACGTGATGGGAGTCCTCCATATATACATCACACAAAGGATATAGCACCGAAGAAATATCCACATTCTGGTCCACCAATTTCACCATTGTAGGAATTCTATCTAGCAAAACACGTCATAAGAGCACATTTAACTTAATAGGCACTAAGCGACACCAACGCGTAACACCTCCACCTCTCTACAACAAAATATCATCAATATAACATCTCATGGCATTAACCACGAAAACACCATCCGGGCCTAAATCTCACTTTTATCTATCCAACTGATCTGTAATTTGCACTTGCGCTAGACTACCCTTCAAAGCCAAGAATCGGGAAGCAGTGATACCCCCATCTTGTAAAGGCATATCCACTCCAAAACCCATTCACCGTCGCGCCATCTATCACTAACCAAACAACTCTTATTAGATTTCATAACATATACATGAGGAATCTATCCCTAAGTAAACCGTCCACCGGCCAATGTTCATCCCAAAAATGAGTTTCTTAACCATTACCAATACATTTTCTCAAATAAAAAAGCTAGACAATTTTTTTTTCATGAATCGCATGAAAAAGTTTGATCAACGAAATCCACAAACTCGACCCTTTTCGGTATTTGACCTAGATGTCCAAAACCCCCCATTAAACCCATGGATGTTTCAAATGATATTAGCCCAAACAGAGTTCGAATCAATATGAAATCTCCATCTCCACTTAAGCAACAAAGCAATATTAAAAGCCATCATACTTCCAATTCCAACTCTACCCTTCTCCTTAGAATTAAGAACCTTGTCTCACTTGACCCAAGTTATCTTTCTCTCTTTATCATTCGCACCCCAAAAGAAACGGATTCTTAAACTCTCCAAAAAAAAAATTAATCACGACTTTAGGCACCTTTAAAACTGAAAAAAGTACAATCTAATAATTTTACTATATTGTTGTGTTCTGTTGTAATCACAAACGCTATAAAAATAATTATATAATCTTGTTCAGTCTAGTTTAACTATGTTCGGTTCAATTTTGTCTCATATTGTCCATGTGTCAAACATTGCCTTAAGGTACATTAATATAATACATGGTCCATATTTGACTTAGAGCTAATGTGCAACACATGACAACATTTTTGACTAAATGACAACCTTTTTATGCATAATGCATATTTATCTCATTGACAATAGTCGACAAATATTGCATCTTTAACGTTCGTTATGCATCTTACAGTTAAAGACATATAGACAAGGCTTCTACATACCAAATTATCAATACATCTCTTTGTTGTATTGGGCAATCGGATTGCTTGTGTATCTTATATTAATCAATCGAAATCGACCTAAGAAGAAAAAGAAAAATAGGTCCGGCTGATTTGTAGTCTAAGTCAAATACATAATTTTATATATAGAATCTCAATGTAATTATAAACATTATAAGGGATATATGCAGAAAACACAACGAATTATACACGTATGTACAGAAAAACCCTTATATTATTTTTAGGTTTAGAAAAAACCTTTATATTAATAGTTATCCTTCGAAAAAGACCAAAATACGGGTTTTTAAGAGAAATTGACGACTACAAATATGATGTTGCTTACATTTTTGTTTTTTTTAATACGACATCATGTTAATTATGATAAAAATGATTAGTTAAGGAATGAAAAATCAGTCGTATAATTCCATACGGAGAAGACAGTCGAACAAAAGTAATTGAAATAAATGTAGGTTTTGACATGTTTTACAATCAAAGAAATTTCAGAGGTATGCATGTCATATTTCTCTCGTCCTAAAATTATTGTCAACAGACAAAAAAAAACATTCAAATTAAGAAACCATTAATTACCACTAACTTTATATAATAAAATGACAGTTTTGTATTACTTTGCATTTAATGTTCTATTAAATACTTAGTTGGTTAAATAATAATGATGGAGTGTTCTAGTAAAAATGTTATTTATTTTTATAAATGGACTATTATTTTGGGACAAACAAAAAATGAAAGATGGACTATAATTTTGGGACGAAGGGAATATCACATTTTTATCATGTCATTTCTTTTAAAAATTTGCAATTTTGTTTTATTTGAAACAATATGTAATAATGTAAGGGTTTTTCTAAACATAAAAAATAATATAAATAAATTTCTACATATACATATGTATATATAATATATGTATATATAATGTGTTTTTCTACATATATCCCATTATGAAATCAGTAAATTTCGTGTGGATATAGTACACTTATCCTATTGGTGTAGACGACATAAATCCTTTGGTAAATTGTATACTTGATTTATATTGAGTACGAACGTATTCCATTAGAACCGGTCCAAATATATTTCAGGCCGAGAGGGACCGTTTTTAACGGAAATATATATATTTATATATCATTAATAAATTACATAATGCCAAAATAAAAAAAACTTAAACTCGATGAAAATGAAACTCCTCTTGTATTGTTTTATATTCATTGCTTGCTTCACAAAAGTCATGATTGACATTTTTTTTTGGTTCTAAAAAAATAACACGATGCCAAACACAGTGCAACATACTTACCTAAAGATTGCTAAGTTTGTTGACAATAGGATGCATCATAAACAAGCCACAAAAAGTTTATTTTCATGCATATGTAAGATCCCAAAAACCACAACAAAGATCAACACTTGGAAATATGTGTTTTTGCTCAAAATAAATCAAACATTTAAAAAAAAAAAAACACACACACACACACACACTTGCAAAACCAAGAAAACACAAAGCTTGAATTTTGGGATTCTACTTCTTCAACTTGAAGTACAAAATCAAGATGATGGCAACAATAAGAAGGGCAACCACAGAGCCAATTATCCACTTGTTTTTCCCCATTCTTCTTGAAATATTCGTCATTATTTTTTTACTCTTGCTTATGTTCTCATCAACTCCATGAAGCTGAAAACATACAAAAACCAGTATTAAGTAATCAAGTGGGTAAATGAACAATAAGGTGGAAAGTACAAGGGGCATTTATGTCATTTAAATTACGGTTCCATGGGCACGTAAAAGAGACTCTCGCTGTTGATGAAGATCTTGTAAAAGTGAAACACCGAGTTCTTCAGTTTCAAGCATAGTCCTTCTGCTGTCCCTAACTCTGTCACTTGACTTATTCAATCTTTCTGTTGACGTTAATAACCTTCCTCTTTGGTCTGCTGACACCTGTCACATTCACACCACTAATTTTAAATTACACTTTTGGTCCTTGAGTATACCTTTTGTTTTTCAATTTTGGTCCAAAAACATTTTCTCCTGCCTTATTTGAGATTTTTGTAACGTGTTTTGTCACTGTTTCAAGTAAAAAGACTACTTTTGGGACTAAAATTGTAAAAGTCAGCTATACTCAGGGACCAAAAAATAGTCATTTTAAGTTACAAGAACCAAAATTGCAAGAGAAAACTTTCTGGGACCAAAACTGAAAAAATCAACTATACTTGGGGACCAAAAATAATCGTTTTACTTCCAAAAACGTTACAACAACCTCAAATAAGGACTAAAATTGCAAGAGAAAACTTTTTGGGACTAGAATTGAAAAACCTGGCTATACTCAGGGACTGAAAATGATCATTTACTTGAAACAAAGACCAAAACACTACAAGAACCTCAAATAAGGACCAAAATTGCAAGAGAAAACTTTTTGGGGTCAAAATTGTAGAATCTGGCTATACTTGGGGACCAAAAATGGTCATTTACTTAGAACAAGGACCAAAAACATTTCAAGAACATCAAATAAGGACCAAAATTGCAAAAATCAGCTACATGTAGGGACCAAAAATACTAAAATAGTCAGTTTACTTGAAACACAGACCAAAAACATTACAAGAACCTCAAATAAGGACTGAAATTGCAAGAAAAACATTTTGGGACGAAAATTATAAAATCTGGCTATACTTGGGGACCAAAAATGGTCATTTATTTGGAACAAAGACCAAAAACATTACAAGAATCTCAATGAAGGACCAAAATTGCAAAAATCAACTATACTCAGGGACCAAAAATAGTCATTTACTTAAAACACAGACCAGTTACGTTACAAGAACCTCAAATAAGGACCAAAATTGCAAGAGAAAACTTCTTGGGACCAAAAATGTAATTTATTTTATTTTTATTTTTTAATTTTTTAAATCTAAAATCAGAAAAATAAAAACAAATAAGAGAGAGAGAGAGAGAGTGATTTATTTTTATTTTTTTAAATATAAAATCAGAAAAACAAATAAAGAAAATCATATTAACAGGGGCAAATCCGTCATTTTGAAAAAAATCAAAACAGATTGGACCAAACAAGCAACAAAATGAAAACTTTGAACCTCTGGTGAGTCCAAACCTTTTTGGACCAAAGTGGCAATTTTGAGCAAACCACAGGGACCATTTGTGCAGTTTTGTCATAATAAAATGGTGGATATAAGACATACATACCGCAGTTGCATCTGCCATTCCTGATTCCAATAATTCATCTCGGGCAGCTTGATTTAAATTGGATGATGCAATTCGTTTAATTTCACTTTTCAAATTATTCAAATCCGATTTGTATTCTCTTAATTTTGCCAGAAGAACAGCTTTTACATTTGGTGGTAGGCTTCTTGCCTCTGTGTCCATTTTTCGTATCTGGATTAATAAACGGAATTTATATTTTATTATTATTAAAAAAAAATGTGTTATGAGATAAATAATGGAATGGAATCAAGGAATGACACGATACCAGAGACTCGGCTTCATCTATTCCGGCTTTTATTTCAGAAATTTTCTGCTTCTTTTGCTCTGAAATGAATAACAAACATAAAATGATGATGTAGAAAGGAAAAAGATTTTGGTTGTGTTTGTTACATGGGACTGAGGGTTATCTACAATGAGGGTATCTACGTCTTTTATTTTGTTCAACATTAAAAAGGTTGATTAAAGTTGAATAAAGTGATAACAGACACACAACCAAGGGTCTGTTTCTTTCTTTCTTTTTCCTAATTTAGTGATGTAATAGATAAATGATATCTTCATCTTCAAGCCAATGAGCAAGAAAATATGAAGCAATAGAAGGAATTCAGGTTTGTTTTTGGGTACAATGGAGCATTGAAACTACAGAAATCGGATAGGAAAAGGGCATCAGGACACAATCTATAGCATTCTAAAATTTATAGTATAAGATCATAAATTGATTTAAACCAAAAGGAAGCTGAATAATTCTGATTTGGGAATCAGACGACATAGACAACATCAATGTAGGGTAAATCATAAAGGTTCTATCATGTTTGTTCCTAAATGCTTTAAAATACCACTAATCTATGTCAACATCAGATTAAAAATAACATATAATACATAGTTTTGAAAGATATTGAATCGAATTAGGGTTTTGGCTCACCTCCATCGAGTAAAGTAGCTGATGTACACTTCTTCGACAAACTCGCCGAAAGCTCGCAGTATTGGCGTTCGCAACCTTCAAATGTTTCACTCATCTCGCCGGAAACAACCCCTCAAATAAAACTACAACGATCACATACCGATTGCACCGATTAAAAAGAGCAGACAAATTAGAATCGAAATCAAAATTAAATCAAACCACAATTCATCTGTCAACAGGTGTATACGGATAGCTTTCCTGTAAGATTTATTTATCCAAATAATAAACGCATAGAGATGAAGATAACGAACCTGATCTGATCGGAAGAAATTCGGTGGTCGGCAAATTAGGCGGTTTCCGGCGGTGGATCTGATGTGGCAATATAGTTGTAATTGGAAGTTTATCGATGGTTTTTTTGTAGTGCTTGTTAATGGGATGAAAGCAAATGATAAAGCAACAGCACGTTGACATTATCCTAAAGGAAGCCCAATTTTATCCGTTCGATGCTAAACCTTTTTTTTGTTTTTCTTTTTTTTTTTTGGTTAAGAACTTTTGGGATAAATGCTTTTTGGATAGATATATTTAATAAGAAATAAAATAAAAATATAGAAATAGTTATACATGGAAAGATCCTTTTAACATAATATGATAATATTCATATTCTAGGTTTTTTACATAAATTATTCATCAACTTTATAACTGATGATTAAGTTATGTATTTTCCAAGAAAAAAAAATCTATGGATTTTTATTGATTCATAATATTAAATTGCAATTTGATATTTGAAATGCCGAACACATGAAAAGAATATTTGATGTTTTTACTATGATATAAAAAACCAATTTCAAAGCACAAAGAAATTACCTAGTACAAATAGGGACGAGTATTTTGACCGAATTAAACCGGACAACACTCTTGGACCAAACTGATTTGACAGAAATTAGTGGATTTTGGACTGGACCAGTTGAGACTGGTCCAGTCCGGATTTTCCAGTTTTTGTATTTGTTGTATCGATAAAACTTTATGTGCATTCGGTACAACTCATTGAAATCTATCAAAAGTTAATTTATATATTACGATTGTTGGGTGAGTAATTGGACACAACCGGATCAGATCGGTTTTTTAGAAATTGGTGGACCTTGGACCGGACCTGTTGAGGCCGGTTTGGTCCAAAAGTTCAAATACTCACCTCTAAATACAAATATAAAGTGTTAGATGGAACAAGATTTTAAAAAGAAATGGTGTAAAATGAGGGAAAAAAATATTTAAAAAATGTTTTTTAAACAAACATCAAATATAATCTCACCGGTAAAAAGCTTTTTCAGTAAACTTTTCATTTCACAATCTCAACTTAACAAACCACTAACCTTGAGTTATCTATGTGATGGTACAAGAAAATTTCACAAAGTTTCCTTTAGGATCCCACAACCTTACTTATTTATAACTAATAGAATAAAAGAAAAAACTATAATTAAAATAATGACAAACATCTAATAGTGAGCTTTAAAATTAAAGCAAAAAATATTAGATTTAAAAGCTCAAATAATTGGAGGTGATATTTTAACTTATGTTTTTTACTCGTACATTTACATTTAAAAACAAGATGTTTTAATTTTTATATCTTTCAATTGGTCAAACCATCTTTTTTTAACCCGTAGAGAGAAGGGAGTGGCAAAGCTCTCCATGGTTGAGGTGAAATCTGGTGTGGAGCTTGGCATTTGGTATCAGTAACACCACTCCTTTCAATCTTAATGAATACATAAAATACAAGTGGAAATATCACCTCCTAAAATTATACTATTCTTTCCAATCTTAATGAATAGATATCACCTCCTAAAATTATATTTAAATGCTCTTATTTATCAAGTAAATTTTCCTACGAGCACACTTGGGGGTTGTTAGCTTATTTACAAAATCATGATTATATGTACATTACTCTATAAACTCAATAAAAATTTCGTAACATAGTATGTATATCTGATTTATATGGTAAACAACAATGACGTTTAAGTGATAGATAAGTTTGGCTACCAAAAAAAACATGCTTGAGGAGAATCTATATGTGCCTCTATAAATCCCTTTGACTCATCAAAAGGTCAACAAATGTCAATGTGAATGTCAATGTCAAAGTCAACCAAATACCAAAATAATAATAAACAAAAAAACTTGTTCATGGTTCACCTCCGACCAACAATTATACAATGTACTAAAAGTATACAAATATATGAAAACCTCTTTAGTCCTTACCTCAACTAAAACTCCCCATTCCCAATTTCCAATTTTGCCCCTCAAAACTTCATGGAACCAACAAATTAGCCTCGGGAACCGGTGTGGTGGCACCCACGGTTCGTGGTTCCGGTTCCTCATCCGGGAACACCTCCGACTGCAACAACGGTGCTAGCGTTTTCACATGTACCCAGGTCTGATTCCATACCCCACCGGAATCACCACCCCCACCGGAATCGGAATCCGGCAACGAAAGGATTCCCGTCGCTTTCATGACAAGCAAAGTGTTCTTAAGAAGCTCAGGGACTAATTCGTAAATTTTCTCACTCCGTTTCCCTCTAAACTTAACCTCCATATACCGCTTCATCCCATTCAAAACCCCGACCCAAATTTTCTCAAACGAAACCAACCTCGAAATACACGGCAACGAATGCAAAAAAGCTTTCGATAAAAGCTTCAACGATAACACAAGCGTCCCCTCCATGTTTCTATATTCTTTCACCGATTTCTCCTCAACAATTTCCAATAAATCATTAACAACACCAAAAATCACCAATTCAAAACACTGCAACCACATCTCATCTTCAAGATAAATCCCGTCTAAACCCGTCACACATCTTTGCAACATCAAAACCGCATGATTCCGTATCTCCTCCCTCGAATCCAAACAAACTTTCTTCAACCCTTGAACTAATCTCAACCACATTTCACCGATATCTTCGTATACTTGAAGGGAGGCTTCCTCCGCTTCTCGGGACCACCGTACTAAACAAACACCCGACCCCGCCATCAAATCAACCGACTTAACCGACCTCACCACGTCACCCACTCGCGACTCTGCGAATTGCCTAGCCGCGTTGACACATAGGACGAAATTCGCGGGTAACAAGTGGGCCCCGTCCGACATGATGAATTCTAGGGTTTCGAATCCCGGCTCGGAAGCTTCCGGATGTCGCGCGGTGATTGATAGAAGCGAGGTGATTGTCCGCCACCCCATGTGAGACTTTATTTGACCGACGTTGACTTTGACCAACCGCATGATTTCTTGTGTTATGTGTTCGCAATACGCGTCCGCCACCCTGGCGTCGAGTTTTAGAATCAATTGAAGGGATTTTAGTAAATCATCGGTTAAATCTTCTTTATAAGGTAAAAGCCTTCGACAAATACGGATTAATCCGAAAACCGCTTTTTCCACTAACGCACTCGGCATCACTGCGGATTGAACGATATTCGCAATGTACTCGTACACCCCTTGCCATAGAATCATAATCCGGTCACGGTTATTCAACGCGACGGTAATCAGTAATTCCAGGCAGAAGATCGCCGCGTCTTCATCGTCTCCGGAATTACTGATTCCGGAGGGGCCCGCACCCAGCATTAGGGCGCGGGCCAGACTGGAAAGAGATTCCGACTGAAGAAACTTACTTTCCGTGAACACGTTTTCGATATGACAATCTTTAACGGTTTCCATCGCCCGATTCCGAGCTTCCACTTGTTCTTCGGAGGGTTGCGGGGCGGGCTTTTCGGTATCGTAGTAAAGAAACTCACTGAACCGCCCCATGAGCCCGGATGGTTTCCGGGTCGGGGGTAACGCGGGTTTTGTTGATACCGGGGTGACTGTTGATTTCCCAGAATCGGGATCGGAAACGGAATCGAAGTCATCAGCGGCATCACGGGCTAATCGGGCGGGTAAAAGCCCTAATTTGTGTAAACTTAGAATACAATCAAGAATGTTTCGCCAGCCCGATCGTATGTAATCGCCGTATGAATTCGCGATTGTGAAAACCGCGACCGTTGCTTTCCGGGCTTTGGAATCGTCACCGAACGCAAGAACGGAATCCTCAATCGACATCGGAATCAGCAACGTTGTGAATTTGGAAAGAGACACAAGCAACCCGTCTAGAACATCATCAAGATGATAACTCCCGGCGATTTTAGCAACATCAAGAAACCCATCGATACAAACTTGTAAAACATCTTCTTGTTCCACAAGATCCAAAATAACAGATAAGGCGGCAACGGTGGGCCCGGATAAAATCGCAAACATTTCATGGTTAATCCGGTCACCGGAGTTGTCGCCTGAATTGCAGACGATAAATGGAGCAGTTTGTCGGGATTTATGGATCAACCCGACCCAGTTATCATGGGTCATGACCGGAAACCCAACACCGTGTTCAGGTGTCATTTTAATCTCGTTTTCACTGATTGATCTGTAAAGCTCTGATAAGTACTCCCTGGGGAGGTCATTGCCACCATTGATTCTCCGGTTGTTTCTGATGAAATCTTCCTCCGTCATCTTTTTTTTCACCTGAGCGTTGTGTTGATCTGTGTTGAGCATAATTAAAGAATATGATAATAACAAGGCGGCGTCTTTGTTTGCGAGAATATCCGGCGACTGTTCATAATATCTTTCAGCAAATGCTTCGACAACTCTCTGAATCTTCTGTGATTCCCCTGGTAATCTGAAGGTTTCTAGAAAAACACGTAGCGCGATGTCGAGATTCATGTCCCGGAAATCAAAAGTTCCGGCGAATTCTTGAAGAACATCGATGCAAAATTGATCGTGATTCCCGAGATAATCACCGACGAGGTTTTTATCGAGTCCAGTAGTGTAGCGTAAAAAGCATGCTACGCTGATTGGGTCGAG
Organism: Lactuca serriola; assembly: GCF_051521515.1. Classification (NCBI taxonomy): domain Eukaryota; kingdom Viridiplantae; phylum Streptophyta; class Magnoliopsida; order Asterales; family Asteraceae; genus Lactuca; species Lactuca serriola. The sequence goes on along the minus strand of NC_136410.1, from coordinate 164,419,900 downwards.
TGTTTCAGGTAATAAATACATTCCTTGGAGAAATTGCAGACCTTTCTTTGGGTCCCGGTTGAAATGATCCGACCCGATTGTTAATTTCTTCTTGATATGCTTCATTTTACGAATGAAAGGTACCCAAGCATCGGGATTCTCGAAATTCTCACACTTCACTTTCCAAAACGACTCGTGATCTTCAATACTCGATGGATCTGGTTCTAGCGGTGGCGCTTCATCGCCGATGCTTTCCGCCATGCCGCTTATCATCGCGATTAATCCTTCTAGGGCAAGAACGTGGATCGCCGATAACGGACTATTCACCGGAAACGCGCTTTTTGATAACAAATTGGATAAATCTTCGAAAACATTGCTACACGATATGTCGCAATCGTAATTCGCGTACATTTCGTGGATGAAAGTCGGTTGCCGACAAAGATCAACGAGAGTTTCCATCGCGACTTCCTGTTGTTGATACGAGGCTCCGTGTTTATTCAGAGCAATCTTCATGAGAACAGAAGAGAAGAACGCTTCGAGCTGCAATTTCAGTTTAACTCGCATGAGATGGTAGAGATTCAAAACGATGCTGCAAACTGTTGAAAGAATCAGCGGACTTGGAGACAATCCGAACTGGATTAAGCTATGGAACAGATCGTTTTGCACTAGGGCAAGAATCTCCGGGTGGTGGCCGAGGGCGGCGCCGCCTAATTCAATGGCGGAGTTGATTAAACCCAAGGCGAATAAAGGAACGTCTTCATCGTATGCTAATGAGTTCGATCTTGGAGCTATTCCGGAATGTTCTACCGCGTTTAAAAGTGAACAAAGGAAGTTGAAGATTTCCACCACTGATGGAACACCATAAGGCTCTGTAACAACATGGTTTTTAGTTTGACCAACCTCGCCGGAAGTTTCATCCATTTTGACTTCCGGTACGACGGCGGAAAGATTTAAAGAACCTCCGACGGATTCGATTTTTGAACCGGTGTAGCCGTTACTCGTGGATGATTGTTCGTTACTGGGCACGTTGACCTGAGTCAAACGAATAAAATTACAAAAATTGGTCAATTAAGGAGATTTTTCAATTTACAATGCCTTAATAAGAAAAAAAATATAATAGAAAGAAATGAAAAAATTTACTAAATACAATACAGTGCAGTATTCACTACTATAAATTGGGTATATTTTCAAAAGTACAATATCTTAATAATAAATAATTGAAAGTACAATACTATAATTTGGTAGATTTTTGTAATCAATTTAATATACTGATCATTCCCATTTCAGTCCAAAAAGAAATCTTTTTTCATATTTGGTCCTTATTCCAGTGATTCAAAGCACTTTTGTTCCCCAACACTAACACCGTTTGTTTTAGTCAAATGACCATTTTGCCCTCCACTTTATATTTTTAGTAATTATATCATAAAACAAATTGTGTTAGTGTCAGGAACCAAAAGCATTATCAAACAATAAAATGGGAAATGAAATATGCAAATTAGTCAAAATTACCATTTTGCCCTCCACTTTATATTTTTAGTAATTATAATGTAAAACAAATGGTGTTAGTGTCAGGGACCAAAAGCATTATCAAACAGCAAAATGGGAAACAAAATATGCAAATTACTAATCTATTAACAAAACTAAAAAAAAAAACCAAGTCAAAGAAGAAAGAAAAAAGTCAACTTACCTCATGAGTAACCTCATCTTCCTTATTCACAACATCTGGGAGATGCATAAAAACACATCTAATCAACTCATGCATAGTATGCCTAGCGGTTCTTTGCAACAATTCCCCTTTTGCCCCTGCTTGATGAACAATCTGAAAACAAGTATTCACCACATTGCAAACATGCTGATTACTCAATTTAACCGAAGCTTCATTCTTCATACACCCCAACAAAACCTGCAAAATCTTCATCAAAACCACCTCTTCAGAAGCAGGATCAGTCACCTCAAATCTACAGCTTGTAACAGCATCAACAATTGAATGCAATGCATCAGATACATTCACAGTGTCAAGATCAATAACTTCAAGGGTTAAGAATTTGTAAAGTGATGATAATGCAACACCGGTTATTGGAGCACTTGTTTCATCCGATTGAATCACATCTAAAAAGGGTTGAAGGTAAAGAACAGGGTTTATGGTGTGCCATTGATGTTGCCATGAGAAGATTTTTTTTCGAATTTCTTTGAAGGATTTGATTAATGGGTGTTCTAATTGATCTTCATTGTCCATGTATTGAACACCCCATCGAACGTTTCTTCTCATAACTGCTAAAACTGCACCGATTTCTGAATTCACCATGAATGCTGAAGAAGTAGAAGAAGAAGAAGAAGAGGATGAGGAGGAAGAGGAAGGGGAACAATCTTTGGTGTCTCGGGCAGCTGTTACTCCTTCGGGTAGTTGATTCGGGCACCCCATGTTTATATCAGAGCAAATTGTTGATAGATTTTATCAGATTGGATCTTGGCAGATCATAACCACCTTCAAAAAGAGAAATGGAGGATCACAAAATCAATAAACAGTGTATGCAAATGTATATGCTCAATAAACCAATGGCATAACTGCATAAGATTGCTGTTAGAAATTGGGGGAGAATATAGGGTTCTTAGGCACAATGCACTTAGATTGGTAAATCAGATTTTCATGTATATAACTCTTTTAAAATCAGAGGGAAACAAAAATCTGAATTGCTGGTTAGGTGTAATCGTGTTTATGATAGTAAAAACATTCGAATTCTTCATGTAGTTGTTAAAATTCATGAAGTTGAGTTAAACAGGCAAATTAAATCCTGAAATATGTCACACTAAAATCTCAGATCCCAATCTTCATCAGTTCAAAAAGAGCAAAAACACCTCATGTATACATAATTGAGCTTAAATCGACTTCATTTCATTTCAATAATCAAACAAACATCAATCGTTACAGAATCCGAAGAAACGGTAACCTACAAATCGGATAAACGAGATGGAATTGTAAGCAACTTAGAATCTGATGCCGATTTATGGAATGCATAATTGAATTTAGTAGATTAAGGAAGAACCAGATCGAAGAACAAAAAACCAAAGTTTACCTTTTGCGCATCCTCCGGGCAAGGCGAGAGTCGTCCGTCGTGGACCTCGCGCACTAGCAGAGGTGACAAACTTCTGAGTTATGATCTTGCTTCCTTTCACTTTATCGATTTTTGGGAATTATTTGGGGAAATCGAAGATCACAATTCACAAAGGGGGTTGAACGTCTTCTCCGAATGAGGCATCGAAGCCCATTGTCGTTCAGGTTTGGGTTTTATTTTTTATTTATTAAATTTTATTTTTAAATTATTGTTATTTTAAAATAAAATATAAATCTCACACATTTTGTACGCAAACCTTGATGCTCGAGTGTATTAAAGAGGTCTTTAGATTACAAAAAGGCTTTATGGTTCGGATCGGATCCCATAAACCCAATCGATCAAATAAAATTTACTTAAGTGGGAATATTGTGAAATCTCCCTATCTAATAAACAAAACCAACTGGACACGTGTCATTACAATCATCCATTTTTCGCCCTATGTTAAATTACTCTATTACCCCTTCAGCATCCTTTCACGTATCATTAGGTAATAGATAAAATAGGTAATTAGGTATGGAATTGAATTAGATTAGATTATATATGGAATATATGGAATATGGAATTTCACGTAGCATTACAAATTGAATATGGATGGAAATAATGATATTGTATCGAAATCTTTGGAATATTGAATCTGGAAATATCGATATTTTCTAATTTGAAATTTGAATATGGAATATCTGCTGTATACATTAAATCAATTCCGTTACATGCCCGATTAAGACCATCTAAAAATGGTATGCATATCAATCAATTATTATGCGCATAACATACTATATCAATCATATTCCGCTTCAATTACTTAATTCAATCTTTACGACAGTCTATGCATCTCGATTCTGCTTCTTAATTTCGAATATTCAATCAGCAACTTCAATCTTTCGGTGAGTTTCTCATGATTATATATGATTGCTTCTCAATGTTTGTGTTAATCGTATAATTGAAATTTTTTTTCTTCTTCTGCGACTTCAATTTTGCTTCTCATTGAATTTGTTAATCAAGGTTTCTATTTATCTTTGATTCAGAAGTTGTTTATTAATTATTTTCTATCTTAAATTCTTTATTCGATCCACTCAATTGATCATCAATGTGTATGTGTATGTGTAAAAATAAGCTTCTCTTACGTATGTCTGTGTTAATCATCACAGACATTGATCACATGTACTGTTTGAATGGATTGCTATTATCTTTGTAGTTTCAATTTCGATTTTCTGCATTCTTTAACTATGAAGAAGAGCAAATTGGACTAATATACCCCTACCACGGCCTGCAATTTTTTTAATTTAATTTTTATTTTATGTAAGCCCTGTTTCTCAATGTCCTTTGCTGCTGTTGATACTTACTTTTATATTGCTAAAATACCCTTTTTACCCTTTATTTATATTTGATCATATTATACGGCTTTTTAATCGTAAAGGCCAAATTTATCTTTGTTGTTCTGTATTCAATTTCGATTTTCTGCATTTTTTGGTTATGTTTGTATACTCAATTTGTTGTTATACATTTGTAAAATTCCGTATTTACCCTTGGTATCAACATCAAGATCAATTTTCGTTATTTTAGTTTTCACTTATTTACCTGTTATAACATGCTTCTTTCAAACAAGTAATTATAACAAAACAGTTAGCATTTCTTTTTCTGTCAAATTTCTATAAAATACCTATATAAATTTTGAATCACACTTTGCACTTTCTGTTTTATGGCTGTTTATAGCATTTAACGTTTGTTTTCTGTCTAATTTAATGTAATTTTTTTTTTTTTTAACTTGCAAGGTACAATGGAACATATTACTCCTATAAAGGAAATTGACTCAATCAAGGACAATGCTATAATCTGTAATTTATCATCTTTTAGTTTAATTTTCTAAATATATGTGTGGTTGTCTATGTGTGTGTATCTCTTTAAAAATTCTGCAATTTCATCATTTTATGACCCCCATTTGCGAAGTTGAGTATTTATTTCCAAAAATGCGAAACTCCAGGGACAATATTTGAAAATTTATGTTTTCTTCCCCAATTCGCATTCTACTGTGAAATACTTCGCATCTTCATTCTTACACCCTTCGCATCCCTTCACATTAATCACCTTCGCATTTTAACCTAATTAATCAAATGCAAACCACAAAATTTTCATTACAGATGCGAACACAGTTTAGTTCTTGAACTCTAAACTTGCAAAATCAAAAATTCATATGTTGAACCCATATGCGAATATTAACCCAATTGACTTCAAATTGATTCACAGATGCAAACACTCGATTGTTTTACTTTCGCAAAATGAGCATCAACAACTCCACAATCGAGTTTTTAAATTCTTGCAAACAACAATTTCACAGTCCTTGACTTCGCGTTTTTCTTCACGAATCATCCCTCAATCATCAATCCAATTGCGAATCAAAACTCATATGTTCTTGCTTTATCGATTCATCGACTACACTCATACAAATGCGAACAATACTCAATTTCAAAATCGATTGAAACTTATAGCAAAGCTAAATCCAACTTCGCATTCAAAGCACACAAGTGTTATTGATTGCATTCATGAAATACTAACAAGATAATATATTATAATACAAATATACATATTTTAGGTGGTGAAATCGTAACAGCCTAACAATTTGGTATGCAACTTTATTAAATCAATAAAAAAAGTTATGCAAATTGGAAAAATAAATAAAAATATATCTTTTGTTGTTTTAATTAAGGAAATAAATACTTTATATGAATACTCACCTGGAAAAACGCATATTATAATTGTCTAATTTAATCGTAACAGCCTACCAATGTACTTTCTTCTTCACTGTTTGATTGTTTTTTTCTGTGTGCTGATTATAATTGTCTAATTTAATGTAAATTTTTTTTTTTTTAACTTGCAAGGTACAATGGAACATATTACTCCTATAAAGGAAATTGACTCAATCAAGGACAATGCTATAATCTGTAATTTATCATCTTTTAGTTTAATTTTCTAAATATATGTGTGGTTGTCTATGTGTGTGTATCTCTTTAAAAATTCTGCAATTTCATCATTTTATGACCCCCATTTGCGAAGTTGAGTATTTATTTCCAAAAATGCGAAACTCCAGGGACAATATTTGAAAATTTCTGTTTTCTTCCACAATTAGCATTCTACTGTGAAATACTTCGCATCTTCATTCTTACACCCTTCGCATCCCTTCGCATTAATCACCTTCGCATTTTAACCTAATTAATCAAATGCGAACCACAAAATTTTCATTCCAGATGCGAACACAGTTTAGTTCTTGAACTCTAAACTTGCGAAATCAAAAATTCATATGTTGAACCCATATGCAAATATTAACCCAATTGACTTCAAATTGATTCACAGATGCAAACACTCAGATTGTTTTACTTTGCATCCCTTCGCATTAATCACCTTCTAACATTGAAGACTTGTTTGAACCTTTGGAGGTACTTTACATTATTTTTAAAATTGTTAGTTTAATGCACTTATGTTTTTAAATTTTAAATGTTTTTTCATATTTAGAGTATATTGTTATAACTAAACTAAAATACACTTTCGCAAAATAACATTTATTAACAATGAGCATTATTTTAATATCCAGGAAAAGACAGTCATTATTGTTGGTACTGTTAAGGGAATACGTCATTATCCAAGGTTGGTTTGTTTCTCAAACATCCCGTGTTTTCACATGGCCAATTGTATGTTGCTTTATCTAGAGTAGAAAGTAGGGACGGATTAAAATTGTTAATTTTAGATAAGGATGGTAGTCTCACAAATAAAACTTCCAATGTCGTTTATAAGGAAGTTTTTGGGAATTTATAAACAATGCTTTTCTACCATCTTTTATTTACTTTTCTACCATCTTTTATTTACTTTTCTTGTATCGTACTTCATCTATCATATTAATTAATTAATTTTTACAACTTTATTGTATTTGACTTATTCATATTAATGCTAATATCACTATTCTTCATTTTTTCTAAACTTTCATATCTTTTTTTTGTTACAAATTAAAAACTATAATTATATTTCAATTTATCACCCGTGGATTTCCACGGGTTTAAACCTAGTAAAATATAAATAACTTAATGCATCAAAAATACATTTCAAATGCTTTCGGTTTGCTTAACCATTCACCTCATGTGACATACTTTCTTTTTAGCTAATGATTTTTCTTTTATTCGTTGGATTTGTGAAATTAAATCGGATTGTCTATAACTAGATAGTTGAAAGTAAAATGGGACAGAAAGATTAGTAATGTTTTAAGCTTGTAATTATATAAAATGGGTTGGTTCTAGGTTTGTTGAAGTATGCACGCTCGACAAATACTCGTCGCTTCCAACCTTAAATGTTTGTGTCGGTGGTACGATCTCGTTTTCATTATACTCACATATTCATTTATTTCATCTCCGAGAATCATATTATGCAATATGATACAAGTATACATAATCTCACTTATTTTCTTCTCGTCAATAAAAATTATATGATATTTAAATATATGCCAACGTTTTTAAAGAGCGTCAAACACTTGTTTAGCATCCTTCATTGTCTTCTCTTGAGCTCTCTTGAACTTTAACCTTTTTCGATCATTAAGACAAGACAATGACTTTACAAAACAAGAATACTCCTGATAGATCTCATCCACAAGATAATACTCGTACCTATATTATGTCCACACACATCAAACGAAGAATTTGGTGCAGTTCCAACCTCAAATGTTTATGTCTGTAGAACGATCTCGTTTTCATTTTACTCGCATATTCATTTTTTTCATCTTCGAGAATTATATTATGAAATATGATACAAATATACATCATCTCACATATTTTCTTCTCGTCAATAAAAACTGCATGATATATAAATATTAAATATATGCCAATGTTTTTTAAGAGCGTCAAACACTTGTTTAGCATCCTTCACTGTCTTCTCTTGAGCTCTCTTGAACTTTAACCTTTTTCGATCATTAAGACAAGACAATGACTTCACAAAACAAAAATACTCCGGATAGATCACGTCCACAAGATAATACTCGTACTTATATCATGTCCACGCACAAACGAAGAATCTGGTGCAGTTCCGTATACATGTCGTCGAATTACGCAGACATGTTAAGCACATTTATGTCATTCACGACCAGCATTCAAGGACGAAAGAATGCGTGACATATCTACAAATCATGTGAGCTCACCGCTTCAAGTATGAGAATTGGATAACCATGATCATCTCGGGTGTATTCAATGTTTAAAAAACTGGTTTTTTAGTTAAACTGGTATGGTTACCGGTTACCGGTTACTGGTTTTTTAGGGAAAATTAAATAGTTTTGAAAAAAAAAATCTCTAAAGTTTATTATGTAAATGATTTTTTTTCATGTGTTTTTGTTCGATTTAACCGGTTCAACCGGTTTTTTTTATCGGTTCAACCGGGTTTTTCTAAAAACCGATCAGTTCAATCCGGTTCAGAAATCGACATAGAAATGGTGATAGTTGAACTGTTCTCTCCCCATGTTCCCGGTCCAACCGGTTCGATCGGCCGGTTCAAACCGATTTTTAAAACATTTGGTGTATTGGTCTTGATGTGCATTCAGGTAATTGTCTCATTCCCAGTGGAGGCAATCTAGGCTTACTAACATTCCATGGAAGTCGTCACGTTCGAATGATCAGTATATGATTGTTGGATGTCACTACAAGTAGGTTTGTGCAAATATCGTGGATAATACAATCTTATGTCACACTTACAAAATGTGTGATGGTTTTGTCATGCAGTACGTCCGAACATCCTAAAATTCCCATTTAGTGCATCGGGGGAAGTGACATATGCTAGTTGATGAAGTACGGCGGTGCATTTTTGTAAGGAGGTAAAACCAATTGTACCTCTAGCATTTACATGTCGTTGGAAATATGAGCACACTGTCGTGGCGTCGTTGACTATACACTGAAACAAATGTTTGTGCATACGGAACCGCCGACAAAATAATATCCTTGAAAATTTGTGTGTTCTTCAAAATAATCTTACATGAGGCATTGGTGAGAAGCTTCATGATTTCTTTGTATGAACCTTCTTTTTCTCCGACGAGCATTTTCGACAAATTGTTGATTTAGTTCTTATATCTTCTATTCAGCCTCTCAGTCTCTTGAATAACATCTATGGTCGATTTAAAAAAAAAAAAAAAAAAAAAAAAAAAAAAAAAAAAAAAACGATGAAGAAGATGAAGATGACTTTTTTAGAGAGAGTGGAGAAGAAGGTTTTGATGTGGTATATGAAGGAATGTAGGGTTGTACTTATAGTTATTTTTTTTATTTTTTTTCTTTTAAATGAGCCATTAGCTCATTCGGTGAAGAGTGGGTGTTGAACTCGGTAGAAAGGTATTGAGTATCGTCTCTGAGCAACGCTTACCGAGGTGGCATCACGGTGTTTGCGAATCCACCTCAAATTCGTCGAGCCTTGTCGGGCCTCAAAATGTCTTCAAATTTGGCATGAGATTGTTATTTTGCATTTGTGAGAACACGAACCTTATTTCTATTCATACAATATTTTGTGTGCATAAGTTGGTTTACTTTTATTATTATCTTTATTGGATCTGACTTCCAACAAATTGACACTTTTGTTGGGATACAACAAATTAAATATTTTATGTCAGCAATATTTTCATATAAGTGCACAACATGAAGTTGATACGAAAATCAAAAATCAACCGGAAGACTAAAGAAATGAGTTAAGCTTCGTCGAATCCTTTGCCCCGTCATTATCACAGGCTATTATCAATATTTAGAAAAATATCTCATTTTCAAGCAAAGTATACATGAATCAACCACATCGAAATGAGTTAAATCTTTCCTAACACCCTTTATGCATTAGTTATCCCAATATATCCCTGTTGGATATTTTAAAATCACTAATAAATATATATAAATAATGTTATCATTAATTTTATATTATTATGGAAATTATATAAAATTGTTGGTAGATTGATTTTATTAATAAATAAAGATATACAATTACCATGTTTATCTTGTAGGTTAAGTTCTCGGTTTAACTCAAGATCTCCTAAATCTCTAATATCTCTCACATTCAGTTATATCTCCATCTATATAAATACGTGATGAGAAGCAGATTTACGATATACAAAAATACATACCAGAATTTCATTTTAGGGATTGTTGTGGGATTTTAGAGAGTGTTCTTGAGATCAACTGGAAAACTAACCCTAATCTCCAAATTCGAAAATCTCAAAGGAACAAGGTATATAATCGTTCTTATTGTATAAGTTTTCTTTTAATCAGATTCGATATTAAAGATTCAAAGTTTATACTTCTACGTTTATGTTTTGGTTATCAAAATAACCAACAATCCCAACCTGAGCAAAAATAAAAAATAGATCCCTAAACTTTTGGATTAGCAATGACGTATTAGCGATGAAGAACGAAAATCTAGTGACATTAAAATTTTAGTATCCGTAATGACACATGTCATGTACGATTGCACACCCAATATGTGCTCAAGACCAGCCATAATCCCAACTCGGGAGAGAACTTCAAGAAAGTCTAGGCTCATTTTTCTATTACCTATATGGACTATAGGATCGTGATCCACACAAACACCTAAAAAGAGTTAGATGGGGAATGTTATGCTATGAAACCACATATTACTATCAAAGACCATATCAAACTTACGGCATTTCCATTTTCCTTAGCCGATGCCGCTAATAGTAATTTAGTGCCTTCTTGAATGATCTTGCAAATTTTTTCTTTTAACTAATGAGTTCTCTTTCGGTCTTAATTCCAATTAAGGATATAGACTAGTCTTTTTCTTAAGCCCGAATACATTACTATTTTTCATGAACAATAAAATCTCAAACAATTATTCCTTTATCCTTTAACATTGAGGTAGGCACACAAAAAACTTGTTCAAAATTTTGAAATTCAATCCTATCCGGGTTTTTTTAAAACCGGGTTCAAATTATAAGATTAGACAGTTTTGAATTTTATACGGATAATACCATCTGCCTTTTTGAATCAAATACCATGAAATTTGAAATCCAATTTTGGGGATGGTTATTTTTATCCGAAAAACATCCTATAATTTCCATCCAAAATCCAAAAAAAAAAAATCAGCTTGTTATATTTTTGGAATCCAATAATCTCCAACCAATATGGCAAAACCCGGAATATAAAAGAAATTCAAAACTGGATTATCCAGAATCCAATAATATAGATTCCTCCTTTCTTATGTCATTGATCGAATTCCAATGAGTATTCTCCTCATATTAATTGATGATATTCTTATATCATCAACATTCATACTAGTTTGCAATGTATAGGTATATTCTTCATATTCAATATATCAGTCATTCATAAAATTAAGATAAGCATCAACAAATTTAACAAAAAGAAAGGCATTAATGATTAAACAACATTGATAATGATAGACTCTAGCAAAGTATTATCATTTTACATTGATATAAAAAGTAAGAAAATAAAGTTGATTGGTATTTGAGGCGTAGTGAGTCAGCAAAAAGATTGGCTCACAAGTCACAAGAGTCGCCTACCCTTACCTAAATGAGAAAGACAAGAAGAGAGAGAGAGAGAGAGAGAGATATTTACATTACATTGGTCTATTATAGCATAATAGCTTTTCTTCACAAGGGAGGGAAGAGTCCAACTCCAAGGAGAAAGCAGGCAGGTAGTTGTGTTGTGTTGTGTTCCTTCATATTTATTTTTTAGGGTTTTACAGGTTTACAGCACACGAAGCTGAGCAAGAAACGCAGCACAAAGATCCAGGAATAGAAACTGTGGGCCCTGGATTCGTTGTAGATCAAGCAGATATTTGTCCTCGCGAGTTTTGTAAAGCTGCAATAATGAAATGGTATTTTGTAAGGTCGGAATCGGAATCCAAGATTCCATTCCGATGGAACCTCGGAATCGGAATCCGAGATTCCATTCCATTCTTTTATCTTGTTAAGAGACCAAAATACATACCCCTCCAATTGTGGATTATATTGAATAGATAATGAATGCTTGTTAAAACCCAAACAAGATTATGATAAAGTATATAATTCTTTTTTCCAGTTATTTGTAAAAAAATAGAGTTATAACTTGTAATTACAATCGTGAAATTCTCGAAAAAAGATTTGTATACTTAATCGAATAACAAAAAAAGATTTGGTTGTGGCTTGTAGGAATGGAATGAACTTTTACATATGATTTTTTTATTTTATATTATATATAAATAACATATATGGTTTTAACTTTTAATAGTAATAATATATGTAATTTAATTATAGCTATAGAGTTTATTATTTACAAAACAAAAAACATAATTGTAATAAAAGCTCATTAAAACCCAAATAAGTTAATAATAAAAATAATTCCTTCTTAATAACTGAAATAAAATAATTCTTAATGCAAAATAATTCTAGTCCAGGAAGGAATCAGAATTCAAATGCTTTTGGGAATGGTCAATTCCATTCCATACTTCCGATTCCACCATACCAAACAAAATAATTCTTAATGCAAAAACATAAATAAATAAGTCGATAATAAAAATAAAAATATTACCTGGACTTCGAATTTGACGACATTAGGGGAAGTCAAGGCACCATCATTTTCAACAATAGTCAACTCATCTCCAAAATAATTATGATTACTTTGCATGGAAATAGAATCATTCACCATGCCTTGATGATGACCTGGCACACCCGGGACCCACCTACATTTCATATTGTAATGACCTATTTTTTTCCAACACACGTTCAGCTCTTGCAAAGCTTTCAGAACCTCTGTCATTATCTCACGAGGATGTGCTCGAGACTATCAAAAAAAAATCAAAAACAATAAGAAAAAAAATGTTTTTTTTTATTTTTTTAATTAATTAATTGTTTCAAGAAACTTAACCTGAAGTCCAAGAGCCCATTTTCTTTCGACTTGGTTTCTGATATTCATTCCTTGATATTCCATGTAAGCAGATGGGCGTTGTGCCATAATTGGAGAAGTAGGAGCTTCGTTTGAACTCATGCGGTTGAATCCATCCTGTATTTTTGTTCAGCCAAAAGGGCAAATCGGTAAATTCACAAACTTTGGATATATCATATCATATATGTAATACTGATACGTGTATAGACCATAGATATATATGAGTAAACAAAGCTTTTTTCCCATTTTATAGAATACATGACAATCTTTTTAAGGATGGTTTTCATGAGAAGGGCATTTTTGTCTTTTACACAAACAAGATATATCCACAAGCTTTTCAAGGACGTTTTTCATGAGAAGGGCATTTTTGTCTTTTACACAAACGAGTAAATAAAGTTTTTTCCCATTTTATAGAAAACATGACACTTTTTTTAAGGATGTGTTTTATGAGAAGGGCATTTTTGTCACACCTTTTCAGGTGGGACCCAAAATTTTGCAATTTTTGTCTCATTGACATCCGTCTGTCCCACCTTTTTTTGGTAGGAAAAAATTTTTGCAGCTTTTGTCCAATTGACATCAATCTGTGCCCAATCTTTTTGGGTGGGACCACAAATTTTGTACTTTTTGTCTCATTGACATCAGTCTAAATCCTATTTTTTCATATTCTGAAAAAAAAAAAAAAAAAAAAAAAATTACCAAGGGTTTTTGAAATTCAGCTCCAAGATAGCCACTCGAGTTACGAAACCTATTGTCCAAAAGCAAATAATACGCCACTGTACCCTACATAAAATAAACAATAATCATAAATAAATAAATAAACAAAAAAACATATCCATTAAATTTTTTTAAAAAATAAATAAATAACAATTTATACCTCATTTTGCACTCGGTTGCGAAGAGATTCAATGAGGGTATCGCGATCAAACCCCATCTTAACCACCTCCATAAGAATGTCTTCATCCGTCTGTAAAAAGTAAAAACACACAATTTTACTTAAATGCCCATGTAATTAATAAAGAACCAAAAGGGTATTTTCGTAATTTTGCCTTTTTCGCTTGTTGCATGGAATCGGGTGGTGGGACCGCCAGATAACGTGGGAGATGGGCTTGGAACCACGGGTGTATACGGATTTCAGGAATAGTTATTCGCTTCATGGGGTCCACCACAAGCATTCTTGGAATTAAATCTCTTGCTCCAGGTGATAAGTGACTAGGTAGGGTATATATTCCACCCTGGAAATTAATTTTTATTTTAATTATATAAGATTTGTAATGATATAAATAAGCTTAGAGAAAAAAAAAAGTTTTACTATAATGGACATATCTTGAGGTTTTTGGATGAGTTGGAGCTGATGTGGCATAAATAAGCTTTACTATTTACTATTATAGGTGCTTTTATAAACTGTAATAAATTTATGAATGTACCTTAATTTTCTTGAAGAGGTTAGGAATATTTTCATCATCAAAAGGAAGGGTCCCACATAAAAGAGCATACAAAATAACACCACAACTCCACACATCAACTTCAGGTCCAGCATACAGCTTCCCAGATATAACCTAAAAAGTAAAAAACACAACACAAAATCATAACCATTAAAAAAAAATTAATTACTTTTCTTAATTTTCTTTAAAACCCCATAAATCCATTACCTCAGGAGCAGCATAATTTGGGCTTCCACAACTCGTTTTAAGAAAATGTCCATCACGCATGATATTACTTAAACCAAAATCAGCAATTTTCACATTGCATTTTGAATCTAACAAAAGGTTTTCAGGTTTAAGATCTCTATGAACAACCATGTTCCTATGGCAATATTCAACACCTGATATTATCTGCTTCAAAGAAAACGAAATTATGTTATAAAAAATTAAGAAAACACTCAAACAGTTAATGAAAGTATGTAACAACGAATGTTTTAATTCACCTGTTGAAAGAAATTCCTCCCTTCATCTTCTTGTAACCTTCCCTTTTCCACAATGTAATCAAAAAGCTCACCCGATTTCACATACTCCATAACAACATAAATATCTGAGGGTGTTTCTATAACCTCATAAAGACGGATGATATGTGGATGCATGAACAATCTTAAGATCTTGATCTCTCTTCTAACTGAAGAAAGATGTTGTTATATGGTGAGAGAGATATTGAAGATGATGAGATGTAAATCAAATAATTTTAGTTATTTACCTTTTTCTTCCATATCCATGTTTTTTATCTTGCGTCGATTGAGGATTTTTATGGCAACTTTGTGCCTTGTTAAAGCATGTTCTGCAATTTTCACCTTCCCAAATGAACCAATCCCAAGTGTTTTTCCAAGCTTGTAGTTCCTCAAGAACATGTCTACACTGCTTGTTCCATGACCTGATCCCTCCATATCTAATCAGATCAAGAAATTGTTGTAATTTGTAACAATTTGTGAAAAGTAACTAGAATCTATAAGCTCAACAAGTTGCAGGTTGTGTGTTGTGTGAGAATGTGATGCGAATTTGATAAATCAAGAACATAATTTTGGTGATATGGAGATTTGATTCGGACATTTTGTGATTAGCGAGTGTTGATATGAACATCTTACGAGGTAAAGCTTTTTAACTCTTTTGTAAAACCTACAAAAGCTGATTTTTCCTGTGTAAAGTAAAACAGAAACATGTATCGAGCAATAGACCCTTAAAACTGAAATGTAAAACATAATATTATTTAAACCATCACGCGAAGGAATCTCATGTCTAGAAAGCAGAATTCCTTTAACCTCAAATTAGCAAATACAAAATGAAATTGATGGATTGTGCCGACTAAAAAAACCCCAATTCTGAAGATCTGATTTGCATCATTGAATAAGAAGTAAGAACAATCCTCGAAAGATAAGAGCAAACGCTAACGAAATTATATATCTAGACATGCAAACAAACAAAACAAGAGGAAATTTTTAGAGACTAACCAAGTGAGAAAAAAACCTAGCTCCGTCGATTCTTAGGGTTTTCCTTTCCCGATGATCAATCCAAACTGCGAATTCTGTCAAAAAAAAAGAAAAAAACCCAAATGTGAAATTAATCGAAAAGATGCCTCAAATGCATTTGCTTACAACAAAGTATCATGCATAGAATGACATCTGTAAAGAAGGATGCATGAAAAGTGAGAAAGATTCTCATACCTTCTCTGCAAGGGTTTGAAAGAGGGGATGGGGAAGAAAACCTTCGTGAATGGGCACACGAGAATAATTGAAGAGATTCAGTTCTCTTTTTCACTCGAAAAAGACCTTGCAATATAATATTCGATTATTTATATTCTTAAAATTAGCTGATGGCGTCAGCAAGTTATAAAAATTAAATATTATTACTATCTGTTTTCATGTTCGTATAAAATAAAATAGTAGGTTATAAAATAAATTAAGCTTTTATAAAAAAAAAAAATAATAATAATTTATTTTAAATAAATTATTAATATATATTAGCTATATGAAATTATAATTATTGATTCAAATGAATATATTAAATTTATTTTGAAGACAAAGGTGTAAGAATTTCTTATATGTATTTGGGTACAATTAACAAAAATATATGATTTTAGTATCTATAAATTTAGTTGTTATATGTATAATTAGTGGTTGTATATGTAAATTGGAGAATAAGTATAATGACACTTGGCAAAATATTAATTAAAATAAATAAAAGATTGGGTCTATGGCACGATTGGGTAAAATAATAACAAATGGAATCTATTATTTTTGTAACTATGGCCTAAACTTATGTCTATGGCATTAAACTTATAACTTACATGTTTATTAAGTCAAGTTAGTTGTAACAGATTCTCTCTAATTGGTTATTTTAAATTACAAGAATGGTCCTTATGACTTAGTTCTTTGCGCAATAAATCACTTTTGTCCGTCTCTCATTTCTATCATTTATTGCCACCTCATTTACACACCTTACTTCCCTCCCTTTTAACTATTTCACTATTATTGTGAATAACAAAAACTGAAGCATCTAGGATTCCACTACTTCTCTACTAAATCTTACATTTGTAAGCCCTGCCACCTCCTCCTACCGCACTCCTCCCTCCGCCTGCCCACATCTCATCTCTTTATTATCCTCTCCACGTACGTTGCCATGGTAGTGAGCCCCAACACTGCTAGCCACATAGACTGTGACACCTGTTTTCATGGTAGATATTATTACGAGACAGGTAATGACCCAAAAATTTCATATTGTGTGTTACAATATGTATTTGATATAAATATGATAAGGGTGAACTCAAGTAGTGAAACGATGTTACTTTGGTGATACAATACATATGTTCTTATAATTGTTGCAATGTATCACAAAATGAGTAAATTTTAGCCAGGAATTTGTGAAAGAATGTGATAGTTTATATGAGATGATTATGTGGATATAAAGATCGTCAAAATAAGAGTCTGTATGAGAAAGTTATAACCCTTTGAAGTTTATATAAAAGTATGTACGTTATTGTTTTGAGAAAAGTCAACTAAAGTCAAAGTCAAACGGTTAAATCTCAAGTTAACATGATGCGGAGGATCGACTTAAGCGATATGTAGGTAAGCCGAGTCATGAGACATGTATCAATCATTGAAGGACACGTGGCGAAAGGAGAAGACACATGTCGAGATCTCGGACAACATACGTTTTGTGGCACGACTTAGAGCGTGTTGCGGTGCATTTTTTGAGTAGTATATATAGTTTGAGTTTGTGTCATTTTATGAGTTTTGGCACGTACGATCGGGGAAGAGGCTCGGGAGGTGTTTCCAGAGAATTATTAACGTATAGTCGTACTAGCTTACGGTGATATGAGGGTTAAGTTGTGGGATTAGTTGAGGTATCTTTTACCCCGTTATTACCTAATAATGTTCTTTTGATATTTCATAGAGGGTCTAACGACCCTGGGTATATGTTATGGGATTTCGTGATATGGTGCTATCACGAACCCGAAAATTTGTTAAATATTAATCTGGTCATTATGGGTCAAATATCCTAATTTAATGATATTTTTCGATTGGATTAACAACTTAGGGGTTAAGCTAAGTGATTGTATTTGAAAACTTGACTAATTTGGTGACAAATGGTTACCGAGTCTGGTTAGTGATCAAGTAATTGATTCTTGTGGATGATATTAAACAAGTTTTAATGAGCTTCATATATTGTCCAAATAGGTTTGGATAAGTGATGAATTGGAAAGCAGCGCGTATATAGATACCAGAATAATAGTTAGTCTTCACTAACTAACCAAGTGAGTAACCTTACCTTTCTCTAGTTTAATGATATCTAGATATGTGATAATTATTTTGCAAGTTCATGGTAGAGTATAATATATGGATTGTTATTTATTAATATTGTATGAGTTGGGTATTTGCAATAATTGAGAATTATAGTTGTCTACTGCTATACAAGTCATTAAATAGAGTAATTGAAAATTATAATACTTTATTACAATTTGAGTAAAGAGGTGTAATTGAGATACATAGTGAGGTAAAATATTTCTAAAAAGATGCATTAATGAGTGACTACGGTTGATATATATATATATATATATATATATATATATATATATATATATATATGTATGTACACTACTATAAGAATTAAGGAGTGAGTATTACTGAGTTTTTCCAGATGTTATTTGATGATGGAATGGTGTTCCATTCTTCACTTTTTTATTTTTGTCTTAGAATGTTATGACAAAAGTTATCAAATACAAATTTTAAAAGCATAAATTAATCAAATCGGATTTATATATATTAAAGATTCACAATTTGGAATACATACTTGAATGTTGATATATACAACATATTTACAACCACGAAAATAAGTAGAGTGAGGCCTTCAAATTGCAATATCTTAAGATAGAAATTGCCTTGGCATGAGTCTATTTAGAGGATACAACAATCAATTCAAGAACATATCTTGAATATGTCGAAAACCACCATGCTCCCATTTTGCATAAAAAATGATTTTTAGTGAAGTATGTGTGTGTTTCATTAGCCTCCAAATTCTGACAATCTTGATGTATTCATAGGCTTCTAATGATGGTTGTAAACCACTAACCGGAAATAACTGCTAAAAACTATCACACGTTTAATTCACTAACTAACATAATATAATAAATAAAAATTAATTAAATAATTAGTGTCAGATTTATAATAACAAAAATACATTATGTACTCAAGAAGATCCCAAGATCTCCAGCGCCCTATCTTTAACCATTAATACATATAATAAATCCAACCCTTTTTCTAGCTCAATATGACTAGTCCAACACCACAACCCAAACCCAAGATGCTTACTGCAATAGATAGTCTATTTGATTAAATGACTAGGAAAAAATCTTATAAAGCGGGACAAAGTTTTCTATTCTTCCTATGTGGGACAAGGTTTTGTCTTCTTCCTGTGTGGGACAAGTCCCATATATGTAATTTGTAACCCCCGTGGATTCGGGCAAGTCAATTTAAAGATAATAAGCGTTAAAAATGAATTTTTGATAAAAGATTACTTAGAATAAATAATCTTAGTCAAAGTATATTATATGTCACAAGGATTCCGTACATATAAAGAACGCTGAAATCCGAGTTATAACGAAGAAGTTATGACCCGTCGAAGTATTACGGCTAAACCGACACGACACCGCGTAACATAAAATGTGAATTTTTGATAAATTACTTTTTAGTCTTATTGACCTAAATGAAAGTCGTAGTGGACGTTAAACCAAGAGCATACATATAAAGAAAGTTCAAATCTGACTTTGTATGAGGAAATTATGATTTTCTAAGATAGTGAATATAAAGAATGTCAAAAACTCTGCATGAATATAAATGAAAGTCGTAGTAGACGTTAGCCGACTGAGTCTACACGAAAGTTGTGGATGTCGTCGATACCTACGCGTGAATATAAAGAATGTCAAAAACGGAGCTCGTATGTGAAAGTTACAGATTTTAGATAATTAGTTTTTAGAGTAATCTGCGAGTGACACGTGGCGCGATCTGAGATAATGCTTCTTCCCCACGCCTTTCTGCCAAATGGTGACACTTGGCACCCCAACACGACGTGTTTTGCTCAGTACTACACCGTGTTGAGCCATTTCCAGCCTATAAATAAAGGTGCAAATCATCCCATTTATTGACACCTTTCCACTTCTCTTCTCCCACACACTCCCAAAGCCTCAAGGCAATTCCTGGTATAGGAGAATTAAACGCAATTCCTACTCTTTACATCCATATTTAGGAATTCTTATGACATAACGTTACACTAATTTCTCCTTTGTGGGAACGACTAACCTTGATTTATAATATATGTATCTATATAACGAATATATGTTTTAAGTTTGAGGCATATGATGTGATCGGGAAGCAAGAATGCTTAACAACTTACTTCTCATTTTACCACAAAAACGACCTAGTGAGGGAATGAAAGAGATTTAACAACTGTTATGAACTGATATGAAGGTGTATGATCTGACAGTGTTTTACATAATCTGAAAACAATGCAGTTAACAAAAAGTGCGACATTTTTTGAACATTTTGGAAACTTCGTTACGCTTTAAAGTAAGTTTTCCATTTACCTAAAGTTTAACAAATTCTAATATTTTTATAATTATGTTATTTGTATGTTAAACAATACATTTTTTTATTCTTTTTCTACACTCAATAATAAATAGTAAATTATAATCTATAAAAATATGTATTTATTTTATGACCATGAAAATAATCAAATATGAAAGAAATTGATTTGTGTTTAGTTCCAAATTAGGTGGTGGTTTCCAAAATTTTCACCCCACACTAGTTTCTTTTTTGGAACGATAGTAAAAGGTCATATCAAATCCTATAGCCATTTAGACAAAAAAAAAAAAAAAAAAAGTGTATAAAATATATTTAGATGAGGAGGAACATATCTACTAGTTTTATCATCTGTAAAATCTTAAGACTCTTCAAACCAATCACAGACTTTATTGAGATAGCTCTAGTCCCCACTTTCAAGAACTGTATATGAGAGTATGAGACTCATCTCGAACAGCTCACACAAAACGCCCACATACCGTTTTAAATTTTTCATATTTTGTTCCCTCGGTACAAATAGTATTTATTAATGAACCAAAGTTATAATTACATCACCCATAATATGCAAACTTTTTCATAAAGCTTTTCGGTGTTGTTTTGATGTCAGATCATCATCAAATCACCACACAAAACGCTTCTTTTTATAATTTTTTGACAAAACTGCAAAAAATGTCCCTGTGGTATGCATTTTTTTGGGGTTTTGGTCCAAACCCCGACTTTTTTGGATTCGTGGTCCTTTTGGCCATATTTGTATGTAAATTTGGTATCTCGTAAAACTAAAATGACTGTAATGCCCTTCTCATAAATTTTTTTTTTATGTTTTCTGTTTAATTTTAATAAAAAGGAAAATAAATAATTAATTTGGGCCCACCTCTCTCTCTCCACACTTTTTAATCATCTTCTTCCTATTTCTTTTTTTATCTCTCTAAACTCTACTGAAAAATTAGAACACATCACATATATATACACAGAACACACATACATACATACATACACAACTCAAATACATACATACATACATACATACATACATACACTGAATTACTTGTGAACTGAATATGAGCTCGAAAACCTCAAAAATCGTAGATCCTACACAAAGCTTTGCAGAAACTAAAATTATGATACAAACTAGGCGTTGAAATCAAGTAACAAATTCAATTGATGATGATGAAATAAATGAGAAATCAATCGACATACTGTTGAATCAAACCTGCAACTCTCGATCTAATACCATGGAGACTCTCAATTCAGTACCATGGACGTGCAACTCAAGACAAAGAATCCACCAAGAAAAACTGATATTGTTGAAGAAAGCAACATTGGGTTCTGAAACCCTAAATCATAATTGGCTAGATGTTGAAGAAAACAGATCCTTACCAAGCAGGTCCATTAAACTGAGGACCCTAAATCGGAATCAGAGTATACTCTGGTGAGGATGGAGAAGAAGATCAACTTCGAATTAAGCAAAACCCAATCAATTTCTATGACAATTTAATTACGGGTTTCATCTTTTTTACTCAGTTTCACGAAACCTGAAACATTTTCATTCATACATCAAACAATCCCAAAATAGAACCCATTTCAAAATTCCAAATTAACCTAAATTCTAGAAAACCCTAGAAACAAATGCATCACAAAGTAGAGGAAAAAGAGACTGACCCAACGATTTCGACCGTGGTTCTTCAGTTCCATTTTTATTTAGAAAGTAAAAGATAAACCAAATTGGAGACAAATTACAAGTTACGATGTATACAGAGAGAGAGAGAGAGAGAGAGAGAGAGAGAGAGAGAGAGAGAGAGAGAGAGAGAGAGAGAGAGAGAGAGAGAGAGAGAGAGAGAGAGAGAGAGAAGAGAGAGAGAGAGAGAGAGAGAGAGGTGGGCCTTTTTTAATTTTATTAACTATTAAAATAAATATATTAATATTAGATTTAAAAAGAAATGAAAGAAAAATGAAAAATAAATAATCCATGGGTATTACAGTCATTTCACTATTTAGAGGGATTAAAAATGCAATGAAACTAGCTTAAAGTGACCATGAAGCCAAAAAAGTCGGAGTTGGACTAAAACTCACCAAAAAATGCATACCATAGGGAATCATTTTTGCAATTTTATCTAATTTTTTTATAGTCTCACGATATCAATCATAATTTTCAAATAGTTTAATATTAAATAACTACTATAACTAAAATAAAATAAGACAAAACTGCAAAAATGGTCCCTGTGGTATGCATTTTTTTGGGGTTTTAGTCCAAACCACGACTTTTTTGGATGGGTAGTCCTTTTGAGCTAGTTTGTAGTGGAAAAGGTCCATCCTCAAATTGAAAAGACTAAAATACCCTTAATATATATTTTCTTCATTTTTCTTTCTTTTTTTAACTATTTTATAATTAATAAATAAATACAAAAAATGACTCTCTCTCTCTCTCTCTTCCAATTTTTCTGTAAGTTCACCCCCTACTAGATCGGAATTACCATCTCCCGTCGAGACCAAGCATCCACCTTTGATGGAGCCTCCACTGGTAACAAGTTTCGCTCCTCTCCACCATTTCTTCTTCTTCTGCCTAATCTAAAA
Organism: Lactuca serriola; assembly: GCF_051521515.1. Lineage (NCBI taxonomy): Eukaryota > Viridiplantae > Streptophyta > Magnoliopsida > Asterales > Asteraceae > Lactuca > Lactuca serriola. The sequence goes on along the minus strand of NC_136410.1, from coordinate 164,396,786 downwards.
CTTTGATCTCCAACATTTGACCAGGGGCACCGAGAACTAGATAACAATGATAAAGAATTACATGCAAATCGGTGGTGGGTATGGCGGTTCATATGGAACAAATCAATTATTCATCAATAAAATGCGTTTGCATCGAGGATTAATCTGTTAATGATGTTAAAAAGAAGAATCGATCAAAACATGTTGCAAATTTCTTGATTCTGTGTGCTCATCGATGATGGAGGGTTGTCATTGCATCTTCTTCCTTGGTGAATGAAGAATACCATATCGGAATCCACAAAACTCAAACACAATGCATCAAATTTCAAACCCAAACTCACCTTTGTTCCTATTCTCCGGTTATAAATCCAAGCAGCCTCCCTCACCACCACAGACGGTTACCACCTCCTCCACCTCCTTTTCTCATTCACAATTTGCTACCAAGCACCCCTGAATGTTGAAATTTTAGTTGTTTTGTTTCTCCCCGGTTTATTGTTGCTAGCGACAAGATGAGAGGACCAAAGAGACCTCGATACATATCAACTCCTTTCCCCTCCCTCGGTATTTACCAGCCACACCAAAACTCCCATGTATGAAGACGAAGATGCTGACCCATTCTTCAACCCTCGGGCTTCAAGCCCCGAAACGGAACACATTTTTATCGAGATTCATCTCCAGGGATAGTGATAATTCAAGCTCTCATCAGAATATAGGTCGAATTCGGGGAAATACCCCCCCCCCCCCCCCCCCCCCCCCCCCCCCCCCCATTTATGGATCATATGAAGTAGGAACGAGCGAGATCCATGGGAACTATCGGGAGGTGTTGTTTTTGTCGTCGACGGGGATGAGAACACAAACAAGAACTTAATCAAACAAATTAATCATATATAGATAAATCAATCAGATTTATGTTCTAATTGGACTGAACGAGAATAAGACCCACAATCAAGAACTTAATTTAACCTTCTGCCCTAATTCCACAATGAAAACACAAACAAAATCAATGTTATACCATCAATAAATGTGGATCTAGACTAGAAATAATTAGTTACATATCCAATACAATGTCAATTTTGGATATCTATCAGATGGGGAGAAGAATGAGAAGGACATCAAAGATGGTGGTGGTAGTCGGTGGAAAGGAGGTTGCAAAAATCGATCTCTCAAATTGAAGTGACAATGGTCATCAAAGAGGAAGAAGGCAACAAAGGTGGTCATCGATGTAAGGGAAATCGGTGGTTGTTGCTGTCGTAATATGGAGGTTTGACATAGGGTCTTGGTGATCGGAGGTGGTGGGAGGCGAGGTCTTTCAAGAAGTTGTGGACTTTGATGGTAGGGGTGATGGTATGGAGAGAGAGAGAGAGAGAGAGAGAGAGAGAGAGAGAGAAGAGAGAGAGAGAGAGAGAGAGAGAGAGAGAGAGAGAGAGAGAGAGAGAGAGAGAGAGAGAGAGAGAGAGAGAGAGAGAGAGAGAGAGAGAGAGAAGAGAGAAGGAGGGGGTACGTGGGTCCAATATATTATTTATTTTCTTTTTCATTTAAATTAAATAGAAGAAACATAAAAAAAAAATATCAGAAGGGTATTATAGTCATTTCAATTTACTGAGGGGACTAAAAACGCAACGAAACTAGTTCAAAATGACCACCTATCCAAAAAAGTTGTGGTTTGGACTAAAACCCCAAAAAAAATGCATACCACATGGACCATTTTTACAATTTTGTCATAAAATAAATAATAGTTTATAAATATATATAGTTTTCTTTAATTATCGAGAAGTAAAGTAAAATATACAAAACATAATTAATATATTAAGCACTAATGTATTATAATATTTAAAATAATAAGATATTCACACATGATCATTACTTGACCAAAAATGTTCGACTAAATCGAAACGAAGATGAGGATGCAGTTTGTTTGAATGGTACTATAATAGTTTTAAGGCTTAATAACCTAGAAATGAATACACCAACCATATTAATATTCATCTTTATCTATTATGTGAAAAAAACTTTTCTAATGACATTCCATATTTTTAAACATATGAACTTTTGCATAATAAAAAATTCGTTTAAACTTCTAATAGATGATATGACAATTTACAAAAAGACAAGATCATACAAAAAGTTTTTGACCAGATCTAAAACATTTAGATCTTTATACATTTAAAACTCATGTATTATACGGGTGACAAGTTAAAATAAAATAGATAATAATAATAATAATAATAATAATAATAATAATAAACAATTAACCATAACCTTGCAAGCACTTATTTGTATGCAACTAAATCTAAAAAATGAACAAAAATACGTAAGTAAAAAATACATATCTTGCAATAATATTTCTTTGGTGGTGTGTACATAATGCAATGATAGTTGTATAAACGTTATTGGACTAAGATCGGGACTTATGTCAAGAGAAAAAGATTTACAGTATTTCTCACTCAAAAGGTGAGGCAACTTGCTCTCTATCTCTAATATGCGGAAAAGACGTGAATACCCTCTTTATCCTTATCATGATGAAAATGAAAACAGAAGCAGAAAACGGTAAAAATTGATAATGACAAAAGCATGTAAAACTGGAAAATGGTAAATACATGTGAAACTGCACAATCTCAAAGTAGGATGCTATTTTAACAGATTTCCAACTTCAAAATCTGTCAAAAATAGTAACCTACTTAAAAAAATCTTGAAATAAAGTGTTTGTTTGGTGCTTTTGTCAAAAAAAGCAAATAGAAAAGTAGCAATTTGGTCATTTTTCCAAAAACAAAAAGTGGCAAGTTGGTCTTTTTTGTAGATAACAGAAATGTGTCATTTTTTTTTCAGAAAACAAAAAGTAGCAATTGCCGATTTGGACATTTTTTTCGAATTTTAGTTCTCTTATGGACTTTTTTCTTTCCACAAGTTTTGACAACCGTTTTGATCATTTTTTACCCGAGAACATAGAACTTGCCAATTTTGCTAGAGAACTGAAACACGAAAAAAAATATGTTGTAATTTTTTTTATAAGGACTATTTAAAAAGAGAATACCTACAAATATTCCAAGGGTTGCAACTGTAAATTTGCCGGTATAGAAAAAAGATTCGCATTTTTGGTCCTTATTACGTGTTCCAGCACCGTTTTCATGCTAAATACAACATAGATTTGCAAGTATTTAGTCATTTTTCAGCAAAAGACATACACATGAAAGTACAGTGTTATAATCAACCACTAAATGAAAGTATGTTCTTATAATGACAACAATGTACTTTAATATATATTTTCTGATTACAGGATCCTATTTTCATTCATAGACCAAAATCATTATGAAATAACAAAATAAGGACACAAAGTTGCAAAATGCATCCAATCGTGACATTGTACTTTCACTTATTTTCTTACAATGACATTCTACTTTGAAAATTATAACCAACAACTACAATGAAAATTTGTTTTGTATCCTTATCTAAAAGAATTAACTGATATAGACCTTGTTTAAGTAACTATGGAGTTGTAACACTTAAGAGGGACCAAAAATGAAAATAGCAATGTGTATTTTTTGTTTCTTTTCTGATTACAGGGTATTCTATTTTTCTAACTGGACCAAAAATGTCATAGTAATTCATGGATAAAGTTGAATGATCATCAAACTCTTGATACATATAAGTTGTTATTTGAACAACCCAAACTAATAAACATGTTATCTGTTTTGAACAAAATGAAAAAATCTTCTAAAATTCAAGGATATAAAATGTTGTTTTAACATTAATATCTACAAAATATAGTTTTTAAGGCTTCTTTTGTCACACGAGACATGATTGGATTATAAAAAATCAGGTAGTTAGAATTTTTTTTATTACAGTTTGTTGTCTTCTCTGTTACGTACACGAGTTTTACAAAGATGTTAGATGGTGTAAACTTTCAGTCTAACGAAATCAATTCATATTTTCATCTTTCTTACTCTGTAATACTAATCAAAGTACAAAATAAAGAAAGAAAAATTCAGATAAATGAAACATAAGTGAAAGAACACTCGACCAAAGGAGAAATGGGAGTAAAGTAACACCAATTTTTAACAGGACCCATCCACATATATAATAGCAATCAAGTAATTAGAGAAAACAACAAAGGTAGCAACCAATTTTTTGAGTGTATACAAACTTAAATCTAACCAATTATAGCAAATGTCATTCAAACATAAAGTAATTTTCACGGCTATAACTAGGTAAATCGTTCAAAGTATAATGCTTTAATAATCTAGTAATAAATAGAAAAATGAAAGTAGGATGCTAAAACAAACAAATAAATAAACGATGATTTTTAAAAAAATTTAAACCCGATATGCTACTGCAAGGGTTCACGCCTGCTTACAACTTGTCCTCAATGTCAGACAACGGTGTCATCTGCTCGTTTAGTCCTTTCCTCTTGCGAATTTGGGTCATAAGCGCATGCGCATATGAACCAACCTCCAACGGGTCCGAACGCATCACAGACCAAAATTCGAACACACATTGTGGGATAAGCTTCACCGAAGTAGCCTCCTCCAAATCAGCTGAAAATCCAAAGGACTTTAGCACAGGAACATATGCCCATATGTCATACACCATTTTCCCCGGCCTATTAACTTTTTTCTTTTCATGCACAAATCCACCCCTTTTTCTCACCAATTTGCAGCTCTTGTCAACCTCTTCTTCAGATGATGCTTGAAACTCAACCACGTAATACGGTTGCATAAACCGCGGTTGCGCAGTCAGTTGAGACGCGTATATCGCACGCTTGGCAGCCTCGACCATCTCGCTTCCATCAAGGTGGGACGCATCATCATGAAGTACCGCATCACGCACCTCAAAAGATATACACTTCATTGGCTCATTAGCTAAAGCACCTTTTTTAGATGCCTCCTGAAAACCAGCAACAATATAATCTTCAATTTCTTTCAAGGACTTATCTTCCTTACACATATCGACAACCATGTTTTGCCCATTTGTTTCGGGACCGAAACACCAGATATTCTTTCCGAGATATTTTTCCAAACCGTATTCTTCAGAGAGAATCCTTCCACGAACGTCTGGGTCGTCAAACGGACCAACTTCCCCAATTTCTATCGCGTAACCTAAACTATCATCAAGTGATCTTGCTTTCATGAACAATTGGTTATTTCCATTTCGAGACTTAGTCATAACCAGATGTGAGGATTTCTCAACAACAGTTTCATATAACAACACATAGGGCTTGGACACAAGGATTTCCCCCCCATCCATATAATCTTCCGCCAAATCCTTCGAACATATTGCCAAATTCATTTCCCCCACAACACCAATAGTATAATCGCCAGATTCTTCACGCGTGTACCCAACCAAAGGGTCGGATTTGGCCAGACTCCTTAAACCCTTAAGAAGTTTTGGGAGTTCGGATTCAACCTTACACTGTACTATAACACGGACAACCGGGGACACCGAGAACTTCATGCCGCAAATCGGGTACGCCTCGGTTTCTTTCTCATGTGTTAGTGTTGCACTTCCGGTGGTGATGAATTCATCCAAACCAAACAACGCGACTGTATTTCCACATGGAACATCTTTAATGGTTTCTTGTTTTTTCCCCATACAAATAGCGGTTCTTTCAACACTTTCAACATACATATCCTTGTCTTCACCGTCGACATAGCCAGAAGGCCTAGAACCCATGATCCTGACATTCAAACCAGCTGAAATCCGACCTGCGAAAACCCGACCTAAAGCAAAAAACCGACTCTTGTCATCGGATGTAGGAATCATTTTCGATACATAGAGCATGAGAGGGCCATCGGGATCACAATTTCTTATAGCAGTAGCATACGGATCATCCAAAGGGCCTTTATATAGATTTTCAACCCGGTATCTTTGAGCAGTCTGGGGTGAAGGCAAATGAAATATCATCATTTCAAGTAAAGGAGTTGCAATCGGAAGCCATTTCTGCATGATGCATTTCATCAATGCCTCACCCATCAACTCATCCTCTTCATTATTCATCGTGACACCGATTTGAGTCAACATACCACGTAATTGATCCTTCTGGTCATTCATAATTGCCTCAATTACCTTCTTAATGGGTTCATAACAGAACTTAACAAACCCACGTGTGCAAGTTGCAGATCCTGTACTCTTTGTGGTCCACGCTTTGGTTTTCGAGTCATAATAGTTCTCACCCCAAAGTTTTCTCATCCACGTCGACTCATCGACACCGGATATAGACGCGTATATTTTCGCGATATTTGACAATGTAAATCCCCATCCGTAGAGCCCAGATGAAAACACGACATTACCTTTCGTTGGGCACACCTTGACATCACCTAAAACCTTGTCCTCAAAGGGCTTCATGTACTCATTAAACTCTTCAATGACATTTAGGAAAGTTTGATAGGCTTCTTCACCACCAACTTGGAGTTCAAGGAAACAACGATCCATTTTGTTGAGGGCCAATACAGGTGGGATTCTCTCACTGAGTGCGAGGCGAAGCGCGTTTCTTGTTTGGATGCAAACGCCATCGATACAGTCGACAACGACAAGAGCGCCGTCGGTGATACGGAGGGCAGCGGTGAGTTCGGATGAAAAGTCAACGTGCCCGGGTGAGTCAATGAGATTGATGAGGTACTCATTTCCATTACGTTCTCCTTTGAAGGCTTCAAGGGCTACATCGGTCATTTTATAGTAGAGGGAAATCCCGGATGACTTTATGGTCATACCACGTTGTGCCTCGTCCTCACGGGTGTAGGTCATGTGGATATCGTCATCACATGGGATGATGCCCGCAGCAGTCGCAAGAGAATCAATCAAAGTGGATTTTCCTGTTGATGTTAACATTAAAAGATGAATGATAATTAATAAAGTTAACAAAAATGAAATAGGTGTAACAAAAAATGACTTGAGATGTTATACTACCATGTCCAAGTTGTCCAACAACAGACATGTTACGGATGTTATCCTTCAAGTCCATAGCCCTATGAAGATCATCAACATTAAACTTTATCGGTTGTTGCGATGGGTTGCAAGCCATTTTATAAGGGGGTGCACTTTTTTGGAATGCTTGTAACATAAATCCTGCAAGAAAAATAGCAAAGGTTGAATTAGTTATCCAAAGCAATTTTGCTAATACACATATAAATAGGTTACACGAGGTAATTAGTGGACTTGAGAATTATACTTTTCTTTATCTTGAAGTTACAAATAATCCCAAGTTTCATTGTGAAATATACAAACATAATCTTGGAAGCTCTCTTTCGAAAAAACATAATCGTGGAAGTTAAAAACAATCCCATGTATTAACTAAGGATTAGGAGCTATTGCTATTGCTATTTGCTACACATGCTGTATGGTTGTATGCATATTATGTATTGTTTTGAGCATTTAGTATAAATCTATTAAGTTAATTCCTCATATAACCTTCCTAAAGAACCATAATGTCACTTATAGCAGGTTTCAACTACATCGAGTTTGTTTTCTAAAAGGAAAATGTCAATGAGGCCCTATGAACTATCATATATCATGTTTTGGTTTAAAATGTCACTTATGTCTTTTTTGTAGTTTAGTGGCATAAACTAGATTTTTTTGGGTTAAAATGATCATTTTCATAAAAATGAAGGTATAATCGATTACCCCTTAGCCTTGTCATCAATGACTGCAAGAAATGCATAATTGATCTTCTTCCACCACCACCTCCAATATAATCTACCTCCAGTCACCACCACCGTCAACCTTCCACCACCACCTTCACCATAGTCCCTTACCTTTCGCCTTCTTCAACCACCTCCATCCTTAAAAAACCCAATGGTTGAAAACAGTCAAAACACAGAATAAAAGAAAGTGATTTCAGGAAAAATGTCACAGCTTTTATGGGTTTCTTTCGTGCTTCTATGAAATAAAACGAAGACTCTCCCTTCTAATTCATAATTTCCTTAAAATCTTGGTCCATAAAACAACTCAATGATTAATTTCTATCAATCGTAACAGCAATAATTCGATTTGCTTCATTCAAATGCTTCAAAACAGCAAAAAAGCTTGAATTTAACGCCATTGTGATCCCATGTAAGTGTATCTGCATTTCAGGGGTTGAATCTTATAGAAAATGAGTCATTCACATCGTTTCATCAAGATTACACCACACAATTTTGGAAATCGACTTAAGAGTTCGGAATCGAAGCCCTGAGATCGCCAATTTTACCCATTTGTATCGCTTGGATATGGAATACGGATGAACAACAACCCATATTTCAATCGGATCTCTCCCGCAACTCTCTATTGTTGATCTCTGTCTTTCAATCTGACTTCTTAATCGATATCCCTCTCTCCCTCTCAATCTATCTTCTGGTCGTTCTGTTTTACGGTGTAAGCTTTGTTTTCGCTGCTTTCAGATCGAATAAAGATTGTGGAAAAATATTAACTTTAATTTCAAGTGAAAAAAAAATGAACATGTAAAAATTAACTTTAATCCTCTAAACTATAAGAAAATAATATTAAGAAGCTTTTAAAATGAAATAAAACGGTTTATAAGACTATAATTATATATATCCACTGCTTCCTCACCGCAATAAACGAACAATTTCATACCACTCCTATAATATTCCACACAACTTGTCTCTATTATACTTATTAGGTGTAAGATTCATGTCTTACATAGTTGAATTTATAAGAAAAATAAAAAATATTGAATTATTAAAATTAAAGTGTTTTTCTTTTTTAAATTTAAACAAATAATTTAAATAAATAAACAAAGAAAACTAATGAGTTTTGATTAAGAAAATTTAAAATTAGCAGGAAAGTCAATTAATGAAATTAAAATATCTTTATTATTATATTTATTGCAATTGATACATTTAATAAAAATGAAACAATCACAAACTGCCATGTGAAATTTTTTTAATTGAAAACAACCACAAAATGATATGTGATCAAATCAATATAAATGTGACAAATGGTAAAAAGTTTTTTTATTTATTAGAGATGCTTATTCCATAAAAGAACTCTGTCACATTCTCGTAAATATATAATATATCCCAAAAAATTTCATAAAAGTAATTTATGATTTACAAATATAGACAACAAAGTTAGGTTAAATAACTTAAACATACTTAATAGTTAAGAATTTGGGGATGAGATGATGTGAGTGTAGAGGTCAAAACATCGGATAGAGATGTTGACAGAGCAAGAGGATCTTCAAAGTTTAGAGAGATATCGAGACGAAGATCAATGAAATTGCAAATGATGAGATAAATGAAATTGGCAATAATGAGGGAAAAAAATGCATGCTTCAAAGCATATTACATATTATATAGGTTCACAAAAGATTCATGTTTACAAGGGAAATTCAAATGGACATAGTAGTTAAAAAAAACATAGTATTTTCAAGAAACAAAATTCATAGCATTTCATGAAACAAATATTCATAACACATTCAAGACCAAAAACAATAATTCATCGCAGATTCATAACTAAAAGTAAATATTCATAGGCTCATAGTACATTCAATGTACAAATATTCATAGTAATTCAAGAAACAAAGATTACAATCACCACATAGATAAAAAATGTAGTTTTTCTAAGAAGACTGGGAGATGAACCTTGAAAGTAACATAGTGGGTTCAATCAAATTGATGCAAATTTGATGTCGTTATTAATAAGAATGTCGATGACTGCTGAATCGGAGGCTCCCAAATCTCAACCGTTTATCCGTTCCTAAAGGGGAAGGCTACTGAATCAAAGAGTTTCAAGAAGCAAAGTGCCAATGTCATGCATCTTTTATAGTCTTTTTATTTAATCTTGTTCGAAGTTGATTGTTGAAGAATCAAAGCAATGAAGCTGTTGAATAAGGAGGTGGTGGTGTGGACCGGTGAAGGAGGGGTTGACAGCGGCATAAAGTGTTCTAAAAACTCTAGCTCTTGTGGTGGTGGTGGCGGTGTTGAGCGGTGGTTTCAGCAGAATATAGAAGTGGATGAGAAAGAGAGAAAAGATTATAGAATTGTGGCAGAATGGGGAAGTGATGTTTGTTTTTATATTCAAAGGAAATGATGGTGGAGAAAAGTAGATGAGAGAGAGGTTTTTTTTTTTTTTTTTTAATTTTTTAATTTTTTAAAATTAACTCCAACTAAAATAATTTTTTTGACATTTTGTTCGTATTTTAAATAGTAGTTGCAAAAATATGTTAAATGTGAAAAACATTTATACAAAGTTTAAAGTGAAAACTGCAATAAAGTCCATACATATTGATCTTATAATCGATTTAGCTCTTATATATATATTTTTTACTCAATTAAGTCCCAAATGCCGGTAATCGTATTCAATTTAACCCTTTGACCCGGTCAACAGGTCATCCAACTTTCAAAAATTACATTTTCAGCCTAGATTTCAAAATTTATTACAAATTTGGTCCAAAATTTACATTTTTGGCCCAGATTTTAAATTTTTTTTACTAATTTTGTCCAAAATTTACCCTTTTGCCCAAATTTTAGGATTTTTATTATGAATTCATCCTAACTTTAGTTTTCTTTACAACTTTTTTTTTCAAAAGTTTGTTTCTAATATGTTTTTTCTTTAAACTCATATTTATACAAAAAAAAATATATTTTCACATAAAAATCTTATTTTTTCTATATAAAAACTTTGTTGTATATGAAATATCTAATTATAAAAATAGGTGTGGATTATTTGTGTGATTTCTCTTAAAAAATCAATTAAGAAATTAAAAGTAACCCTAAATTATACTATTAAGTTATAGTTTGTCAAAAACTAGTTACACTCATTTTAATATTATTTATTTGTTCTTTAATCACATTTATAGGAAACGTTTAAATAATAGAAGATGCTACATATTGAAAACTTCATATTTTTTTGTTTATCCCTGAATACATGTTCATACATATAGTTCATCATCACTTTGGATTTCTTTATTTAAACTTCTTTGTAAAATCAGATTCATGTGTCAATTTTGTTTGTTGTAATAACAAAAAATAACTATCTAGAATGGAGCAATTGTCATTTGTCGATAAGGAGGTTTTTGGCAGAAAATGACATTTAACAAATGTAAAAAAGTATTACAAACATTGATAGTTACAACTCCTACTGAAATCAATATGGATTGTCATATATGAGATTAGAACAACTTTACATACCTTTTGTCATATATATGTGATCGAAGGTATGATTTAATTTACGAAGATGCAACAGATTGAAAAATACATATAAACAACTATATTAAAATCTCATAGAAAAAAGAATACACATTAAATAGAACACATATTAAAATATGTATATTAATAGTATAATTTAGGGTTACTTTTAATTTAGGGTAACTAGTGTAACTAGTTTTTGACAAACTATAATTTAATAGTATAATTTAGGGTTACTTTTAATTTCTTAATTGATTTTTAAGAGAAATCACACAAATAATCCAAACCTATTTTTATAATTAGATATTTCATATGCAAAAAAGTTTTTTTTAAAAAATTTATATAGAAAAAATAAGATTTTTATGTGAAAATATGTTTTTTTTGTATAAATATGAGTTTTAAAGAAAAAACAAATTAGAAACAAACTTTTGAGAAAAAAAAGTTGTAAAAAAGACTAAAGTTATGATGAATTCATAATAAAATTCTAAAATTTGGGCAAAAAGTGTAAATTTTGGACCAAATTTGTAAAAAAATATAAAATATGGGCCAAAAATGTAAAATTTGGACCAAATTTGTAATAAATTTTGAAATCTGGGCCGAAAATATAATTTTTGAAAGTTGGATGACCTGTTGATCGGGTCAAAGGGTTAAGTTGAATACGATTACCGGTATTTGGAACTTCATTGAATAAAAAAATATATAAGAGCTAAATCGATTATGAGGCCAATATGTAGGGACTTTATTGTAGTTTTCCCTATATATATATATATATATATATATATATATATATATATATATATATATATATTACTACTTTATAATGCATATATAATAATGGGGTCCATCAAATTTTAAGGACAGAGTCTTAAAAATAAGAAGGTAAAATTATAACCATTGGATCTAATTTGGATGGTGTAAATTTATTTAATAGTGATGCATGTAAATGTAATGCTCAGATTTTTCAAAACAATTTTTCATTTTTCAAACAACATAAACCATCATTTAATATTGGAAAATCCCATGTTTAACAAATTCCATCGTAACAAAAATACATCCCAAGATCATAAAACAATTCTTCTGTCAGTGTGTACAGATCACGTCGGCGCCTTCCCACGGTCCTCACTAGTACCTGAAACATATAACACAACAACTGTAAGCATAAGTGCTTAGTGAGTTCCCCAAAATACTACTTACGCACATACGCCTTTCCAGGCCCATATCATAATGCCTTCCAGCCCATATCAAGCATATCATACATAACACATATAAACGATTGACTTATCACATACAATGCATACATCTCATAACATTTCCGACCTTCACAATGCATATAACTCATAACATATCCGACCTTCCGGTCACACAATAAAAATCCCCTTCCGGGTATAGTATAGTGAGAAAACTCACCTTGCATGAAGAATCCACCTCTAGTCACGCTGCTGCTAAACACCAATCTCTAACTCTGTGTCAACTCCCACAATTAACCTAATTAGGAACTGAGTCCAACCTTTCGCTTACTAGGTCTAAAGATAGACCATATACCGGCCCATTCTTGCCATAACCCATTGGGCCCACCAAGGTCCAATAATAAATGGGTTTTCCCCAAGGCCTAATCTCACCCTACAAGATAAGCCCAACATGAGGCCCAAAACATCGATTAATTCTCTGCTCATATGCTCAACTATGCAGGCTCAAGGATTCAAGCCCAATACTCAAAGCCCAAATATCAAGTCTAGTCCAAAATCCCACAGAGGGGTTACGCGGGGCGTACCTCCTTGGTACGCTCAGCGTACGCTCAAACGCCCAAGGACTGATCGGGGGCTTCAATCCAGTACGCGGGGCGTACTGATATTACGCGGCGCGTAACCTCCTTTATGCTAAATCCATTTTATGGGTCTTAATCCGTTAAGACCGTAGCTCATATCTTGGATCTAGGCTTCCTAACAGTCCTTATTCCATAAAGTCGTAAACTTTTAGCCTTTGCATGGCTGAAGTGATCACAACACACACAATACTCCTTTTCTTTACTCATTAAGCTCTCTATGCATGCATGATCTGATCTTAACCTTCAAGATCTTATTTTTGTGAAACAACTCCATCAAAAGCACTCAAAAGGACGACTAAAAGGGCTCTGGAGTTTAACAACTCGCAAAGCTTCAAACTTTGGGACCAAAAACCCTAAAATGGACCCTAATATACACAACACAAAAGAAAGGGAAAGCTTGGAACTTTATACCTTCAACTGGTGCTCTAGCCTCAGGAAAGCTCAGATCCAAAGCCTAGACTTCAATTCCATTCTCTTCCATGCTCCTTCTTAACTCCCAAGAGTCCACAAGAACACATATAAGCTCATCAAGGCCATAGCAAGCTTGAGAACAGGTGTATAAGGGTTTGAGAGGGTTTTTGACTGAAGAATGTGGCTGGAAATGAGACCCTCTCATTCTATATATAAGGCCTCTCTCTTAATTAGGGTTTTTGAGTCTGGGAACACTACGCCCAGCGTACCGTGTGGATACCGCGTCCAACTTAATCACATGAGTACGCGCAGCGTACTCCCTTCTACGCCCAGCGTACTCATCTGTGACAATTTCTCTTTTATGGATTATACTTGACAATTGGAAGGAGAAGCAAGGTTAAAAATATACTCTGAATTCCCGGATGTTACAGTAAATACATGAAACCAATTAGAAACAAATACCATAAAAGTACTACTTTTTAAGCACAAACAAACACACTTATGATAAGACATAAACAAAAAATCCTATGCATCTTTATCTATACATTGTTCCATCAACGGTGTAATTGAAACCATTTCCTTTCAAAATATTACACTCTCTAGAAAACCCTAACTTCAACCCCAACAAGCAACCTCCCCCCACCAGCCATAACCATTTATGCAACTCTATCACAATGCACTACAATCTATCATCATACCTCCCACCATCTCCAATTCGTTGTTTTCACTGCAAGCCACCATACATCTGCCTTTGTCAGCACCATCTACCTCTAAAACTCTCGACCATCGTACAATCAGAATCAAAGCCAATTTAAAACAAACACATCTAAGTTATCCCCCTTTTTGGTAATGCTTATTCAATGAAGATGGTTAGTGTCATGATCAACCCTAGAGCTTGGAAGAAGAAAAGAGAAGTGGAAGAAGGAGAACTTGAGTACCTTGAGCTCAAGGATCTGGGATCATTCTTTCATTTGGCATCCAAAAGAGGTATAAAGCTCCTAACTTTCCTCTTGTAAGCTTAGATCTAGGAGTTTTTGGAAGTTTGGACCTTTTAGGTCCAAAGGAAGGACCTTTATCATGCAACTTCGTTTTGGAGCTTGAGATTGCTATCCTTGAAGCTCAAAGTGTCCCTATGGTAGTAAATTTTTAATCTTTGAGGCTTTCATGAAGCCGTGCATGAGATCTAGCCATCTCCTTGGAAATAGGTGGGTGTTTTTAGAAGTTTGAACTTATGTGAGTCTTGTAAGCCATTAAGTAAGCATATTTATGGTTTAAGACATGGAATAAGACCTGGCTCTAAGATTGTAGCTTCTGACTCGGAATATTAAGCACTTAATAGAGAAAGAGCTTATCAGGGTATTACGCTGTGCGTACGTGTAGGTACGCCCAGCGTACTCGCCATCAAGCAATTACGCTAAGCGTACTCTGGAGTACGCCCCGGGTAACAAAGTGAGTTTGGACCTTGAGTATTGGGCCTCGGTGTGGGATGTATTTTGGACCTAGGGCCTTAATGGGCTAGCGGGAGTCAGGTTATGTGCCAAGGGCAGTTTTGGGCTTATGAAGGGCCATATGTGAAGTAGGCCCAATTTAGTATAACTGGGTCATTGGTGGGCCTTTAATGGGCCAGTGGAGCACTTAGAAAGAATTAAAGGGTTTGGGATATGATTATGACCCTCACCATAGTAGGGGTAAAATAGTCATTTTACCCATCGAAAGATTCCCCTTTGATTTAGTGTTTGATTTGTCATGATAGCCGGAAATCAGCTGGGATAGCAGTCAGGGATCTTTCACTTGAGTTTTCAGCAGTCAGCATTCCGAGGTGAGTTTCCTTCCAGTAGGAACGAGTCTACGACCATAATGCCGGTCCGTTTAGATAGCAGTAGTTCCAGACCTCGGTCCGAAGCAGTAGTTAGATTGCTTGATGTCTTTGTGATTCAAGCATGTTTTGTGTTATGTGTCCCAGACTCTGGTCCGATGCAGTATGCAGTATATGTGGTCATTCTAGTTGATATGTTTATGCTATGTTATGATTCAGTCAGTTCCAGACTTCAGTCCGATGCAGTTAGTTCCAGACTTCGGTCCGATGCATGGGACGAGGTCCCAGTCAGTTTCAGATTTCGGTCTGATGTAGTTAGTTCCAGACTTCGGTCAGATGCAGTTAGTTTCCGGACTTCGATCTGATGCAGAGGGAAAGACCCTGGTTAGTTTCCGAACTTCGGTCCGATGCAGTTTCCAGACTTCGGTCCGATGCAATGGGCAAGGCCCAATATGTGCTTTATATGTTAGTGTATGGTATGTGGTAGTTTGGGGGAGCTCACTAAGCTTTGTGCTTACAGTTTCTGTTTTGGTTTTACGTACTTCTGCCAGTAAGGGGAAGAGCTCGGGATGATGGCATGGCACACACTACAGCTTCAGTTTAGCCTGGGAATTTACTCTGATATTTTGATATGATTAATACAGTCCTTATTTTGAATCATGTGACTATTACTTTGAGTTACTAGTTCCATGGTTTTATTATATATAACGTTTGATGTTGTGATTTTTAGTCATATTAAAACAAAAAATTTTGGGTCGTATTTTGGGTCCTTACAAGTTGGTATCAGAGCCTTGGTTTGAGGGATTCGGATACACTTTCGGGTGTGACTGAACTCAAACTAAGGAAATAGTAAAAGATTTTTTAAAGAAAAATGTTTTCAAAAGAATTTTTGAGAAAGAAACTTAAAAAGAAAAGAGTTTTGAAACCATAAAAAGGGTGTGGTATATGCGATCAGCCGAGCTCAAGTAAGTACTCCCAAATTACCCATATAAGTTTACATTATGATTATCTGTTTCAGATTCAGTAGAACAACATGCTAGAATAGGACTAAGGATCTAGGATGATGCCTTATGTGCATGCTTTATGTGTTTCAGCTTTATGAGAATTGCATGCTAGTATTGAGTAGATAGCAATAGAATAGACTGTTTAGATTATGCCTGATAGCATGAGCTTAGCATTGTATGCTAGTATAGTTTCTTGTTTTGAGGATAGATTTTCTTGAGTAGTTTCCTATGTCTGAATGCTGCTTGCTTTGTGCTTTGTGGGACTCCGAATAATGGGAGTTAGCCATTAGGTGAATACGTCACGTCACATGTGATCATGGTTGAATAATCTCAGAGTGTTGGATTTGGCCCTATTGCGCAGCTCTCGTTTGATTCTAACCGTTGTAGGGATGAGTCTTTTACTTGAAGGATTATCTGAGCCTCGTCACATGTGATGGTATTCAGGTGATGACTAATTGGCGTTACAAGGAGACCTTCAGCGGCTGAGGAATGGTTTGGTTGAGTCAGAGATTTCCCTAGGGCAAGCCTAGGATGAGAGTATAAGAGATCAGCAGCAGTAATAGTGGCTTGGTGGAGTTGAGGCGGTCCTTGAGGAAGGTACAGATAGATGTGGAAGGTAGTAGGGGCTCATACTACTGGAAGCAGAGGATCTGTACTCGAATCAAGGAAGGCTTAGACGAGACCGGGAAACCTGTAGTAGTAGCGATCCCTCGAGATATATCAGTGTTTCTGATGTTTGTTATGATGTGTTTCAGTATGGTGGTTTTGCGACCTAGGCCAGCAGTCGGCTGTTCAGGAGCCGGCGAGGGATCAGGATCCACCTCGGGGGCCGAGCATGTGGATGAGCAGACTAGAGAATTCTTCACCTCAGATGTGACCCGTATCATTCTTGAACAAACTCCCGTGATCTTTGGTTCGATCAAGGAGGGTATACTAGAGTTGATGGAGGAGAAGTTGGGCACATTTCGTGCTGTGGTGGCGGTCATGATGGGGTCGCGCACACTTACTTTCAGGGAGTTTCGGGCATGTGGAGCTCTAGATTATCACGGGGCGCGGGACCCCATGGCGAGTACCAGATAGTTGGCGGATGTGGCCAACGCATTCCGCACTAGCAGGTGTCCTGAGGGGGACAAGATCATATTAGCGTCCTGTATTTTGAAGGATAGGGCACGTGATTGGTGGGAGGAGGTTGGACATGTCATTGGAGATGACGCAGCTTTGGATACTATGTCCTGGACTGACTTCACTGCCAGGTTCAGAGTTGAGTTCGCACCGGTTATAGAGGTGCAGCAATTAGCCAAGGGGTTTCAGGACCTCACCCAGACGACAGAGACAGTGGTGGAGATTACCGCCAAGTTTATGGATAGGTCACTTCCCGATCCTCAACACGCAGATGATGAGGAAATGAAGAAGAACCGTTATCATGAGATGTTGCAGAGTGATATCTGCCAATTTGTGAGCCGATCCAGCTGTAAAACGCTGGATTACATGATCGATAGGGCTCGGGAAAGAGAAATAGACCTTGAGTTGGAAAGGAAGAGGAAGCCGGAGACAGCTTCGGGTATAGGGAGTTCAGGAAAAAAGCCCAAGGTTTCAGATCACAGATCCAGGAGTTAGCAGAGCCACGGTCGGTGTGGCAAGTATAGGAGATTTCACGATGGGGCGTGCAAGGCAGGGAGTGCCGGCTGCTAAAAGTGCGGTCAGACTGCGCATCTGAGCAGGGATTGTACAACTACTGTGACCGCCACCATGACATCAGATCTTATTTGCTTCCATTGCAATCAGAGGGGACACAAAAAGTCCCAGTGTCTGAGTTTAGCTGCAGCAAGGAAGGTGTCAGCACCTGCCCCTGCTACCTTGATGGTTATAGACGGTCGACAGGGCAAAGTTGAGATGCTGGTGGCAAAGAGTAGGGCTTTTCAGCTGATGGCAGAGGAGGCGTGAGCGACTCCTGATGTGGTGATGGGTACGTCTTTTTCCCTTATCTATGCATTTATTATTGATTGTTTCTTATGATTATATGTTTTATATAGGGTCGTTCCTAGTGAACGACATATCAACCACAATATTGTTTGATTCGGGGGCTACCCGATCATTCGTTTCGCTTGCGCTTAGCAAGAGGTTTAGCAGAGCTCCAGGGGAGCTGGATTGCCCACTTGAGGTCGAGATCGCAGATGATAGGATTTTTAGGGTCGCGATAGTACATAGAGGATGTTCTCTTCAGTTATTCGATGAGCATTTTTCGGTGGACTTGGTCCCTATTCCCGTGCGAGGGAATAAGGTCATAGTAGGCATGGATTGGCTGAGCCCCAATGGGGCGATGATTGATTGTGAGATACAGTTAGTGAGGGTTCGCACTCCCAGTGGGGGAGACTTAGTGATTTAGGGCGAGACGCCACAACGCGTACCAGTTCTTTGTTCAGCAGTGAGAGCGAGGCGCTACTTCTAGTAGGGTTGCGCCGGTTACATTGCCTATGTTTTGGATGCCCGGGAGAAGGGCAAGACAACAGCTGACGATGTTCCGGTAGTGCGAGACTACCCGGATGTATTTCCAGAGGATTTTCCTGGAATACCTCTCGAGAGACAAGTTGAGTTTAGGACTGATCTGATTCTAGGTGCGGCTCCAACAGCCAAGGCACCCTATCGGTTGGCTCCCCCAGAGATGCAGGAGTTGTCTATGCAGCTGCAAGAGCTGCTAGACAAGGGTTTTATTAGGCCGAGCAGATCGCCTTGGGGAGCACCGATTTTTTTCGTGAAGAAGAAGGATGCGTCGCACCATATGTGTATAGATTACCGGGAGTTGAATAAGGTAACAGTGAAGAACCGTTACCAACTCCCGAGGATACATGACTTGTTTGATCAACTTCAGGGAGCATCTTGGTTCTCCAAGATTGATTTGCGCTCAGGGTATCATCAGATGCGGGTAAGGGATGAGGATGTGCAGAAGACTGCTTTCAGGACCCGCTATTGTCATTATGAGTTCGTAGTGATGCCGTTTGGGCTTACCAACGCTCCAGCCGCATTCATGGACCTCATGAACCGCGTATGCAGGCCGATGCTAGATCGGTCTGTGATAGTATTCATAGATGGCATCTTGGTTTATTCCAAGACTTAGGAGCAGCACGAGGAGCACATGAGGGAGGTGCTATAGACCTTGAGGATGGAGAGACTTTTCGTGAAGTTCTCCAAGTGCGAGTTCTGGTTGCGTGAGGTGCAGTTTCTTGGGCATCTCGTCAATCAGAAGGGTATACTAGTAGATTCGGCTAAGATAGAGGCCATGATGCAGTGGGAGGTCCCGAGGTCTCCATCTGAGATTCGGAGCTTCTTAGGTTTGGCAGGGTACTACAGGAGATTCATCCAAGATTTCTCCAAGATAGTTGTATCGCTCACCCGACTAACTAAGAGGTCGGTGGTGTTTTGCTAGGGGCCTGAGCAGCAGGCAGCATTCGAGACCCCCAGGCAGAGATTGTGCGAGGCACCGATTCTTACCCTACCAGAGGGAGTAGATGATTTCGTAGTCTACTGAGATGCTTCGATCACCGGTATGGGAGCAATGTTGATGCAGCGAGGCCATGTGATAGCTTACGCCTTGAGACAGTTGAAGCCTCACGAGGCTAATTATCCGACGCATGATTTAGAGCTGGGGGCAGTAGTGTTTGCTCTCAAGATTTGGAGACATTACCTCTATGGGGTCCGTTGTACCATCTACACGGATCACAAAAGCTTGAGATACCTCATGGATCAGCTGAACCTTAACATGAGGCAGCGTTGGTGGTTAGATGTGGTGAAGGATTACGATTGTGAGATCCTTTATCATCCAGGGAAGGCCAACGTAGTGGCCGACGCCATGAGCCGCAGGGCGGCAGCAGCCCCGATTAGGGATATATGTCTGAGAATGACAGTGATTACTCCATTATTGGAACAGATCAGAGAGGCACAGGCCGAGGGCCTCAAGGAGGAGAGGCGGAAGTGTGCGAGGATTATGGGTCGAATAGCTTCCTTTGACTATGACAATCGAGGACTGTTGACCCTTCATGGGAGAGTCTGGGTACCGTACTGGGGCAGTGTGCGGCAAGTGTTGATGGAAGAGGTCCATAAGTCTCGATTTTCCATCCACCCAGGGCAACAAAGATGTATAGAGATCTTCGACCCGATTATTGGTGGCCCTGCATGAAGCGGGATGTCGCCTGGTACGTGGAGAGGTGCCTGACCTGCAGGAAGGTCAAGGCAGAGGACCAAAGGCCCCACGGCAAGATGCATGTAACAGCCCGAATTCCAGGTTAGCTTTATGGCCCTTCTATTTTAGAGAGTTGGCATTTAGTCCCTTGAAATTGAAAAGATGATTTGGTGAGTACGCTGGGCGTACTGGGGCGTACACCGCATGTACTCATGCGCTTCATTCATACGCATGTTCATTCGGGTACACTGGGCGTACCCAAGGTTACGTCGGGGGTAACCGGCCCAGATGTAAAACCCTAAATTGTGGCCTTGCACTATAAAAGGAACATGTAGGCCCAGATGTAAAACCCTAAATTGTGGCCTTGCACTATAAAAGGAACATTTGTTAGGGTTTTGGTTCAAAGTTGGAGACTTTATGTGCAAAGAGTCTCCGTAAGCTTAGATCTGACCTTTTCTAGTGTAAAATGTGTTGAGGAGTCAGAAAAATCGAGTCTTAGACGTGGATCTTGTGGCATGCATGAGTTATAGTCTCATTATGGAAAGAGGAAAGGTGTTTTGAGCTCAAAGTGATCTTTATAGCCATGCAAAGGCTTAAAGGTTCCAACTTTATGGTTTAAGACATATTAGAGGGGTCAGATCTGAAGTTTGGATGCAAGTCTTAACCGTCTAATACCTGAATATGCTGAACAAAGAAACTGGGCATTATGTTGGGTGTAATCCCTGTACGCGCCGTGTAAGGGGTTGCGTACCCCGTTTCTGGAAGGCAAGAGTACGCCCAGCATACAGGAGCTGGTATGCCCCACGTACTGCTTGCTGTTGACTTTTGTTGACTTTTAGGGTTTTAGTCAACATGTGGACTTTTTAGGTCAGGGAGGGGTAAAATGGTCTTTTACCCTTTTGTGGAATTTTAGAAGGCATATAGTATAGCCTTGAGAGCTGTTAATGGTTTAGAATGATTATTTGATGTGATTAGGCGAGGCTAGGTCGAGGTTACGAGATTCAGAGATATTAAGCACGTGAGACTTAGACATCATACGAGGTGAGTCTTCTCACTATACTGTACCTGGAAGGGTACCTATGTGTGACCAGAAGGTTTGGTATGCTATAAGATATATGCATTGTATGTTATGAGTTTCCTGTTTGTATACGATATGTATGCTTGATTGGGTCCGGAAGGCATTATGTTATGGGTCGGAAGGCATTATGATGTAGACTGGAAGGTCAGGGAGTTATGGACCGGAAGGTCGACATGGGTGGGACCGGAAGGTTTACCGGGTCAAGACGGAAGTCCCCTGAGACACATGGACCGGAAGGGCGTATGTGTGTAAGTGTTATATTGGGGAACTCACTAAGCATTTATGCTTACAATTGTTGTGTTATGTGTTTTAGGTACTAGCGAGGACCGTGGGAAGGCGCCGACATGACTCGTACACACACACGTAGTCGGATTTGGATTTATTTGATCTTGGGATTTGACATGTTTTGTATTATGATTATGATACATGGGATTTTTATGGTTGGATTTGGATGAAAATATGTTTTAAGAAATGAAAAATTATTTTGAAAAATTACGTTGTTACAATGCAGCCGTTAGACATTCCAGTGTGGAAATGGGAGGATATCACCATGGATTTCATCATTAAGCTTCCCAGGACCGCACATGGAGTAGATTCGATTTGGGTTATTGTGGATCAGTTAACGAAGAGTGCTTATTTTATACCGATTCAGGAGAGCATATCGGCTGAGAAGCTAGCCGATATTTATGTGCAAGAAGTTGTGGCACGGCATGGAGTGCCTGTTTCGGTAGTGTCAGACCGAGACGTCCGTTTTACTTCCAGATTCTGGAAGTGGTTCCACGAAGAGATGGGTAATCGTCTCCATTTCAGCACCGCTTTCCACCCTTATATGGACGGGCAGAGCGAGAGGACGATTCAGACTCTCAAGGACATGCTTCGAGCATGTGTCCTAGACTTCGGTGGCAGTTGGGATACGTATCATGCGAGTATTGACCGCCCTCCTTTTTAGATGCTCTACGGGAGCAAGTGCAGGACCCCTATTTATTGGGGTGAGGTCGGTCATCGAGTCATTGGTAGCACCGAAGTGGTGCTCAAGACCACGGAGTTGATCCAGCAGGTCCGTAGCAGACTGCAGACTGCACAGAGTCGGCAAAAGAGTTAAGCCGATAAGAGGCATTCAGACTTGGAGTTTCAGGTGGGCGATATGGTCGTCCTGAAGGTGTCACCCTGGAAGGGTGTTATCAGGTTCTGAAAGAGGGGCAAGTTGTCCCCATGTTCATCGGTCCTTTTAGGGTTTTAGCCCGGGTGGGTCGAGTCGCTTATCGGTTGGATCTTCAGGCAGAGCTTAGCCAGATCCACAACACTTTCCATGTTTCCCAGTTGAGGAAGTGTTTGGTGGATGAGTTAGCAGTTGTACCCTTAGAGGATATACAGGTTAATAGCAACCTGAATTATATTGAGAGACCGGTTGCGATTTGGATAGGAAGACAAGGACCTTGAGGAATAAGGTGGTTCAACTAGTGAAGGTGCAGTGGCAACACCGGAAGGGTTCAGAGTGGACGTGGGAATCCAAGAAGGAGATGCAGGAGCACTATCCGGAATTGTTTTCAGATTCAGTAGCAGCGGACTTCAAGGATGAAGTCTGATTCAAGTGGGGTAGATTTGTAACAATCAACCCTAGAGCTTGGAAGAAGAAAATAGAAGTGGAAGAAGAACTTGAGTACCTTGAGCTCAAGGATCTGGGATCATTCTTTCATTTGGCATCCAAAAGAGGTATAAAGCTCCCAATTTTCCTCTTGTAAGCTTAGATCTAGGAGTTTTTGGAAGTTTGGACCTTTTAGGTCCAAAGGAAGGACCTTTATCATGCAACTTCGTTTTGGAGCTTGGGATTGCTATCCTTGAAGCTCAAAGTGTCCCTATGGCAGTAAAGTTTTAATCTTTGAGGCTTTCATGAAGCCATGCATGAGATCTAGCCATCTTCTTGGAAATAGATGGGTTTTTTTTAGAAGTTTGAGCTTATGTGAGTCCCTCAGTGTGGGCTGTATTTTGGACCTAGGGCCTTAGTGGGCTAGCGGGAGTCAGATTATGGGCCAAGGCCAGTTTTGGGCTTATGAAGGGCCATATGTGAAGTAGGCCCAATTCAGTATAACTGGGTCATTAGTGGGCCTTTAATGGGCCAGTGGAGCACTTAGAAAGAATTAAAGGGTTTGGGCCATGATTATGACCCACACCATAGTAAGGGTAAAATAGTCATTTTACCCATCCAAAGATTCCCCTTTGATTTAGTGTTTGATTTGTCATGATAGTCGGAGAGCAGCCGGGACAGCAGTCGGGGATCTTTCACTTGATTTTTCAGCAGTCAACATTCCGAGGTGAGTTTCCTTCCAGTAGGAACTGGTTTACGGCCACAATACCGGCCGGTTTAGATAGCAGTAGTTCAGGACCTCGGTCCGAGGCAGTAGTTAGATTGCTTGATGTCTTTGTGATTCAAGCATGTTTTGTGTTATGTGTCCCAGACTCTGGTCTGATGCAGTATGCAATATATGTGTTCATGCTAGTTGATATGTTTATGCCATGTTATGATTTAGTCAGTTCCGAACTTTAGTCCGATGCAGTTAGTTCCGGACTTCGGTCCGATGCAGGGGACGAGGTCCCAGTCAGTTCCGGACTTCGATCCGATGTAGTTAGTTTCCGGACTTCAATCCGATGCAGAGGGAAAGGCCCTGGTTAGTTTCCGGACTTTGGTCCGATGCAGTTTCCAGACTTCGGTCCGATGCAGTGGGCAAGTCCCAATATGTGCTTTATATGTTAGTGTATGGTATGTGGTAGTTTGGGGGAGCTCACTAAGCTTTGTGCTTACAGTTTCAGTTTTGGTTTTAGGTAGTTCTGCGCGTAAGGGGAAGAGCTCGGGATGATGACATGGCACACACCACAGCTTCAGTTTAGCCTAGGAATTTACTCTGATATTTTGATATGATTGATACAGTCCTTATTTTGAATCCTGTTACTATGACTTTGAGTTACTCGTTCCATGGTTTTATTATATATAACGTTTGATGTTGTGATTTTTAGTAATATTAAAACAAAAATTTTTGGGTCGTATTTTGGGGTAGTGGTGTTTATGATGGGGTAGTGGTGGTGGTGATGGTGATGGTAGGTTGGTGATTGTGGTAGTGGTGTTGGGTGTGTGTGTGTGTATGTGTGTATGGGGGTAGGGGTGGGGTGGTTGTGAGTTTGTGGGTGTGTGTGTGTGTTTATGGTTGTGGGTATGTTTGTGGGGGTGGGTGTGGGTGTATTTGTGTAACCTCCCGATTCCAGGTATGAATTTAATTAAAGAATAATTGGTCTTATATCCTACTCGGCAAGTTGGTTGCCCTACTTGTCGAGTACCAGTGGGAATGGAATGCATGTTTAGTGACCTACTCGGCGAGTCCACTAAGGGACTCGGCAAGTAGGATTTGACAGATGAAACCCTAAATTCTGGGGGTTTTACACCATATTTAAAGGATCATTGGCCTCCACCAGCCTCCCCTTACTGCTTCTTGTCCCTCTCAAACCCTAAATCGTGTGTGTGTGTGTTCTTTGGTGTGTCCAAGCTTGAAGGAGTAACCTTGGAGAAGGAAGCACTTGAAGAAGCAAGGGAAGGAGCTCGTGGGAAGCTGAGGGATTTCATTAGTCATCACTCTCTGGAAGGTGGTGGAGTTCGTGTTGGACCCGGGAGTTGAGCTTTCTTATTTCCGACGATAGTTGCGAGGTGAGTTATCCTCACTATACTAAGGGGTCTAAGGCACCAAGGCCAACCCATTGGATATGATATCCTAGTAGTTGTATTATGTTGAGTATGAGTTAGTTATGCATGCTAGTTTGATACACTTGAGGGTAGGTTTGTAGGACTACCTGTGATATTGATTGATTTCCTGTATGTGCATTATCTGTTACATGTGATATGTTATTTGTGATGGGTTGAGGTTGTACTGATCTGTGCAGTAGCCAACAAACCCTAGAGTATTCCAGATATGAGCTGAGCGCCTGATAGGCATTCCAGACTCATACTGAGGACTTAGGGGCATTCCAGATATGAGCTGAGGGCCCGGTAGGTATTCCAGACTCGTACTGATGGCTCGGTGGCATTCCAGATATGAGCTGAGGGTCCGGTAGGCATTCCAGACTCGTACTGAGGGCTCGGTGGCAATCCAAATGTGAGTTGAGGTCCCGGTAGGCATTCCAGACTCATACTGTGGGCCCAAGGGTATTCCAGTCTGTAAAGCTGTGGACTCGTTATGTACTATTCTGCTCAGTTTGTTATGATATGTTATGGTGTGACATGGTTATATAGATTGTATGTGTATCGTTATTTTGGGGGTAACTCACTAAGCTCTCGGGCTTACAGTTTCAGTTTATTGTTTCAGGTACCTCTGGGGATCGCGGCAAGGCGAAGGCATGATCGTACAACTCCTCCTATTATGTTATGTTTCTGGTAAAACTCTGATATAAATGTATTTTGGAAACAAAGTTGTAATGTTTTGATGAATTTGACGTGTTTTAAAAATTAAGAATTTGGCTTAAATTTTCGAGTGTTACAAGTTGGTAACAGAGCCTTGGTTTGAGTGAATTGGAGGAACATTCGTGTGAATCCAGTCTCAAATCAAGGAAAGATTTCAAAATGATTTTTAAATGGTTTTCAAAATAAGTAAAGGAGGATGCAGGGTGTACGATCAGCCGGAGCCAGTAAGTAGACCCCAAAATACCATACAATTATTTGATATCGTGATATGTTAGAACAACATGCTAGTACTAGGCTAGGGATCTTCAGGAATTGCATGATAGAATTGCCTGATTATATGATGCCTGATAGCCTAGGGTTTCCTTATGTGAGATTAACATCATTATTGTAGTTATCTAATGTATGCATCACAGTTGTACCTAATTAAGATCTTATAGCCTGAGAATGTTTGATTTGGCGTTATGTTATGTTCTTGTTTGATTGGGAGCTTGGGGTAGGATTAGATATTCGAAAGTCTATAGGATCCAACGTTATGTATGGCTAGCATACATTAGTGCTGCAGGGTTGGCGGAAGTTTCATGGATAGGAGGGATTGAGTGAGACCGGGAGGTCAGTTATGAGATATTTAGCATTCCTCTAGGAGTGAGGGTTGAGCGCTCGCCATGTTGTGCATATTGTTAGGGTGTTGTGGGGATACTTAGGACGAA
Source organism: Lactuca serriola (assembly GCF_051521515.1). Taxonomy (NCBI): domain Eukaryota; kingdom Viridiplantae; phylum Streptophyta; class Magnoliopsida; order Asterales; family Asteraceae; genus Lactuca; species Lactuca serriola. The sequence goes on along the minus strand of NC_136410.1, from coordinate 164,370,225 downwards.
TATGGGTAGGTGTGGAAGGTAGTAGGGGCCCATGCTACTGAAAGCACAGAACCTATACGCGTGCCAAGTAAGTCGCAATCCCTAGGGTTAGTAGGGAGTTGGCTCCCAAAGATTTATATGAATTATCTAATATCTTGTGATATGTTTCAGAATGGTGATGACGAGACGCTTCGTGGCTGGATCCGGTTCGGGATCAGGATCATGGGATGGAGGCCAGGAGGGGTCGACAGCACCTGAGCCAGTGGTGCAGATGGGTACAGAGGAGTTGGATGCCAGGATTCGGGAAATCCTGCATGATGAGGTCGCTGCTGCATTCCGGGCTCATTTACCGGAGATGTTCGGATCGATTAAGACCGCCATGGTGGAGTATTTTGATGAACGCTATGCAGCCCTTGTGGAGATAGCTGCCGCAGTAGCTGCATCAGCGACGGGGGAGGAGTTGGTAGAGGTTTTCAGTATAGGGACTTCGATAACACGAAGCCCCCTACTTTTGATGGGACGCAGGATCCCATCAAGGCTATGAGGTGGATTTCAGATGTGGAGGGGTGTTTCTTCACCTGCTCGTGTCCTGCTGACTAGAAGGTCAGGTGTGCTCTGAACCTGCTTAGTTCTGGGGCCAAGGACTGGTGGAGACTTGCGACTGGGGCATACTCTAATGATCAAAGAGTTGCTGTTACTTGGGAGTAGTTCAGGGATATGTTCCGTGCCCGTTACATTCCACAGGTTGAACGGGAGAGATTGTCACAGGAGTTTTTGAGTTTGAGATAGGATAGGGAGTCGGTGACGGAGATCACCCAGATGTTCACTAAGAGGGCGATGTTTTGCCCGGAGTTTGCTTCAGAGCAGGCTCAGATGACCCGTTATCTAAGCATGCTCAAGACGGATATCCGTCAGTTTGTGTCTACCCAGCGATGTGATACTCTTCTATAGTAGCAGGAGGCCGCCAGACGGTGTGAGTTGGAGATTGAACAGCAGTTGAGAGAACAGCGGCAGGCCCCGACACATTCTCATCTGGCGCCGAAGCGGTATAAGACCGCTGATATTAGGACTGGGGGTCAGTAGAGCCGCACGTGTGGAAAGTGTGGCAAGGGTCATTCGGGCGTGTGTCGAGCTGGTAGTGGATGCCACAAGTGTGGCAAGGAGGGGAATTACGCGAGGGACTGTCGCCAGGCCGCTCCAGTTCAGAGTATGAGGTTATGTTACCATTGTGATAAGGTTGGCCATTTGAAGGCCAACTGCCCGTTACTCGCCGCCAAGCCGGCGCAGGCTCCAACGCCGACTAATTTGAGGATCACGGATGGGAGACTAGTCAGGGCAGAGCCTCCAAGGCTCAGGGTCGTGCCTTCCAGCTTACAGCGGAGTAGGCCAGAGCAGCACCAGATGTGGTTGCTGGTATGTTTCTATCCTTATCTCGTTTTTCTATATCTGTTGCATTCTTATCTATTGCACCTATGGTTGGGTACGTTTTTAGTGAACTCCTTACCTGCTTTGGTCTTATTTGACTCGGGGGCGAGTCGGTCCTTCGTATCTTAGACATTTAGTAGGGGGTTCAGTGCACCAGTGGGCGAGTTAGAGTGTCCGTTGCGAGTGTCTATCGCCAACGAACACGGGGTTTCTGCTTATTCAGTTTATCGAGGGTGTGACTTGGAGATTTTCAAGGTGTCATTTCCGATAGATTTGATTCCGATTCCCATGGGGGAGGTATGCATGATTGTAGGCATGGATTGGCTCAGTCGATTCGGTGCCATGATCGACTGTGAGGGGTAGTGTGTAGTAGTTAGAACCCCAAGTGGGGAAGAACTGATTGTATATGGCAAGGGAACCATAGTGGGATCAGGGTTTTATTCAGCTGCCAGGGCACGACAGTACCTTCAGCATGGGTGTACAGGTTATCTAGCATATGTGATAGATACGCGAGCCAGGGACTAGATTTCGGTTTCCGACGTACCGGTGGTCAGGGATTTCGCAGATGTATTCCCGGAGGAGTTACCAGGGATACCTCCGGAAAGGCAGGTCGAGTTTAGGATCGACCTGGTGCCGTTTTAGTGATCACGTTATTATCATCATGATTTTTCTCTCTCCTAGAAATGGTATATAAAGGGTTTCGACGATTATTTGTCTTCTACCAGCAACAAAGTTTCTCAACTATAAAGGCAAATTAAACTGTTCATCTTCCTTCTTCGATCAACAATGGCGACTTCTTCATCCGCTCATGATCAGACTGCTTCATCCACATTTCTTTCCATTAAGAAAAATCAGAACATGATCATCGATCTCAATCTGTTCATGTATGATTCATATATGTTACACGTTGTTGAGTGTTTGAAGTATTCTCCATTGGTTCTAGCCCTAACCCAGGTTGAAGCTGTTCCAGTGTCTCTCTTGTCCCAAGTCTACTCTTCTACCACATATGACAAGAACAAAGAACGCATCTACTTTAAAATCCACTCCAAAAAGGCCTCTATTTCCAAAGGGAGGTTTTGTTCTTTACTGCATCTTGCTGTGGATTCCTCCGTCATCTCACCCGACTTCATCACTATTGCACAGTTATTCTCGATGCTTTATGTAATGGGATATACAGATGTGCTGACCACAATAACAAAGGTCAAGAAATCATGTCTACCGTGTCAATGGAACGGATTACTTACTCTTCTCATCAAGAGTTTGGCGGAATGGAGTGCTGGATCTGATGGTACTAGCAAGGATTTTCTGACCACTCTCTATGGTATTTACAACGGTCTAAACCTTGATTATGGGCCCCTTATCTGGTCTCAAGTTGTGCAAAGCCTCAATACAACTACTCGATATTCAAAAATTTCATATGGAAGGTTCTGGACCCTTATCACAAGGAGGGATATCGACACTTTGGAAATTACGATGATGAAAGATGCCCTAATCGCGTCTATTGCAACGTTTCACACCAAGAAGATCATTCTCTCTGATCCAACGAAGTTTCCACACTATCGCTCTATTCAAGAGTCCATGTCTCGTAGTGTCACCGCCGAAAGTCAAGTGCTGGCGGATTATTGTAAACTTCCTCCAAAGGAGTCGAGAGTCCTATCTCCAAAGCAACAGGTTGCCTTGGATGTAGTAGACAAGCCCAACAACCGAGGAAAAAGAGTTACCCTCAAGAAGGAGACAACAGAGGAGGAGCCATCTAAGCGTTCTAAATCGAAGAAGCGAAAGTATGAGAGAGGGGCTTCTTCTAAGCCAAATAAAATTAAAAAGATGGCAAAAAGATCAAAGACTCCAACTCCTCCTAGATCTGACAATCAATACGATGATAAAGAAGAATAAATTCATCAAGAGTCACCAAGAGGTAATACTCCACCAAGATCTCCCACTCCAACCGAATCTCTTTCTCACAAACTTCCAACCCCACCTCCATCACCGAAACCGAAAGTTCCAGTTTCGGTTTTTACTACATCACAACCAACAACCTATTTTCGACCACCACCACCAGTTTCTTCCATTTCTATTCCTACAACCACCTTACCTACTCCTATAATTTCCCAATCCACCACCACTACTATTCCTGAACCGACAGTAAGGGTCAATGTATCTGATACGGGGGCACCTACTGAAACCGAACCTCCAGTGATTTCTAAACCTCTTTCTCCTACACCCTCAACCGATTCTGGTGCCACTCTCGGTGGTACTAATGATGAGTATGACTCCACATACTTCAGTCCTTACAGACTTCCAACTGATGATGATGATGAGGCTCCAATCACTAGCCAGCACTTGGAGAGTATTAATGAGAAGTTAGACAAATTAATTGCTGATAACAAGGCTTATAGTGGTGTGGTGCTGAAGGCTTTTGTGGAGACTGCCATTGGGCAATTCACCGACTCAATTGAAAAATCTACTAAGGCGGTTGATGAGTCCACTTCTACTTGTAGGAAGGCCTCTGCCGATGTTGCTGATATTGTTAATACCATAGATCTTCTTGGATTCTCTTAAAGGGCATGCCGATACCAATGCAGCCATGGTACAAGCCTTAGTGGATTCTCTTTCCAAGTCACTACAAGAAGAACAAACGAAATTTGAAGTTGTTCGTTCCTCCATCCAAGCTGAAAATACCTCTCTTATCGATTCAGTTTCCTCTCGGCTGGACTCACTTCATGCCGATATTGCAAAAGAGAGTGCTTTGAAAGAAGAAATTGCTCGCCAAGCCTCTACCATCGAAGTTCAGAAAGTTCAACTTGCTCAAGCCGAGAAGGAGATTGCTTTATTGAAGACCGAAAGAGCTGTATTTAGAAGTTGTGTAGGGGACATAAAGGATATGCTCACCAACATCCTTGGTGCTCATGATCTGATACTGACATTGACCATTCGGAACCATCTCACAACTAAACTGCTTCCATCCCTTGCATTGTTACATGAAATGAAGGGTGTTTCGGAGAAGTTTGTTGTTCCGAAACAAGGGGGAGAGGGTGTTCATGTTAAAACCAAACTGAAGGATAATGTAGCTTCAGGTTCTGGTTCTCAGGAAAAGCTTAACATTGTTAAAGATAATAGTGATGATGAAATTGAAGAAACGATTGCTGATGTTCTCAAACGAAAGAAAAGAAATAGAGAGTTAGATGAAAATTTGAAAATTGCGAAGGAAGCAGAGGAGAGGGAGAGGAGAAAAAAAGAAGAAGAAGAAGCCTTAAACTGCAAAAAGGCCTTCTTTCCCCTGTGGACGAAAGAGACATTAATCCATCAATCGATAGAGTTTTCAAGCCTTTATTGGTTGGAACCTGTTGCTTCATTTGATTGTGATAATACTAAGGACTCGCAGTTCGATATGCCGATCACAAGAAAAGCATTTACGTTTCATTGTCTTGATTGGACTGCTGAGGTTCCTTTCCCTCATCCGAAGGTTGACCGAGGGCTCATCGATTTTTATTTGAGTTATGGGCAACCTCAGTACCTGACATGGAGCGCATAGAAAATCATAACTGTCAAGGTATTGAAACCGACACCTACTGGAAAGTTTGTGAATATAAATTTCAAAATCACTCGAGGGTCTGCAAATTCTATGTCAATAATCTCTATAGCAGATCTTCCTAATCTTAATCCCCATGTTGGTTTCTTTTGTTCAACATTCTGCTCACCAACTCAGAGGAATATGAGCTAATTCTGGAGCATTTGAAGAGGATGTTAGCTTCATATGTTCATGAGGTTGCAGGCATGGATCAGGAGATATCAAAGGCGATGAAGAAGAAGTTAACTGTCAAGACCACACCAATACCAGGAGATATAAATAAAATGAAGTTGGGCCAAATTGATTCAAAACATCTTACTATGATGTTTACTAAAGGCGAATGTCATAAATTTTTGTTCGCCCTTGTAGATAAACATTTATTTTCGACGGACTGCTTGGAGCACATAATCAACATCACTCATCGGTGCAATTAGAACTCCGAAGGAGACAAGAAGAACTTCACGTACATGCTTCGGTGGTACATCACATTTCGTCATCATCTTAGTCGAGCTCTTCTGAGGTGTTGAAGCATTAATCATACGAAATATTCAAAGTCATATTCGTGTTTACATTTACGTTCTTAATTGTTTACATGCATAGAATCTAACGATCCTGATTGAACTAAGTTCTATCAGCTGCATTTCATGATTATGAGATGTAACGCCCGTAGATCAAGGCTAGTCAATTTAGAGACGATAAGCATTAAAAAACATTTTTGGATAGAAGATTATTTAGAATGAATAATCTTAACTAAGTTGTAGTATATGTTACAAGGATTCCGTACATATAAAGAACGCCGAAATCTGAGTTATAACGAAGAAGTTATGACCTGTCGAAGTTTCGCAACAGAACCGGCACGACACAGCGCGACGTAAAAAGTGAAATTACGTTAGAGCGATATTTAGCCTTAGCAATCTAAATGAAAGTCGTAGAATACGTTAAACCGTGAGCGTGCATAAAAAGAACGTCCAAATATGACTTCGTATGAGGAAGTTATGATTTTTATAAGTTTCGACTTAGCAGTATGCAGCCCGAATACTCGATTTGAGAACGAGCGGTTTATAGCCAAAACAATCTAAACGAGAATCGAAGATCTCGTTAATTGTAGTGAAACGATAAAAAGATAGGTGAAAACGGACGTCAGATGAAGAAGTTATGAATTTATAACGGAGTTTTCCTGTCCCGGCCTACTAAAAATAAATAATAAAAATAAATTCAAAATTAGCCGACGGAGTCTAAACAAAAGTTGTAGAGCGTAGTCTCACCTACGCGGGGATATAAATAACATCGAAAACGGAGTTCGTATGAAGAAGATATGAATTTTTGAAGTTTATTAAATATTTTCGATATTAAATTTAAATATAAATTTTCGATATTATCCAAGGGGGAGTCAGCGAGCTGATCCACATTACGCCCAGCGTAATGTAAGATTACACCCAGCGTAAATCGCAAATCCAGACCCTATAAAAGGGAGTCGAGTGCAGCAGATTCATTTGCTCATTTCTCTTCTTTCTCTCGTGTTTTTGCATCGTTTTTCGTGCAAGAATTATCCCAAAGCCCCGATATCATTCCCGAGCCCCGAAGCAAGTCCCGAGGCCCCGAAGATCCCGAGAAGTGAAATTCCCGAGTCGAAGCTCTGCCCACGAGGAGTCCGGTTTTTGTGAAGATCTTCCAGATCTGCCGAAGAATACTACTTCTATAAGCCGTAGTGCTGTCCGATCATCTTCTAATCAAGTGAGTGTGTGGTTACTTTCTTCTAACACATAATTATGAAGTATTTTATATATAAAATACGTGCTATGTGTATATATTTTGTTGTTATATGTGTGAATGTATATTGACTCTCTTCTATCTCATAAATCTGTTTTATTATCTATGAAATACGTGTTATGTGTGTGTGTCTCATCTGTTATGTGGAATATGTAATGATTAAAGCATGCTATACAGGTTTTTAAACTATGTATAAAAATGTATATTTTTTTATCTACTAATATGTTGGGTAGAACATGGGTAGATAGTTGGTGTGTAATAAACAGATGAGCGGCCTCGATGTCACTGTAATCTAGTCATCTAGTGGAATTTAGATGACGACCACAGACTTTTCTAGACAGTCCAGTGGAACGCTAGCAGGCTCATAACCTGTAGGTGTTAATGAACTTGGGTGTTCATTCACTGTATTCCATCCCCCTCATGGTTGCCTTATTTGACTTATATTGCTGAGGAACCCCCGAAGCATGTGTTGTCGCCCTGATAAAATATTCTTAGACTAAGTCCTTTGTGTTAGTTGTCTTAGGGACGTAAGGTGAAAATAACGGGAATGGGTAATTGGGTTATTATTGGTTGCTGAAATTAAATTAATTATTGTGGGTTGAAAACCCTATATGATCACCAGGCTCCCAAGCCTGACCCACTCAATTTTCTTTGCATTACAGGTAATGACACAAAAGTACAAGTTGGTGGACTTGACGAGAGATTTTGGATTATAGATCAGTAGTTATAAATAACTGTTGTAAGGTTTATTTTATATTGTTTATGCTTTTGGTCTGTATCGAACATGACATCCCGAGGTTTTATTATTTAATGAAAATACATTCTCTTTGAGAAATGTTTTAATAAATGGTTATCATATTTTTGTTTTTGGGAACAAATTTCGCAACGGTTTTCTTTAAATGATTACTCTGATTTAAAAAAAAAATAAAGCATAAACAAATCGGTCTTTTCTGGCCGTGAAATTGGGGATGTCACAGTTGGTATCAGAGCATTAGTTTAACAGAACTAGGAATTTGTAGGAAATTTCTAGACTTAAACTTAGGATGCTAAGCGATGATTGTGAGTGGAGTGTGTCTTTTATATTTTAGGCGGTACACGTAAATTGACATGAGCACTAGTATGCTATAGGAAAGTTGCCTAAAATGCTTTTACGTGCTAAATGCTATATGTTTTCCATATATGATATTGTTTGTTCGGATCTATGTTCTGTTGCCGACTGGATCTGGAAACCTTATGTGTTTAGGATTCTAAGCGTACGAATACGGTGTTAGAACTAGCATGTAAACGTTTCGGAGTGAAAAGGATGATTTGAACGTCTATTGAAATATAGATCTAAAGTCACCTAATTTGGTGTATAGATCGAAATGGAAAACACACAAAATGGATTGGGAAACGATAAACCGCAGCCTGAGCCACACGTAATTGGGAGTGCACCAGAGCTATCAGCTACACCTGAGCCAATCACGATGGCGGGAGTATACGCAATGGTGCGAATGATGTTGGATCATCAGATGGAGGAAACAAGGCGTTTACTTCAACAAAGTAAGGATGAACATATTGTGCCAGTACGCCAGGAACCTACTCTTGAGACAACTATCAGGGTTGCTAAGTCAGTCGAAGAAGTGATCAATGGTTGTATCGCCAACCAGGTTGAAGTTGGCAAGAAGAGGAAATTTGAGGGGTCTTCAAAGTCTGACAAGAGCAACATGTTCTCGAAGTCTAGAAAAAGAGGAGATGAAGTAAAATGGTGCGGGAAATGCAAAAAGAAAAACTCGAGAAAAAGTGGTGAGGCAGTGACATGTTTTAAGTGTGGAAATCATGGACATTATGCCAATGAATGTATATTCAATGAAAAGGTATGTTACGGATGTAATGAGGAAGGGCACTTCAAACAGGACTGCCCAAAGAGGGAAGAAGCTACAAAGCCAAATATTCCACTGAAACATTTTGAGAGATGCGACGAAGAGGTGACTTGCTACAAGTGTGGAAAGACAAGGCATTATGCCAACAAGTGTGTATCCAAAAAGAGGGTGTGTTATGAATGCTGAGGAGAAGGGCATTTATCTAGGGACTGCCTGAAGAAGAATGAGGGAGCAAAACCAAATGCATTGCCACAGCCAAAGGCAGAAGCATTTTAAATGATCCTTGACGAAGCAGAAGATAAAGCGAGGAATCATGGATGAAGACTTCGTATCAAGGTATAGCTAGTATCAGGAAGTGTAGCCTATTAGGGGCATAATATAGGGTGAACTTGAACTTTTGTGTAATAGTTTCAAGAATTAATATAAACTCTGGTTTTGTTATCTGATGTGTTAGATGACACCTATCGAAGGATATCGTAAGAGTGGTATCCTGCCTTTAGATTATGTCTGATAAAATAACGGAACGTTAAGAGGAGTACAGTACGTTTGAAGTACACCTGCGGTTGGCAGGATGATGAAACGGTTGGTGTAATTCTTGAAGTTGTCCCATCGTCTGGAATTTCCATCACCAACCAGGTTGAAGTAGAATTAATGATTGAAGATATGCATAGAAGAAGTCCCAATAGAGTCTAGGAAAATTTTTATGATTATTTGGACACATTCGTATGTGTTAAGTTGCTTTGTGATTTTAGGACTTGGGGACTATGTGACAATACTTGGTACGAGTATGAGTAGTGTGAATAGTAGTAGAGATCTATACTACTGGAAGCACATGACTCACGCTTGGATCAAGGAAAGTCGCAAGGTTACCAAGAAACTAGTAATTGATTCCGTTTTATTCATGTATGTCATTACCACTGTTTCGGTAATGACTAGTAAGAGGGTTTTTATTCTAACCCTAGCGGTCATGACAAATTGAGTCCGACTGCAATGAGTTTGCTACTTGGTTCCAAGAACCGAGTTTGAGGTAGCATTTGACTTAAGCCAGAATATTGAAATAAATGCAATCAATAGCATCGCGCTCGTTGTTAAAAAAGTTAGTAGCTAGAAATGCTACATGCTAAAATGTGATTATATCACATTAGAATATGAAGGAAGGTATAATCCATTCTGGAATTTGACTCTAAGAGATTTGAGTCTAAGCGTTACATCATACGATGAGAGGTCATTAGAACATGACCCATTGGTCTATTACAATAGATAAAGGAAAGTACTTATCCTAAGAAGAAGAAGGAGTCACAGTAAGGATTTATTTTGTAAACTCGAAGGTTACAATTGAAAGTACAACATAGTACGAAGAGCAGATGCAGGATTGAGCACTACCTGCTATCGAGAAGTCCAAGAGTTAGATACTCTTTCGAGGAAATATAGAACTTACGGTTATTACCTAGGATAAAGAAATAACGTGTGGAATCATATTGTAAGCCCTATTTCGTTGATGATTCCAGGACGTAATCATCCTAAGGGGGAGATAATTGTAACGCCCGTAGATAAGGGCTAGTCAATTTAGATACGATAAGCATTAAAAAATGACTTTTCGATAGAAGATTATTTAGAATGAAGAATCTTAACTAAGTTTTAGTATATGTTACAATGATTCCGTACATATAAAGAACGCTGAAAGCTGAGTTATAACGAAGAAGTTATGACCTGTCGAAGTTTCGCAACAGAACCGACACGGCACAGCGCGGCGTAAAAAGTGAATTTACATTAGAGAGATATTTAGCCTTAGCAATCTAAATGAAAGTCGTAGAATACGTTAAACCATGAGCGTGCATAAAAAGAACGTCCAAATCTGACTTCGTATGAGGAAGTTATGATTTTTCTTAGTTTCGACATAGCAGTATGCAGCCCGAATACTCGATTTGAGACCGAACGGTTTATAGCCGAAACAATCTAAACGAGAATTAAAGATCTCGTTAATTTTAGTGAAACGATAGAAAGATAGGCGAAAACGGACGTCAGATGAAGAAGTTATGAATTTATAACGGAGTTTTCCTGTCCCGGCCTACTAAAAATAAATAATAAAAATAAAGTCAAAAATAGCCGACGGAGTCTAAACAAAAGTTGTAGATCGTAGTCTCACCTATGCGGGGATATAAAGAACGTCGAAAAAGGAGTTCGTATGAAGAAGATATGAATTTTTGAAGTTTATTAATTATTTTCGATACTAAATTTAAATATAAATTTTCGATATTATCCAAGGGGGGAGTCAGCGAGTTGATCCACATTACGCCCAGCGTAAATCGCAAATCCAGACCCTATAAAAGGGAGTCAAGTGCAGTCAATTCATTTGCTCATTTCTCTTCTTTCTCTCTCGTTTTTGCATCGTTTTTCATGCAAGAATTATCCCGAAGCCCCGGTATCATTCCCGAGCCCTGAAGCAAGTCCCGAGGCCCCGAAGATCCCTAGAAGTGAAATTCCCGAGCCGAAGCTCTGCCTACGAGGAGTCCGGTTTTTGTGAAGATTTTCCAGATCTGCCGAAGAATACTACTTCTATAAGCCGTAGTGCTGTCCGATCATCTTCTAATTAAGTGAGTGTGTGATTACTTTCTTCTAACACATAATTATGAAGTATTTTATATATAAAATATGTGCTATGTGTATATATTTTGTTGTTATATGTGTGAATGTATATTCACTCTCTTCTATCTCATAGATCTGATTTATTCTCTATGAAATAAATGTTATGTGTGTGTGCCTCATCTGTTATGTGGAATATGTAATGATTAAAGCATGCTATACAGGTTTTTAAACTATGTATAAAAATGTATATTTTTTTATCTACTAATATGTTGGGTAGAACATGGGTAGATAGTTGGTGTGTAATAAACAGATGAGAGGTCTCGATGTCATTGTAATCCAGTCATCTAGCGGAATTTAGATGACGACCACAGACTTTTCTAGACAATCCAGTGGAACGCTAGCAGGGTCATAACTGGTAGGTGTTAATGAACTTGGGTGTTTATTCACTGTATTCCATCCCCCTCATGTTTTCCTTATTTGACTTATATTGCTGAGGAACCCCCGAAGCATGTGTTGTCGCCCCGATGAAATATTCTTAGACTAGGTCCCTTATGTTAGTTGTCTTAGGGACGTAAGGTGAGAATAACGGGAATGGGTAATTGGGTTATTATTGGTTGATGAAATTAAATTAATTATTGTGGGTTGAAAACCCTATATGCTCACCAGGCTCCCAAGCCTGACCCACTCAGTTTTCTTTGCATTACAGGTAATGACAAAAAAGTACAAGTTGATGGACTTGACGAGAGATTTTGTATTATAGATCAGTAGTTATAAATAACTGTTGTAAGGTTTATTTTATATTGTTTATGCTTTTGGTCTGTATCGAACATGACATCCCGAGGTTTTATTATTTAATGAAAATACATTCTCTTTGAGAAATGTTTTAATAAATGGTTATCATATTTTTTTTTGGGAACAAATTTCGCAACGGTTTTCTTTAAACGATTACTCTGATTTTAAAAAAATAAAGCATAAACAAATCGGTCTTTTATGGCCGTGAAATTGGGGATGTCACATGAGATATGGCAGATGGACGTCAAAACCACTTTCCTTACTAGGAAGTTGGTTGATGATGTTTACAGGAGTCAGTCAGAGGGTTTTGTCGATGCAAAGCACCTTAATAGAGTGTGTAAGCTTGAGAAGTCCATTTATGGACTGAAACAAGCATCTTGTAGATGGAATCTTTGTTTCAATGAGAAAGTCAAAGAGTTCAGATTTTCAAGAAGCAAGGATGAGTCCTATGTGTATGTCAAGGCCATTGGGAGTATAATTAGCTTTATCATTTTGTATGTTGACGACATACTACTCATAGGAAACGACATCCCAACTTTACAGGAGGTTAAGTACTGGTTTGGGAAATGTTTCGCTATGAAGGACCTCGGGGAAGCTACATATATTCTGGGAATAAGGATAGTGAGAAACAGGAGTAAAAGACTAATAGGACTTAGTCAAAGTACTTACTTGGATAAAGTACTAAAACGATTTAGTATGGAGAATTCCAAGAAAAGGGAGTTACTAATCCAAAGCATTGCCAAGTTGAGTAAGACTCAAAGCCCGAGTACCAGGGTTGAGATAGCAGAAATGAGTCGAGTACCTTATGCTTCCACAATTTGCTCTATCATGTATGCTATGACTTGTACTCGCCCTGATGTGGTCTTTGCTTTGAGCATGGTCAACAGATATAAAGAGAACCCTGGCAGAGCACATTGGACCACAGTCAAGAATATTCATAAGTACCTTCGGAGGACTAAGGAATGGTTTCTTATCCTCGGTAGGAGTTATGACTTAAGGGTGCGAGGGTATAGTGATGCCAGTTTTCAAACTGACAGAGACAACTTTCGGTCTCAGTCGGGCTAGGTCTTTACCCTTAATGGAGGAGCAGTGACTTGGAAGAGTTCCAAGCAGGAGACCGTAACTGATTCAACGTGCAAATCAGAGTACATTGCAGCGAGCGTTAAAGGAGGAAAGATGGTTGAGTAACTTCATCGGGGACCTTGGAGTTGTGACAACCATAAAGGAGCATATGGAGGTTTTCTGCGATAACAAAGGTGTTGTTGCCTTGACTAAGGAACTGAGGGATCATGGCAGATCCAAACATATCGACAGGAAATATCACTTTAGTAGACATCGGGTAGAAGAGGGACTCCTCGTAGTGAAGAAGGTATCGTCAGAAGATAACCCAGTAGATCCCCTTATGAAGGGACTGAGTAGGATTAAGCACTTGTAGCATGCTAGGAGCATCGGGCTGAAGGTGTTTTATTTATAAGTAAATTTACTGTCTTGTGTTAATGATTTGTTATTGTTTCACTTTGCATGTTTTGACTTCCCAAATAATAGGATTACTTAAACAGTCCATAGTCGATCATACTTTGGAAGTAGGTATGAATGAAGACGGTCATGAATTGGTGTGTAGACTATCCAAAGTCTTTTAGACATAGAAAAAATTTGCTACGATGTTCAGGAGTGCTTATGAATAAGATTTGAGCATTGGAATAAACCCACGCTCACGTGAATCACTTCATGGAATTAATCTCGAGTGATTGTGAAACGATAATATCATATATTCTTAAAACCTAGATATATGGTTTATTGTTTGCGAGTTGGTTGTGCATTGATAATGCGTAAACACATCAGTAACTTGATGTTATAAAACGCATTGTTGTGTATGATTTGATGAGTAAACGATAAATGCATATGAGTCAAATTTTATCTGTTCCTTTTATCCTAAGAGGGTAAAAGTGATATCTTGGGCCCCTCGATGATTTGGTTTGACTTATGTGTCGGGCCCGGTAAGGACTAAGTTGATGTGTTCAACTAAGTTCTATTTCAGACAGACCATAGATCGAGAAACAAACTGTTGGATAATAAGTTCCATGTAATTGTCCGCATGATATCTTAAGAACAGAGGATTATACGATCCCTTATCTAAAGGACAAGTTACTGATAAGATCAGAGTTGAGAACGACTTTGAGAGCTGCGATTGTTAATCGGATCATGAAATCATACTTGCATTTATAGTTATTAGACTTATCAAAGTGGTAGACTGTTGGATTAGTTTCTAAGTACATAACTATATTTGGTATGTACTTGACCCGGTTGTAGCATGGTCCTTTTGGGTTGCCTTCACCGAAGCAACTTGACTGGATGAATAATAGAGAAATAGGTTATTATGGTTTATTAATATATTATAAGAATAATATATTAAAGGAGAAAAAAAAATAATTTAATTAACATTGGTCAAAGACTTAATTATGTGGTCAAAAGAGGTTAATTGAATTAAGAGGATTGGAATTGCAGTTATAGGATAACTAGATTTTGGGCTATGGATCCTTAAGGAAGAGGGGTGGATGAAATCAAGGAGGGAAGCCCACCTTGAATTTGTCCAAGGCCTAATTCTAGAAGGGTCTTTAGACTGCTTGGAGGCTAAGCAATTCAATTAGGGTTTTGACTAAAACCCTAACAACTCACCTATATAAAGATCCCAAGGCTTCACATTTTCGGCTAGACAACCCTAGAGGATTCCTTGGAGCCGAAAATTGTCTCTCCCCTCTCTCTCTTGCTTCATCCAATTGCTTGGTGTTTGTGATTCATTAGAGGCACAACATTTGGGGTGCTAAAGTTCTCAAAGCTTGAAGATCTTCAACCAACAATCAAGGTAACCTTCTAACTAGTTCATTATATGTTCAAATTGTTTTGTTGTATGCTAGATTAGGGTTTTGCAAGTCTTGGACAATTATGCATGTGCAATTAGAAAAACTAGATCCAAGCAATCAGGGTTTGCATGAACACCACATCAATGTTGTTTTGCTCATAACCCAACAAGTCGGAGGGCGGGATCATTTGGCATATAGCCATTCTGAAATCCAGCAACTCAAGCGACACATCCTTGCTTACACTGCTCCCGCAAGTAGACCTTCATTATAATACTTAACAATACTTCTTACTTGTAGATATATACCGAAGTTCCACATTCCTCCTCGGATTAATACTTATAGCAAAAAGGTCTGCTACTAAGTTGGTGTTCTTAGTGCGTGAAGTATTTTTCACATAGAAGTCTCATTTTATCAAGTCTAGGATTTTGTGCACATACTTTAGTAGCAAACTACTATGATAGTTTTATCGACTATCCATTCAAAATATTTAAGAAAGGATATAAAGCTTAGAGATTTTGTGCACACGCTTTAGTGGCAAACTACTATGATAGTTTTATTGACTATTCCATTAAAAACATTCAAGAAAGGATATCAAGCTTATGATTTTGTGCACATGTTTTAGTCGCAAACTACTATGATAGTTTTATTAATTAATTCATTCAAAACATTTACGAAAGAATATCAAGCTTTAAAACTTAAGTTATTAAGATTTCTATACTTCGAGTTTTTAGGCCATAAAATGATTTTCTAAGAAAATTTGGGCAGCATAAAGGTTGTGTTTTGGATAGTTCCATATTTCAACAAAGGCAATATCAACCAAATCACATAGTTCAAAATACAAAGATATGAAAAAGGTAGTAATTAACCGAAAACCATGATAACGTAGTTCAACAAATAAATGCATACTTCAACTAATGCTAAATCACCAAAATCACATAGTTCAAATAAGACCCAAACAAGAAATTATTAACCAAACTCATAATAATTCATTTCTACTATACTTTAATTCAAATGACGTTCAGTAACATTTGTTCACGAAAGGATGTTTTTAAATTCATATATATATATATATATATATATATATATATATATATATATATATATATATATATATATATATATATATATATATATATATATATATATATATATAAAATGATTTGATAAATTCTAAAATACATATTTATATAGTTATTAATATATAAATATGTGATCAATTCATCGATTCATGCATAAACTTTGTTTCATACTAATTTTTGCTAAACGCTTTGACATATACATATATAATACACAATTTAACAAAAATGTGAATTTATGTTTTTATATAAACCTTTTATAAACAAAATTTTTCATTATTTTATATAAAAACCTAAATAAACATTTTTGAATCACTCTTTGTAATAAACCTATTTTTATATAATATCGTAACTCTTTTATATAAAAATCATGTTTTGACCATTTTTGTACATTTTTTTATAAAAATACATAAAACATATATTTTTATCAAATGTATATGTATGTGTGCTCGAGACCACATTTTATTTAACCAAAAGTATTTGTATGTTTGAAACATATAAATAATCCAAAATTATCCAAACCACTTTTCGAAAACCTAATCATATAACTATAGCATTAAATGAACACAAATAGCATCAAACTTGTTGGATTAGGTGCCTAAACTCATAATTATTATTGGTATGCACTTGACCCGAGAGTAGTATGGTCTATTTGGGTTGCATATCATCAGAACAATTTGATAGGATGGACTTTTGAGAAAAGGTTATTTATGATTTATTAATATAATATAAATTTTAATATATTAATATGAAATCATATTATTTAATTGGTATTGATCAAGAATTAATTTGGAATTAATTTTGTGATAAAAAAAGACTAGTTAAATATATGAGGATTGATTATGTAAATCATTCATTCTTATAAAGTGGGCTTATGATCCATGATTCTTTATGTTGGACTAAACCAATGTGGTAACCCATGAATACTCCATGGAGGTTAAAACCCATGGAGCCTGAGGAATATGGAAAATCATGCACCTTAGGGTTTGCATGGTGTAACCCTAATGTTGTCACACTATATAAGAAGCCCTTTACATCCAAATTCGTGCACTAGATGATCTTGGACTTCATGAGCCAATTTGTGTGTAACATATTCTCCCAAAAGTCATCTTTTTTATCCAAAGGTGTGTTGTGATTCCATTTGAGGCATTCATACTAGTGGTGCTAAGCTCTTAAAGGTACAAGGAATCAAACTACAAGAAAAACTATGTATTCTAACTAGATTTTGTTATACAAGTACCCATGATTGTATGGCGCCAAAAGAGGGAGAGATCTATGAAATTTGTGTGTACAGTATGGCTCCTAAATTATGTCATTTCGTGCACTCTCGGATCTTAGCTACCGATGTGTCATGCGAAGTGCAAAGTGTGCCTAAATTTTTCCATTTTACGCACTCGTGGCGTCAGCTAGTGCTAGGCTAGGCTACGCGTGTGTGTGTGGGCTTGGCTCATCCCTTGATCCACTAAAAACCTTTGAAAGGCTATCAAGAAAAAAAATTATAAACCCACCAAATGTTTCTTCCCCCACTAATGTGGGATAGAGGAAACTTGCCAACTTTCAATACTTCATCTATAATTTCTAGCAATCCCCCACAAAGTTGGAAAGTTCCTTTTCACAAAGATAGATTATGTCAGTTGTAAGATTAAACCCTAGTTTAATGAGGACAAACAAGAAGAGACCAATTCAGTGGTATCATTATAGGTTTAAACCATGAACCTTGTGACCTCTCCGATTTACCCCCACACATTACATCCGGTATTTGTCTTCTCCTTTACCGCTAATATGGCCATACACTATAAATCCTTTTCATGACCCTTTAGAAGATAAACCACTAATCTTCACTTGATGCAGGACCACCTCTAGATCATATATGCAAAGTTTTACAGCATCTTTATAGCTTAGATGTTTCTAAAACTTTGTTAAGAGCCTTGAATCAACGTCATTCTCATCAACAATGTATTATCCTACCTTACATGGGTCTATCATTAATAATAGTACTTTCTACCATTAGTGACTTTGTTGTTACCCTTTAAACTTGAGAAATCTTAGCAATAATGCCAATTTGGTTTTCCATCACTAAGCGATTTTATTGTGGTTTTAGACCCATAACTCTCGTGGTAGATGTAACCAAATCTCTCGTTAGAGGTTTGGTAAACGGATCTGCCAAGTTCCTACATGTCTTGACATAGACAACTTTGATGGTACTACTTTCAATTAGTTGTCTCACAAAACTGTGTTGCATATCTACATGTATCGATTTCCTATTATATACCTCATTATATATTTTAGATAGTGTGGCATCACTGTTATAGTACATGGGTATTAAAGGAAATGGAATATCCCACTGATGGATATCCGTAAGTAGATCTCAAATCTACTCTGCCTCTTTGCTCACTGTTGCAAAAGCAATTAGCTCCGCTTCAATCGTTAAATGAGCTATGCATGTCTGTTTCTTGCCCTTCGAAGAAATAGCAACACCGGCTAGAGTATAAATCCAACCACTTGTGGATTTTGAATCACTGGTGTGATTTATCCAGCTATCATCAGAATAACCTTCTAGTATTTTTTTAGATGTCGAATACGTCAACTCAAAAGTACTTGTCCTTTTTATGTATATAAGTACTCTACCCACTTCTCCAAGATCTTTCATCTTAAATTTAGACAATAAGTATTTCTTCGTCTCAAGAATACCTTCTAGGTGAGTGCTAATGATCAACATATCATCAACATAAAGAAATATAACAACTAGGTATTTGGATGTGCATGTGGAATAAATACACCTATCAGCACTATTGTGTTGAAATCTGAAAGCATCCACATTGGTGTCAAATCTCTCATGCCACTGTTTGGGAGCTTGTTTCAATCTGTATAAGGATTCAGTAAGTCTACACACTTTATTTTCCTATCCTAATATCATGAAACCTTCAGTTTGCTCCAAGTAAGTCTCCTCCTTGAGATAACCATTTGGAATGGTTGTCTTCACATCTATTTGATGAATGTATAGTCGTTTCATTGATGACATTGATATGAGAATTTTTATCAAACTAATCCTAGCAATTGGGGCATAGGTATCAAAATAATTAATCCTTTCTTGATGCCTGAAGCCTTTACCATCTAATCTTTCTTTATAGTGGATATAGATCACTCTGGATGACATTTTTTTTAATATACATTTGGATCCTATGGGTGTCCTCCCCTTGGGTAGGTTAGCTAACTCCCAAGTTCCATTACCCATGATTCAATCCATTTCTTCAGTTATGGCTTCCTTCCACAAAGGAGAATCTCTAGACGACATGGATTCAGAAAAGGTCTTAGGGTCATCATCCAAGTTAATGGCAAAACTGACCTCACTTGTCACTTTTCTTGTGTCCCTTCAACCGTATAAGAATAGAAATCGTCTTTAAAACTTGTCTCTATTATATTTTTGTACTTCTACTAGGTTCCTCCATAATAGAAGGAGGTGGGAGTGTTTCTCGAGAAGTACTTGTAGATGTTGTATTATTGGACTTTTCATCATGTCTATAAGACTTGAAAAATGAGAAAAATGCGAATTGGCTCTTGATTGTCAAAACAAATGAATTTTACACAACTAAGGTGAGTTTCTACGACCCATATTTTATGGTTTTCACGTTTGAGGGAGAATACATGTCTTATTATTGGACTTTTGGTGATTTAAAAGCTTTTATACACAAAAAGGCATCATACTTGGTTATTGTCTAAAAACTTGTGAAATAGCAACATAACATGCTATAGATCACCAATAAATCATACAAGTGTAAGTAGAATGCTAAAATAAGACATACCTATACTTTTTTGTGAAATATGTTTATATATGTTGAGGAAAATCAAAAGATTATAACTAAGTTGTATAATGGTACAAATATTATTGATAAATTATAAAACTTTGAACTTGGTTATATATTCATGCATGAACATGTTAGGAATGTATAAAGACGTATAATATGAAACTAAAATGTTATTCAACATGAAAAATGTACAATATAAAAGTACATTGCCTAAATCAATTAAAAAACAAGTTTGAGCGACTATATAATAATTTGTTGAAAATATCAAAAATCAACTCTTTATTTATATATTTTATGAAGTTATGTAAAAATGAACTTAAAAACGACTTGTTATACTTTTTTAAATATTATAAATATATAAATCATTTTTACTAAATTACAAATTTTGTTACATATGATAGCATAATTGATTTTAAAATTTAAGAATCGTTTTATTATGAAATTATGTATCATATTGCTTATGTAAATTATTGGTTGTATGGAAATTGTTTGTTTCATGTTGGTTAAAACCTGGAAAATGTAATGAAAGTAGTTGTTGTGTTGCCCAAATTTTATCACGAATAACAATAAAATTTGGAAATATGTTAAGTCTTGTGAATACAAAATACTAAAATACTTCAATCAATAATTATTCCTAAACAACCAGAATTATAAGTGTTTAATAAACTTATAACAAAAATTTTAGGACTAGGATGCCTAAATACATTGTTAGGATCCATCAAATATAGGTTTCCTATATGAGCTATGTTTGTTTCTAAAGCCATATGAGTTAGGTTCATTCCCTTGGCTATATGGGCTATGTTTTTAAC
The DNA here is from genome assembly GCF_051521515.1 of Lactuca serriola. Taxonomy (NCBI): domain Eukaryota; kingdom Viridiplantae; phylum Streptophyta; class Magnoliopsida; order Asterales; family Asteraceae; genus Lactuca; species Lactuca serriola. The sequence continues at coordinate 164,349,691 of NC_136410.1, read as the reverse complement.
TACAATACGACTGCATGTCTTAGTCAATACCCTCTATGATATAACCGTTAATCCATATGGAATGAGAAACGACAGATATAAGATCGATTGTATAGACTTATACGGGTAGACATCCTGTCAACGGTTGTTGGCTATAACCATTGTATGACTAGTCGAAATCATGTCTTAGCATTCTTACACTAAGTAATCCACAACATTGATAAGACATTGGTTTGGACTTTCAACACGCCCCTTCATAGTGTTGGTGTAGAGGTCTCGTGTCATGGTTTATTTATGAGCTCATTATAAACCTCAAATTTGTTCCATTGCCGTATAGAATTGAAATATGATTTATATACGGTTTTTGTTCACATATACAAGTTGAAAGAGACAGTACGCAGTAGGAAAGTTGTGACTCAAATGATAAGTATTGGTTTCTGAATTCATTAAGATAATGTTGAAAAGTTCATTGCGGCACGAAGATACAACATTTATGTGAGATGATTTTTCCCTACTAATTATGTGTCGGCTTCCAAATTAAGTAAGAAAATACTTAATAATCATTACGACACGACCATAAAAAGTTTATAAACTCAAAATTTATGATTTGTACATATAAACAATACAATCGTTTGTATAAAGCTATAAGAGTTAAGTTGGTTATTTATATATTTTAAGAAGGTGTGACATGACCTTATTTTATATAACTTGATATTCAAAATCTTTATATAAAATACATTTTGGCCATAGAAGCAGTAAAATTTGATATAAGTTTGAATTATTTATATATTTGTTAAGTACTGTACTTTGGGATTTGAATAAGCAGTATTAATATATGAATCCAAGAACCTTTTTAAAACTCATTTTGTTTTATACCATTTTTTTTGAAAAGTACATTTCTATAAGAACTAGTCAACCAGATAAACTTTTATAAAAATACTTTTGATTATAAAGGTTCATTGTCTTAAACCTGTAGAACTCACTAACAAGATTTTCTTGATGTATCGTATTGCATGTATTCTTAGGTTTAGTAGCAGGTCGGAAGAGTTTGCATATAATACTTTTCGTTATTTTAATATACCTTTGTAAACTCCGAATTATTAGGCACTTGTCGTGATTTAGAAATAGTCATCGACAATGTGATTTCTATTTTGGTAATAATAGAAGCTTATATCTTTGTATTGTTCAATGTATGTTCCATAACTATAATTAGTGATATAGATCACGTACCTCAACGTTTTCGCTGACGACTGGGGATCTGACACTTTCTATCTCTTGGACCTATGAAATTATAAAGTGTCAACATTTGTACTCTTATCTCTCTAGATCCATATTATGGATGATTTTAGTGTCATTTTGGTCCCTTAAACTTGATGCTCTTAGAGTTTGAAGAACTCCATAACTCATTTTTCTTGTTATTAAGCTTCTGGACCTTCTATGTTGTAGAAAAAGGATCATGTATGAATTCTCTTGAGTCCATTCATAATTTATGCCCCTTTTGAGAGATTAATGGACCTCGGGTTTAAGATCTTAAGTGATTAAGCTATTACGATGGATAAAGATGGAAACATTATCCATTACGTTGTTATGGAGTTCAAATTTGAGATTTGGAACTCCTATCTTTAAGGATTAAGTCCATAATAAGGTAGGTTGTTAGTCAATGATTCGTGACATGATGGAATGGGGAACTCGCGGTGCGAGATTAAGACAAACCTGACAATTTTGGCTTCTAGCGGTTAGCAGCGTAACACAGTATTGGTTAGTGGTGTAGCCAGCCATTGACTTTTTGACCAGTTTGACTTTTGGTTAAACTAGAAGTATTTGGATTGTAGACTAATGATTAGTTTCAAGTTGGTATTAAGTGGATTGTGTTAATGAGAGCTGTTGTTGAGTTTTGGATGTTAACTTAGGTGAGTTTTCTCATTATACTTGGTGTGACATTGTATATAATTTGTATGGCAGTATATAGGTATTGTTATAGTACAAGTATGGTAGTCGACCAAGATAATTCTTGTTATGTATGTATTTTTAGGATGCTTGGTATCATGGTATGGGTCTTGCGTTTTTATTGTATGATATTGTTAGGTGTCATGACTGGTTAAGGTAATGATAGTATCAGTCGATCATTGAGTGGATACCCTAGGGGTTGTACGTAGTTTAAATTAGAAAGCTTGAGAACTCATGGTCTAAGCCTTATTGCATGGTTCTTGTTTGATATATTGCTCCCGGGTAGGATCATTTGTTCGATTGTCTATCTTATTCCTGAGTACATATGACTATGCATTCATAAGGCGATCATCAATATTAGCATTAGCCTTGATATCGATATTGTATGGCTAGAAGCCGATAATCGCATGACGGCTGAGAGTTAATAGCGATATGGTGTTATAGTATCAATGGTTGATGTGTATGATTATTATGTATGTTAATATGTATATGATGATAGGAGAAATAGGCGGATCCAAGGGGTCCCGGGGTAGCCCGGGATACCCCTCAAAATTTTTTTGGTATTGTAATTTTTGTTTACGAATCTTTTAATTTTTTTCGATATAATGTATATATACGCATCCCTTCAATTATAACACAAAACACATAGGAGAGCTACTGGTTAATGTGTTGGTTTGTTAAAGTAAAGTTCTCAGGTTTAATTCTTTCTCCTTACGTATCCTTTGTCTATTTTTTTTCCAGCTATTCTATCCCACATCGCCAAACATATGTAAACTCAACCATTTTTGTCTATTATATAAGTCTGTTATCCTCATACTTCATTTGATGTCTGCTTTGAATCCCACATCGATTCAAGTATCAAAATATACTTCATCTTTATGTTTATATAACAATACTTGAGGTTAGCTAAGGATTCGATTAAAGTTTGGGTTTAAAACCGAAACGAAACTGGTGAAAGCCATGTACCCTGGAAAAAAATTTGGATTACCCTAAAAATAAAATTGGAATACCCCTTCACTTTGGTCCTGGCTCCGCCATTGATAGGAGAGATGGTGAATCAATGCTAGAGCCAAGAGCTTTGCTTGTATGTGTTGCATATGTGGTGAAATATGTGGCATACCGGGAAACTTGTTAAGTTTATGCTTACGTTATTAAATTTAATGTTTTTAAGGTTGTTCGAGGGAAAGAAACTTACTAGACTAGTCTCTAGATAATTGGGGTAGAAGGTAATGTTCTCCTACCAATACCAATAGGAATAAGATGACGAGGGATAAAAAGAAAAGAGAATATATATACCTTAACCGGGTAGATAACATTAACCCTTTAACAAACATACATATAACAATTATTATTACATATTTTATATTTATTTATGTAAAAGTATTCCAATCTATATCAGTCTATTAGTTTGATACAACTATTGATATATCAAAATTGAACATATTTTTTTTATGTATTTTTACACATATATACCATATAACTATGGTGACGTAGAAATGAACAAGACATTCTTGAAAAATATAAAAATAAAATAATAACTTAGGCATATTTCTTAACTATTATCCCTACTCTTTTTATCAAACTATACCGGTTAAAATATAATATTTATTGGGTTAATGACTTGTTACTAACTTTTGGAACTGTACGTATTTACTTACTATTTTCCTTATGGTATTCAACCTATCATTTATCTTCTTCAATTGGTTATAAATAAATACCAATAAGATTGTCTATAGTAGGATTTTTCGGTTTCTGTTTTTTGGCCAAGCAAGAATTTTCTGGTCATCTATCTCTAGCCAAACATGCATTTTCTGGTCAGATTTATCTTTGCTCTCTTTCTTTGTCGTCTTCTTCTTTTCCGCCGATCCGATGAACACAAACCTATGCTTAATTATATAAGAACTTAATTTCAAAATCCCCAAAACAAATCTGAAAAATCAAATTCAGGACAAGGTGTGTGTTCACGTGTTTCCGATTTCAAAAAATTTTAGAAACCCGAAATGATTTTAGAATAAGTGCGTATTCATGTGTTTCTTTTTTAGGTTTCTTGAAGTTTCGAGTTCAAGTTCTTGAAGTTTCAAGTTGTAGACTTCTTGAATATTTTATATGACAACAAGTACCTGTTCAAATATGTTCAACATACAACCAAAAATCATAAACCCATAATTGGTTGAACACAACTTAATATCTGATGCAAACAAAACCTAATTATGTAATTATTTTTGTGTTTAATAATAATAATAATAATAAATCAATTTATTTGAAATAAATAGGATTTATAAGTCCACGGGTATTGTGTAATTTCCAGAAACCAATTATGTTAAGGAAAATCATGTCTTGGTTAGAGCTGCCAACTAACCGAACATCAGGGACCAAACATGTCAAGTTTCCGAACTTGGCTTGTCTTCTTCTTCTTAACAGACGCAACATGCTGTTTTCTTTCCTTCTTTTAGACCTGCAAGCTGGGATTCCCTGTGTTTTTTATTCGCTGCTGAGATTTTCAGATCAACGTAGCCATAGGGCAGGGTTATTTTGTTGAGGTTGTTAATAGGAATTATGGATGGTCTCTTAAATTTTAGGTAATCTAATCTCTTTATGATCAATTTAGGAAGTCAATTATACACTTTCATTATGGAGTATGATTAAGAGTACAATTTAGGAAGTCAATTATTCACTTTCATTATATGATTAAGACTACAATTCAATGGGATTTTTTAATATGAGTTCTAAGAACATATATAAGAAGCATTAATTGATGATATATATTATTATAATTAATTATAAAATATATTAATAATAAAAAATATTACCATAATTAAATAATTAAATGTGAATTACATTAATAATTTCTATAATAAATATATATATCGTTTATTTTGGGGCATGGTGAAGAACTAGGAAGTGTGTGTGGCAAAGTATCCTCCTAATCAAAGAATAAATAATTTATTTATCTAATTTCCCACATTCTTTTCATTGTTTATCATGTTAAGCTATTGGAAAGAATTATGGCGATTTTGTTCATATGCAAGTGGCCGAAGGAGATCATTAGATAGTGAAAATCATGAAAAGGAAGATTAGATTTTGCTTAAATATTTTGTAATAATTATAAGCATATTTTTGTTAATATTAATTAATGACATATATAGTTTTTTTTTTTTTTTTTTTTTTTTTTTTTTTACCTGAATTTCATGTAACATAATTTACACATATATTTGTTGGCCGATGTTTATCACCTTCCTTTGCTTTTAACAATATTCTTATATTTCAAATTTAACATTAATGGAAGCTTATATTTGTTCTTTCATTAAGCTTAATATGGTGTTAGTGAAAGTTATTTTGGCTCCGGTAACTTGATTTTTAATGCTCGATAATACATGAATTTTGGTTGAGGTTATTTTTGTGTAAGCTTTTTATTGAATCAAATAGTTACATATTTTTAATTATGGAATGGATGGAATTAATTTATTAAAACTGAATAACACTGTATTTTATCTATAATTGATTTTTTTTAATATTTATTTTATATTGCAGAAAATAACAACATATTTTTCCTTTTTTTTTTTTTTACCAATCTATGCATTGTATTTTAACTTTTACCTATAGTAACAGGATACTTTCCTTTTTACCAATATGCAGTGGTGGACTTATGCGGTGTTAGGAGGTCCTGGGCTATCACTTCGATTCCAACTGATAGTGTAATTTTTTTTCTATATTAGGTATATTGTCTTGAAATATGAGTGTCACTACTATTTTAGATTTGTTCGGAATTTCTTTTGATCCCACCATTACTCAAACTTTCTACATCCGCAACTACCAATATGAGCAATGTAATTTGTTTAAGGCTACATTTAATTGGATTAAAGCTTTTAACGAAATCAAGTTATGAAATTTAGTGTAATGGGTTGGAAGTGAAGATATATGTGACGTGGAGTTCTCTTTTTATATATATTTCAAAAAATCGTTGTTACTGTTGGCATAGTTGTCAAATCATGACCCGAAAACGTAAATTTATACTAACAATTCAATTTGTAAGAGTCATGGGGTGTGTGTGTGTGTGTGTGTGTGTGTGTGTGTGTATATAGAGAGAGAGAGAGAAAGAAAGATTTAGGTATTTAAAGTAATTATCATGTTATTGTGTGCATAAATTTGAGCGAATCAAAATTTAAAATAAAAATAAATAATTAAATAAATAAATAAGGGTAAATAGGTGATTTGATAATTAGTTTCTACAAATAATATCCTATAATTATGGTAACCATTGACTTCAGCTAAGCTATTTAGGGTTTCTCCATCCATTGTCGGCTTTTTAAATATGATTTGAAGACTTGAGAAATCGATCCTAACACCATTATTGTTGAGGTTGAAAGGGAACATCCGATAGACCCCAGCCATCGGAGCATCATTGTCACATCTCCGAGAAACCCAACGCACAATCGAGTTAGCATCGTTGCCGCCTTCACGCATCTGTTCATCGCCAAGAGCCGCTCCAATCATAGCAGCGACGCCCTGTAGTTCTTCTTCTTCCAGTCGTTTCTCTCATCTACTAAATCATTTTTCTTCTTCTGTTGAAAAGTAATCGATGACGGATGAAGGATCGGTAGACCTAGATTCGACAAGGCCATTGAATGAGGCGTCGATTAAGGGGAATCGAAAATAGTAAACAAGAACTCCTATACACGTTGTCGTGGATTTATCTCTCCCCAAATGATAGCTGACCAAAAATGTCATGCAAATTCTCCAAGAGGTGAATCAATTTGTTCTTCTGTTGATCTTTTTCTGATATATTATGATATGCAAACCTTTATTTGATCCGAATCTTTGGCCTTTTACTTGGTTGCTTTCAGGGTAATTTTAATTGCTTGTTGGATATAAATTCACGATAAGAGTTTTCTGATTTCTCTGCTAATGTGCACTTTTAAATAAGTATATTTTGAGATTGAAATTATGCTCTTTGATAAAAAGAAGCCAAAATTTGAGAATTCACTGTTGATGTTTCAATAGGTTGTAGTTTCATAACTATTTACATATAGAACTGCTGGCAGTAGACCAAATGTGGCCATGGATATTCCTTTGATTTTGTTTTTCTTTCCTTTGTTTTGACAAAAATTCAATGGAGTGGGTTTTGGGTTTGATTGTTCTTGATAGAAATGGATAAATGGAATGAATTTCTGCGGTTAATGTTATACAGGGAATTGTTTGTTTTGCTTGACATAATTCAATGTGATGGTATTAATGGTGGGCTTTTCAAACTTTTTAGAATTTCATTTCCCCCAAAAGAAGTGACCCCGCGTTTCATTAAAAAAACTATAAAGCGACATACTTACATGACACACTTTTTATGTTATGTGTCCTCCGTGTTTTTTTTTTCTTCAATGCGACACTTATTTTAGGACGCGCAAAATGTGTGCCCTAAATCCTTCTAATTTTTGGAGAGCTTGCATTATTTTTAGGGCACACACAATTGCGTATCATAAAACAACGCGTGTCATGGTTTACGCGTCGTAAAAGACTGTTTTTCTAGTAGTGCCTCCACCATTCAAGGAAGTGGTGGGTGAGAGTGGACACCCATTAAATTACCATTTTATAGGTAGTAACCCTATACCCCCTTATAGATCGGTTTCGTGAATGAGCCTACTAACAGTAAGACTAACTTGTTCTTATATTATATATATATATATATATATATATATATATATATAATTTATAATATTATAATAGTATAAGGGTTGAATTTTAAACTTTTAAAATTCTAGGGTTTGGAATTAAAGTTTTAATGTGTGACTTTACAAATTTCAAAAATTGAGGTAAAGTTTTGAAACTCTTCAAAACTTTTCAACTTCATAACATATGAGTTTAATGGTCTTTTAAAATGACTCTTCATTTTTCTATAACCTATGACTTTTAATTATTCATGTAAGTGAAAAACTTTTGGAATTCCATAACATGAGGGCAAGTTATGGAGTCCATTAAAATCATCAAGATCATCAATTAAACTAACAAACATGTTCAAGTTCTAGATTTAACTCATATGAACAAGATAATTCATATCAAACAAATTCCATGTAATTAGACTAAGCATATAAAGTAATACAAAACATGAAATTTTGACAATTATCTTTTGAATTGGATAAGCATGATCATTACCGCATCAAAAACAGGTTTATAAGTTCAAAAACAATTTAGGGTAATGACCCTAGTCCAATTCCAGCCTTAAAACTCGAAAATCTTCACTCAGGGGTTCCAACTTTTCAAGTGTATGAACAAACTCGACGAGTTGGCCTGTTTTGTGAAGGGACTCAGCGAGTCCACTGTCTAGACATCAAATTTTTTTTATCTTTAAAGCATTTCTAAGCATGTAGCATCAAGTATAATTGAAAACAAGCCTAGGCTCTGATACCACCGATGGGTTTTGAGCATTCTAACACTCCTAAGGTGTACATGCAACCCTAAATACTTTGGATCTGTGTTTTTACTATTATACATGCAAACTTGAACATTTCAAGGTATTACCCTAACTAGCATACAAAACATTGATACTTGGTTAATAATACAAGTTAGATAACATACCTTTTCTTGTAGCTTGTTGTTTGGAGCTTTAAGAGCCTAGCACCAATAATGTGAATGCCTCAAGTGGAACCACAAATCACCACTAAGACTTGGAAGACTTGGAAGAGGATTCCTTTACTCACAAAATCGGCCACACTCTTGCACACACTCACTAGTGCCGATTTTGGTAGCTAGGGGTTACTTATATAGTGAGTCATGATTAGGGTTACACCATGCAAACCCTAATGTGCATGACTTTCCATATTCCTTATGCTCCATGGATTTTAACCTCCATGGAGTATCCATGGGTCACCATATTGGTTTATCACAACATAAAGGATTATGGATCATAAGCCCACTTTACAAGAATGAATGATTTACACAATCAATCCCCATTTATTTAATTAGTCTCTTTTAATCACAAAATTAGTTACAAACCAATTCTTGATCAATACTAATTAAATAATATGATTTCATATTAATATATTATAACTTATATTATATTAATAAATCATAAATATCCTCTTCTCAAAAGTACAAATTGTTCCGGTGAAGTGAAACCCAAATGGACCATGCTAAATCGGGTCAAGTACATACCAAATATAATTATGGACTTAGACACCTTATCCAACATAAGGTTCGCTAATGATCTCTCCAGCACCTTCCACCTCGTACAACTCCTTATCATAATCCTCATCCTCGTAATCCACCTCTTGGTACTTTCAGGACCCTCTTCTAGGTTCTCCTTATGAGCCTCTTTTGGATCCCCTTAGCTCCATCCGTTGGCTGCCATGGCAGGGTAGTAGGGGTCTTCGTTAGTGAAATTCAACCATGTCATCTGTGTGAGAATAGAGGTGTATGAACTAAATATAGGGTTTAAGGGTGTGGTTCTATGGTATCCTAAAATACTCCTATAGTATTTCAAATGTTATGTTTGATTCTTGGTATTTTAGTGTTGGTAAGTGATGTGTGTAAAACTCACTTAGTTTTAAACCTACTTTAATTATCTAATAACACACAAAAGGCAGTGAACCTATCAATTGTGGTATAGCTAAATAAGCAGGGTATCGAACACAAGGAACGACAAATTAAATTAAAAAACTAATTCTATCTAAGTTAATTAAGAAATAGGGTTTTTCTCTAGTTTTACAAGACTAGAAACTTACTAACTATTACTAATTTGAGACTAGAAAATAACGACTTAACTTGATTCAATAATTGGAAAGGAACTTCTGTTTAGTTCAACTTGGTTAACTCTATGGTTGATTTCAAGGTAATAGTGCAATGGATTAATTATTTCGTTGGTTACCGATTCAAGTGATTAGGTTCATGTTCACTACCTTAATCCTTAGCAAATAAACTAACTCAAACAGTGGCCAATTGTCTAATTTAATTATATTCACTAGATTAATTATTCGGGTTAAGTTAGACTTGCAATAGCTAATTAATTTATTACTTTTAATTAACCTCTTGGTTGATGGTCATCTTACAAGCTTGCACATAAATTTACTCAATTTTCTTATTAATTCTAGTTTCATATTCATTAATCCTAGACATATAGTATAGTGGTCACATATCATATGAGGTCAATAATCAATAGATGTTCATGCTAATCAATTATCTTCCTATTAACAGAAAATTAATTATTATTCACACACAAGGTTCTTTAGCAAGCTAAAATAACAAAAATTCACCAACTTGGAATTAATCCTACCAATCAATCAAACCATATTGTCAACTTTGTATCCCCAAACAGAAGTCAAAAGGTTTTAGTTCATAATTAAAGTAAATAATAGCAAACAAACAAAGTCAAGTTGCTTAATCATAATGATAAAACAAAAGAATAAGTGGAATGATGAAATTTTGCCTTAATTACTCCCCGGAATTGAATTCTAGCTTTCTTCGTCGACTTCTAGGGTTTTTCTGGCTTCTCAATCGTAGCAAAGCACTTCTGAATCATCCCAGAACTCCCTCTAATCGATCTGTGGAATTATCTTTAAATAAGCGAATCGACTCGTCGAGTCAAGTGGTGACTCGTCGAGTCCCTCTCACATTTTCCGTATTGCGATAACTATCTGGAATCCCGAGTCATTATCTTTCTGATTCTTCGACTGCACTCGCTGAGTAGTCTATCTGACTCGCCGAGTAGGTGCCATTTTTAGTGTTTTTCTTCTTTATTCCATTCTCGAGCTCCTAACCGCTTCTCCTTCTTCCTTTTGCTTCCAAGCTTTATCTTTGGACTGAAAAACATAATTTAACACTTTTAAGTACCTTTTGTCCATAATATGCGATAATTTAGCTAATATATGAATAAAAAACTATACTTGATACACACTAAATATGCACATATCAAAATACCCCACACTTGACTTTTGCTTGCCCCCAAGCAAAACTGAATTTTAAGACATTAAAATTATGTATGACAACTCCAATCTAACCCAGCCATTATGCCAAGACCACAACGTATGCATTTGTGTCTAAAATTTTTCCAAAAAACCCCCATACTCCAAATACTCACAATCCTCATAAACATTCGCCCACTCACCCCGAACTATGCTCATTTTATGCAACCCTCCGAATCCATCCTCAGAAAACCTCTTACCCTCAAGGTATTTTTAATTGAGCAACCCAAGCATACATAATCTAGAATTACAATTTTTCGATACCACTATGGAGCTCTTTGAATTCTTCACTTCCTTGATAATTTGATCCTTGATATCTTTGAATTCACCACCTTGTATTGATTGATTTTTGGTATCTTCAACTTTTTGGATTTCTTGGAATTTTGATCTTTAGATCTTCACTTTATTTGCTCCAAAATTCTTACGACTTTTCTAGTAATTCTCTCTCTTTTTTTTTACATGTATATCTCACTTTTGTCACTCAAATCCCTACATGCTTAAGCAGGGGCGCACAATCTAAACCTTTATTGGCTAACGATAAAAATTTTCCTGGATACATTTCAGGTTTAGGCTGCTAAACGTATTGCATCCCTCAGGCTGAGCAAGGTCGTGTTTTTGTCCCATGATTTCACTGGAATAAGGAAGCCACAAATGCACTAGAACGTATATAGGCTCAACTAAACATTTGGGTTTTCATGCAATCATCAAATACAATTCTAACATAGAATCCTAATTTTTTTTACCAAAATTTTCTAAATAAGTCATAAGTAATACTTTTGGTATGCAATTTTTTTTAAATTAACCTAAATTTAAATTAAGACTCTAATTGGTCTATTATGTAACCAACCCCCTACCCCACACTTATTTGATGCAATGCCCTCATTGCATATTATGCATAAAAACATAAAAAGAAACTAAAGAGGGAATTGGAACAAACTCCCCTGGGATAGCAGTGGATAGGTTGATCACTTTCATTTAAGCTCCAACTTCAATTGACTTTAGACATGGTAACGTCTCATCCATGCCTTGGGTGTCTCGTCTCGTGTGGGTCGCTCCAAATATGCAGGTAAAACAGTGCAAAGTCTTCAGGCATTGATATGGAAGAATAAGTGATCAAGTGGTACACCTAGCAGCATCAATGCAGCAGTCCTTTGGTATAAAAATGATTGACTCGTCGAGTCATATGGTGGACTCGTCGAGTACCAGCGCGGCCATCTCAGAATGTCTGGAAATACAAGGCGACTCGTCGAGTCAGTTGAGTGCACTCGACGAGTAGGCCACTGAACAAAAAAATTGGCATTTTGCAACTTTGTCAGCCTCTAAGAACTCTTCTAACTCTTCCTCACTTTTAGACTCCATTGCTCATACCCCTAGGGACCGGACTCGACACTTTGACGTTAACGTTCCGATTCCTTGACTCGCTTTCACTCGTTATAACACTCGTTCGCTATGACTTTAAACCCTTCCTAAGCAAGCAATCCTAATCCAATCCTGAAAAATAACTAATGCACACAATCATTAAACTAAATAAAATCTTGAACAAGTCATACACACCAAATAAAAAAAATAAAAACAGAAAATAAAAATTGTTTGATTAAAACACAAATAAATCAATCTTCTTCCTCATCATCATCCGCGGCTGCTCCACTTCCTCCTGCACCACTTCTTCTCGCACCAATCACCTCATCCCATGACGGAATAAATGGATAATTGCCACCATCAATATGTGGGATGTTGAAGTGGTCAAAAAGTCGGATATGAGATTGGTTGCTAAAATTCAAACCCCGTGCCATTTGATCCTGTAGTCGCCTCATCTCCACATTGTACCAATCCATTGGTACATCTTCATTCTCAACCGGAATCACCGGCGGCTCGTCCTCGACATCCCGCTCTCTTCTTGATCTAACCCTTCTTCCCGGTGCTTCGCGACCAACAATGGGGTCATCATTCGGGATGGCATAATGGCCACCTCCATAATCTTCAATAATCCTCGCTCTCCGGAAAAGAATTGGATTGAACGGAGGTGTAGGGATCAATGTCATGAAGTTCCATGCACCGCGGTTCATCAACCCGAATGAGTTGGCCAACCGGGTGACAAACATCCCACCATTAATTCGGGAAGTTTTGCGATCCTTTACCGCACCCTCCGAGAGATATGAAGCTAGACACCAAGGAATGTTTCAAAAGATGCCGGGTGTAATGATGCTCCATAAATAGAAGATGTCGAGGTTGGAAACCTTGTCATCATCCTTTCTTTGATTGATGGTAGATGAAATGAGGCGGTGTATGAGGCGGTGTGTTGGGGATCGAATGCTCCCTTCCTGTGCCGACTTTGGAATATAGACTTTGTTACCAATAGTATTCCACCAGCCCGTACTCGTAACTCCTTCGGGAAACACCATATGGGTTTGTGCCAAAAAGGCCCGAAAGATGTGCGTTGAGACCAAGGGCTGATCATAAACCCCTAATCGACAGGCAAGATCCACCACAGAGCATTGATGAAACTCTCCCCCAAGACAAAAACTAAAGCTGGCCGGGTGATAAACATCCACTCCCCCTGGTGAAAGATACCGTGGAGAAAAACTCCAAACAAAGCTCCAAATAAACCGGCTCTTGAATACGGAAGACCCGGCTCCATCCGTCACAAACCATTGTTTCGCCTTCATGGTGAAACTCCTTCAAAAGATAAGGAGCTAATTCCTCCTCATAGCGAACATTCTGCAGCCACTCCCAATCTATCCGGTTGGGCACATAGACCTCCTTTTTCTTGATATCAGCCAGCTTCTTCTTCCATTTCCGCAATGTCGAAGTGGACTCGATTTGTGGAAAGTTTAGCCATGGAAAATCCCCTTGGTTGCCACTAGAACTTTGTCCCCTTCTGAACATGATTTCTGCAAAACAAATACACAAAACCCAGAAAACACATAATACAATTAAAAAATATCTCCCATATGTTTCTCGACTCGACTCGTCGAGTCCAGGCTCGACTCGGTGAGTCGCGCGAACTGCACGAGTCAGTCGACGGGTTGATGAAGACTAGACCATGAAACCTAGAAATTTTGTCAAGGGTTTTGTCTAAGCACTTACTATTAAGATATTAAGGCTAGAATAAGCAGTCAAAACATCATAATTCATGAAAAATCAAAACCCTTGAAATTTAGTACTTTTCAAATACGGGTTTTTCATGCAATTGCTACCATAGATGACCTTATAATCAGGTTCTTAATAGAAAACAAGAAGAAATTTGTTACCTTTTGAGATTGGACTTGAGAAATTTGAAGAAACCTTGAAGAACAAAGATGAATGCTTGAGAGAAAGTGTAGATGACGGCACCCGGCGAGTGTGTATTTGAAAAACTGATTCTTAGGGTTAAAACCCTAGTTACCGGTTATAAAAGTAATTTCAAAATTATTTTTTTTTCTGTAAATAATACCGACTCGTCGAGTCGTGGTCTGACTCAGCGAGTCTGGTCGCGAAGTCATGCTTTTTCTGAAATCCATATGGACTCGTCGAGTCGTGGTTAGACTCGGCGAGTCTCTTAGAAAAATTCATAATTTTCAAAATTTTGTTATTTATTAAAAATCATTTCACCCCACACTTAACCTATGCACACTCTCAAGCAGACATGTCCGATGATTTGGAAGATTAAAATTCTAAAAACGAAAAAAACTAAAAAGTAAAAGAAAGCAAACTCTATATAACGGGTTGCCTCCCGCCAAGCGCTTCTTTTTAAGGATTCATTAGCTAGACTCCTTCCCATCTACGTTTCGTCATCTCCGAGCATCGGGAACGCACGCCTAACTTTTTGTGATTTGTACTTGGTCTTGTAAGCGTGAATCTTTTTCTTGTAAGCCCTTTTCAATGCATCTCTTTTCCTTTTTTTCTTCTTTACCCCATTCTTTTTCATGATGGTTCGTGCTTTAGGTTTAGTAGTGAATGGGTGATCAGCTTCCTCCCTCCTTTCCTTTGTCTCTTCATCCTTTCCAGTGCTCAACCCATCTTCAAAATGAACCGTATCAAGACATGCTATATCGGCGTATTGAACTTTCCTTTCCTTTCCTCCTTCTGCTGTTTTTTCTTCTAAAGAATCATGTATATTATCAAAATCCAAGGTATGTGAAGAACTGGTAACAAACAGATCTAAGTCGGCCAAGTCTTTGCCCAAGTCGACTGGACTCGTCGAGTCCATTAAAGTGACTCGGCGAGTCTGAACGAATTCCATCAATTCTTGGGGGTTTTCTGAGTGGGCTCCTTCCAGTAGCTTTTCTAATTCCTCCAAGTCCTTGTTAACATCTCCATCTTCTTCAGAGTGTATCAAAAACTTGCTTGGATCCTCTTTTAGCAAACGTGCAAGCTCTTTTTCTAATATCTCATCATCCAATTGGATCATTGAGACTTCTTCCATCTTTTCCTCTTCTTGCTTGATTTCTGGAATAGCTTTAAACGTCACAGCCTCATCACCCACCCTCAATGTCAATGTAGACTCACATATATCAATTAAAGCACACGCGGTGTTCAAGAAGGATCTCCCCAAAATAATTGGAATTTCGGGGTCTTCTTCCATATCAACTACCACGAAGTCTACTGGGAAAATAAACTTGTCAATTTTTATAAGGAGATCTTCACAAACGCCTTGTGGATGAATTATTGTCTTGTCCGCCAAACGGATCTTCGTATTCACCGGTTTTGGTTCAGGTAAATTCAACTTCTTAAAGAATGAAAAAGGCATCATATTGATGCTTGCCCCCGAATCAGCTAATGCTCGGGTGAAGACTTCATTACCAAATTGGCATGGAATCACAATATTTCCTGGATCACCATTCTTTTCAGGTAGCTCACTCTTCAATACTTCTGCGACTTCAGCCAAATCCTTTCTAGCAGCAAAAAGGCCCTTAAGCAAGTTGAAGTATTTAGGTGTTTGGAGTATTGTTTCCACAAATGGCACATTAACTTGTAGAGCGTTAACATGATTCATGAAGGTTCTGTATGCTTCTACTTTTTCTGCAGGCATGGCTTTGATTGGGTATGGCAGCGGAGGATTATAAGGCTTCAAAGAACTGACAGGTGTATCAATTGCGCATGGACTCATCGAGTCCAATGGAGTGACTCTGCGAGTCGAGTCGGGTTTTGCTGGGTCCGATTCTTCTACCATTTCTTGCTTCTTCTTGGAGATCCTTAGTGCTTCTGTAAATGTTCCTTCACTGCTGGAGGTTATCACACTTACATTCTCCATTCTTGGATTGGGTTTTGGAAGTTGGCCCGATCTTCTTTCATTCACTTGATGTGCAAGTTGTCCCAGTTGTTTCTCAATGTTGAGAATGGATGCTTGTTGATTCCTCAATATGTTTCTGGTTTCTTGCATTGCTACATCGTGATCATTGTGTCTTTTCTCGGACACGGTTATGAATCTTGTGAGCATATCTTCTAAATTGGCCTTCTTTTCCATCACCGGCTCTTCCTTTTGATAGAATCCCCTCTCCTTCTGTTTGTATTTCTCCTCCTTAGCCTTTTTATATTCTTCGTATGGGAGCCATTCCTTCTTCGGTTTCCTCCAATCTTCGTCGTATCTATCGCCACTAGAATAAAATACTTGAGCCTTTTTATTTCCGTTTTCGTCTCGATCACAATCCTTGGTGAGGTGGGAGCCGCCACAATTTTCGCATCCTACCCTAATAGCATGGATTGTTTGATCCAGTTTTGTCATTCTTTGGTCTAGGCTATCGAGCTTAGCTATTACCACCGCCATGCTATCATTCACCGAGTTCACTGCTCCACGACTCACTTCATTCCTCGGATTGTGGTATTCTCTACAATGCTTGGAGAATTCTTCAATTAATTCCTTTATTTATGGAGGAGACTTTCTGGTGAGCGGGCCTTGTGAATCGAGTAGTTGCCTTGTGGTGACATTAACTCCATCATAAAAGATGGAGACCTCTTGTTGGCTATTAAGGTCATGGTGTGGGCAATTTCTAAGTAGGCTCTTGTACCTTTCCCAAGCTTCATAAAGAGATTCTCCGGGTTGTTGCTCGAAGTTGGCAATGGCTTTCTTTAGCTTGGCTATCTTGGAAGGTGGGCAGAAATGGTTTATGAACTCTTCTTACATCTTGGCCCATGTGGTGACCGATCCGGGAGGAAGTGACTTTAACCAATCTTTTGCAGCTCCTTTAAACGTGACAGGAAGCATGCGAAGAAGCTGGATCCCGCGAGGCACATTGGGTACATTGAAGTAATCAGCCACATCATTTACTTCATCCAAGTGCTTATAGGCGTCTTCGTGATCTCTCCCGTGAAAAGGAATCTCCTTGAGTTGAGCGAGAATATGGCCCTTTAGCTCAAAAGTAGCGGTTGCAGGAATTGCGGGTTGCACAAGTCCCGGGCCGGTGTCATCACGCATCCTCTTCTTCCATTCCCCCATGGGGATTTCGTCAATATTAGCCATAGCGGTGGCTAAATCGTCTTCAAATTCGGATGTGTGCTCGTATGTGGGTTCGTTTTCTTCCTCGGTCTCGTACTCGGTGTCTTTTTGAATCGGGTCTTCAATTGTCAACGAGGCACTGGGTGCTCCTGATTTGCTGCTCCTTTTCTTGCTAAAAACGGATTTGAGGTTTTTGAGTGCTGAGTTCTTTGAAGAAGCGGATTCTCCAACGGTTTTGCCTTTGTTCCTTCTTAATGCGGTTTCCGGATCTTCAAGAGGGGGAACCAGAGGTGTATCAGATCCTCGGGTCATGAAACAACTGCAAACAAAACAGAAAACGCGTAAAAAGAACAAAAAAATTAAAGCTGATTTAGCGTCGTACTCGCCGAGTCTGGGCGAATGCACTCGGCGAGTCCAAGGTAAAATCAGTTTTTTTTTTTTTTTTTTTTTTTTTACTACCTAAAAACATAAACATAAATTAACTTTGTGTAAGATAAATTTCACACAAAGGATCGATTAAATTAGATTTTTAATGCTAATTTTAGAACCGTTCCCCGGCAACGGCGCCAAAAACTTGATGTGTGTAAAACTCACTTAGTTTTAAACCTACTTTAATTATCTAATAACACACAAAAGGCAGTGAACCTATCAATTGTGGTATAACTAAATAAGCAGGGTATCGAACACAGGGAACGGCAAATTAAATTAAAAAACTAATTCTATCTAAGTTAATTAAGAAATAGGAGTTTTTCTCTAGTTTTACAAGACTAGAAACTTACTAACCATTACTAATTTGAGACTAGAAAATAACGACTTAACTTGATTCAATAATTGGAAAGGAACTTCTGTTTAGTTCAACTTGGTTAACTCTAAGGTTGATTTCAAGGTAATAGTGCAATGGATTAATTATTTCGTTGGTTACCGATTCAAGTGATTAGGTTCATGTTCACTACCCTAATCCTTAGCAAATAAACTAACTCAAACAGTGGCCAATTGTCTAATTTAATTATATTCACTAGATTAATTATTCGGGTTAAGTTAGACTTGCAATAGCTAATTAATTTATTATTTTTAATTAACCTCTTGTTTGATGGTCATCTTACAAGCTTGCACATAAATTTACTCAATTTTCTTATTAATTCTAGTTTCATATTCATTAATCCTAGACATATAGTATAGTGGTCACATATCATATGAGGTCAATAATCAATAGATGTTCATGCTAATCAATTATCTTCCTATTAACAGAAAATTAATTATTATTCACACACAAGGTTCTTTAGCAAGCTAAAATAACAAAAATTCACCAACTTGGAATTAATCCTACCAATCAATCAAACCATATTATCAACTTTGTATCCCCAAACAGAAGTCTAAAGGTTTTAGTTCATAATTAAAGTAAATAACAGCAAACAAACAAAGTCAAGTTGCTTAATCATAATGATAAAACAAAAGAATAAGTGGAATGATGAAATTTTGCCTTAATTACTCCCCGGAATTGAATTCCAGCTTTCTTCGTCGACTTCTAGGGTTTTTCTGGCTTCTCAATCGTAGCAAAGCACTTCTGAATCGTCCTAGAACTCCCTCTAATCGATCTGTGGAATTATCTTTAAATAAGCGAATCGACTCGTCGAGTCAAGTGGTGACTCGTCGAGTCCCTCTCACATTCCCCGTATTGCGATAACTATCTGGAATCCCGAGTCATTATCTTTCTGATTCTTCGACTGGACTCGCCGAGTAGTCTATCTGACTCGCCGAGTAGGTGCCATTTTTAGTGTTTTTCTTCTTTATTCCATTCTCGAGCCCCTAACCGCTTCTCCTGCTTCCTTTTGCTTCCGAGCTTCATCTTTGGACTGAAAAATATAATTTAACACTTTTAAGTACCTTTTGTCCATAATATGCGATAATTTAGCTAATATATGAATAAAAAACTATACTTGATACACAATAAATATGCACATATAAAAATACCCCACACTTGACTTTTGCTTGCCCCCAAGCAAAACTGAATTTTAAGACATTAGAATTATGTATGACAACTCCAATCTAACCCAGCCATTATGCCAAGACCGCAACGCATGCATTTGTGTCTAAATTTTTTCCTAAAAACCCCCCATACTCCAAATACTCACAATCCTCATAAACATTCGCCCACTCACCCCGAACTATCCTCATTTTATGCAACCCTCCGAATCCATCCTCAGAAAACCTCTTACCCTCAAGGTATTTTTAATTGAGCAACCCAAGCATACATAATCTAGAATTACAATTTTTCGATACCACTATGGAGCTCTTTGAATTCTTCACTTCCTTGATAATTTGATCCTTGATATCTTTGAATTCACCACCTTGTATTGATTGATTTTTGGTATCTTCAACTTTTTGGATTTCTTGGAATTTTGATCTTTAGATCTTCACTTTATTTGCTCCAAAATTCTTACGACTTTTCTAGTAATTCTCTCTCTTTTTTTTTTACATGTATATCTCACTTTTGTCACTCAAATCCCTACATGCTTAAGCAGGGGCGCACAATCTAAACCTTTATTGGCTAACGATAAAAATTTTCCTGGATACATTTCAGGTTTAGGCTGCTAAACGTATTGCATCCCTTAGGCTGAGCAAGGTCGTGTTTTTGTACCATGATTTCACTGGAATAAGGAAGCCACAAATGCACTAGAACGTATATAGGCTCAACTAAACATTTGGGTTTTCATACAATCATCAAATACAATTCTAACATAGAATCCTAATTTTTTTTACCAAAATTTTCTAAATAAGTCCTAAGTAATACTTTTGGTATGCAATTTTTTTTTTTAAAATTAACCTAAATTTAAATTAAGACTCTAATTTGTCTATTATGTAACCAACCCCCTACCCTAGACTTACTTGATGCAATGCCCTCATTGCATATTATGCATAAAAACATAAAAAGAAACTAAAGAGGGAATTAGAACAAACTCCCTTGGGATAGCAGTGGATAGGTTGATCACTTTCATTTAAGCTCCAACTTCAATTGACTTTAGACATGGTAACATCTCATCCATGCCTTGGGTGTCTCGTCTCGTGTGGGTCGCTCCAAATATGCAGGTAAAACAGTGCAAAGTCTTCAGGCATTGATATGGAAGAATAAGTGATCAAGTGGTACACCTAGCAGCATCAATGCAACAGTCCTTTGGTATAAAAATGATTGACTCGTTGAGTCATATGGTGGACTCGTCGAGTCATATGCTGGACTCGTCGAGTACCAGCGCGGCCATCTTAGAATGTGTGGAAATACAAGGCGACTCGTCGAGTCAGTTAAGTGCACTCGACGAGTAGGCCACTGAACGAAAAAATTGGCATTTTGCAACTTTGTCAGCCTCTAAGAACTCTTCTAACTCTTCCTCACTTTTAGACTCAATTGCTCATACCCCTAGGGATCGGACTCGACACTTTGACGTTAACGTTCCGCTTCCTTGACTCGCTTTCACTCGTTATAACACCCGTTCGCTATGAATTTAAACCCTTCCTAAGCAAGCAATCCTAATCCAATCCTGAAAAATAACTAATGCACACAATCATTAAACAAAATAAATGTCTTGAACAAGTCATACACACCAAATAAAAAAAATAAAAACAGAAAATAAAAATTGTTTGATTAAAACACAAACAAATCAATCTTCTTCCTCATCATCATCCACGGCTGCTCCACTTCCTCCTGCACCACTTTTTCTCACACCAATCACCTCATCCCATGAAGGAATAAATGGATAATTGCCACCATCAATATATGGGATGTTGAAGTGGTCAAAAAGTCGGATATGAGATTGGTTGCTAAAATTCAAACCCCGTGCCATTCTATCCTGTAGTCGCCTCATCTCTACATTGTACCAATCCATTGGTACATCTTCATTCTCAACCGGAATCACCGGCGGCTCGTCCTGCACATCCCACTCTCTTCTTGATCTAACCCTTCTTCCCGGTGCTTCGGGACCAACAACGGAGTCATCATTCGGGATGGCATAATGGCCACCTCCATAATCTTCAATAATCCTCGCTCTCCGGAAAAGAATTGGATTGAACGGAGGTGTAGGGATCAATGTCATGAAGTTCCATGCACCGCGGTTCATCAACCCGAATGAGTTGGCCAACCGGGTGACAAACATCCCACCATTAATTCGGGAAGTTTTGCGATCCTTTATCGCACCCTCCGAGAGATATGAAGCTAGACACCAAGGAATGTTTCAAAAGACGCCAGGTGTAATGATGCTCCATAAATAGAAGACGTCGAGGTTGGAAATCTTGTCATCATCCTTTCTTTGATTGATGGTAGATGAAATGAGGCGGTGTATGAGGCGGTGTGTTGGGGATCGAATGCTCCCTTCCTGTGCTGACTTTGGAATATAGACTTTGTTACCAATAGTATTCCACCAGCCCATACTCGTAACTCCTTCGGGAAACACCATATGGGTTTGTGCCAAAAAGGCCCGAAAGATGTGCGTTGAGACCAAGGGCTGATCATAAACCCCTAATCGACAGGCAAGATCCACCACAGAGCATTGATGAAACTCTCCCCCAAGACAAAAACTAAAGTTGGCCGGGTGATAAACATCCACTCCGCCTGGTGAAAGATACCGTGGAGAAAAACTCCAAACAAAGCTCCAAATAAACCGGCTCTTGAATACGGAAGACCCGGCTCCACCCGTCACAAACCATTGTTTCGCCTTCATGGTGAAACTCCTTCAAAAGATAAGGAGCTAATTCCTCCTCATAGCGAACATTCTGCAGCCACTCCCAATCTATCCGGTTGGGCACATAGACCTCCTTCTTCTTGATATCAGCCAGCTTCTTCTTCCATTTCCGCAATGTCGAAGCGGACTCAATTTGTGGGAAGTTTAGCCATGGAAAATCCCTTGGTTGCCACTGGAACTTTGTCCCCTTCTGAACATGATTTCTGCAAAACAAATACACAAAACCCAGAAAACACAAAATACAATTAAAAAATATCTCCCATATGTTTCTCGACTCGACTCGTCGAGTCCAGGCTCGACTCGACGAGTCGCGCGAACTGCACGAGTCAGTCGACGGGTTGATGAAGACTAGACCATGAAACCTGGAAATTTTGTCAAGGGTTTTGTCTAAGCACTTACTATTAAGATATTAATGCCAGAATAAGCAGTCAAAACAACATAATTCATGAAAAATCAAAACCCTAGAAATTTAGTACTTTTCAAAAACGGGTTTTTCATGCAATTGCTACCATAGATGGCCTTATAATCACGTTCTTAAAAGAAAACAAGAAGAAATTTGTTACCTTTTGAGATTGGACTTGAGAAATTTGAAGAAACCTTGAAGAAAAAAGATTGGAAGTTAAGGAAAAATTTCATCATTCCACTTATTCTTTTGTTTTATCATTATGATTAAGCAACTTGACTTTGTTTGTTTGCTGTTATTTACTTTAATTATGAACTAAAACCTTTATACTTCTGTTTGGGGATACAAAGTTGACAATATGGTTTGATTGATTGGTAGGATTAATTGCCGAGTAGTCTATCTGACTCGTCGAGTCAAGTGGTGACTCGTCGAGTCCCTCTCACATTCCCCGTATTGCGATAACTATCTGGAATCCCGAGTCATTATCTTTCTGATTCTTCGACTGGACTCGCCGAGTAGTCTATCTGACTCGCCGAGTAGGTGCCATTTTTAGTGTTTTTCTTCTTTATTCCATTCTCGAGCTCCTAACCGCTTCTCCTGCTTCCTTTTGCTTCCGAGCTTCATCTTTGGACTGAAAAACATAATTTAACACTTTTAAGTACCTTTTGTCCATAATATGCGATAATTTAGCTAATATATGAATAAAAAACTATACTTGATACACACTAAATATGCACATATCAGTAAGTGTTAGACTCGTTGTTCACCACAACTATTTCCTAGCACATGCTAGTCACACCTTGGGTAAATATAGTTGATCAGGCTATATTTATGTAAGGTTTAACTACATACTCCAAGGCCTACCCGTAGTGTTCAACTCATCATACTACTTTTATAATCTTTTTATTATGACACTGCCCTAGCTTATATAATCATACTTTTCTTAAAATATTATTAAATTTTTAAAAGCATATTTGTAGTCAGAGTGCTTTGGCACCATTGTATTTATAGTTGTATATCTTGTATGGTTTGATATACTAGTTCACTATAAACAATGCTCTGATACCAATCGATCACACCCCCTAACCGGAACGGTGAAAATGTCCGAGGGCGGATGACATCATTGTTCAGTATCATAATAGTTGAATATAAATGAAACATAACAACACAAACATTCATACATTGAGATTTCAAGTATTACATTGTTTATAAAACTTTGTTTTCCCAAAAATTGAATACAAATAACTAAAAAGTAGAAAGCATGAAACAGTGACGCCGACCCTCAAAATGGTTTGAATACCTGTTTACTGATTTTTTGATAATACAAGTGATTTTGAAAAATATCAACAATTAAGTTGGAGAATTCATAAGCATTTTGTATGAAAAGATTTTGTAACTATTTTGCGTAAAATGGTTTTGTATACTTCCAGAAAATGCGATATTTTCTTTAAAAACGGGTTGTAAGTCTTATACCCAAGACTAAAAATGTATGTATTTTCTTTGTATCTTTTCCTTGTAAAATGATAATGTATGTTTCCAGAAAATCCAATATTTTCTTATATATGAACTGTAGTCTTAAACACTAAGACCAGAAATGTAAGTAATGTTGTACTGAAAGATAGTCTGTAGTTTTATCATTTTATAAAACTGATGAAGTGTAAGCTTCGCATAAATCGAGTAGTATTGTTAATCCCTATGTGGGTTTGTAGCACCTGGTTCCTGATACGTATAATCTATCTAAGTGATTTAAATTTTTAGCCTTGGACTCGGCGAGGTGTAGGCCCGACTCGCCGAGTAATGTCGGGAATTCGTCACGTTTAAGTTGGCGACTCGGCGAGTCCACATTCTGGACTTGGCGAGTCCCCGAGATGTGTGGTTCACTTCCAGGTTTTGGAAGAAGTTTCATGATGTGTTGGGCACTCGTCTGCATTTTAGACTTCCTTTCACCCGCAGACAGATGGTCATAGCAAGCGGACCATCCAGACTCTGGAGGATATATTGCGGGCATGCGTGCTAGACTTTGGTGGTAGCTGGGATACCTATCTTCCCTTGGCTGAGTTCTCATACAACAACAGCTACCACGCGAGTATTGACTGTCCTCCATTCGAGATGTTGTACGGATGGAGGTGCAGGACCCCGATATGTTGGGGTGAAGTTGGCCAGAGGGTCATGGGGAGCACAAAGCTGGTGTTCAAGATGACCGAGAGGATTCAGCAGGTTTGGAGCAGGCTTCAGACTGTGCAGAGTTGGTAGAAAAGTTACGCCAACAAGCGCCGATCAGACCTGGAGTTCCAGGTCAGGGATATGGTCCTCCTGAAAGTGTCGCCTTGGAAGGGCGACATTCGATTCAGGAAGCGGGGAAAGTTGGGCCCGAGATACATTGGACCGTTTAGAGTTGTAGCGCGGGTGGGCAAGGTGGCATATAGGCTGGATCTGCCATCCAAACTCAGTCAGATCCACAACACCTTCCATGTCTCCCAGTTATGGAAGTGCCTAGTGGATGACTCAGTGGTGGTGTTGTTAGGAGATATCCAAGTTGATGACAGCCTGAATTACATTGAGCGCCCAGTTGCAATCCTCGACTGGAAGTCGAAGGATCTGAGGAACAAGAGGGTGGAATTGGTGAAGGTGCAATGGCAGCACCGGAAGGGTTCAGAGTGGACTTGGGAGTCGGTGGAAGAAATGATGGAACATTACCCCGAGCTGTTTCAGGACCGAGCAGCAGACTTCGAGGACGAAGTCTAAAATAAGTGGGGGAGATTTGTAGCACCTGGTTCCTGGTATGTATAATCTATCTAAGTGATTTAAATTTTTAGCCTTGGACTCGGCGAGTTGTAGGCCCGACTTGCCGAGTTGTGTCAGGACATTGATCACGTTTAAGTTGGTGACTCGGGGAGTCCACATTCTGGACTTGGCGAGTCCCTGCTGTCTGGATGAAACCGTAATTTCAAGGGTTTGAACCCTATTTAAACCAACCTTATGCGCCCCAAGCCCGACTCCTTCACCCTTAGAGCTCCCTATATCGTCCTAACCCCTTTTTCTTGTGAGATTGAAGTTTTTTGGTGTGATTTCTTGAAGATTTTGAGAGAAGAAGAAGAGTAGATCTAGAGGAGAAGAAGGAGGCCGAATATCTTGGTGATATTTTAGTGATTCATTGAGGTATAACTCAGTCCCTTATGTTTTTATGCTTAAAGTCCCTTAGAGCACCATTAAAGTCCTTGAACCATTTCCGAGCTTGATTATGGATTAGGGTTTGTAATGAGTTGTGTAACCTCTAGATCTAGGCATGTTTGGGCTCCAGAAGCTTGGATTCAGGGCCTTTATGGAAGCATATTGCTTGAATGTTCTAGATCTACCATTTTAGCCCTTATTTGGCCTTAAATCCCCATTCTATGCATGTATACACGTAAAGTTGGAAACTTTACGTGTAAAACCTACCCTAAGAACTCAGATCTATGTATGGCATGAGTTGGATTCAAGCAAAATCGAGTATATAGTAATTGCATGTAAATGACTCGGCGAGTCGTTTATCGGACTCAGCGAGTCGAGTCGTGAGTCCCTGAGTTTTCCCCTTTTTCGTGTTTGCTGAGTGGAGTTGTGAGTCATGGGTGGACTTAGTGAGTCGGAAGCCAGAAGCATCTATGGAGGGACTCAGCGAGTCAATGCCCTGACTCGGCGAGTCCAAGGCAATCTTCTAACCTCATGAACAGACTCGACGAGTTATTCATAAAACTCGGCCGACGAGTCATAGGCTAGAGTGTTCTTCGGATGAAGACGAACTCGACGAGTTGTTCATACAACTCGACGAGTCGGATGAAGGATCATTGGTCATCAGTTTAGAAGGATAACTCATCCAGTCATCGCGTAACTCGACGAGTAGAGTCGGGTATGAGGACAAATGGGAAGGATAGGGACTCGGCGAGTCAAGTAGTTGACTTTGAGTTTGACTTGGTTAGGGGTAAAATGGTCATTTTACCCCAAGGGAAGTTAGCAGTGTTTGATTGGGTATTTTGTGGGAAATTACAGCCGTAGGATTCCCAGAGTAGCAGCAGCAGCAGACAGATAGTTCCTACACAGATCAGCAGCTACTATGAGGTGAGTTACCTTCCAGTAGTGGTGGGTCTATGACCACAATGCCGGCCCACCAGTAGGAGTTGTATGTTAGATGATCGTCTCTGTGATATTCATCTAGGCTTGCTACTACCTGTGCTATGTTTATGTGCTAGTATGATATGATGCTATGTGCTAGTGATAGTAAGGGAGATAGTCCCCAGATTACCGGTTGATAGGGCCGAAAGGGCGGTCATGCCCAGCCATGCTAGGTAGATTATGTGATATGTGTTATGTGGTAGTAGTAGGGGGTGAAGTAGTCCTCAATATCTTGTATGGAGGACCGAAGGGGAGGCCAGCACCCAGATATGCTAGTCAGTATCCGGTCGAGATGACCGAAGGAGAGGCCAGCACCCAGATATGCTAGTTAGTACCCGGTCGAGAGGACCGAAGGGGTAGGTCGGGCACACAGTTATGCCTGAGAATATATGTATATTATGTGGTTATATGGTATGTGGTACAGTGGGGGAACTCACTAAGCTTCGTGCTTACGGTTTTCAGTTGTTGTTTCAGGTACCTCTTCTATCAAGGGGAAGGAGTTGGTGCGGTAGCGGCGTATCACACACACGCTTTTGTTTTCCGCACCATGAGTCATTCTGGGATTTTGTACTCTTACATTATTATGTTTTACGTTTTGGTTTACGGTCACGAGACATGTTTTATTAAAAGTTATTATCGTATGATCTTTTGTTACAAACATTTTGCAAATCACTTAATTAAAAATGAAAATTTTGGCCCGTATTTTTGGGATGTTACAAGTTGGTATCAGAGCCCTAGTTTGAGGGATTCGGACACACCTTCGGGGGTGTCTAAACTCAAATCGAGGGATTAAAAGATTTTGAAAAAGAAAATGTTTTCTAAAAGGGTAAGTAAAGAGTTTTAAGAAGGAACAAAGTGTGTGATGTGTGCGACCAGCCGAGCTCAAGTAAGTATTCCCCAAAGTACCCATACAAGTTTCTGTTATGTTTATCAGTTTCAGTAGAACAACATTCTAGAATAGGACTAAGGATATAGGAGTGATGCCTTATGTGCCTGCTTTATGTGCTTCAGTGTATGAAAATTGCATGCTAGAATTGAGTAGACAACAGTAGGATAGCCTGTTTAGGTTATGCCTGATAGTATGTATATAGCAGTGATCAACAGTAGTGAAAGGGATCTGGTGGAGTCGAGGCAGTCCTTGAAGAAGGTACGGATAGATGTGGAAGGTAGTATGGGCCCGTACTACTAAAAGCAGAGGATCCGTACCCGAACCGAGGAAGGCCAAGATAAGACCAGTGAACTTGTAGTAGATGTGATCCCTCAAGAAGTATCAGTATAACTAACGGATGATATTTATGTATTTCAGAATGGTGGTACTACGCTCGAGGCTAGCAGTTGGCAATTCTGGAGAGCGATCGGGTTCGGGATCAGGTTCCGAGCCAGTGGATGAGGGGCTACGCGGTTTCATCGCGTTAGAGATCACCAAGGGCATCCTTGAGTTGACCCCCATTATCTTCGGGTCGATCAAGGAAGGGATAGTTGAGTTGATGGAGGATTGCCTCTGGGAATTCAGGAGCGACATAGCATCTGGCCAGTTAGGATCTCGCACACTGTCCTTTAAGGACTTCAGGGGCAGTGGTGCGCCGGATTTTCACGGGGCGAAGGACCCCATAGCTGCCAGGCGATGGATTGCAGACATTGAGTCTGCACAGTTGACTAGCTTCTTTCCTGAAGGGTCGAAGGTGAGATTTGTAGCAGGATGTTTGAGGGATCGAGTTAGGGATTGGTGGGATTCCGTTGGTGACTCTTTGGGAGCCTTGGCTGTCGAGGCTATGACCTGGTCGGACTTCGTGACCAAGTTCAGGGTAGAGCTTGTGCCGACTGTCGAGCTTCAGCAGTTGGCCAGGGAGTTCCTAGATATGAGACAGACGACGAAGACTGTGGCGGAGATCACCGCCAAGTTCCAGGAGAGGGCGTTGCTGGTGCCCCAGTACGCGGGTGACGAGGATATGAGGAGGACCCGCTATCATGACATGCTACGAGCTGATATTCGGGAGCATGTCAGTTTTTCAGCTTGCCCTACCCTGGACTCGATGATTGTCATGGCAAGGGAGAGGGAGATAGATCTGGAGCATATCCGGAAGAGGAAGGCGAAAGAGGGGCATGTTATGGGGGCTTTGGGGAAGAAGCCCAAGGGATCGGATATGGGGCCGAAAGGCCAATAGGGGCGGGGTCACTGCAGGAAATGCGGCAAGATGCACGAGGGAGCATGCAAGTTGGGGTCGTCAGGTTGTTATAAGTGCGGCAAGTCAGGGCACTTCAACAGGGATTGTACCACCCCTGCACCTGTGATACAAACGTTTGAGTTGTTGGTGTTTCTACTGCAACCAGAAGGGCTACAAGAAGGCCAATTGCCCCCAGTTGACAGCATCAGCGCCAGTAAAGGCGCTAGCTTCAGTGACCCTGCGTATCACTGATAGCAGGCAAGGCAGAGGCTCCAGTGGTGAGGAGTCGGGCATTTCAGCTGACTACCGAGGAGGCACGCGCCGCACCTGATGTGGTGACGGGTATGATTCTTTACCTTTATTTCATTTATATGATGTTATGTTATTGATATGTGCTCTATGTATATGCGTTAGGATCGTTCCACGTGAACGGTATCCATGTTCAGGTGTTGTTTGACTCGGGTGCCACCCGATCATTTGTTTCTCTTGCGCTTAGCAAGAAGTTTACCGGGTCTTCAGGCATGTTATATTGCCCTTTAGAAGTAGAGATTGTCGATGATCGATTGGTGTGGGCATCAGCGGTATTCAGAGATTGTGTTCTGAGGTTATTCAAGGAGCGCTACTTGGTGGATTGGGTTCCCATTTCGTTGCGTGGGAACAAAGTGATTATAGGCATGGATTGGTTGAGCTCTAATAGGGCGGTGATAGATTGCGCACATCAACTTGTGTGGATCAGTACCCCAGGTGGGGGAGAGTTGGTGATCCACGGCGAGAGGCCGCGCGCGGACCCACAATATGTTCAGCAGTGAGAGCTAGGCGCTACCTTCAACAAGGTTGCGCGGGATATGTCACATACGTTATGGACACCCGGGAGGTGGGTAAGGCTACGGTGAGCGAGGTTCCAATGGTGCGAGACTACGCTGATGTGTTCTCGGAGGAGCTTCCTGGAATACCTCCGGAACGACAGGTAGAGTTCAGGATCGACCTAGCTCTGGGTGCGGCTCCGATAGCCAAGGCACCATACCGGTTGGCTCCTCCCGAGATGCAGAAGTTATCTACGCAGCTGCATGAGTTGTTAGAAAAGGGATTCATTAGACCGAGCAGTTCACCCTGGGAATCCCCGATCCTGTTTGTGAAGAAGAAGGACGGGTCGCATCGGATGTGCATAGATTACCGGGAGCTGAACAAGGTGACGGTGAAGAACCGTTACCCACTCCCGAGGATTGATGACCTCTTTGATCAGTTACAGGGAGCATCTTGGTTCTCCAAGATCGATTTGCGTTCAGGTTATCATCAGATGAGGGTCAGAGAGGAGGATGTGCAGAAGACCACGTTTCGGATGCATTATGCCCATTATGAGTTCGTGGTGATGCCGTTTGGTCTCACCAATGCTCCTGTCGTGTTCATGGACCTCATGAACCGCGTGTGCAGATCGATGCTGGATCGGTCTGTGATAGTTTTCATTGATGACATCTTGGTTTATTCCAAGACGCAAGATGAGCACGAGGAGCATCTGAGAGAGGTTTTAGAGACCCTGAGGAGGGAGAGCTTGTACGCTAAGTTCTCTAAGTGCGAGTTCTGCTTGCGCGAGGTGCAATTCCTTGGGCACCTTGTCAACCAGAATGGTATACTGGTCGACCCGACCAAGATAGAGGCCGTGATGAGATGGGAGGTTTCAAAGTCTCCATCCGAGATTCGGAGTTTCCTAGGATTAGAGGGCTACTATCGGAGATTCATTCAGGATTTCTCCAAGATAGTCGTACCCCTGACACGGTTGACTAAGAAATCCGTAGTCTTTCGATGGGGGCCTGAGCAGTAGGCAACGTTCGAGATTCTGAGGCAGAGGTTGTGCGAGGCGCCAATCTTAGCCCTGCCCGAGGGCGTTGAGGATTTTGTGGTATACTGTGACGTGTCCATTTCGCGTTTGGGTGTGGTACTGATGCAGAGACGGCACGTCATCGCCTACGCTTCGAGGCAGCTGAAGCCTTATGAGGCGAACTACCCGACGGATGATTTAGATTTGGGGGCAGTGGTCTTCGCCCTCAAGATTTGGCGACATTACCTCTAAGGGGTTCGATGTACCATTTACACGGACCACAAAAGTTTGAGATACCTCATGGATCAGCTGAATCTGAACATGAGGCAGCGTCAATGGTTGGACGTGGTGAAGGATTATGATTGCGAGATCCTTTATCACCCGGGGAAGGCCAATGTGGCAACTGATGCGCTTAGCTGTAAGGCGGCGCCGATCAGGGATGTGTATGAGGACGACAGTGGTGACTCCCCCTGTTAGAGTAGATTTGGGAAGCTCAGCAGGAGGCTATGAAGGAGGAGCATCGTAA
The DNA here is from genome assembly GCF_051521515.1 of Lactuca serriola. Taxonomy (NCBI): domain Eukaryota; kingdom Viridiplantae; phylum Streptophyta; class Magnoliopsida; order Asterales; family Asteraceae; genus Lactuca; species Lactuca serriola. The sequence continues at coordinate 164,318,613 of NC_136410.1, read as the reverse complement.
GAGCGAGCGGATAGTGGGCCAAGTCACCTCCTTCGATTTTGATAGCCGAGGATTATTGACACTACACCGTAGGGTGTGGGTGCCGTATCACGGAGGCGTACGCCAGATCTTGATGGAGGAGGCGTACAAATCCCGATTTTATATTCATCCAGGGGCGATGAAGATGTATAGGGATCTTCTTCTATACTATTGGTGGCCCTGCATGAAGAAGGATGTGGCTTGGTACATCGAGCGGTGCTTGACCTGAAGGAAGGTCAAGGCCGAGCATCAGAGACCGCACGGTAAGATGCAGCCATTGGATATGCCATTGTGGAAATGGTAAGATATTACGATGGATTTTATCACAAAGCTTCCCAGGACTACGCGAGGGGTAGATTCAATATGGGTCATTGTGGATCGATTGACCAAGAGCGCCCATTTTATTCCTATCCAGGAGAGTATCTCGGCCGAAAAGTTGGCCGATATCTATATCAGGGAGATAGTGGCACGGTAAGGGGTGTCGGTGTTAGTGATATCAGACCGAGATGTATGGTTCACTTCCAGGTTTTGGAAGAAGTTTCATGATGAGTGGGGCACTCGTTTGCATTTTAGCACTTCTTTTCACCCGCAGACGGATGGTCAGAGCAAGCGGACCAACCAGACTCTGGAGGATATGTTGCGGGCATGCGTGCTAGACTTTGGTGGTAGCTGGGATACCTATCTTCCCTTGGCTGAGTTCTCGTACAACAACAACTACCACGTGAGTATTGACTGTCCTCCATTCGAGATGTTGTACGGACGGAGGTGCAGGACCCCGATATGTTGGGGTAAAGTTGGCCAGAGGGTCATGGGGAGCACAGAGGTGGTGCTCAAGACGACCGAGAGGATTCAGCAGGTTCGGAGCAGGCTTCAGACTGCGCAGAGTTGGTAGAAAAGTTACGCCAACAAGCACCAATCAGACCTGGAGTTCCAGGTCAGGGATATGGTCCTCCTGAAAGTGTCGCCTTGGAAGGGCGACATTCGATTCAGGAAGCGGGGAAAGTTGGGCCCGAGATACATTGGATCGTTTAGAGTTGTAGCGCGGGTGGGAAAGGTGGCATATAGGCTGGATCTGCCATCCAAACTCAGTCAGATCCACAGCACCTTCCATGTCTCCCAGTTGCGGAAGTGCCTAGTGGATGACTCAGCGGTGGTGTTGTTAGGAGATATCCAAGTTGATGACAGCCTGAATTACATTGAGCGCCCAGTTGCAATCCTTGACCGGAAGTCGAAGGATCTGAGGAACAAGAGGGTGGAATTGGTGAAGGTGCAATGGCAGCACCGGAAGGGTTCTAAGTGGACTTGGGAGCCGGTGGAAGAAATGATGGAACATTACCCCGAGCTGTTTCAGGACCGAGCAGCAGACTTCGAGGACGAAGTTTAAAATAAGTGGGGGAGATTTGTAGCACCTGGTTCCTGGTATGTATAATCTATCTAAGTGATTTAAATTTTTAGCCTTGGACTCGGCGAGTTGTAGGCCCGACTTGCCGAGTTGTGTCAGGACATTGATCACGTTTAAGTTGGTGACTCGGGGAGTCCACATTCTGGACTTGGCGAGTCCCTGCTGTCTGGATGAAACCGTAATTTCAAGGGTTTGAACCCTATTTAAACCAACCTTATGCGCCCCAAGCCCGACTCTTTCACCCTCAGAGCTTCCTATATCGTCCTAACCCCTTTTTCTTGTGAGATTGAAGTTTTTTGGTGTGATTTCTTGAAGATTTTGAGAGAAGAAGAAGAGTAGATCAAGAGGAGAAGAAGGAGGCCGAATATATTGGTGGTATTTCAGTGATTCATTGAGGTATAACTCATTCCCTTATGTTTTTATGCTTAAGGTCCCTTAGAGCACCATTAAAGTCCTTCTTGAACCATTTCCAAGCTTGATTATGGATTAGGGTTTGTAATGAGTTGTGTAACCTCTAGATCTAGGCATGTTTGGGCTCCAGAAGCTCGGATTCAGGGCCTTTATGGAAGCATATTGCTTAAATGTTCTAGATCTACCATTTTAGCCCTTATTTGGCCTTAAATCCCCATTCTATGCATGTATACACATAAAGTTGGAAACTTTACGTGTAAAACCTACCCTAAGAACTCAGATCTATGTATGGTATGAGCTGATTCAAGCAAAATCAAGTATATAGTAATTGCATGTGAATAACTCGACGAGTCGAGTCACGAGTCCCATATTTTTCTCCTTTTTCGTGTTTGCTGAGTGGAGTTGTGAGTCATGGGTGGAATCAGTGAGTCGGAAGCCAGACTCATCTGTGGAGGGACTCGGCGAGTCAATGCCTTGACTCGGCGAGTCCAAGGCAATCTTCTTACCTCAAGAACATACTCGACGAGTTGTTCATACAACTCGACGAGTTACAGGCTAGAGTGCTCTTCGGATGAAGACAAACTCGACGAGTTGTTCATACAACTCGACGAGTTGGATGAAGGATCATTGGTCAACAGTTTAGAAGGATAACTCGTCGAGTCATCGCCTAACTCGATGATTAGAGTCGGGTATGAGTACAAATGGGAAGGATAGGGACTCGGCGAGTTGGCGACCCAACTCGGTGAGTCAGGTAGTTGACTTTGACTTTGACTTGGTTAGGGGTAAAATGGTCATTTTACCCCAAGGGAAGTTAGCAGTGTTTGATTGAGTAATTTGTGGGAAATTACAGCCGGAGGATTTCCGGAGCAGCAACAGCAGACAGACAGTTCCCACGCAGATCAACAGCTACTACAAGGTGAGTTACCTTCCAGTAGTGGTGGGTCTACGGCCACAATGCCTGCCCACCAGTAGGAGTTGTATGTTAGATGATCGTCTCCGTGATATTCATTTAGGGTTGCTACTACTTGTGCTATGTTTATGTGATAGTATGATATGATGCTATGTGCTAGTGACAGTAGGTGAGATAGTCCCCAGATTACCGGTCGATATGGCCGAAGGGGCGGTCATGCCCAGCCATGCTAGGTAGATTATGTGATATGTGTTATGTGGTAGTAGTAGGGGTGAAGTAGTCCTCAGTATCCGATCGAGAGGACCGAAGGGGAGGGCATCACCCAAATATGCTAGTCAGTATCCGGTCGAGAGGACCAAAGGGGAGGCCAGCACCCAGGTATGCTAGTCAGTACCCGGTCGAGAGGACCGAAGGGGTAGGTCGGGCACCTAGATATGCCTGACAATATATGTATTTTATGTGGTTATATGGTATGTGGTACAGTGGGGGAACTCACTAAGCTTCGTGCTTACGGTTTTCAGTTGTTGTTTCAGGTACCTCTTCTGTCAAGGGGAAGGAGCTGGTGCGGTAGCGGCGCATCACACACACGCTTTTGTTTTCCGCACCATGAGTCATTCTGGGATTTTGTACTGTGACATTGTTATGTTTTACATTTTGGTTTACGGTCACGAGACATGTTTTATTAAAAAGTTATTATCGTATGATATTTTGTTACAAACGTTTTGCAAATCACTTAATTAAAAATGAAATTTTTGGTCCGTATTTTTGGGATGTTACAGATTTATTAGAACCATACTTAATATGACTGGTATGCCTGAACGACGTTCTTTAGGCGTCGGAATTGGTAGACATTTGTCACCATAGACTTGTCGGTCTAGCTGTAGTGAACAACTGAGGTGTAGGGTTGTCAAATCAATATAAATCTATACATAACTATCTCGCTTTCCCTCCAGGAGACTCTGGTTATAATGCAGGACTTAAAGTGTACACTAGGTAGGTACGGTGAAGAGGATGTCTCACAAGAGCATCAACATATTTACTTGAACTATGACTCTTCTTTCTTTTAAATGAAAAAATTTTACCTTTGAATAATTATATAGTTCTTCTAAAATGAAAATGTGGTTTCATGGCTCCCAAACTATATCAAATATAGTTTATTATGAATGTGTTTGTCAAGTCCATTTATATAATCAATATATAAACACATGTAAATTATCATGTCTAGATGTTTTTAAAAGATTATAATATATAAACATACATCTAAACACAAGTATAAAACATTTAGTATGATAAAGACAATTTCTAGTTTTTTACTCTTTTGTGTATGTCTTTAGAAAAATTATAGAAAAATAATCATAAGTCGTTGGATCCATAAACTCTCAGAGCTTAGAAAATGAGTCTACTTTGTCCATAATATTTTGCCCTGACCTTAAGTGGTTCCTAACCAGAGTGAATATGTTCATTTTTCAGACTGGTCTGAAAATGTTCTGAAATGATAGGCAAGCGTGCAAGTAGTCCTTAAAAAGGTATAGACATGAACTATTTGCATATTGAACAGTTTTGAAATATATGAAGTTTAAGTAGGGCAAAACCGTCGGTGAACCGACCACAACTTTTCTGTAGAAAGCTGATTTTTAAGCTTAGATATGTTTTAGTGATATAACTTTTATTTTTAGTTTACAAAGCCTTTAGATCATCCAAATAAGATTTGTTTACTTGTATCCCCCCTCACTAAAAACTTGGAAAACCTGAAAATGAAGGGGTATGAACTCACCTTGAGTGTGTTTGTGGTTGGTTAAAGGGATGAAGATGAAGATCCTCAAGCTTAGAACTCTTGATGATGGTATTACCCTATGGATAATAACACATATAAATGTGTGTAAATGCAATAAAACTAGTATGAATGTGTGTAAAAACACTTGATCTATAGAGGAAAGCTTACCTAAATTTAAAGAACCAATTCGTGGAGAATTAACCTTAAGAAAAATGGAGTGTTCTTGAGAGAATGAAGAAGATGAAGATGGTGAAATGAGAGGGGGAAGAGGTAGGACGAAATTTAAGGGGGAGGGGTGTGGCTTGGTTGTTTGAGGGGTAATAGCATGGGCTGGATAAAGGGTGGTAAAGTAGATGCATGGTTGTATGGGGAACAATGACATGTATGGTGTGGATATATGTTGGATAAAAGAGTGTAAAGTTTCTTGGGGTTAATTGTGTGCTTTGCATGGGGTATGATGGATAAAAGGGTGTAAAGTTGGGAGGTCAAGTCACAAGGTCAAAATCTCGAGTCTCTCACCCAACCGAGATCCTAGAACCGAGGCTAGGGTTTTCAGTCTCATTTATGTCATTGAGATCTCGGTCCAATGAGGCCAAAAACTAGGTTCTCGGTTCCAACTGAGAACCCTAAGTGCGAGGTTTCGGTCCAAGGGGAGGGAAGTTCTCGGTTGCGAGGCTTCTAGGTTTTAGGGCATCTCGGTCCAGCCTAAACACTTCTAATGCATATTTGAGGCTTCGAACCCATTGATTCAACTTAAAACATTCTTTATGCAAATTAATATTGATTCTTCAAATGTTTTATTACAACAAAGTTGTACTAAGGTTTTAACATTACACATAGCTATCCTTTTCTTGATCCGAAATTCTCTAGTTGTAACATTGTACCAGTACAAAATTACCAACAATGGTAAACCATTTGCCAACCAAAAAGCATGGGACGTTCATCGCAATGGTCCAAAATGGGTCCTTTATCCGGAAATAGCGCATTCGGGATCTACCATCGGCTACAACAAAAGGCCGAGAACGTCCGATTCGAACATTAGTGTTAACATCTACCTCAATGATGAGTTCAACGCCATTGAAGGGGAAGGGGAGGGTCCACCAGACGTCCAACTTCGTCGACCACTGGGAAGGGACAAAGTGAGAAATGGGGCGTCTTATTGTGGGAAATCAACAAACGATAGTGTATTAGCGGAGAAAATCGACAAAACTCTAAATTTCTTAGAAAAATTTTTGAATCAACCGAAGAAGCTCATCAGCAACAATTGACACTCATCGATCTTCAAATTATAAACACGGTGCCGCAACCGAATCTCAACCCAAAAAATTTAAGGGTGTTTTTAAAAATTAAACAAGAAGTTCTCGACAAATATCGCAACTAGATTCTATGTTTTTTTTTATGTTTTTTTAGTAATTTAGGTCTAATTTTTTATGTTTTTTTTTTTGGTATTTTAGTTTTCATTTTCTATGTGTTTTTATGTTTTTTATTTTTTATTTTTTTACGTTTAATATTCTATGTTTTTTAATTAATGTAATGTGGTTTCAGTTAATGTAAAATATTTTATTATGTTTTTATTTAAATTAATCGTAAAAAAATAAAAAAAAAATAAAAGAAAATTGCGGAGTGGTAACAATTTCCTATGTCTAGTGAGTTGATGGTGAAGCTGACGTGATGCAAATGTGGCAACAATTTTTCGGTGGGTTGGTGGTGACCACTCCTCATAGCCTTAATTGAAAGGTTTGGGGTTCAAGTCTCATTGGTGATATAGATGATAATTTAAATATAAAGTTGTTTTCCGTTCCAAAAATTATATATATACAAAATTAGTTATATTTTGAAATAGTTTAATAATTGTAACTCTTTATTCTTAGCAAAAAGAGAGTATACTAATTCAATCAGTATTCTCCAAGAAAAAAATAATGGCACCCAAAAAAAAAACCATGAACCTATAATAACCTTAAAACAAAGATAACAGAACATAAAACTTGATTAATGGATTTCTATAAGGTCTCGTAATTCGTAATTCATAGGTGTTGTGTTTGAGTTGTAATGCTAAAGGTTTCGTAGTTTTATATCTTAAGCCTTCAGTTTATAATTACGAAAGTACGTTTTGTTTCGTAGTGTTTTAGACCTTACGTTTTCACAGTGAATGTTCTTTAACATTTTTGTGTTAGATCTTTTGGTGTAAAACTTTTCACTATCTTTTGTAGTTGCTTAATGGCCATGTCAACTATAACAATTAGTAGTAACTTTGGCATTATACTTTTGTATGGTCATGCATGTTGACCTTGAATCGTTGTAAACTTAGGTTGGCAATGAAACAATGTCAACAGTTGTTGTGTTACACAATAGCATTTTTAGTTTAATATTTTCCATGTAATCTTGATTGGTTCATTTCATTAGGTATGGACAATGGGAAACAATAACCGATGTAATCTGTGTCAACAGTTGTTGCCTTACACAATAGCATTTTTCGTTTCGTATTTTCCATGTAATCTTGATTGGTTCATTTCATTAGGTATGGACAATAGAAAACAATAACTGATGTAATCTGTATGCATTAATATATCACATTCCAAGGAGGATCCAATTATACAAAACACAATAATACCAACACTACACAACATACTAAACATAAGACACCACAACAAACTTAAAATAAGACAACCATTACATCATACCTATAACAAAAAAAAAAAACACATTCATGCATTCAAAAAACAAAAGAGATTAACCCTACAATCATCTCAACCCTTTTTTCAAGTAGCGAATTACAAAAAAGAACCAACTAAGAAAAAGGATGAACTTATACATTATAGCTTGCATGTAGGCTTCTTGAAGGGATTGTTAGTTTGTTCATAGACCTAAGTATCACTTCCATTGATCTAGGGCACATGGGTTCATCGTACCACCCAATCCAACCATACCTGCTCTCATTTCGAACATTTGACAAAAATTGCCTTCCAGGGTTACGATTCGACTAAGATGTGACGATGACAAGATCACTCCTTCCACACGGGCAAATCGTCATTCCTCGACTTTGATTTCCTGAGCTTCGTTTTTCAGCTTTCGTATACATATTTGAAAAGAGAGGAGATCGATTAAATAAATATTACACATAAACCTCAAATGAAATGATGAAAATGCCCTTATGTACAAGGCACATGGGGCATGGTAATGGCACATATAAACGGACGAGTCCAACATAATGACTAATAACGTGTAATGTTTGCTCCAAAAGGACCGCGTAAAAAAAATTATAAGGACTTGTTGGGCTTATTATTTTAGGGAAAAAATAAAAAGCAAAATGACCAAAATTTTGTCTAAATTAAATTGCAATAGGGGGATACAAGGAGAATTGGACGAGAAAATAGTCGAGGATCTGGATCCGGCCATTCGTTTGCCTCAATTGAAACAAAAAAATCAGAGACTGATTTTGTTTTTTTTTTTGAAACACTAGATTTGTTCAGATTCGCGATTTAGGGTTCTTTTTCTCCTCGCCGTTGTTGCTGCTGCCGTCTACGTTCCTCGTCGCCGGTGTTATTGCCACCGCATTCGTCGCCTGTGCTGCCGCCGCCGCCGTAGATCGGATGAGTTGTTATCGCTTCAATTTCGTGATCTCCCTCCAACGTAAGATTTTCTGTCTTTTTCTCCTACAAATCAAGCAATGTATTAGCTGTATTTTATTCTCTAACATATGAAACGATCTTAAAATCCTTATCAGGTTCATTTTCGGAGAACCTAGACCCCTTTTATGAACGATAAACGACGACGCATAACGCATTGCATACTGATTCAAGAAGCGAAATCGAGGTAATTTCTTCTATTCAAAGCTTAAATATACTTTTTTTATTTATTTGAAATTGTTAGTTTTCTATGGATGCCTTGTTATTTGGTGTTTCAAATCACCAAATCCCAATATTCAGAAATCAAACATCCATCCTCTTATCCTTCCACTTGCGACATAAGTGTAGATAGCATCATAGCAATTCATCATTTGTAATGTTTATATCACCAATATTTCAGTGGAAATGAAGTCAAGAAGAAACGTTAATTACACGCGTCTTGCTGTTAACGAAGACACCATTGGTTTGACATGTCAGCAGAATGAAAACACATTTGACCCTCGGTTTGACATGTCAGCAGAATCCTCAGACAAAATCCCATGGAAATCAATTGGACTTGCGGTTTTTCTTCTGGTGTTTGGATGCATTCTCCTTATCCTTTCATTATTCGTCTTCACAGGCCACATGGGTGGAGACAAATCCCAAGCGTATGGCCTTTTAGGACTTGGGACACTCACTTTTCTACCAGGTATGTATGTTACTTTGTAGTTTGTTCTATATAAGTCATTAGAGGAGAGGGCAATTTCGTCCATTGAGTAAAAATGGGTGTATTTGGTGTTATGTTTTATTTGTAACGAATTTGGTTGGAAAGAAAATGGTCAAACGGTTTAAAAAGGTGTAAATTACATTTTTGGTCCCTGAATATAGTTGTTATTTGCAGTTTTAGTCCTTTTGTATTGTTTTTGGTCCCACTCCTAAGAAAAATGACTATTTCTAGGACTAAAATTGCAAAAAGTAGCTGTACACAAGGACCAAAAATCGTCACTATTACTTGAAACATGGACCAAAACTCCAAAAATACTACAAAAGCCTTAAATAAGGATCATTTAAGAGAAAACTTCATAAATGGTCCATGTGTTTTTAAAAAATCTGGTATATAATCCTTAAATTTAAAAAACCTTTCACATAGTTCTTGTGTTTTCCAAACTTTTAACAAACAATTTTTTTTTGCTAACTTCCTTAGCTTTTGCCTGTTAACTACTAATTAATTAAAAATTTTGGAGGATATTTCCGTCATTTCACTACCACAATAACCATTTATGATGTTTTGTTTTATTTTAAAAAAGAAAAGAAAAAAAGAAATACATTATTTAATTTACAAAGGTCTCATTCTCCCCCTCTCTCTCCCTTTCTCTCACACACATATACACACATTGAAAGAGTTGTTTTGAAACCATGAAAATCTAGAAGGTTTTTTAAACTTAGAGACTATATCTCTAGATTTTTGGAAAGCATCCTTATATATATATATATATATATATATATATATATATATATATATATATATATATATATATATGAAATAAAAAAATGAACAAAAATGGTGACCCTTGTTTTTATTAATCATGTTGATGATGATTTTTTTTTATTTAGGGTTTTACGAAACTCGAATTGCATATTATTCATGGAGGGGTGCACAAGGGTATCGTTTTGCAGCAATTCCTAGTTACTAGCTATATTTTATATATCATAATCTCAACATGTTTTTGTTTGGCTGTATATACATCGTGCTTTTTAAGTGATGTACAATTTTGAAATTTTACAAGTCGAAGAAATTTTGGTTTTGTGGTTGGATATTTTTTGGTTTTATTCCTTCCTATTTTGGGTAGGGTTTGCAGGTTTTTTTATGGGAACTCATTCGTATACTATGTTATCAATAGCATGCTATAGCGGTGCTATAGCATTTATTGGAGGTACAAAACTGATACTTCAAAATAGCGTTTACAAACAACAGTGATGCTATTACCGACGTTATTGACCGCTATTTGCCGCGATATGCATCACCGCTATAGTGGCGCTACATCTGATTTTTCATTTTCGTTCACATTTGGTTCATTTGGCTACTCTAAAGTCAGGCGTGTGTTATTTGCTATAACGACGTAAATTTTAAAACCAAATTTTCATTTTTGTAAACCTAAAAAACATCGATTAATATTTCAAATTCAAACGTGAACAATATTATCACAACAAAATACATCCCAATGATCATAAAATAGTTTTTCCCGACAATGTGTACGATCACACCGGCGCCTTCCCACGGTCCTCGCTAGTACCTGAAACACATAACACAACAACTGTAAGCATAAATGCTTAGTGAGTTCCCCAAAATACAACTTACGCACATACGCTTTTCCAGGTCCTGACCTTTCGGTCCATGTGTCTCAGGGGACTTCCGTCTCGACTAGGTAAACCTTCCGGTCCTACCCATGTCAACCTTATGGTCCACATCACAACACCTTCCGGCCCGTATCATATATGCCTTCCGGCCCATATCAAGCATACCATACATAGCACATATAAACGATTAACTTATCATACACAGTACATATATCTCATAACATATCCGACCTTCCGGTCACATAGTCAAACTCTTCCGGGTACAGTATAGTGAGAAGACTCACATCGTGGAAAGTCTAAGATCTCGCGTCCTTGCTATCACCGAATCCCAATGACGACTCTACCTCGCCTAAACATAAAAATATCATTTAATACACAAAGACTTCCACCACTAAGACTTTACTCCTTATCATCATTCCTCAGAGGGTAAAAGACCATTTTACCCTTCCTTGACCTAAAGTCCTCATGTTGACCAAAACCCTAAAAGTCAACAAAAGTCAACTCTGAGAGTACGCGGGGCGTACTGCTAGATGTACGCGGGGCGTACATCGCCAATCCCCTGGATCGGGGTCTCCACCCAGTACGCTGCACGTACTGGAAGTTACGCCCAGCGTAACCATCAGAATCCCACACTCTTCATTTCTGGTCTTAATCGGTTAAGCCATTACTCCAACTTCTAGATCCGACTCTTTTAGTGTGTCTAAACCTATAAAGTCGAGACCTTTAAGCCTTGGCATGGCTGTAAAGGCTCCAACATCACATAACAACATTCTATTCCAACTCAAGGACCTAGATCTCATGCATGGTGCAATATCCACGTCCAAGATGCCATTTTTATGAGTCCACAACTCCAGTAGATCAGAAATATGAAGTATCTAAGCTTATGGAGGCCATTTGCACAAAAAGTCTCCACCTTTGGGACTTAAACCCTTGAAATGATACCTTAAACATACAACACGAACCAAGTGACAAGATCCGAACTTTTTACCTGATAATGAAGCTTTAACCCTTGCAAAGCTCAGATCTACACTTGAGCACCACTTCTAGCCTTTCCAATAAGCTCTTCTTCTCCTTTGCAACCTTGGAATGGCACCACCAAGCTTAGAATACACACACAATGGCTTAAGAACGAAGGCACACACTATTTAGGGTTTCACTATGAGGGATGGTGGCTGAGAAGTCCAGCCACACATTCCTTTTACAGCCCTCCAAAGGAATTAGGGTTTTTAGGTCTGGGTAAGTTACGCCATGCATAACCTTGGGTACGCCGAGCGTACCTGAGGGTGAACGCGTCCAAATGAGGCGCACGAGTATGCGCAGCGTACACCTTGTACGCCCAACGTACTCGCTCATCATGAAAACCCTAAATTACCAACTTAACCAAGATGCAGGGCCAAAAGAAGAATACCTGGATTTCGGGCTGTTACAATTCTCCGCCACTAGAACCAGACTTCGCCCCCAAAGTCTCATACTGAAAACAACTCTGGATACTGATCCCGCATCTCAGACTCAGACTCCCATGTCAGCTCGGACCCTTTCCGATGTTGCCACTGCACTTGTACCAGGGGTACTTCCTTGTTCCTCATAACCTTAACTTTCCGATCCCTGATCGCTACTAGTCTCTCCACATAGTTCAGGCATGCATCCACCTGAATATCATCTAATGGCACCACTGCCGACTCGTCGGCAATACATTTCCTCAACTGTGAGACATGAAAGGTATCATGGATTTGCCCCAACTCAGCAGGTAGATCCAACCGGTAGGCTACCCGGCCTACCCTATCAATTACCCTGAAGGGTCCAATATACCGGGGTCCCAACTTGCCCCTCTTCCTGAATCGTATCACTCCTTTCCAAGGAGAGACTTTTAGGAGCACAAGGTCACCAACCTGAAACTCGAGCTTGGACCGCCGCCTGTCCGCATAACTCTTCTGGCGACTCTGCACGGTCAACAACCTCTACCTGACCTGCTAAATCTGCTCGGTCGTCTGGAGTACAATCTCCGTGCTGCCCATCACCCGCTGCCCCACCTCTCCCTAGCAGATGGGGGTGCGACACCTCCGTCCATACAACAGTTCAAAGGGTGGCATACCAATGCTCGAATGATGGTTGTTGTTGTACGAAAACTCTGCTAAAGGTAGATAGGTGTCCCAGCTCCCTCCAAAATCCAAAACACATGCTCGGAGCATATCCTCAAGCGTTTGAATCGTCCGCTCGCTCTGTCTGTCCGTCTGCGGGTGGTATGCGGTACTGAAATGCAGTCTCGTACCCAACTCCTCATGAAACTTCTTCCAAAACCTAGAAGTAAAACGCACATCCCGATCGGAAACAATCGACATCGGAACCCCATGCCGCGATACCACCTCCCTCACGTATAATTCCGCCAACTTCTCCGCAGAAGAGCTCTCGCTGATGGCTAGAAAATGAGCGCTGTTCGTCAATCTATCCACGATCACCCAAATCGCATCGACTCCCCTCGCAGTCCGCGGCAATTTGGTGATAAAATCCATGGTAATCTGTTCCCATTTCCATTCGGGAATCTCTAGCGGCTGCAATTTACCGTGCGGACGCTGGTGCTCGGCCTTAACCTGTCGACAAGTCAGGCATCTCTCAACAAACCATGCAACATCCCTTTTCATACAGGGCCACCAATACTCCTTCCTTAGGTCCAAATACATTTTCGTAGCTCCGGGATGAATCAAGAATTTCGATCGATGCGCTTCCTCCATCAAAATAGTACGCGTACCGCCCACAAACGGTACCCAAATCCGACCCTGAAAAATCATAAGCCCTCGACCATCCTTAACGAATCCTGATACCTGACCTACAACTCGCTCCCTCTTCTGGTTTTCTGGTTTTGCAGCCTCAACCTGAGCTTCTCGAATGGTATCCAAAATCGGGGTCATCATCATCAACCTCATACAAATATCTCGGATCGGGGCGCTTTCTGCCCTACGGGTCAACGCATCGGCCACCACATTAGCCTTGCCCGGGTGGTATAGGATCTCACAATCGTAATCCTTCACCACGTCCAACCATCTCCTCTGTCGCATATTCAGATTTGGCTGATCCATCAAGTACTTTAGACTCTTGTGGTCCGTGTAGATGGTACACCGAACCCCATAAAGATAATGCCGCCAGATCTTGAGGGCAAACACCACCGCCCCCAATTCCAGGTCGTGGGTGGGATATCTCGACTCATGAGGCTTCAACTGCCTCGAAGCATACGCTATCACATGTCCCCTCTGCATAAGCACCGCCCCTAAACCCGATATAGATGCATCACAGTACACCACAAAATCCTCCATCCCTTCCGGGAGTGCAAGCACCGGGGCCTCGCACAATTTCTGACGAAGGGTCTCGAATGAGGACTGCTGCTCCGGTCCCCACGAAAATGCAACACCCTTCCGGGTCATCCTAGTAAATGGCACGACGATCTTGGAGAAATCCTTGATAAACCTTCGATAATAGCCGGCCAATCCCAGAAAACTCCTGATCTCAGTAGGCGATCTCGGCATCTCCCATCTCAACACCGCCTCAATCTTGGTCGGGTCGACCAATATCCCTTTCTGGTTAACAAGGTGCCCAAGGAACTGGACCTCTCGTAACCAGAAATCACACTTGGAGAATTTGGCATACAGCCTCTCCGATCTCAATATCCCAAGAATTTCCCTCAAATGCTCCTCATGCTGCTCCCTAGACCTCGAATATACCAAAATATCATCAATGAATACGATCACCGACCGATCCAGCATCGGCCTGTACACCCGGTTCATAAGATCCATGAACGCAGCCGGGGCATTGGTGAGCCCAAAAGGCATCACCACAAACTCATAATGTCCATAACGAGTTCTGAATGCAGTCTTTTGAATATCATCATCCCGAACCCTCATCTGATGATAACCCGACCTCAAGTCTATCTTGGAGAACCAAGATGCCCCCTGCAACTGATTGAACAGATCGTCGGTCCTAGGTAACGGATACCGGTTCTTAACCGTCAACTTGTTCAACTCCCGGCAATCGATACACATCCGGTGTGAACCATCCTTTTTCTTGACAAACAGAATCGACACTGCCCAAGGTGAGCTACTCGGTCGAATAAACCCCTTCCCCAACAGCTCCTGAAGCTGCGCGAATAACTCCTGCATTTCCGGTGGAGCGAGACGATAAGGCGCCTTGGCGATGGGCGCCGCTCCCGTAACCAAATCGATACTGAACTCCACTTGCCTTTCCGGAGGCACACCTGGTAACTCTTCGGGGAACACATCCAAAAACTCGCATACTACAGGAACGCCGTCAACCGAATTGGGCCTCCCCGCGGCCACTCGAGTATCCCTCACGTAGGCTATGAATCCATTGTAGCCCTGCTGCAAACTCTGCCTCGCCCTGGCAGCCGAACAAAATGCCGACCCAAACCAGGTCCCCTCGCCATATACCATAAGCACTCCCCCACTAGGGTCTCGAATAGTCACCAGTTGTCTCTCGCAGTCAATGACTACCCCAAACTTACTCAACCAGTCCATGCCCACGATGACGCAGACATCCCCCATCGCTATAGGAACCAAGTCTATAGGGAACTTGACCCCAAAAATCTCGAGCACACATCCTCGAATCACGTCAGTGGCATATACAACTTTCTCATCCGCTATAGAAACTCGCAGGGGTCGACTCATCACCTCCCGATCAATACCGATGTGCTGGCTAAAAGCCAACGATACAAAAGACCGACTCGCACCCGAGTCAAATAATACCAAAGCAGGTACAGAATTCACAAGAAAAGTACCTACGCATATCATAATATAAGCACAGTATCTTAGCATAAAAGTAAATACACGAAAGAGTACATACCAGCTACGACATCAGGCGCTGCGCGGACCTCCTCCGTAGTCAACTGAAAAGCTCTCCCACGAGCCTTCGTAGCCTCGACTTTCACCGGCCGAGTCTCGGTAACCCTGGCAGCAGGCGTAGATCCCTGGCGAAGCTGGGGGCACTCAGCCTTCCGGTGGCCGGTCTGGTTGCAATGAAAGCAAACCATGAATCCCTTGGGGCAATCCCTATCAATGTGCCCCTCCTTGCCACACTTGTAGCAAGCACCCGATCGACATGCCCCTCGTGACCCTTGCCGCACTTTCTGCAAGTACGACCCTTCTGACCTCCCGTCCTCGAATCGGCGGACTTGGTCCGCTTGGCTGTTGGCTGGGACTGAGCCGGCCGCCGATCCACCCGTTGAGAATCAGCCTCCTCTCTGGCCTAGGTCTCCAACTCGATCTCACGCTTCCTGGCATTCGCCTGGAGCTCAGCAAAAGTCTGGTATGACGAGTTCGATACGAACTCCCGGATATCCCTCCTCAGCACACCCAAATACCGGCTCATTCGAGCCTGCTCTGTGGACACCTGCTCAGGGCAAAACATCGCTCTCTCATGAAACTTCCGAGTGATCACCGTGACAGAATCATTACCCTGCTTGAGGGTCAAGAACTCCTGAACCAACCGTTCCCTCTCCACCGGGGGAACATACTCGTATCTGAACATAGCAGTAAACCTCTCCCAAGTCACGACTGCAACCTCCGCTAGAGTGAAGTTCGCCGTCACGAACTTCCACCAATCCTTTGCTCCCAGGTGGAGCTGGTTCAAAGCGAACCGTACCCTCAGATGCTCTGGACATGAACGAGTGTAGAAGCATCCCTCGATATCAGCAATCCATCTCATCGCAGTGATCGGATCCTACGTCACGTCAAATTCGGGTGGCTTCGTGGTGCTGAATTCCCGGAATAGCAACGAGTCACCTCCCTGAGGTCTGGCAGCGGCCACAGCTGCGGTAGCTGCAGCGGCTGCAGCCTCAGTCATCGCGGCGTACCGCTCATCAAAAGTCTCCATCAGTGTGGTCTTAATAGACCCAAACATCTCCGGAATCTCAGCCCGAATCGCTGCAGTCACCTCCTCGTGAATCATCTGACGAAGCTCCTCGTCACTCACGCTGCTCGTACCAGGTCTGTGGCGTGGTCCAACCATGATGCCTCTGAAATACAACATAGAAATATCAGAGACTCTATCGAGCGTAATCGCACTCGATAATGCAACCCTACTCAGTCTCCGATACCCAGGGATTCTTACTTGGGTTGCCCACTGACCCGGTGTCTTCAGTAGTACGAGCCCAAGACTACCAACTATACCGCACCGGCATTCACCCCAAGTCCTCCTCCCCAAACCCTGGATCATGAGTACTCTGTTCTTGCCACGCACTAGCTACCCACTCGCTCTCAAAGCACCTCATAGTAGCAGATTTCCCTAGACTAAGGCATCACAAATCAGGCCACTCTAGTCCTAATATGAATACCTAGTCTAGTAGCATGCGTATCATATCATATCATATCATATCTCATAAAACATATTGTAAGAGTATTTTGGGGATTTTACCGTTCGGGCGCTGGCTGACCGTACACACTTCTTCTTCTTTGGTTGTTTCAAAATCTCTTATCAAATTTTTATTGATTTTGTTAATTAAAAATTTCTCAAATCCCCGGTTTGAGTTCAGTTACGCCCGAAGGTGTATCCGAATCCCTGAAACCAAGGCTCTGATACCAACTTGTAACGATGTAAATTTTAAAACCAAATTTTCATTTTTGTAAACTTCAAAAACATCGATTAATATTTCAAATTCAAATGTGAACAATATTGTCACAACAAAATACATCCCAATGATCATAAAATAGTTTTTTCCCGACAATGTCTACGATCACGCCGGCGCCTTCCCACGGTCCTCGCTAGTACCTGAAACACATAACACAACAACTGTAAGCATAAATGCTTAGTGAGTTCCCCAAAATACAACTTACGCACATACGCCTTTCCAGACCCTGATCTTCCGGTCCATGTGTCTCAGGGGACTTCCGTCCCGACTAGGTAAACCTTCCGGTCCTACCCATGTCAACCTTACGGTCCACATCACAACGCCTTCCGGCCCATATCATATATGCCTCCTGGCCCATAACATAATGCCTTCCGGCCCATATCAAGCATACCATACATAGCACATATAAACGATTAACTTATCATACACAGTACATATATCTCATAACATATCCGACCTTCCGGTCACACAGTCAAACCTTCCGGGTACAGTATAGTGAGAAGACTCACCTCGTGGAAAGTCTAAGATCTCGCGTCCTTGCTATCACCGAATCCCAATGACAACTCTACCTCGCCTAAACATAAAAATATCATTTAATACACAAAGACTTCCACCACTAAGACTTTACCCCTTATCATCATTCCTCAGAGGGTAAAAGACCATTTTACCCTTCCTTGACCTAATGTCCTCATGTTGACCAAAACCCTAAAAGTCAACTCTGAGAGTACGCGGGGCGTACATCGCCAATCCCCTGGATCGGGGTCTCCACCCAGTACGCTGCACGTACTGGAAGTTACGCCCATCGTAACCATCAGAATCCCACACTCTTCATTTCTGGTCTTAATCGGTTAAGCCATTACTCCAACTTCTAGATTCGACTCTTTTAGTGTGTCTAAACCTATAAAGTCGAGACCTTTAAGCCTTGGCATGGCTGTAAAGGCTCCAACATCACATAACAACATTCTATTCCAACTCAAGGACCTAGATCTCATGCATGGTGCAATATCCACGTCCAAGATGCCATTTTTATGAGTCCACAACTCCAATAGATCAGAAATATGAAGTATCTAAGCTTATGGAGGCCATTTTCACAAAAAGTCTCCACCTTTGGGACTTAAACCCTAGAAATGATACCTTAAGCATACAACACGAACCAAGTGACAAGATCCGAACTTTTTACCTGATAATGAAGCTTTAACCCTTGCAAAGCTCAGATCTACACTTGAGCACCACTTCTAGCCTTTCCAATAAGCTCTTCTTCTCCTTTGCAACCTTGGAATGGCACCACCAAGCTTAGAATACACACATAATGGCTTAAGAACGAAGGCACACACTATTTAGGGTTTCACTCTGAGGGATGGTGGCTGAGAAGTCCAGCCACACCTTCCTTTTATAGCACTCCAAAGGAATTAGGGTTTTTAGGTCTGGGTAAGTTACGCCATGCGTAACCTTGGGTACGCCCAGCGTACCTGAGGGTGAACGCGTCCAAATGAGGCGCGCGAGTATGCGCAGCGTACACCTTGTACGCCCAGCGTACTCGCTCATCATGAAAACCCTAAATTACCAACTTAACCAAGATGCAGGGCCAAACGAAGAATACCTGGATTTCGGGCTGTTACATTTGCTTTATTCATTTCCTTTTTGCGTATCCATATCATATATGTTTGTGTAATATACAATATTAATACTCTAATATATAAAATAAAATTAAAAAAATTGTATGTAACATTAATAAACCGCTATACCACTGTGATAACCGTGATTTCAAATAGCGGTCTATGACCGCTATTGAAATTTTGACCGCGATATCTGCATAGTTCGTACATAATAATTTTTTTTTCATACACACTAATTTGTGCATTAAAATGTCCATAAAGCATAAATTGTTATGTATGCATAAAAATTGTTATATACAAATCATTTTTTTTATTGGATGAGGATTATATAGGCTTTGTTTTAGCATTGTTAGTTTTTGTAACAATCTTTGATTTGAAATTTTAAAATTTTAAAGACTTTGTATTTAAGGTTTGGATGATATTTCTGGTTTGATTGTTTGGTTAGACTTGTTAGATAATGATGGTGTGTTCTAAGTTTTGTAAAACCGAACTTTAGAATAACTATCCACAAAAAAATTAAATAAATAAAAAATATTGATTAAATCCTCAACTAATTGTTAATATGTTAAGCTACTAGGTTTAAATCCATGGAAATCTTGATTGATAAAAAAAAACATAGTATGTTTAGATATTCTATTATATTAAATGATAAGTTTGTACTATGTTTTGAATATAAAAGCATAAATATATACATTTGAGTATAATGTAGTAGGCCGTTGACAAAGTAAAACCATATTTAAGCTTTAAAAGCATAATCATTAATCATAGGTTGCAAAATTTGCAAAAAACATGTATAATAAATAAAATCATAGTATTAAAAAGAATTGAACGATAGTGATTCTTGATTCTTATGTATTTACATATTAATGGATGGTAATTTGGTGAAGTTCCATTACATATGTAAATTGAGAGATATAAATAGAAGGACAAATTTACAATAAATAAATATTCAAAATAGAAAAAATTAATCAATATTTCTCAAAAAAAAATTATATGTATCAATTAAGGAATAATTTGAGTATTCAACGATAACTGCAACTAAAATATTGCATTTACATAATTATGACAATATTGATTACTAATTATGTGATTGATAACCCTTTCATAGGTATTTATTTTCTTTATTTACTGGGACATATTATTTTTATTAAATTAAATATCGCATAACTTGATACCATTATAGATTTTTTTTATTAACTTTGATAAATATAATATATTGAATGAACGTTCCTAAATTAAACATAAATGCATAATTTATCAAGAATATGTTTATCAAACAATTAATGAAAATCAATTCCTTACTTTCCATAATATAACATCAAAATGCTTTAAGGATCAATATTTAAAATATTATAACTTATATCCCACAGAATTTGTAACAATCATTTGAAGGATATCATTGAATTTACATGCACAACAACACACACACACACACACACATATATATATATATATATATATATATATATATATATATATATATATATATAATTATTAGCTTATAACACGTGGAAACCACGGTTACAAAATTAATTAAATTTTCATAATAAAAACTTAAAATTATTAATCAATTATTTTAAATAAATTATTAATTAAAAATATTTTTTTAGTTATATAAAATTATAATCGTTGATTTAAATAAGTACGTAACCTTATAATTTGTATTAATTTTATTTTAACTTTTATTTGAATGTTATTTAATTTAATGTAATTAGAGTGGAAATTTAAATTTTAAAATTTTAAATTGATAATAAATAAACTGACATATGACATGACATTAATTATGAGGCCTAATAAGGTGGCACATGGAAAAAAGACAATAAACCTATTATTTTATTAAAATAGGGATATATACAATCACATAAATAAACGACATAAATACTAACAAATAAAAAAATTAATCCTTTTAAAAAAATGGTCCATGTTTTAAAAAATGGTCCTTGTTTAAAAATATGTAAAATGTGTCTCTTTTAAAAGAAATATAGAAAAGGTCCATGTTCGTAAAGTAGAATGATATAAATGACATTTTACAGAAAGTAGGATGCTATTAAAAAATATTTTAATTTTAATTTTCCGGTCCATGTTCGAAATGGATTGTTATTTATTACAAACAAACAAAATATGTTGCTAATTATAGGATTTTATCATGAAATACACACAAATAGTCATATACTTACTCACACATACAGTCACATACATACTCACATACACTAAATGTAACGTTCCGAAAATCCAAGGTTAAAATTTTCATTTTTAAAAAAATAAACATACAACGAGTTGTTCCAAAACCGATCAAAGTGAACATATTATTTAAAAATATGAGTAATATCATTAATTGCCAATGCGGAAAACTTTGGGGATGCTGTGCAATCACGTCAGACCATTCCCTTTCTGTCACACCCTTGAACCAGGACGGTGAAAACGTCTGGGGACGGATGACGTCATTGTACAATATCATAAGAATAGAATATGAATGAAACATAACATTCCAAGCGACATACATTAAAAATACACACTTACATAGTTTACATTTTGTACTTGTGCATCATCAATTACACAAAAGTGACAAGAAGTAAAATTTCATTAAGTTACACCACTTGATCTCATAGCATAGCTGATTACCTGTTATTGGTTCACTGAGAATACAAGTCGTTTTGAAAAGCGTCAACTAAAAAGTTGGTGAGTTCATAAACATTTTTGTATAAAAATGGTTTTGCACTTGTTTAGAATAGTTCTCGTAGTACTTTCAGAAAATTCGATATTTTCTATGAAAATTATTTGTAGGTCTCGTTCGAAAACTGTGAATATATGCATGCATGTCTTTTGTTTTCTTTTGTTTGTAAAAGTAAAGCGTAGGTTCCCAAAAAAACCAATATTTTCTGATGTATGAAAACTGTAGTCTTAAACCCTAAAACTAGAAGTGTAAGCGACTGAATACTTAAAAATGATATGCAGTTTTATATTTTAATAAAAACGGTGAAGTGTAAGCTTCCCTTAAACCAAAATCGTATCGTTAATCCCTATGTGAGTCATTATAACCATGCTTGATGTCACTGATATGCCTATCATGATGTTCTTCAGGCGTCAGTTTCGGTAAGATATTTGTCACCCTAGACTGGCATCGTCTAGTTGTAGCGAACAGCTCAGGTGTAGGGGTGTCAATTCCCGTATAGATCTATACACAATTAGCTCGCTCTCCCTCTAGGAGACTCTGGTTATAACTATAAGACATACAGTGTACGCTAGGTAAGTACTATGAAGGAAAGTCTCACAAGAGCCTTAACAGATTTACACGAACTTTGACTCCCGTTATCGAATAATGAAAATGACTTTGCTAGTGTAAATTTATGACTGAAGTTTTATGACATGCGTTTTATAGTTTTATGACATACAACTTATTACTCATGCTTTGACAGCTTTATGATAGATAGATCATGACATACAAATCTTTCTGTCATGAATTCTGTTTTGTATACCATTTTGGTTAAATTAATTATAATACTTTTTTATATATAATCATCAGTGAAAATATCTAATTGTAACATAAGTTGTGAAAATAGCATAATATCTTCGATTTTTAAGCCATCAAAATAGTGATAATATAGTTACAACTATTTTACTAATAAAATTATTTTAAGTAAAATATCAAGCTTTGAAAGTTTTCTAACACATCATATCCGGTTGGAAAGTTTTGTAACACACAATATTTTATTTTGTTTTTTATTTCCAATAAGTCACGGTTTTTACAGAAACGCGTATAATCGCCTTGAAATTTATTATGTTCTAATATTTGTGTAAAGTATAAGAGTTAAAAATGCATAAGCCTAAGAGTTAAACATGTTTGAGCACAATACCCATATCTTTGCCATTTTTTAGTGTACAACATGACCGTAAAACTTTTATAACACTAAGATGTTATCAACATTTACTTTATGAATTTACACATGCTAAGGACCATTTTATTCAAGTTTTTGTTCCATTTTTAACCCATAACCAAGATGTATGCAGTTACCCAAAGGTTAAACACATAAAAACAATGGTACATGAAATTATCCAATGGTTAAACACATAAACACAAAGGTACATGCAATTATCCAATGATTAAACAAAACTTGACTTGTATTCCCCCCCCCCTCGAAAACATGAAAAATACAAAAAACATGGGGGTATGAAGCTCACCTTGAAGATTTCGAGTGGTAGAAGAAGAAGAAAGAAGTTGTGTAGTTTGAGGAGATTCTCGAAAATAGAGGATCTTCTATGAAGCTATACATGAAAATAGGGGTGTAAATGGTATGATCCTAGCATAAACATGTGTAAAAAATCTTAAGTATTACTAGAAACTTACCAAGTTCTTACGAGTTGTTGGAAGAAATCCCTTGGTGGTGGCACACACAAGAAATGAAAGAGAGATGAGAGAGTCGTGTGAGTGAAGTTGGAAGTAAAGTGTTTGGTGTGTGTATGTGTGTGATCGGCCAAACATAAGAGATGGGGGGGGGACTTTGTTTTATTGTATGTTTGCATGGGAGTATGTTGGTTAATGGCCTAGTTGCATGTTGAACAAAAATGAGGTGGCAACTCATTTTTCCCATTCCTTTTTCCTTTTTTTTTGTTCAACCCTAACCGAACCCTATAAGGTTTTCGGTCCTAAAGGCTTTTAAACAGGTTTTCAGCCCAATAAGATGTGTATGGCTTTTGGATTTATTTGGGCCCAATAAGAGTGTTTTCGGTCCAATGGAAGGCCCAAAATAAGTTTTCGGCCCAATAAGGCCCAAGGAAAGAGTTTTCGGCCCAATAGGGTGTTTGGCCGAGGATTCTTTGTTGGGATTTGAGCATTCTAACACTCTTAAGTGTACATGCAACCCTAAATACCTTGGATCTATGTTTTCTCTATTATACATGCAAATATGAATATTCCAAGGTATTATCCTAACTAGCATACAATCTTTTGATACTTGGGTAATAAAATGGATAGAATATATACCTTGTTGATGTAGCTTGACTCCATGAAACTTGAGAGCCTAGTGCCCCAAATGTAACACCTCAAATGGTTCACATAACATCACCAACACATGGAATAATCATGAGGAGAAGACACTCCGTGCTCAAATCGGCTAGCCTTCATATATGTGTCACTAGTGCCAATTTCTTAAGGAAAAAGGGTCCTTATATAGTATGCACATTAGGGTTACACCATGTAACACCCATGACTTTAGCCATTCCTTATGCTCCATGGGTTTTAACCTCCATGGAGTATCCATGGGTCACCACATGGGTTAAACCCAACATAAGGAATCATGGATCGTAAGCCCACATATATAAGAATGAATGATTTACACAATCAATCCCCATATATTTAATTCTTGATCAATACTAATTAAATAAAATGATTTCATATTAATATATTAGAACTTATAATATATTAATATGTCACAAATGTCTTCTTCTCATAAAAGGTCTATCCAAGTGTTCCGATGCCATGCAACCTAAATGGACCATGTCGGGTCGAGTCAAGTCTTAGAAATTATAGTTATGGACTTAGACAATAATCCAACAATCTCACACTTGGATAAGTCTAAAACTATTATTGAGTATGAGTTGAAGAACCAACTGGAAATCGTAGCTCTCAAAAGCCGATGTCGAACTCTGACCTTATCGATGAACTCTAACCTTTGTCAATGACTTGTCCATTAGATAAGGGATCATATATTCCTCCATTCTAGATATCATATGGACTGAGACATGGATTATAAATAATTCTCTCTGTCAATTTGTTGTTTCCCGATTTCCGATTCATGATGACTGACTGATTGAACACATCAAATCAGTCCTGGCTTGGCCAAGCACTCACATGTATCACCATTCAATCATCGAGGGGCCAATAAATATCGCTTTTATCCTGAACGTAAAAGGAATGGATAAACTTCAACTCATATGGCTTATTCTATTACTTGTTGAATCATACACAAAGGCACGTTTTATAATATCGAGTTACCAATGCGTTTTCGTGCAATCAATGTATAACCAACTCATAGTAACAACTCATATCTCTAGGTTTGAATAATATATGATATTATCATCTCATGATCACTTGTGATTAAATCCATGAAGTGATTCCAATGAGCGTGGGTTGAATCCAATACTTAGTACTTATGAGCACTCATGAGTGTTGTAGCACCACTTTGTCCAACATCTTAGACCTCTACAAGCCAAACCATGACAGTCTTGATTCATATCTACTTCCAACATATGACTGAGTGTGGATGGTTTGAATAACTTAGTCATTTGGGAAGAGTGACTTCGTTTATTCTGGAAGTCAAAACATGCAAAATGAAACACAAGAATAATTGAATCTAATATGGTATCAAAACCTATGAATATAAATAAAACACTTTTTATTTATCACCATACTTATTACTCATTATTCATTGTTTCAGTTTTATCAACTTTATACTTGAATTAAAAACACTAGTTGTCCCATGCTCCAAGCATGTACACTATGTTTTTCTAAACAATAGCTTTGCCATACACATAAGTATGCACTCTATGTTTGTCTATGATCCTTCCTTTCTGAAATAAACCAATTGAACACAATTTCAATGATTCTATTTTCACACTCCCAAATCCTTATCGAAAATGTAAGAATTCCAAATTCCTATCATTTATCGAAATCTGTTAGATTCTAAACTTATATGCATTGATCCTCTTGTAATGATTATGCACAAAGTCACGAAGACTTGTCAATAGACATTACATAGTATTCCAATGGAGATCAACTCCATGGAAACATCCTTCTTGCATTAAGTTTTCCTAATCTTACACAAATTGAACAACTTCCACCTATGGAATCATTTCCATATTCCCATTTTGACTATCACTTCTGAACAAGAGTTGCCTTTTTTCAGAATATGTCAATATGGTCCTTCCAAAAATTAAGATTATACTTCCAACTGTCCCTGAGCAACCAATCTTTGGTAAACCTCAGATTATCGTCGACAATTGCTTAATCATTTTAGTCATATCCAATTCTAGACCTTTTCCCTTCTTAATGCCCCAGGCATTTGGAAAATTTTAGAAAGGATGAATATTATAGCACATGCAATCGATCCTGTACCCAAAGCAAATGGGACATGATTCATGATGTCTCACATAAAGACATGATTCTAGACTAGTCTTTTTCTACCATATTTTTTATTTTCCATGTTCTCAAAATTTGACTATGAAGAGGGATGCCGTAATCATAATCGAATTTTAAGAACGCAATATATAGAGTTTTCTTAAGTTGAACCAAACCAACATAAAATTCATATATATATATATATATATATATATATATATATATATATGTATATATACATTCTTGACTAAAGATGATTAAAATCTTAATCTAAGCTTTTAGAATTGAAATGAAGTATACTTTCCTTTCCCTTAATTATAGCAAAACAACTTTTCAACCCCTGCAACTCCACGAATCGAAACTTTTGTTTTCTATAATTAACATTGCTAACTTGCGACCTTTATCATAATTATCATGCTCCCACTAACATGGTGATTATTAGCATAACACTGATGCTCCCACTAGCTTTGACATGTACTTAGAAATCAGCTGGACTTCTGGAAGTCAATACTTTACTGACTTTCTTACCAAAGTTCAGATTTCTGAGACGAGATTGCCTTGATAAGACTTTATCAAAATCATACACCTTATCTTAGATAGCTCACAAGTGTGTCTAAACAATTTTAGAACTATGAAAAGGGATGTCGTAATCATAGTCTCAATTGTTTAGATCTTTGCTATCTGCTTCAAATATACTTGGTGGAAGTGTTTCCTCACCATCATTTTCATGAATCGGAGAGAAACCTTATGACACTTAGATTTTATGGTGTATGTGTTCTTATCCATGTGAATTGTCTAAACCATAGTCACAAGACAAGGATAATGACAAATCTAAACTCATATGGACTGAACTCAATCTTAATTTCTTGCCACCTCGCAGCTCAAGGGCCTGCCATTGCTTCCAAGTTGTTATGCAACCAATTGAGAACTCTAAGAACTCATATGCAAAGCCAAATTTATCTGGAATGGGCGCAAAAATAGAAATATGTCAACACGATAGGTTATAAACCTCATGTCGTGTGCTAATGTTAAACTATAGGTTTTTATTCTTGATTAGATCTCGAAATTCTTCCAGGATCTTTAAGACTCCCACTATCCTCTTGACACATAAGACTCACTTGCCAAATATTCAAGATATAGTTTGGATTCTTTATCAAGACAAACACTACACACAATTGGTCTTAGTTGGTCTTTGTTTTATACAAAACATCCCAACTTACCAATTTCAAATGTACAAGAGTAGGATACTTCTACTCTTACATTTGACTAGTGTTAAGAAACCTTCCTTTAAGATATGTCACTCAAGTTACAATCTTGGAGCATGAATCTAAGAATTGTTTTTGGAACAAGGTATTAATCACCTTCTTGATTTGACCACTTCAACAATTCATAGCTCCTCTTCTTAGTTATCAGAAAGCACTTATAGGATGAATTGTGATAAGGTCTCCTAATCATTAAGATGATCATATAACATGATACTAAAGTACTCTCCAATCTTTTCAGATTTGAGAAACTTTTATCCTTCTACCTAATTTGATTCTTCTCATTCGTTCTGCCATACATCAATTTTTTTTATCAATGTATCAGAATTACACTTGAACTTGTAAGTGTAACCATATTTACTAAACTTTAGTAAATCATGACGAATAGTCTTATAGATATTTTGTGGTGCACTTGATCAGTGCACACGAATGTGTACTCGATCCTTTAGTCCTTTACTTGACTCACATATTAATGTGAACAAGGAACTAGTCTTAATTTTCCAAAGCTGAAAGTTCTCATTCATCAAACTATACAACTTGTATGATTCCAAGTTTCTATCCAACTGAAAACTTGGGTGATGAGAAGCTTTCCTTATTTGGTAAATTTAGACACTACCACAAACGAAAGAATCAAAATCAAATTTCCATTACTGCTAGAAACATATAAAGATTATTTTTCAATTAAAGTCATTGCAAGGAGATATAAACTAAACTAAAATCAAAATTTTATTTATTTATAAAATGCGGAAAAAACTTTTCCCTTACAATGCAGCTTTAATTGAAAACTATGCTATTACATATTTCCTAGCAATCTATCATAACTCCTAAGAGTAGCTCAAGAATTCGATCTTCAATCAAGCGATATAAATCCGTCTTCGCGGTCAGATTCAACATACTCTTTCTTTAAGTTTCTTTCACTTTTCCTTTGATTCTTAAAACATCAGCATGTGACCCAGTCACATCATGTAATAAGAATCTCATAATAGAAACTTAATTGAGTTAGATAGTGGACTTTACCTGAAGCAGAGTCAAACTTATTGACTTTACCAGCCTTATGATCTTTCAGGTAAATTTGGTAGCTTCGCAACCAATGCCCTTTCCTTTTGGCAATAGAAACATATGGAACCTTTAGGAAATGGACATGGGACAATATCAGACTTAGCCTTTCTCCTACCATGTGGTCAACCGAGTTGACTATGGCCAATCCCTTTCCATTGGGAAGAGAAAGCTTTTACTGGGTATCCAATGCAACCATTGTTAATATCCATTGAAGGTTTGGAAAGTTGATCTACTAGTCAAATTTGCTTTACCAAAGCTCCAAATCATTACTGATTTAGAGTACCAAGCAAATAGATAAGATCATTAAAGGTCATGTCATAGTCTATTTCATAGTAATCCCAAAGGTAACTCACTATGTGACTTAGAAAGTGATTGAACATCCATATTTGTTAAGACTTTGACACCCAAATCTCCCAGCTTGTCAATATGTGACTTCATCTCCAAGATGTGAGCACACATAGACCTTGCTTTCCAATAGGGCTTGAGTGACCTTGAACTTGTGGGTTAGGGAGTATAATTGGAGGAGGTGGAGGAAGTAAAGTTCCAAGAGATTTGGGAAGATCATAGATGTCTTAACTAGACATCTTTTGGGAGATATTCGAGATAGTTGATTTAAAGTCCTTAATAAAACACCCAATATGAAATATTAAGGCTAGGACCCAACACAATATTTTATAATGTGACATCCTCTAATTTCTCGGCCAGAAAACACCGATTTAATTTATGCTTTTTAAAATAAAATCAAAGAAATCTTTTTAAAAGGTGTTGCGAAATTTGTTCCCAAAACAAAACATGATAAAAGTTTATCAAAACCATCTTTAAGAAATGTATAGTTTCATTTCATATCAAAACCTCGGGATATCATGTTCCCATACAGATCAAAAGCATAAACAAGACATTATAAGCCTTTCAACAGTTATTTACAACTACTGGCCTATAATCCAAAAATCTCTCATCGTCCTCCAACTATGCTCGGGGTCCACTACCTGTATTCATAAAACTGAGTGGGTCAGGCTTGGGAGCCTGGTGAGCATATAGGGTTTTCAACCCACATTAATAATATACTTATCAAGTTCACCAATCAACAATAACTCTGATTACTCATTCCCGTTGTCCTCACCTTACGCCCCTAAACACCTATCATAAGGGACCTAGCCTAAGGAATATCATCGGGATGGACACTACTGCTAAGGGGTTTCCTCAGCCATAAATGTCCTAAAGGCAACCATGAGGGGGACGGATTACGCCAATGAACATTTAATTCATCAACACCTACAAGTTGCGAACCTGCTAGTGTTCCACTAGACTGTCTAGAAAAGTCTGTGGTCTTCATCTATACTCCGCTAGATAACTATAACAACAACAACAACATCGAGGCCTCTCACCATTTTAACAAACATCAACTATTTCATCTACCCATGTTCTACCCAACATATTTTGTAGATAAAAAGCATATATAGTTTAAAACTTGTATAAAACATCAACTCAACAGCCACCTCAAATAAACAATTAACATATTTACACGTAACACGTATTTCAAGGTAAATACGTCATATCTATGTGTAAATTGAAAATAACTACACACTCACATGTTTTGATGAAAATCAGGCAGCAATTCGTTTCCTAAAACTGTCACACCTCGAAAACCAAAGGCGGAAACGTTTCCAGGGTTGACTCCAAGTTGAGTATCAAATCCAATGCACATAGTAAAGCAGTAATCACAAAACATTACATTACATAATATTGTTTACATATGTTTGCAAGTAAAGTTGTACAAGTATTTATGCATATATGATATGAACAAAAGTAAACACGAGTCTTCGGGACGCTCCGTCTTCTACAAAAGGTTGCAATGTACATGTCTATCTCTGACCAGAGAATACAAGGAGTTTGAAAATCAACATAAAGCTGGTAAGTTCATAAGCGGTTTAGTTTAAAAGAATGAGTTCCTTTGTTTTCTGAAAAGTTGTTGTTCAAGAAAATCCCATGTTTTCTTATGAAACAGTTTGGTTATCCTTTGTACAATCTCGAAATCGTTGGTTATGTCTTTCCAGGTGTAACATCCGGATTTTACCAGGTATAATGTAAGTTTAATTGTGTTATATTGTGAGAGGGACTCGGCGAGTCGGGGCTCAGACTCACCGAGTAGGGACGCGGGATTGATCGAGGGTGCGCACTTGGACTCGGCGAGTCCAGGGTATGGACTCGGCGAGTCTGCGCTGTGTTATGAAACCCTAAATCTCCGGGTTTGTGGCCTATTTAAGGGGCCTTATGGCCGTCATTTGCGCTCACCCAACCCCCAGAGAGTGTCCCTAGAGTTCTTGAGCGTTTTGTGAAGGAAAGAGAGCCAATCTTGATCTTGTGTGTGTTGTTTAGCAAGAAGAAGGAGGCCCTAGGCAAGAGGAAGCAAAGGAGGTTGCTATTTCGTGGATTGGAGCTTGGATCATCACTCTAGAGGTATTATTTTCGGACCATTTTCTGTTTGGTGAAACTTGATGCAAGTTAGGGCTTAATATGATCATTTATGGGGTGATTTGGTGCCCTTTGGTTCCCTCTTTGAGTTGAGACCATGGATCTGGATCCATAGAGGTCCAGAGGGCCTCACTCATCAAGCTTTATGGGTGGAAATGGAGTCCTTGGCCTTGTGTTGAAGTAGTAGAGTCAAAAACATCATTTGTGATCATGTAGAGGTTATTTATGCATCAAGATTGTGACTTTACGTGCTAAATAAGCATGGGGGGACTGGATCTATGGATTAGTGGACTGGATCTGGCCTTTAGAGCAAGATTGAGTCAGTGCATGGCTCTGACTCGCCGAGTCCGAAGAACAGACTCGGCGAGTAGCTTGAATGCTGCACGACCACTCAGCGAGTGGCCTCGCCGAGTTGGGATGAGTGAACTCAGTGGGTCAAGGGGGAGTCAGGATGGACAGGTGGACCGAGTCAAACCGGACTCGCCGAGTTGTTCTTGAGACTCGGCGAGTTGAGTCGTGGTGGCCCCACAACTCGTGCCAGGTGGAGCTCGTCGAGTTGGGAGGGGATGCTCGACGTGTCAAGAGAGGATTCCAGGGAAATTGGTGAATGCGCTCAGACTCGCCGAGTCGCTATAGTGCACTCGCCGAGTCCGGTCAAGTTGACCGTTGACCAGTGTTGACCTAGATTGTCCTGTTATGGTATGGTCAACCCTAGTTGGGAAAGTGTTAATTAGAGATATATTGTGCTATAGGGGGACTTCAGCTCGGCAGATCAAGTGTTTAGCGATTTCAGGGTTACGGTTTACCGAGACACACGAGGTGAGTCTTCTCACTATACTTTACCTTGAGTAGGTAACCAGAGTTATGTGATAGAGTATTTGTATGCTATGTATGTTATGTGTTGTACTGCATTACTTTTATGTGTTTGATGCTGTGCATGTTTACAGAGTTAGAACCGGAAGGTTCACAGAGTTAGAACCTGAGGGTTCACAGAGTTTGGGTGCACGGACCCACAGAGTTATAGCCTCGAGTGGCTAATATGTGTTATATGCAGTATTTTGGGAAACTCACTAAGCCTTGTGCTTACAGTGTTGATGTTATTTGTTTCAGGTACTAGTGACGACCGTGGGAAGGCGCCGGCTTGATCCGTACACACACGTTTGGAGCTTGACATTTTGATCTTGGGATTTTGTAATATTTTGTTGAACAATTAAAAGGGGTTGTTTCTATGAATATTGATGGAATTATGTTTTTATAAAAATCGAAAATTTTGTTTGAAAAATTAGTGTTACACCAGGAAAATCCCATATTTTCCTTATAGTTTCAGTTATTCGTTTGATACTTTATTCGATTATGTGTTGATGTACTACCCAGGAAAATCCCATATTTTCCTATGTGTTGAGTTGTCTAATTGTATCTAGGTTTGTTACTGATTGTTATGCTATCCCAGGAAAATCCCATATTTTCCTATATGTTGAATTGTTTGTTCGTTTCTAAATTCGTTACTAATTGTTATGTTAACACAGGAAAATCCCATATTTTCCTATGTGTGGTGGTTGGCTCTTAAGTCTGATTTCGAAGTAATAGTAATTAACATGTGAGTAGTATTAGTTATGTGTTCTAAACCCTTAGTTATTCTACATTTGAATGACTATTATCTACTAACTTCGTTGTATTTTCTAATATTTGGAACCACACAGAAGCATATATTACATTATTTTCGAAGTTCTACTAAGTTCCAAATGAGTACAATTCGTTGTGTATTCGAAACTCTGTCAACATTCTGAGGCGGATATATTTGAAGCTCAGTAGAGGTTCAGAGGCGTATTTTCGTATTCATTTTCGAAACTTTGGTGACACTCAGAGGGTACATAAATTGTATAATCGAAGTCTAGTGTCAACCAAAGGCGTCACTTCGCATTCGTAGTCGGATTCGCATTCGCATTCGCATTCGTATTCGTAATCATATTCGTATTCGTATTCGTATTCGTACTAGGTTATATTCGTATTCGTATTCGTACTAGGTTATATTCGTATTCGTATTCATATTCGTACCAGGTTATATTCGTATTCGTATTCGTATTCGGTTATATTCGTATTCGAATTCGTATTCGTACTAAGTTATATTCGTATTTGTATTCGTACTAGGTTATATTCATATTCGTATTCGTATTCGGTTATATTCGTACTATTCATATTAGTATGATTTCTTTATAAAAGCAATCTAAATCAAAACACTTTTCAAAAGAAATCTATATTTAACCTGCAAATCGAAACATTAGTTATCTAAATCTTTGGAAACTAAGACATTTAGAAACTGAAACCATTAAGTTGAAAATCATTTTAAGTACAAAATACACTTGTACTTTTGCTTGTATTCCCCCTGAAAACAGTTAAAAACAGTGAAAAAGGGTAGGGGTATGAACTCACCGGACTAGAAACGTGACGATTTGGATGCTAAGAGTTGATCCGGGGCTTGTAAATACACGAGGTCCCTAAGCATAATGTAAAGATACACATTTGTATCTAATTAGGACTTATATTGATTATTTGATAGGGACAATTGTTTCTAATCGCGAAAACACCCCGATACAAGTGTTTGGAGGGACCCGGGTGACATTTAGGGACACATATAGTTAGGATATTGAATTGGGACATCAAAGGGACACTCCTTAAGGAGTGTACGGCCACAAGACCCATTCGCCATGAGTTTACGGCCGTAAACTCATGGTGGGGTCAATTATGGGCAAAAATGACTTCAAACACTTAGGGGAATTTTTCTAGGTTTGGTTCAAAGTCTTGGAATGGATTTTTAACATAAAAATGACACATTTATGGGCGTTTACGGCCTAGCATAGGCTCCTGGCCATAAACTCCTTAATACTCATGAAATTGGTGTTAATTGGTGCTAAAACAAATCACATGTGATTGCTAAAATTGCTTCAAGACCTTACATGCATTTGTATGAAATTTTGAAGGGGTTTTTGGAGTTTACGGCCAATGAGACCCCTCTCATGGCCGTAAACTCTCTTAAAGAGTAATTCCATGTGTTTTAATGCTAAAAAATTGTTTGTAAGGACTTCTAAAATTCATTCCAAGGCTTTAGGGGTGGTTTAAGGACATTTTAACATGTGTTTATGAGTTTACGGCCAAAGGCTATGTGCTTAGGCCGTAAACTCCTATATGTAGTGTGTTGGATGTGTTTAAGGTCTCCAAACCATTTTTAGATGATTCTAGGATTTACCACAAGGTCATTGGTTGAGTTTCAAGGCATTTGGACATGTTTAAAGGCACTTAATCCCCCTTTTTGAGGAGTTTACGGCCCAAGCACATGCCTTGGCCGTAACCTCTTGTTTTTCTCCCAAAAATCATGTTTAAAGTGTCCAAATGCTAAAACCATTATTCTACAAGTCATATCTAAGTCTTGTTTGTGATTTGAAAGGGTTTAAGGGCATGGAAACCCCATATATATGAGTTTACGGCCCAAGCATGTGCCTTGGCCATAAACTC
Source organism: Lactuca serriola (assembly GCF_051521515.1). NCBI lineage: Eukaryota > Viridiplantae > Streptophyta > Magnoliopsida > Asterales > Asteraceae > Lactuca > Lactuca serriola. The sequence goes on along the minus strand of NC_136410.1, from coordinate 164,284,471 downwards.
CTTCAAATCCATCAAAAACTATGTTTTAAATGTTATAAGTCCTTTCCATTAAGCCGTTAAGCCATATCTAAAGTCCAATAGTGCTTAGGAGGGGTTTTAGGGCTTAAAAACCCACTTATTATGAGTTTACGGCCTAAGCATATTCCATGGCCGTAAACTCATATACAAGGCCTTAAATCATGATTCAATCTCGAATTTTAAGGTTAAAGATGCTATACATTATGGTTAGGAAGGTACCTTAGAGATTTGAGGCCTTAAAATTGAGTTTTGGACCCTTAAACTTTGGATTTAGGAGAGAGGTTAGAGAGAGAGAGAGAGTAGAGAGAGAAGGAAAAAGCTTCAAATGGGTGCTAAAACACGTTTATATAGGTCCTAAAACTTGGACACGGTGGAATTCTACCCGATACCGACGTTAAACGCGGCTTTTGGTCGCACCCGATTAAGTTACCGTCGCTCGGCGGGGGCGTTTCTAAAACGTATGAAATAATTATTTTTGGGCTAATTACGTGAGTTCCTGAGTGGTTTAGACACTCATTAAATTATAATAAACATATAAGTTTAAATAATTAACCGAAAGTGAAAACGGAACGAATTTGATAACGGCGAATTTTTCGGGTAGAACGGGTTTTGGCGACGAAAAACTTCGGGTTGTTACATTATCCCCCCGTTAGAGGGAATTTCGTCCCGAAATTCAAAGAATAAGATATAGATCATGAATTTGGAATGAGACACGAATGGATTTGTTGCCTCGGATCTTCACTTTCTCAAGTGGAATCGGGTCTCTACTGGGCGTTCTAGTGAATTTTCACTATCGGGACGTGTCCTTGTTTCGTACCTTGACTCTCTCTCAATCTATGTTATCAATTGGTTTTCTTATGGAAGTTCCAACCCTGGACGACTTCGGTTTCCTCAAGGAATCACTAGGGTTTCTTTGGGTAGAAGCTTCTAAGGATTCGAGACATGATGTACTGGATAAATGTTAACAAGCTCTAAGAGCATCCGAACCCTGAAGATTGCAGAATCAATCTCTACGAAGATCTCGGAAAATCTGAAGTGGGACTGAACTTTAGACGTTCGAATGAAATTCCCGGAAACTCTTCGGGACAGACATTTAGTAGAAAGAGCTACTAACTTCCCGTTTCTCAATGATCACAGAAACGAGGGATGTGTGGTAATTCGTATCATGAAACCTTTTGAGTTTTAAATCATGAAACAATAAGAAGGTTTGATGCCAAAGATCATGAGAGTTAGGTCGGGGAGAAGATATAGACAGGCGACCCTCTCGAAACCAAGATAACAACATGAATGAGGCCCAGTCATTCCATGTTAAAGTTAGCATCAAAGCATTTCCATGAAAGGTTTACCTTTAGATCAAATAGAAAGGGATAATCATCCGAATTGAGGATACGATCTAAGGGTATGGCGTTAACGTTTTCTTTCTCACTGGTTGGTCACCTCGACGGTGCACGTCTCGATTACTAACGAAGGATTTAGTTTAGAAAGATGTTTGAATGAATGACTAGCAAATTCTTACGGCATTAGAATCGAAAAGGATTACAGGCACAAGATTCATCAAGGAGAAATATACCTGTGGCAACGGTGGGGTCGGTGATTGTTCTTTCCTGTCCCAAAGTTAGGACTCTCCCGGTGTTGCCAGATGCTACTGTCTTTGGACAGTTTCGCTTATAGTGCCTGACCTCTCCACAGCTGTAGCAGGTTTGACCGATACCAGCTCCGGAAGCTTGACTAGTTGATGGAGTTGGGGTTTTGCAGGTTCGTGCGAGGTGACCTTCCTGGCCACAATTTCTACAGAACTTTGCACGATGGGAGGGATGCGATGGTGATAGTTACATCGGTCACACCATGGGAGGGTACCGACATATCCGGTAACAGGTACTTGAGATGTGGAATTGACAACAGAAACAACAGCAGGAATAGTGGCAGTGTGGACCGCCACTATTTGCTGTTTCTTTGAGGGTTCTGGGGAAGATTGACTCTTCTTCTTCTTTTTCCAAAACTTTCTTTTCTCGCCATTCTTTTCTGTCGACTCGGGAGTGGCGTCTGCTTCTTCTTGGTCATCATTGTGATCGATCAAAGTTTGTGCCAGACACTTGGCGATGTCATAGGTATCTGGTTTTGCTGCAATAACGTTCCCTTTGGTCGGCTGGGTTAATCCCCAAATGAACCTTTCTACCTTCTTGCTTTCCGGGGTAACCATTCCCGGACAAAGAAGTGCTAAGTCATCGAACCTTGAAGTGTAAGAGGTGATATCAGAACCTTTCATCTTCAGGTTCCACAGCTCATGTTCTAGTTTCTGGATTTCACCCCAAGGGCAATACTCCGTACGTAGTAGTTCCTTCATAACTTCCCATCCCATAGCATTGGCTATAGGTAAAGTCAGGGATTTGACTCGGCCGTTCCACCAAGTCAAGGCCTTATCGGTGAGCGTATAGGCGGCAAATTTCACCTTATTAGATTCCGAACAGGCGCAAATCTCGAAGATAGATTCGATTTTCTCTAACCACCGAGTTAGAGCAATAACACCCCCTGTGCCATCGAAGAAGGTCGGTTTTGCGTTCATGAAGTCTTTATAGGAACACTCCTTCCGGTGTCCCTGAATACCTTCTGGATTTTGGTTTTGGGAGCCACCACCTGGACCATTAGGGTTTAGTTGAGGTAGGAGAGCTGATATAGTGGCAGAAATGGTTGCCCGAAGTGTTTCTAGATCGATTTGAATAGGAGGTGGTGGCGGTGGAGGGTTGTTGGTGTTCTTCGAGTTGGGTCTTTTCCTTGGAGGCATCTTGATCTAAAAAGATCAGGAAAGAGAGGATCATAAGTCCTCTGAATTGAATCAAGAGATATGGAACAGGGGATATCTCACCAAGACAGACATGGCATCATACTAAGTGATAAAGCAGAAAAGAGTTATTAAGACAGAACATTTTATCACTAGAGGAATGACCAAGGAACAACGCGTATACTAGGACTTCTACAAAGGATCGGCTCGAGAAATACTCCCTTAGTATTTCATGGTTCGCTGCAGCGACGACTCGTTGTTTGGGATATTGGGTAAGTTTTAGGCATGCTGCGTACCACAGTCACTCCCACACACATGTGGGCCGTGTCTCGAATGAATATAGTTGGCCAGGCTATATTGACCCTAGACACGACTACATAACTGCCCAGGTTTAACCGCAGTGTACAACACCCATTTACTAATGTTTTGTTCTACTTGTAGTTATGGATTTTGACGATTCGGTATACTTGTATACTTTTGAAAATACTTATAGTTTTGAAGATACTTTTAATTCAGAGCACTGAGGCCCTTTAGTGTTTATAGTTTTATACCACGTAAGGTTTGGTATACTCCGTTCACTATAAACAAGGGCTCTGATACCAATCTGTCACACCCTGAAAACCAAAGGCGGAAACGTTTCCAGGGTTGACTCCAAGTTGAGTATCAAATCCAATGCACATAGTAAAGCAGTAATCACAAAACATTACATTACATAATATTGTTTACATATGTTTGCAAGTAAAGTTGTACAAGTATTTATGCATATATGATATGAACAAAAGTAAAGACGAGTCTTCGGGACGCTCCGTCTTCTCCAAAAGGTTGCGATGTACCTGTCTATCTCTGACCTGAGAATACAAGCAGTTTGAAAATCAACATAAAGCTGGTGAGTTCATAAGCGGTTTAGTTTAAAAGAATGAGTTCCTTTGTTTTCTGAAAAGTTGTTGTTCAAGAAAATCCCATATTTTCTTATGAAACAGTTTGGTTATCCTTTGTACAATCTCGAAATCGTTGGTTATGTCTTTCCAGGAAAATCCCATATTTTCCTTATAGTTTCAGTTATTCGTTTGATACTTTATTCGACTATGTGTTGATGTACTACCCAGGAAAATCCCATATTTTCCTATGTGTTGAGTTGTCTAATTGTATCTAGGTTTGTTACTGATTGTTATGCTATCCCAGGAAAATCCCATATTTTCCTATATGTTGAATTGTTTGTTCGTTTCTAAATTCGTTACTAATTGTTATGTTAACCCAGGAAAATCCCATATTTTCCTATGTGTGGTGGTTGGCTCTTAAGTCTGATTTCGAAGTAATAGTAATTAACATGTGAGTAGTATTAGTTATGTGTTCTAAACCCTTAGTTATTCTACATTTGAATGACTATTATCTACTAACTTCGTTGTATTTTCTAATATTTGGAACCACACAGAAGCGTATATTACATTATTTTCGAAGTTCTGCTAAGTTCCAAATGAGTACAATTCGTTGTGTATTCAAAACTCTGTCAACATTCTGAGTCGGATATATTTGAAGCTCAGTAGAGGTTCAGAGGCGTATTTTCGTATTCGTTTTCAAAACTCTGGTGACACTCAGAGGGTACATCAAATGTATAATCGAAGTCTAGTGTCAACCAAAGGCGTCACTTCGCATTCGTAGTCGGATTCGCATTCGTATTCGTATTCGTATTCGTACTAGGTTATATTCGTATTCGTATTCGTACTAGGTTATATTCGTATTCGTATTCGTACTAGGTTATATTCGTATTCGTATTCGGTTATATTCGTATTCGAATTCGTATTCGTACTAGGTTATATTCGTATTCGTATTCGTACTAGGTTATATTCATATTCGTATTCGTATTCGGTTATATTCGTATTCGTATTCGTACTATTCATATTAGTATGATTTCTTTATAAAAGCAATCTAAATCAAAACACTTTTCAAAAGAAATCTGTATTTAACCTGCAAATTGAAACATTAGTTATCTAAATCTTTGGAAACTAATACATTTAGAAACTAAAACCATTAAGTTGAAAATCATTTTAAGTACAAAATACACTTGTACTTTTGCTTGTATTCCCCCCTGAAAACAGTTAAAAACAGTGAAAAAGGGTAGGGGTATGAACTCATCGGACTAGAAACGTGACGATTTGGATGCTAAGAGTTGATCCGGGGCTTGTAAATACACGAGGTCCCTAAGTATAATGTAAAGATACACATTTGTATCTAATTAGGACTTAGATTGATTATTTGATAGGCACAATTGTTTCTAATCGCGAAAACACCCCGATACAAGTGTTTGGAGGGACCCGGGTGACATTTAGGGACACATATAGTTAGGATATTGAATTGGGACATCAAAGGGACACTCCTTAAGGAGTTTACGGCCACAAGACCCATTCCCCATGAGTTTACGGCCGTAAACTCATGGTGGGGTCAATTATCGGCAAAAATGACTTCAAACACTTAGGGGAATTTTTCTAGGTTTGGTTCAAAGTCTTGGAATGGATTTTTAACATAAAAATGACACATTTATGGGAGTTTACGGCCTAGCATAGGCTCCTGGCCGTAAACTCCTTAATACTCATGAAATTGGTGTTAATTGGTGCTAAAACAAATCACATGTGATTGCTAAAATTGCTTCAAGACCTTACATGCATTTGTATGAAATTTTGAAGGGGTTTTTGGAGTTTACGGCCAATGAGACCCCTCTCATGGCCGTAAACTCTCTTAAAGAGTAATTCCATTTGTTTTAATGTCAAAAACTTGTTTGTAAGGACTTCTAAAATTCATTCCAAGGCTTTAGGGGTGGTTTAAGGACATATTGACATGTGTTTATGAGTTTACGGCCAAAGGCTATGTGCTTAGGCCGTAAACTCCTATATGTAGTGTGTTTGATGTGTTTAAGGTCTCCAAACCATTTTTAGATGATTCTAGGATTTACCACAAGGTCATTAGTTGAGTTTCAAGGAATTTGGACATGTTTAAAGGCACTTAATCCCCCTTTTTGAGGAGTTTACGGCCCAATCACTTGCCTTGGCCGTAAACTCTTGTTTGTCCCCCAAAAATCATGTTTAAAGTGTCCAAATGTTAAAACCATTATTCTACAAGTCATATCTAAGCCTTGTTTGTGATTTGAAAGGGTTTAAGGGCATGAAAACCCCATATATATGAGTTTACGGCCCAAGCATGTGCCTTGTCCGTAAACTCCTTCAAATCCATCAAAAACTATGTTTTAAATGTATAAGTGCTTTCCATTAAGCCATTAAGCCATATCTAAAGTCCAATAGTGCTTAGGAGGGGTTTTAGGGCTTAAAAACCCACTTATTATGAGTTTACGGCCTAAGCATATTCCATGGCCGTAAACTCATATACAAGGCCTTAAATCATGGTTCAATCTCGAATTTGAAGGTTAAAGATGCTATACATTAAGGTTAGGAAGGTACCTTAGAGATTTGAGGCCTTAAAATTGAGTTTTGGACCCTTAAACTTTGGATTTAGGAGAGAGGTTAGAGAGAGAGTAGAGAGAGAAGGAAAAAGATTCAAATGGGTGCTAAACCACGTTTATATAGGTCCTAAAACTTGGACACGGTGGAATTCTACCCGATACCGACGTTAAACGCGGCTTTTGGTCGCACCCGATTAAGTTACCGTCGCCCGGCGGGAGCGTTTCTAAAACTTATGAAATAATTATTTTTGGGCTAATTACGTGAGTTCATGAGTGGGTTAGACACTCATTAAATTATAATAAACATGTAAGTTTAAATAATTAACCCAAAGTGAAAACGAAACGAATTTGATAACGGCGAATTTTTCGGGTAGAACGGGTTTTGGCGACGAAAAACTTCGGGTTGTTACAAAAACGATCGTTTCTAATAAAACCGGGAGTTTTAATGAGAAACCGGGCTCTGCAAAAGTCGGGCTTCGAAACCGAAAAGATAAATTTTCCGGGCTTCACGGGCACTTTGTGGCGTATTCTGGGGTTTACAATCGATACCGGGGATTCGGGGAAGGTTAAGGTGAAGAAAAGATGAAGAAAGGGGTGCTGATTGGACCGCGGACTCGTGACCCATGTGCGAGGCTTGGATTGGTTAGTAGCCTCGGTTCGGACAGATGCCTGCTTTGGATTGGGCTCCTCCTCAGTCGAATTAGAATCCGACGCGTGGCTTCACATGAATCAGCAGCTCGGATGACTCAGTAGGACACGTGGCACTCTTTCAGCGAAGGTGACGTGCCAAAATGTGACTACGCGAATTTTCTCGATTTTCACACCAAAACTTCTAAAATTCATAACTTTTGCATATGAGCTCCGTTTTTGACGTTCTTTATATGCACGTGTAGCTAAAATTAGGCTCTACAACTTCTGTTTAGACTTCTTCGGCTAATTTTGAATTTAATTTTATTATTATTATTTTTAACAAACCAGGACAGGAAATCCGTTAAAAATTCATAACTTCTTCATCCGATGTCCGTTTTCGTCAAACTTTTTACGGTTGTACTACTAATGACAATACCTTCAATTCTCTTTTAGGTTGTATCGGCTAAAAATCGTTCGATCTAAATTCGAGTTTATAGCTGTCTACTACTAAGCTGAAACTTCAAAACATCATAACTTCCTCATACGAAGTCAGATTTGGGTGTTCTTTTTATCGAACTTCTTGGTTTAACGAATATTACAACTTTCGTTTAGATCAATAAGGATAAAAAGTAGTTTATCAAAAACTCACTTTTTACGACATTCAACGCCGTGTTGGTTTTGTCGCGAAACTTCGACATGTCATAACTTCTTCGTATAACTCGGATTTTGGTATTCTTTATATCCCCGAAATCCTTGTTTCGACCACTACAACTTTATGTAAAGATATCAGACTTATATTACACTTTAATTTTGAAGCTTATTTTTATTCTCAATTAATTAAGCCATAATAATTAAGCATAAAACATGTAATTCACATAATATTCACATAATTCTTTTTCATTTCTTCAAAATGAGTTACAAAGGTTAACCTAGACTATCAACTCAATAGAAATTCCTAGGCTAGAAACACGAGTGTTACAATTCTCTCCCCCTTAGGATGATTCCGTCCCCGGAATCACATATCACCAAACAACTAGGGGTAGCGACTTATCATGTCACTCTCCTTTTCCCAAGTGAGATTTGGTCCATTCGTATGTTTCCAACGCACAAGCACTAAATCAACTATCTTGCGCCGCAACTTCATAGTCTTACGGTCAACGATTGCCTCAGGTTCTTTGATCAACCTCTTGTTTTCATCCAACCTTAACTCAGAAATCAGAATTATGTCAGGCACATCTCCCGTGAACTTTCTCAAATAACACACATGAAAGGTGTAATGAATACCCTCCTGTTCTTCCGGTAACTCTAGCTTGTAAGCTTGATTCCCGATCTTCTGAAGAACTTTGAACGGTCCAATAAACCTTGGACTCAACTTTCCTTGTTTGCCAAATCTTATTAGTCCCTTCCACGGTGAGACTTTAAGTAAAACCGAATCTCCAACTTCAAAGGTTATCGGTTGTCTTTTCTTGTCAGCATAACTCTTTTGTCGATCTTGAGCAGCTAAACATCCTTTCCCTTATCACTTTCAACTTTTCAGTAGTCTCATGGACTATTTCAGGTCCCATAAACTGCTTTTCTTCAGCTTCCAGCCAACATGATGGCGTTCGACACTTTTCCCCATACAAAGCGTGATAAGGTGCCATCTTAATGCTTGAGTGGAACTATTATTATAGGAGAATTCTACTAGAGGTAAGTGTTCATCCCAATTACCTTGGAATTCTAGGGTACATGCTCTCAGCATATCCTCCAATGTTTGAATCGTTCGTTCGCTCTGGCAATCGGTTTGCGGATGGTAAGCTGTACTCAAACACAACTTAGTACCCAATTCCTCTTGTAGACTCCTCCAAAACATTGAGGTAAAACGGCTGTCACGATCGGATACAATCATTAGCAGAACACCGTGAAGCCTTACAATTTCCTTCACGTAAGAATTCGCAAGTTTATCCATAGACCATTTCTCTTTGGCTGCTATGAAATGCGCACTCTTAGTGAAGCGATCAACGACCACCCAAATCATGTTGTGACCGATCCTTGTTCTGTGTAGTTTAGTCATAAAATCCATGGTGATGTCTTCTAATTTACTCATGGGTACGGGTAAAGGTTCTAAACTCCCATATGGTTTCTGATGTTGTGCCTTAACCCTAGCACAAGTTACACACTCGACCACATACTTAGCAACATCGAGCTTTATCGTCGGCCACCAGTAATAGGGTTATAGATCCCTATACATTTTTGTACTGCCAGGATGAATCGGGTACATGGTCTTGTGAGCTTCTTCCATCAGAAGATCTCTTACTCTGCCCGTCTTAGGTACCCAAATCCTATCTTGGAATACCTTCAACCCTTGGTTGTTTGTACCAAACACTAACGTTTTGCCCAAACATTCTTCCTTTCGGTCATTTTTCTCTAAAGCTTCCTCTTGAGCTTTATTTATACTTTCCAAAATTGTCAAGACAACTTCAATTCTCAATGCTCTTGGCCTTTTCTTTTCAAGGTTTACCTTCCGACTGAGAGCATCTGCAACAACATTTGCTTTACCAGGGTGGTAAAGTATCTCACAGTCCTAGTCCTTGAGTAACTCTAGCCAGCATCATTGCCTCATGTTCATTTCCTTCTGATTAAAGAGATATTGGAGACTCTTATGATCAGTGAAAAGTTTACACTTTGTCCCATAAAGATAATGCCTCCATATCTTTAAGGAAAATACTATCGCTGCCAACTCCAGATCATGAGTGGGGTAGTTATCTTCATGCTCCTTCAATTGCCTCGATGCATACGCTATCACCTTATCCCTTTGGGTCAGAACACAACCTAACCCAACTCCAGACGCATCACTATAAACTGCAAAGTCATCAACTCCTTCAGGCAACGAAAGAATCGATGCTTCACACAATCTATTCTTCAACTTCTCAAAGGCCTCCTTATGCTTCTCATTCCAAGCATAAGTAGCTCCTTTGTGGGTCAAAGCTGTTAATGGAGTAGCAATCGACGAAAAGCTTTGGATAAACCTTCGGTAATATCCAGCCAATCCTAAAAAGCTTCGAATCTCCGTAGGGCTTTTTGGTTGTTCCCACTTCATCACAGCTTCAATATTTGCTGGGTCAACCACTATTCCTTCTTGGTTAACCACATGACCTAAAAATTGGACTTCTTGAATCCAAAATTCACATTTTGGAGAACTTTGCATACAACTTCTCCTTTTTCAGGACTTCTAGCACTTCACGCAGATGCTTTTCATGCTCATGCTTGCTTTTCGAATAAATCAAGACATCGTCTATGAATACTATCACGGATTTATCTAAGAACGGTTTACAAACCCTATTCATCAAATCCATGAAAGCTGTTGGGGCATTGGTTAGTCCGAACGACATAACTAAAAATTCATAGTGTCCATATCTCGTTCTAAACGCAGTCTTTTCGATATCCTGCTCTCTCACCTTTAGTTGATGGTATCCCGACCTAAGATCGATCTTTGAGAAATAACTCGAACCTTGTAACTGGTCGAACAGGTCATCGATCCTCGGCAATGGGTACTTTTTCTTTATTTTCACTTTGTTCAGCTCTCTGTAATCGATGCACATTCTCATGCTCCCGTCTTTCTTCTTTACGAATAACACAGGGGATCCCCAGGGCGATGAACTAGGTCAAATGAAACCTTTTTCCAATACCTCCTGAAGTTGTGTCATAAGTTCTTTTAATTCCGTTGGTGCTAATAGATATGGTGCTTTTGCTATCGGTGTCGTTCCTGGTAACAAGTCGATACGAAATTCTACTTGTCGATCAGGGGGAAATCCGGGAATATCTTCGGGAAAGACTTCTGGATAATCACACACCACCGGAATATCCTGCACCTCCTTCTTCTCCTTCTTAGCATTGATCACGAATGCTAGATATGATGTACATCCCTTGGCCACACACTTTCTGGATTTCATTAGGGAAATGATTCTAGAGTTTACTCTGCGTTTGTCTCCGTACACCATCAATGACTCTTTCCCTGGCGGGTTTACTTTTACTATCTTCTTCCTACACATTATTTCGGCATCATTGGCGCTAAGCCAATCCATTCCTAAAGCTATGTCGAATCCATTTAACTCGATAGGCAATAATTCCTTGTGGAACTTATTCCCATCCAAGTCAATGAGGATGTTTTTAATATGATGGCTAATAGGTACAAACTTGCCACTAACAATCTCGACTAATAAAGCATTAACTAGCCTATCTACAGGAAAAGCTAGCTTTCTACCAAATTCATGCGATATAAAGGAGTAATTGGCTCCAGAATCAAACAAAATTTAGACAGGAAATTCGTTTACGAGAAAGGTACATGAAGCGACATCGGCTTCTTCTTTCGCAGCTTCGAGTGTCATCTGAAAGGCTCTCACCTTCAGCTTTGGTGGTAGATTGGGTTTTGCTGCGTCCTTCTTCTTCGGGCAATCCCTCAAAATATGCCCTTCTTCATTGCACCCAAAACATACGTTCTTATTGAAGGTGCATTCATTGGTATAATGCCCAAGCTTTCCATATTTGTAACAAGTAACTTCCACGCTGCACTTCCCAGCATGTTTCTTCTTACACTTGTCACACCACTTGGCTTCGGCTCCTCCTCCAAATTTTCTCGAACCAGTCTTCAAGAATTTGTTCTTTTTATTGGAACCTGAAGTTCCTTCAAAATTTCTCTTTTCTCCAACTTCAACCTTGCTGGTGGCTCTCCTTTTTATCATATCTTCAACAGACCTGGCAGCCCAGATAACTGCCTCCAAAGTAAGTGCCTGACGTACTGGCACCGCGTACTCCCATGGAAGTCCCTTTGCGTATTTGTCAATTTTTGCCAGCTCATCTAGGACAATACGCAAAGCAAACTCCATTTTATCTGTGAAGTTATTCGTTTACTTGTCAACGATCATACTCCCCTTCTGCAACATTAGAAATTGGTTTTCTAACTTAAGTACGTTTTGGGCCGAGCAGTACTTGCTCTTGAAGTGAAACAAGAACTCTACCCAAGTTATTTGCAGTGGCTCATTAGGGCTTAGGGTTTTCCCCAAAGTGCTCCACCATCGAGTAGCACTACCCCTGAACTGACGTACTGCAAACGTAGTTTGTAACTTGCCTTGGCAATCACAAGTCATGAAAGCCAATTCCATTTCCGAGATCCAGTCCATTACTATGATAGGATCTTCTTTTCCAGTGAAAGTCGATGGCTTGCAAGTCATAAAGTCCTTATACTTGCACCCATTTCTCTCCACTCTACCCCCGTGGTTATTCCTCCCAACCACAAGTGGATCAGTTTGACTAACAGATCTACTGTTGTTTCTTTCTTCAGATCGATCGTCATTCAATTCACGTTGTTCAACAGGAATTGAAGGTTCATCCCTGTTGTTCAACAATATTTGCCTCAATTCCTCCCTCTATGCAGCCAACATGGTCTGAATCATAGTTCGTACTCCGGCCATGGTGATGGGTTCGGGTGCAGCTCCTACTATAGGCACCTGTTCCACCACTTGGGGTTGAGGTTGTTAGTTTCTGTTTGCATTCCAGCTCCACTCCGAGTTCTTGCCATTACAATCCATATATCGAATAAGGCGAATTTAGGTCTTTATCCTTGTTAGACATGTCAATTCCTTTGTCACTCCGAAACGTTTACATGTTACTTCTAATCTCGTAATCATACGCTTAGAATCCTACACACATATGGTTTCCAGATCCGTTTGACAATAGACCATAGATCCAAACAAATAATGGCATTTATGGCAATGTATAGCATTTAGCACATAAAGGCATTTTAGGCATCTTTCCTAAAATAAACTAGTGCTCGTGTCTAAAATATGGTAGACACTCATCTCACAATCATCACTTAGCATTCTAAGTTCAAGTCTAGAAATTCTACAATTTCTTAGTTCGCTTTAACTAATGCTCTTATACCAACTATGACATCCCCTAATTTCTCGGCCAAAAAAGACCGATTTAATTTATGCTTTTTAAAATAAAATCAGAGAAATCTTTTTAAAAGATGTTGCGGAATTTGTTCCCAAAACAAAACATGATAAAAGTTTATCAAAACCTTCTTTAAGAAATGTATAGTTTCATTTCATATCAAAACCTCGGGATGTCATGTTCCGATACAGATCAAAAGCATAAACAAGACATTATAAGCCTTTCAACAGTTATTTACAACTACCGGCCTATAATCCAAAAATCTCTCATTGTCCTCCAACTATGCTCGGGGTCCACTACCTGTATTCATAAAACTGAGTGGGTCAGGCTTGGGAGCCTAGTGAGCATATAGGGTTTTCAACCCACATTAATAATATACTTATTAAGTTCACCAATCAACAATAACCCTGATTACCCATTCCCGTTGTCCTCACCTTACGTCCCTAAACACCTATCACAAGGGACCTAGCCTAAGGAATATAATCCTGATGGACACTACTGATAAGGGGTTTCCTCAGCCATACATGTCCTAAAGGAAACCATGAGGGGGATGGAGTACGCCAATGAACATTTAATTCATCAACACCTACAAGTTGCGAACCTGCTAGTGTTCCACTAGACTGTCTAGAAAAGTCCGTGGTCTTCATCTATACTCCGCTAGATAACTATAACAACAACAACAACATCGAGGCCTCTCACCATTTTAACACACATCAACTATTTCATCTACACCCATGTTCTACCCAACATATTTTGTAGATAAAAAGCATATACAGTTTAAAACTTGTATAAAACATCAATTCAACAGTCACCTCAAATAAACAATTAACATATTTACACACAACACGTATTTCAAGGTATATACTTCATATCTATGTGTAAATTGAAAATAACTACACACTCACATGTTTTGATGAAAATCAGGCAGCAATTCGTTTCCTAACACGATCGTTTCTAATAAAACCGGGAGTTTTATTGAGAAACCGGGCTCTGCAAAAGTTGGGCTTCGAAACCGAAAAGATAAATTTTCCGGGCTACACGGCCACTTCGTGGAGTATTCTGGGGTTTACAATCGATACCGGGGATTCGGGGAAGGTTAAGGTGAAGAAAAGATGAAGAAAGGGGTTGAAAAATGGCAAATATCCAAATCTACCCGAGAAGGCTCGCAAGACCCCTTCTATTTATAGGGTCCGAAGTCGGCTTCAGTGGTGGGGTCTGCAGGCGAAGGTGTGCAGGTGGCTGCACGTGCGAGGGACTCTGTGGTAGCTGCTGATTGGACCCCGGACTCGTGACCCATGTGCGAGGCTCGTAGGCTAGGCGGTGCGAGGCTCAGATTGGTCAGTAGCCTTGGTTCGGACAGATGCCTGCTTCGGATTGGGCCTCCTCCTCAGTCGAATTAGAATCCGACGAGTGGCATCACTTGAATCAGCAGCTCGGATGACTCAGCAGGACACGTGACACTCTTTCAGCAAAGGTGACGTGGCAAAACGTGACTATGTGAGTTTTCTCCATTTTCACGCCAAAACTTCTAAAATTCATAACTTTCGCATATGAGCTTCGTTTTTGACGTTCTTTATATGCACGCGTAGCTAAAATTACTCTCTACAACTTCCATTTAGACTTCGTCGGCTAATTTTGACTTTAATTTTTTTTTTTTATTATTTTTAATAGACCGGGATAGGAAATCTGTTAAAAATTCATAACTTCTTCATCCGACGTCTGTTTTCGTCAAACTTTTTACCGTTGTACTACTAATGACGATACCTTCAATTCTCTTTTAGGTTGTGTCGGCTAAAAATTGCTCAATGTAAATTCGAGTTTTTAGTTGTCTACTACTAAGCTAAAACTTCGAAACATCATAACTTCCTCATACGAAGTCAGATTTGGGCGTTCTTTTTATCGAACTTCTCGGTATAACGAATATTACGACTTTCCTTTAGATCACTAAGGATAAAAAGTAGTTTATCAAAAACTCACTTTTTACGACATTCAGCGCTGTGCTGGTTTTGTCGCAAAACTTCGACATGTCGTAACTTCTTCGTTATAAATTGGATTTTGGTATTCTTTATATCCCCGAAATCCTTGTTTCGACCACTACAACTTTATGTAAAGATATCGGGCTTATCTTACACTTTAATTTTGATGCTTATTTTCATTCTCAATCAATTAAGCCCTAATAATTAAGCATTAAACACATAATTCACATAATTACTTTTCATTTCTTCAAAATGAGTTACAAAGGTTAACCTAGACTATCAAATCAATATAAATGCCTAGGCTAGAAACACGAGTATTACATATAATTTGGAAGAGGGATGCCGTAATCCAAGCTATAGAATATTTGAAGGTAGGTGAATGACGATTCACCAATTTCCACCATGAAAAACGAAGAAAATTTATTAGGTTTTTATTTGAAACTCCTAGAACATTTGAGATTCATTGAACTGTTCAACGGCATGTTTCAATCTCAAGTGTGCCCTTCAGGTTTTGTGACTGGGATGTCAAGGATCACAAAACAAGGTGTGAAGTAACCATGCAAATTACTTGGTACTCTTAAGTGCTTACCCCTCAATCGATGTGTCGGTTAACCACAAACGCTCCATCGATACTATGATAAACATTAAGTTACCCTTTGCCTACCTTGTTAAATACAAGTTAGTGTGTCGGTTAACCACACACGCTCCCCTAACCGACTTAAACAAAGTGCAAAGTGTAATTTCGTGGATTAGCACCTTATTCACATTTTCCTAAAGTAACTAAGATTGAGAATTATAAAAAAAATTTAGTTACTTTATATTTATCATTAATACTTTTAATGAAGGGAGAATTATAGTACTTGTCCTACCTGTTCGGCTAACGACCCTCCACAAGTTAAGGAAGCGGTGGGTGAGAGTGGACACCCATTAAACTGCCATTTTATAGGCAGTAACCTTATACCCCCCCCCCCTTTATAGACCGGCTTCGTGAATGAGGCCTACTAATGGTAAGACGACTTGCTCTTTTACATATCTATAAATATTATTAACTTATAATATTATAAAGTATAAGAGTTGAATTTTAACTTTTAAAATTTTAAGGGCTTAACTTGGAATTAAAGTATTCATGGGAAGACTTTACAAATTCCAAAACTTGAGGGTAAAGTTTTGAAACTATTCAAAACTTTTCATTTCATAACTTATGAGTTTAATGGTTCATTAAAATGAAGACTCTTCATTTTTTTTATGTAATCTCTTATTCTTTAATAACACTTTTAAAGAAGTGACTCTTAAACATCCATAACTTGAGGACAAGTTATGGAGTCAATACTATTTAATGAAAAAGACTCTTCATTTTTTATGTAACCTATGACGCTTTTATGAGTTTTAAGATTCATAACTGTGACCTTTTATGTAACTTGAGGACAAGTTACACAAACACATTTTATGAACTGCCTCTAGATTAATTAAAATTGAAAACAACTAAAACACAACTTTTTATTTTCCGTTAATCTAAACTAACTCATAAATCAAGGAAACCTAAAACTTTTGGTAATCCATAACTTATGGAGTTAAATGCTTGTTTTATGATGAAACTTTTCATGTTCGATAACTTAAGAATAAGTTATAGAATTCTTTAAAACATTAACACCAAATTTTGTAACCCCATAAAAACTTTGAATCAATTTTTTTAAAAACCTCTTCATATCCATAACTTATGGAGGTTTCAAAAAAAAAAAAAAAAAAAAAAAAAACTCTTTAGATCGAACTTTTAAAACTAACAATATAATCATATCAATTTATCTTTTACTAAATTTGACCTAATTCAAATCATATAGAAAATGATTCAAATTTTACAAATAATTAGTTTCTCACAAAAATAAGTAATTATCTTAAAATTTGACAAACATCATATATTTTTTTTCAACTTTGAAAATAAAACTTTTGTATCAATAAAACAGAAAACAACCCATGTCTCTGATACCACGGTTGGTATTTGAGCATTCTAACACTCCTAAGTGTACATGAAACCCTAAATACCTTGGATCTATGTTTTCTCTATTACACATGCAAATATGAATATTCCAAGGTATTATCCAAACTAGCATACAATCTTTTGATACCTGGGTAATAAAATGGATAGAATATATACCTTGTTGATGTAGCTTGACTCCATGAAACTTGAGAGCCTAGTGCGCCAAATATGACACCTCAAATGGTTCATACAACATCACCAACACATGGAATAACCATGAGAAGAAGACACTCCATGCTCAAATCGGCTAGCCCTTATATATGTGTCACTAGTGCCAATTTCTTAAGGCAAAAGGGTCCTTATATAGTGTGCACATTAGGGTTACACCATGTAACCCATGACTTTACCCATTCCTTATGCTCCATGGGTTTTAACCTCCACGGAGTATCCATGGGTCACCACATGGGTTAAACCCAACATAAGGAATCATGGATCATAAGCCTACATATATAAGAATGAATGATTTACACAATCAATCCCCATATATTTAATTAGTCTCTTTTGATCACTAAATTAAGTCCAAATTAATTCTTGATCAATACTAATTAAATAAAATGATTTCATATTAATATATTAGAACTTATAATATATTAATATGTCACAAATGTCTTCTTCTCATAAATGGTCTATCGAAGTGTTCTGATGTCATGCAACCTAAATGGACCATGTCGGGTCGGGTCAAGTCTTACCAATTATAGTTATGGACTTAGACACTAATCCAACATTCTTGGATCAAGACCCAAAAATGGATTGGGCTTAGCTATTGGATCAAGTTTTGGGCTTTCATGAGGCTATTTTCACTTGATTCTAAATGTACGAATGTATGAACTCAAATAACATTGTAGTTTGAATTTTCACTAATTTGATGTTGCAAGGTTACATAAAGGAAGTTTTTGTACATGATTCACCCTATTAACTCTAATTTTGCTAGTTGTGACACCATCCCCCCGTTAGAAGGAATTTCGTTCCAAAATTTGCATCTTGGACAGGTTCTTGTAACTTAGGAAAATTTTGTGGGTACTTCTGTTTCATTTGATCTTCTCGTTCCCAAGTGAATTCAGATCCTCGGTTGGTTTCAAAAGACCTTCACTATGGGTATTCGGCTCTGTTTTCGTTCTCTCGATCATCCTGTCCATAAATTCTACAGGCTTCTCAACGAAATGGATATTCTCATTTACTTTAATCTCATCAAGAGGGATGACGAGAGTTTCGTCGGATAGACATTTCTTCAGATTGGCCATGTGTAAGGTGGGGTGTATATTGTTGAGTTATTGAGGTAACTGAAGCTTATAAACCACTAGACCAATCCTAGCAAGGATTTCCAGGGTCCGATGTGTCTCGGGTTCAATTTCCCTTGCTTTCCAATGTGTATCATCCCTTTTCGAGTAGGGACTTTTAGCAGTACACGTTTACTGACTTGAGATTCCAAGGGCTTCTGTCACTTACTTGTATACCTCTTTTGTCGGTTTCTAGATGCCCCTAATTGTGCTTGAATTTGGTTGATCTCTTCGGTTGTCTCTCCAGTGTTCTCGGGGATGGTGACAGTGCCATCGGGTACTTGCCCTTTGATTAGCCGTGTTTTGGTTATCTTAGCCCCACACAGAGGTGGTCTGCATTTGCATTCTATATGGGGAGGTGAATGGATGGTCATGGCTAATGAGGATTATGTACTAAAGTAGTGCCCCTAATCCTTAAGGAGAACACTATTTCCACCAAAGTTAAGGTAGCATGTGGTGTAGTTGGCCTTACAATTATTAGGTTGTCTTGGGAGTTTCTTACTACTAGATTCTGAGCTAATGGGATGTCGACCTTTGCTTGTTTCTAAAAGTTGATCGAATAAGTCTTTGATTTGGGATAGGGGATATCGATCCTTGAGGATGGGTTTGTTTGGCTCTAAGCAGTCAGTGGTCCTATGGACAATTAGCCTTTCCTCTTTATGAGTTGGATGGGTGCTCTCTGAGGTTCAAGTCTTGGTCTGATAATTCCCATACTTATTGGATCGTTCCATCAGTGGTAACTTTCTATGTTTATGTTGGTGCTAAGTGGCCTTGGGGATCTGGCTATGGGAATGGCTTAAAGAGCTGAGTCGATTCCAAACTCATCTTGGCACATAGGTGATATTTCCAAAAGGCCTTCTGGGAACTACTTCGGAAAGGTTATAAGTCTCTGGGTTACCCTTGACGTTTTTTGCTACTCATTTCTTATTTCTATTGTGGGTCAGGAAAAAGTGTGGTACCTCTTACATAGATACTTCAGAGTCTAGAAACATAGGATGGTTTGAAGGTTTGTGTCGGGTTTGTCACTATAGATAACACGGGTTTCTTTATTTAGTCAGCTAGGCCGAACAGTTTCTTGTAGCGTATGATGTGGATTTGGCGAGGGTTTATCTAAAACATGAAATGGCCATGTTCGAAGTTTCCTATTGTTATAGACACTAGGTCATCTTAGAATGATTGTTCGCTTAGAGCTCAGAGTGCATCCTAGGGGTGTGTCGATGGTGGTCTTAGTTTTTCCCATACTTATTTTATCGAATATATTTTCACGAATGTTTAAGGGTTTTGATTTAGCATGAAATTATACTTTGTGAGTTGAGAGTTTCTTTTTTGTACCTATATTGCAAAAGTACACATGCGTATGAGTTTGTTGGGAAGAAGTGTACTGGTAATCACAGTTGGGTCTTTCGTTGTCTCCTTGTGTTCGCTTCCGACATCTCTGCCACTTTTGTTCTTAATCGTTGGACACTCCCTGTAACATCCCTAAAATTTAAGACCAAAATTTTATTTTTAAATAAGTTATTATAAAACCTTAAGTAATAAAACATCCATAATAACATCTCACGTCAAAAACCAAAGTAGAAATAATCAAAACATGTTATCATAAAACAATATCAGAGTGTAATCCCAAAGATCTCATGTGTGGAAAACCATAGTGTGATGTGTTGCGATCGAGCTGACTCTTTTCCTTTGAAAACGAAGTACCTGAAACCAAAACTGAAAACCGTAAGCATAAAGTTTAGTGAGTTCCCCCATCATACCACACACCATACAAATCACATACTGTCAGGCATACCGGGGTGCCCGACCTACCCCTGTCAGGCATATCTGGGTGCCCAACCTACCCTTTCGGTGCTGCCGACCGGTAATCAGGGACTATTTCACCCCTACTACTACTACTACTACTACTACATAATAGCATATCACATATATCATAATTTGTCTAGCATAGTTGGGTAATAAACTACCCCTTCGGCTCTATCGACCGGTAACCGAGGACTATTCCCCCTACTACCACTATCACATAATCTCATGTCATGCTAGCACATAAAACATATCAGATAGTGGCTAACCAGAAAATTATCACAAAGACAATTATCTAATAAACAATTCCTATGTGGACCGAAATTGTGGCCTTAGACCCACTTCTACTAGAAGGTAACTTACCTCACACTACTGAAGTCCCGTAGACACAATCCCAACTGCTGGATGACAGATTCCCAAACTATCAATATCAAAACATCACCCAATTAATAATTGGGTTCCAACATATGTCCATAAGTCCATATTGGGGTAAAAGACTCCTTTACCCCTATCTTGGCATGATCCAAGCCCAAGGCCCAATCCAAAGGTCCAACAGTCTATTATGAGCCAAAGCCCCAACATATGTCTCAATTTTCCAAATTGGGCCCAAACCTTTATATGGTCTCAATCTAAGGCCCAACCATTTATTCCAGTCCAACATTTGACATTCTAATGGCCCAATATCATACAATCATAAGGCCCAAACTATGGCCCAATTTTCCAAATTGGGCTCAAACCCTCATATAGGCCTTACCCTAAGCCCATCAACATATTCTAATCCGTATGATTATTCTTGGATGACCCATTAATAATCTAATTACCAAAGCCTAATGGAAATGCCCAACACAAGGCCCAAGTGAAATTAGGGTTTTCACATAAAATGATGATTAATGTTAAGTTTTCCTACTTAACCCATTAAGGACTTAATCTATTAAGTCTAATATTGACTTAGGTTGATTTCAAATGGTTACTAATTAATATATTAAGTTTAGTGAATAATTCAGGTGCGATCTCGATCGAATTCCCAAAATTAGGGTTTCACATAAAATAACAATTAAGGTTAAGTGTTTCTCACTTAACCCATTAAGGACTTAATCCATTAAGTCCATCACTCTACTAGATAAGTCATATGGTGTGATTGGGCTTAATACACAATTCCATTCCAATGGCCCAAATGTGGCTCCCGATAAGTCCAAGCCCCATAAATCCAATATTAGGGTTTTCTCAACCCTAATTAGGGTTTCCAACCCCATCTTAGTCTAATAGGCCCAATAGCAAGGTCTTTCGATCAATTAGGGTTCATTAGGCCCATTAGGGTCTTAGTCCCTTTGTCCAAACATCCTAACGAATCAAACAAAACAAGCACACAACCACCAAACACGACGGCTAGTGGCGGTAGGGTGCGGCAGCCACCACCTCATGGTGGTGGTTACGGTTTCTTTTTCATTATTCCATTTTCTAATACTTTTTAAAAAGCTGTAATCCCAAAATAAACACACACTAAAAGATAAAAACACACACACAACCACCTTGTGGTGGCCGACGGTGGTAGATGGTGTCAGCCACCACCTCATAATGGTGGTGGTGGTTGTTCTTGCAGTTTCTGGCCAAACAACCCTACACACAACACCTACTCGACATAAGTACACCCACACACGTTTTTGATTTGCTCAAAAGGTCCAGCCACTCACCTGGTGGCTCACGGCAGCAGCATCAACAGTTTTGGGATGGCAGCCACCACCTTACGGTGGTGGCGGTGGTTTCTCTTGGTTCCTCGTCAAGCAGCAACACACACCACATGAATCTTAAAGTAGAATTACACACCCACACAAACTCACAACCACCTCCCATGGTGGCTGGTGGTGACGAGATAAGGCAGCGACATCGGAAAGTAGAAGGAACGACGGCAGGCAGCAGGATTTGTGATGATAGCCACCACCTCACAGTGGTGACAATGGTTTCTTTTTGTCTTTTCGTCAGAATTGACCACAACGGTAGCAGCGAGGCGGCAACTTGAAAGCTAACTGGTTCTCTCCGGAAGCTAGGGGTTGTGATGCGTTAGCTGATCGGAAACAAGCTAGGCGGTGGCATCCGGTGGTTGACGACCTGAACAGAGGTGGTGGTGTAGCGCCGGAGGATGAAGAAGCGAAAGCGGCAACTGAATGAGGAAGGAAGGTGGTGGTTGCTTATCATTTTAGGGTTAGGGTTGGGACGGGGGTGACGGGTTTAAATACCCCGATCCCCTTAACTAGTTTCCATAATGCCAAAAGTACTCCCTCCTTTCCCTATTTCTTTCAAAATAAATCCAAGATTTACCATTTAAACCCTCAACAATAAAATCCATTACAATTATGGTACAAAATTTACCAAACAGCCCCCTAGCCTCCAAAATCTCTTCAAATGAAGTCCCATAAATTCCCATTTAGTTCCTGTCTTTAATAATACTTACAAATTAAGTACGAATTTTACACTTTAACCCCCACTTTCTAGAATTATGATAATTAGCTCCTCGAGACCAACACCCTGGTATATAATTATTGATTTTTAGGCTACTACTCGTTCATTGATTAATTTATTTATTATTTAATAAACAGGGTGTTACACTCCCTCTTGAAATGTCCTGCCTTTCCACATTCATAGGAAGCCTGACTCATCCTATCATTAGCGGTTTGGGTGGCCCGTCGGGTTGACACTCTACAACAGCGGGTGGTATGTCCTCTTATGTTGCGTTTCTTGCAGTGCAGCTTTCGGCAGGATCCTTGGTGATGGAAGTTACACTTGTGGCATTCAGGTAAGTTTCCAGCATATGGTCTTCTTGGTTTGGAGGTAGTAGGGTTAGTGGGGGTATGGACTGCTACAACTTGTTTGCTTTTGGTAGGTCTTTGAGTCGAACTTCCATATTTCCCATTCCTAGAATTTCGTTTCTTGTTCTTGGGTTTGTGGCTTGGTATCCGTGTAGGCAGCCATTCGTTGGTGCCCTTGGTTATCACTATAATTGTAATTGTCGCAACAGATTCCATTTTTGTTTGTGTTGTTAGCGTTGAGTTGTGCCATGACGGCTGTCACAACAACTGTCACTGCGGCTTGGAAAGTAGCGGAGTCTATCCTCGACCCAACACCCTATCGGGCCGAAAACTCTTTCCTTGGTCCTTATTTTGCCAAAAACTTCTTTTAGGCCTTCCATTGGACAGAAAACACTCTTATTGGGCCAAAATAAACCCAAAAGCCATACACATCTTATTGGGCCAAAAACCCATTTAAAAGCCTTGAGGACCGAAAACCCTATAGGGTTCGGTTAGGGTTGAATAAAAAAAAGGGAAAAAGGAATGGGAAATATGAGTTGCCACCTCATTTTTGTTCAACATGCAACTAGGCCATTAACCAACATACTCCCATGCAAACATCCAATCAACAAAGTCACCCCCTCTCTTATGATTAGCCGATCACCACACACACACACACCAAACACTTTACTTCCAACTTCACTCACAAGACTCTCTCATCTTTCTCTCATTTCGTGTGTGTGCCACCACCAAGGGATTTCTTCCAACAACTCATATGAACTTGGTAAGTTTCTTGTAATACTTAAGAGATTTTACACATGTTTATGCTAGGATCATACCATTTACACCCCTATTTTCATGTGTAGCTTCTTAGAACATCCTCTATTCTCGAGAATCTCCTCAAACTACACAACTTCTTTCTTCTTCTTCTACCATTCGAAATCTTCAAGGTGAGCTTCATACCCCCATGTTTTTCATATTTTTCATGTTTTCGGGGGGAGAATACAAGTCAAGTTTCGTTTAACCATTGGATAATTGCACGTACCATAATGTTTATGTGTTTAACCTTTGGGTAATTGCATATATCTTAGTTATGGGTTAAAAATGGAACAAAAACTTGAATAAAATGGTCCTTAACATGTGTAAATTCATCAAGTAAATGTTGATAACATCTTAGTGTTATAAAAGTTTTGAGTTCATGTTGTACACTCAAAAATGGCAAAAATATGGGTATTGTGCTCAAACATGTTTAACTCTTGGACTTATGCATTTTTAACTCTTATACTTTACACAAATATTGGAACATAATAAATTTCATGGCTATTATACGCGTTTTTGTAAAAACCGTGACTTATTGGAAATCAAAACAAAATAAGATATTGCGTGTTACAAAACTTTCCAACCCGATATGATGTGTTAGACAACTTTCAAAGCTTGATATTTTAGTAAAAATAATTTTATTAGTAAAATAGTTGTAACTATGTTGTCACTAATTTGATGGCTTAAAAACCGGAGATATTATGCTATTTTCATAACTTATATTACAATTAGACATGTTCACTAATGATTATTTATAAAAAAAGTATTATAAATAATTTAACCAAAACGGTATACAAAACAGAATTCGTGACAGAAAGATTTGCATGTCATGATTTGTCTATCATAAAGCTGTCAAAGCATGAGTAATAAGTTGTATGTTATAAAACTGTAAAATGCATGTCATAAAACTTCAGTCATGAATTTACACTAGTAAAGTCATTATCGTTATTCAATAATGGGAGTCAAAGTTTGCGTAAATCTGTTAAGGCTCTTGTGAGACTTTCCTTCACCGTATCTACATAACGTACATTGTAAGTTCTTTAGTTATAACCAGAGTCTCTTGAAGGGATAGCGAGCTAATTGTGTATAGATCTATATGGGATTGACACCCCCACACCTGAGTTGTTCGCTACAGCTAGACAGGGTCAGTCTAGGGTGACAAATATCTTATCGAAACCGACGTCTGAAGAACGTCATGATAGGAATATCAATCACATCAAACATGGTTATAATGACTCACACAGGGATTAACAATACGATTTTGGTTTACGGGAAGCTTACATTTTACCGGTTTTATTAAACTGTAAAATTGCATATCATTTTTAAGTATTCAATCGCTTACACTTCTAGTCTTAGGGTTTAACACTACAGTTTTCATACATCAGAAAATATTGGATTTTTTTGGGAACCTACGCTTTACTTTTACAAACAAAAGAAAACAAAGGACATACACGCATATATTCACAGTTTTGGAACGAGACCTACAAATAAATTTCATAGAAAATATCGGATTTTCTGAAAGTACTATGAGAACTATTATAAACAAGTGCAAAACCATTTTTATACAAAACTGCTTATTAACTCACCAGCTTTTTAGTTGACGTTTTTCAAAACGACTTGTATTCTCAGGGAACCAGTAATCAACTATGCTATGAGATCAAGTGATGCGACTTTATAAAATTTGACTTCTTGTCACTTTTGTGTAACTGATGAACAAGTACAAAATGTAAACTTTGTAAGTGTGTATTTTCAATGTATGTCGCTTGGAATGTTATGTTTCATTCATATTCAATTGTTATGACATTGTACAATGACATCATCCGCCCTCAAATGTTTTCGTCGTCCTGGTTCGGGGGTTTGACATAAATGGTATTAGAGCTGGTGTGTTCGATAAGTACATTGAACCTTATAATGGGGGTAAAGGTGGGGTACACTTGATCCCACATCGGCTTGGAAGAAGAACGAAACATTTCCTTATAAGGGGTGTTGATACCTTCATTGTTACAATGCTTTTTAAAGTCGTGAGGGCAACAAATCCCATAAGAACTCTACAGTTAAGCATACCCAAACAAGAGCAATATAGGGATGGGTGACTCCCTGGGAATTTTTCGTGCCGGGAGCCCAAAACGGGCAATATTGTGATACATGTCGGAGGGGGACGTTACACTTTCGAACTGAAAGTACCTGAAGCCATACATATGAAATTGTAAGTATAAAACTTAGTGAATTTCCCAAAATACCACATACAAAAACATACAAGTGTCATGGGGTACTCCTATGGTATTTCCTCGCAATACTGATGGCCAAATCCCGGTCTTACATACAAGTTTTATGGGCCAAATTCTGTTTTTTTTTTTTTTTTCGTATAATTGTCAGGGACCAGAATTTGTCTTTCATGCAATTATCACAAAGACAACTAGTATTTCATATAACAAATAATGAGCCGACATTGGTGCGTTCGACCCATAAATATAATGAGAAAATTCACAGGAAGCTGACATATGTCGTCTCACATTCTCATAAATATAAACAGCTAGCTCGAACCACTTAACACCGCACAGAGGCAAAACCTCATATCAAAACTCATATCCATATACTAGTAAAATGATAATTATGATCTGCTAATCTTAATTATCGATGGCATTACTAAGTGATCATTTAATTATATAATCCCACAATTAGCGTTTATTTCTTTAATCTAGGAGGGATATCACCAATCCGATAAATTGAACATTTCCTTAAATTTAATTCATAATTGTGTAGACCGAAATTGCTAGCTGCAAGCCCGCACGCCAATTAATTAACCATTTTAATTTTTAAATTCTATATCTCAAATAAAACTCATGAGAGCAAACTAGCCCGCATTCAATATTTCTTTGAGAACTTGAGTCCATAAAAAAAAACCCAAAATAAAATATTAGTATTTACCCAAATAAATCAGGCCGAAATTAATAATTAGCCCATGAAGAAATGTTGAATGAAAGTCAAGAGGTCAACTGGTCAAGGCTGATACCTTAACCCTCCACCACATACAACCTGCCGGAGGTTCTTCTTCTCCGGCTAAATCCCAATCTCCAGCGCCGGCAGCAGAAACCAGCCACCTACAGCCCCACTACGCCATCTCCAAGCAACCTTTAACATCCTATGTTGCAGCCCTTTCACAGAGAAGAGCCTTCAACTATCGAGCACCCACCAGAACTCACCTTCGATCACTTAACATCACATCCCACCTGCACCTGCTGCAAAACCGCCTTTCACCATCACTACCTCCGTTACTTTCACCCAACACTGCCTCATAACCAACATGGGTTAAGGATCAAAAGAAAAGAAGAAGGAAGAAGGTGGTATTCTTGGTATTCCTACTCTGAGGACAGATTATCAGTCAAACCAACGAAGGAACAAAGAAGAGTGATGTGTGCTTGGTTGAAGAACAAAAGGAAGAACGAGATAAAGGAGTAAAACCTTATACCAATCAGGTTTCAGTTAACACAAATCTCTCACCTCTTCTTCCCTAACTCCGACACAGCAACGAAGGTGAATGGTGGTAGAATCCGACTGCTAGAAGCTCCGACGATGGTAGCTCCAGCGGCAGTGATGCTTCAAGAAATAAAACCAGCTTGACAGCTTCCTCCCCTCACTCCTGGCGGCTCCCACATTAATAAAAAGCTAGGGTTCGATTAAGAGGAGGGCACGATGCAATGACAAGAAAAACGAGAAGAGGTCTCACCCCTTCTGCACTCCTTGATGTCACGAAGCAGGACATAAATGACCCTTTAAACTTTGGTCTCTTGATAACACCACCCTTAACCCTAGATTTCTTACTCTATAAGTTTTATTTTCTCCTACGTCACCCCCTAAAATTTATAACACTATGACTCAAGGTTGTATAGTATATATCATGGTTGTCAAAATCACGATCCTAATTGATCCTAGGTATGAAAAACGATCTGGATCGTAAAAGTATCGTATTTTGGGTAGGATCGCAGGTAGGATCGTAAGATCGTAGGACCGATATCTGATATGATCCTACCTTTTCTTTTTTGCAAATAAAAATTATTTTTACCACTTTATGTCTTTTACCCTTTACCTATTTACTATTTATAATTTTGTATTATGACATATGACTAATATTTTGAAGTTTTTATAACTTTTGAATGAAAAATTAAATGTTTGAAGAATTTTTCATGTTTAAAAATTATAAATTAAAATTATGTTTTATTTTGTGGGATCTTATGATCCCGATCCCGATCTTGCAAACCAAAAAATGATCATACGTAGGATTCCGATCTTAACAACCTTGGTATATAAATACATTCATATTATTATTTATTATTGTTGTTTCCCTTATTTATATATATATATATATATATATATATATATATATATATATATATATATATAATTAGTTACATTTTTAAACCATTTTAAATCTTCTTAAAATCCATTTTTATATATTCAAGCACTAATTAATTCTTATTCATGATTATTTTAAAAAGAAAGTTCTCCAATATCAATGCTACCCATCCAGAATAAATAACTGTCTAGAATAATATTACTCAGGAAATGAAAATAGGGTGTTACAACTTTCCCTCACTTAAATTAGATTTTGTCCTCGAAATCACTCCTTACCACCTTCTTGACATCTAGACAACCCAATCAATTCCTCTCAAACCCCGCTCCATTGAAGAGGCCGACTTATACTCATAGCGTCCTTCCAATGCTACCACCGACGCCCATATTTAACATAACTCATACACCCTAATTATGAACAATTATTGACCCACTAACCGATAAACCAACACCTTACTGCTATAACTCTAAAACCCCTAAAACTTTACCTGACCTCCACATAGGTAGAACCATCCCGAAACATAATCACTATGACTTCGTAATGCAATCTGAACTGAAAAATATCATTTTGATCCTGAATTATCCAACTGATACCTTTAGCAGCCAGATTCCTTACCCATAACTTGCTGACGAAAAGATCTTATATATATATATATATATATATATACACACACACACACACACACAAAGACAACTCCCAACGCGAGTCTCGTCCATTTTCCATCCCGGTGGATAACTCATATCCCGAAATGCAATGATCTACGCTTGCATTCTATCTGAAATTTTCTGATTCCACAGTAATCTTCCACTAAACCAAGATATCAAATCCCCACTCGACCGCTGAGACTGACAGTCTCACACCTGGTCTCACCACCAGGCTCCTACTAAGAGTCTAACTGATAAAGGCTACTCTAGCCCAAATATCACACATATACCAATCACTGACCACAGAGTCATCCTACTTTAAACGTGATCCAATACCTTACTCCAACCAATTTTCCACCCGGTCTCACCCACCCTTGTCATAACCATACGGGCCTCGCCCACGGGTCTCACCTAATCAAGTGCTGTTACAGGCCTAGCCTCGCCTCGGATTCATCGATCCTCATCCAAAACAAAGAGTAATCCTTCGACAATATTGTCTGCCTCGACCCAGGCATGCGTTAATCCTATTTCATCCCAACGATCATCCCTATCTCAATTTGGTGAATTCTACGACTACATCGCAGACTTACATCACTTCCTTGACAATCTAAATCCATCTCGACAAGGTGTGCCCCTACTCCTAACTGAAACTGCAACGCTTGGCTCCTCGCTGTTGGGGATTCTACTCTGCCGACATGACCGTCAATGATCCTCAAAGTAGCTAGAGCAGGTGCACTCACTGCTCCACCTCTCAACATCCGACAGCCGACCTTCTTGTGGCCCACATGGTTGCAGTGAAAACACATCGGAACCGACCCACGGGGCAATCCCTACTAAAATGACCCATCAGACCATAAATGAAACACCCCCTTCCAATCTCTCGAAAGCCACCAACATGGGTCCTCCCGTACTTGGCACAACAACGTTGACCCTGATGTCCTCCCAAACGCAAATCCTGAGTCTTGCTCCTCTTCGCCTAGTCCACTACAATATGAATCTACTATGGTTTCCTTTTCCCTGAGGTTCTACAAATCAACCTTCTGCTCTTGAGATCTAGCTATGATGCTCTCCAAAGGCTGACAAGCTAAAAAGTTAACAACTTTCAGATATCATCTCGCAGCATACCATGGTACCTTGTCTTCTTCATCTCTTCGTCTATGACACACTGCGGGACAAACAGAGCTCTCTCCCTAAACTGGGAGGTGATCTTCGCCACAGTCTCAGTCGTCTGGTGAAGGTCCTGAAATTCCTTTGCCAACTATTGCACCTCAATGGTTGGGGTAAAATCCACCCTAGGTCGGGTAACAAACTCTTCCAAGTCACTACTTCATTGGCTTCTCCTCCCAAAGCGAAATCTACTTCCTCCCACTGATCTCATTGTAACACCCATAAAATTCATGAATTTTTTAAAACTTTTAAAACCAACCCATAAATCATCACTGTTTATAAAATAGTTTTCAAGACAAGTTTAACATTAGAGATTTTCCAAAAATTATAAATCAAAACTTGAGGAGGTGCATGATCACGCCTTCACTTTCCCGCGATCATCTAAAGTACCCGGAATATAACCCAAAACTGTAAGCCCAACGCTTAGTGATTTCCCTCAAAGTACAAACTTAACAAAATAATCATAACAACAACAACAACAACAACAACAACATGCATATAGAGCCTTTAGCCTATCTGGATCACTCACAGAACCTTCAGCGTGACTGGACCGTTGCACTGGGCCTTCATCTTATTTGGACCGTTCTCTGGGCCTTTGACATGACTGGTACACCCTCCTGACATTCAGTCTATCTGGGACGCCCTGGGTCTGTTGGCTTTTAGCACAAAGCAGGACGACCTCAACCCAACCACACATACACCGTGTTCACACATATATATATAACAAACAAGCATACAAATAACCATCCAATTACCAACAGACAGATCTTAGAGAACACTAAGCATAAAATCATCCTATTTACAAGCATACATATCTAATCGATCACTATATTTCTCAATTATACGATAAACCAGGATAACAATTGATATGTGCATATCTACATATATATTTTACATCATATCTGAATATTATTAGCTATGTTTATGCTTATTATTGAACCAAATATACTTATTATGTTTAATATTTTTTATGTATCATAAAAATACATTATTGGAAGCAATATGGAAGCTGGAAGCAAAAATGAACAGCTTAGACAAGAAGAAGACACAAGAAGGATGTTGTTGGACAGCTTGACCAATCGTCAGTATTTTGGCCATATCTCATGACTCGTAACTCTGATTGATATGATTCAAAATGATCTGAAAACTAGACACAGTTTCGGACAACTTTCGTGTTTTGAGAAAATCCGGATTTCTATCCACAACGACGTAGTGAATGGAATCTTCACGATTCTTGATGCTGGCTTGGGGAATACGGGATAAACACGAGGACCACGACGTGGTGCCTTTACCATGTCGCGGTGGCCAGATTTTAGACAAGTATATATATATGAACATTATGACGAATTGAGAGTCTGGGAGGTGACTTTCTGGAGAAGCATTACAAGAAATAACCTCTAGAAAACCCTTAGAAGAGGAGGAAACGATTGGAGCTCAAGATTTGAAGAGATCTAGATGAAAACATCAATTTATTTGGTTTGCTCATGTTGGTATTGTTCTCTATCGAGTGTTTTTGTTTGATTTCTACCATGAGTAGCTGAATTTAGCAACTCATGTTTAGCTAGATAGAGCTTCAACTTATAGATTAGTTTAATTAATTATGGATTTGACTTATTGGTATTGTGCTTGTGTTTGATTATTAATACCTAGCATGCTAATATTTGGTTGTTTAGTTGTTTGAATTCATGTTCTATGTAGCTTAGTGATTATTAAATTACATGAACTTGACACCTAGTGATTTAGTGAATATTGAATTGCTAGAGCTAGGATTGACCCAATCTTAGCTAAGTGATTGAAGTAACTGAATTTAGTTGTGCTGGAGAACATAAATTATGACCATAATTATGTCTGCTTAGATAAATCTTACATAGCCCATATATAATGAATAACTAATATGTGTTTTGCTTGTGTATGACCAGACAAGGTAGTTCATGAATTGGTGAAAATGTTAGTAAATTTGGACTTGAATTGCTAATTATATATAACTTGGTAACCAACTTCACTAATCCATAAATAAGACCTAACCATAGGAAAAGGTGGATTCAAAACTAAACGAAAGTGTTTTTAATATATTGATTACAATCGTTTTTAGTTGAGTGCTTAAGTTTTTCTGAACTTGTAAAATCAAATAAAACCCCCACTTTTAGTTGTTTTTCTTAGTTTGGCTTTTAGTAATTATTTTATTAATTAATATCGTTCCATGTGATTGACATCTGACTTACCCAAACTATACTATCATCTGACTAGGTACACTGCCTATAGGTGTATAGTTAGTATATGTTTGTTAGGTTATAAATTTAAAAGTTGATAGGTGTATTTTGTGCACATCAAGTTTTTGGCGACGTTGCCAGAGATCGGTTTATTTGATTATTAGGTTAATTGCTTTTAGTTATTCAATCCTTTTTATGGGGTAAAAACCACAAAAAGTTACTTCTGTTTCATTTGTTTATTTTAGTTTTTTTTTCTCTGAGATGCAACCACGTTGTGGTAATCTTCACCACGTCGTGGTCTCGCTTCAGTTAGTTTTTCGTTTATTTGTTTTTTTTGTTCCTTTTATGCGTGTTTTTCTAGTTTTATCTTAGCAGGAAAAATAGGGGATATCACGATCATGTCAATGGAAGAGTACAAACGCCATATAAGGAACAACAACAGATGGGGTCTTGATCCACCAAAAATCCTAACCACGACAAAGTTTGAAATTCCAGGGCATATTCTTAATATGTTAAGGGAACTACCTTTTTATGGAAAGGAGCACGAGGACACTTATGAGCATATAGAAGAGATGGTGGAGATTTCACATTATTTTAATGCACCAAAAGTGAGTAAAGATGTGTTGATGCTTCGAAGTTTACCGGTTACATTGAAGGATGAAACAAAAGAATGGTTAAAATCACTTCCCTTTGGAGCAATCACGACATGGACTGATTTTAAGACCAATTTCATCAACCAGTTTATCCCTCCTTCAAAGGTGGCAAAGCTTAAGAGAAATATCCATAATTTTCAACAATTAGAAAGGGGAGTCGCTATACGAAGTTTGGGAACGTTACAAGAGATTGTCACGACATTACCCTCAACATGGCTTCAATGTGAAATAAGAAATTTCGATATTTTATGATGGAGTCAATGTGTGCACTCATCAACTTCTAGAATCGCAATGGCGCATGATAAAGAAGAATCCGACAACAAATAAAGATTTGATTGAAGAATTCGCTAAGCATTTAAGAGAGTATTAAAACTCAAAGGAGGATTTCACGATAGGAAAGTCAAGTAAAGATGGAGGTCAAGATGCTATTAGTGAAATTATTGCAAAGCTCGATGCAATGGAAGAAAAGATCACAAAATTAGGTGGACCAATTCAAGTTAGATGCGAAGCTTGTGGAGGACCCCATTCTACTAAGGATTGTGAGTTGGAGTACAAGATAGCTCAAGACACGACAAAATATCAACAAATAGAACATAATCTCTACCAA
The DNA here is from genome assembly GCF_051521515.1 of Lactuca serriola. NCBI lineage: Eukaryota > Viridiplantae > Streptophyta > Magnoliopsida > Asterales > Asteraceae > Lactuca > Lactuca serriola. Next base: position 164,251,340 of record NC_136410.1, on the reverse strand, counting down.
CTAGAATGAGCCCAATCCGAGAAAATAGATTCTCTCGAGTCGATGTTATTCAGATTCATGGAAGCTAGTGAAAAAAGACATGATGTAACACTTAGAGTTCAACAAGCATCTATTTTAAGCATCCACACACAAGTTGGGAAATTAAAGAAACTTGTACAAGAAAAGCTATCGAATTTACTTTCAAGAAAAGTCGAGTCAATCCCTATGGTTCAAGTCATGGCAGTTGATACAAAAGAAGAAGATGAAATGGAGAATATGAAGGACCATGAAGAGGATTCTAATCAGTCGCTCGAAGTAAAAAAGAAAGAAGAAGAAGAGTATCGTAAAGCTGCCCAGTCGCCACGACGTGGAGACAATAGTGCCATGTCGTGGGCAATAAAAAAATATTATGATTTTTCTGCCGTTGAGCCATATCGACCACCTCTTCCTTTCCCATCCCGTGCCAATGAAAATTTGGTGAAACAAGAAAGCACGAATTTCCTTAAGCATGATGAATTTGAACGTGTAAAGGAAGAAGAGTGGGAGGAATGGGAGGAGCCTTTACCCGAAGAGTAATTGGAAAAAGAAGTGAATTATTCAAAACCTCTACTTTCAACGCCAATGATGTTTGAGGTGTTTGATTTTATAAGACCACCAAATCTAGTAACAGAGGAGATTGAAGAAAAAGTAGTAGAGTGTGATGAGTCTCATTTTGACAAGAAAAACCCGGAAAGAGACAAGACAAAAGCTAAAGACACAAGAATGAGGAAAGAACCCAAGCGGAAACATAAAGAAGATGTCAACCCAAAAATGCAAGAAAGTTCAATAAAGGCATTCAACAGACAGGTTTCCTATAAACGAACAAGGATCAAGATGATGGAGAACGGGGAGGTTACACTTCCACCCGATGCAACGTAGAGTGGGAAGGATTCCGACTCACGACTCCACAAAAAGAAGCGCTTGTTGGGAGGCAACCCGATTTTTATGAGTTTGCATTTTCATTTCCTTCTGATTTGTTTTAGTTTAAAATTTTTAATTTTTAGTTTTTTTTGTTTAACTGAATGATGATGTCTTTCTCTAGTTCTTGATCTTATTTTGTAGTGATGAAAGAAGTGAAGAAGTTAAGGAGCTTAATTTGAAGAAGTCATGCGATTTTTGAAGATCATAATTGAAGAACAAGTTTTTAAATAAGTGTGGGGTTCCCACATAATGAAGAGAAAGAATTTTGAAGCATATTTACTAAAAATAAGAGTGGGAATGGTCTTACACATTACATAGAGTCAATGCCCACAAGTTTCAATCTTAGAAAATTCTCCGAGAAGACACCTCCACATGGGGATCATCAACACGTCGTGGAAAAAAATTTTAATCGTGACTAAATCTTTCTACACCACGACATGACATTGCTTTCCCATGACGTGGCAGCGGTTCAACACACTTTTCAAGAATGATTCTTTGATTTCATTTGACCCGACACATTTGCATTCACAAGAAGAAGGTCCGGAAGTACTGTTTCCAACAATTATATGAGAAGTCTAAGCTTTCCACACAAGTCTCAGAATTCAATCTCGCCACCACTATCCCAGGGGAGTTTATTGCTTATTTCTCCCTTTTATTTCTTTATATTATTTTATGCATACAATGAGGGCATTGTATGTAATAAGTGTAGGATAGGGGGTAGAAAAAGTAAATTGCTAGAAAACTTAATAATTTTAGGAATAAGTTTGAAATAATAATCTACAAGTTAAATCTAGTGAGAATAGTTTAAACTTAAGTTACTAGTATTGTGTGGGATGATCCGATATGAGCTCAAATGTTTAATTGAGCCAACATATGTTATAGTATATTTGTGGCTTCCTAAGTATTAGTGAAAAGTCAAGAGTTATGAAAAGGTAATCTGGTAGTTTATATGGCATAATAAGTTTTGCACAGTGTACCTGAAATCTATCTAGAAGAGCTTATGTAATCATTGCACTTAGACTAATATCTCTAACAAATAAAGGTTGAAGTTAAGATTCCTTGCTTAAGCGTGTAGGATTTGAGCGAAAAAAGTGAGTTATATAAAAAAAAGAGAGAAATTACCAAAAAGTATGTAAGAATTTTGGAGCTATTACAGTATGAAGATCAAAATATCAAAAATTCTGAAGAATCAAAAAATTGAAGTTGCCAAAAATCAAAAAAAAAAAAATCTGGTGAATTCAAAGAAATCAAAGATCAATTATTCAAATAAGTGAAGAATTCCAAAGAGATCCATTATGGTTTCAAAAGTTGTAATTTTTATAGATTATGTATCCTTGGGTAGCTTAACCAAAAATACCTTGAGGTTAAGAAATATTTTAGAGGATTGATTCAGAGGGTTGCAGAAACGAGTGTCGTATAAGCTAAGCGGTGAAGCTTTATAAAGATTGTGAGTAGCCAGGATTGGGGAAGTTTTTAGAAACCTTAGACACAAATATGCGCATTGAGGTCTTGGTATAATGGTTGAGTTCAAAATGGATTGTCTTCTGTGATATTGGTGATGAAAGCTAGACTTAAAAAATTAGTTTTGCTTGGGGGCAAGCAAAAAAATAAGTGTGGGGTATTTTGATATGTGAATATCTACATATATATTTTACACCATATCTTAATATTATTAGCTATATTTATGCTTATTATAGAACAAAAGGTACTTATTATGTTTAATAGTTGTTATGTAGCGTAAAAGACATTCTCAGAAGCAATATGGAAGCTAGAAGCAGGAATGAAGAGCTTAGACAAGAAGAAGACACAAGAAGGATGTTGTTGGACAAATGTACCCCTCATTAGTATTTTGACCATATCTCATGACTCGTAACTCCGATTGATGTGATTCAAAATGATCTGAAAACTAGACACAGTTTCAAACAACTTTTGTTTTTTGAGAAAAGTTAGATTTCCAGCCACCACAACGTGGTGATCCCACCAAGACGTGGTGAATGGAATCTTCACGATTCTTGATGCTAGCTTGGGGAATACGAGATAAACACGAGGATCACGACTTGGTGTATTTACCACGTCGTGGTTGCCAGATTTTAGACAAGTATATATATCTGAACATTATGACGAATTGAGAGACTAGGACGTGACTTTCTGGAGAAGCATTACGAAAAATAACCTCTGGAAAACCCTTAGAAGAGGAGGAAACGATTGGAGCTCTATATTTTAAGAGATCTAGATGAAAACATCAATTTATTTGATTTGATCATGTTTAGATGTATATCTATAGAGTTTTTTTTTTTGATTTCTACCATGAGTAGCTGAATTTAGCTACTCCTATTTAGCTAGATGAAACTTCAACTTATGGATTAGTTTAATTAATTATGGATTTGACTTATTGGTATTCTGCTTGTGTTTGATTGTTAATACCTAGCATGATAATATTTGGTTGTTTAGTTGCTTGAATTCATGTTCTGTGTAGCTTAGTGATTATTAAATTACATGAACTTGACACCTAGTGATTTAGCGAATATTGAATTGCTAAAGCTAGGATTGACCCAATCTTAGCTAAGTGATTGAAGTAACTGAATTTAGCTGTGCTGGAGAACATAAATTATGACCATAATTATGTTTTCTTAGATAAATCTTACATAGCCCATATATAATGAATAACTAATACATGTTTTTCTTGTGTATGACCATACAAGGTAGTTCATGAATTGGTGAAAATATTAGTAAATTTGGACTTGAATTGCTAATTACATATAACTTAGTAACCAACTTCATTAATCCATAAATAAGACCTAACCATAGGAAAAGGTGAGTTCGAAACTAAACGAATGTTTATTTAATATATTCATTACAATTGTTTTTAATTGAGTGCTTAAGTTTTTCTAAACTTGTAAAATCAAATAAAACCCCCACTTTTAGTTGTTTTTCTTAGTTTAGCTTTTAGTAATTATTTTATTAATTAAATACCGTTCCCTGTGATCGACACTCGACTTACCCAAGCTATACTATAATTTGACTAGGTACACTACCTATAGGTGCATAGTTAGTATAAGTTTGTTAGGTTATAAATTTAAAAGTTGATAGGTGTATTTTGTGCACATCAACAATCCAGAGGGTTGGCCTTGGTGCCTTTGACCCGTAAGTACAGTGAGGAAAATTTACCCCGCAGACTGAATAGAACTAATGTGGCCCAACTTCGAATCTCAGCTCTCTACTCAATACCTAATTTCCATCAAACGACTAATTTCCATAAGAATCTCTACTTAATACCTAATTTCCACAAATGACTAATTTCCATCAAATGACCCAACATGCCGTGTTGACTACCAAACACATTGTGTTGGGCCAACAACAAATGACCAGGAAAACATGTGACAATTGTCAAATTCTGGTCAAGTCAAAGCCAAACAAAGTCAACAAGTCAAACCGGTCAACTCAGTTAACCCTTGTATACTAGATTTTACGTTATGTAATTACTATACAACTCGCTATTCTAATGAGAAATCATCAATTGAAAAGTTCGTATATCTAGATTTCCTTAACCTAAAACTGTGGTAAGTAATGAACCAAACTGATAAAACAATGTTGCATACTCATCGGGAGTGTGTAGCACCGTTAAACATAGCTTAACGGGGTTTACGAACCTCGCATTGCGAAGCTGGACACTCAAAAATGTCACAAACGAAACCTCTCTCAATCGTTTTCACTCTATCTCTCTCTATTTGAAATCTCTCCAAAACGTTCCCGTGACTTTTTGTAAACATTTAGGTCATCCCGACCCTTAACTAGGTCAAAAACCGCTTAAAACGAGGTAAAAAAGCCTTAAAGAACCAAAACCTTCCTTTAAGGGTCGAAGCCTCTCGGACCGAAACTAGGAAGAACCGAAACCTCCTGAGACCGAAACCTTCTTAGAAGCCTCACCTGAACCGAGCCTCACCTGAACCGAAATTGACATGAACCAAGCCTCGCCTGAACCGAAACTCGCATGAACCGAGCCTCGCCTTCTGCTCCCTTCCTTCCCTTCGCACCTTCGGTCCTCCTTCCCCTTGTCTCGGTTCCTCTTCCAAGACCAAAACCCACTCCCGGTTCCCCGTTTTTCATCATTTTAACACGGGATTTTCACCCAAAACTTTATTTTAACATATAAGGCCGCATATTTATTAATAATAATCTTTTTTGGGGATAAACCTTATCTAAGAAGAGTGGGTGAAGTACAAAGGGTGGAGTATTGACTTTCCTTTAACTTATTATACAAGCAACTACCCACACCCACTCCATGACCAACCACACCTCCCCACCATACCTTGTCACTTCCTTGTAGTCTCCCACTCATTTCCAGCTATTTCCCACGTTCTAAGGGTTGGGAAAAACTCTCTCTCTCTCTCTCTCTCCTCAGACTTCACTCATTCTCTCATTTGTGCACCAAAGATCACACTCCAAATCCTCTCATCTTTCTTTCTCAATTTCGAGACTTCCAAGGCTGATCATCAAGCTTTCTTCCACTCTTGGTAAGTATATTCACCCCCATATGATTATTACACTTCCCTTTAACTCCAATAATTGATTCCTTACACAAACTCCACCATATTTGAGTTAGATTCTCGAAAATCTTCAAGGCATCTTCAAGTGTTCTTGAGTTGAACACTTCTCTTCTCCAACAATCATCTACTGAAATCATTTGAGGTGAGTTCATACCCCTATCTTTTCATGTTTTCTTAAGTTTTAAGGGGGGGGGGGGGAATACAATTTAAACCAACAAGGACACAACTAAACTCTTCCAAGAGATTTCATCAGAAAAGTTGGACCCCATTCACGGACTGTTTTGGATGACTTACACATTTTAGTTTCCAAAACTGTAATAGGTGCATATATTTCAAGTTCTTATATTTAAAACGACTACTTTCACATCTCCATACGAGTTTTCTACAATTTATGGTGATTTTTACAAAACTGCCTATCATTTCAAGAACACATTCGAACCAGTCTGTGATTATGGCCCTTTTCCCACAAGTTAGAAGTTAGTAAAAATCATGATAAAAGTTTTTAACAAACTAGACACATTTTCAAAACTCCCAGAATTTACGGATTTTGATTTGGATCTTTGATAATTTTTCTATAAATTTTCTAAGAACAGCAATAGAAAATGTTAACAACATAAAAATGTTATCAATTTCATTCCAGCTTGTAACTTGTTGAGCAAGGTGTATTTCATTATGTGATCATATATTGTTACAGTATATGTCATTTTGTCTTGGTAATTAGACACACATCAGTAGACACATGGAGTTTTACTACACTAGGCATGCTAAATGAGAGACTGTTACAAACAATGTTTACATCCATAATACACAAGCATTTGGTAAACTATGACAAATATAGTTTATGAACACTACTACTACTCTTGTTGTGATAAACTATAATAGGTATAGTTTATGATACAATTACATAACGAACTCATTACTAAAGGGTATATTTATACAAAAGGGGTTTTATTACATTACACGTAAATTCGTTAATAACTTTTGTGAGACATTCGCTTCACTTTACAAATAAGTCCTGTATTGTAACCAAAGTCTCCTGGAGGGAAAGCATGATAGTTGTATATAGATCTATATTGGGTCTGACAAACCCACACCTTAGCTGCATGCAAAAGCTAGACCGGCAGGTCTGGGGTGACAAATGGCATAACATTTCTAATGCCTGAAGAACATCGTTTCGAGCCATCTAGGTCATAGCATGGTTATAATAACTCACATTAAGTATTAACAAACATAGAATTTACGGGGATTTCATTGAAATCAAACAAGTTTATATCAATTTAAACTTGCATTATTTACTATAAGTAAGGAACGTCACTTATTTATTTTGGTCTTGAGTTTTAAGACTACTTTTTTACGTATGAAGGAAAATATTGGATTTTATGGAACGAACACTACTTTTACAAGAAAAGGTTTTCATAACTACATATCAATGCTTATGAACTCACCAACCTTTGTGTTAACACTTTTTCAAACAACTTGTATTCTCAGGAAATCACTAAACAGGTAACCAAGTGCTTTTGAGGATGGGACGTTAAGGCGTCAAACATTTCATTTTGTTCAACATAATTAATTGATTTGGAAACATGTAAACTCATACAATGATGTAACTTTTTCAATTATATTTATGTTGGTTATGTTTACTTTAATCACTATTGTAAATGTTGTTATCATACTACACATGAAGTCCTCTACCCCCGGAAGTTTCCGCCATCCTTGGTTTGGGGGTGTGACAAAACATCAGCCAACACAATGTGTTGACTTGAAAACACGTTGCGTTTTCCCGAGTTCCAACAACTTAATACATTCAACTACTTTCTTCGATTCCAAGGGCTCTAAAGCTCAGATCTTGACCGAAATGAGATTTAGATGGGTAAAGTTTCCAACTTTACCTATAGGGATTACCAAAATGGTCCAAAACTCAAACATAAATCTTGAAGATACAAGGGATTAACGAATAAGTAATTAATCCTTGAAGTCTGAAACCCATCCTTTTCAAAAGAGATTCTAGCACCAAAACCATCCCAAAGGTCGGTGCCTTGTATACATGCATGTGAAATTCATGTATTGAACCCATATTAGGTTAAAATGGGGATTTATGATCTAATCTCTATTCATGGCATCAAAACTTAACTATAGGTTAGATCCAAGACTCTACTACGTCACCTAGAACTAGAGATTCATAAAGTTGAAACTTCATGAGATCTAACCATCCCAACCTTCATGAACAAAAAGATAAAGGGACAAAATTCAAGATCTAGCAACATAGAAGAATAACTATCAGATCTTGGACACTTACCAAAGTCCAGAAGAGTGCAAAACCGAAAGGGGAGAGCTTGCTTGTTGGATCTTTGCTCACTTCTTCTAACTTCTTCCTTCTTTGGCTCCAAAAACACCACACTAGATCACAAATGAGAGGGAATGATGATTAGGGTTTTCAATGGTCGATTAGGGGGAATTACAGGCTGATAAAAGGCCAGCTCTTGGACTTAAGGAGGTTATATAGGGTGCAAAACCCTAAAAATTAGGGTTTTCCCAACCACCTGCCAACACACCATGTTGGTCCATGAAAATACGCAGCCCAAAAGTTCTCAACACGCTGTGGTGAGGCTTCACCCTGCCGTGTTCCAAAGGAAGTTCATGCATAAATGGAATTAATTTCATACCTGAAAATCGCGATGTTACACTCAAGCTCTACCTTTCAGAAGACAGGAAGCAAATATGACCTTCGACCCCTTGGGTCAGAAACTCGTCCAAAAAACATTCACCATATCCTCTAACCCCCTCCTACTAGCAATAGGGTCCTTTTCCCGCAAAGAAATCTCGAGCTCTACATGCAAGGAACTTGCATAAGGAAAGAGTTCGAGCCCCCACAATAGCCATAATCTCAGTGCGGAATGTGCCCAGACGCTCATCCAAAAATCCCCATGATCCCTCTTCGACCAGACTGAAGAGTACAGGTGTTTGCTCCAAAATACCGCGGGTGATCTCAAACGAGATGAACACCTGCATTCGTTCATCAATCAGCTCAGTGCCAACACTTGAGCCTGAACCAAATATTCCACCACGAGTGCTCATCACCATACCGAAAATCAACCATACAATAATAAGAACATACCCAAAAATCCTCATCCACCAGCTTCCTAGATTCTCTGTGACTCCCCTTGATTCAAGTATGGATCATGTGATTTCACTAGTACGGGCCCAATACTACCTTCCATACCTATCCATAATTTCCTCAGGAGATTTCCCGAATCCTTTAAGCCACCTTCTCAAATCGGTACTCCAAGTACTCGCTAATGTAACACTTTGTTCAGAATCATTTCTTAATTCAGGGTTGTGACCCGAAGATTGGTTATCATAAAGATTAGGGCCTTTGGGAAAGAAAGATTTAGACTCAGTTAGGCATGGGTAATGTAAATTAGATGATCCAAATGTTCAGATTGTGTTTTGAAGCCAAGGGGTATATTGGTCATGTATCAGTTTGGGATTTTTATGAATTTTATGAATTTTCCATTCTCAAATTTTCTAATGAACTTGTTTGATTCTTCATTGTTGAAAAAACTTTGATGATTCATTCAACTGATTCAAGGTATGTGCAATCAGTTTTTTTACTTGATTTTGCCATTATTTGATTATCTATTAGGGTAATAGCTGATTTGGGTTAATTTTTGCCATTTTATGATTTTCCATTGTTTTTGGTTCACTGATTAATGCTCGATTTCTTTGTTTATGTTTGATTTTTTTTAAGTTAGTGTTTCCACTAAGTTTTTGCATTGCTAGCTTGCTGCTTGATTTTTTCGTTTCTCTTTTTAATTATAATATCATGCAACCTAATTTCCCCTGTTTTTACATCATATCTAAGTAGAGTATGTAACGTGAAGCTAAGAAATGTTGGTTGTTGATTGATTTTTATGTGGCTTGTTCATTGATTTATGTATTGAGTTGTGCATAGATTTGAGTTAAAATATTCCTATAAGTTTGAGTTCCCTTAAAAAGTATAGATAAGTTCTCCTTTTAATTATAGAATACAAAACTAAGGTTGGAACGAATTTGAGGTTTCTAGTTTTGAGCTTTCCATTATCTTCTATTCTCAATGCATCAGGTATTTCTATTAATCCATAATTCATTATTCCAAGTTTATTGTTTGTTCATTTGTAGTTGTATTTGTGATTGTTCATTACTATTATTAATCAAATAATTAATAATCATGTCTAAGAGAAATATACTAATCATAGGCTTTAAAAAGGAAAAGGAAAAGGAAAATACAACAATTATAGTAAAGGCCAAAGGGCCCTAAATTTTTGGTTTGCTTAGAGCCCCTAAACTGGTTGAGACACCTATGGCTTGTAGATCAAGGATTACCTTCTCATTTTCAAGTTTTAAGGTAAAAAACTCATACCTTGATGATCATTTATGTTAGATGTACTTTATGGTGTTTCTTTGGCATTTTTGAGTCTTTTGAAGTAAAGATGATCTTTTGATATACTCCATAAGTAATGGATGTTAGATCTAAGCTCCATTTAGGTCCTATGTTCATAAAAATGCAAAATTTATGGAGGATTTTGGTCCGTGCAAGTATTAAGACCTTTATTAAGCTCCTATTAAGTTTTGAGTCCCATTAAGGCATGTAAGAGAGTAAATTTGGAAACTTTATTGTTTAAGACATTGCCTAGGGATCAGATCTATGTTTTGGACAACTTGAATTAACCTATTAAGAGCTTAATGTTGATTTTGGGTCTATGATGAGTACGTTGGGTGTACGTGGGGTACGCTCAACGTAATGTTGTAATCTTGCATCAACAACTTATACATCGTGCTTCATGGTTAAGTACGCGAGGCATATGTCTCTAGTACGCAAGGCGTACTACCCATGATGGCTATCTTGGGCCTTGTTGGGACATTGGACTTCTGACTTTGGGCCATGGATAGACTGTGGGATTCCTTAGTATTGGTCTCATGATAGTTATTGGGCCCAATTAGGAACTTGGGCCATACTGGGCTTTGGGTTGCCAATTAGAATTTAGGCTTTTTGTGCTTTTGGTCTGGACCTTGGTTTGGGCCAAGTAAGAAAAGGGTAAAATGGTCTTTTTCCCTTTAGGAAGTTGGATTATGGAGTGGACCTTAGATTTTTGGTTATCTGGTTAATTATTAATTAAGGTTGTATTTACTGTCAGTTGGTGCGAGGCTATCCGGCTCAATGACCTGAGCAGTTATTTGATTATCAGCGGATAGAGGTGAGACTCCTCATTGTACTTGTGGGTCGAAGGCACCAATGCCGACCTACTAGGTTATGTTATGTTAGATGTCTTTGTGACTCTTACATGGTATATTGGGCTAGGCCTATTTGTATGATGGGCTAAGGCCATGGATCAGGAAAGGCTAGGCCCAATGTATGTTATGTAGGTGCTAACTGTCTTTGTGACTTTTTCATTTTTATGATCGGGCTGGGCCCTTTGGTTTGGTAGGGCTAGGCCTAATATGGAGTGTTGGGCCCAATGTGAGGGCTAGGCCCAATGATATGTATGGCATGTGTTATTTTTGGAGAAATCACTAATATTTGTGCTTACAGTTTTTATGGTTATGGTTTCAGGTACTTCCGGTTCGAAAGGGAAGGGATCCGTGTGATTGCAAATCCACCCATGTTTCCGCATTGTGATAATTTTGGGGTTGTACTCCGATGACTGTTTATTATGTAATACTTTTAAATGTTTGAATAAAAAGATAATTGGTGTCTTGATTGGATTGAAAATAAAAATTTTACTTCGCAAAGTTGTGGGACGTTACAAGTTGGTATCAGAGCCTTGGTTGGAGGGATTCAGGCACACTCTCAGGTATATCTGAACTCAAACTAAGGAATTGATAATATTTTGAAAGAAAATGAGTTTCTAAAAAGATTTTTATAAAGGGAATAAATATCAAAAAGGGTTTTATAAAGACAAAGGGGGTGTGATGTGTGCAATCAGCCGAGCTCAAGTAAGTGATTCCCAGAATACCCATACATGTTGATATGTTATATGATATGAATGTTTGCATTCTAGGATAAGTCTAGGGATACTTTTAGGAATTGCATTATAGATTGGCCTGATATGTGATGCCTTGTAGCCTAGGAAGCATTGGATGCTAGATTGGGAATACGTATTGGTATTAGTAATTGCTAAGTGTATGCTTTAAAAAATTATATACGATTAGCATCATATAGCCCTAGAATGAATGAGTAGGCCTTATTTCTTTTTCCTTGTATGGTTGTGGTCTTAGGGTAGAGTCTTTTATTTGTCAGTCTATTTGATCATGTATTGTGTATAATTTACATACATAAGGCAAGCGACAGTGAAAGTGGAAGTGCCTAACATGAGATGTAGTATGTAAGCTTGAATGTTCTTTGGTTATTATATGGATTGGAGTGTTACTGCACGAATGTTTCTTGCTTTGTGATTTGTGGAACTCTTAAGTGATGTGATTTAACTATTAAGTGAATATGTTAAGTCACATGTGGCAAGGGTTGAATAATATTAGAGTGGTGGAGTTGACCCTATTGACCAACTCTTGTTTGAGTCCAACCGTTGCAGGGACGAGTCTTTTACTTGAAGGATTATATAGGATTTGTTGTATGTGATGGTATTAATGAGGTGGGTAGCTGGCATTATGGGGATTTCTTTAGCAGCTGATGGCAGGGTGAGTTTGGAAACCTAGGGAAGCCTGGGAAGTGCTTTAGTGGGTTTAGTTGTGTTGTTTTAGAAAGTACTTGGAGTATCATTTTAAGAAGGCTACTTAGCGGATTTAGGATGGTTCTTGAGGAAAGTATGGATATGTGTGGAAGGTAGTATTGGTTCGTACAACTGAAAGCACAAGATCCATACTCGAATTAAGGAGAGTCTTGGAGAATCTAGGAACCCTATGGGATGAGGATTCATTGTTATGTTCTGATCATTTGCATGCTTGTTATTTTTTAGAATGGTGATGAGCACACAGGAATGGGGTTCATGTTCTGGTTTTGGCTCAGGTGCAGGTACTGAGCCGATCGATGAGTGCATACAGGAGTTCATATCATTGGAGATTACCTGCAGTATTTTGGACCGACTCCGATGATTTTCGGTACGGTCAAGGAGGGGATTTTGGAAGATCATCGGGGCGTGTTCCGTACTGATATTATGGATACTGTTGGAGCTCACACTCTTTCATTACATGAGTTCCGTGCTTGTGGAGCTCCCGAATTATTTGGGGAGAAGGACCCCATTGCTAGTAGGAGATGGTTAGCAGATATAGCTAACCTTTTTTCGGACGGGTTTTTTCGCCGAGTGGTTGAAGGTCGGATTTGTTGTATCTATATGCCCAAGAATCATTGTGGAGTGATACTGCTAATAATATTATGATCCTTTAAGGTCACACCTTTATCAAGTTTGCACATTTTGTATATTTATTATTAATATGATTATTAATAAATTATATCGATTCTTATATTTTAATTAGAGAATAATTATTGTTTTATGAAACAAATAATTATAAGATAGTATAACTAGTTATTATTTCATATGATATGAATTAATAAGTCATGCACAATAATTTGTACTAGTTGGATTGTTTTGTCTTTTACCTAAAGACAAAGTTTATATTTTATAACCTTGGAGTTTATAAAAAATAAAGAATCCTCCTCTTTTCAAGAGGTATGGCCAAAATATTATAATATGGGGGTTGCTTTTCAACCTCTATGCTTTGGATCCCATGCTTCTAAAGGCTATAAATACTTTAGAGTATTTTAATAAAAAGGTCTTACTGTAACATCCCAAAAATACGAACCAAAAATTTCATTTTTTTAAATTAAACAAATATAAAAGCATATGTCTGAAAACCACATAGTAATACTATATATCAACCAATGTATCCATAGTCAGAACATTTCATTACAAAATCATATTAGAGTATAAATCATTTAGATCTCTGGTGCGGAAAATCGTGTGTGTGATGTGCTGGTACCGTGCCAGCTCCTTTCCCTTCGAGGAAGAAGTACATGAAACCAAAAATGAAAATCGTAAGCACAATGCTTAGTGAGTTCCCCCATCATACCACATACCATATAATCTCATAATGCCTAGCATATCTAGGTTTTTGCCTCCCTTTCGATCTCTTTCAACTGGTAACCACGAACTATTTCACCCCCTACTACTACGACATAAAACATATAAAACATATACAGCCTAGCATATCTTAGTGCTGGCTTCCCCTTCGGTCTCTCTCAACCGGTAATCGGGGACTATTTCACCCCTACCACTACCATATAATAACATAGCATACTAGCACATAAAGCATATCAAATACTCGCATACCAGACAAATATCACGAATTAGGGGTTTCTAGATTATGAGAGGCGATGAAGGAGGCCACAACGGGGGTGTTAAGGTCCTTAAATAGGGCGCAAACCTGGAAAATTAGGGTTTCACTTTGGCAGCCCTGCTCGTCGAGTCGATGCCTCTCTACTTGTCAAGTGGACTTCAAGTCCCACGTCCATTCATTCGTTCCTACTTGACGAGTCTGGGGCCTCCGACTCGTCGAGTCCTTTTGCAAAAATGAATAATTCTTTATTAAAATACATACCAGGAACCGGGCATTACAAATCTCCCTCGCTTATTTTAGACTTCGTCCTCGAACTCTGCTGCATGTAGAATAGCTCGAGATAGTGCTCCATTATCTCGTCCTCTGGCTCCCAAGTCCATTCTAAACCCTTGATGTACTGCCATTGCACATTCACCAACTCGACCTTCTTGTTCCTCAGATCCTTCGTCTTCCTATCGAGGATGGCTACCGGCCGCTCGATGTAGTTTAGGTTGTCGTCAACCTGAATATCCTATAGAGGTACCACCGCGGAGTCATCCACCAGGAACTTCCACTGCTTGGAGACATGAAAGGTATTGTGGATCTGACTAAGCTCGACTAGTAGATCTAGCCTATACGCCACCTTGCCTACTTGGGCTGCAACCCTGAAAGACCAATGTACCTGGGGCCCAACTTCCCTGCCTCCTAAACCAAATAACTCTTTTCCAAGGTGACACCTTCAGGAGAACCATATCCCCGACCTGGAATTCCAAGTCCGATCAGCATGTGTTAGTGTAGCTCTTCTGCCAACTCTGAGCAGTTTGAAGCTTGCTCCTGACCTGTTGTATCCTCTCTGTCATCTTGAGTACCACCTCAGTACTCCCCATGACCCTCTGTCGAACCTCACCCTAGAATATCGGGGTCATGCACTTCCTTGCGTATAACATCTTGAAGGGAGGACGGTCGATACTCGCATGGTAGCTGTTATTGTAGGAAAACTCTACCAAGGGAAGTGTTAAGTATTTTAGTGTTGCGTCTTGGGCCTTTTGTTTTGTAATCAGATTGGGCTTGTCCATCCATATTTATCTAGAATAGTTTCCTTTTATCTAGATAAGCTGTTAGGGTTTTAGTATAAATATATGCATGCATGTATGCATATAACATAGAATAGTCGATTACGTTGATTCTTGTAACCCTAATATACCTCTACAGATTGAAGTTCTTTATTGAGCTCTTCTGGGGTATCTTTGCATTAATCATTCGACATATTCAGTGTAATACTTGTGTTCTTCATTACGTTCTTATTTATATTTTTCTTAGAATCATACGATCCTGATAGAACGTTGTTCTAACAATTGGTATCAGAGCAGGAGATTGTGTGATCAATACACTTTACTTCTGTATTCAGAAATATTTAGGGTTTCCGCTTTTATCGAAGCCGTCGTCTTCTTAACGACGACTACTCAGTTTTTGATAAAACCCTAATCTCAAGTTTACAGGTAAGATTCTAGCAGCTCACCATGTCTCACGCCGATACACATACAAACCCAATTAACATCTCAATCAGCATCGGATCTACAACTAGAGTTCCCATACTCTACACTCAAGACTATGAAGTATGGGCTCATCACTTTGAAGATCACGTGGTTGGATCTAAAGATAATGGCTATCTCATCTAGGAAGCTATCATTCTTGGACCATTTGTGCATTTAGAAACAAACACGATCGTCAAGACACAGAAGGATTACAACAAGTTGGTGACTGATGTTCAGAAGATGCCACAAGATGAGAAGGACAAGATCCTGTGTAATGTTAAAGCCATGAAAATGATAAGATTCGCCTTACAATCTGACACCTTTCGGCTTGTAGGTTCATGCACAACTGCTAAGGAGATCTGGGATAGGTTGAAGGAACTCTACTCAACTGATGAAGATCTGGAACACTCCATTCAAACTGTATTGCTGTCAGAATTTGGAGTTTTTGAACAGAAACCTGAAAAGAAGCTCATTCAGACCTTTGATCGGTTCAATCATCTTTTAAGTAAGATGATCAAGCATGGAATTGAGAGGAAGCTGATCGAACAGAAAGTTACATTCTTGAACGGGCTCAGACCATAATGGATGGCTGTGGTTTCCACTGTGAAGGCGCATGAACAGTTCAAATCCTACTCACTAGCGAAACTAGTTGGGATACTAAAGTCACATGAAAGTGTTGTAACTAAGGAGGCGAAAGTGGTCTCTGGCATGGGATCGCTGGCTCTTGTCTCTAAAGGAAAAAGTGCTGTTGAGGAAGAAGAAGAGTCAGACATGCCAGAATGTGATCTTACAAGTGAGGAGTATGCTTTAATGATAACAAATCCAAAGAAATTCGCAAGAAGAAAATTTCCCACCAATAAGAACCGAAATTGGCAGGGAGGTTATAGTTCTGAGAAAGCAAAAGAGGAACCGGAAGTCTCTTCTCAAAAGGTGGAAGAGAAAAAGGAAAACAAGCTTGCAGGAGACTCTGGATA
Organism: Lactuca serriola; assembly: GCF_051521515.1. Classification (NCBI taxonomy): domain Eukaryota; kingdom Viridiplantae; phylum Streptophyta; class Magnoliopsida; order Asterales; family Asteraceae; genus Lactuca; species Lactuca serriola. The sequence continues at coordinate 164,235,038 of NC_136410.1, read as the reverse complement.
CGACTACAACTATTGTCATGGCAAGAACCACTTTGCCAAAGATTGCATGTTAAGAAAGATGGCTGAGAAGAGAGAGGGTGAAGATGATGAAGCGTATTACATGCGTAAACTTGAAGAAGTCAAGAAGAAAAAGGCTTCCAACAGCTCGATGAATGCACTAATTGTACAAGAAAATGCAGGGGAAGATGAGTTTGGTGGTGTAGAAGTCTGGTCAACAGATTCTAAAGACGAAGAGGTTAGAAGACCCACTCATGGAAAGGCGTTTGTGGCAAAGAATGAAGGTTGTGGTGGAAAATGCTTTATCGTCACTACTGGTCCATCAACCGAAAGTGCAGACACAGAACCGAACATGACTGAAAACAAGTGTTTTGCAGCCAAGCCGGTGAGTGAGAAGATCAACGACTGCGATCGATTGATCAAAAAGGTACATTCTATCCTTGAATCTCTTAAAGTTCCCAAAACTGAATATCTAGAAGAATTAAATGAACTAAACTTTAAATTTTCCAACCTAAGTAGTAGCCTCATGCAAACCCGCTTAGCAAACACTAATCTAACTGACCAACTCGGCAGGGTGTCTTCAAAAAGTGAGGAGAGAAGGATCTGGATTGAGCAGAAGGAAGCATAGTTAGTTAGGGCTAAGGATGAAAGTATTTATTTGCAAAGAGACAATTTAAAATTGTTAAAACAAAGAAATGTTTTCTGTTTAATTGCTAAGCATCTTTATACTAATATTGCTCAATTACATCTTAATTGTGAAATTGGAAAGAAAATACACAAAATGATTTTGCCCTTTCTTGAATTTAAGGAAGATGATGTTATAGCAGAGTGTGAATCAGAAGTATCCTCTGAAGAAACATCCATGTCATATAGGCTAGGTTTAGATAAGATAGAAACTTTCATTGATTCTAAGGAACATAAAAGTATGTTAAAAGATATCTTAGATGAAAATGATAGGCAGAAAATTAAAACCGAAACTATACAAACATTCGATGAATCAAATGCCAAAATTGTCAAGGATAATAAAATAAACATAGATAATTCTTCTGAATTTGAAACGGAGAGTGAAATGAGTGTAATCTCAGTAGAGGACGTTGTTGATTGTTCTAAGTTTGTGAAAAATGAAACCAAGAGCGAAAAACCTCTTATTTCAGAAAATTCAGTTGAGTTTGTTCGTCTGTCAAAGGAACAGAAACCGAAACTCAAAGAAAAGGCCTTGGTCTATCGGAAGGTACAGACTGTACCAAACCAAGTTTATGCTGTGACTGGAGTCACTCAAAGACAAACAGCCGAATTAAGGATACTAGTTGACGAGGATAACGCTGAAGGATGTGAAGACTATTTTTGGTCTGCTCCCATTGACAATGCAGATGAAACTGTGGGTCTGTCTGAGAAAACCACATGGAGAGTCAAAGGACGATACATACCAGAACCCATCAATAAACCTTCCAGTTTCGATATTCCCACCACAAGCGGAACTAAAGATGTTCTTGAAAAACCATTAATGCAACCTGATGTTCCAATCGAAAGGAAAGAACTGAAAGGTCCACTCAAGAGACAGGAAGCACCGGAAGTTCAAACTAAGGAAAGCACCGAAACCAGAATGGAAGATAAGACAACTGCAACTCAGAAGGAGAAACCAAAGGCCAGCTTCAATGTTCACAAATCTCAGAAGGAGCTAGCTGAATAGAAAAGACTCAGAAATCAAAGATATGCCCCGAATCTGAATGAACGGAAAAGGCATTGGAATTCTCAAAATCCTAACTATGAGCCTCCTAGGAAAGAATCCATGGATAAAGGAAAGGAAAAGTCAAAGGAAGATTTCAGTCCTAATTCCTATTATTCCAAATCCCAAAACCGATAGTCAAGTCTCGGTTCTAAACCCAATTTCGGTCATCAACCCAGTTTCGGTATTCAACCCAAGTTCGGTCCTAAACCCAGATTCGGCTCTCGATCCAGATTCGGTCCTAAAACCAGTTTCAGTCCCAATTCTAGACATGGATCCTCCAGGTTCCAAGATGAAACAAATTCCTCTAAGGACATCAAAGGAAAAGGAAAACTGGTATCGAGATCTAAGAATGAACATAATAGATCCTCCCCTAAACCTAAGAATCAAACGAAAAACACTAAACCATCTAATGAAGATACATTAAGATTTAAAGAAGATAAAACAAAAATCAAGGTGTTTACCATCAAAAGAAAAGATCAAACAACTCTTGTTAAACGAACTTATTTAGTTGATGCTTCTATTGTTATTCCTTTCTCTGTGAAAAACTCACCAGGACCCAAGAAACTTTGGGTTCCTAAATCTGCTTGAATTTGCAGGTAATCAGTGACGAGCAGTTTGATGACGAATGGTATATAGACAGTGGCTGCTCGCATCACATGACAGGAAGAAATGAGGAATTAAGGGAGTTTCAGTCTCTAAAGGATGGTGGTTCTCTGAAGTTTGGAAAAAAATCCTATGGAACAATCAAAGGATATGGGATGATAACTAATGGAGACTTCTCTATCAGAAAGGTGGCTTATGTAGAGGGATTGCAGCGCAACCTCATCAGTGTCTTGCAATTAGTTGTGGGCACAGGCTTGAAGGTATCATTTGATGATGCAGGATCTGAGATAATAGAAAAACAAACCAAGAAAGTTCTGCTGCAATCTGCACGAAAAGGAGAAATGTATCCTCTGAATCTTAATCCTATTCGAGGGACACCAGCTATCTGTTTGCTATCAAAGGCAAACACTGATGAAAGTTGGCTTTGGCATCGACGTCTATCTCACCTGAACTTCAAAGATATCAACAAATTAGTGATTGGTGATCACGTTCGAGATCTTCCTCTTCTCAAGTTCGATAAGGAGCATTTATGTGCAGTATGTGAAATGGGTAAGCAGAGCAGAAAAAGCCACCCTACACGCATTAATACCAAGATAGTGGAAGCACTTGAACTGTTACATATCGATTTGTGTGGACCTTCTGCTATAGAGAGTATCGGTGGAAGTAAGTACATTCTAGTTATTATAGATGATTTTTCACGCTTCACGTGGGTTTTCTTTCTTAAACAGAAATCAGATGCAACTCCCAAGCTGAAGATGTTCATCAAGCAAGTGGAAGTTCAATTAAAGAAGACAGTGAGAAACATCAGAAGTGACAATGGGCTGGAATTCAAAAACAAGGATTTCGAAGACTTTCTGGCTGATAAGGGGATAACACACAATTTTTCGGCCCCTTATACACCACAGCAAAACGGGATTGTTGAAAGATGAAACCGATCGTTGTGTGAAGTAGCTAGAACCATGCTCAGTTATGCCTCTCTACCTCTATACTTTTGGGCTGATGCCATTGCTGCTGCCTGTTATACTCAGAATCTGTCCTTACTCAACAAGAGATTCTCGATAACTCCTTATGAGATCTTAAACAATCGGAAACAAACGTCAAGTTTTTCCACATTTTCGGTTCCAGGTGCTTTATCTTTAATTCTAAAGAAAACCGAAATAAGTTTGATGTTAAAAATGATGAGGGGATCTTTCTGGGTTACTCTCTGTCATCAAAAGCATACCGGGTGTTGAACAAGCGTTCCAAAAGAATAGAATAGACTTATTATGTCACCTTTGATGACAATTACATGAAGAAGGTTCAAAGAACAGAAGATGCTTCAGGAGACATATTTCCAGAATCTGGATAGGTCTCGGTTCCAATATCCAATCTGTTTGATGAATACATTCGGTTATTTGATGAACCAGAAAAGGCAATACATTCGGAGGCAACAACAACAAACAACAAGGTAGATAATCTGAAGAAAGTAATAGACGAAGCTGCCAAATCAATGGAAACCGAAACACCTACTCCTAAACCATCACCTAGTACTTCAAACACCGATTCAACATTCCAGGGGGAAAACTCTATGACTTTCAAACCATCTGGAGTTCCTGTTGAGGGGGAGAATCACAATTCCGCCCCAATATCTAATAGTTCAACTGGTACTCAAACAACTGAACCGAAATCAACAGGTGATAGTCCAATCGAGGGGGAGATACCCACTGCCGATTCTACGGAAGACAAAGGCTTCACTTCGCCAGTCGAGGGGGAGAAGGAGAAAACAAGTGATAGTTCTACTGACGAAGGTGAAGGGGATCAGTCAGATGTTGAAGTTGAAGTCGAAGCAGAACTAAATCCAGAATATGATCCAAGCTATCCTCCGCTAGCAAAATGGACAAAAGACCATCCCAAAGAGCAAATTATTGGTGAATCCTCTGAAAGTGTTCTTACTAGATCTGAACTGAAGGCGAAACAAACAACATTATTCTCTAAAATGGAATTTTGTATGTTTAACTCTTTTATCTCCAAAATAGAGCCGAAAACCGTAAATGCTGCACTTGATCATTCTGATTGGGTTCAAGCAATGCAGGATGAGCTCAGTGAATTTGAACGAAACATAGTTTGGAGATTGATTCCTACACCGAAAGATGCCTCTGTTGTCAGCTTGAAATGGGTGTTTAGGAATAAGCTGGACAAAGAAGGGAATGTCATCCGTAACAAGGCTCAGTTGGTTGTAAAAGGCTATTGTCAAGAAGAAGGGATTGATTATGAAGAAACTTTTGCTCCTGTGGCAAGGTTAGAGTTTGTTCGAATTTTTCTAGCATATGCCGCTCACAAGAACTTCGAAGTTTTCCAAATGGATGTCAAATGTGCATTCTTGAATGGAGAATTAGAAGAAACTGTCTATGTTGAACAACCATCTAGTTTTGTGAATGAAAAGTACCCGGATCATTGCTATGTACTGGATAAAGCTGTATATGGGCTAAAGTAAGCACCAAGAGCCTGGTATCAAACTCTTACTCGCTTTCTAAAAATGTCAAAGTTTAAACAAGGTTCGGTTGACCCAACCTTCTTTTGAAAGAAGGAAGGCGAACATTTGATGATTGTTCAGATTTATATCGATGATATCATCTTCGGCTCCACGAATCCTAGCTTAACCACTGAATTTAGGAAGTTGATGGAGACTAAATTTGAAATGAGCACAATGGGTCCAATTAACTTTTTCCTTTGTTTGAATATTAGACAGGGACCAGAAGGTATCTTTATAAACCAGGAAGCATACACCAAAAATTGCTGACTAAATTTGGAATGAAGGGTGATTCAAAAGTAAAGGTTCCTATGGCATTCGACACCAAGCTAACCCCATCCCTGGAGAAACCGGCTGTGGACATAACTCTTTATTGACAAATGATAGGATCCCTTATGTATCTAACAGCTAGTAGACCAGATATCATGTTCTCTATTTGTTATTGTGCCAGGTTTCAAGCTAATCCAAGAGAACCCCACATGCTTGCTGTGAAGAATATTTTTCGATATCTGAAGAATACTTCATCTCTTGGTCTCTGGTATCCTGCAAGATCTGGATTCTTCATACAAGCCTTTTCAGATGCTGATCTTGGAGGATGTGGACTGGACAGGAAAAGCACTACCGGAGGATGTCAATTCCTTGACGGAAAACTTGTCAGTTGGCAATCAAAGAAACAAACCTGTGTTTCCTTATCCACAACAGAAGCAGAATACATTGCTGCCGCATCATGTACCTCTCAGGTTGTTTGGATTCAAAGTCAGTTAAGAGATTATGGGCTGAGTATGAAAAAGATCCATCTCTATTGTGACTCTGAAAGTGCAATCAGGATTTGTCATAATCCAGTGCAACATTCGAAAACCAAGCACATTGCACTTAGGTATCATTTCATCAAGGATCATGTAGAAGATGGGAACTTAGAAGTATATTTTGTTCGTTCTGCTAATCAACTGGCTGACATCTTTACTAAAGCCTTACCAGAAACAACCTTCAAAATCTTACAAGGTTTGGGTATGATGGAAGGAGAGTCGGTACCGAATCCTCAAATCTCTTTTTAAAATTAAGACAACCGAAATAGACAAACCGCTCGGTTTATCTCTGCTCTAGATTTTTGGGGAACTGACATGGACAGACCGCTCTGTCTATCTCGGCTCCGTAATTCTCCGGAACAGAGGAAAATTGAATGATCGATTTATTTTGGTACTCTCATTAATAAGATAAGGTTTCGGTTGTATATTTTAAGTCTTTCTGTTTTTATTCTTTTTCAGAAGATTTCAAAAATTCAAAAATATTTTATCTTTCTGTTTTTATTCTTTTTCAGAAAATTTCAAAAATGCAAAAATATTTTATCTTTCTTTTTCAGAAAATTTCAAAAATCCAAAAATATTTTATCTTTCTGTTTCAGAAAATTTCAAAAATCCAAAAATATTTTATCTTTCTGTTTCAGAAAATTTCAAAAATCCAAAAATATTTTATCTTTCTGTTTTTATTTCTTTTTCAGAAAATTACTTAAAAATATTTTATTTGTTTCAATTGCTTGTTTGTTTTGTTTGGTGTTTGTCATTAATAGGTAAACACAAGTGTAACCATCGATAGATCTAAAGCAGGTATGTTTCAACTTTCACACAACCTAGTTAAGGGTCCCTAGAAGCATGTTGTTGTATGTTGTCATAAAGCCTCTATGATCTTGAGTAAGCCTTAATGATTCGATCGATACCCATCGTTTCTTCCAAATCAGGCTATTTTACCTCACTCGGTCTAGAGCTACCTTACTCTTCTCATTTGAGTTAAGAGTTTCTCTGCTCTGTCACGCTTATCTAGCAGAAGGTACATTCGGTTCCTTAACCACCTCCTTATATTCTCCATCTACCTTCGGTTCACTAACGTAACCCTTGAGACTTTTGGTCTTTACCACTGAGGTTTATGGTTACACAACATTTGTGTTTATGATCTTGGATACGATTACCACGTTCTAAGTGAAACCCAAAATCCGACACCAAAAATGAATTGACGGTGAGTGATATACTCAAGCATTTACTGGTTACCTAAGGAAAATATCTTTTTATTTTGCGTGATCTTTTATGAAATCGTCTACAGCTAAGACATTTCTTCCCAAAGAGGTCCAATTTATTTTTTTGAGATTTCTGCTTCCTATAAGTCATTAACATAATAAATCCCACCTACCTGTTCAATAGATCACATCGGTCTCACAGGTACCTCTACCAACAATCGGTTTTATGTTAAAACTCGATGTTCGGTTGGAGGACAGCTACCCAATGCCTATGATCAAAAGAAGCCTTTCAATGTTTATTAACAAACAGTTGATCGTATTTTTCGGGAAACCACACAAGCACTTCAAGTCTCTCTTGACTTTGAAGGAAGTGATTCTTGCCCGGAATCCTCTGCTTTCTGTCTTCTAAAAAGACATCACTCACGTCCAATACACACTTGCTTTATTTCTTTATCTTTCACACTCTGATGCACGAAAATTAATATTTTCCAACATTCTTATTGCTGTTTGGTATAAGTTTTGGTTATCGGTTGTGACCAAACAAGGGGATATAAGGAATTTCAAACAGTATGAAGATAAGATTTAGGCGCGTGAATTTGATCCGTTTCAAACCCACGTGTGCTGACGTTTTGCTGGCATTAACCACACTGTCAAATCGCGCTTTTTCAGGCGACGTTTTAGCAACCTCATCATCACGTTTTTCTCTCTCCAGACAACGGTATAAATAGGGGTGATCGTTTTATTTGTCCTTTACCAATCTCGAATTATCTCTCTCATACAAGTTCACACTGTTCATCTTTTTCTTCATTCATGAATGGCGACTTCATCTTCTGCACATGATCAAACTGCAACATCCTCCCTGCTTACAATCAAACCCAACCAAAACATGATAATCGAAATGAGTCCATTCTTATATGACTCATATATGCTGCATGTCGTGGAATGTCTAAAGTATTCCCCCTATTGTTGGCCCTAACCCAGGTTGAAGCGGTTCCAATGTCGCTAGAAGTCTACTCATCGGCGACTTATGACAAGAATAAAGATCACATCTACTTCACCATTCAGGACAAGAAATCCTCGATCTCTAAGGCGAAGTTTTGTTCACTTCTAAGGCTTGCAGTTGATTCTTCAATCATCTCACCTGATTTCATCACTACAACACAACTCTTCACGATGATGTATGAGATGGGATACACAGATGTGCTTACAACGATTGCAAAGGTCAAGAAATCGTGTTTGCCATCGCAATGGAATGGGTTGCTGACATTGCTAATCAAGGGTTTGGCGGAAAGATGTGGTGGTTCAGACACAACAAGCAAAGGTTTTCTTACCATTCTTTATGGTTTATACAACAGGATCAACCTCGATTATGGCACTATAATTTGGTCCCAAGTAGTGCAGAGTTTAAACACAACGACCCGTCATTCAGAGATCTCTTGTGGTCGTTTCTGGACCCTGCTTACAAAGAAGGCCATGGATTCCATGGAGATACCTGTCATGAAGGATGCTCTTCTTGCCTCTATTGCCTCATTCCACACAAAGAAGATCATCATATCCGATCCACGTAAGTTTCTCCACTATGGATTGATTCCAGAATCTATGTACATGTGTGTTTCGGCACAAAGCAAAGTGATGGCCGATTACCGTAAACTCTCTCCTGTTGGTCCAAGGGTTCTGTCTGAAGAACAACAAGCCGCACTGGATGCCTTGAATCAGCCTGCTAACAGAGGCAAACGGGTAGTAAAGAAAGAAAAAGAAGAAACTAAGGAGAGTAAGCCAAAATCTTCAAAGCGAAAGTCTGGTGAAGGAAATTCTTCTCAATCAAAACCGAAGAAGATAAAGAAGATGGCTAACAGACCCAAGGGGAACTTTTCTCCTGGACCTGATATAGTTGAAGACCAAGAAGCAGAAGCGGAGAATCCTCAGGTTTCCACCAGAGAGCCCACACCTCGAAGATCTCCAACCCCACCTCCATCTCCTAAAAGTACTCAAATTCCAACTCCACCAGCCTCTCCCAAAACTACTAAAATTCCAACTCCACCAGCCTCTCCCAAAACTACTAAAATTCCAACTCCTCCACCATCTCCTAAACTCACTAAAATTTCCACTCCACCTCCATCACCAAAACAGAAAGCTCCACTTTCTGTTCCTACCGATATACCACCCATTCTTACTGAACCAACTTCTCTACCCACTTCAACCATCATTACCTTTGTTCCTGTCTCAACTACACCTATCTCAACTCCTCTTATAACCGAATCCATCACTACCACCATTCCCAAAATCCCAGTAGAAGTCAATGTATCTGATACATGGGCTACTACTGTGATTGATACTCCTGTTATCAACATACCACCATCCCCAACCCCATCCTCTACCTCTGGTGCTACTCTTGGTTGAGATGATGAGGATTATGATTCGTTGTATTACAGCCCTTACAGGATTCCAACATATAATGATGTTGATGCTCCTGTCACCAGTCAACATATACAGGACATCAATGAAAAGTTGGATCGACTGCTTGAAGATAGCAAAGCTTATGGTAGTGTTGTTTTAAAAGCCTTCTTGGAGACTGCCATTAAGCAATACACCGATGCTATTGATAAATCAACAGAAGCAGTTGATAAGTCAACCACTTCTTGTTCAAAGGCCACAAAGGAGGTTACTGAGGTTGTTCACACAACTTAGATTTTCCTTGATTCTCTTAAAGCTCATGCTGACACAAATGCGGCCAAATATCAAGCTTCGGTGGACTCCTTCTCTAAAACTCTTCAGGATGAAACTACAAAATTTGAAGCCCTTCGTACTGATCTCAAAACAGAATCCACATCTTTTCTTTAATCTTTGGATTCTCATTTTGCTTCTCTTTCTGCAGAAAGTACGTTGAAGGAGGACCTGATAAAACACCAAGCGACAATTGATCTCCAAAAAGTTCAACTGGCCCAGGCAGAAAAAGAGATCTCTCTGTTAAAGACTCAAAGGGCAGTTTATCAAAGTTGTGCTGGTGATGTGAAAAATCTATTGACTACTCTTCTTGAAGCTCATGATCCCTTCTTGACCTTAACCATCCGAAAGCATCTCCAGACCAAACTCCTTCCTGCAATTACAATTCTCAGTGAGATGAAGGGTGTCTCGGAGAAGGTCTTTCTTCTGAAACAAGGGGGAGAAGAGAGTACAGACAAAACAGAACCGAAGGATAATTTAGCTTCGGTTTCTGGAAAGAAAGTTCAAGCTGATAGTGATACTGATACCGAAGACACTATCGTTGAAGCCCTTAAAAGAAAGAAGAGGGACAAAGAGCTTGAGGAAACAATGAAGGTGGCACAAGAGGCAGAAGAAAAAGAGAGAAAGAATAAGGAAGAGGAGGATGTCTTGCAATGCAAGAAGACTCTGTTTCCAGAATGGGACAGAGATACACTCATCAATCAGGCGATTGACTTTCCTTCTATGTATTGGTTGGAACCGATTGCTTCGTTTGATTGTGATAATTCAAAGGACTCGCAGTTTGACATGCCAATCACAATAAAAGCATTTACCTTTCATTGCTTCGATGTCACTGCTGAGGTTCCTCATCCTAATCTGAAGGTTGATAGAGAGTTAGTAGATTTCTATTTGAAGAATGGTCAACCATAGTACTTGACTTGGAGTGCACAGAAAATTACAAAATTCAAGGTACTGAAACCGTCACCTGCTGGGAGGTTTGTGAATGTAAACTTGAAGATCAACCGTGGTACAACAAACACAGAATATTTTATTTCTCTAGCAGATCTTCCCAACCTTAATCCACATGATTGGATTCTGCTATACAACATTCTGCTCTCAAATCAAAGGGAGTATGAGCCGATTCTGAAACATCTAAAGAGAATGTTGGCCTCCTATGTCCATGAGCGTGCCACTATGGATCAGGAGATAGCAAAGGTGATGAACAAGAAACCATCTGTCAAGCCAACGTCTAAGCCCGGTGATGTGAATAAGATGAAGTTGGGGCAGATTGATTCAACAAATTTGACTGTCATGTTCACGAAGGGTGACAAGCACAAGTTTCTATTTGCTTTGGTTGACAAGCATCTGTTTTCAACAGACTGTCTGGAGCATATAATCAATATCATTCATCGATGCAAGCAGAACTCAACAGCAGATAAAAAGAACTTCACAGATATGCTTCGGTGGTACATAACGTTTAGACATCACATTCTGGCCATTATACCAAGGATCTTTGAAACCGTGAAAAAGCCCTCTGTTGTGAAAAGGGAATGAAGTTTCTGCTCCAAGGACGCAAAGGGGGAGATTGTTAAGTATTTTAGTGTTGCGTCTTGGGCCTTTTGTTTTGTAATCAGATTGGGCTTGTCCATCCGTATTTATCTAGAATAGTTTCCTTTTATCTAGATAAGCTGTTAGGTTTTTAGTATAAATATATGCATGCATGTATGCGTATAACATAGAATAGTCGATTACGTTGATTCTTGTAACCCTAATATACCTCTACAGATTGAAGTTATTTATCGAGCTCTTCTGGGGTATCTTTGCATTAATCATTTGACATATTCAGTGAAATACTTGTGTTCTTCATTACGTTCTTATTTATATTTTGCTTAGAATCATATGATCCTGATAGAACATTGTTCTAACAGGAAGGTAGGTATCCCAACTACCACCGAAGTCTAGGACGCATGCCCCCAACATATCCTCCAGAGTGTGGATGGACCGCTCGTTCTGACCATCCGTATGTGGGTGAAAAGTCGTGCTAAAGTGTAGACGAGTACCCAGCTCATCGTGAAACTTCTTCCAGAATCTGGAACTGAATTATACACTTCTATCTGAAATCACGGAAACTGACACTGTATGTCGAGATGAATTAGGCACTCTTGGTCAATCGATCCATGATGACCCAAATCAAATCCACTCCTCTTTCGGTCCTGGGAAGCTTCATAATGAAATCCATAGTAATGTCCTCCCACTTCCACATAGGGATATCCAACAACTGCGTCTTCCTGTGAGATCTCTGGTGCTCTGCCTTGACCTTCCTTTAGGGCAGTCATCTCTTGACGTAGCAGGCTACATGCCGCTTCATGTAGGGCCACCATTAGTCAGTGCGAAGATCTCCATATATCTTCATCGCTCCGGGATGGATGGAAAATCTTGACTTGTGGGCCTTATCTATCAAAATATGTCCTACTCCACCCTAGTACGGAACCCAGACCCTCCAATGAGTGTCAGCAACCCATGTCTGTGATAGTCAAACGAGGCCACCTGGCCTATGATCCGCTAGCACTTCCGGCACTCCTCCTTCATACCCTTAACGTGCGCCTCTCAGATCCACTCCAAAAGTGGAGTCACCAACGTCATCCTCACGCAAATGACTGTGATCAGGGCTACCTTGCAGCAGAGCACATCAGCCACAATGTTGGCCTTCCCCGGGTGGTAGAGGATCTAAAGTCAAAATCCTTCACCACATCTAGCCACCGATGCTGCCTCACGTTCAGATTTGGCTAATCCATGAGGTACCTCAAACTCTTGTGGTCCGTGTATATGGTACAACGGACCCCATACAGGTAATGGTGCCAAATCTTGAGGGCGAAAATTGTTGGATAAGGTGTCTAAGTTCATAACTATTTCTGGTATGTACTTAACCCGGTTTGGCATGGTCCATTTGGGTTGCATGGCATCATGCATTTGGATAGACTAAAATGAGAGAAATAACACTTATGGTTTATTAATATATTATAAGTTCTAATATATTAATAATATTATATAATTAGTATCGGTCAAGAATTAATTTGGAATTAATTAAGTGATCAAAGAATACTAATTAAATATATGGGTTGATTGTGTAAATCATCCATACTTATATAGTGGGCTAATGGTTCATGGATTACCAAGTTGGGCTAAAACCCATAGGTTGCTCCATGGATGCTCCATGGTGTGTGTTGAACCCATGGGTCATGAAAATGAAAAGTCATGACAATTAGGGTTTACATGGTGTAACCCTAATTGTAACACACTATATAAGGATCCTTATGTTCACCAAAATCGGTACATAAGTAAGAAAGAAGAGGGATAGCCAATTTCTAGTAGTGTGACATTTCTCTCAAGTTTATTCCAAGTGCATATGGTGTTGTGTGAAACATTTGAGGCATGACACTTGGGGTGCTAGGCTCACAAGGTTCTCAAGGAATCCAAGGTACTACAAGGTATGTTTTCTTACTAACTTTTATGTTTAAAAGTTCCCCATGTATGCTAGATAGGATTATGAACCTTGGAAAATCAATTTTGCATGTATCTTAGTCAAACATAGATCCAAGGTTTCTAGGGTTGCATGAACACCTTAGGAGTGTTAGAATGCTCAAAACCCTTCAGTGGTATTAGAGCCTAGGCTTATTTGTTTGATACATGATGCAAAATAGCTAAAAAAGTCGAAATTCTTGCTGTGTGCAGAGGGGACTCATCGAGTCCATGGGGGGACTCGACAGATCCAAGCGTATGTTCAACCGACTCGGTGAGTCGGTTCTTGCACTCGACGAGTTGGCCAGGCAGAGTCAGATTTTCGATTTTTGCTGCTGGAAATAGACCAGAAACATTACCCTAAACTGTTTTGGTGTTATAAAACTTGTTTTAGATGGTGTAATGGTTGTTCTAATCCATTTACAATGACTAATATCAAAATTCCATGTTTATATGTGTTCATATGTTCTTGAAATTTTGATATGAATATTCATGTTCTTATGAGTTCTTGATAGATCATAGGAATTACTTGTTTAATGCTTAATTCATGATCATTATGTGTTATAATGGAAACCATAATTTGTCCTCAAGTTAAGAATTACCAAAAGTTTTCTTTTAAAGTCCATTATTAGATACATAGGTTACATAAAATGAAAAGTCACTCATTTTAATGAACCATTTAACTCATAAGTTATAAATTGAAAAGTTTTGTAAAGTTACAAAACTTGCCCTCAAGTTTTGGAACATGTAAATTCATCTAGTAAACTTTAGTTCCAACCTCTAGAATTTTAAAAGTTAAAATTCAACCCTTATACTTTATAATATTATATGTTATATATATATATATATATATATATATAGAGAGAGAGAGAGAGTGAGAGAGAGAGAAATGATCAAATGAGAACACCTAAAAGGTTGAGAACGCAAGAACAGTTGTGAACCAATCATCATAAGGGCATAAAAGGAATTTTACAATATAATTAATTATGAATAATTTATGAGTAGTTAATTAATTCCTAAAATCATGAGATTATGATTAATAGATTTTTTTACCCAAATATTAGGAACTTATATAATCTATATTTAATTAACAAAATCAATAAAATAATTTCAAATTTTTTTTAGCATAATTAAAAAAAAAGACGTTTTTTTTGCTTTACTTTTACCAACCACATCAAAAATAGTGACGCATTAATCATTTTATCTGAATATTAGTAATAATGCATGAATAAATATATATTTGTAGTCATATATTAAGCCGGTAATAATATTGAATGAATAGATGAATTAATTTATATTCATAATGAATAAAACACAATTAAAGAAACATCACCATAAATGAAAACATCTAAATATGAATTGCTTCAATTATTACTGAATATACATTTAATCTTATGAATACATTTAAATACACATTTAATCACTAATGAATACACATTTAGTCATAAATGAATACAAAACACTGTTAAGAGACAAAGAAATTCTAATATGGTATCGGCTTTGGCTTCCTCGGTTAAAGAGATTGATTCATTGTGGATCTCTAATGGGTCATAGAGGCGTGGTAGTCCGGCAATGATTTTTCTCAGACCGCCTTAATCTTTTGTGTCACCCAACTTCCCTTTTCCATAACATTCTTTCTATGTGTATATTTTTGTCTGATCAAGCTATTGTATCTATATCAACATACAAACCCAATATTTATAAATGAATAAGACATGAGTGAAAAAAATAATGTAATATAATAAGCCATACTATGATATTCAGTGTTCATAAATGAATAAGGTGTTAGTTAAAAAAAGAGCTTAACGTCTTAAGCCAATTTTATTTATTCATTGATGAATAGATCAATGACCAAATTCATATGTCTTGTCGTTTGACCCAATAAACAAACTTGGTGTTCGTAATTTGGTTGGATAGCAGCAAATGGTGTTCGTAATTTGATTGCAGGAAACTATAAAAAAAAACTGAACTTTAAGGTAGGTGGAGGTATACGGGTCTGTGATTGTTGTTCATATCTTGAATGAATATACTTTAATCTTGCTTAGAAGTTTCACCTAAAGACACATAGTGCACGTGTAACATTCAACAAATGAAATCAAGTGCAATATCCTTCAAATTTCCTAAGAGGAAAAGAAAACATGAGACCATCATTCCAATACTAAAATGAGTTCATTGTGGCATTTTATCAAACACCAAATGGGCAAAAAAGCTCTAAGTAAATTGAATGAATAATGAACTCTAATAGATACCAAAAATCGTATTAGGGATTCGTAAACACTAACTCTAAGTAAATGACTACAATTGCAAGGAAACTCACCTGGATTAGTGGAATTAGTCGAAGATAAATGTGATTCTAAATTTTCGATTTTGAAAGTAATTAGAAGATGATATCGCAAGATAAGAAGAATTGAAACACATTCCACTAATATATCTTTGTATTTTTCTTTCTCTCAAATGATCTTTACCCATTTGTTGTTTCTCTCAATCGATCTACATCCTTTTTATGCATATCTACCATGGATTTTCGTTAAATAGGAGTGGGTAAAAGAATAAGATGAACTAAGAGGATGGAGAGGTCCGATAACGAGAAAACTGGAGTGGTGGCGTACGGATGAGGCAGTGAGAGGATGAGTACATCGATTGTGTGTTCTATAAGATTAGGTCAACAAAATAAAGGGACAGAGCAATTATAGGAGTTTACAAAATTAGGGTAATGCTTATTTACCTTAATAGCCTTTATAATATTCTTTAATTTTAAATTTTAAATTTAAATGTATTAATAATAAGAAAAATAACAATTAATTATAGCCACACATCTTACAAATTAGATGGTCCAGATCTGTTCTCGCGTTCTCAACCTTTTAGGTGTTCTCATTTGATCCTACTCCTATATATATATATATATATATATATATATATATATATATATATATATATATATATATATATATATATAAGATCAACTCGTTTTACCGTTAATAAGCCTCATTCACGAAGTTGGTCTATAAGGGGGGGGGGGTATAAGGTTGTTGCCTATAAAATGGCAGCTTAACGGGTGTCCACTCTCACCCACGGCTTCCTTGACTGTTGGAGGGTCGTTAGTGTAACACCGTAAATTTCAAAACAAAATTTTCAAATTTTCATAAAACATAATTCATTTAATATTCATAAAACAACCATATTAATTATCCAATTCAAGTAAATACAAAATCCCAAGATCACAAATGTATAAACTCCATGTGTGTGTACAGATCAAGTCGGCGCCTTCCCAAGGTCATCACTAGTACCTGAAACAATAACATCAAACACTGTAAGAACAAAGCTTAGTGAGTTCCCCAAAATACCATATACAATACATATTAGCCACTCGAGGCTACAACTCTGTGGGTCTATGCACCCAAACTCTGTGAACCCTCAGGTTCTAACTCTGTAAACATGCACAACATAAATCACATATAAATAATGCATTACAACACATAACATACATAGCATACAAACACTCTATAACATAACTCTGATTACCTACTCAAGGTAAAGTATAGTGAGAAGACTCACCTTGCGTGTCTCGGTAAGTTGTGAATCCTAAAATCACTAGTGCTCGATCTCCCGAGCTATAGTCCTCCTAAATCACAATACATCTCTAATTAACACTTTCCCAACTAAGGTTGACTACTCTTAACAAGTCAACTTAGGTCAACGCTGGTCAACGGTCAACTTTGACCAGACTCGGTGAATGCACTATAGCGACTCGGCGAGTCTGAGCGTATACACAGATTTCCCTGAAATCCTTCCTTGACACGTCGAGTATCCTCCTAACGTGACGAGTTCCACCTGGCATGAGTTGTGGGGCCACCACGACTCAACTCGCCGAGTCTCAAGAACAACTCGGCGAGTCCAGCTTAACTCAGTCCACCTGTCCACTCTGACTTCCCCCTGACTCACTGATTCAACCCTCCCCAACTCGGCAAGACCACTCGCTGTGTGGTCGGGCAACATTCATACTACTCGCCGAGTCTGTTCTTCGGACTCGGCGAGTCCGTGCCATGCAATGACTCAAACTTGCTCATAAGGTCAGATCCAGTCTATTAACCCATAGATCCAGTCCTTCCAAGCATTTTTAGCACGTAAAGTCACTATCTTGATGCACATACAATCTCTATATGACCATAAATGATGTTTTAGTCTCACATACCACAACCAAAGGTCATAAACTCCATTGCTATACATAAATCTTGAAGAATGAGGCTCTCTGGACCTCTATGGATCCAGATCCAGAGCCTCAACACAAGAAGGGAACTATTTGGCATCAAATCATCCCATAAATGTCCATAAGAAACCCTAGATCCCATTATTCATCACAAAACAGAAAGTAATATGAAATCATACCTCTAGATTGATGATCTAAGCTTCAAATCCACAGAATAGCAACCTCCTTTGCTTCCTTTTGCTTAGAATTTTCTCCTTCTTTGCTAAATGACACACACAAGGGTCAAGAATGCTTCCTTTCTCTCTCAAAACGTTCAAGCACACAAGGGTTTCTCTCTAACGGTCGGGTGAGCACAAATAACGGCCATAAGGCCCTTTAAATAGGCCGCAAACCCCGGAAATTAGGGTTTCACCACACAGCGTGGACTCGGCGAGTCCACTGTTGGACTCGTCGAGTCCGGACGTGAACCCGTCCCAAATCCGCGATCCTACTCGGCGAGTCTGGGCTCCAACTCGCCGAGTCCACTCACAATTTCCATAAATAAATAAAAAAATAAATACCTGAAAATTCCAGGCTATTACAATTCTCCCCCACTAGAACTACACTTCGCCCTCGAAGTCTCACTCTGCAAATAACTCCGGATGCCGCTCTCGCATCTTACGCTCCGGTTCCCACGTCATCTCGGACCCCTTCCGATGCTGCCACTGAACCAAAACCAAAGGTACTTCCTTGTTCCTCAGAACTTTGATTTTCCGATCTCTGTTGGCCACAGGTCTCTCAGCATAATTCAGGCTCGCATCCACCTGAATATCGTCTAATGGAACCACTGCAGACTCATCGGCTATACACTTCCGCAATTGCGACACATGGAAAGTGTCGTGAATCTACCCCAATTTTCCTGGCAAATCCAAGCGATAGGCTACCCTGCCTACCCTCGCGATTACCCGAAATGGTCCGATATATCGGGGCCCCAACTTGCCCCTCTTCCTGAATCGGATCACTCCCTTCCAAGGAGAGACCTTCAGGAGCACAAAATCACCGACCTGGAACTCAAGTTCGGACCGGCGTCTGTCCGCATAACTCTTCTGTCGACTCTGAGCAGTCAGTAACCTCTGTCTGACCTGCTGGATTTGCTCTATCGTCTGAAGCACTATCTCCGTATTGCCCTTAACACGCTGCCCGACTTCTCCCCAGCAAATGGGGGTTCAACACTTCCTCCCGTACAACAGCTCAAAGGGCGGCATACCGATGCTCGAATGATGGCTGTTGTTGTAAGAAAACTCGTTCAACGGCAAATATTTATCCCAACTTCCCCCAAAATCCAATACACATGCTCGGAGCATGTCCTCGAGGGTCTGAATCGTCCGCTCACTCTGTCCGTCTGTCTGGGGGTGATATGTGGTGCTAAAATGCAGTCTAGTACCCAACTCCTCGTGGAACTTCTTCCAGAACCTGGAAGTGAAACGCACGTCCCGGTCGGAGACAATCAAGATCGGCACCCCATGCCGAGATACCACTTCCCTCACATATATCTCTACTAACTTCTCCGCGGAAGAACTTTCACTGATGGCAAGGAAGTGAGCGCTCTTCATCAACCTATCCACAGCACCCAAATTGCATCAACTCCCCGAGCAGTCCTTGGCAGTTTAGTGATAAAATCCATGGTGATATGTTCCCACTTCCATTCAGGAACCTCCAATGGCTGCAACTTACCATGCGGCCTCTGATGCTCGGCCTTAACCTTACGGCAGGTTAAGCACCTCTCAACGAACCATGCAACGTCCCTCTTCATACAGGGCCACCAATACTCCTTCCTCAAATCCAAATACATCTTAGTGGCCCCAGGATGGATCAAGAATTTCAACCAATGAGCTTCTTCCATCAAAATGGCACGCGTATCTCCCACGAACGGTACCCAAATACGCCCCTGAAAAGTCATAAGCCCCCGACCATCAGTAACGAACTCTGATACCAATCCAACAACTCGCTCTCTCTTCTGGTTTCCCGACCTCACTGACTTAGCATGTGCTCCTCGAATGGTGTCCAACACCGGAGTCATCACGGTCAAACGCAAACATACACCTCGCAACGGAGCACTCTTCGCCCGACGACTCAGGGTGTCGGCTACCACATTAGCCTTGCCCATATGGTACAGGATCTCACAATCATAATCCTTAACCACATCCAACCACCTCCTCTGCCGCATATTTAGGTTGGGCTTATCCATCAAATAGTTCAGACTCTTATGGTCCGTGTATATCGTACACCGAACCCCATACAAATAATAGCGCCAAATCTTGAGGGCGAACACCACTGCCCCCAACTCTAGGTCATGGGTGGGATACCTCGACTCATGAGGCTTCAACTGCCTCGATGCATATGCTATCACATGCCCTCTCTGCATCAGTACCACTCCCAATCCCAAAATCGATGCATCGTAGTATACAACAAAATCCTCCATTCCCTCCGGGAGGGCTAACACCGGGGCCTCGCATAACCTTTGGCGAAGCGTCTCAAAGGAAGCCTGCTGCTCGGGACCCCATGAAAAAGCAACACCCTTCCGGGTCAACTTAGTGAGTGGCACTGCGATCTTGGAGAAATCCCTGATAAATCTCTGATAATAACTGGCCAACCCTAGAAAACTCCTGATCTTGGATGGTGACCTTGGCACTTCCCAACTCATAACTGTCTCCACTTTGGCCGGATCGACCAATATCCCATCCTGGTTAACAAGATGTCCAAGGAACTGGACCTCTCGCAACCAGAAGTCACACTTGGAGAATTTGGCATAAAGCCTCTCCGATCTCAGAACTCCAAGGATCTCCCTCAAATGCTCCTCATGCTGCTCCCTAGATCTCGAATATACCAAAATGTTATCAATAAATACGATCACCGACCGATCCAACATCGGCCTGCATACCAGGTTCATCAGATCCATAAACACTGCCGGAGCATTGGTGAGCCCAAAAGGCATCACCACAAACTCATAATGCCCATAACGCGTCCTAAACGCTGTCTTCTGGACGTCCTCATCTCGTACCCTCACCTGATGGTATCCAGACCTCAAATCGATCTTGGAGAACCAAGATGCTCCCTGTAACTGGTGGAACAAATCATCGATTCTCGGCAACGGGTAACGGTTCTTGAACGTCAGCTTGTTCAACTCTTTGTAATCAATACACATCCGATGTGAACCATCCTTCTTCTTTACAAACAGAATGGGCACTCCCCACGGCGAGCTACTCGGCCGAATAAACCCTTTCCCCAGCAGCTCCTGAAGCTGCGAGGATAGCTCTTGCATCTCTAGAGGTGCAAGACGATAAGGCACCTTAGCGATAGGCGCGGCCCCCGGGACCAAATCAATACCGAACTCTACTTGCCTCACGGGAGGCACCCCGGGCAACTCCTCTGGAAAAACATCCGGAAACTCACGCACTATAGGAACCTCCTCCACCGACCTCGGCCTCCTGGAATCAACCCGCGTATCTGACATGTACGCCACAAAACCCTTACAGCCCTGCTGTAAACACTGTCTCACCCTAGCGGCCAAACAAAATGCTGATCCAGAATGGGTACCCTCACCGTACACTGTAAGAACTCCCTCACTAGGGTCTCGTATGGTCACTAGCTGTCGCTCGCAGTCGATAACCACACCGAACTTGCTCAACCAGTCCATGCCCACGATGACACAAACATCCCCCATGGCAATAGGAACCAAATCAATCGGGAACTCAACACTGAAATTCTCGAGTACGCACCCACGTATCACTTCCGTGGCATATATCGCCTTCTCGTCAGCTATAGAAACTCTTAGTGGCTGACTCAGCGCCTCACGACTAATACTAATGTGCTGACTAAAAGCGAAAGATACAAAGGATCGACTCGCACCCGAGTCAAATAATACTTAGGCAGGTACAGAATTCACAAGAAAAGTACCTACGCATAACATAATATAAGCATAATATTTCAACATTATAATAAATACACGAAAGAATACATACCAGCCACGACATCAGGCGCTGCGCGGACCTCCTCCGCGGTCAACTGAAATGCTCTCCCACGTGCCCTCGGCGCCTCGGCCTTCACTGGCCCACTCCCGGTAGCTCTGATGGCAGCAGGGGCAGATCCCTGAGGTGCTCCCTGAGCTGATCCTCGCAACTACGGACACTGCGCCTTCCGGTGTCCGGTCTGGTTGCAGTGAAAACATACTGCAAACCCCTTGGGGCAGTCCTTGGCCATATGCCCCTCGTTGCCACATTTGTAGCAAGATCCTGATCTACACACTCCATCATGACCCTTGCCGTACTTTCCACAAGTGCGGCCCTTCTGGTTCCCTGATTTGAGATCAGCGGGCTTAGCCCGCTTGGCTGCCGACTGGAATTGTACCGGTCGCCGTTCCCTCCCATGAGACTCAGCCTCCTCCCTAGCCTGGGTCTCCAGCTCAATCTCCCTCTTCCGGGCATTTTCCTGAAGCTCGGCAAATGTCCGGTATGAGGAGTTCGCCACGAACTCCCGAATGTCCCGTCTCAAAATACTCAAATATCGACTCATACGTGCCTGCTTAGTGGACACGTGCTCAGGGCAGAACATCGCCCTCTCGTGAAACATCCTGGTGATCACTGTAACAGACTCAGTACCCTACTTGAGGGTCAGAAAATCCTGGGCCAACCGCTCCCGCTCCACCTGGTGAACATACTCATCTCGGAACATGGCAGTGAACCTCTCCCAGGTCACTACCGCAAGCTCAGCAGGCGAAAAGTGTGATGTGACAAACTTCCACCAGTCCTTCGCTCCCAAGCGAAGCTGGTTCAGCACGAACCGTACTCTCAGATGCTCAGGAGATGAGCAAGTAAAGAAACACCCCTCTATGTCAGAAAACCATCTCATGGCCGCCACCGGTCCTGGGTCCCATCAAACTCCGGTGGTTTCGTGTTGCTGAACTCCCGGAACAGCAACGCGTCACCACCCTGCGGCCTAGCAGCAACAACAGCTGCAGTGGCCGCCGCAACCACAGCCTCAGAAAGAGCGGCATAACTCTCGTCGAAAGTCTCGATCAACGCGATCTTAATAGACCCGAACATCTTTGGTATCTTTGCTCTGATGACCGCAGCCACCTCCTCATGAATGATCTGCCGGATCTCCTCATCACTAGCCCCGACACCCTCCGGCATATGACGTGTCCTCACCATGATCAATCTTTGAAATACAACATATGATAAATTAGAATCCGCTCGAGCATACTTACACTCGAGAACTCATCCCTCCTTGTTTCTTGGTATTCCGAAGATTCTTATTTGGACCGTGCACCACCCCTCTTCGGATACTAAATTCCAAGTACTCTATCACTCTCTAACAGATCTCTCATAAGCTCCTCGCTGCTACCTATTCGCTCTCAAGCATCTCATAGCAGCTCACATCTCCCTAGGCTAAGGCATCACAAATCAGGGCACTCTAGTCCTAATAAGAATACCTAGCCTACTCTAACAAGAGAATACACCATAAACATATAATATAAGGGTATTATGGGAAATCACCGTTCGGGCGCTGACTGATCGTACACACGTTTCTTCCTTGAATTTCTCTAAAAAATCTTTTACTCTTAGAAAACTTAAATTTTCTTTTGAAAATATTTTTCCGAATCCTCAGTTTGAGTTCAAATACTCCCGAAGGTGTACTTGAATCCCTCAAACCAAGGCTCTGTTACCAAATTGTAACACCGTAAATTTCAAAACAAATTTTTCAAATTTTCATAAAACATAATTCATTTAATATTCATAAAACAACCATATTAATTATGCAATTCAAGTAAATACAAAATCCCAAGATCACAAATGTATAAACTCCGTGTGTGTGTACAGATCAAGCCGGCGCCTTCCCGCGGTCGTCACTAGTACCTAAAACAATAACATCAAACACTGTAAGCACAAAGCTTAGTGAGTTCCCCAAAATACCATATACAACACATATTAGCCACTCGAGGCTATAACTCTGTGGGTACGTGCACCCAAACTCTGTGAACCCTCTGGTTCTAACTCTGTAAACACGCACAACATAAATCACATAGAAATAATGCAGTACAACACATAACATACATAGCATACAAACACTCTATCACATAACTCTGATTCCCTACTCAAGGTAAAGTATAGTGAGAAGACTCACCTCGCGTGTCCCGGTAAGTCGTGAATCCTGAAATCACTAGTGCTCGATCTCCCGAGCTATAGTCCTCCTAAATCACAACACATCTCTAATTAACACTTTCCCAACTAAGGTTGACTACTCTTAACAAGTCAACTTAGGTCAACGCTGGTCAACGGTCAACTTTGACCGGACTCGGTGAGGGCACTATAGCGACTCTGCGAGTCTGAGCGTATACACTGATTTCCCTGAAATCCTTCCTTGACACGTCGAGTACCCTCCTAACTCGACGAGTTCCACCTGGCATGACTTGTGGGGCCACCACAACTCAACTCGCTGAGTCTCAAGAACAACTCGGTGAGTCCAGCTTGACTCAGTCCACCTGTCCACTCTGATTTCCCTCTGACTCACTGAGTCAACCCTCCCCAACTCGGCAAGACCAATATCCTATCCTGGTTAACAAGATGTCCAAGGAACTGGACCTCTCACAACCAGAAGTCACACTTGGAGAATTTGGCATAAAGCCTCTCCGATCTCAGAACTCCAAGGATCTCCCTCAAATGCTCCTCATGCTGCTCCCTAGATCTCGAATATACCAAAATGTCATCAATAAATACGATCACTGACCGATCCAACATTGGCCTACATACCCGGTTCATCAGCCTCCAAGGATCTCCCTCAAATGCTCCTCAACCCTCCCCAACTCGGCAAGACCACTCGCTGTGTTGTCGGGCAACATTCATACTACTCGCCGAGTCTGTTCTTCGGAATCGGCGAGTCCGTGCCATGCAATGACTCAAACTTTCTCATAAGGTCAGATCCAGTCCATTAACCCATAGATCCAGTCCTTCCAAGCATTTTTAGCACGTAAAAGTCACTATCTTGATGCACATACAATCTCTATATGAATATAAATGATGTTTTTGTCTCACATACCACAACCAAAGGTCATAAACTCCATTGCTATACATAAAGCTTGAAGAATGAGGCTCTCTGGACCTCTATGGATCCATATCTAGAGCCTCAACACAAGAAGGGAACTATTTGGCATCAAATCATCCCATAAATGTCCATAAGAAACCCTAGATCCCATTATTCATCACAAAACAGAAAGTAATCCGAAATCATACCTCTAGATTGATGATCTAAGCTTCAAATCCACAGAATAGCAACCTCCTTTGCTTCCTCTTGCTTAGAATCTTCTCCTTCTTTGCTAAATGACACACACAAAGATCACGAAGGCTTCCTTTCTCTCTCAAAACGTTCAAGCACACAAGGGTTTCTCTCTAAGGGTTGGGTGAGCACAAATGACGACCATAAGTACCTTTAAATAGGCCGCAAACCCCGGAAATTAGGGTTTCACCACACAGCGTGGACTTGCTGAGTCCACTCTTGGACTCGTCGAGTCCGGACGCAAACCCTTGCCCAAATCCGTGATCCTACTCGGCGAGTCTGGGCTCCAACTCGCTGAGTCCACTCACAATTTCCTTAAATAAATAAAAAAAATAAATACCTGAAAATTACGGGCTGTTACAATTCCCCCCTCTAGAACTAGACTTCGCCCTCAAAGTCTCACTCTGCAAATAACTCCGGATGCTGCTCTCGCATCTCACGCTCCGGTTCCCACGTCATCTCGGACCCCTTCTGATGCTGACACTGAACCAAAACCAAAGGTACTTCCTTGTTCCTCAGAACTTTGATTTTCCGATCTCTGATGGCCACTGGTCTCTCAGCATAATTCAGGCTCGCATCCACCTGAATATCGTCTAATGGAACCACTACCGACTCATCGGCTATACACTTCCGCGATTGCGACACATGGAAAGTGTCGTGAATCTGCCACAATTCTGCTGGTAAATCCAAGCGATAGGCTACCCTGCCTACCCTCGTGATTACCCGAAATGGTCCGATATATCGGGGCCCCAACTTGCCCCTCTTCCTGAATCGGATCACTCCCTTCCAAGGAGAGACCCTCAGGAGCACAAAATCACCGACCTAGAACTCAAGTTCGGACCAGCGTCTGTCCGCATAACTCTTCTGTCGACTCTGAACAGTCAGTAACCTCTGTCAGACCTGCTGGATTTGCTCTGTCGTCTGAAGCACTATCTTCGTATTGCCCATAACACGCTGCCCGACTTCTCCCCAGCAAATGGGGGTTCGACACTTCCTCCCGTACAACAGCTCAAAGGGCGGCATACCGATGCTCGACTGATGGCTGTTGTTGTAAGAAAACTCGGCCAATGGTAAATACGTATCCCAACTTCCCCCAAAATCCAATACACATGCTCGGAGCATGTCCTCGAGGGTCTGAATCATCCGCTCACTCTGTCCGTCTGTCTGGGGGTGATATGCGGTACTAAAATGCAGCCTAGTACCCAACTCCTCGTGGAACTTCTTCCAAAACCTGGAAGTGAAACGTACGTCCTGATCGGAGACAATCGAGATCGGCACCCCATGCCGAGATAGCACTTCCCTCACATATATCTCTACTAACTTCTCTGCGGAAGAACTTTCATTGATGGCAAGGAAGTGAGCGCTCTTCGTCAACCTATCCACAATCACCCGAATTACATCAACTCCCCGAGCAGTCCTTGACAGTTTAGTGATAAAATCCATGTTGATCTGTTCCCACTTCCATTCGGGAACCTCCAATAGCTGCAACTTACCATGCCGCCTCTGATGCTCGGCCTTAACCTTATGGCAGGTTAAGCACCTCTCAACGAACCACGCAACGTCCCTCTTCATACAGGGCCACCAATACTCCTTCCTCAAATCCAAATACATCTTAGTGGCCCCAGGATGGATCGAGAATTTCGACCGATGAGCCTCTTCCATCAAAATGGCACTCGTACCTCCCATGAACGGTACCCAAATACGCCCCTGAAAAGTCATAAGCCCCCGACCATCAGTAACGAACTCCGATACCAATCCAACAACTCGCTCTCTCTTCTGGTTTCCCGACCTCACTGACTCATCCTGTGCTCCTCCAATGGTGTCCAACACCGGAGTCATCACGGTCAAACGCAAACATACACCTCGCAACTGGGCACTCTCCGCCCGACGACTCAGGGCGTCGGCTACCACATTAGCCTTGCCCGGATGGTACAGGATCTCAAAATCATAATCCTTAACCACATCCAACCACCTCCTCTGCCGCATACTTAGGTTGGGCAGATCCATCAAATACTTCAGACTGTTATGGTTCGTGTATATCGTACACCGAACCCCATACAAATAATGGCGCCAAATCTTGAGGGTGAACACCACTGCCCCCAACTCTAGGTCATGGGTGGGATACCTCGACTCATGAGGATTCAACTGCCTCGATGCATACGCTATCACATGCCCTCTCTGCATCAGTACCGCTCCCAATCCCAAAATTGATGCATCACAGTATACAACAAAATCCTCCATTCCCTCCGGGAGGGCTAACACCAGGGCCTCGCATAACCTTTAGCGAAGCGTCTCAAAGGAAGCCCGCTGCTCGGGACCCAATGAAAAAGCAACACCCTTCCGGGTCAACTTAGTGAGTGGCACTGCGATCTTGGAGAAATCCCTGATAAATCTCTGATAATAACCGGTCATCCCTAGAAAACTCCTGAGCTCGGAGGGTGACCTTGGCACTTCCCAACTCATAACTGCCTCCACTTTGGCCGGATCGACCAATATCCCATCCTGGTTAACAAGATGTCCAAGGAACTGGACCTCTCGCAACCAGAAGTCACACTTGGAGAATTTGGCATAAAGCCTCTCCGATCTCAGAACTCCAAGGATCTCCCTCAAATGCTCCTCATGTTGCTCCCTAGATCTCGAATATACCAAAATGTTATCAATAAATACGATCACTGACCGATCCAACATCAGCCTGCATACCCGGTTCATCGGCCTCCAAGGATCTCCCTCAAATGCTCCTCAACCCTCCCCAACTTGGCAAGACCACTCGCTGTATCGTCGGGCAACATTCATACTACTCGCCGAGTCTGTTCTTCGGAATCGGTGAGTCCGTGCCATGCAATGACTTAAACTTGCTCATAAGGTCAGATCCAGTCCATTAACCCATTGATGCAGTCCTTCCAAGCATTTTTGGCACGTAAAGTCACTATCTTGATGCACATACAATCTCTATATGACCATAAATGATGTTTTTGTCTCACATACCACAACCAAAGGTCATAAACTCCATTGCTATACATAAAGCTTGAAGAATAAGGCTCTCTGGACCTCTATGGATCCAGATCCAGAGCCTCAACACAAGAAGAGAACTATTTGGCATCAAATCATCCCATAAATGTCCATAAGAAACCCTAGATCCCATTATTCATCACAAAACAGAAAGTAATCCGAAATCATACCTCTAGATTGATGATCTAAGCTTCAAATCCACAGAATAGCAACCTCCTTTGCTTCCTCTTGCTTAGAATCTTCTCCTTCTTTGCTAAATGACACACACAAGGGTCAAGAATGCTTCCTTTCTCTCTCAAAACGTTCAAGCACACAAGGGTGTCTCTCTAAGGGTTGGGTGAGCATAAATGACGGCCATAAGGCCCTTTAAATAGGCCGCAAACCCCGGAAATTAGGGTTTCACCACACAGCGTGGACTCGCCGAGTCCACTCTTGGAATCGTCGAGTCCGGACGCGAACCCTTGCCCAAATCCGTGATCCTACTCGGCGAGTCTGGGCTCCAACTCGTTGAGTCCACTAACAATTTCCTTAAATAAATAAAAAATAAATACCTGAAAATTCCGGGCTGTTACAATTCTCCCCCACTAGAACTAGACTTTGCCCTCGAAGTCTCACTCTGCAAATAACTCCGGATGTTGCTCTCGCATCTCACGCTCCGGTTCCCACGTCATGCCGGACCCCTTCTGATGCTGCCACTGAACCAAAACCAAAGGTACTTCCTTGTTCCTCAGAACTTTGATTTTCCGATCTCTGATGGCCACTGGTCTCTCAGCATAATTCAGGCTCGCATCCACCTGAATATCGTCTAATGGAACCACTGCCGACTCATCGGCTATACACTTCCGC
Organism: Lactuca serriola; assembly: GCF_051521515.1. NCBI lineage: Eukaryota > Viridiplantae > Streptophyta > Magnoliopsida > Asterales > Asteraceae > Lactuca > Lactuca serriola. The sequence goes on along the minus strand of NC_136410.1, from coordinate 164,206,597 downwards.
GATTGCAACACATGGAAAGTGTCGTGAATCTGCCCCAATTCTGCTGGTAAATCCAAGCGATAGGCTACCCTGCCTACCCTTGTGATTACCCGAAATGGTCCGATATATCGGGGCCCCAACTTGCCCCTCTTCCTGAATCGGATCACTCCATTCCAAGGAGAGACCTTCAGGAGCACAAAATCACCGACTTGGAACTCAAGTTCGGACCGGCGTCTGTCCGCATAGCTCTTCTGTCGACTCTGAGCAGTCAGTAACCTCTGTCTGACCTGCTGGATTTGCTCTGTCGTCTGAAGCACTATCTTCGTATTGCCCATAACACGCTGCCCGACTTCTCCCCAGCAAATGGGGGTTCAACACTTCCTCCCGTACAACAGCTCAAAGGGCGGCATACCGATGCTTGAATGATGGCTGTTGTTGGAAGAAAACTCGTCCAACGGCAAATACGTATCCCAACTTCCCCCAAAATCCAATACACATGCTCGGAGCATGTCCTCGAGGGTCTGAATCATCCGCTCACTCAGTTTGTCTGTCTGGGGGTGATATGCGGTACTAAAATGCAGCCTAGTACCCAACTCCTCGTGGAACTTCTTCCAGAACCTGGAAGTGAAACGCACGTCCCGGTCGGAGACAATCGAGATCGGCACCCCATGCCGAGATACCACTTCCCTCACATATATCTCTACTAACTTCTCTGCGGAAGAACTTTCATTGATGGGAAGGAAGTGAGCGCTCTTCGTCAACCTATCCACAATCACCCAAATTGCATCAACTCCCCGTCAACCGAGTAGGACAATGACTTTAAATCCTCATTAAAAGTATAATGATACTAAAGTAACTAAATGTTTTTATAAATTCCCAATCTTAGTCACTTTAGGAAAATGTGAATAAGGTGCTAACCCATGAAATTACACTTTGCACTTTGACTAAGTTGTTAGTGGAGCGTGCGTGGCTAACCGACACACTAAGTTGGACTTAATAAGGTAGGCAAAGGGTGACTTAACGTTTTTCATAGGTCGGTGGAGTGCGCGTGGGTAACCGGCACATCGATTGAGTGAAAACATTAAGGGTACCAAGTAGTTTGTATGGTTACTTCACACCTTGTTTTGTGATCCTCGGCATCCCAATCACAAAACCTAAAGGGCACACTCGAGACTGAAACATGCCATTGAAAAGTTCAATGAATCTCAAAATAATCTTGGAGTTTCTAAAAACCAATTAAAACCTAATAATTTATATTTCGTTTTTTACGATGGAAATTGGTGAATCGTCATTCACCTACCTTTCAAATATGTTATAGCTTAGATTACGACATCCCTCTTCTAAGTTATAATATATTGTGATTGGGTCCTAGCCTTACTATTACATTTGGGTGGTTTATTAAGGAATATCTTTATATATAATCAAAACTTGTTTTTCTTCTTCTAGATGTCAACCAACAATGCTGCTTCTGGCTCAAACCCTACCGGCTCCTTCTCGCTTATGAACCTTTGTCGGAGAGTCATCTTTGATGGATCCAACTTAATGGATTGGATTAGGAACATCAGGATGGTCACTCGGTATGAGGACAAAGAATATGTCCTCGACAAGGAGCATAAAGAACTCGAGCCGACTGCTACTTCTGACGAGATCGCTGAATATTAGGCCCATGAAAGAGATACTACCAAAGTGGCATGCATCATGTTGGCCACTATGACAACCGAGCTCCAAAAGTCCTATGAGGACTACTATCCTTTTGAGATGCACTAGGATTTGATGGACCGCTACCCTCAGAGTGCTCGTCAAGAGCGATATGAAATCATCTCCTCCATGATGACAACCCGGATGAAGGATGGTGAACCACTCACGGGCCACATGCAGAAAATGTCGTGGTATGTGGACCGTTTGCTGAAGCTACATGTGAACTTCCCTGAGGAGTTAGAAATAGACATCATTTATCACTCCTTACCTTCATGTTATGATCGATTCCGCATGACATACCACATGATTAAGGAGGAAATTACCCTCAGCAAGCTTCAAGGACTCATAAAGACCGCTGAAACTGGTCTTAAAGGTAAGTCGATTGTTACCACTCCTACTCCTACTCCAAACTCCGCCCCTGTCCTGGCGATCGGGAAAAGTAGAGGGAAAAAGAGGAAGATCCCTTCCAAGGGTACCAAGGGTAAGACCCTTGATGGCTCCTCTTCAAGTGGAACCAAGAAAGGTTTCGTTACTCCTTCTTCTGACTCAAAAGAGGTTGAATGCTTCTATTGCCACGAAAAGTTGCATTGGAAGCGGAACTGCCAAAAGTACCAGCAAGATATTAAGGATGGGAAAGTAAAACCCACCCATGCAGGTATTTACAGAATATTGTCTAATAACTCACCCTATTCTAATTCTTGGATACAGGTTGTGGAATTCACATATGTTCTTATTTGTAGGGTATAAGAAGAAGTGAGAATGTGGAGCATGGAAAGATAAACATGATCATGAGGAATAAGAAAGCTTCACCTGTCACCAAGATTGGAGTTTATTCATTGTTGCTATGTAGTGGGTTTACATTAGATTTGAATAAATGTTGTTACTCGCTGGAAATGGAAAGAAATATTATTTCCTTTCATGCTTTGTACAAACAAGGGTTTACCTTTTCTTTTGATAATGAAGTTGGTGGAATAAATGCTTTCTTTAATAATGTTCTTTATTTTAAAGCATTACCTTGTGATGGTGTGTATGAAGCTATGTATGTTGTACATAACTTAGGAAATAATGTGTTGTGTATTGATTCTTCTTCTAATAATAACTTGGATAAAGCATCATTATGGCATTATCATCTTGGACATGTAAGAAAGAAACGCATAGCCAACTCCAAAGGGATGAACTCTTGGAGTCATTTGACCTAAAGTAGATGATAGTTGTGAATCATGCTCACTTGGAAAAATGACAAAGTCACCCTTTACTGGTTCTTGTGCAAGGGGTGAAGGTTTGTTGGATCCAGTGCACACAGATGTGTGTGGACCCTTCAAAACTGCCACAAGGGATGCTAATCGTTATTATGTGACTTTTAAAGATGATTATAGTAGATATGGTTATGCCTACTTAATCAAGCATAAGTCAAAGACTTTCGAAAGGTTTAAAGAGTTTAAACAAGAAGTCGAGAATCGATTGGGCAGGAACATTAAGATGCTTCGGTCCAATCGTGGTGGTGAGAATCTTAGTACAGAGTTCCTCGACTATCTTAAGGAATGTGGGATTGTCTCACAATTGACACCTCCCAGGACACCACAGTTGAATGGTGTTGATGAGAGGCGTAATTGAACCTTGTTAGACATGGTTCGTTCCATGATGAGTCGAGATTCGCTACCAATCTCATTTTGGGGGTATGCCTTAGAGACTGCCGCCTATATCCTTAATCTAGTCCCTACAAAGAAAGTCCCGGTAATCTATACATATCCGATACGACCCGTCCTTCTTCTTCACAAATAGGATTGGGGCTCCCCATGGCGAACTGCTCGGTCTAATGAATCCCTTGTCTAATAGCTCCTGCAGCTGTGTAGACAACTCCTTCATCTCGGGAGGACCAACCGATATGGTGCCTTGGCTATTGGAGTTGCACCAGGGACTAGGTCGATCCAGAACTTCACTTGTCTCTCTGGAGGTATCCCAGGTAGCTCCTATGGAAATAGGTCTGAGTACTCTTGCACCACTGGTACATCACTCATAGCCACCTTTCCCGCCTCCCGGGTATCCATAACGTAGGCGACATACCCTGCGCAACCCTGCTGGAGGTAGCGCCTAGCCCTTATTGCCGAACACAAAGTTGGTCCACGCTGCAGCCTCTCCCCCTAAATCACCAGCTCTCCCCCACTGGGGGTCCTGACACGTACTAACTGCTACACACAGTCGATCACCGCCCCAATAGGGCTCAACCAATCCATACCGATAATAACCTTGTTCTACGCAACAGAATGGGAACCCAATCCACTAGGTAGAGTTTGTCAGACAGCCTGAAAATACAATCTCTAAAAACCAATGACACCCACACAGATCTGTCATCAGCAATCTCGACCTATAGAGGACAATCCAACATCCCTAATGTCTTAGAAAACATCTTGCTAAGAGCAAGTGAGTCAAATGATCGGGTAGCCCCCGAGTCAAATGAAACATGCACCGGAATGTCGTTCACATGGAATGATCCTAACCGAACACATAAAACATAAAACATAAATAGCATAACCGATATGTAATAAGATCTAGGGAGAAGAAAACATATCCGTCACCACATCCAGTGTGCCACATGCCTCCTCGACAGTCAACTGGAAGGCCCGGCTCCTCACCACTGGAGCATCCGTCTTGCCTTGTTGTCCATCCATGATGCACAAGGTTGCTGGAGCTGACGCCGCCATTGGCGCTCCTGATCTCAGTCTCGGACGACTGGCTTTTTTGTGGCCCTTTTGATTGTAATGAAAGAATATCAGGTCTGAGGTCTAAAGGGTCGGGGTAGGGACATAATAATTCTTGCCAAAGTGTTAGAGCTTGCCGCACTTATAGCAACCCAATCCCCCCAATCTACACACTCCCTCGTGCACCGTGTTGTATTTCCCGCAGTGGCCCCAGCCCTGCTGGCCCTTCGACCTAGAGCCGGATCCCTTAGGTTTCTTCCCCGGAACCTCAGTAACCTACCCGACCTCTACCTTCCTCTTCCGGAGGTGCTCTATGTCAATCTCCATCTCCCTCGCCCTCGCAATTAGGTTGTCCAATGTCGGACATGTCGAGTAGCTAACATGTTTCCGGAAGTCAGCCCTCAACATGTCGTGGTACCGAGTCATCCTCATCTCCTCATCCCCTACATACCGAGGCACCAGTAAGGCCCTCTCCCTGAAAATGGAGGTAATCTACGCCAACGATTCAATCGTCTGCCTCATATCCAGAAACTCCCTGTCCAGCTACCGCAACTCTACAGCCGGCACAAAATCCGCCCTAAACCTAGTCACAAAGTCTGACCAAGTCATAGCCTCGATGGCTGGGGCTCCCAATAAATTATTGAGTGCCTCCCACCAGTCCGTAGCTTTGTCTCTCAAACAACATATAGCGTACCGGACCTTTGACCCCTCAGGGTAGAAGCTCTTCAACTGGGTAGACTCCATGTCTACAATCTACCTCCTAGCCATAATGGGCTCCTTCATCCCATGGAAGTCTGGTGCACCACATCCCTGGAAATCCTTAAAGGAGAGTGTGTGTGTCCCTGCCTGGCTAGATGCCATGTCGCTCCTGAACTCCCTGAGGTGATCCTCCATTATCTCGATGATCCCTTCCTTGATCGACCCGAAAATCACCGGGGTCGCCATAAGGATGCCTCTCGTAATCTCTGACGCGATGAACTCGCGTAGTCCATCAACAACCAGCTCGGAACCCGCACCCGACCCCAAAACCTGATCCAGACCCTGAACATCCTGCTAAAAAGTGTGTCCCCACCATTCTGAAACAAAAAACATAATCGCCAGGGTCATACATAATCTCTAGAGGTATTACACACTCTACAAGTTCCCTGGTTCTATCTCATCCCTCCTAGACTCGAGTACAAATCCTCTGCTTTCAGTAGTATGAGCTCGTACTACCTTCCACATCTATCCGTACTTTCCTCAAATATTTCCTTGACTTCACCAAGTCCCTTTCACTACTTCTGATCTTTGTACTATTCTCATCCTAGGCTTACCCTAGGGTAACTCTCGTGAATACCATTACATATCACTAAGACCAAATAATTCTTCGAATGAGAGGTCCTACCCTACATCAGTTGGACTCAAACAAGAGCTACAAAATAAGGTTAGACCTAACCTTATGAAATTATTTATCCTCACAATATGTAACTTAATGTATTCGTTTACTAATTAGTTAAAGATAACTAGTACTCCTAAGAGCACAAAGCTAGTAGCATTCGGCCGATTGCACGTGGTTCTCATACATACAATAGGCATATAAGGCATCCTTCCTAGATCCTTAGCCCTAATCTAGCATGCAGTTCTCATAATCATATCATATATCACAACAATCATGTATGGGTATCTTGGGTAAAACTTACTTGAGCTCGACCGATTGCACGCATCACACACCTTGTTCTTTCTCGAACTCTTTATATTAATTTTTGAAAACTATTTCCTTGGAAAAACCTTTCAAACCCTTGATTTAAGTCCAGACACCCCCGAAGGTGTGTCCAAATCCCTCAAACCAAGGCTCTGATACCAACTTGTAACATCCCGAAAATACGTACCAAAAATTTCATTTTTTTTAAATTAAAGAAATATAAAACCATTTGTCTGAAAACCACATAGTAATAATATATATCAACCAATGTATTCATAGTCAGAACATGTCTAAAAAAAATCATATCAGAGTATAAATCCCTTAGATCTATGGTGCGGAAAATCATGTGTGTGATGCGTTGCTACCGTGTCGGCTGTTTTCCCTTCAAGGAAGAAGTACCTGAAACCAAAACTGAAAATCGTAAGCACAAACTTAGTAAATCCCCCCAGCATACCACATACCACGTAATCACATAATGCCTAGCATATATGGGTGTTGGCCTCCCCTTCGGTTTCTTTCAACCGGTAACTGCCTAGCATATATGGGTTCTAGCCTCCCCTTCCGTCTCTTTCAACCAGTAACTGGGGACTATTTCCGCCTACTACTTCCACATAAAACATATACAACCTAGCATATTTGGGTGCTGGCTCCCCTTCGGTCTCTTTCAGCCGGTAATTGGGGACAATTTCACCCCTACCACTACCATATAATAACATAGCATACTAGCACATAAAGCATATCAGATAGTGGCATACTAGACAATTATCACGAAGGCAATCATCTCAACTATAATCACCTACTAGTGGGCCGACATTGGTGCCTTCGACCCACTCCTACTGTAAGGTAACTCACCTTAATGTTGTGAAGTAGCTAAACTGTCCTCGGTGCTAGGATCAACTCTCCTCACACTCCTACACATAACATCTCTTTTAATCACCCTTTCAAACGTATAACCCCTTTAACGGTCAACTCTGGTTAATAGTCAAATCAAAGGTCAACATTATGGTCAAAGTCAACCTTCTGGTCCATGTCAACATAATGGTTGACTCAACTCGCCGAGTTGGTCCATCAAATCGTCGAGCTCCATGATTCAGGGAATCTCGAACTCGCAAACGAACTCGTCGAGTTACCCTCTAACTTGCCGAGTTTCTACTCATCATAGAATTGGGACTTTCCATTTGAACTTGCCGATTCCTTCCTTGGACTCATCGAGTTCTCCTTCAAACAGAGTCGGGGTATTTCCTCACAACTTGCCGAGTTCATCCTTCAACTCTTCGAGTTCCTCTTCATATCGGTTGGGACATTTTGCTCTCAATGCGTCGACTTCATCCTTGGACCCGTCGAGTTCTTTTTATTCTTAAGTCCATAAACATATCCGACTCGACAAGTCTACTTCTAGACTCAACAAGTTTGCTCAGTAACTAAAAAGGTTTGGAACCACGACCCAACTCACCGAATTGTATGAATGACTTGTCAAGTCCCCCAAAGTCCAAACTTATCCAGTTGATTTTTGTCGGGCTTAAAGCATCCAAAACATAGATCTAATCTCCTAGGGTCTATATAACACTTAAAGTTACAAACTTTACACTCATGTAAGTAGCCGTAAAAAGTGGTTCATATAATGTATCGGACTTCTATGGCCATAAAGTTGGCACCTTTATGCCATGGATTCCCTCAAAGACTATGGATCTGAAGTCTTGACCCCGAACATGCTTGCATCCATGAATGGTTCCAAGAATGGTTCATTAAATCCCTAAACCACTCCATGAAGGGATCTAATAGATAAATAGACAAGGTATAAAATTTATACCTCAAATGAGTCAGAAATGGAGTTCTTCTTATTGATCCAAAGCTCCTTTCTTCAAACAAGCACTTCTAGCTTTCCCTCCTTCAAGAAACCATCAAGAACTTACTTATTTTTCACTCACACACACTCACAAAGCTCAATATCATGAATTAGGGTTTTCTGGACCTTGGGAGGTGATGAGGGAGGCCATACTGGGGGTGTTAAGGTCCTTAAATAGACGCACACCCTAAAAATTAGGGTTTCACTCTGGCATCCCTACTCGTCGAGTCGAGGCCTCTCGACTCGTCGAGTAGACTTCAAGTTGTGAGAATAAATAGATCTGATGCGCGGGGACAAGTTTTGAAAACTCAAACCTAGAGTAAATGCTTAAAATCAATATCTGCTTACTAATAATTGTTCTATTCAAGTATGATTTAATGCATTCAATAAATGATCAAGCCATAAATGAAGAATGAAAATAAAGATCAAAGTAAAGTTAATAAATGAAGAACAAGAAGAATGTTTTAGAGAATATTCAGAAAGATGAAGTAACTTGGATATAGCTAAAATGAGTGAAAAGTGATCCGTCCTTGATTTAACATTGAATGCTCCTATAAATAGGAGTACATGAAACATGGTACTAAACAATTACAATCAAAGGACTGGATAAAAGAGTTACATCTGACACTCTGAATATCCGTGTTCGACAAATAAAACTAAGTCCTATGACTAGTTAAATAAATCTAAAGACAAGTTACATTAAATGCATTAAGATAAAATATTGATTTCGGAACAACAAACATTCCGAACATAAACATCCATTCCGAAATGCCTTCACTCTCAATCTTCTCATCACCAACATATCTTCAAGTTCGGATATGAACTGATTCTAGACCAATCTTCACTTCAGACCACAATCTGACTTCAGAATTGACCTTGGGACTTAAGATTGCTAGAGGTTCACATTCAGATTCCAACAATCTCCCCCTAAGTGAACATGGCAATCAAGTAAGCTTAGAAAGCTTCTTCCTTGATGAATGTGTAGGCTCTGAACAACCATTCTCGAACCTCAATGTACCAGGATAGCTGACTTACAAACTTTTATTTTACATGTTCCGGAGCTTCAGATTTGGTCGCATGGCTGATGAACTTTTTAAGTGCTTTTGTAGGAACCAGGTGTTTGTCAAGGACTCGGAAAAAGTCTTTCTTGTTTTTCTTCTTGGTCTTGTACACAAACCCTAGAATCGGATCATCAATAGGGCCTTCAACTAATAATTTAGCTTCTGGAAGCACAAAGTCAATTTTGGCAACAAAATCTTCTGTTCCAAATAGATGAGCGAGCTCATAGTCATATTCACTAAATTCCGCAACATAGTCTTTGAGGAAGCAAACAACTACATGGTATGCACCCATACAAATATCATAATTTTGGAGTCCCCGAAAGTGAGCAGCTAAAGTAAGAATGCCGTTCAGATGCATCGCCAGAAAATCCGCATCAGTGATGATTTGATAGGTTGGTTTGTTCCTGACAACATGGTATCGGAAGAGTGGACTAGTTAAGTTCAAACTTGGTGAGGACCTTTCTTCCGTACCCATGAATCTTGGTAATCTTCTTCCAACTCCATACTTCCTAAAGGGGAAGTGCATTCTTGGCATAGAATGCTTTAAGCCTTTCTCGCTCTATCCGGATGGTGACCTCCGGTTTGTTATTTGGATGGAGAGGAGCAAACTTGATGTAAAATTTGTTGAAGGGAGAGAGAGGAAGATCAAGCTATTCGAAATCATCGGAAGGAATGTTGTAGTACATAAAGGGTACTAAATCGACGTCCTTAAGAATGCCTTCATGGTAGAGAGGAGAAATGCCACGCATCGGATCAGGATTGTCTTTGAGCGCTTGGACCCGGATGCTATCCTCTAAAGCTTTGTTTATTTCTTCCTGAGACCATCCAAGTTTTTGATTTGGTGGAGGTTCGGATTCCGTGATAGGCTTCTTGCCTTTGTTTTTTCTTTTGTTAAGGACTGAGATTACATGCGACATGTTCTCATCCACAGTGATCTTGGGAGGGGAGGATGAAAGAGGTTCTTCTGGAATGTCATCTGGGATCCGGAGAGGAGAACCTTCATCAATTGGAGTGGTTTTTGGTTCCATAATAGGTAGTAACATGGAAAGTGTGGCTCGAAAGGCTTGAGCAGTGAAGAATGAATTGGCGTTGGCGATTTGGATTCCCCATTGAAGAACATCCGGCAAAGAAGATGGCCAAGAAACAACAGACCAAATTCTTTGCTCTTCCTCAGTCATTTGCTTACGGAAAAGCTTCCGAGGAGCTTCAATACCAAGTACTCCCTTAGTGACATAAAGTTCTTCATCATTGTCTTCATCATCATCAGAGTTTCCTAGAAGTTTGGAGAGAACTTGGACTTTATCATCGGAATTAAGATCTTCATCGCGAAGTTGAAAAACTGAGGTAGGCTTCCACAGTTGACTTGGACCTTCTCCTTCTCTTGCATCGGTGACCATCTAAACCAGTCCAGGTGATAAAGAATCCTTCAGATCCATAGACTTGTCAAACACCTTCTGAACATCGGTGTTAAGTTAACGAGTAAGAGCATCATATGCTTCGAAAGTAGGCGCTTGGGAGGAGAGATGATCGAATAGATGTCCAAGGATAGCAAGCATCTCATCAAACTTGCGATTTGGAAAGGTTAACAATGTTCAAAGTGGACCAGAGTAGTTTGATGAGGACTTGCTGGATGATCAGTTTCATTTCATCCTTTTTGTTGATTTCCTTCTCTAGCCTCTGAATTTGCTTATCATGGCGAACGTGGGTTTGCTTAATGAGATCATTGGTAGTAGCTACCAAGTCATCATGGACCCTGAGCATTGTGGTAATGGTGTCGAGATAATGCTCAACTGAAGCATCATACTTAGCTTCGACTTCTTCAATGGAATGCCTGAACCGGATGGAGATTAGTTGATCTAATTGAGCTTCTCTTTCAACCACAGAGGGTCCGGACTGATGAGATAAGGACTGGAGAATGGCATCTAACTTGGAGTCCAATCTGTACACCTTTATATCAATCTTAGAGTTGAGCTCGGCCACTAAAATCTCAAGAGCGGTGAACTTATTCATTGTCTCCAAAACATTGGATTGGATATCCAAAAGAGCAAACGGATCAATATGATTTCCTGCAGGGGTTTCGTTGTCCGAGCTGGAAGGTTGAGGATTAGGTTTTGGAGATTTCGGATTGATTAGAGTGACAGAAGGTCTGGGTTTGTTGGTGGCATCATCATGAAGCTTTTGTGTTGATTCAGATTCATCCTTTGTGGAGGATGAGGATCCGAAATTGAAATCAGGCGTAGATGAAGATGGATTAAGATGAAGTTGAACTAAGGAAAATATGTTGGCATCAACAACATGTGCAGCATCATTTGTCAGCAGCACTTCTTCGGAAACTGTCATCTGAAGCTAGAGGATTGGAAGCATGAGGAGGAGACTTTGTAGTTTCTCCGGATGTGACTTCAAGATCTGAAAGCTCATCTGTAGGAACAAAATAGGGAAGCTTGCTTTGAATGGCCCGGTTCCACATGGAGACAAGTGTGGCTTCCACTTGGGATCTTGTAAGTTTCAGATCATTAGTTCTTGGTCGTCCTGTACCCTTACCAGGTATCATACCAGTTGAGGCACCTAAGGTTAGACGAACAGCTCCAGCCTCAGAATGCTTGTGGTTCGGAATAAGGGTTCCGGATTGTGCGTGTGATGAAAAAAGTGGGATATCAAATTTAACATGTGGGTTTGTTCCAGGGGCAAGGGACTTTGTTCAACACCAGCATCACCTTTCTGAGAAAGTGAGGGTGGATTATGTGCAGACTCCCCGTGTGTGTGTACATGAGTTTTTGAAACATCGAGGGGTACCTTGGATGAGTGGATGGTAGGGGTATGCGGAAGGCCAGGATCAGCCTGAATGGCAGGTGTTCCTTCCTGTTGAGAGGCGGAACTGACTTTGGCTTTCTTTTTAGGCTTTGGTTTCGAAGGAGAAGTCTTCCTTTTGGCAGACTTTTTGGTTTTCTTAGGATCGGATGATGTTGGCCTGGCCACTTCCAGAGTGGGCTCAAAGGGGACTTGGGAAGATTGTGTTGGGATGTATATAGTCACACTCTCCAAATGTTTTTGCAGATGGGTTGATCCGGAAGGGATAAGATCCAACATATGTTGAGGCAACCTTCGGACAGGACCAAATGAAGATTGGTTCGGAATTCTATAAGATTTAACAGCTTTAAAAGAAACGTATACCTCTGGAGGAATCGTGGCAACAGGAATAGGTTCGGAATATTTCTTGTAGAGTTCCTAAATTATCAAAGCCTAGAACCTAGGGCTTGAGATCTTGTTGTTCTTCCTTTTCATAGAAAATTTCCTGAACTCCTGCCATAGCACCTCCGGAAGGTCAACAACATTTTCGCGTCCGGAATAGATGTTGTAAACAACATACAACCAATCTTTGCTGAGGGTATCTGTTCCACCGTGCTTTCCGAACATCCCTCGAATTATGAAGTGCATCAGCACGGTCCAGAGTCCAGAGATGGGTGATTTCTTGAAGTCCTTTTCCTTATAATCTTGGTTGTACCAAATATGGTTCAAGAACAATTGGAACTCTTCTGCAGTGGTTTCTTGTACCTTAAAACCCTTGGGGTTTTCTTTCACTCCAATAGCCTTCAGAAATGTTGATTTATGGATTGGCATGATCCTATCACCAGTGATTTTGGTTTCTAGAACATCATTATCAATTTTGATTCTAGTGAAGGTTGTGTTAAGGAGATGAAGTGGGAGAGGTGTGTAGAGTCTAGAAATTGTAAAAGTCGAAGTGTTTGTTTTTAGTTTCGCATGTTAATTATTTTACTAAGTCTTCATTTGTGCGAAGTGTATTGTTAAGGACTTAGTATATTTTTTGTACACTCATGTTCCCTATAAATAGTGACTGAGGTTAGAAGTAGAGATAACAAATGGTTGAATGAGTGTTTCACTAGACATTTACATATTTCTCTGTTTAAAGTTTGTCATCAGTTTCTTCATCAATATAAGATCTGATTAATATTTACTCCTTGTGTTCTTACTTTTCATTCATATAATCATGATTGCTTTCTAAATCTCGATAACAATTTCTCTTTATAAAAAGGGGGAGAATGATGGGTATGTGAAGCTTCTCGGGTTTGTCGAATATTCATTTGCGGATTTGAAGACCGGTGTTACTTCGAGGGGGAGTCTGCTCTTGATCGCGCTAGCTCGTTGGAGATTGAAGCCGGACATACAATCCTAACTTTGAGGGGGAGAATGTTAGGGTGCAAAGTCACTCTTGGATGTAGTGTTTTAGGCTTTCCCCTTTGTATGTGTAAATGGGTTGAGTCTTTCCTATAAATAGGAAGTGAGTGACTTCCATTTTGTAAGAGAATCCATTTGGAGTGTTAGACTAGAGAGAGAAACTTTGTACAAACCCATTTGTATATTCTTTCTAGATCTAATAAGAGCTTACAAAGATTTATTTACTCCTTGTGTTCTTGATTTTACATGATGATTCACTAGATCTTTTCTTATTCCGCACATGCCATCATAATCAACACCACTACAAGGTGGTTCAGGTACTTTGGTGAGAGGGATGGAGATGGGATGGTGTACCATAACTCAATCATGACTCTAATGCATTCATCATAATCCATAGGTTTTAGTGAAAAAAGTTGGGTCGTATCACAGAGAAACAGCTCAGGCGATGTTGATGATGATGATCCCTTGGATAGTTTCTTCTTCGTAATCGATTTCTTGGGTGTGGAGGAGGTTGCATCAAGCTTTTGGGATGAAGATTGGGAAGCCATTAACGAACAATTAAGAGAGCTTCAAGAACACAAGGAACACAGAGAGAGTTTGAAGTTTTTTTTAGGGTTTGAGTGCGTAAAGAGGTAAAAGGGGTTTTAGAATGGTTTATATAGGTAAGTGAAATGGGTCGGGTTAAGAAAGGTGATGTTGAGGATCCGAAGTCAAACCTGGTAGAATTAAATGAGTAACCATTTTTTGGGGGTGAACTGACGTAGGAAGGGAAAGGTAGGGTTGGTTTGTAGCTAGAAATAGAAAATCCAAACGGCGATTTGATGGTTGCTTTTTGGAGACGTGCGATCGTGGCACGAATTTCAAGGAAGATAAGGATCCTTACAAGTTATTGTTACAAAGAAAACGTTTCACCTTATTGACTCTTGGGTTTCCGAATGATCAATTTCGGACAGTTTGAAATCCGGAGTGTAAAAAGTTGAGTTCCGGATTGCGAACAATTGAAGAAATGATCCTGAATGAGATCATTCTGGAGTGAAGCTTGAAATTCCGGAGTACAAATTTGAAAATTCCGCAGCAAAAATTTTGTAATGATATTTTTTGAGTTTCGGAGTGAAAATTTTAAAGATTTTTGGAAAACGATTTGCAGAACATTCCGGAACAAGATTTGAAATACTTTTGGAGTGAGATTTTGAAAATTTTGGAGTGAGAATGCAATACCTTTATGGAGTGGAATTTTGGGATGCCATTGTGAAGTATATTCTAAGATGCAAACTATGATCAAGATGACTATGTGGACTTAGAATAACAAATAATCAAGATCAGCTGTACAACTTAAGATTCAAGTGATGGTGAGAAATAAAGACAAGGAAAATGATCCTATGTATTTTGAGAGACCATAGTTCCGTGATAAAAAGGTTTGAGTTCGGAACCAATTTTCTAACTGATGTTATCATCAAAGAGAGCAAATATCTTTAAAGAATTGAGGATCAAGCATCATTATACTCATCTTGTTCAGAAAACCATTGAACTTGGTTTCGTCTAATGCCTTAGTAAATACATTAGCAATCTCATCGTCATATGGAACAAAAATGAGTTCAATGTTACCATTTAAAACATGATCTTTTATGAAATTGTATCGTATGTCAATGTGCTTCGTCATGGAGTGATGAATTGGATTGTGTGAAATAGCAATGGCACTTTGAGAATCATAATAGATAGGAATACGTTGAAAACAATAACCATAATCCAAGAGTTGAGACTTCATCCATAGAACTTGAGATGTACAGCTGGCAGCAACAATGTATTATGCTTCGGTTGTAGAGAGTGCAATGCACTTCCGCTTCTTGGATGACCAACTAACCAAACGACCACCTAAAAATTGACAGCCCCCTGATGTGTTTTTTCTATCAAGTTGAAGGCCACCATAGTTTGAATCTGAATATGCTTGGAGTAGGCAGCTCTCATTTGATGGGTACCAGATTCCGAGAATCTTTGTACCTTTGAGGTATCGGAAAATTTGTTTCATAGCCAAGAGATGAGACATATTTGGGTTGACTTGAAATCTGGCTCACAAACATGTTGCAAAGATAATGTTCGGATGACTTGCTATGAGATAGAGCAGAGATCCAATCATTCCTCTATACTTCTTTTCATCAACTGCTACACCTGAAGGGTCGACAAACATCTTGTGTCTGAAGCCCATTGGTACTTTCGCTGAGGCACTAGTGTCCATTAAGTATTTTTTTAGGAGTTCCAAAATGTACTTCTCTTGGTGAATGAAGATTCCTCTATTAGTCTATTTCACTTGGAGAGCAAAAAAGAAGCTTAACTCCCGATTCATGCTCATTTGGAATCGATTGATCATTAGTTTTGCAAAGTCAACAACCATTGATGAATCCGTAGATAAATTTGAACCAGCATGAGATGCTTACCATTTGATATTTGGAATAAAGTAGGATCTAAAATTCCTCGTTGAAAACCTGAACGCTTGAGAAAATATGTGAGGGTCTCGTACCATGCGCGAGGAGCTTGCTTTAGGCTGTAGATAGCTTTCTGGAGCTTATAGTAGTAGTTCGGATTTGAAAGATTAAAAAAACCTGGAGGCTATTGAAGATACACTTCGGTGTCAAGTTCACCATTAAGAAAAGAACTCTTAACGTCCATTTGGTAAACCATGAAGCCTTTATAAGCAACATAAGCAAGAAAGATTCTGATGGCTTCAAGACGTGTAGGAGAAAAAGTCTCATTGAAGTTGAGGCCTTCGATCTGAGTAAATCCTTTAGCCACCAATCTTGATTTATTTCGAATAATAACTTATGTGTCATCTAACTTGTTGCGAAACACCCATCTAGTACCAACAATAAGGTGATCTGGAGGAGGAGGCACGAGAGTCCACACTTCATTTCTATCGAATTCTACCAATTCTTCTTGCATGGCTGTAATCCAATCAGCATGCTCTAATGCTTCCTTGATAGATTTGGGCTCAACCATGGAGATAAATGCTGAGAAATGACATTCATTCTGAACACTTGAAACAGATCAGGTTTGAACACCAGCATTAGGGTTCCCAACAACTTGTTTTGGTGGATGATCCTTGGTCCAAGCTTGTAACCTTGGAAGTTCTTGTGCAACATATGATCCAATATAAACAATAGGAATGAGTTGCTCCCCCTAAATGGCTTGAACATGTGGGTGATGCTCCCCCTGAACTTTTGAACCGGATAGATTTACATCGTCATCAGAAGGGAACTCAAAGAAATTTTCATTTTCATCAATGTTGATAGGATTGGAGTCATCAAAGTCAACAGCTGCATCTAGGAATCCATATACATTTGATTCAAGAGAGGGTTAAGCATTCTCCCCCTCAAACTGAGAAGGTTGAAACAATTCATAATCAAATGGAGAAAGAGAGGGTAGAGGACCGGAAACATGTTGTGAAGTGGAAAGGGATGAGGAAGGTTGACTTGATTGAGATTCCGAATCAAGTGCTGTTTCAGAAGGTCCAAACAAAGTTTCAAAATCAACTTCATGAATTATCTTAACATTTGAACATTCTGAGGTTGGAGCATCAGACTGCATAATATGAGTTGTAACATGCAGGGGAGAAGAATTCCAAACGAAGTAGTCATCAAAGGTGACATCAAAACTTTCTTCAATAACTCGAGTTCGGCAGTTGAGAACTCGATACGCCTTTGACTTTAAAGAACACCCAAGAAATATTGCTTCATCAGCTTTGGGTTGGAACTTTATAAGCTGATCACGATTATTCTTCATGAAGCCTCAACATCCGAAGACATGGAGAAACGAAATACTTGCCTTCCGACCATTCATTGCCTTTTTTGTTCTACGGGACTAGGAGGATTTGAAGATCTTTTGAGTATCTTATTGGGAATGAAGGAGTTTTGACAATGGGTTGATGAGTAAGAATTCTGAGATACACTCTTTTTGGAGTTTTTAAGGAATCTCAAATTTTTTTTAGTCTTAACTTCCTTCTTGTGAGCATTCGAGCTTCTATCTTAGGGTCTACTATTTCCTTCCTATTCAACATTGGCTTTCTTTTGGATTGAGGAGAGGATTTCGAGGTGTGTCCAACTGAAGGATTATTGAACATAGGCTTAATGGGAACCAAATTTGTTTTTGAAATTACTTGTGGTTCAGAATCACATGAGATTGTTTCATCGACTTCACTAACTAAAGATGCCCAAACACACTCTAATGGTTCAGACGAAGTTGATTCAGGAAAGACTTCCTCAACAACACAGTTGTTAGGAGAGATGAGGTTCAGATTTTGAACAACAGATTCTTGAGTGCTAGAGTTCTGATTCAGGTTCAAGTTTATCAGAGGCAAAAATTGCATGGAATCAGGGCTCTTAACAACTATCAGCTGAAACTCAGGAATCAAGGATGCAAACTTGTCATTAGTCTCAGGAAGGGGTCACAAGGAAGAAACTGGTACGTCCGAATGTTTATGGTTCGGAACTGTGACAATAGTCAATTTTGGGTCAAGTCAAAGTCGAACAAAGTGATCGAGTCAAACCGGGCAACGAAATTAAACCTTGTATATTAGGGTTTGTGTTATGTAATTACTGTATAACTCACTATTTTAATGAGAAAACTTCACATGGAAAATTCATGCGTTTAATTTTCCTTAGCCTTAGTGCGAAACAATGAACAAAAAGGAAAAAAAAACAATGTTGCATACTCATCGGGAGTGTGTAAGATCGTAAAACCTGGCTTAATGGGGTTTACGGAACTTGCGTTGCGAAGCCAAACACTCACAAACGTCACACGCGAAATCTCTCTCAATTGTTTTCACTCTATCTCTTTTTATCTAGAAATTTCTCCCAAATCTCTTCAAGAATCTCAAATCTCTCGTAAATCTCTCTTCGTATGTGAAATCTCTCCCAAATCTCTCCAAGTATGTGAAATCTCTCTCAAAAGTTCCTTAAACTTTTTGTAGTCTTTCGGGCCATCCCGACCCTTAACAGGGTCAAAAATCGCTTAAAATGGGGTAAAAACGGATAAAATAGATGTAAGGACCCAAAACCCCTCTTAAAGAGCCGAACCCTCTTAAGGACCCGAAACCCCTCTTAGGAACCGAACTTGTCAGAAGCGAAGGCATCAGAAGCGAACCCTCCCCTTCGGACCGAACCTCGCATAAGGGACCGAACCCTCCCCTTCGGGCCGAAGCCACCTTCGGTCCATTTCGGCTCCTACCCTTTTCCATTTCGCCTTCGGCCCAGCAGCAGAAGGGCCCGAACCTCGGCCTAGGACCGAGAGGTCTCGTAGGAGGCTCATTTTCACCTGGTTTTCGACTAGTTTTGCGTTTTAGGCCCGTTTTTAATTGTTTTAATGCGGGATTTTCACCCAAAATTTTATTTTAACAATTAAAAGCCCATAAATCATTAATTCCCACGTTTTCAATATAAATATTATCCAAGAAATGAGTGGGTGAAATACAAAGGTTGAGTGATGACTTTGCCTTACCTTATGACACAAGCAACCACCCCCACACCCACTCTATGACCAACTACACCTCCCCACCTTACCTAGGTCACTTCAATGTCCTTTCCACTCATTAACCAGCCCTACCCACATCCATAAGGCTGGAACATCCATCCTCTCTCTTAACTTCTCTCATTTTCTCTCATTCATCCATCAAGATCAAACTTCATTTTCTCTCATTCTCTCTCTAAAATTTGAGATTCAAGGCCATTCTCCAAGCTTTTCTTCTACCTTTGGTAAGTATTAACATCCTCCATGAGATTATTACCCTTCATTCTACTCTAATCATCGATTTCTTACACAAACTTCATCACTTTAATGTTAGATTCTCGAAAATCTTCAAGGCATCTTCAAGTGTTCTTGAGTTGAACACTTCCATTCTTCAACAATAATCTAATGAAATCACTCAAGGTGATTTAATACCACTACATTTTCATGTTTTCCTAAGTTTTAAGGAGGGGGGGAATACAAGTCAAAACATCAAGAACATAACTAAACTTTTCGAACAACCTTCATCAGAAAAGTTCAACTCCAATCGCGGACTGTTTTGGGCAACATAAACATTTTAGTTTTCAAAACTGTTTGAGGTGCAAGTAGCTCCAGATCTTAGCTTTAAAATGACTACTTGCACAACTCCACACGAGTTTTCTACAATTTATGGTGATTTTTGCAAAACATTCTATCATTTCAAGAGCAAATCCGGACCAATCTGTGAATATGGACATTTTAACACATGTTAAAGACTTCCAAAAATCATCATAAAAATTATGAGTAAACTAGAAACATTTTAGGAATTCTCAGAATTTACGGATTCAGTTTTCAACTTCGTGTGATTTTTCTATGATCTTTCTAAAACAGCGCAAAAAGGTTAAAAACTAGTTAATAGATTATAACTTTCATAACACTTTGTATTATGCGGAGCAAATGTTTTCATAATAGAGTTCTTATACATTACAAATATTTTGGATAAACAATAATAGGTATAGTTTATGTATCATTTACTTTTCAAACCTATTTATCAAAGGTTTTCAGTTTAGTTCACGTAAATCTGTTAATGAATAAATTTGTGAGTCATTCGCTTCGGGTTACTTCCAAAGTAACCAAGTCAAAAATTCTTGTAAATTGTAACCAGAGTCTCTTGTAGGGAGAACGTGATAGTTGTGTATAGATCTATATTGGGTTTGACAAACCCACATCTGAGTTCCTTGCAATAGCTAGACCGGTAGGTCTGTGGTGACAAGTGTCATTTAACGGCGACACCTAAAGAACATCGTATTACGAGGCCGTTTATGTCAAGTATGGTTATGATAGCTCACATGTGGTATTAACAAATCATAAGATTTACGGGTTCTAACTTTAAATTAGCGAGTTATGTCGATTTAGCTCACAAAAATTACTTTAAGTATGGAAAAATACTTGTACGCTTTCAAATCAAAACAGGGTTTTATGCTAATTTAAAACCACGGTTATATCATTAAGTATGGAAAATACTTGTTTATTCTTGGTTTTGGGATTTAGGACCACATAACCTTTTAAAGGAAAATATTGGATTTTTCTTGGTGATACACAATACATTATAAAGAAAGGTTTCCAAACTCTTTATCTCAAAAACTTATGAACTCACCAACCTTTGTGTTGACACTTTTCAAACAACTTGTATTCTCAGGAAATCACTAAACAAGAAATCAAGTGCATTTTGAGGATGGGACGTTAAGGCATCAAACATTTCATATTTTGTCAACATATTGTAATTGATTTTGAAACATTTAATTCCTACAATGATGTAACTCTTTCAATTATATATATGTTTATTGTGTTTACTTTCATCACTATTGCCATTGTTGTTATGATACTATACATGAAGTCCTCCACCCCCGGACGTTTCCGCCATCCTTGGTTTATGGGTGTGACAGGAACATTTCCCATAAAGTTCAGATTTTTCAATTACTTCAAGGGACTAGCTATTGGTTTTGGCAACTCACTTACGAGACCAAGAGCTTTTGGCCACGAATGAAGAAAGTTATGAGTCATTCGTTGATTCGCTTCAAGTATGTCGATGGAATTATGCAAGGCATCTATTTTTTGCATTTAGATGTTTGTTATCGAAAATTAAAATATTTCTTTCAGAATAGGTGATTTCACATTTGACTTTTAAAATGATACATTCATCTATTGACATTACAAGATCATGCGCTAAAGACTCGATTTTCAACTTCTTAACTTCAAAATGTAACCTAAGACGATTTAATTTACACTCCTTCTCACCGGCTTCTATGGCGGACTCATAGGCTTTATAAATGATGCTCATATCTGTTTGGATATGGGTTAGGTAAGGTTCACAAAGAGACAAATCAAAATTAATATCAGTTATCATAGATTTTACCTGTTAAACGATGCTTCGACCAGGAGGATCGTTGGTGTCCATGTAGCAGTAGTTTGTTTCAGCAACATCATCTTCATCTTTTGATCCCGAGGACCAATAGCCTTCATCACATTAAATGGTTTGTCTCTCCATCAAGCACATGTTTCTTCCAGTCACCATATCATTATCATCTCCAGATGACCAATATCCTTCTACATCCCTTGATACAGTTGTTACAAAAGCTTTTTCACTTTCTGCCATCTCTTGAGCTCTCCGGGTGTAGTATGTAGAGTCGTTGATCTTTGGTTTTTGCGGAGCTTCAGCAAGTAATCTTTTGCAAATTGGTTTACATGTCCACACTTGTGACATGCAATTTTAGGCTTGTCAGACTTTGGATTCTAAGTTGGTTCCGAAGTAGAATTTGGTTTATAGATGTTTGGTTTGTATGAGGGAGGATATTCCGAAGTTGGTTGAGATTCCGGAGAAGAGTATGGTGGAGGATTATTTTGGTGAGGAGCATGGAAACGATTTTGGTATGGTTTGTAAGATGGGTTGAAAGGACGTTTGTATTTCATGGAAAGTAAGGCAAATTCCTGTTAGAAACGAAGTTCAGAATTTATGGCTTTGGAATCTTCAATGGAAATTTTTTGTGTAGGTAAGACATGTAAGGAAGATTGAATTGATGGAACAATGGGTTTGAAAGGATCCGAGGTGGAAGGATTCAGAATGGTTGGTTCATAAGAGTTGATGAGAGCAAGAGGACCTCCGAAGAGTTCCCTTATGGTTTGAGCAACATTAGATTCATGTCCTTGAAGTTCATCAAAAAGTTGATAAGCTTTAACTTTTTCAAGGAGCCATTACTTTGGAGACAAGATGTCACATTTCCCCATCCTTTACCGAGGTTGTTAATAAACTTGAGATTGTACTCCAAGGGAGTTCGGAAAATCCCATACGCAATCATTTTGTTAACTACGATTTGGTATCGGTTAGAGGCTGAGGTCAGTAATTCACCAGGAGTGGTAGTGAAGGTGCCAAGTCATTGACAACTGAAGTGAGACGCTTGTCTTTCATGTTTTCCGAACCTTCTATCAAATCTCGGAGAGTGTCCCAAATCTCTTTTTCTGATTTACACAACTTAATGTGTTCAAAGAGCAAAGGAGGAACACTAAACACCATTTCAGAGAAGGCAACTTGATCAGCATGCAACGCCTCAATATCATCATCTATTAGAGGAGATGGACGAGTCTCATCTTGACTCATAAGCTGAGCAGCGGCATCTCGTACAACTGTTCTTACAGGAACATGAGGGCCTTCTTTGACGAATCTCCAAATAGCTTCACCTTTCTTTTTAGCTAGTAAAAATCATTCCATTCTAACTTTCTAGTGATCATATTCTTCCACAACTAGAAATGGGGCACGTGTAAGGCCACCCACGCTGTTTGCGATTTGCATTGAAATTATTTGTTGAGTATTAGAAGCAGCCATTGAAGTTAAGATATCTTCAAGCAAAAGTGGTATATAGAAGAAGTTTTATCCTTAACATAGAAATGGTTGAAACACCAGGGTAATTTCAAACTAACTATAATCTGATCTTATGGATTCAAAGGACAACCACTCAAGCTCTGATACCAATTGTGAGAACAAATAGATCTGATGCGCAGGGATAAGGTTTGAAAACTCAAACCTTAAGTGAATGCATAAAATCAATATATGCTTACTAATAAATGTTCCAGTCAACTCTAGATAGACCAGTCAAGTCTAAGTTAATGCATTCAACAAATGATCAATCCATAAATGAAGAATAAGGATAAAGATCAAAGTAAAGTTAATAAATGAAGTACTAGAAGAATGTTTTAGAGAATATTCCGAAAGATGAAGTAACTTGGATATAGCTAAAATGAGTGAAAAGTGATCCGTCCTTGATTTAACATTGAATGCTCCTATAAATAGGAGTACATGAAACACGGTACTAACCAATTACAATCAAAGGACTGGATAAAAAAGTTACATCTGACACTCTGAATATCCGTGTTTGACAAATAAAACTAAGTCCTATGACTAGTTAAATCAAACTAAAGACAAATTACATTAAATACATTAAGACCAAATATTGATTTCGGAACAACAAACATTTCGGATATAAACATCCATTCCAGAATGCCTTCACTCTCAATCTTCTCATCACCAACATCTCTTCAAGTCCAGACATGAACTGATTCCGGACCAATCTTCACTTCGAACCACCACCTGACTTCGGAATTGACATTGGGACTTTGGATTGCTAAAGGTTCACTTTCAGGTTCCAACACAAGTCCCACGTCCATTCATTCGTTCCTACTCGGCGAGTCTGGGGCCTCTGACCCGTTGAGTCCCTTTGCAAAAATGAATAATTCTCTATTAAAATACATACCAGGAACCGGGTGTTACAATTGCTTTACATGTACTATATAAATATGCATGTGGCTTGCATTTTAGCTAATTTTTTTTTTTGTCTTCTTTCTTCCCTTCTTTCTCTCTAAAAACCATGAGTATGAAGAAGCTCCAACTCTTTGAAGTTTGATGCTTTACTTTGGTGATTAGAAGCCCTCTTGAGTTGTCTTCTTTAGTGTTTATTTGAGTTAAGCACTTAAAGGTTTAATACATTCAAGAATACAAGAAGGAACTAGCATTCCAAGTTCCTTACTCTTGATGGTGGATACTTGTAGAGAAATCATATTCTTCGATTTTTGCTATCTTCTTCAACACCCGAAAACTAAGTGGGTTGAAAGGCTTCAAAGGTTATATCTAAAACATCTTATGGTTATTTTTATTTCATTCTATCCTCTATAAATGGATCCGTGATGGTTTGGTTTTGTTATGAACTAAAAATAAACTTGTTATTTTTAAAGTCTTCCATTGCTGGTTTTTGTGAAAAAAAAAAAACTTTTATTTTGTATCAAAACCCAACGGTGGTATCAGAGTCATCTTTTATATGTTACAATGATTTTTTTATGTTTGATAATCTTTGGTTTTTGGAAAACAAGTATGGATTTCTTTTGGTTAAGAAAAATCCATATTTGTTTTCTTTGGCAACTTCTTGGTTAAAATTGGTTATTTTTATATATTACTATTTTCAATGCATTTTGGTTATATAAAAGTTGCCTTAGAAAAAAAGAGTTGTTTGTGGTAATATTTGATATGTTGTTGTGTATAAACAAGCCATTTGGACCTTTTGTTGTGTTTGATATGTATTTATTCATAAGATTCAATAGATAAATAGGTATTTTTTTTCATTTGTTGACTTGTTGTAATAAATTAGTTTAACTAGTTGTATTTCTTTTTAAATGTAACAAGATGAAGAAATGAACTCCTTGAAGATGACTTAACCATTTAAGACCATTATCCTAACCACAAGCCTCCACTTTTGGTTTTGGGCTTAATTATAGTGTTAATGGTTTAAATGTTGCAACTTTCACAACATGAAGATTCGAAGTCCTTTTGCAAGCAAGAGTTGACTTGGAAAGTGGGAGCTTGAAGACCTTTTGAATTGTCCCTTAAGTCCTTTAGGAAAAACTTAATAATTATTTTGATGGCTCACAAAATTATTACTAGATATGACTTGCTTTATGCACATTATAATGCATGCATGTGATGTTTATTTTATGTTAAATGTATGTTATGTTTTATGTATGAAAATGGTTTTTACATGTCAAATAATATTTTTTTCATAAGATAATATCACTTGGAGTTTTAGTAAAAAAATATTTAAAAGATATCATAAGATGTTTGTAAATGGATATTTATAAAAACGTTTTACCGGTTATCTATTACCGGTTTTCCAGTTAAAACTCAAATTTTGTTGAAAATAGTTTTATTTTAAAATTTATAAATACCCAACTTTAAAATATTAGAAATGTTTTAAAATATTTTTAAACTTTATAAATACATGTCATTATAATAAATAAGGAGTTTTATTAAAAAGGACTAAAATATGTTTAACGTGTTATAACAGTAAATAATAAAACTAGTAATTATTTTTTGTGTCGAAACTTAATATATGATATTGGTGTTTTAAACATAAGGCAGCATGTTGATATTATGTTTTATGCATTCTAAATGAGATTTAAAACATAAGTATCACCACCCAAGTTTTGGTTTATCAAAATATGACTTTTATCATAAGATGCATAATATTGAGTTTATAAAATAAAATGAGTTTATTCCATAAATTAAAGAAGTCATAAGTTTTTTTATTGTTAAAAGGAGATTTAGAATAATGATTTCATAACTCATCCAAAACTTCAAGTCTTAAGTATAAAGTAAGTTTTATTAAGACTATTATCAGTTCTTAAAACCGATTTAAGACTAAACTTTAAAATATCGGATTTTAGTGTATAATTGATCATGGTTAATGGAAAATAAAATGAAGTTTTATTTGGCACCAAAAGAACTTCATAACAAGTGATCTAAATTATACAAAAAGGTACATAAATTGTTGGATGCATGCAATATTCATGAGACCATATTTTTATAAACTATAGTTGTAAAACATATATAAAACCTTTTCAAAAAATGCAAGTCATTGACATCCTTTTGAAGATCACGCGTTATCATTTGAGGGTTCTAACGTCACAAGGTCACCTGGGCCTAGGATTGGGTTTTGATGTCCGGGGTAGTTTTGTAGTTTCTAGTTTCTAAAGGCTCACCTTTTTACTGTTAGTTGAAATGCTACAAGTTGTTGCAAGTAGAATGACTTGATCGGAATCTTATGTGATAAAGGTCACCTAAGCATGAGAGGTCCAAGGCATAGATGGTATAAACATGCCAAGCTAAGCAATAGTTGTTTAGGATCCCATAATCTAGGAGTTATATATCATATGTAATTGGTAATCGCTAGCTGCCGAGTTTGATTAAGTTTATGAGATAAAGGTCACCTAACCATTTACTTGTTTCGTTACTTGGATCCTAGACTTTAATAAACTAATGTTTTAAGAAACAATAGAAGGTATTAATTTTTAAAGACTAAATATTGAAAATATTAAATGAAACTTTGTTAAATTTTGTTGATAACTGTTAATAATTTTTACGCCCTCCAAAACTCTCTTTTGTTGAGTTTCAAGAGACATTAATATTTGATGGTTATAATTTCTATAACTGATATAATATCTTAAGGTTCTACCTTTAAGATAAATAAAAATTATACATACTGAAAGATCCCATACCTAAATAACCTTTGCAACCAATTAGTCTAATCATGATACTTTGATGTAAGTATTATTGTAATGATATTGATGTGTCTCACATCATATTGAAGAAATTAATGATGACTTGCATAAAGTCTTAGATAATTATGAAACATATCAGATGTCTCATCAAGTAAAGCATATATTCAATCAGAACACTAGAAATAGCTTCAAGTATGTTCAAGCATTGAATAAAAGGAAGTCTAAGAGATTGTGCACTCATATAGACTTATAGTTCAATTAAAGGAAATACAACGTAAACCCAAAAACCACGAAAGGACCAAACGATTAGTGTTGTTTCTATTCTGGAAGAAACTAGACACTAAAGGAGGAATTGCTCCTCTCATCTCATCAAGCTGAAGAAGTCTGACTTGGACAAGACTTCATATAGCTATATGATAGAGCAATTTATTTTTTCATCATTTACTTAAGAATGTTATACTTAAAGTGAAACTAATAATTGATATTATAGTTGATGATTGGAAGAAATAATCAATAGATTACAAACGAATGGCATTTCGTGTTGAAGATATAACAAGTGTTGTTATAGTATTTTATTTAAACAATAGATGTATTGTACCTATCCTTATAGGGACATGTAATAGTTGCAATTTATGAATAAATATAAATTTACTTATCGTTTAATGGATGTTCATATTCAAGTTCCGAAACGATGTATTATGTGTTAAAAAATATTTTCTCATAACGTTATTTATGAAGTAAATCTATAATCTTTAATTAAATTAATAGTTCTGGTCACAACACCTATATATTCAAATGATATTTGATTGGAACTTATCTATGTCATAATCATCATGACAATATAATATAAGAAATGCATATGCCAACTTCAAAAGGATGGAATTTTTGAAGGCAAATGAGCTTGATTTATTTGATATATGTGAATCGTATTTTATGGGAAGATGATTCACAAGTGTCTCTATCTATTACTAGTTAAAGAACAAAAGAAATCAAAAATAGTTATACATAAGTGATGTATGTATCTTTTTCAATACATGAATAGATTTGGTGATAGATACTTAACAAATTTCACTAACGACTTTTATTCGTTGTTGATAAAACCTTTTGATCAAATTTTTCTTAGTGAAGATTGAGATACAAATTAATGAGACCATCATTAACCTTTCGTTGTGATAAAGAAAATGAGTTTTGTAAACCAAGTCTTCTTGGAATATCTTAGGAGTTTTGGAATTGATTCACAACTCATTCCGACAAAAACACTCACTCATCATTAGTATGGTTCTTGTGGCATAGGATCACCTAGTCGTATTGATCTATATTTTGATGTTCGAGGTAGCATTTGAATTCTCTAGTGGGACAGGGTCACCTCGCCACTAGCTGAATGTCGATAGTAAAAGTTTTTGAAGAGGATAAAAATTGACCTTTTAGTATATCAGATGATGTTTATTAAAAGAACTATTTACTTTATAAAAAATTTAGAATTATGCTCACTGCAACAAATATATGCTCAATATATATATATATATATATATATATATATATATATATATATATATATATATATATATTTGCCAACCAAACAATTGAATTAAATACTTTCATTAGACTAAGGATGTAATGGTTTGTCCTTATCTAAAAGGTATGGAGTTATAGAGCTTATATTAGACAATAAGCTTAACTACTCTAGCATCTACTAACTGCATTTATGTAGACTATCCTAAATGAGTGTTCAGGATGAAGTTTTTACTAATCCCACTAGTTATCATTCCAGAAGACAAGTGCTTAGAAAGTTCTTTTTCTAAGTGGGAGCAATTTGGAACTTTAAGTGCTAAAGATCCATAAGATAAATGCATTATAGTTTGGAACTAGAAAATTTTCAACTACTGTTGAATTTGCTCAATAGTTGATCAGAAACTAATAAAACACATAGAGATGCATTCATGTATGATTATCAAGTATGGGCTTGATTAATATTCCTCGATATAGTTTGACTATAAAGAGTAAGTAAGTTTTAAAAGGAGAAAACATACATGAATGGAAATCTTTTCAGATTTAAGCTAACATCTCAAAGTAAGAATCTTATTTCTTATAAGATAATTACGTAGTGTGATTTGATTATAAATCAAGATGAATCTAGTGTTTTCTACCAATCTAGTGGGAGCGCGGTAACATTCCTAGCCTGATATGTAGATGATATACTAATCCATGGAATAAGGATCTATATAGATATATCATGGCAACTTAAATGATTAAGTAAAATTGCATTGATTGTCAAGGATCTTAAAGAACTTAAGATAAAGGTATCTGAGAGAGTTATCTTGTCAAAAAACAGATGACATAATTTTGAGAAAAGTCCTAGTGCAAATTGTTGGGTTATGAGCATTCTAACACTCCTAAGTGTACATGCAACCCTAAATACCTTGGATCTATGTTTTCTCTATTATACATGCAAATATGAGTATCCAAGGTATTATCCTAAACTAGCATACAAAACTATCAATATAACAAGATAAAATACATACCTCTTTGATAGTGCTTGTCTTCATGGAGCTTGAGTGCCTAGTGCCCCAAGTGTGACACCTCAAATGGTTCACACAACACCATAAGCACTTGGAATAACTTAGAGAGAATTCTACACTTCATGAAATCGGCTACCCTTTCTTTCTCTTACTAGTGGACGATTTTCCTCAAGAATAAGATGCTTATATAGTTATACAATTAGGGTAAACCCTAATTGTCATGACTTTCCATTTCCTTGGATCCATGGGTTCAAATACACCATGGAGCATCCATGGACCATCCTATGGGTTTTAGCCCAACTTGATTATCCATGGAGCATTAGCCCACTATACAAGTATGGATGATTTACACAATCAACCCATATATTTAATTAGTCTTCTTTTGATCACTTAATTAATCCTAGATTAATTCTTGATCAATACTAATTAAATAATCTTATTATTCTTATTATTAATATACTAGAACTTATAATATACTAATAACCGTAAGTGTCTTATTTCTCTCATTATAGTCTATCCAAGTGCATGATGCCATGCAACCCAAATGGACCATGCTGGGTCGGGTCAAGTCTTACCAATTATAGTTATGGACTTAGACATTAATCCAACAGTCTCCCACTTGGATAAGTCTAAAACTATTATTGCGTATGACTTCAGGAACTAACTGGCAATCGTAGCTCTCAAAAGCTTTTGTCGAACTCTGACCTTGTAGATGAACTCTGATCTTGTCAATGACTTGTCCATTAGATAAGGGATCATATATTCCTCCATTCTAGATATCATATGGACTGAGACATGGATTATAATCATTCTCTTTGTCCATTTGTTGTTTCCCGATTTCCAATTTATGACGACTGACTAATTGAACAAATCAAATCAGTCCTGGCCCGGCCGAGCACTTCCATTTGACATCATCAAATCATCGAGGGGTCCATAGATATCACTTTTATCCCGAAGGTAAAATGAATGGATAAACTTCGACTCATATGGCTTGTTCTACTACTTGTTGAATCATACACAAAAACACGTTTTATAGCACTGAGTTACCAAATGCGGTTTCGTGCAATCAATGTACTATCAACTCATAGTAACAACTCATATCTCTAGGTTTGAAGAATATAAGATATTATCGTCTCATGATCACTCGTGATAAAATCCATGAAGCGATTCCAATGAGCATGGGTTGAATCCAATACTCAAAACTTATGAGCACTCATGAGTGTTGTATTCATTTGTCCAATACCTTAGACCTCTACAAGCCAACCCATGACAGTCTTAATTCATATATACTTCCAACATATGACCGACTGTGGATGGTTTGAATAACTTAGTCATTCTGGAAGAATGACCTAGTTTATTCGGGAAGTCAAAACATGCAAAGTAAAACACAATAATAATTGAATCCAATATGGTATCAAAACCTATGAACATAAATAAAACTCCTTTTTATTTATTACCATATGATTACACATTATTCATTGTATAGTGTTTCAGCTATCAACTTTATTCTTGAATTTAAAACAATAGTTGTCCCATGCTCCAAGCATGTACACTATGTTTTCTAAACACTAGTCATGCCATACACCAAGTATGCATACTATGTTTTTCTATGATCTTTACTTTGTGAACTAGATCAATTGAACATAACTTCAATGATTCTCTTTTCACACTCCCAAATCCTTACTGTAAATACAAGAATTCCAAATTCATGTCATTTACTGAAATCTGTTAGATTCTAAACTTATATGCATTGATCCTCTTGTAATGATTATGCACAAAGTCAGAAAGACTTGGCAACAATCATTACAGAGTATTCCAAAGGAGATCAATTCCTTGGAAATATCCTTCTTGCATTAAGTTTCCTTAATCTTACACAGATTGAAATTTCTGACTTTGAAACATTTCCAGATTCATTTTGACTGTCACTTCTGAACAAGAGTTGCCTCCTTACAGATTATGTCAATATGGTCCTTCCAGAATTATCACTATACTTCCAATTGTCCTTGAGAAACCAATCTTTGGTAAACCTTAGATTTTCCTCGACAATTGTTTAATCCTTTTAGTCATATCCAGTTCTAAACCTTTCCCCTTCTTAATGCCCCAGGCATTTGGAAAATTTTAGAAAGGATGAATATAGCACATGTAATCGATCCTATATCCGAAACATGTGGGACATGATTCATGATGTCTCACATAAAGACTAAACCAGTCTTTTGCTATAACATTTCCATTTCTATTTGCCAAGTTCTCATAATTCAGATTATGAAAAGGGATGCCGTAATCATAATCGATTTTTAGAACGCAAATAATGGACCCATATACAGAATTTCCTTATGTTGAGCCATTCCAACATGAAATTCATATATATTTCCTTGACTAAATGATTAAAACCTCACGATCTAAGCTTATAGATTTGAGATGAAGTATAATTTTCTCTCCCTTAATTATAGCAAAACAACTTTTTCCAATTGAAACCTTTTGTTTTCTATAATTAACATTGCTAACTTGCAATCTTTATCATAATTATCATGCTCCCACTAACATGATGATTATTAGCATAACACTTATGCTCCCACTAGCTTTCACATGTACTCAGAAATCAGCTGACTTTCTTACCAAAGTTCAGATTTCTGATACTAGATTGTTTTGATAAAACTTTATCAAAATCATACACTTTCCCTTAGATAGCACACTTGTTTTTCTAAACAATGATGAAGAGGGATGCCGTAATCATAATGGTTAGACCTTTTTGCCACTTCTCACAAGTCCAGGTTAGTGTGCCGGTAAACCACACACGCTCCACTAACGACTTTGAGAATGCAAATATCACAATTGCTATCTATCTAAAATCTACTTAGTGAAAGAGTTTCCTTACCATCATTTTCATGAATCGAAGAGCAACCTTATGACACTTAGATTTAATGGTGTATGTGTTCTTATCCATGTGAATTGTCAAAACCATAGTCACAAGACAAGGATAATGACAAATCCAAACTCATATGGACTAAACATAATCTTAACTTCTTGCCACCTGGCAGCTCAAGGGTCTGCCATTGCTTCCAAGTTGTTGTGCAACACATTGAGAACTCTAAGAACTCATATGCAAAGCCAACTTTAACTGGAATGGGCACAGAATATGTCAACACGATAGGTTATAAACCTCAAGTCGTGTGCTAGTGAAGAACTTCAGGTTCTATTCGTGATTAGTTCTTGAGACTTTCAAGACCTTTAAGACTCCCACTGTCCTCTTGACCTATAAGACTCCCTTGTCAAACATCCAAGAGATAGTGCGGATTCTAATCAAGACAAACACTTCACACAATTGGCCGAAGTTGGTCTTTGTTTTATCCAAAACATCACAACTTACCAATTTCAAATGTACAAGAGTAGAAAACTTTTACTCTTACATTTGTCAAGTGTTTTAAACCTTCTTTAAGACATGTCACTCAAATTACAATCTTGGAGTATGACTCTAAGACTTGTATTGGAACGAAGTATGACTCATCTTCTTGATTTAACCATTTCAACAATTCAAGATCCCTTCTTCTTAGTCATAAGAATGCACTAAGACTTCCTTAGAGAACTAATTTCGATATGGTTTCTTAATCATTGAGATGATCACAAAGCTGATACTAAAGTACTCTCCCATCTTTTCAGATTTGAGAAACTTTTATCCTTCTGCCTAATTTGATTCTTCTTATTCGCTCTGCCATGCATTGGAACCTTTTCCAATGTCTCAGAGTTACACTTCTGCTTGTAAGTATAATCATATTTACTAAACTTTAGTAAACTATGATGAATAGCCTTATATCTTTTGTGGTGAACTTAATCAGTGCACATGACTATGTACTTGATCCCTTAGTCCATTACTTGACTCACACATCCATGTGAACAAGTAATTAGTCTTAATTTTTCCAATACTTGAAAGTTCTCATTCATCATGCTATACAACTTGCATGATTCCAAGTCCCGGTCCAATTGAGACTTGGGTGATGAGAATCTTTCCTTATTTGGAAAATTTAGACATTACCACAAATGAAAGAATCAATTTCATATTTCCACTCTTGCTATTAATGGAATCATATAAGCAACAATTATTTTTCCACAAATGCCATTGTAAGGATATTTTAAAAATAAATAAAATCAAAAAATTTCTTTTATTTTAAAACTCTGCGGAAAAACTTATCCTTACAATCCATATGAAAACTTGTTGTTATCTATTCCTAAGCAATACCTCATAACTCCTAAGAAGTAGCTCAAGAATCCGATCTTCAAACTACGCGATAGAAATCCATCTATGCGATCAGATTCAGCATATTCTTTCTTTAAGTTCCTTCACTTTTCTTTGATTCTTAAAACATCACCATGTGACCCAATCACATCATGTATCAAAAATCTCATAATAGAAACTTAGCAGAGTTAGATAGTGGACTTTACCTGAAGTAGAGTCAAACTTATTGACTTTAACATCCTTAGGTAAATTTGGTAGCTTCGCAACTAATGACCCTTCCTTTGGCAATATAAACATATGGACCCTTTGATAATGGTACACGGGACTATCACAGACTTAGCTTTTCTCTTTACCATTTGTTCAACCGAGTTGACTATGGCCGATCCCTTTCCATTGGAAAGAGAATACTTTTCTGGATTTCTTGTGTCACTATTGTCAATGTCCATCAAGTTTTTGAGGAAGTTGATCTTAACAAATAAATAAGATCATTAAGGGTCTTGTCATAGTCTGTTTCATAGGTGTTCCAAAAAGAACTCACTATGTGACTTAGAAAGTAGTTGAACCACCAACTTTCTCAAGACTTTGACACCCAACTCTCCCGGCTTGTCAATATGTGACTACATCTCCAAGATGTGATCACACCTAGACCTTGCCTTGCCAATAGGGCTTGAGTGACCTTAAACTTTTCAAGAACTTGTGGGGTAGGGAGAATAATTGGAGGAGGTGAAAGAAGTATGATTTCCAAGGGACATCATCTTCATTTAGGAAAGCTTGTTTCAAGAGATTTGGGAAGATCATAAATGTATAAACCAGACATGTTTTGGGAGATATTCAAGATAGTTGATCTTAAAGTCCTTAATATGACACCCAATATGAAATATTAAGGCTAGGACCCAACAAACTATTTTATAACTTAGAAGAGGTATGCCGTAATCCAAGCTATAAAACAATTTGAAGGTAGGTGAATGACGATTCACCAATTTCCACCAAGATAAACGAAATGTATTATTAGGTTTTAATTGGATTTGAAACTCCTAGATCTTTTTGAGATTCATTGAACTGTTCAATGGCATGTTTCAATCTCGAGTGTGCCCTTCAGGTTTTGTGACTGGGATGCCGAGGATCACAAAACAAGGTGTGAAGTAACCATGCAAATTACTTGGTACCCTTAAGTGTTTACCCCTCAATCGATGTGCCGGTTAACCACACACGCTCCATCGATACTATGATAAACATTAAGTTACCCTTTGCCTACCTTGTTAAATACGAGTTAGTGTGCCGGTTAACCACACACGCTCCACTAACCGACTTAAACAAAGTGCAAAGTGTAATTTCATGGATTAGCACCTTATTCACATTTTCCTAAGTAACTAAGATTGGGAATTATTAAGAGTTTAGTTACTTAGTATTTATCATTAATACTTTTAACGAAGGGAGAAATATAGTCCTGTCAAACCCGTTCGGCTAACGACCCTCCACCAGTCAAGCAAGCGGTGGGTGAGAGTGGACACCCATTAAGCTGCCATTTTATAGGCAACAACCTTATACCCACCTTATAGACCGGCTTCGTGAATGAGGCATACTAGCGGTAAGACTGAGTTTACTCTTATACATATATATATTATTAACTTATAATATTATAAAGTATAAGGGTTGAATTTTAACTTTTAAAATTCTAAGGGATAACTTGGAATTAATGTATTCATAAGAGAAAACTTTATAAATTCCAAAACTTGAGGGGAAGTTTTGAAACTATTCAAAACTAATTAATTCCATAACTTATGTGTTTAAAGTAGTTTTAATCCAAAAACTCTTCAAGTTCCATAACTTATGGAAGACTTTAAACTAATAAAAGAATTAACTTTTCTTTATTTTTATAACTTATGGAATTAATTAAGGTTACACTTTTATTTTTTACTTTTTTTTATTTTTTTTACTTAATGAAGAGACTCTTGGTCCTCCATAACTTGAGGACAAATTATGGAGTCATAACTCCAATTAATTAGAACTAGACTCTTCATTTTTTGTAACCTTTGCCAATTTTATGAGTTTTATGAGTCTTTAATGTGACTCTTCATGTAACTTGAGGACAAGTTACACAAACACATTTTATACTCAACTCTTAGATTAAAATGGATTGAAAACAACTATTTCAATTAACTTTTCTATTAATCTAAGCAACTCATAAGAACAAAATAATTCAAATCAAACTTTTTCATGTAATTAGTCTAACCTTTAAACTAATACAAAACATGAATCTATTGACAATTATCTTTGAAAATGGATTAGCATGAACATTACCACATTAAAAAACAAGTTTATAAGTTCAAAAACAACTTAGGATAATGTTCCTAGTCCATTTCTAGCCAAAAGCCTCGAAAATATGTTGTCTGGGGTCCAACTCGTCGAGTGCATGAACACAACTCGGCGAGTTGGATGCATTTTGCCTTGGACTCGTCGAGTCCCTTCATAGACTCGGCGAGTCTGCTGGGTAGACAGCAACAAAACTCGATTTTTCAGCTTCTATTGCAAGTATAACAAGAAAACAAGCCTAGGCTCTGATACCACTGTTGGGTTATGAGCATTCTAACACTCCTAAGTGTACATGCAACCCTAAATACCTTGGATCTATGTTTTCTCTATTATACATGCAAATATGAATATCCAAGGTATTATCCTAAACTAGCATACAAAACTATCAATATAACAAGATAGAATACATACCTCTTTGATAGTGCTTGTCTTCATGGAGCTTGAGTGCCTAGTGCCCCAAGTGTGACACCTCAAATGGTTCACACAACACGATAAGCACTTGGAATAACTTAGAGAGAATTCTACACTTCATGAAATCGGCTAGCCTTTTCTTTCTCTTACTAGTGGCCGATTTTCCTCAAGAATAAGATGCTTATATAGTTATATAATTAGGGTAAACCCTAATTGTCATGACTTTCCATTTCCTTGGATCCATGGGTTCAAATACACCATGGAGCATCCATGGACCATCCTATGGGTTTTAGCCCAACTTGATTATCCATGGAGCATTAGCCCACTATACAAGTATGGATGATTTACACAATCAACCCATATATTTAATTAGTCTTCTTTTGATCACTTAATTAATCCTAGATTAATTCTTGATCAATACTAATTAAATAATCTTATTATTCTTATTATTAATATACTAGAACTTATAATATATTAATAACCGTAAGTGTCTTATTTCTCTCATTATAGTCTATCCAAGTGCATGATGCCATGCAACCCAAATGGACCATGCCGGGTCGGGTCAAGTCTTACCAATTATAGTTATGGACTTAGACATTAACCCAACAAAAATGTTTTTGAACTAGATAATATGATTGTATTCTATATGTTGATGAAATTGGATTAATCATATATGTCATGGTTATGCATAAAGGCCAAATAAGGTTTATGCTTAGAGCATGTCGAATGATACAAGTATAATCCGAGAACATGTCATTGTGTGACTTATAGGAATATTCTAACGTACTTGAGAGAACTAGAGAAATATTCCTAGTCTACGGAGTATTTGAAAGAAAGCTATGTTTAAAGTTGTCACACACGTGCTAAATTTTCAAATAGATTGAGATGACTGTCAGTCACAATCGGGCGTGTCCACATTATGAATGAGGAGATAGTTACATGAAGAGTGGTTCCATGTAGATTTTAATTACAGTTATACATCAAAGTTAGAGTACCTCGTGTTTTGGAGAACCAGATACAAAGATGCTTAACGTATAGTTCATTATGACTATGAGTAATCCCATTATGCAAGTATTGGTATCTAAGTCATATTCAAGCATCTAATTCATTCTTAATAGTTTTCTTTATATATGAGTTATATATAAAGCTGAAAATGATTATATTCGGAAAGTTTACACAAATCAAGTTTGACAAATCTACTTGACAGAGCTCCATCATTAGCTAAAGTATGAAAGTCAAGTCGATGCTATAGGGCCATGTCCATATAAGTGAATGTATTGATTGGAATTTAATATTTGGATATTGGAACAATAAAGACACCATATATTGTAATGAGTTGAAATATTGGATATGAGTCATTCATTAAATAATTATTATATTCTATATTAGCATGTATAAATCCTTGAATAACTAGAATATTCTAAATGTCCATAGTCATTCATAGTTGTGGGAGCATCTATGAGGTAAGACTAATATGATTGGATTGTGTCACACCCCAAAACCATGAACGGCGGAAACGTTCTGGGGTGGAGGACGTCATGTAAAGTATCACAACACAGTATAACAGTAAATAAGCAAACAACATCATCCATTGCATTAAATATATAATTTTAATACAAGCGTGTTCTATACAGTTATAGACACCAAAAATGTAAATCAAAATAATAAGATGAGTCTTGAATGCGCTCCATCTTCTCAAAAGCTGGCATCGGTACCTGTCTACTGATGACCTGAGAATACAAGTTATTTTGAAAGAGTTTATCAGCATTAAGTTGGTGAGTTCATAAGTATTTTAGTATCGTGTTTGTTATCAAAACTTTTGAACATGTCTCAAGTGTAAGTTCGTAAAATGTATGTAAATGTTTGTAAGTGTTTGTAAAAGTTTGAAAATCTTAGAAAAACCTATATTTTCTATTAAAGTAGCCTTCTACCAAGGCTTAACTGTTTTGTATGTTCGTTTGTTGTGAAAGTGTGTAATTTCCCAAGTGTAACTATCATTAACAAAATATAGTTTGTACATTAATGTTTAAGTGAAATAATCACTAAGTATATGTAATGGGAAACCTATTGTAGTACTGTAGTGTTGTATTATAGGAACTATAGTTGTACTAACTACCTTAAAATGGATTTATATTAAGGCATTATGTGATTAATTGCACCATACTATCGACTGGTAACAATGACATAAGAATGGTCGGAAAACAGAATGACGTTTGGCACCCGTAGACCTGCAGGTCCGGTTGTAGCTAGCAGCAAGGTGTAGGATAGTCAATCCAGTATAGATCTATACGCAAACTCACGCTCTCCCTCCAAGAGAATTTTGTCTACAACTCGGGCCATGACATTTAAGGCATGCTCCGATACAGTGGATCACAATTGTTAACGTATTCATGTATATGTAATGTAATGTTACTTGTTCTAGTATCGTTGTATATGTTCTCTTCCTAGTAAAGTTGTATATGTTGTTCTCTAGTATAGTTGTATATGTTCTTCTCTAGTATAGTTGTATATGTTCTTCTCTAGTATAGTTGTATATGTTCTTCTCTAGTATAATTGTATATGTTCTCATAGTAGTAAGTATTGACTCATGAATGAACTGACTCATTGATCTAGAAATTGTAGTAATATGATCATGTGTTACCCCGATGGTAACTTACTAATGATGTAACTAATACGCATGAATATGGGAGTACTTTTATGTCTATATATGCATATATGATATATAATTAATATTGAAACGACCCTCGGACGGCTACCCGACATCCCACCAGACCACGTCCAAATCGAGGAAAAGGAAATAGGGCGGATGGCTTTCCAAAGCCCTTTAAACATCTCTTATATACCTATACATATATGGGCATGCAATTTATAATAAGTATAACAAAGTTTAAATAAAAGTATTTGGTTAGAAAAGAGTTTGTAAAGCAGTTTGAAGTAAAACAGTTTGATAAACATTTTGAATAGTGATAAAATCATTAGTTTTATAGTTATTAATCACATGTGATTGATGTAATAACTATAAGTATTTAACTTGTATCCCCCCCCCCCCCCCGTAAAATTATTTAAAACATTTAAAAGTATTTCAAAGGTTAATTAACAGGGGTATGAACTCACTTGTGGTGAGCGGATTGGATTGAAGTGTTGGATACTGTGCTAGGTGGCAAACGGAGACTTGTTCACATGCATGAGCCTAGTTATCATATAATGAGCATATATATATATATATATATATATATATATATATATATATATATATATATATATATATATATATATAACTAATTAGCCAAATAATAACTAATGAAATAAGTTGGGACACTCTAGAACATGTAAACACTTTGTATAAGTGTAATAGGTCATAATGGTTGCATCTAAGTTGTTGTGGGACAAGGCTAAAGGGGTTTTAAAGTTCCAAAAGACCTTGTATGAGTGTTTACTCTTCAAATACCAACACACATGGAGTTTACGGTTGTAAACTCTTGAGTTTATGGTCGTAAACTCCCAACCATGGGTGTATTGTGTGTTTTGAAGTTCCAAATGATTCCTAGAATTATTCCAACTTGGTGGTTAAACTCTTGGAAGGGTTTAAGACCTAGAAACACTCCTTTGAGGAGTTTACGGCCTCAATACCAATTCCCTTAGAGTTTACGGTTGTAAACTGTTAAGGATGTTTGTTTTTGATGTTTCCAAGTCTCATGCATAAGTGGGATAGCTTCTAGTCATTTGTTTTAAGCTAATGAAGGTCCTAGGCACACTTTGGTGCCCCTTTTATGAGTTTACGGCCCATGAACCATGTCATGGCCGTAAACTCACTTTGAAATGTGATTCTTATGTGTTTAAGGCCCTTGATTTATTGGGAACAAGTCTAGGTGAAAGTCTAAGGCCATAGGTGGCTTAAAAGCATCATTTTGAGCTTGAATTTGGAGTTTACGGCCTAAGACATTCTTGGGCTGTGAACTCCTAAACTTGGGTTTTTTTTGCTTGATTTCATGTCCCTAACATACTCCTATACAAGTCCAAGGCAGTAATATATCACGGGGGACAGTCTAGGCTTCGTTTCGGGAGTTTACCGCCCAAGAACACCTTGGGGAGTAAACTCCTAAATCTAGTGATTTAGCCACCTAAATCATGTTATAACTACATAATAAGCATTATAAGACAACTAGAGAAGTGTACTCACGATTTGGGACGAAAACCCGAAGATCCGTGAGAGAGAAAATGGCTTTTCTCTAGTTGGAAATGTGAATAATGAATGAATTTGGTTCAGAAATCTATTTATAGTCCTGAGATATTTTCGACATAAAATATTTTTATTCCTGAAATGATTTCTATTATAACAGAGTATTGGAATAACAGTGTTGCACCAAACCATAGTGCACCCACTCTCCTGATATTTACTGAAGTGTAAACCCTCAATTACTCCAACTTATACGAAAAGTCTGAAAATTAACTATGACTGTTATAACTATGACCGTTAGAAGGAATTTCGTCTCGAAATTAGAATTTAAGCAAATAAGAAGTTACAAATAACTAAGCGAAAAGATGAGGGTATTTCAGTTTCATCTGATTCTCGCGTTCGCAAGTGAATTTCGGTCCTTGCTTGGCGTTCCAGCGAACCTTCACGATCGGGATACGGCTTTGCTTCGTCCGCTTAACCTCACGGTCCATGATCCCTACCGGTTCTTCCACGAAGTTGAGGCTTTCATTGATCTCGATCTCGTCGAGTGGGATTACAAGAGTCTCATCGGACAGACACTTTTTCAAGTTAGATACGTGGAATGTAGAATGTACGTTACGAAGTGTGTCAGGTAGGTCGAGTTTGTAAGCTACGGGGCCGACTCTTGCGAGAATCTCGAAAGGTCCTATGTACCTTGGATTAAGCTTCCCACGCTTACCGAAGCGTATCAAGCCTTTCCAGGGTGAGACTTTGAGAAGGACTCGGTCTCCCACCTGAAATTCCAAAGGTTTTCTTCGCTTATCAGCGTAGCTCTTCTATCGGTCTCTAGAGGCTTTCAATCGTTCACGGATCTGAACAATTTTCTCTGTCGTTTACCGAATGATCTCCGAACCGGTGAGAGTACTGTCAGAAGCCTGCCCCCTAGCTAATTGGGTATCACCCACCTCAGCCCAGCACAGAGGGGATCTGCACATTCGGCCGTAGAGGGCTTCAAATGGAGCAGCCTTGATGCTCGTGTGATAACTGTTATTATAAGAAAACTCGACAAGGGGTAAATGAGTATCCCATGCCTTTCCAAAGTCAATCACACAAGCTCTCAACATATCTTCTAGTGTCTGGATGGTCCTCTCACTTTGTCCATCGGTCTGTGGGTGGTAGGCTGTGCTCATGTCCAGCCTTGTTCCCAGGGAATGTTGTAGTGATTTCCAGAATCTTGAGGTGAACCTACTATCTCTATCGGAGATAATGGATATAGGCACACCATGTAGCCGTACGATTTCCTTAATGTATGTTCTCGTAAGTTTCTCCATCTTGCCGGTTTCTTTGATAGGCAGGAAGTGTGCAGACTTGGTCAATCTATCGACGATGACCCATATGGTATCAAGTCCACCCGTTGTCTTGGGTAGCTTGGTTATGATATCCATAGTGATCCGCTCCCACTTCCATTCCAGAATCTCTGGTTGTTGCAGTAAACCGGAGGGCTTCTGGTACTCGACCTTAACCTTTGCGCAAGTAAGGCATTTACTTATGAAGGTAGCAATCTCTGCTTTCATATTAGGCCACCAGTATAGATTTTTAAGATCCAGATACATCTTATCCGAACCTGGGTGGACGGAATACCGAGTGTTGTGCACCTCGGTCATGACCAAGTCTCAGAAACCACCGTGTTTCGGTGTCCAGATCCGGTCCATGAAATATAAGGCTCCATCACCCTTGGTTTCTAAATTCTTGTCCATTCCTCTAAGGGATTCACTCGTCACATTTTCAGGTTTCATGGCTTCAAGTTAGGCCGCCTGAATTTGTTTACACAAGTGTGAATGGATGGTTATTGATAATGACTTGACTCTGCGACCAGAATATTCCTTCCGACTTAGGGCGTCTGCTACTACGTTGGCTTTACCCGGATGATAACGAATATCACATTCGTAGTCACTGAGTAGC
Source organism: Lactuca serriola (assembly GCF_051521515.1). Classification (NCBI taxonomy): domain Eukaryota; kingdom Viridiplantae; phylum Streptophyta; class Magnoliopsida; order Asterales; family Asteraceae; genus Lactuca; species Lactuca serriola. Next base: position 164,164,776 of record NC_136410.1, on the reverse strand, counting down.
TCGACCCACCGTCGTTGTCTCATGTTGAGCTCCTTCTGATCGAATATGTGTTGTAAACTCTTGTGGTCGGTAAGATAGTGTTTTTCGTCCCGTACAAGTAATGTCTCCAGATCTTCAGAGCAAAGACCACTGCTCCTAGTTCAAGATCGTGGGTCGTGTAGTTAACTTCGTGTGTCTTCAACTGTCTGGAGGCGTAGGCGATGACCTTACATCGCTGCATCAGAACACACCCGAGCCCTTGATTCGATGCATCGCACTAGACTACGAAGTCTTCTATCCCTTCGGGGAGAGATAGTATTGGTGCGGTGCACAAGGCTCGCTTGAGCGTTTGGAACACTCTTTCTTGTTTCTCTTCCCAGTCAAAGGCCACGCCTTTCTGGGTCAGGGTTGTAAGAGGTTTCGCTATTCGGGAGAAGTTCTGTATGAATCTGCGGTAGTAGCCAGCGAGGCCTAGAAATTGACGAATTTAAATAGGCGTCTTCGGTGCTGACCAGTTCTCAATGGCTTTAATTTTGGATGGGTCCACGTGGATTCCCTCTTCGCTTACCACGTGTCCTAAGAATTCGACTCTTCGGATCCAAAATTCACATTTCGAGAACTTCGCATAGAGTTTCTCCGTTCGTAAATTTCCTAGAACTTTTCGCAGGTGATCACCGTGCTCTTCCTTACTTCGGGAGTAGATCAGGATGTCATCAATGAAAACGATGACGAACTGATCCAAGTAAGGTCGGCATACTCCGTTCATCAGATCCATGAAAATTGCAGGCGCATTGGTCAATCCGAATGGCATCACCACGAATTCGTAGTGTCCGTAACGAGTTCGGAAGGATCTCTTCGGAACATCCTCCTCTAGCACTCGTAACTGGTGATATCCGGATCTCAGATCAATTTTGGAGAAGTAACTCTCCCCTTGCAGTTGGTCAAATAGATCGTCTGCGCGGCAGAGGGTGATGATTTTTGACCGTCAGTTTGTTGAGTTCCCTGTAGTCGATACACATACGGAATGATCCGTCTTTCTTCTTAACAAACAAGACCGGTGCTCCCCAAGGTGAGAAGCTTGATCTTATGAAGCCCTTGCTGAGCAGTTCGTTAAGTTGACCAGATAGTTCCTGTATCTCTGTTGGTGCTAATCGATAGGGCGACTTGGCTATTGGGACAGCTCCTCGGACTAAGTCGATTCTGAACTCGACCTGTCGTTCCGGAGGTAATCCTGGTAGCTCTTCTGGGAAAATGTCAGGGAAGTCGCTCACTACTGGAATGTTCTTTAGTTCTTTCGTTTCGAGGTTTGTGTCGATGATGTGAGCAAGGAATGCATGGTATTCTTTACACAGATATTTCTGTGCTTGAATACTTGATATAATACGGAGACTCGCACTGGGCTTGTCGCCGCAGACGATAAGAGTTTCGTTAGACGGGAGGTTTGTACGGACTGCTTTCTCGAAGCAGATGATGTCGGCGCGATGAAGACTCAACCAATCCATGCCGATGATAACGTCGAAGCTTTTAATCGAGACCGGCATCAGGTCGATTGGGAGTGAATGGTTATCTAGAGTTAGGGTACATCCTAAGTATATGCTATTTGTGCTTTCTGTTTTTCCATTAGCCATTTCTACTATGAATTGTTCTTTAAGTGCGTGTGGTTGTTGTTTAAGCATGCAAGCAAATTTATGGTTCACGAAGCTTCGCTCCGCTCCACTATCGAACAGAATGCATGCATAGGAGTTATCGAGGAGGAACGTACCAGTTACCACCATCGGGTCAGCAAGTTCTTCCCCATGGCCTATTTCCAGTACCCTCCTTGCTCCGCCAGCATTCTTCGCTTCAGGGCAGTCCCTCTTATAGTGGTCTGCTTCACCACATCCATAGCAAGTCGGGCTCACGCCAAAGCCGGGGACTTGGGTGATCGGTTGTGTCAGAGATTTACAGAAACGGACTATGTGTCCCTTCCTGTTGCAGTTAGAGCACTACATTTCACGGCAGGGGCCATTGTGGTGGAAGTTGCATTTGTTGCACTTAGGCAAACTTCCAGCATACTGCCTCATCGGAGCAGTATCAGCAGCAGGGGTTATCGCGGCATGCACAGCCACAACTTGCTGTTTTTTAGCAGTTCGCTGTTTCTTCTTGTCTTCCCAGAATTTCTGCTTAGTGTCAGCGGGTTTGGAGGGTTCCGGGATGACTAGGGTGGTTGTTGTTGCAGGGGTTTTGACTCCATGGTCAATGATTCGTTGTGCCAATCGCTTGGCACTGTCGAAGGTAGCGGGGTTTGATGATAGGACATTCCCCTGATACGGAGGCACTAGCCCCCATATGTACCTTTCGATCTTTTTCCCCTTAGTGGGAACCATATTGGGGCAGAGGGCCACCAGTTCGCTGAATCTGGCGGTATAAGCGACAATGTTGGTGCCCTTCATGGTCAGGCTCCAAAGCTCTTGCTCTAATTTTTGGATTTCACCCCTCGGGCAGTATTCCTCAATCATGAGGTCTTTCATCGTTTCCCAGCCTATGTCGTTGGCTACGACGAGGGTTAGAGCTTTAACGTGGTCGTTCCACCACGTCAGGGCCTTTCCTTCAAAGGTGCATGCGGCATATTTGACTTTGCTCGCAGCAGGGCAAGAACAAATTTCGAAGACTGATTCAGTCTTCTCGAACCATTGCGAGAGGGCAATGACTCCGCCAGTCCCATGAAAGCACTTCGGCTTGCAGTTGGTGAAATCCTTGTAGGAGCACTCTCTCGAGCGCACAGGGGTTTCAACCGGAATTGATTCAGCAGGGGCTCCACCTCTGCTAGCATCAGAAGAGTGATACTGAGCCATGGCAGTACCCACTGCTGCAGCTACGGCAGCATTCAGGGTTGCAGTATCGATGACCGGAGGCGGAGGAGGCGGTGGAGGTGCAGGGTTATTCCGGGGATATTTGCGAGGAGGCATCTTTCAGCTATAAGATTATAAAGATAAGCAAAGTAGTAAGAATCAATTTGTAAGTAAGGTAAGAGTGACACATGGACTAACTAACCATAGCCCAATAGTTGAATGAGTGTTTGAGATCATAACAAGGAAGATTAGTAGGAAAACACAAGTGTACAGATTTTTCCCACAGATTAGACAGACATCAATAATACTGGTATTACCGATGTAATAAGTTCAGGGAAAATCGAACTAACAGTAGGTCTTACATAATACCAGACGGAAAAGTTTGACAGTTCTTAGATTCCTAATTAGAGTACTAAAAGTTAGGAATATTTTACAGGCAAGTGCTACTTAGAGCACAGATGTTAAAGGCTATTCCTTAACCAGAAGACAGAGATGTACTAGACATCTTCTAACGGCGATGAGTATTCCTCGGGAGAACCCTGAGGTCTCTCATTTGACGGATCACCTCTTGAAGGTGTCGTTCATGATCCCTTTGATGAGCTCGAAGTTCCATGACTTCGGCTTGAGAGGCAACCAGATGTTGCTGCAGGGTTTCATTGGTTCTCCGGGTCCGTTCCATGTCTTCTTCGAGACGGCGGATGCGGACTGTGTTGACACCAGAGTTGGCATCAATCTCCATGACTCGGTCGATGGCTGCTCGACCTTGCTCAACAGTACGAGCTATTTTGCGGATAATGACGGGCAGAGCTCGGTCAGCAGAACCACCTTCGCTGACGTTGTAAAAGCTTCGGTCCCCAAAGTATGGTAAGGGTTGACCCTGTTCTTCACTCCAGCGATTCAAGTTATTTACCCACAAGGGAGTGGGACCTGGAAAAGCTGGTCGAGGGTTGTTGTTCGGGGCTTGACCTACTGGAGGTAGGTTGTTGACTTCGGGCTTAGAGTCCGATCCATCCGAGAAGCCTTCAGCTTGATGATCATCCAACGGAATTTGGTGCTCATCATCAGACTCTGCTTTGAGCCATCCTGCGTTGCCTTCATTTGGAAAGTACGGGTCGCCATGATGGAATCCATCCATTTAATTCTACGCGAGAAGAGAGGTATAAGGATAGGAGTATATATGTAGCTAGTAGTACAAAATACACCTATAGTATTTTAAGTTTTCGTTCTATTGATCTTTTTGTGGTATTGTTGGTAATTTTTAGACTTGTTAACATATCACAACCATTCTAGGGCATATGCTAATCACTCCTCGGACCAGCATAGTTGATCAGGCTATGCCATTCCCAGAACTGACCATACATCCCCGAGCTTACCTGTGATATTTAACAATCATAATACTTTTGTTCTTGTCATTGTGACACTGATTTTAGTATTAATGCAGACTAGTATACTTAATTAAACATCTTAGTATTTAAAGTATAGACTCTTGGTCAGAGTGTTTTAATCCCAAATGGGTTTATAGTTTAGTATATCTTTTATGGGTTGATATACTTGATTCACTATAAACAATGCTCTGATACCAATCTGTCACACGCCAAAACCATGAACGGCAGAAACGTTCTGGGTTTATAGTTTAGTGTCTCTATCTATTACTAGTTAAAGAACAAAAGAATTCAAAAATAGTTATACATAAGTGATGTATGTATCTTTTTCAATACATGAATAGATTTGGTGATAGATACTTAATCAATTTCACTAACGACTTTTATTTGTTGTTGATAAAAACTTTTGATCAAATTTTTCTTAGTGAAGATTGAGATACAAATTAATGAGACCATCATTAACCTTTCGTTGTGATAAATAAAATGAGTTTTGTAAACCAAGTCTTCTTGAAACATCTTAGGAGTTGTGGAATTGATTCACAACTCATTCCGACAAAAACACTCACTCATCATTAGTATGGTTCTTGTGGCATAGGATCACCTGGTCGCATGGATCTATATTTTGATGTTTGAGGTAGCATTTGAATTCTCTAGTGGGACAGGGTCACCTCGCCACTAGTTGAATGTCGATAGTACAAGTTTTTGAAGAGGATAAAAATTGACCTTTTAGTATATCAGATGATGTTTATTAAAAGAACTATTTACTTTATAAAAAATTTAGAATTATGCGCACTGCAACAAATATATACTCAATATATATATATATATATATATTTGCCAACCAAACAAGTGAATTAAATACTTTCATTAGACTAAGGATGTAATTGTTTGTCCTTATCTAAAAGGTATGGAGTTATAGAGCTTATGTTAGACAATAAGCTTAACTACTCTAGCATCTACTAACTGCATTTATATAGACTATCCTAAATGAGTGTTTAGGATGAAGTTTTTACTAATCCCACTAGTTATCATTCCAGAAGATAAGAAAGTTCTTTTTCTAAGTAGGAGCAATTTGGAACTTTAAGTGCTAAAGAACCGTAAGATAAATGCATTATAGTTTGGAACTAGAAATTTTTCAACTAATGTTAAATATGCTCAATAGTTGATCAGAAACTAATAAAACACATAGAGATTCATTCATGTATGATTATCAAGTATGGGCTTGATTAATATTCATTGATATAGTTTGACTATAAAGAGTAAGTAAGTTTTAAAAGGAGAAAACATACATGAATGAAAATCTTTTCAGATTGAAGCTAACATCTCAAAGTAAGAATCTTATTTCTTATAAGATAATTACATAGTGTGATTTGATTATAAATCAAGATGAATCTAGTGTTTTCTACAATGCTGGTGGGAGCGCAGTAACATTCCTAGCCTGATATGTAGATGATATACTAATCCATGGAATAAGGATCTATATAGATAAATCATGGCAACTTAAATGATTAAGTAAAATTGCAATGATTGTCAACGATCTTAAAGAACTTAACATAAAGGTATCTGAGAGAGCTATCTTGTCAAAAAACAGATGACATGATTTTGAGAAAAGTCCTAGTGCAAATGTTTTTGAACTAGATAATATGATTGTATTCTATATGTTGATGAAATTGGATTAATCATATGTGTCATGGTTATGCATAAAGGCCAAATAAGGTTTATGCTTAGAGCATGTCGAATGATACGAGTATAATCCGAGAACATGTCATTGTGTGACTTATAGGAATATTCTAACGTACTTGAGAGAACTAGAGAAATATTCCTAGTCTACGGAGTATTTGAAAGAAAGCTATGTTTAAAGTTGTCACACACGTGCTAAATTTTCAAATAGATTGAGATGACTGTCAGTCACAATCGGGCGTGTCCACATTATGAATGAAGAGATAGTTACAAGAATAGTGGTTCCATGTAGATTTTAATTACAGTTACACATCAGAGTTAGAGTACCTCATGTTTTGGAGAACCACATACAAAGATCCTTAACGTATAGTTCATTATGACTATGAGTAATCCAATTATGCAAGTATGGGTATCTAAGTCATATTCAAGCAAATCAAGTTTGACAAATCTACTTGACAAAGCTCCATCATTCGCTAAAGCATGAAAGTCAAGTCGATGCTATAGGGCCTTGTCGATATAAGTGAATGTGTTGATTGGAATTTAATATTTGGATATTGGAACAATAAAGACACCATATACTGTAATGAGTTGAGATATTGGATATGAGACATTCATTAAATAATTATTATGTTCTATATTAGCATGTATAAATCCTTGAATAACTAGATTATTCTAAATGTCCATAGTCATTCATAGTTGTGGGAGCATCTATGAGGTAAGACTAAATTGATTGGATTGTGTCACACCCCAAAACCATGAACGACGGAAATGTTCTGGGGTGGAGGGCGTCATGTAAAGTATCACAACACAGTATAACAGTAAATAAGCAAACAACATCATCCTTTGCATTAAATATATAATTTTAATACAAGCGTGTTCTGTACACTTATAGACACCAAAAATGTAAATCAAAATAATAAGATGAGTCTTGAATGTGCTCAATCTTCTCAAAAGCTGGCCTCGGTACCTGTCTACTGATGACCTGAGAATACAAGTTATTTTGAAAAAGCTTATCAGCATTATGCTGGTGAGTTCATAAGTATTTTAGTGTCGTGTTTGTTATCAAAACGTTTGAACATGTCTCAAGTGTAAGTTTGTAAAATGTATGTAAATGTTTGTAAGTGTTTGTAAAAGTTTGAATCTCTCAGAAAAACCTATATTTTCTATTAAAGTAGCCTTATACCAAGGCTTAACTGTTTTGTATGTTCGTTTGTTGTGAAAGTGTGTAATTTCCCAAGTGTAACTATCATTAACAAAATATAGTTTGTACATTAATGTTTAAGTGAAATAATCACTAAGTATATGTAATGGGAAAATTATTGTAGTACTGTAGTGTTGTATTATAGGAACTACTACTGTACTAACTACCTTAAACCGGATTTATATTAAAGCATTATGTGATTAATTGCACCATACTATCGACTGGTAACAAGAACATAAGAATGGTCGTAAAACGGAATGACGTTTGGCACCCGTAGACCTGCAGGTCCGGCTGTAGCTAGCAGCAAGGTGTAGGATAGTCAATCGAGTATAGATCTATACGCAAACTCACGCTCTCCCTCCAAAAGAATTTTGTTTACAACTCGGTCCATGATATTTAAGGCATGCTCCGATACAGTGGATCACAATTGTTAACGTATTCATGTATATGTAATGTAATGTTACTTGTTCTAGTATCGTTGTATATGTTCTCCTCCTAGTATAGTTGTATATGTTCTTCTCTAGTAAAGTTGTATATGTTCTTCTCTAGTATAACTGTATATGTTCTCATAGTAGTAAGTATTGACTCATGAATGAACTGACTCATTGATCTAGAAATTGTAGTAGTATGATCATGTGTTACCCCGATGGTAACTTACTAATGATGTAACTAATGCGAATGAATCTGGGAGTACTTTTATGTCTATATATGCATATATGATATATAATTAATATTGAAACGACCCTCGGACGGCTACCCGACATCCCACCAGACCACATCCAAATCGAGGAAAAGGAAATAGGGCGGATGGCCTTCCTAAGCCCTTTAAACATTTCTTATATACCTATACATATATGGGCATGCAATTTATAAGAAGTATAACAAAGTTTAAATAAAAGTATTTGGTAAGAAAAGAGTTTGTAAAGCAGTTTGAAGTAAAACAGTTTGATAAACAGTTTGAATAGTGATAAAATCATTGGTTTTATAGTTATTAATCACATGTGATTGATGTAATAACTATAAGTATTTAACTTGTATCCCCCCCCATAAATGTATTTAAAACATTTAAAAGTATTTCAAAGGTTAATTAACAGGGGTAGGAACTCACTTGTGGTGAGCGAATTGGATTGAAGTGTCGGATACTGTGCTAGGTGGCAAACGGAGACTTGTTCACACGCACGAGCCTAGTTATCATATAATGAGCATATATATAACTAATTAGCCAAATAATAACTAATTAAATAAGTTGGGACACTCTAGAACATGTAAACACTTTGTATAAGTGTTATAGGTCCTAATGGTTGCATCTAAGTTGTTGTGGGACAAGGCTAAAGGGGTTTTAAAGTTCCAAAAGACCTTATATGAGTGTTTACTCTTCAAATACCAACACACATGGATTTTACGGTTGTAAACTCTTGAGTTTACGGGCGTAAACTCCCAACCATGGGTGTGTTGTGTGTTATGAAGTTCCAAATGATTCCTAGAATTATTCCAACTTGGTGGTTAAACTCTTGGAAGGGTTTAAGACCTAGAAACACTCCTTTGAGGAGTTTACGGCCTCAATACCAATTCCCTTAGAGTTTACGGCCGTAAACTCTTAAGGATGTTTGTTTTTGATGTTTTCAAGTCTCATGCATAAGTGGGATAGCTTCTAGTCATTTGTTTTAAGCTAATGAAGGTCCTAGGCACACTTTGGTGCCCTTTTTATGAGTTTACGGCCCATGAACCATGTCATGGCCGTAAACTCACTTTGAAATGTGATTCTTATGTGTTTAAGTCCCTTGATTTATTGGGAACAAGTCTAGGTGAAATTCTAAGGCCTTAGGTGCCTTAAAAGCACCATTTTGAGCTTGAATTTGGAGTTACGGCCTAAGACATTCTTGGGCCGTGAACTCCCAAACTTGGGTTGTTTTTGCTTGATTTCATGTCCCTAACACACTCCTATACAAGTCCAAGGCAGTAGTATATCACGGGGGATAGTCTAGGCTTCGTTTCGGGAGTTTACCGCCCAAGAACACCTTGGGGAGTAAACTCCTAAATCTAGTGATTTAGCCACCTAAATCATGTTATAACTACATAATAAGCATTATAAGACAACTAGAGAAGTGTACTCACGATTTGGGACGAAAACCCGAAGATCCGTGAGAGAGAAAATGGCTTTTCTCTAGTTGAAAATGTGAATAATGAATGAATTTGGTTCAGAAATCTATTTATAGTCCTGAGATATTTTCGACAGAATATATTTTTATTCCTGAAATGATTTCTAATATAACAGAGTATTGGAATAACAGTGTTGCACAAAACCATAGTGCACCCACTCTCCTGATATTTACTGAAGTGTAAACCCTCAATTACTCCAACTTATACGAAAAGTCTGAAAATTGACTATGACTGTTATAACTTCTATTGAAGTGATATTGTTTGTATAGAATGGAAATTTCGGGTTGTCACAGATTGGTGGATCATAGTCAAGAGTGATGTTTTGATCAAGGTTGTATTTTGTATTATTAGACCGAGATACATATTTGGGACTTGAAGTGTAGGAATTGTTGTGCTTTGACATGGTTTAACGTTGTTTCGTAAAAGGCATTCATAAGGACCATCGTTGGGTATGACATGAACTACATTGATGGGTGTATGTAGTCGAGATGGGATTTGTCCCTCTTATTCATTGAGACTTAGACATCTAAGGTCTTACTAAATGTTTAACATTAAATGAGATTGATCACGATCCATATCTCATGTTCAACATGATGTCTGAGACAAAGGAAAAATTGATACCACAACTTTAGTAACAATTGTAGCCCAGAGCTCCTGGGATTGGTTGTTGATGATATGTCACCCTTCATATGTTTTTAGGGGCAGTAGCCCGTTGCTATACGTCAACTATCAGTCTATAATGAATATTGTGCAAGTGGGAGATCGTTGAATCTATATGCCTAAGAATCATTATGGAGTGATATTGCTAATAATATATGATCCTATAGGGTCACACCTTTATCAAGTTGGAACACTTTGTATATTTATTATTAATATGATTATTAATAAATAATATTGATTCTTTTATTTTAATTAGGGAATAGTTATTGTTTTATGAAAATAATAATTATAATAGTGTAACAGCCCGGATCCCCAGGTATCTTCATTTCTTTTGTATTTTGACATTCTGTGAGGGGACTCGGCGAGTCGGTGGTTGAACTCGCCGAGTCGGGTCGCGGTTTTTAGCAGGGGTTCGCGTCCGAACTCGGCGAGTCCAAGGGATGGACTCGACGAGTCCACACTGTTTAAGGAAACCCTAATTTCCCGGTCCTAAGCTCTATTTAAAGGACCTTATGGCCCTCATATGCGGCCACCTTGAACCCTAAGAGCCTCCATACGTCTGTAAGCCCTTGTGTGTGTGTTTGAAGGCCTTTTGTTCTTCATTTTGTGTGTTAGTGCAAGGAAAGGAGGGAGAGGAGCAAGCTTGAAGTGTTGGGGAGCTTAGATCTGTTGCTATTTCATCAAGGGGGTCTTCTTGAGGTAACTTTCTGAGCCAATCTTCGTGTTTTGTGTTGATGGGCCAAATCTAGGGTTTCTTCTTGCATTTCTTGGCTTGAATAAGAAGTGTGAGAGGTCCCATGGGGATATGGGACCTAGATCTGGACTTTAGCAGGTCCAGGAGACCCCTTATGACAAGCTTTATGCCCATCCTTTTGAGTTAGAAGTTAAACTTGCCATATTAAAGGTTGTTTCTTCAAAATAAGCCTTGTATGCATTGCATGGCAACCAAGACTGAGACTTTACGTGACAAATAAGCTTGGGAAGGCCAGATCTATGTATTTATGGAACAGATCTGACCGCAAAAGCCAGTTTTAGCTGGTGCATGGCATGGACTCGCCGAGTCTGAAGAACAGACTCGACGAGTCACTTGAAGATTGTCCTTGAGACCATCTTGTGTGTAGACTGGACCGAGTTGTGGGCGACTCAGTGAGTCGCAGAGAGTTGGAAAGGTTTTGACAGGTGGACCGAGTCAGGATGGGACTCGCCGAGTTGGCCTTCGACTCGGCGAGTTGAGTCGCGGTGGCCCTGTGATTCAGGCCCAGGTGGAACTCGTCGAGTCAGGGGAGTACTCGACGAGTCAAAGGGAAAATTCTTGAGAGTTGGTAAAAACGCGTAGACTCGCCGAGTCACTATTGTGCACTCGCCGAGTCTAGTCCAAATTGACTAAAGACTGTTAACCAGGTCAACCTGTGTTGACTTGATTTGGATGGTCCACCTTAGTGGTGCAAGTAATATTTATAGATTTATAATATCGTAGGAGGATTGCAGCTCGAGGGTTCGAGCCCGAGTGATTCCAGGATTTACGATTAGCAACTTAGCGAGGCATACGAGGTGAGTCTTCTCACTATACTGTACCCGGAAGGGTTTTGCCTATGTGACCGGAAGGTCGAATATGATATGGAATATATGCTTTATGTGTGTTAAGTTATTTGCTATATGTGTCATGTATGATATGTTTGATATGGGCCGGAAGGCGTGGTCATATGGACTGTAAAGGTTGATGTGGGTAGGACCGGAAGGTTTACCCAGACGGGACGGAAGTCCCCCGAGACACATGGACCGGAAGGTCAAGGCCTGGAAAGGCGTATGTGCGTATGTTGTATTTTGGGAACTCACTAAGCTTTATGCTTACAGTTGTTGCTTTATGTGTTTCAGGTACGAGTGAGGACCGTGGGAAGGCGCCAGCGTGACCGTACACACACTCGGGGAAACTGTTTTATCTTTTGTTATGTAATCGTTTGAGACTACGACGTTATTTTGGGAATCTAAACTAATTACTCATGTCTTGATGGTTGTAAAAATGAAAATTTTTGGTTGGAAATTTTATGACGTTACAAGTTGGTATCAGAGCCTTGGTTTGAGAGATTCGGGTACACCTTCGGGCGTAACTGGACTCAAACCGGGGATTGGAGAAAATTGTTTTTACAAAAAAAATTTAATTTAATTAATTAAAATTTAAATTTTTGAAAGGTGAGACGACCAAAGAAGAAAAAGTGTGTACGGTCAGCCAGCGCCCGAACGGTAAAAATCCCCAAAATACTCTTATTATATGTGTTACGATATATGATATGATATGATACGCATGCTAGTAGACTAGGTATACATATTAGGGCTAGAGTGGCCTGATTTTGTGATGCCTTAGTCTAGGAAAACTTGCTTCTATGAGGTGCTCGAGAGCGAGTGAGTAACAAGAGTATGAAAAGAATAGAGTGCTCAGGATTCGAGGTTGGGGAGGATGACTTGGGTGAATACCGACGCGGTGTAACTGGTAGTATTGGGCCCGTACTACCAAGGACACCGGGTCAGTAGGCAGCCAAGTGGGAACCCCTGAGTATCGGAAACTGAGCAGGACTGCGTTATCGAGTGCGATTTTTGCCCGATAGGGTCTCTGATATTCTTTTGTTGTATTTCAGAGACATCATGGTTGGACCACGACACAGACCTGGCACGAGTGGGGTGACTGACGAGGAGCTTCGTCAGATGATTCATGAGGAGGTAGCTGCAGCGATCCGGGCCGAGATCCCGGAGATGTTTGGGTCTATTAAGACCACGCTGATGGAGACATTTGATGAGCGGTACACCGCGTTGTCTGAGGCTGCCGCTGCTGCAGCTACCGCAGCTGTGGCTGCTGCCAGACCACAGGGGGGTGACTCGTTGCTGTTCCGGGAGTTCAGCAACACGAAGCCACCAGAGTTTGACGGGACTCAGGATCCGATTGCTGCGATGAGGTGGATTGCCGATATTGAGGGATGCTTCTATACTTGTTCATGTCCGGAGCATCTGAGGGTGCGGTTCGCCCTGAACCAGCTCCGCCTGGGAGCGAAGGATTGGTGGAAGTTCGTGACGGCGAACTTCACTCTCGCGGAGGTTTCAGCCTTGACTTGGGAGAGATTGACTGCTATGTTCAGAGACGAGTATGTTCCCCCGATAGAGAGGGAACGGTTGGTTCAGGAGTTCTTGACCCTCAAGCAGGGTAATGATTCGGTTGCAGTGATCACGCGGAAGTTTCATGAGAGGGCGATGTTCTGCCCCGAGCAGGTGTCCACGGAACAGGCTCGGATGAGCCGATATTTGGGAGTGCTGAGGAGAGACATCCGGGAGTTCGTATCGAACTCATCATATCAGACTTTTACTGAGCTTCAGGCGAATGCCAGGAAGCGGGAGATCGAGTTGGAGACCCAGGCCAGGGAGGAGGCCGAGTCTCAACGGATGGATCGGCGGTCGGCTCAGTCGCAGCCGGCAGCCAAGCGGACCAAGTCCGCTGATTTGAGATCCGGAGGATAGAAGAGCCGTACTTGTGGGAAATGCGGCAAGGGTCACGAGGGGGCATGTCGATCGGGTGCTTGCTACAAGTGTGGCAAGGAGGGGCACATTGCGAGGGATTGCCCCAAGGGATTTATGGTCTGCTTCCATTGCAACCAGACTGGCCATCGGAAGGCCGAGTGCCCCCAGCTTCGCCAGGGATCATCGCCTGCTGCCAGGGTTCCTGAGGTTCGGCCAGTGAAGACCGAGGCCCCGAAGGCTCGTGGGAGAGCTTTCCAGTTGACTGCGGATGAGGTCCGCGCGGCGCCTGACGTAGTGGCCGGTATGTATTCTTTCACGTATTTACATTTATGCTGAGATATTATGCTTATATTCCTATATGCGTAGGTACTTTTCTTGTGAATCATGTGCCTGCTTTGGTATTATTCGACTCAGGTGCGAGTCGGTCCTTTGTTTCGCTGGCTTTTAGCCAGTACATTGATATCGATCGGGAGACGATGAGTCGTCCCCTGCGAGTTGCTATAGCAAACGAGAGAGCAGTATACGCCATCGAGGTGATTCGAGGATGTGTGCTCGAGATTTTTGGGGTCGAGTTTCCTATAGACTTGGTCCCTATAGCTATGGGGGATGTTTGCATTATCGTGGGCATGGATTGGTTGAGTAAGTTTGGAGCAGTCATTGACTGCGAGAGACAGCTGGTGATGATTAGAGACCCTAGTGGGGGAGTGCTCACGGTTTATGGCGAAGGGACCTGGTGTGGGTCAGCGTTTTGTTCAGTGGCCAGGGCAAGGCAGAGTCTGCAGCAGGGCTGTGATGGATTTATAGCCTATGTGATGGATACTCGTGTGACCACGGAGAGGCCCAATTCGATTGATGACGTTCCGGTTGTATGCGAGTTTGCGGATGTGTTCCCCGAGGAGTTACCAGGCGTGCCTCCGGAGAGGCAAGTGGAGTTTCGTATCGATTTGGTTCTGGGGGCGGCGCCCATCGCCAAGGCGCCTTACCGTCTCGCTCCACCGGAAATGCAGGAATTATCCTCGCAGCTTCAGGAGCTGTTGGGGAAGGGATTCATTCGACCCAGTAGCTCGCCTTGGGGAGCGCCGATTTTGTTCGTCAAAAAGAAGGATGGTTCACATCGGATGTGTATCGATTATCGGGAGTTAAACAAGTTGACGATTAAGAACCGATACCCGTTACCTAGGATCGACGATCTGTTCGATCAGTTGCAGGGGGCATCTTGGTTTTCCAAGATCGACTTGAGGTCGGGATATCATCAGATGAGGGTTCGCGAGGAGGATATCCAAAAGACTGCCTTCAGGACTCGTTATGGACATTATGAGTTTGTAGTGATGCCTTTTGGGCTCACCAATGCCCCGGCTGCATTCATGGATCTCATGAACAGGGTGTGCCGACCGATGCTGGATCGGTCGGTGATTGTATGCATCGATGATATTTTGGTATATTCGAGGAATAGGGACCAGCATGAGGAGCATTTGCGGGAGATTCTTCGGGTTTTGAGATCGGAGAGGCTGTATGCCAAGTTCTCCAAGTGTGATTTCTGGTTGCGAGAGGTCCAATTCCTCGGGCATCTTGTGAACCAGAAGGGGATATTGGTCGACCCGGCCAAGATTGAGGCGGTGTTGAGGTGGGAGGTGCCGAGATCGCCCACCGAGATCAGGAGTTTTCTGGGTTTGGCTGGATATTACCGCAGATTTATCAAGGATTTCTCCAAGATCGTTGTGCCACTTACTAGGATGACCCGGAAGGGTGTTGCGTTTTCATGGGGACCGGAGCAGCAGTCTTCGTTTGAGACGCTTCGTCAGAAATTGTGCGAGGCTCCAGTGCTTGCACTCCCGGAAGGGATGGAGGACTTTGTGGTATATTGTGATGCCTCTATATCGGGTTTGGGGGCGGTACTTATGCAGAGGGGTCATGTGATAGCGTACGCTTCGAGGCAGTTGAAGCCTCATGAGTCGAGATATCCCACGCACGACCTGGAATTGGGGGCGGTGGTGTTTGCCCTCAAAATCTGGCGACACTATTTGTACGGGGTTCGGTGTACGATTTACACGGACCATAAGAGCTTGAAATACTTGATGGATCAGCCAAATCTGAATATGCGTCAGAGGAGGTGGTTGGATGTGGTGAAGGATTACGATTGTGAGATCCTGTACCACCCGGGCAAGGCTAATGTGGTAGCCGACGCATTGAGCCGTAGGGCGGATAGCGCCCCGATCCGAGACATTTGTATGAGGTTGACGGTTTTGACCCCGATTCTGGACATTATTCGAGGGGCTCAGATGGAGGCTGCAAAGCCGGAACACCAGAAGAAGGAGCGGGTGGTAGGTCAGGTATCAGGATTTGTTACGGATGGTCGGGGGCTTATGACTTTTCAGGGGCGGATTTGGGTGCCGTTTGTGGGCGGCGCGCGCACTATTTTGATGGAGGAAGCACAACGATCGAAATTCTCGATTCACCCTGGTGCTACAAAAATGTATTTGGATCTCAAGAAGGAGTATTGGTGGCCATGTATGAAAAGGGATGTCGCTTGGTTCGTCGAGAGGTGCTTGACTTGTCGGCAGGTCAAGGCCGAACACCAGCGACCGCACGGTAAGCTGCAACCGCTAGAGATTCCCGAATGGAAGTGGGAACAAATCTCTATGGATTTCATTACCAAGTTACCGCGAACGGCGAGAGGAGTCGATGCGATTTGGGTAATTGTGGACCGACTAACGAAGAGCGCTCATTTTCTAGCTATTAGTGAGAGCTCTTCTGCGGAGAAGTTGGCTGAGTTATATGTAAGGGAAGTAGTATCTCGGCACGGGGTGCCAATCTCGATTATTTCGGACCGCGACGTGCGTTTCACTTCCAGGTCCTGGAAGAAATTCCATGAAGAGTTGGGTACTAGGTTACATTTCAGTACGGCATATCATCCTCAGACAGACGGCCAGAGTGAGCGGACCATTCAGACACTCGAGGACATGCTTCGGGCATGTGTGTTGGATTTCGGAGGGTGCTGGGATACCTATCTACCTTTAGCAGAGTTCTCGTATAACAACAGCCATCATTCGAGCATTGGTATGCCGCCCTTTGAGCTGTTGTATGGGCGGAGGTGTCGCACCCCCATATGTTGGGGTGAGGTGGGACAGCAGGTTATGGGTAGCACGGAGATCGTGCTTCAGACGACCGAGCAAATTCAGATGGTCAGGCAAAGGTTGCTGACCGCTCAGAGCCGGCAGAAGAGTTATGCAGACAGGCGACGGTCCGAGCTTGAGTTCCAGGTTGGTGATCTCGTGCTCCTGAAGGTCTCTCCTTGGAAAGGAGTGATTCGATTCAGGAAGAGGGGCAAGTTGGGGCCCCGGTATATTGGTCCTTTTCGTGTGATCGCAAGGGTGGGTCAGGTAGCCTACCGTTTAGACTTGCCAGCAGAGTTGGGACAGATTCACGATACTTTCCATGTGTCGCAACTGCGGAAATGTATAGCCGACGAATCAGCGGTGGTTCCATTAGGGGATATTCAGGTGGATGCAAGTCTGAATTATGCTGAAAGACCTGTAGCCGTCAAAGATCGGAAGATCAAGGTTTTGAGAAACAAGGAGGTGCCCCTGGTATTGGTTCAGTGGCAGCATCGAAAGGGATCAGAGATGACCTGGGAGCCGGAACGGGAGATGCGGGAGCAGCATCCGGAGCTTTTTGCCTAAGCGGGACTTCGAGGGCGAAGTCTTATTCTAGTGGGGGAGATTTGTAACAGCCCGGATCCCCAGGTATCTTCATTTCTTTTGTATTTTGACATTCTGTGAGGGGACTCGGCGAGTCGGTGGTTGAACTCGCCGAGTCGGGTCGCGGTTTTTAGCAGGGGTTCGCGTCCGAACTCGGCGAGTCCAAGGGATGGACTCGACGAGTCCACACTGTTTAAGGAAACCCTAATTTCCCGGTCCTAAGCTCTATTTAAAGGACCTTATGGCCCTCATATGCGGCCACCTTGAACCCTAAGAGCCTCCATACGTCTGTAAGCCCTTGTGTGTGTGTTTGAAGGCCTTTTGTTCTTCATTTTGTGTGTTAGTGCAAGGAAAGGAGGGAGAGGAGCAAGCTTGAAGTGTTGGGGAGCTTAGATCTGTTGCTATTTCATCAAGGGGGTCTTCTTGAGGTAACTTTCTGAGCCAATCTTCGTGTTTTGTGTTGATGGGCCAAATCTAGGGTTTCTTCTTGCATTTCTTGGCTTGAATAAGAAGTGTGAGAGGTCCCATGGGGATATGGGACCTAGATCTGGACTTTAGCAGGTCCAGGAGACCCCTTATGACAAGCTTTATGCCCATCCTTTTGAGTTAGAAGTTAAACTTGCCATATTAAAGGTTGTTTCTTCAAAATAAGCCTTGTATGCATTGCATGGCAACCAAGACTGAGACTTTACGTGACAAATAAGCTTGGGAAGGCCAGATCTATGTATTTATGGAACAGATCTGACCGCAAAAGCCAGTTTTAGCTGGTGCATGGCATGGACTCGCCGAGTCTGAAGAACAGACTCGACGAGTCACTTGAAGATTGTCCTTGAGACCATCTTGTGTGTAGACTGGACCGAGTTGTGGGCGACTCAGTGAGTCGCAGAGAGTTGGAAAGGTTTTGACAGGTGGACCGAGTCAGGATGGGACTCGCCGAGTTGGCCTTCGACTCGGCGAGTTGAGTCGCGGTGGCCCTGTGATTCAGGCCCAGGTGGAACTCGTCGAGTCGGGGGAGTACTCGACGAGTCAAAGGGAAAATTCTTGAGAGTTGGTAAAAACGCGTAGACTCGCCGAGTCATTATTGTGCACTCGCCGAGTCTAGTCCAAATTGACTAAAGACTGTTAACCAGGTCAACCTGTGTTGACTTGATTTGGATGGTCCACCTTAGTGGTGCAAGTAATATTTATAGATTTATAATATCGTAGGAGGATTGCAGCTCGAGGGTTCGAGCCCGAGTGATTCCAGGATTTACGATTAGCAACTTAGCGAGGCATACGAGGTGAGTCTTCTCACTATACTGTACCCGGAAGGGTTTTGCCTATGTGACCGGAAGGTCGAATATGATATGGAATATATGCTTTATGTGTGTTAAGTTATTTGCTATATGTGTCATGTATGATATGTTTGATATGGGCCGGAAGGCGTGGTCATATGGACTGTAAAGGTTGATGTGGGTAGGACCGGAAGGTTTACCCAGACGGGACGGAAGTCCCCTGAGACACATGGACCGGAAGGTCAAGGCCTGGAAAGGCGTATGTGCGTATGTTGTATTTTGGGAACTCACTAAGCTTTATGCTTACAGTTGTTGCTTTATGTGTTTCAGGTACGAGTGAGGACCGTGGGAAGGCGCCAGCGTGACCGTACACACACTCGGGGAAACTGTTTTATCTTTTGTTATGTAATCGTTTGAGACTACGACGTTATTTTGGGAATCTAAACTAATTACTCATGTCTTGATGGTTGTAAAAATGAAAATTTTTGGTTGGAAATTTTATGACGTTACAAATAGTGTATAACTAGTTATTATTTCATATGCTAATGAATTAATAAGTCATGCACCATATTTTGAACTAATTTGATTCTTTTGTCTTTTACCTAAAGAAAAAGTTTATATTTTATAGACTTGGAGTTTATTAAAAATAAAGAATCCTCCACTTTTCAAGAGGTATGGCCAAAATATTAACATACGGGGGTTGCTTTTCAACCTCTATGCTTTGTCTCCCATGCTTCTAAAGGCTAGAAATACTATAGAGCATTTTAATAAAAATGCCTTACTTTGCATGGACTATATAATAGATGCATGAGGCTTGCATTTTAGCCCTCTTGAGTTATCTCCTTTAGTGTTTATTTGAGTTAAGCACTTTAAGGTTTAAGACACTCAAGAATACAAGAAGAAACTAGTATTCTAAGTGCCTTACTCTTGATGGTGGATACTTGTAGAGAAATCATATTCTTTGATTTTTGCTATCTTCATCAACACCCCAAAACCAAGTGGGTTCAAAGGCTTCAAAGGTTATATCTAAAACATCCTATGGTTATTTTTATTTCATTCTAACCTCTATAAATGGATCCATGCTGGTTTGGTTTTGTTATGAACTAAAAATAAACTTGTTATTTTTAAAGTCTTCCGTTGCCGGTTTTTGTGAAAACAAATTTTTATTTTGTATCAAAACCCAACAAGATTTGCTTCCTGTCTTTTGAAAGATAGAGCCCGAGATTGGTGGGAGGAAGTAGACTTCGCTTTGGGAGGCGAATCCCTAGAGACAATTATTTAAGATGAGTTTGTGACTAGGTTTAGGGCCAAGTTTGCACCAGCTATTGAGGTGTAATAGTTGGCGACGGAGTTTCAGAACCTTTGCCAGACGACTGAGATTGTGGCAGAGATCGCTGACAAGTTCCAAAAGAGAGCTTTGTTGGTTCAACAATATATAGCGGATGAGAAAATGAAGAAGGTAAGGTATCATGACATGTTGAAGGATGACATCAGGGAGTTTGTGAGTTTGTCAGGGTGCGACACCCAGAATGATATGATTGGTAGATCCCCAGAGCGTGAGATTGATTTGGAGCACCTCGGAAAGAGGAAGCCAGAGCAGAATCAGCTGAGGGAAGACTGATTTGGGCTACTTTTCGACTATAGGGCTTTGAGTGTCTTTTAGATTTGGGATCCCGGGAATGGATTGTGACCTAATTATTAATTAGGTTATTATTTGATTGTATTTAGTGTGGGGATTTTCGGTATCAACAGCCCAAGAATTTATCTGATTTTTTAACAATTTGAGGTGAGTGTCCTCGCAGTGCTTGATGGGTTGAAGGTACCAATGTCCTCCCACGGATTATTTTTATTTGTATGCTAGTTGTCTATGTCACCCTTGCATGTGTTGTATGTTTTTATATATATATATATATATATATATATATATATATATATATATATATATATATATATATATATACCCTCTCATATTTTCTATGGTAGGTAACTTATTCAAGAACAACCCCCATCCTAGAATGTTCAACCTTGATAGGAGCTAACTTATTCCATCAAGTAGGAATAATGTATATTATCAAGATGTGTTTGTTAATATAATCTCGAACCACGCAAATATAAAATCCTCAGCTAACCCCTCTAACGATCAAAATCAACGATCTTTCTGATTAGAAATAGATCTGATTAGAAATAGAGCAAGAAGACAACTTCTCAGTTAAATTCATCCACTGCTCACCTTCTACTCCACCTCTCTGTGTTCTACACAAGGACAAACACAACAACTTTGACTCATTTTTCTATAGACATATTTTGTTATGAGTAAATTAAAGTTTTTGTCCTTGTAGTTTGTTCAGATTCGCACTGTCAATCCAACCTTTGAAATTTTGACAAGATACATCTCTGTGGTTTAAAGAAACTGCACTACACATCCTTAGTCCCTTTAAAAAAATCATTTTACCCTTACTTATATATATATATATATATATATATATATATATATATATATATATATATATATAGAGAGAGAGAGAGAGAGAGAGAGAATTGTTTAATTTTTTTATATTTTTTTGCTAACATTTTATTTTATTTATTTATATTTTTTATTATTTAGATTTTCGTTGAAATTTTCGAATATATTATTTAATGGATTTGTATATTTTGTTTGTTTATATTTTTTTGAAAAGTTGTTTCTAGTTTTTTAACATCTTGTTTTAATATGTTTTAACCTTTTTTTTGACGTTTTGTTTGTTTATATTTTTTGTAAAAAATATATAAAAATATGTCAAATGTGAATAGTATTAACATAGATTAGGTATAAAATTATTTTTTTTAATAAGATTAGTAGATACATCAACCAATATTCGAAAACTAGTTTCATGTTATATAATGACTAATTGGAAACCATATAATTAGAAAACTAAAAAAATTATCAAAATGAAAAAAATAACTTGAAAACATTGACATGTGTGTTTGAGTTGCATGAATTCTCATTAGCATTTTTTATTCGGAACAAAATATAAAATAATTTCTAAAACTAAAAAAATTGAAGTCGAATCCATTAACACTCGTTTCGAATTCTCGAATTCTGGTTAACCTGTACAATAACCCTAATAAAATAAATAATTTTATACGTAATATGTGTTAATCATATTTACATTTAAAAAAATTATATTTTTATAAAAAAAATATTTATAAAAAGCTTTACAAAAATATTAAAAAAAAAACAAAAACAAAAGATCAAAAAAACATTTAAAAAATGTATTCGAACAAAGCATAAAAAAAACTAGAAAAATTATTCAAGAAAATGTCAAGAAAATTTAAACAAACAAAATATAAAAAACATTAAAAATATATTTTAATAAAAATTAAAAATATATATAAATCATAAAGAATATAAATAAAATAAAATGTAAGCGGCAAAATATAAAAAAAATAAATAAATAAACAATTATATATATATATATATATATATATATATATATATATATATATAAGAAAAACAAAAATATAAAAGTAAAGGTAAAATGGTCCTTTTAAATGACTAAGGATGTGCAATGCAATTTATTTAAACGATAGAGATGTATCTTGTCAAACTTTCAAAGGTTGGACTGAATATACGAATCTGACCAAACCATAGTGCCAAAACTATAATTTACTCTTTTCTTATTATAACACTCGGTTTCGGATTTGTTTCATTATTTCGGGCTAGTGCCCAATTATCTGTGGTCATGAGGCTTAGGGTCTTGGGAAAGAGAAGATTTTTCCCTTTTCAGATGTGGGTATCATGGTTTGAGTGTTCCAAGTGTTCGATGGTGTCTTTGGAGGCAAATGGTATAATCGTAATTTGATAATTCGTTCTTTATGGATGTTGGTTCATGTGCGAGAAGTTTTAAGGCTCGGGTGTGTTGTTAGAACCGTAGGGTTTCTCGCCACCTTTCCGTGGATATAAGGTTCGTTGAAAATGGACCTAAGATGAGGAAGTTATGATAATTTGAAGATTTTGGCAGAAATGGACCTTAATGGAAAAGGCTTGCATTTCATTCGCATGCGTGCGTGGCTTATGGCACGTGCATGGGTGAGTACACCTAACCTAACAAGCAGAGTGTCAAACCCTAGTTTTTAGGGTTTGGGCACTATCTAAACATTTTTATGAGCTCAAGGCTCTTTCATTTCTCGGCCTCCATTGCCTCCTAGCCTCATTTCGGAAACCCTAATCTCATTTTGAATGTTGAGAGATCTAAGTGTGCATATTGGTGGGTTTTTGCTCATTTTCAAGAGAAGGGTGCTTGGTGCTAGCTTGTGGTTCAAAGGAAGACTTTTAGATCCGGACTTTTGGCTTCATTTCATGCTCATTCAAGGTAAAAAGGTTCTTATCTTGACTTCTTATTATGCTAGATTGAGTTTAGGGCAAGATTAAGGGTTTTATGGTGTATTAAGTTCTCCTTGTGAGTTTAAGCCACTCTAGGAGTTGGAATGATAGATATTTTCTCCTTTGATGTGTCTAGTTCATAAAAGTGCTTGCTTGTTGTTTAAGATTGGTCCATGCATGTTCTAGTTGGTTTATGATGGGTATTAATGGATTAAGATGGTTATTGGGTCCCATTGAGTCATGCAAATGCATAAAGGTGCCGACTTTATGCATTAAGAGCTTAGATTGAAGCTCCTCTGAAGTTTTGATTCAACAAATTAAAGAATTAAGTTCTATTTTGTGTTTTGGAAAAATCCTAATTATGCCCCACGTAACTCATAGTACTCCCAACGTACCAGGCTAAGATCACGATCCGAAATCCTTCGAGTACGCCCCGTGTTCGTCGTCAGATGGGTTTTGGGCTTGTTGCCCTTTGGCCTTCGTATTATTGGGCCACCTTGTTACTGTGGGCCTTTTGGGTCATCTGAGATCAATTATTTGTCTAAAGGAATTATTGGGCTTAGGATAATGCCCATATGGGGGTTGGACCCAATTTGGAAAATTAGGCCATTAGTAGGCCTTTGTGGATCTTTTGGCTTTGGGCCATTTTGGTCTTAGGCTTGGGTCTTAGTTTTGGTTCATGTTGGGTCATGGGTAATATGGTCATTTTACCCTAAATGCGGATTATGGATTATAGTTGGAACCTAATTGCTAATTGGGTGTTATTGTGGATTGATAGCTCGGGGTGTCATCAGGACAGCAACTAGAGATTTTTTGTAGTGTGCTTCATTCGAGGTGAGTCTCCTCACTTTTCTATGGGTCGAAGGCATTAATGTCAGTCCATTTGGTTTATGTATTATAGGAAGACCCGGGGGATAACCCTTGGAATCTTGTATGGAAGACCGGGAGGCGGCTCCTGGAAAACTGAATGAAATACCAAAGTTTGAACTCTGGCAGTTAATAGTTAGTAATAGTAGATTGTATGCTAGTTATCTTTGTGATGCTTGCATGGAAGACCAGGAGGTGGCTCCTACCAATTGTTTGTAAGAACCAGGGTTTTGGCCCCCGGCCTGGAAAGGAAGACCACGAGGTGGCTCGTGGCATAATGGCAAGACTATGGATGACACATAGCACTTTTATTGATTATGGTATATGTATTATATGTATGGCTCATTGATATGAATGTTATATATTGCTTGATTGTTATGTATGGTATGTGATATTTGGGGAACTCACTAATCTTTGTGCTTACAGTTTGTGGTTTATGGTTTCAAGTACTTTCGGTTCGAAAAGAAAGGATCTAGCTTGACACAACGCATACACCCATGTTTTCTGCAATATGTGATTTTGGGATTGAACTCTGATAATTGTTTTATTTGAGATGCTTTTAAATGTTTGGATCTAGTTACATCTTTGTTTTGGTTATAATAAATAATGAAATTTTTACCATTGATTTTCTGGATGTTACACATATCCTCCCTAATTTCAAAAATTCTTGGAAACCTAATCAGTTATCCTTAGGCCATACAATTCTCAACACGACCCGCGACATGACACGAAATAAACGGGTTTGGGTTGATTTTTTAAACTCTTCAACCTTTAGATCATAATGGGTTTGTCATAAAACATACGGGTTGGCTCGCCAACCTATATAGAATTTTATTAAAAAAAATTATATATTTTTTAAATGTATCAAGTATTATTCGCAGGAATGTAGGATTAATGTTTGTATTAATGTGGCAATTATATTAGCGTTTGAATATATCTATGTTTGTAATAATATTTTAGTTTGAACATATTTTCATTAATGTTATAATTTTCATTTGCATCTAGAATTTATTTATGTTTAATTGTCTATTTTATTTATGAAATCTGATCCGCAAACCTAAATTTGACCCACGAACCCTCCAACGTATGAACTCGTATAAAAAAGTGGGTTGACGGGTCGTATATGAGTTTATGTTCCAAACCCGCCAACCTGTGACTTGTATAGTTAAATGGGTCGTGTTCGGGTTGGTGTATTTTGACCCACCAACTCGAACACGACATGATTGCCTAATTATCATTCAAAAAGTAAATCCAGCCACCTATGTTGCAGATTTTTTGTTGAAATAGAAAAGCTTAACACCAAATCAAAGAATGACCCTAACCCAAATCAAAGAATGGTAATTGTGAAACTGCCAAATCCAAATAAACAAGAGAGACCAGTTAAACCAGCGTTTTGAAAACCAAACCACATTGGCCGGTTAAACCGATTCAACCAGGAACCAGCAAAGTTACCGATTTTAAAACCCCCAAAAATCACTTGTGAACCGAAACGCTTAAAACCACCGGTTTTGCTTAGAACTATAAAAAACCAACCTGGTTAAACCTGGAATAAAACCTGTTTAATGAATAAATTTGGCTCTCATATTCCACTTAAAGGAGCAAGCCGGCTCCAAGGAGCCAGCCGATTGAAATGAGTCTTTAGTCTGTTCCTCAAAGCGTTGATAATGCTCAATTTTATAGTTTCACTTTACCCTCTATGCCTCAAAATGTTGATAAGGCTCAACTTTATACTTTCACTTTACCCTCTATTCCTTCTCACCGACCGATGTGGGATGCACTTCCTTAATCCTTTACACTGCTATTTCATTTACAATTTACAACACACATTTAAATTTATTTTACACTAACTATTTTCTACACAACACACACATTACATATATTTTCTTATTTAAACTATTTGTTTTTTACATATGTATATCTTAATATTTGCAATTCATATATTTAATATACAAATGAAAAACACACATTGTGCATATATAATTAATATACCTATATACAACACACACACACACACACATATATATATATATATATATATATATATATATATATATATATATAGTCTTAGTTTATTCTATTCTAACTAATTATTGTGTGAATATCGTATGTTATGAAATTTACTAAGAGAATAAGCCGTTTAGCAATATCAATACATTCAATGTTACATAACTATTGTCATTAACACACATTCTCACTAATTAAATCGTCTATAAGGTTATTATACACTTATTATTATTATTCTCATTTCTGTCAGAATGATTATTGGGTCGTATTCTGTCATAATGAAAACGAGTAAAAATCGATGTGTGAGAACAAAAATAAATAATAATTAGCGAGAATGCATGAAAATGACAATATTTTTGTAAGGTTGAACGTATTCGCATTGCTAAACATCTTATTCTCTTAGTAATTCTCATAACATACGATAGCACAACAATTAGTTAGAATACTTGAACCTAGTTCTCTCTCTCTCTCTCTCTCTCTCTCTATATATATATATATATATATATATATATATATATATATATATATATATATATATGGTTTTTTCGGTTTTTAGGACCGGTCGGACCAGTTGAACTATCGAACTGGTAAGACGGTCGTTTCGACTTCCGGTCCGATTTTCAAAACCTTGGGTTAAACACACTAATACTCCTGATCCTGAACCCTACATATTTCTTATCCACAAATAGCATTTTTTTTGGTTAGTGTATGCAAACTCAAAACTTAAAGTCCATGGAGTTAGTTGGTTGCAAAATGTAATTATGATTATTGGTTCATTGTATTTATTTTTCGTTTTGTCTACTTCATGGCTAGTTTAATGATATTCAATCATTAAATAGGAAATCTTTCATCAAATGGTACAAAAAAAAATCAACACAAATGAACCATATCTCTTACCTAACTTTCGTGCCACCAAAATTAAGAATGCTATTGACAATGAATGTCGACCTGAGGGAAAATTGTCATAAAATCCCTTAAGTTTTCCAAAAATTGTTGATTTTACCCTTGGACGAGTTTTGGTGATAATAAAGTCAGATACGTTCGATATATTTTTCAAATATCTCTTTTAAGAGGTTGCGCCCTTAGTAGCTGGTTACCCATGTGGCGATCTGGCACTTAACTGAGGAGTTGGCATGAACGTTATTTCCGTTTTCCAAGAGCAGTGTACCCATCACCTTACCTCAACCTTTTGCACGTAAACGTACACTTTCTCAGAATCCTTCAGAATATCAACATCATTCATCGCAAATTTAGGGCTTTTTGAAGAAGATTGGGTTATTGGAGAAGAAGATTAGGTTATTAGAGAGTCGATCTCATAGGGTATGTGTAATTTCTTTGAAGATTGTATTATTACAGTTCTTTGTTCTTCAGAGGTTAAAAAATACCGATAATGTGTGTTTTTTGAGGTTGTTTTGATGGATTGGGATGTAGAAGACGAAGGCAACACAGACCTACTTTTTGGCTTACATGAGCCTTTCTCTGGTCTTAATGAGGTGGATTTTGAGCTTCATTGCATCTACATGGATCATGAACCAGATGAAGAGTTCATTACTTCATTGGACAAGTGTAAGGATACATTTCTTAATGTGTTACTAACCGATGAAAATCTTAGAAACTCTAGTTTGGCTGATGATGTAAGACCACAAGTGTATCATGGTGATGACTTGCAAAGTGATGAATATGAAGAAGAGAAAGAGCAGGTGAAAAACAAGTACATAATACATGATCCAAAAACAAGATGGGACAAAATGGAACCAAAACTTAGTGACATTTTTGGGAATGTTACATAGCTAAGGTTTTGTATCCAAAACTACGTAATCCACAATGGGTAACAACTCTACTTTGAGAAGTGTGACAGTAGCAGTATACTTGTAAGAAGTGGGAAAAGAAAGCATGATAATGCTTGCCCTTTTAGACTATATGCCTCATGGATTTTCAATGAAAGATCTATTCAGATCAAGAGTTTAAAAGCTACTTGTGTTTGTGGTAGGAAGTTCAAACTTGGCTCTATGGTTACTTCTGAATGGATATGTAGACACTACATAACTGAAATTGCAAATAAACCTAAGGTGAAGCTTAAAGAGATGATTACTGACATCATACAAAGGTTTAGGTGTGTTGTGTCTATATGCCAATTTCATAAGGAAAAGAAATGGGCCAAGGAGCTAATTGAAGGTAAAATGATTGAGCATTATGCCAGAATATGGGATTATGCACAAGATTTGTTAAGATCCAATCCATGCTCTACATGTAAGGTGTGTGTAACTGTCAATCCAAATGGGATAAACTATTTTCATAGGTTTTATATTGATTTCAAAGCTATATGTGAAGGTTGGAAAAGAGGGTGTAGGAGAGTTATTATTTTGGATGGGTGCTTTCTGAAAGGAGCAGTAAAGGGTGAGTTGTTGGCAACCATAGGTAAAGATGCCAATAATCAGATCTACCCAATTGCTTGGGTTGTTGTGGATGTTGAGAATAAGCCTAACTGGACATGGTTCCTTGAGCTTCTAAGGGATGATTTATATCTTGATGGTGGAAGAGGTTTGGTAGTGATATCAGATCAGCACATGGTAAAAGTTTACATAGTCCTCTACTTAATTTCATAATTATATTATTACATACGTGTCCTTTATTAAAATAATTAAATCATTGTGTTGTATGGTCTTCTTGAATATGTGAAAGATATAATGCCTCATGTTGAACATAGGAACTGTGTTAGGCACATTTATGCCAACCTTAGAAATACTTTCACAGGCTTGGAGTATAAGAAGTTGTTTTGGGCTGCTTTTATGAGTTGCACAGAAAGTGACTTCAAGAGGCATATGGAAAGCATCAAGAGTTTGAACCCTTCTGCATATGAATACATGATGTCAAAATAACCAAAAATATGGTGTAGAGCCTTTTTTTGGATCAAGATATGCATGTGAAGCAGATGAAAATGGGATCTCAAAGTACTTTGTGACAACCCGAAATTTCCATTCTATACAAACAGTATCACTTCAATAGAAGTTATAACAGTCATAGTCGATTTTCAGACTTTTCGTATAAGTTGGAGTAATTTTGGGTTTACACTTCAGTAAATATCAGGAGAGTGGATGCACTACAGTTTTGTGCAACACTGTTATTCCAACACCCTGTTATATTGGAAATCATTTCAAGAATAAAAATATTTCTATCAAAAATATCTCAGGACTATAAATAGATTTCTGAACTAAATTCATTCATTATTCACAATTCCAACTAGAGAAAAGTCATTTTATCTCTCACGGGTCTTCGGGTTTTCATCCCAAATCGTGAGTACACTTCTCTAGTTGTTTCATAATTCTTGTTATATGCTTAATAACATAGATTACATGTCTAATATGTGAGATTCGGGAGTTTACCGCCTAAGAACGTTCTTGGGGAGTAAACTCCAAAACGAATCTTAAAGGCTATCTAGTCCCATTTCCTTGTTAGGTAACTAGATTAGGATGATATGTATGTACATTTAAGGCAAGAAAACAATCAAGAACACATAACTTTAGGAGTTCACAGCCCAAGAAAGTCTTAGGTCGTAAACACCAAATTCAAGGGCTTAAATGTGCCCTAATCATTCCTAAAGGCCTTAGACATTAATCCTCCATTACTTCTAGATAATTTGGAGACATTAACACATCAAAAACACCCCTTAAAGGGAGTTTACGGCCAAGGAATACTCTTGGGCCGTAAACTCTAAATAAGGGCACCAAAGTGTGCCTAGGGTCCCCTTTAGCCTTAAACAAAAGCCTAGAAATTATCCTTCTTGTGCAAGCGACTTGAAAGAATTAAAACACCCATCCCTTGAGAGTTTACGGTTGTAAACTCCAAAAGAAATGGTCTTTTGGCCGTAAACTCCTCAAAGGAGTATTTTAAGGCCCTAAACTACCCAAAGGATTAAACCACCAAGCAAGGCTTATTCTAGAAATCAAACAACACTTCAAAACACCAAAAACCACCAAGATTGGAGTTCATGGCCGTAAACTCAAGGGTTTACGAATGAAAACTCCTTGTGTGGAGTTTAATGAGTAGTAAACACTTATGCAAGGTCCTTGGAAGCTCTACACCCCTTTAGCCTTGTCCTATAACAACCTAGAAGCAACCCTTAGGACCTATAACACTTATACAAAGTGTTTACATGTTCCTGAGTGTCCCAACTTATTTTATTAAGTTATTATTGGGCTAATTAGTTATATATATGCTCATTATATGATAACTAGGCTCGTCCGTGTGAACAAGTCTCCGTTTCCCACCTAGCACGGTATTCGATACTTCAATCCAATCCACTCACCACAAGTGTGTTCATACCCCTTTAATTAACCTTTGAAATGCTTTTAAATGTTTTAAATACTTTATGGGGGGATACAAGTTAAATACTTATGGTTATTACATCAATCACATGTGATTACATTAATCACATGTGATTAATAACTAGAAAACCAATGATTTTATCACTGTTCAAACTGTTTATCAAACTGTTTTACTTCAAAATGTTTTACAAACTCTTTTACTTATCAAATGCTTTTATTAAACTTTGTTTTACTTCTTATAAATTACATGTCCATATATGTATAGATATATAAGAAATGTTTAAAGGGCTTAGGAAGGCCATCCGCCCTATTTCCTTTTTCTCGATTCGGATGTGGTCTGATGGGATTTCGAGGAACCGTCCGAAGGTCGTTTCAATATTAGTTATATATCAAATATAAATATATAGACATAAAAGTACTTCCATATTCATACTTATCAGTACATCATCAGTAAGTTACCATCGGGGTAACATAGGATCATACTACTACAATTTCTAGATAAATGAGTCAGTTCATTCATGAGTCAATACTTATTACTACGAGTACTTATACAACTATACTAGAAAGAGAACATATACAACTATACTAGACAGAGAACATATACAACTATACTAGAGGAAGAACATATACAACTATACTAGAACAGTTCATTACATTACATATACAAGAACACGTTAACAATTGTGATCCACTGTATCGGAGCATGCCTTAAATTACATGGCCCGAGTTGTAGCTAGAATTCTCTTGGAGGGAGAGCGTGAGTTTACGTATAGATCTATACTGGATTGACTATCCTACACCTTGCTGCTAGCTACAGCCGGACCTGGAGGTCTGCGGGTGCCAAACGTCATTCCGTTATTACGACCATTCGTATGTCGTTGTTACCAGTCGATAGTATGGTGCAATTTATCACATGATACCTTAATATAAATCCGGTTTAAGGTAGTTAGTACAGCAGTAGTTCCTATAATACAACACTACAGTACTACAATAAATTATGCATTACATACCTTTAGTGATGGTTTCACTTAAACTTTAATGTACAAACTATATTTTGTTAAATGATAGTTACACTTGGGAAATTACACACTTTTACAACAAACGAGCATACAAAATAGTTAAGCCTTGGTAGAAGGCTACTTTAATAGAAAATATAGGTTTTTCTGAGAGATTCAAACTTGTACAAACAATTACAAACACTTACTTACATTTTACAAACTTACACTTGATACATGTTCAAACGTTTTTGGATGACAAATACCAACACTAAAATACTTATGAACTCACCAGCTTAATGTTGATAAACTCTTTCAAAATAACTTGTATTCTCAGGTCATCAGTAGACAGGTACCGAGGCCAGCTTTTGAGAAGATGGAGCGCATCCAAGACTCATCTTATTATTTTGATTTACGTTATTTTTGGTGTCTATAACTGTACAGAATACGCTTGTATTAAAAATATATATTTAATGCAATGGATGATGTTGTTTGCTTATTTACATTTACTGTGTTGCGATACTTTACATGACGTCCTCCGCCCCAGAACGTTTCCGCCGTTCTTGGTTTTGGGGTGTGACAGATTGGTATCAGAGCATTGTTTATAGTGAATCAAGTATATCAACCCATAAAGATATACTAAACTATAAACCCATTTGGGATTAAAACACTCTGACCAAGAGTCTATACTTTAAATACTAAGATATTTAATTAAGTATACTAGTCTGCATTCATACTAAAATCAGTGTCACAATGACAAGAACAAAAGTATTACGATTGTTAAATATCACAGGTAAGCTCGGGGATATGAGGTCAGTCCTGGGAATGGCATAGCCTGATCAACTATGTTGGTCCGAGGAGTGATGAGCATATGCCCTAGAATGGTTGTGATGTGTTAACAAGTCTAAAAACTTACCAACAATACCACAAGAAGATCAATAGAACCTAAACTTAAAATACTATAGGTGTATTTTGTACTACTAGCTACATATATATTATATCCTTATACCTCTCTTCTCGCGTAGATTTAAATGGCTGGATTCCATCACGGCGACCCGTACTTTCCAAATGAAGGCAACGCAGGATGGCTCGAAGCAGAGTCCGATGATGAGCACCAAATTCCGTTGTATGATCATCAAGCTGAAGGCTTCTCGGATGGATCGGACTCTGAGCCCGAAGTCAACAACCTACCTCCTGTAGTTCAAGCCCCGAACAACAACCCTCGACCAGCTTTTCCAGGTCCCACTCCCTTGTGGGTAAATAACTTGAATCGCTGGAGTGACGAACAGGGTCAACCCTTACCTTACTTTGGGGACCGAACCTTTTACCACGTTAGCGATGGTGGCTCTGCTGACCGAGCTCTGCCCGTCATGATGTCACAACTAGAAATTTTGTGTCTTGTAATCACTACATTCAAGTAAAGGTTGAGTCAAAAACTTAAAAGCATGTGTGATGCTTATTTAATGA
Organism: Lactuca serriola; assembly: GCF_051521515.1. Classification (NCBI taxonomy): domain Eukaryota; kingdom Viridiplantae; phylum Streptophyta; class Magnoliopsida; order Asterales; family Asteraceae; genus Lactuca; species Lactuca serriola. The sequence goes on along the minus strand of NC_136410.1, from coordinate 164,132,386 downwards.
CATCAAAAACTTCAATCAAATACATCATGCAAGTGCTACCAATAGTCAACAACCAATTGGAAACCCTAGAAGCCCTCGTTTAAGTCCATTTTGGACTAGGACTTCCTTATTGGACCCAAATGGACCAATAAGCTTCCAATTTGACTATCATAGGCTTAGAACCCTTAAATGGTCTCTAATTGGACCCACATTTATTTATTTCAATATTTTGGGCCATATTGGGCCTAGAATGAAATGAATTAAAAGCTTTGATCCATGATTAACCTAAACTAGCCCAACAAAGTGTAAAAATCATATTATATTTCCTTTTAGGTTAAAACTCATCCAACTTAATTCACACATGGGCTTGTGGGCATTAAAGCCCAAATTTTCCCTCTCTCCCTCCAAATTCTTGGCCCAAGGCCCAAACCCAAGAAGAGATGAAGAGAGTTGACTTGTAATTGACACCTCATTATTGTCTTTTGGATCTCCATGCATCCCATTCCATGTATCCATGCATATCACCTCAAGGGTCTATTTCTCCCTTCTCTCACTAACTCTCGGCCGAATCCCAAACACACACACAAACATTTCACTCATCTTTTCTCTCAAGGAGCTCTCTCCATTTCTCTCCAAATTTTCGAAGTTCTAAGAGGAATTCAAGGGAGTTCTTCCACAAAGATCATCATCTAGGTAAGTTGAAACTTAGATCCACACTTTAGACTTCTTCTTATATCCAAAAATCCCTTCTTAACTCTCATGAAATCATAAACTTGTGTCTTAGAACTCCATAAACTCGAGATCTTCAACAAGGGGTGCTAGGGTCGAAAATCACCAAGTTTTCTTCCATCTTTTCTTCAAAAACCGAATCAACATCCAAAGGTGAGCTTCATACCCCCTTATTTTCGGTTTTTATAAGTTTTTGTGGGGGAGAATACAAGCAAAGGTGTAGATCTATCATTATGTGTATGCTTTGTATGGTTTCTATGCTTATATGTGTGTTTTGTATGATTATGATGTTAGATCTAGTCATGAATCACTAAAAACTGAGATATACTTTATGTTAAATGATACTAGCATAAAATATACTACTACATACAAAGTATACCAAGAAAAATAGCTAAGTGGCTTAACAACACATACTTTAGGCTAAAAACTCATTTTTTTGGACATAAAATGTTAAAAATACAAAGTTGAAGGGCCCAAAATGAAATATTTCGAAATCTGATGGGTGAGATGAGTGAAAACAGTTTCCATAATGTATTTTCTGAAAATATACTCTTTTGGAGGATTAAAAACATAAATTTCAAGCTTAATGGGCTAAAAATGACAATTTCGGCCCAATAGGGCCCATTGTGCGAAATTTTCTGTTTTGGAGGGCCAAAACTGTGTTTTTCTGTAAAACAGTGGACTACTAGTGTTACAAGTACTTTTCAAAGGTTTAAAATGCTTTTCAAATTTAAAAAGGACCAAAGTTGCAAAAATTTTCCAATTGGGGCCAAAATTGTAAAAACTACGAAAAAGGAGGGTTATAACCGAGAAAACTACAATTTCAGGGACTTAAACTGTTTTCAATGAAAAATATGCTGAAAAATATTATTTTCAATAATTTTTGGTGTTAAAATGTCAAGAAAAATGGTTTAAGGACTAAACCGGAAATTAATTTACCTAAAGGGGTGAAAAAGTAAATTTACAAAATAAAGAGGGGTTGTAAACAGAAAATTTTCAATGATAATTCAATACACTCGTTGTGAACAAAGACTGACACTACGACTCTCGATGAATTACAATACACAATATCACCAACAATCGTTATCAAACGAATTGATTCGGTCTCGAATCAATAACAAATCCAAAACTACTAACACTACAACGCTCAATACACATATGGAACTCTCGGAACTCTATACTCTCGTGGAAATTACTCAATACGTCGATGTACACTCCTTAGGCCCAAAAGTTGCAAATCATGCTTGTTGAGCCTAGCTAGCCCGATGACATGATCTTTAGGCCCAAAGGATACTTGCTTACATGTAGTTGGGTCTAATACGACTTAACCGCGTGTAAAAGGACTTTCAATGGCAAACGTGCTGTTGGTCCCCAAGGGTCCTTCGGTGCTGCTAGTAAAGTCGGGAACTCACGATTGCGGGTTGGGCTTCGGGCCCTTCGCAATTGCAATGGTCTTGAACGACGTAGGGAAATACCGAGGGTTTCGCACCTTCTCTTTTTCTCTTCGGTCGTGGGACTACACAAGTCCGGGAGGATTGAGTTGTGTGAATAAGTGCGAGTGACGCCTAAGGGATCGCTAGTACGGTTGTCAACTGGACGTTTTCATTAACGTACGTTACAACAATTCACCACCCACTGTATACTCAATGCCTCCGGAGCTCAACGAACAACTCTAACGTAACGAAACAACAACACATAAACTAATTAAAGCAAAGTGATAGGAAAACGTCGGGTTTTCCTAGGGTTTTCAACTAGTACACTTACGAACTACACGCCGAATTTCACAACTCGTACGCTTACATCTATAGAAAACAAACAAGCATACTCACGGATCTTCACATATTTTTTTTTACGCTATACTATTTTCAGAAAATATCGGATTTTCTGGTGGTTTTCAAAACAATACAAACATTGGATTTTAAACATTACTTATGAACTCACCAACATTTCATATGTTGACGTTTTCCAAATTACTTATATTCTCAGGTAACAGATAAGTGAAGAAAGGACTGTACTCTATGATTGTTTTGCGGTTGTTTAAGTAACAATGAACAATTTATTTTGGGGATGTAATATTTTGAGACAATGTAATGGATGTAAACGCTACCAGTTGTATTATTCCAATGCTTGGTGATGTATGATGTTATGTTTCATGTATATTCATTGTGATGGTATTCAATTGAGTCACAACAGCCCCCGGACGTTTCCGCCGTCTGGTTCGGGGGTGTGACACATGATCCGCAGAATAGTTCGCAATGATGAACAAGGTCGAGCGGCCATCGACCGGGTCATGGAGATTGATACCAACTCTGGTGTCAACACAGTCCGCATCAGCCATCTCGAAGAAGACATGGAACAGACACGGAGAACCAATGAAACTCTACAGTAACATCTGGTTGCGTCTCAAGCAGAAGTCATGGAACTTCAAGCTTGTCAAAGGGGTCATGAACGACACCTTCAAGAGGTGATCCGTCAAATGAGAGACCTCAGGGTTCTCCCGAGGAATACTCATCGTCGTTAGATGATGTCTAGTACATCATTATCTTTTGGGTTAAGGATTAGCCTTTAACATCTATGCTCTAAGTAGCACTTGTCTGTAAAATATTCCTAACTTTCAGTACTCTAATTAGGAATCTAAGATCTGTCAAACTTTTCCGTCTGGTATGATGTAAGACCTATTGTTAGGTTGATTTTCCCTGAACTTATTACATCGGTAATACCAGTACTATTGACATCTATCTAATCTATGGGAAAAATCTTTACACTCTTGTTTTCCTACAAATCTTCCTTGTTATGATCTCAAACACTCTTTCAATTGTTGGGCTATGGTTAGTTAGTCCATGTGTCACTCTCACCTTACTTACAAATTGATTCTTACCACTTTGCTCATCTTTATAAACTTATAGCTGAAAGAGGCCTCCTCGCAAATCTCCCCGGAATAACCCTACACCTCCACCGCCTCCTCCACCTCCGGTCATCGATACAGCAGCCCTAAATGTTGTCGTAGCTGCAGCAGTGGCAACTGCCATGGCACAGTATCACTCTACTGATGCCAGCAGAGGTGGAACCCCTGTTAACTCTATTCCGGTTGAAACTCGTGTGCGCTCGAGAGAGTGCTCTTACAAGGATTTCACCAACTGCAAGCCGAAGTCCTTTCATGGGACCGGTGGAGTCATTGCCCTCTTGCAATGGTTCGAGAAGACTGAATCAGTCTTCGAAATTTGTGTTGGGTTATGAGCATTCTAACACTCCTAAGTGTACATGCAACCCTAAATACCTTGGATCTATGTTTTCTCTATTATACATGCAAATATGAACATCCAAGGTATTATCCTAATCTAGCATACAAAACTATCAATATAACAAGATAGAATACATACCTCTTTGATGTAGAATGTCTTCATGAAGCTTGAGTGCCTAGTTCCCCAAGTGTGACACCTCAAATGGTTCACACAACACCAAATACACTTGGAATAACTTGAGATAATTCTACACTTCATGAAATCGGCTAGCCCTCTCGTACTCTATCTAGTGGCCGATTTTGAACAAGAATAAGATGCTTATATAGTTATACAATTAGGGTAAACCCTAATTGTCATGACTTTCTATTTCCTTGGATCCATGGGTTCAAATACACCATGGAGCATCCATGGAGCATCATATGGGTTTTGTCCCAACTAGATAATCCATGGATCATTAGCCCACTATATAAGTATGGAGGATTTGCACAATCAACCCATATATTTAATTAGTCTTCTTTTGATCACTTAATTAATCCTAGATTAATTCTTGATCAATACTAATTAAATAATCTTATTATTTTTATTATTAATATACTAGAACTTATAATATATTAATAACCATAAGTGTCTTATTTCTCTCATTATAGTCTATCCAAGTGCATGATGCCATGCAACCCAAATGGACCATGCCGGGTCGGGTCAAGTCTTACCAATTATAGTTATGGACTTAGACATTAATCCAACAGTCTCCCACTTGGATAAGTCTAAAACTATTATTGCGTATGACTTCAGGAACCAACTGGCAATCGTAGCTCTCAAAAGCTTCTGTCGAACTTTGACCTTGTAGATGAACTCTGACCTTTGTCAATGACTTGTCCATTAGATAAGGGATTATATATTCCTCCATTCTAGATATCATATGGACTGAGACATGGATTATAATCATTCTCTCTGTCCATTTGTTGTTTCCCGATTTCCAATTTATGACAACTGACTAATTGAACAAATCAAATCAGTCCTGGCCTGGCCAAGCACTTCCATTTGTCATCATCAAATCATCGAGGGGTCCACAGATATCGCTTTTATCCCGAAGGTAAAAGGAATGGATAAACTTTGACTCATAGGGCTTGTTCTACTACTTGTTGAATCATACACAAAGACACGTTTTATAACATCGAGTTACCAATGTGTTTTCGTGCAATCAATGTACTATCAACTCATAGTAACAACTCATATCTCTAGGTTTGAAGAATATAAGATATTATCGTCTCATGATCACTCGTGATAAAATCCATGAAGTGATTCCAATGAGTGCGGGTTGAATCCAATACTCAGAACTTATGAGCACTCATGAGTGTTGTAGCCCTTTTTCCAACACCTTAGACCTCTACAAGCCAACCCATGACAGTCTTTATTTATATCTACTTCCAACATATGACCGACTGTGGATGGTTTGAATAACTTAGTCATTCCGGAAGAATAACCTAGTTTATTTGGGAAGTCAAAACATGCAAAGTGAAACACAATAATAATTGAATCCAATATGGTATCAAACCTATGAACATAAATAAAACACCTTTTATTTATCACCATATGATTACACATTATTAATTGTATACTGTTTCAACTATCAACTTTATTTTTGAATTTAAAACAATAGTTGTCCCAGCTCCAAGCATGTACACTATGTTTTATAAACACTAGTCATGCCATACACCAAGTATGCATACTATGTTTGTCTATGATCTTTACTTTCTGAACTAGATCCATTGACCATAACTTCAATGATTCTCTTTTCACACTCCCAAATCCTTACTGCAAATACAATAATTCCAAATTCATGTCATTTAGTGGAATCTGTTAGATTCTAAACTTATATGCATTGATCCTCTTGTAATGATTACGCACAAAGTCATAAGGACTTGACAACAACCATTACAGACCATTCCAAAGGAGATCGGCTCCTTGGAAACATCCTTCTTGCATTAAGTTTCCTGAATCTTACACAGATTGAAAATTCTAACTTTGAAACATTTCCAGATTCCATTTTGACTATCACTTCTGAACAAGAGTTGCCTCCTTACAGATTATGTCAATATGGTCCTTCCAGAATTATCACTATACTTCTAATTGTCCTTGAGAAACCAATCTTTGGTAAACCTTAGATTGTCCTCGACAATTGTTTAATCCTTTTAGTCATATCCAGTTCTAAACCTTTTTCCCTTCTTAATGCCCCAGGCATTTGGAAAATCTTAGAAAGCATGAATATAGCACATGTAATCGATCCTATATCCGAAGCATATGGGACACGATTCATGATGTCTTACATAAAGACTAAACCAGTCTTTTGCTATAACATTTCCATTTCTATTTGCCAAGTTCTCATAATTCAGATTATGAAAAGGGATGCCGTAATCATAATCGAATTTTAGAACGCAAATAATGGACCCATATACAGAATTTCCTTATGTTGAGCCATTCCAACATGAAATTCATATATATATCCTTGACTAAATGATTAAAACCTCACGATCTAAGCTTATAGATTTGAGATGAAGTATAATTTTTTCTCCCTTAATTATAGCAAAACAACTCTTTCCCAGTTGAAACTTTTGTTTTCTATAATTAACATTGCTAACTTGCAATACTTATCATAATTATCATGCTCCCACTAACATGATGATTATTAGCATAACACTTATGCTCCCACTAGCTTTGACATGTACTCAGAAAGCTCGACTTCTAGAAATCAATACTTTATTGACTTTCTTACCAAAGTTCAGATTTCTGATACTAGATTGTTTTGATAAGACTTTATCAAAAACATACACCTTCCTTTAAATAGCACACTTGTGTGTCTAAACAATTATGAAGAGGGATGCCGTAATCATAATGCTTAGACCTTTTTGCCACTTCTCACAAGTCCAGGTTAGTGTGCCGGTAAACCACACACGCTCCACTAACGACTTTGAGAATGCAAATATCACAATTGCTATCTAGCTAAAATCTACTTAGTAAAAGTGTTTCCTCACCATCATTTTAATGAATCGGAGAGAAACCTTATGACACTTAGATTTAATGGTGTATGTGTTCTTATCCATGTGAATTGTCAAAACCATAATCACAAGACAAGGATAATGACAAATCCAAACTCATATGGACTGAACTCAATCTTAACTTCTTGCCACCTGGCAGCTCAAGGGCCTGCCATTGCTTCCAAGTTGTTGTGCAACCAATTGAGAACTCTAAGAACTCAACTTTAACGGGAATGGGCACAGACTATGTCAACACGATAGGTTATAAACCTCAAGTCATGTGCTAGTGAAGCACTTTAGGTTTTATTCTTGATTAGTTCTTGAGACTTTCAGGACCTTTAAGACTCCCACTGTCCTCTTGACCTATAAGACTCCCTTGTCAAACATCCAAGAGATAGTGCAGATTCTAATCAAGACAAACACTTCACACAATTGGCCTTAGTTGGTCTTTGTTTTATCACAACTTACCAATTTCAAATGTACAAGAGTAGAAAACTTTTACTCTTACATTTGATAAGTGTTTTTAAACCTTCTTAAAGACATGTCACTCAAATTATAATCTTGGAGTATGACTCTAAGACTTGTATTGGAACGAAGTATGACTCGTCTTCTTGATTTAACCACTTCAACAATTCAAGTTCCCTTCTTCTTAGTCATAAGAATGCACTAAGACTTCCTTAGAGAACTAATTTTGATATGGTTTCTTAATCATTAAGATGATCACAAAACTGATACTAAAGTACTCTCCCATCTTTTCAGATTTGAGAAAATTTTATCCTTCTGCCTAATTTGATTCTTCTTATTCGCTCTGCCATACATTAGAACCTTTTTCCAATGTCTCAGAGTTACACTTAAGCTTGTAAGTATAATCATATTACTGAGCTTTAGTAAACTATGACGAATAGCCTTATATCTTTTGTGGTGGACTTAATCAGTGCACATGACTATGTACTCGATCCCTTAGTCCATTACTTGACTCACACATCCATGTAAACAAGTAATTAGTCTTAATTTTTCCAATACTTGAAAGTTCTCATTCATCATGCTATAGAACTTGCATGTTTCCAAGTCCCGGTCCAATTGAGACTTTGGATGATGAGAATCTTTCCTTATTTGGTAAATTTAGACATTACCACAAATGAAAGAATCAATTTCATATTTCCACTCTTGCTATTAATGGAATCATATAAGTAACAATTTTTCCTCAAATGCCATTGTAAGGATATTTTAAAATAAATAAAATCAAAAATTTTCCTTTTATTTTAAAACTTTGCAGAAAAACTTATCCTTACAATCCATACGAAAACTTGTTGTTATTTATTCCTAAGCAATATCTCATAACTCCTAAGAAGTAGCTCAAGAATCCGATCTTCAAACTACGCGATAGAAATCCATCTATGCGATCAGATTCAGCATATTATTTCTTTAAGTTCCTTTACTTCTCTTTGATTCTTAAAACATTACCATGTGACCCAGTCACATCATGTATCAGAAATCTTAGAATAGAAACTTAACAGAGTTAGATAGTGGACTTTACCTGGAGTAGAGTCAACCTTATTGACTTTAACATCCTTAGGTAAATTTGGCAGCTTCGTAACTAATGACCCTTCCTTTGGCAATATAAACATATGGACCCTTTGATAATGGTACACGAGACTATCACAGACTTAGCTTTTCTCTTTACCATTTGGTCAACCGAGTTGACTATGGCCGATCCCTTTCCACTGGGAAGAGAGAGCTTTACTAGATATCCAATGTCATGTTGTCAATGTCCATGAAGTTTTAGGAAGTTGATCTTAGCAGGTAGATAAGATCATTAAGGGTCTTGTCATAGTCTGTTTCATAGGTGTCCCAAAGGAACTCACTATGTGACTTAGAAAGTGATTGAACTACCAACTTTCTCAAGACTTTGACACCCAACTCTCCCGGCTTGTCAATATGTGACTACATCTCCAAGATGTGACCACACCTAGACCTTGTCTTGCCAATAGGACTTGAGTGACCTTAAACTTTTCAAGAACTTGTGGGTTGGGGAGAATAATTGGAGGAGGAGAAAGAAGTATGATTTCCATGGGACATCATCTTCATTTATGAAAGTTTGTTTCAAGAGATTTGGGAAGATCATAAATGTCTAAACCAGACATGTTTTGGGAGATATTCAAGATAGTTGATCTTAAAGTCCTTAATATGACACCCAATATGAAATATTAAGGCTAGGACCCAACAAACTATTTTATAACTTAGAAGAGGTATGTCGTAATCCAAGCTATAAAACAATTTGAAGGTAGGTGAATGACGATTCACCAATTTCCACCATGAAAAACGAAATAATAATTAAGTTTTAATTGGTTTTTTTTTTTGAAACTCCTAGATCTTTGAGATTCATTGAACTGTTCAATGGCATGTTTCAATCTCGAGTGTGCCCTTCAGGTTTTGTGACTGGGATGCCGAGGATCACAAAACAAGGTGTGAAGTAACCATGCAAATTACTTGGTACCCTTAAGTGTTTACCCCTCAATCGATGTGCCGGTTAACCACACACGCTCCATCGATACTATGATAAACATTAAGTTACCCTTTGCCTACCTTGTTAAATACGAGTTAGTGTGCCGGTTAACCACACACGCTCCACTAACCGACTTAACCAAAGTGCAAAGTGTAATTTCATGGATTAGCACCTTATTCACATTTTCCTAAGTAACTAAGATTGGGTATTATTAAGAGTTTAGTTACTTAGTATTTATCATTAATACTTTTAATGAAGGGAGAATTCTAGTCCTATCAAACCCGTTCAGCTAACGACCCTCCACCAGTCAAGCAAGCGGTGGGTGAGAGTGGACACCCATTAAGCTGCCATTTTATAGGCAACAACCTTATACCCACCTTATAGACCGGCTTCGTGAATGAGGCGTACTAGCGGTAAGACTGACTTTTACTCTTATACATATATATATTATTAACTTATAATATTATAAAGTATAAGGGTTGAATTTTAACTTTTAAAATTCTAAGGGCTAACTTGGAATTAAAGTATTCATAAGAGAAATCTTTACAAATTCCAAAACTTGAGGGCAAGTTTTGAAACTATTCAAAACTAATTAATTCCATAACTTATGTGTTTAAAGTAGTTTTAATCCAAAAACTCTTCAAGTTCCATAACTTATGGAAGACTTTAAACTAATAAAAGAATTAACTTTTTCTTTATTTTATAACTTATGGAATTAATTAAGGTTACATTATTTTTTTTTTATTTAATGAAGAGACTCTTGGACTTCCATAACTTGAGGACAAGTTATGGAGTCATAAAAAATATTCAATGACACAAGACTCTTCATTTTGTAACCATTGCCAACTTTTATGAGTTTTATGAAACTTAAATGTGACTTTTCATGTAACTTGAGGACAAGTTACACAAACACATTTTATACTCAACTCTTAGATTAAAATGGATTGAAAACAACTATTTCAATTAACTTTTCTATTAATCTAAGAAACTCATAAGAGAAAGATAATTCAAATCAAATTTTTTTCATGTAATTAGTCTAAACCTTAAACTAATACAAAACATGAATCTATTGACAATTATCTTTGAAATTGGATTAGCATGAACATTACCACATCAAAAAACAAGTTTATAAGTTCAAAAACAACTTAGGGTAATGTTCCTAGTCCATTTCTAGCTAAAAACCTCGAAGATATGCTGTCTGGGGGTCCAACTCGTCGAGTGCATGAACCAACTCGGCGAGTTGGATCGAATTGATCACATTTTAGGCATGGACTCGCCGAGTCCTTTTATGGACTCGCCGAGTCTGATGATCAGACAGCAACAAATTCGTTTTTTCAGCTTCTATTGCAGGTATACCAAGAAAACAAGCCTAGGCTCTGATACCACTGTTGGGTTATGAGCATTCTAACACTCCTAAGTGTACATGCAACATGAAATACCTTGGATCTATGTTTTCTCTATTATACATGAAAATATGAACATCCAAGGTATTATCCTAATCTAGCATACAAAACTATCAATATAACAAGATAGAATACATACCTCTTTGATGTAGAATGTCTTCATGAAGCTTGAGTGCCAAGTGCCCCAAGTGTGACACCTCAAATGGTTCACACAAATCCAAATACACTTGGAATAACTTGAGAGAATTCTACACTTCATGAAATCGGCTAGCCCTCTCTTACTCTATCTAGTGGCCGATTTTGAACAAGAATAAGATGCTTATATAGTTATACAATTAGGGTTCAAATACACCATGGAGCATCCATGGAGCATTGTCATGACTTTCCATTTCCTTGGATCCATGGGTTATATAGTTATACAATTAGGGTTCTAATTGTCATGACTTTCCATTTCCTTGGATCCATGGGTTCAAATACACCATGGAGCATCCATGGAGCATCATATGGGTTTTGTCCCAACTAGATAATCCATGGAGCATTAGCCCACTATATAAGTATGGATGATTTGCACAATCAACCCATATATTTAATTAGTCTTCTTTTGATCACTTAATTAATCCTAGATTAATTCTTGATCAATACTAATTAAATAATCTTATTATTTTTATTATTAATATACTAGAACTTATAATATATTAATAACCATGAGTGTCTTATTTCTCTCATTATAGTCTATCCAAGTGCATGATGTCATGCAACCCAAATGGACCATGCCGGGTCGGGTCAAGTCTTACCAATTATAGTTATGGACTTAGACATTAATCCAATAATTTGTTCATGCCCTGCTGCGAGCAAAGTCAAATATGTCGCATGCACATTTGAAGGAAAGGCCCTGACGTGGTGGATGGCCACGTTAAAGCTCTAACCCTCATCGTAGCCAACGACATAGGCTGTGAAACGATGAAAGACCTCATGATTAAGGAATACTGCTTGAGGGGCGAGATCCAGAAGCTAGAGCAGGAGCTTTGGAGCCTGACCATGAAAGGCACCAACATTGTCGCTTATACTGCCCGATTCAGCGAACTGGTGGCCCTCTGCCCCAATATGGTTCCCACTGAAGGGAAAAAGATCAAAAGGTACATATGGGGGCTAGTACCTCCGTATCAGGGGAATGTCCTAGCATCAAACCCGGCTACCTTCGATAGTGCGAAGCGACTGGCACAACGACTCATTGACCATGGAGTCAAAACCCCTACAACCACAACAACCCTAGCCATCCCGGAACCCTCCAAACCCGCTGACACCAAGCGGAAGTTCTGGGATGACAAGAAGAAGCAGCGACCTGCCAAAAAGCAGCAAATTGTGGCAGTGCATGCCGCGGTAACCCCTGCTGCTGCTACTGCTCCGATGAAGCAGTATGCTGGAAGCTTGCCTAAGTGCAACAAATGCAACTTCCACCACAACGGCCCATGCCGTGAAATGCAGTGCTCTAAATGCAACAGGAAAGGACACACCATCCGTTTCTGTAAGTTCCCGGCACAACCGATCACCCAAGTCCCCGGCTCTGGCGCGAGCCCGACCTGCTATGGATGTGGCGAAGCAGGCCACTTTAAGAGGGACTGCCCCAAAGCGAAGAATGATGGAGGAGCATGGAGGGCACTAGCTATAGGCCACGAGGAAGCAGTTGCTGACCCGACAGTGGTGACTGGTACGTTCCTCCTCAATAACTCCTACGCATGCATTATGTTCGATAGTTGAGCGGAGCGAAGCTTCGTGAACCATAAATTTGCTCGCATGCTTAAACAATAACCACACGCACTTAAAGAACAATTCACAGTAGAAATGGCTAATGGAAAAACAGAAAACCCCAGTAGCATATACTTAGGATGTACCCTAACTCTAGATAACCATTCATTCCCAATCGACCTTATGTCGGTCTTGATTAAAAGCTTCGATGTTATCATCGGCATGGATTGGTTGAGTCTTCATCGCGCCGACATCATGTGCTTCGAGAAAGCAGTACGTCTAAACCTCCCGTCTAATAAAACTCTTATTGTCTACGGAGACAAACCCGGTGCGAGTCTCCGTATTATATCAAGTATTCAAGCACAGAAATATCTGTGTAAATAACACCATGCATTCCTTGCTCACATCGTTGACATGAGCCTCGAAACGAAAGAACTAAAGAACATTCCAGTAGTGAGCGACTTCCCCGACATTTTCCAAGAAGAGCTACCTGGATTGCCTCCGCAACGACAGGTCGAGCTCAGAATCGACTTAGTCCCAGGAGCTACCCCAGTAGCCAAGTCGCCCTACCGATTAGCACCAGCAGAGATGCAGGAACTATCCGGTCAACTTAACAAACTGCTCAGCAAGGTTTTCATAAGACCAAGCTTCTCACCTTGGGGAGCACCAGTTTTGTTTGTTAAGAAGAAAGACGGATCATTTTGTATGTGTATTGACTACAGAGAACTCAACAAACTGACGGTCAAGAATCGTTACCCTTTGCCGCGCATAGACGATCTATTTGACCAACTGCAAGGGGCGAACTATTTTTCCAAAATTGATCTGAGATCCGGATATCACCAGTTACGGGTACTAGAGGAGGATGTGCCGAAGACAGCCTTCCGAACTCGTTACAGACACTACGAGTTCGTGGTGATGCCATTCGGGTTGACCAATGCGCTCGCAGTCTTCATGGATTTGATGAATAGAGTATGTCGACCTTACTTGGATCAGTTCGTCATCGTTTTCATTGACGACATCCTGATCTACTCCCGAAGTAAGGAAGCACATAGCGATCACCTGCGACAAGTTCTAGGGACATTAAGTAAGGAGAAACTTTATGCGAAGTTCTCGAAATGTGAATTTTGGATCCGAAGAGTCGAATTCTTAGGACACGTGGTAAGCGAAGAGGGAATCCATGTGGACCCATCCAAAATTAAAGCCATTGAGAACTGGTCAACACCGAAGATGCCTACAGAAATTCGTCAATTTCTAGGCCTCGCTGGCTACTACCGCAGATTCATACAGCACTTCTCCCGAATAGCGAAACCTCTTACAACCCTAACCCAGAAAGGCGTGGCCTTTGACTGGGAAGAGAAACAAGAAAGAGCGTTCCAAACGCTCAAGCGAGCCTTGTGCACCGCACCAATACTATCTCTCCCCGAAGGGATAGAAGACTTCGTAGTCTATTGCAATGCATCGAATCAAGGGCTCGGTTGTGTTCTGATGCAGCGAGGTAAGGTCATCGCCTACACCTCCAGACAGTTGAAGACACACGAAGTTAACTACACGACCCACGATCTTGAACTAGGAGCAGTGGTCTTTGCTCTGAAGATCTGGAGACATTACTTGTACGGGACGAAAAACACTATCTTTACCGGCCACAAGAGTTTACAACACATATTCGATCAGAAGGAGCTCAACATGAGACAACGACGGTGGGTCGAGCTACTCAGTGACTACGAATGCGATATTCGTTATCATCCGGGTAAAGCCAACGTAGTAGTAGACGCCCTAAGTCGGAAGGAATATTCTGGTCGCAGAGTCAAGTCATTATCAATAACCATCCATTCACACTTGTCTAAACAAATTCAGGCGGCCCAACTTGAAGCCATGAAACCTGAAAATGTGACGAGTGAATCCCTTAGACGAATGTACAAGAATTTAGAAGCCAAGGGTGACGGAGCCTTATATTTCATGAACCGGATCTGGACACCGAAACACGGTGGTTTCTGAGACTTGGTCATGAACGAGGTCCACAACACTCGGTATTTCGTCCACCCAGGTTCGGATAAGATGTATCTGGATCTTAAAAATCTACACTGGTGGCCTAATATGAAAGCAGAGATTGCTACCTTCATAAGTAAATGCCTTACTTGCGCAAAGGTTAAGGTCGAGTACCAGAAGCCCTCCGGTTTACTGCAACAACCAGAGATTCCGGAATGGAAGTAGGAGCGGATCACTATAGATTTCATAACCAAGCTACCCAAGACAACGGGTGGACTTGATATCATATGGGTCATCGTCGATAGATTGACCAAGTCTGCACACTTCCTGCCTATCAAAGAAACCGGCAAGATGGAGAAACTTACGAGAACATACATTAAGGAAATCGTACGGCTACATGGTGTGCCTATATCCATTATCTCCGATAGAGATAGTAGGTTCACCTCAAGATTCTGGAAATCACTACAACATTCCCTGGGAACAAGGTTGGACATGAGCACAGCCTACCATCCACAGACCGATGGACAAAGTGAGAGGACCATCCAGACACTAGAAGATATGTTGAGAGCCTGTGTGATTGACTTTGGAAAGGCATGGGATACTCATTTACCCCTTGACGAGTTTTCCTATAATAACAGTTATCACACGAGCATCAAGGCTGCTCCATTTGAAGCCCTCTACGGCCGAATGTGCAGATCCCCTCTGTGCTGGGCTGAGGTGGGTGATACCCAATTAGCTAGGGGGCAGGCTTCTGACAGTACTCTCACCGGTTCGGAGATCATTCGGGAAACGACAGAGAAAATCGTTCAGATCCGTGAACGATTGAAAGCCTCTAGAGACCGACAGAAGAGCTACGCTGATAAGCGAAGAAAACCTTTGGAATTTCAGGTGGGAGACCGAGTCCTTCTCAAAGTCTCACCCTGGAAAGGCTTGATACGCTTCGGTAAGCGTGGGAAGCTTAATCCAAGGTACATAGGACCTTTCGAGATTCTCTCAAGAGTCGGCCCCGTTGATTACAAACTCGACCTACCTGACACACTTCGTAACGTACATTCTACATTCCACGTATCTAACTTGAAAAAGTGTCTGTCCGATGAGACTCCTGTAATCCCACTCGACAAGATCGAGATCAACGAGAGCCTCAACTTCGTAGAAGAACCTGTAGAGATCATGGACCGTGAGGTCAAGTAGACGAAACAAAGTCGTATCCCGATTGTGAAGGTTCGTTGGAACGCCAAGCGAGGACTGGAATTCACTTGGGAACGTGAGGATCAAATGAAACTGAAATACCCTCATCTTTTCGCTTAGTTATTTGTAACTTCTTATTTGCTTAAATTCTAATTTCGGGACGAAATTCCTTCTAACAGGGGGATGATGTGACAACCCGAAATTTCCATTCTATACAAACAGTATCACTTCAATAGAAGTTATAACAGTCATAGTCGATTTTCAGACTTTTCGTATAAGTTGGAGTAATTTAGGGTTCACACTTCAGTAAATATCAGGAGAGTGGATGCACTACGGTTTTATGCAACACTATTATTCCAACACCCTGTTATATTGGAAATCATTTCAGGAATAAAAATATTTCTATCAAAAATATCTCAGGACTATAAATAGATTTCTGAACTAAATTCATTCATTATTCACAATTCCAACTAGAGAAAAGCCATTTTCTCTCTCACGAATCTTCGGGTTTTCATCCCAAATCGTGAGTACACTTCTCTAGATGTTTTATAATGCTTGTTATATGCTTAATAACATAGATTACATGTCTAATATGTGAGATTCGGGAGTTTACCGCCCAAGAACGTTCTTGGGGAGTAAACTCCAAAATGAATCTTAAAGGCTATCTAGTCCCATTTCCTTGTCAGGTAACTAGCTTAGGATGATATGTATGTACATTTAAGGCTAGAAAACAATCAAAAACACATAACTTTAGGAGTTCACGGCCCAAGAAAGTCTTAGGCCGTAAACACCAAATTCAAGGGCTTAAATGTGCCCTAATCACTCCTAAAGGCCTTAGACATTAATCCTCAATTACTTCTAGCTAATTTGGAGACATTAACACATCAAAAACACCCCTTAAAGGGAGTTTACATCCAAGGAATACTCCTGGTGTAACACTAATTTTTTTCAAACAAAATTTTCGATTTTTATAAAACATAATTCCATCAGTATTCATAGAAACAACCCCTTTTAATTGTTCAACAAAATAGCACAAAATCCCAAGATCAAAATGTCAAGCTCCAAACGTGTGTGTACGGATCAAGCCGGCGCCTTCCCACGGTCGTCACTAGTACCTGAAACAAATAACAACAACACTGTAAGCACAAGGCTTAGTGAGTTTCCCAAAATACTACATATAACACATATTAGCCACTCGAGGCTATAACTCTGTGGGTCCGTGCACCCAAACTCTGTGAACCCTCAGGTTCTAACTCTGTGAACCTTCCGGTTCTAACTCTGTAAATATGCACAGCATCAAACACATAGAAGTAATGCAGTACAACACATAACATACATAGCATACAAATACTCTATCACATAACTCTGGTTACCTACTCAAGGTAAAGTATAGTGAGAAGACTCACCTCGTGTGTCTCGGTAAACCGTAACCCTGAAATCGCTAAACACTCGATCTGCCGAGCTGAGGCCCCCCTATAGCACAATATATCTCTAATTAACACTTTCCCAACTAGGGTTGACCATACCATAACAGGACAATCTAGGTCAACGCTGGTCAACGGTTAACTTGACCGGACTCGGCGAGTGCACTATAGCGACTCGGCGAGTCTGAGCGCATTCACCAATTTCCCTGGAATCCTCTCTTGACACGTCGAGCATCCCCTCCCAACTCGACGAGCTCCACCTGGCACGAGTTGTGGGGCCACCACGACTCAACTCGCCGAGTCTCAAGAACAACTCGGCGAGTCCGGTTTGACTCGGTCCACCTGTCCATCCTGACTCCCTCTTGACCCACTGAGTTCACTCATCCCAACTCGGCGAGGCCACTCGCTGAGTGGTCGTGCAGCATTCAAGCTACTCGTCGAGTCTGTTCTTCGGACTCGGCGAGTCCGTGCCATGCACTGACTCAATCTTGCTCTAAAGGCCAGATCCAGTCCACTAATCCATAGATCCAGTCCCCCCATGCTTATTTAGCACGTAAAGTCACAATCTTGATGCATAAATAACCTCTACATGATCACAAATGATGTTTTTGACTCTACTACTTCAACACAAGGCCAAGGACTCCATTTCCACCCATAAAGCTTAATGAGTGAGGCCCTCTGGACCTCTATGGATCCAGATCCATGGTCTCAACTCAAAGAGGGGACCATAGGGCACCAAATCACCCCATAAATGATCATATTAAGCCCTAACTTGCATCAAGTTTCACCGAACAGAAAATGGTCCGAAAATAATACCTCTAGAGTGATGATCCAAGCTCCAAATCCATGAAATAGCAACCTCCTTTGCTTCCTCTTGCCTAGGGCCTCCTTCTTCTTGCTAAACAACACACACAAAATCAAGATTGGCTCTCTTTCCTTCCCAAAACGCTCAAGAACTCTAGGGACACTCTCTGGGGGTTGGGTGAGCGCAAATGACGGCCATAAGGCCCCTTAAATAGGCCACAAACCCGGAGATTTAGGGTTTCATAACACAGCGCAGACTCGCCGAGTCCATACCCTGGACTCGCCGAGTCCAAGTGCGCACCCTCGCTCAATCCCGCGTCCCTACTCGGCGAGTCTGAGCCCTAACTCGCCGAGTCCCTCTTACAAAATAACACAATTAAACTTACATAATACCTGGTAAAATCCGGATGTTACAACTCTCCCCCACTAGAACTGGACTTCGCCCTCGAAGTCCCGCTCTAAAATAGCTCCGGATGCTGCTCACGCATCATACCCTCCGGCTCCCAGGTCATCTCTGATCCCTTCCGATGTTGCCACTGAACCAGTACCAGAGGTACCTCCTTGTTCCTCAAAACCTTGATCTTCCGATCCCTAATAGCCACTGGTCTCTCCGCATAATTCAGGCTCGCATCAACCTGAATATCCTCAAGTGGAACCACTGCCGACTCATCGGCTATACATTTCCTCAACTGCGATACATGAAAAGTGTTGTGAATCTGTCCCAACTCTGCTGGTAACTCCAGCCGATAGGCTACCCGGCCCACCCTAGCAATCACACGAAACGGGCCAATAAACCGGGGTCCCAATTTGCCCCTCTTCCTGAATCGGATCACTCCTTTCCAAGGAGAGACCTTCAGGAGAACAAAGTCGCCGACCTGAAATTCCAACTCGGACCGGCGCCTATCCGCGTAACTCTTCTGCCGGCTCTGAGCGGTCAATAACCTCTGCCTGACCAGCTGTATCTGCTCTGTCGTCTGATTCACGATCTCTGTACTGCCCATTACCCTTTGCCCAACCTCTCCCCAACATATGGGAGTCCGACACCTCCTACCATATAACAGCTCAAAGGGCGGCATACCAATGCTCGAATGATAGCTGTTATTGTAGGAAAACTCCGCTAGAGGCAAATACGAGTCCCAACTACCCCCAAAATCCAATACACAAGCTCGAAGCATGTCCTCGAGTGTCTGTATCGTCCGCTCACTCTGACCGTCGGTCTGGGGGTGGTATGCGGTACTAAAATGCAACTTAGTACCCAATTCCTCATGAAATTTCTTCCAAAAACGGGAAGTGAAACGCACATCGCGGTCTGAAATAATCGAGATCGGCACCCCATGCCGAGATACAACCTCCCTCACGTAAACTTTCGCCAACTTCTCTGCTGAAGAACTCTCACTGATGGCAAGAAAGTGAGCGCTCTTTGTCAATCTATCCACAATCACCCAAATTGCATCAACTCCTCTGGCAGTCCTCGGCAATTTGGTGATAAAGTCCATAGTGATCTGTTCCCACTTCCACTCGGGAACCTCCAATGGCTGCAACTTGCCATGCGGTCTCTGGTGTTCGGCCTTTACCCTTCGACAGGTCAAACACCTCTCGACAAACCATGCTACATCCCTCTTCATACAGGGCCACCAATACTCCTTCCTTATATCCAAATACATCTTCGTGGCCCCGGGGTGGATCGAAAATTGCGATCTATGAGCCTCCTCCATCAATGTAGCACGGGTACCGCCCACAAACGGTACCCAGATCCTGCCCTGATAAGTCATAAGGCCTCGACTATCCGATATAAACTCAGAAACCATCCCAACAACCCGCTCTCTCTTCTGCATCTCCGGACGCACGGCCTCGGCCTGAGCCCCACGAATGGCGTCCAGAACTGGAGCTATCACGGTCAATCTCAAACATACATCTCGCAGGGGAGTACTCTCCGCCCTGCGACTCAACGCGTCGGCTACCACATTAGCCTTGCCTGGGTGGTACAAGATCTCACAATCATAATCCTTGACCACATCTAACCATCTCCTCTGCCGCATATTTAGGTTAGGCTGATCCATCAAGTACTTCAAACTCTTATGGTCCGTGTAAATCGTACAACGAACCCCATACAAGTAGTGCCGCCAAATCTTGAGGGCGAACACCACTGCCCCCAACTCCAAATCATGTGTGGGGTACCTCGTCTCGTGAGGCTTCAACTGCCTTGATGCATAAGCTATCACATGACCCCTTTGCATCAATACCGCTCCCAATCCTAGGATCGATGCATCACAGAATACCACAAAACCTTCCATACCTTCCGGAAGGGCTAATACTGGAGCTTCACACAACCTCTGGCGAAGCGTCTCAAAGGAGGTTTGCTGCTCGGGACCCCATGCAAATGCCACACCCTTCCGGGTCAATCTGGTGAGTGGAACCGCAATCTTGGAGAAATCCTTAATAAATCTCCGATAATACCCTGCCAACCCGAGGAAACTCCGTATCTCAGAAGGTGACCTCGGCACCTCCCACCTCATCACTGCGTCAACCTTGGCCGGATCGACCAATATCCCCTTCTGGTTAACGAGATGTCCCAGAAACTGGACCTCCCGTAACCAGAAATCGCACTTGGAGAACTTTGCGTAAAGTTTCTCCGCTCTCAAAACCCCAAGCACCTCCCTCAAATGCTCCTCGTGCTGCTCACTAGATCTCGAATATACCAGAATATCATCAATGAAAACAATCACCGACCGATCCAACATCGGCCGACATACCCTGTTCATGAGGTCCATGAACACAGCCGGGGCATTAGTGAGCCCAAAAGGCATCACCACAAACTCATAATGCCCATAACGCGTCCTGAATGCTGTCTTCTGGACGTCCTCGTCCCGCACTCTCACCTGATGATAGCCCGACCTCAAATCAATCTTGGAGAACCAAGATGCTCCCTGAAGCTGATCGAATAAATCGTCGATCCTTGGTAGCGGGTAACGGTTCTTGACCGTCAGCTTATTCAATTCCCGGTAATCAATACACATGCGATGCGAGCCATCCTTCTTCTTCACAAACAAGATGGGTGCTCCCCACAGCGAGCTACTCGGCCGAATAAACCCCTTCCCCAGCAACTCCTGAAGTTGCGAGGATAACTCCTGCATCTCTGGAGGCGCAAGGCGATACGGCACCTTAGCAATAGGCGCGGCCCCCGGAACCAAATCGATGCCAAACTCCACTTGCCTCGCGGGAGGCACACCTGGTAACTCTTCGGGAAATACATCTGGAAACTCCCGCACCACCGGAACTTCCTCCACAGAGCTCGGTCTCTCGGAGATCACTGGCGTATCCATCACATACGCTACATAACCCTTACAGCCCTGCTGTAAACACTGCCTCGCCCTAGCAGCCGAACAAAAGGTTGATCCAGAATGTGTACCCTCGCCGTATACTGAAAGAACTCCCCCACTAGGATCCCGTATAGTCACCAGTTGTTGCTCGCAATCGATAACCGCACTGAATCGGCTCAACCAATCCATGCCCACTATAACACAGACATCACCCATCGCAATCGGAATCAGGTCGATCGGACACTCGACCCCGAATATCTCCAATACACATCCCCGGAAGACCTCTGTAGCACAAATCACTCTGTCGGCGGCTATGGAAACCCGCAGGGGCTGACTCAATACTCCACGACTAACACTGATACGCTGACTAAATGCCAAGGACACAAAAGATCGACTCGCACCCGAGTCAAATAACACTAAAGCAGGTACAGAATTCACAAGGAAGGTACCTAAGCATAGCACGATATAAGCATAATATCTCAACACCATAAACAATAATGAAAGGAAACATACCAGCCACAACGTCGGGTGCAGCGCGGACCTCTTCCGCAGTCAGCTGGAAAGCTCTCCCCCGAGCCCTCGGTGCCTCGGCCTTCACAGGCCAACTCTCTGCAGCAGCAGCTCTGATGGCGGCGGGAGCAGACCCCTGAGATGCCCCGCGCAGCAGCGGACATTCCGCCTTCCGGTGTCCAGTCTGGTTGCAGTGGAAGCACACTGCAAATCCCCTGGGGCAGTCCTTAGCCATATGCCCCTCCTTACCACATTTGTAGCAAGACCCTGCCCGACAGGCGCCATCGTGACCCTTGCCGCACTTCCCACAAGTGCGGCCCTTCTGGCTCCCGGTTCTGGGATCAGCGGGCTTGGCCCGCTTGGCTGCCGGCTGGGACTGTGCCGGCCGCCGATCCCTCCCCATAGACTCCGCCTCCTCCCTGGCCTGAGTCTCAAGCTCAATCTCCCTCTTCCGAGCATTTGCCTGAAGCTCGGCAAATGTCCGGTACGAGGAGTTCGCAGCGAACTCCCGAATATCCCGCCTCAAAATGCTCAGATAACGGCTCATGCGTGCCTGCTCGGTGGACACGTGCTCAGGGCAAAACATCGCCCTCTCCTGAAACATCCTCGTAATCGCTGTAACTGACTCGGTACCCTGCTTGAGGGTCAGAAACTCCTGTGCCAGACGTTCCCTCTCCACCTGAGGAACATACTCATCTCGGAACATGGAAGTGAACCTCTCCCAGGTCACTGCCGAAAGCTCAGTCGGTGTGAAATGCGCAGTCACAAACTTCCACCAGTCCTTCGCTCCCAAGCGAAGCTGGTTCAGCGCGAACCGAACCTTCAAATGCTCAGGGGACGAGCAAGTGAAGAAGCATCCCTCCATATCAGATATCCACCTCATAGCTGCCACCGGGTCCTGCGTACCATCAAACTCCGGTGGCTTGGTGTTGCTGAACTCCCTGAACCACATCGCATCACCTCCCTGGGGTCTTGCCGCAGCAATCGCTGCGGTAGCTGCTGCAACCGCAGCCTCAGAAAGAGCGGCATAGCGCTCGTCAAACGTCTCAATCAAAGCGGTCTTAATGGACCCGAACATCTCTGGTATCTCGGCTCTGATGACCGCAGCCACCTCCTCATGAATGATCTGTCGAATGTCCTCATCACTAGATCCGGCATCCTCCGGCATGTGTCGTGTCCTCACCATGATCAACCTCTGAAATACAACATGCGATAATTAGAATTCGCTCGAACACCCTTACATTCAACAATCCACCCCTCCTTGATTCTTGGCATCCCCAGATTCTTATTTGAACTGTGTACCGCTCCGGTGCTTTTAGTAGTACGGGCCCAATACTACTGTCCGCACCGTCTCGGTACACACCCCAAATCGTCCTCTTCGGATCCCAGTCCCCAAGTACTCTATTATACTTAATCTCTCTGAACAGATCTCACACAAAACCCTAGCTGCTACCTAATTACTCTCAGCGTCTCATAGCAGCTCACCATTCCCTAAGCTGAGGCATCACAAAACAGGCCACTCTAGCCCTATCAGCAATACCTAGCCTACTCTAGCATGCACACACATCACAATAATAGTTATCACATAACAAAAGATATTTTGGGAATTCACCGTTCGGGCGCTGACTGATCGTACACACGTTTCTTCCTGGAAAACCCTTTACTCTTAGAAAGTTTTGGTTTTTATTTTGAAAATATCTCTTCATTTCCTCAGTTTGAGTTCAAATACCCCCGAAGGTGTACCCGAATCCCTCAAACCAAGGCTCTGATACCAATTTGTAACACTAATTTTTTTCAAACAAAATTTTCGATTTTTATAAAACATAATTCCATCAGTATTCATAGAAACAACCCCTTTTAATTGTTCAACAAAATAGCACAAAATCCCAAGATCAAAATGTCAAGCTCCAACGTGTGTGTACGGATCAAGCCGGCGCCTTCCCACGATCGTCACTAGTACCTGAAACAAATAACAACAACACTGTAAGCACAAGGCTTAGTGAGTTTCCCAAAATACTACATATAACACATATTAGCCACTCGAGGCTATAACTCTGTGGGTCCGTGCACCCAAACTCTGTGAACCCTCAGGTTCTAACTCTGTAAACATGCACAGCATCAAACACATAGAAGTAATGCAGTACAACACATAACATACATAGCATACAAATACTCTATCACATAACTCTGGTTACCTACTCAAGGTAAAGTATAGTGAGAAGACTCACCTCGTGTGTCTCGGTAAACCGTAACCCTGAAATCGCTAAACACTCGATCTGCCGAGCTGAGGCCCCCCTATAGCACAATATATCTCTAATTAACACTTTCCCAACTAGGGTTGACCATACCATAACAGGACAATCTAGGTCAACGCTGGTCAACGGTCAACTTGACCGGACTCGGCGAGTGCACTATAGCGACTCGGCGAGTCTGAGCGCATTCACCAATTTCCCTGGAATCCTCTCTTGACACGTCGAGCATCCCCTCCCAACTCGACGAGCTCCACCTGGCACGAGTTGTGGGGCCACCACGACTCAACTCGCCGAGTCTCAAGAACAACTCGGCGAGTCCGGTTTGACTCGGTCCACCTGTCCATCCTGACTCCCTCTTGACCCACTGAGTTCACTTATCCCAACTCGGCGAGGCCACTCGCTGAGTGGTCGTGCAGCATTCAAGCTACTCGCCGAGTCTGTTCTTCGGACTCGGCGAGTCCGTGCCATGCACTGACTCAATCTTGCTCTAAAGGCCAGATCCAGTCCACTAATCCATAGATCCAGTCCCCCCATGCTTATTTAGCACGTAAAGTCACAATCTTGATGCATAAATAACCTCTACATGATCACAAATGATGTTTTTGACTCTACTACTTCAACACAAGGCCAAGGACTCCATTTCCACCCATAAAGCTTGATGAGTGAGGCCCTCTGGACCTCTATGGATCCAGATCCATGGTCTCAACTCAAAGAGGGGACCATAGGGCACCAAATCACCCCATAAATGATCATATTAAGCCCTAACTTGCATCAAGTTTCACCAAACAGAAAATGGTCCGAAAATAATACCTCTAGAGTGATGATCCAAGCTCCAAATCCACGAAATAGAAACCTCCTTTGCTTCCTCTTGCCTAGGGCCTCCTTCTTCTTGCTAAACAACACACACAAGATCAAGATTGGCTCTCTTTCCTTCCCAAAACGCTCAAGAACTCTAGGGACACTCTCTGGGGGTTGGGTGAGCGCAAATGACGGCCATAAGGCCCCTTAAATAGGCCACAAACCCGGAGATTTAGGGTTTCATAACACAGCGCAGACTCGCCGAGTCCAAGTGCGCACCCTCGCTCAATCCCGCGTCCCTACTCGGCGAGTCTGAGCCCCAACTCGCCGAGTCCCTCTTACAAAATAACACAATTAAACTTACATAATACCTGGTAAAATCCGGATGTTACACCTGGGCCGTAAACTCTAAATAAGGGCACGAAAGTGTGCCTAGGGTCCCCCTTAGCCTTAAACAAAAGCCTAGATATTATCCTACTTGTGCAAGGGACTTGAAAGAATTAAAATACCCATCCCTTGAGAGTTTACGGTTGTAAACTCCAAAAGAAATGGTCTTTTGGCCGTAAACTCCTCAAAGGAGTATTTTAAGGCCCTAAACAACCCAAAGGATTAAACCACCAAGCAAGGCTTATTCTAGAAATCAAACAACACTTCAAAACACCAAAAACCACCAAGATTGGAGTTCATGACCGTAAACTCAAGGGTTTACAACCGTAAACTCCTTGTGTGGAGTTTAATGAGTAGTAAACACTTATACAAGGTCCTTGGATGCTTTACACCCCTTTAGCCTTGTCCCATAACAACCTAGAAGCAACCCTTAGGACCTATAACACTTATACAAATTGTTTACATGTTCCTGAGTGTCCCAACTTATTTTATTAAGTTATTATTGGGCTAATTAGTTATATATATGCTCATTATATGATAACTAGGCTCGTGCGTGTGAACAAGTCTCCGTTTGCGACCTAGCACGGTATCCGATACTTTAATCCAATACTCTCACCACAAGTGAGTTCATACCCCTTTAATTAACCTTTGAAATGCTTTTAAATGTTTTAAACCACATGCGATTAATAACTAGAAAACCAATGATTTTATCACTGTTCAAACTGTTTATCAAACTGTTTTACTTCAAAATGTTTTACAAACTCTTTTACTTATCAAATGCTTTTATTAAACTTTGTTTTACTTCTTATAAATTACATGTCCATATATGTATAGATATATAAGAAATGTTTAAAGGGCTTAGGAAGGCCATCCGCCCTATTTCCTTTTTCTCGATTTGGATGTGGTCTGGTGGGATTTCGGGTAACCGTCCGAAGGTCGTTTCAATATTAGTTATATATCAAATATACATATATAGACATAAAAGTACTTCCATATTCATACTTATCAGTACATCATCAGTAAGTTACCATTGGGGTAACATAGGATCATACTACTACAATTTCTAGATAAATGAGTCAGTTCATTCATGAGTCATTACTTATTACTACGAGTACTTATACAACTATACTAGAAAGAGAACATATACAACTATACTAGACAGAGAACATATACAACTCTACTAGAGGAAGAACATATACAACTATACTAGAACAGTTCATTACATTACATATACAAGAACACGTTAACAATTGTGATCCACTGTATCGGAGCATGACTTAAATGTCATGGCCCGAGTTATAGCCAGAATTCTCTTGGAGGGTGAGAATGAGTTTGCGTATAGATCTATACTGGATTGACTATCCTACACCTTGATGCTAGCTACAGTCGGACCTGCTGGTCTGCGGGTGCCAAACATCATTTCGTTATTACGACCATTCGTATGTCGTTGTTTCCAGTCGATAGTATAGTGCAATTTATCACATGATACCTTAATATAAATCCGGTTTAAGGTAGTTAGTACAGCAGTAGTTCCTATAATACAACACTACAGTACTACAATAAATTACCCATTACATACTTTTAGTGATGGTTTCACTTAAACTTTAATGTACAAACTATATTTTGTTAAATGATAGTTACACTTGGGAAATTACACACTTTTACAACAAACGAGCATACAAAACAGTTAAGCCTTGGTAGAAGGCTACTTTAATAGAAAATATAGGTTTTTCTGAGAGATTCAAACTTGTACAAACAATTAGAAACACTTACTTACATTTTACAAACTTACACTTGATACATGTTCAAATGTTTTTGGATGACAAATATCGACACTAAAATACTTATGAACTCACCAGCTTAATGCTGATAAACTCTTTCAAAATAACTTGTATTCTCAGGTCATCAGTAGACATGTACCGAGGCCAGCTTTTGAGAAGATGGAGCGCATCCAAGACTCATCTTATTATTTTGATTTACATTATTTTTGGTGTCTATAACTGTACAGAACACGCTTGTATTAAAAATATATATTTAATGCAATGGATGATGTTGTTTGCTTATTTACATTTACTGTGTTGTGATACTTTACATGACGTCCTCTTCCCCAGAACGTTTCCGCCGTTCTTGGTTTTGGGGTGTGACATACTTCAACTCAATAATAGTGGATGCTGTGAAAAAAAACCTTTTATCACCATGCTTGAAGAGATATGGATTTAGATCATGGACAGTTGTACTCACATGAATGAGGAAAGTGAAAACTGGAATTCAAATGTTTGTTTAAAAATTTTGAAAAAAATGAATCGATTTGGGAAAAATATTAGGTACTATTTTATGCTTTCTAAAACTTGTCTTGATCATTAATTATTGTTACTAACTAGATACTTGATTGTAGGTTTTAGGGAATAATTCATAGTCAAGGACATGTGTTTGAGGCCAGAGTAGGGGTGTGGTAGTTATTGGGTGGACTTAGATGATATTACATGTTCATATAGGTTGTAGGATTTGGTTAGGATCCCTTATGTGCATGAAAATGTAGCAATTAATTTTATCCATCAAACGCCTGATGTATACATCAATGCATACTTCTCTAAAGAAAATTTAATGCAATGTTACTCAACAAACATTGAACCTGTTAATAGCAGAAATCTTTGGGCCCAAATTGAATACATTAAGCCATTGCCTCCAATGTCTAGGAGGATGTCTGGTAGGCCTGCTACCAAAAGAAGGAGGCATACCAGTGAGAAGGAGAGCGGGTTTTCAACAACAAAAGTGGAGGTTGTAAGAACTACCAGATGTGGAGATTTTTTGGAATATGATTATAACTATAGGGCGTGTAAGAATGAGAGAAAACAATATGTTCCACCCCCACCAAAGAAGACAGGAAGGCCAAAAAAACATCCCATCCCCCATGTATCTGTTCCAAATCTGCCACTAAATGAGAGAAAACAATACTACAATCCCTGCTCAACCAAATGTCCCAAGTCAACCTTCATGCTCTAACACAGTGAGGATGAGTCTAATAAAACATCAAATTCCCCCATCAACAACATATGTTTGCAAGTAACAGTTAGGTTCTAAAAGATTTAGGAGAAATAGTATTGATGTACCTAGGAAGAAGTTGTGCACAAGGAGAGGTGGTAGGAGGATTGGTTCTGCAAAAACAAGGAACGATACTCCAACTATAGGTACTCAAGAGAGTGTGGTTCAACAAGTTCCAGCTACTAATGTGGTTGAAAATGTCATGCAAGAAGGTTATAATGTGGGTGAAAGTGTGGTTCAACAAGTTCCAATTGAAGAAGTTCCTACTATTATAGAATAAGGTGTGGTACAGGAAGTTCCAGTAATTCATATTCAGGATGGTCATATAATGCAAGAAGGATGTACTAGTAAAACAAGTGTGATGCAAGGTAATGACACTTTTGGGCAAGTAGGATCCAGTATCGGTTGGAAGCTTAAATCAACAAATGATGAAACTGAACAAGGTAATGATGCAATTTTACATAAGGGGTTAATTTCAATAAAACAAAGTTAAGTCCACTTAAGGGTGACAATGTGGTGGAAGATAACGAAGTAATTGAGTTTATTGAAGGAATAGAGGAGGATATTCTCACAGAGAATATAAAATTAGGACTTTTAGACATTGATAATATGCTAGAAGCTGGTTATAGCATGGTAGAAATAAAAGCTATGGCAGGTGTACAAGTGGAATTGGATGATTCCCCACCAGTTGAACTGGTAAGACCTATTATCTTTTATTAATTAACAATTTTTCTGGTCATTATTGTGAACTAATTCTATGTTTTTTACACTAAGATGTAAATGATTTCATTGATGTTCACCATTTTGATGAAGATGACGTTGGTCTGGATGGTGGAGTTGAAGGTGTTGGAGATGAAGCTGCTGGTGATGGTGATGGTGATAGAGAAGGTAATAGTGTTGGAGATGAAGTTGCTTGTGATAGTGATGAAGAAGGTCATGGTGCTGGAGATGTTGATGATAGTGATGGAGCTGAAGATGATGGTGATGGACATGAAGGTGGTGTTGATGAAATGGGTGATGATGAGGGAAATCAGGGTGATGATGAAGGACGTGAGGTTGTCCCAATGGTTGGGAGAATAAGGAAAACATCTGAGAGGATTACCAAGACAAAGTTAAGGAATGATGTCTATGACAAATATGGTGGTGGTTCTTCTTATATAAACACAATCAACTTGCAGTAGTTTGTTAGGAAGAAGGGGTATGGGGTGTAGTGGGAATGGTATAGGTTGCAACTTTTGTAAACTTTGTTTTTTTGGTATTTTGGTACACTAAAATTCGTACACCCACTGATTTCAACATGCATCCAATTGTTATTTTTGTTACCATTAAGGTTGTAACATCCCAAAATCCAAGACCAAAAATTTCAACTTTGATTTAATAAGTTATAAAATGGTTTACTAAAAACAATTTAACAACCTTGTTCCAAACATTGAAAAATTTTAATTTAGACAAATATCAGAGTCAAATCCCAAAGATCACATAATGCGAAATAAAATGGGTGGATGCACTGCGATCGTCCCGAGCTCCTGATCTGAAAACTGGAGGTACTTGAAATCAAAACAGTAAACCATAAGCACGAAGCTTAGTGAGATCCCCAGATACCACATACCATACATATCCACTGAGCCATACGTATTAATCATATATCAAGTAAGTTGTTATGTGCTGCACATAGTTTTGTCGTTATGCCACGAGGTGCCACGTGGTCTTTCTTGCCAAGCCAGGGGCCACCCCTTGTGTGACATCCCCATTTACACGGCCAGAAAAGACCGATTTTTTTTATGCTTTATAAAAATCAGAGTATCTCTTTCAATAAAAATGTTGCGGAATTTGTTCCTAGAAAAACATGATAATTTCATTATCAAAGCATTTCCGAAGAAATGTATTTTTATTCCTTTTAAAACATTTGGGATGTCATTATCAATACAGAAACATAAGAATAAACCGAACTTACATTCATTTACACTAGTGATCTATATCTCGTTAATCTCTCAGTGCAATGTAACTTCACATCGTCACTTGTGATACAAGTAAACTAAGTGGGTCAGGTTGGGAAACTTGGTGAATACATAGGGTTTTCTACCCACAATAATATAATTATTATGTTTAATCATCAAATAATTAACCCAATTACCCATCCCCGTTATCTTCTTTATTCCTAAGTACCTTCCCTAAGGATTTATCCTAACGGTCGTCTCCTACATCATATTTACCTCTCATCTCCTTACATCGCATTTCCTTATATGTTTGTTCCTAAGGACTCTCCCTAAGGATCATCACCTACATCGCATAGACAGTATTGATTCAGGGATTACTCCCTCAATACGTGCCCAACAAGGGTTAGGGTATCATCGCATGAATACGTAGTTACAACATCGCCTGAACTCGTAATTCATAGTAAGGGGTTAGAGTATCATCGCATGAATACGTAGTTACAACATCGCCTGAACTCGAAATTCATCACCTACAAGTTATGAGCCTGCTGGTGGTTCCACGAGGTTGTCTATAATAGTTCGTGGTCGCCTTCTATACTCTGGTAGATGACTACATCTCCAAATTGTTGGATAAGGTTATAGTATATTTCATCCCACATCACCGATTCATCATCACCTATCTGTCCTCACCTAATTATCATCACCTATATCTCATCATTTTATTTTATCACACATCAACTATTTTATCTACCCATGTTTTATCCCAACATATTTGTAGATATAAAATAAATATATAGTTCAAATAATTTAAAACATGTATAAAATCATTCATCCAACATAGATAGCAAGTATCCAGATAATATGCACACATGGCACGTAATTTATATAAAATATTTCATATCTATGTATAATATGAAAGGGACTATGAACTTACTTGTTAAAGTGATGATTCCAAATGCAGACAACGCTTCGCTTCGCTTCTTAACAATACAATTTACTTCGACGAAACCTAGTATTATTACCACTAGATTTTAGTCTAATATTTACCGTAACTAATTATTATTATTATTATTATTATTATTATTATTATTATTATTATTATTATTATTATTATTATTATTATTATTATTATTATTATTATTATTATTATTATTAGCGTTTAAATAATATTTTCCAACCACTATGTACAGACGGGGGCCAGACATAAAACACCGGAGGGTAGGACTATTTTGGCATATAACACTTCTAAAATTCAACAATCCTATGCGGCCCTTTAAACCAGATTCCCCGTACCACGAGTGGTTAAAAAGATATTATAACGACACTTATATAACTTATAATAATAGCCCAAATAATTATTATAAGGTCCTAATAACATTACTATATTTTAAATAAAAGCTAAAATAGTGTAGTTGTAGCTCACTTACAGCGGTTTTTATTTAATAATAATAAAATAAAAAAAATAAAAAAAGGCTTCGCTGGAGCAGCGTTTCCGAGCCGAAAGCTCTTCTTCTCGGAGCCGTCGGGCGCTCTAGGGTTTCCTTCTCGTGTTAGGGAGGTTCTCTAGACTTGGGAGGGGTTTAGGGAGGCTAGAGAGAAGTTAGAGAAAGAAAGAAAGGCTTATTGTGTGAAGAAATTATGAAGAGTTCATCTCTTATTTATAGGGATTTTATCGTAGAGTAGCCCCTAAGCTTCGTCTGTATCTTCCGTGTATGAGCTCCGTTTTCTACATTATTTATATCCAAATATTGGTATTTACAAGTACTACAACTTTCATTTAGACCTCGTCGACTAATTCTCATTTTAGCTCAGATTTACAAAACTGTATTCAAATTCGTCGCGCTTGAAGAGTAAAGACTAAGTTTTATCCATATATTTAACATACAAGCTTCATTTTCGACGTTCTTTATATCCACGCGTTGGTATTTACGAGTACTACAATTTTTATTTAGATCATGTTGGCTAATTCTCATTCTATCTTAGATTTACAAAACTGTATCGAATTCGTCGCGCTCGTAAAGCAGAGACTAAGCTTCGTCCATATCTTTCGCATACGAGCTTCGTTTTCACTGTGTTTTTATCGTTTAAATCCTATTAACTATATCTTCATTTCTCATTTAAATTATTTTGGCTGAAAATCGATCGATCTAAAATTCGAATTTCGGGTTATGCACTACTATGCTAAATCTTAGAAAAATCATCACTTCCTCATACGAAGTCAGATTTGGACGTTCTTTTTATGCATGCTCTCATTTTAACATACACTATGACTTTCGTCTAGATCGCTAAGGCTAGAAAGTATTTTGTCGTAAATTCACTTTTTATGATTCCCGGTGTCGCACCGATTTTGCCGTAAAATTTCAACTGGTCATAACTTCTTCGTTATAACTCGGATTTTGGTGTTCTTTATATGTACATAACCTTTGTGACATATACTATAACTTGGTTAAGAATATTTATTCTTAATAATGTTCTATCAAAAAGTCATTTTTGACGCTCATTGTCTCTAAAGTGACTACCCCGGATCTACTGGCGTTACAATTATCTCCCCTACGTCCCGGAATCATCAAAAAAACAGGGTTGTATAATGACTCCTTACGTTATCTCATCATCTTAGGTAATAACCGTAACTTCTATGTCGCTTCGAACGAGTATCTAACTCTTGGACCCCTTACTGCAGGTGGTGCTCGATCTTGCACCTGCTCCCTATCTCACGTTAGACTCCAAATTATGACCTACAAGTCACAACCTTGATCCTTATTGGAGACTCCTCCTTCTTCTTAAAAAACTTAAGGTAATCTCTTTTGATTACTACAATGGATTGATGTGTCATATTCTAATGACCTATCAATGTAGGTTGCAATGCTTAGACTCAAGTCTCTTAGAGTCAAATTCCAGAACAGACTATACCTGCCTTCATGTTCTAATGTGATATAATCACATCTTAGAAGGTTGTATTCCTAGCTACAAGCAACTATCACGATACCTCTGGTGATCGCTTTGATTATCTTTCCTTTCTAGCTTCGATCTTATGTCAGATGCTACATCAGACTTGGTTCTCTGAACCATCTAACATACTCTTCTTAGTCGGACTCAATTTGATATGACCACTAGGTTCGGAATAACAATCATCTTCTTAGTCATTACCAAAATAGTAGTAACGACATACTTGAATAAAATGGATTCAATTACTAGCTTCTTGGTAACCTTGTGACTTTCCCTGATCCAAGTGTGAGTCCTATGCTTCCGGTAGTATATGCATCTACTACCTTTCACACCTACTCATACTCGTCCCAAGTATTGTCTCGCAATTTTCCAATTAACCATAAAAAAATCACATCACAAATTGACTCATCAGATAACAAAACAAAGGTTTTATATTATTCCTTAAAACGATTACATAGGTGTTCAAGTTCAACCTATACTATGCCACTAATAGGCTACACCTCCTAATACTATCCACTTGGCTTCTTCATAAATTGATCCTCGGATATCCATCCTCACTCCTGATTCCTTACATTGCCATCTACTTCGTCAAGGATCGTTTGGAATGCTCTTGCTTCTAGATTTAGCAGTGCATTTTGCCTTGCGGCTTCGTTCTTCTTTGGACAGTTCTTCGAAATATGCCCATCACTTCCACATTCGTAGCACTTCTTGTTGTCGAATGTACAATCTTTGGAATAGTGACTGGTCCTACCACACTTATAGCATGTCACTTCTCCATCGCATCTTCCGAAGTGATTCTTTTTTCACTTCTCACACCATCTTGCTTCACATCCTTCTCCTCCAGACTTTGGGAATTTCCTCTCCTTTTTGGACCTTGAAGATTCTTCATGCTTCCTTTTCTCGCCAACTTCAGCTCTCTCCAGACCCTTTTCTCTTATCTGGGTCTCCACATTCTTAGCAGCTTTAATAGTGGTTGTTTGCTTGACCATTGGACCAAAGTCTGCTGGTAATCTGTGGGAAAACTTGTTGACCTTGGAGAGCTCAGTTGGAACTAGATAAGGAACAAGCTTGATCTTCTCCGTAAAACTTGCAGCATACTCGGTGACACTCATCCTCCCCTTCTTCAGATTCTGGAATTCATTGTTGATCTGCAGAAGATCCTGCTCAGAGCAGTACTGCATCTTTAATTGCACTAGGAAATCTTCCTAAGACATCTTGTTTGCTTCTCCCTTGGGCATCGTGTTAGCTAGTAGCTTCCACCAGCTCAGTGCTCCAGACTTTAACAGAGGGACCGCAAGGGCGGTCTTTTGTTGATTGCTACACTCGCAACTCTCAAACATTGTCTCCATCTCGGAGATCCGGTCCATAACTTCCACTGGTGATGGGCTTCCAGAAATACTCAAGGGTTTGGATGCCATGAAATCCATATACTTGCATCCACGTTTGTCATTTCCTCCATCCTAATTGTTTCGTCTAACTATCGGTGGGTTGTCTTGACTAACCATACCACTGTAGTTCCCTACTTCTGACTGCCCATCATTCAGCTCAGGTTGTTCAATAAGCATCGTAATTTCCCTTGATTTTGTTGAAGTAACGCCTTGTTTCCTCCATTTGACGATCCATCATCATTTGGATCATCGTTTGTACCCCGACCATGGTGATTGGCTCAGGTGTGGTTACTACAACAAGTATTTGTTCAATCACTGGGGGTTGTTGATTCCTATTTCCATTCGTGTTCCTGACTCCACTTCGGGTTCTTGCCATTTCGATCTATACACCAAATCAGACAGTCGGTGTGTAATGACGAGAATTAGGATAGGATAGATTTTATCTATGATTGACGTATAAATCCCCTTATCTCTCCAAAAAGTTATATGGCAGTTCTAATACTATAACTAAACGTTTAGAAACCTGAACACATAAAGTTTCCTGATCCGGTTAGCAATAGACCATAGATCCGATCATATAATGTATATCATAAATGATTTAGCACATAAAAGCATGTTAGGCATTTTTCCCTAAATAAGCTAGTGCTTATATCTATTCAAGTGTATTACCTAAGACACACTCCTCACAAACATTGCTTAGCATTCTAAGTTTAAGTCTAGAAATAAATCCATATTCCTAGTTCGCTTAAACTAATGCTCTGGTACCAACTGTGACATCCAAGTTTTCACGGCAAGAAAAGACTGATTTTGTTTATGCTTTATAAAAATCAGAGTATCTCTTTCAATAAAAACGTTGCGGAAGTTATTCTTAGAAAAACATGATAATTTCATTATCAAAGCATTTCCAAAGAAATGTATTTTTATACCTTTTAAAACATTTGGGATGCCATCATCAATACAGAAACATAAGCATAAACAGAACTTACATTCACTTACACTAGTGATCTATATCTCCTAAATCTCTCAGTGCAATGTAACTTCACATCGTCACCTGTGATACAAGTAAACTTAATGGGTCAGGTTGGGAAACCTGGTGAGTACATAGGGTTTTCAACTCATAATAATATAATTATTATGTTTAATCACCAAAAAATTAACCCAATTACCCATCCCCATTATCTTCTTTATTCCTAAGTACCTTCCCTAAGGATTTATCCTAAGGGTCGTCTCCTACATCATATTTACCTCTCATCTCCTTACATCGCATTTCCTAATATGTTTGTTCCTAAGGACTCTCCCTAAGGATCATCACCTACGTCGCAAAGACAATATTGATTCAGGGAGTACTCCCTCAATACGTGCCCAACAAGGGTTAGGGTATCATCGCATGAATATGTAGTTACAACATCGCCTGAACTCATAATTCATAGTAAGGGGTTAGAGTATCATCGCATGAATACGTAGTTACAACATCGCCTGAACTTGTAATTCATTACCTACAGGTTATGAGCATGTTGGTGTTTCCACGGGGTTGTCTATAATAGTCCGTGGTCGACATTTATACTCTGGTAAATGACTACATCTCCAATTTGCCATACAAGGTTATAGTATCTTTCATCCAACATCACCAATTCATCATCACCTATCTATCCTCACCTAATTATCATCACCTTCCTATCATTACCTATCTCTCCTCATTTTATTTTATCACACATCAACTATTTCATCTACCCATGTTTTATCCCAACATATTTGTAGATATAAAATAAATATATAGTTTAAATAATTTAAAACATGTATAAAATCATTCATCCAGCATAGACAGCAAGTATCCAGATAATATGCACACATGACACATAATTTATATAAAATACTTCATATCTATGTGTAAGATGAAAGGGACTATGCACTCACTTGTTAGAGTGATGATTCCAAACGCAGACAACGCTTCGCTTCTTAACAATACAATTTACTTCGACGAAACCTAGTATTATTACCACTAGATTTTAATCTAATATTTACCGTGACTAATTATTATTATTATTATTATTATTATTATTATTATTATTATTATTATTATTATTATTATTATTATAAGCGTTTAAATAATATTTTCCAACCATTATGTACAGACAGGGGCAGACATAAAACACCAGAGGGCAAGACCATTTTGACATATAGCACTTCTAAAATCCAACAACCCTATGCAGCCCTTTAACCAGATTCTCCGTACCGTGAGTGGTTAAAAAAGATATTATAACGACACTTATATAACTCATAATAATAGCCCAAATAATTATTATAAGGTCCTAATAACATTACTATATTTTAAATAAAAGCTATATTATAAATACTGTATGCGTAGCTAACTTACGGCGGGTTTTTATTAAAAAAAAGGGGTTCCGTTGGAGCAGCGTTTCCGAGCCGAAAGCTCTTCTTCTCGGACCCGTCAGGCGCTCCGTGGTTTCCTTCTCGTGCTAGGGAGGTTCCCTAGACTTGGTAGGGATTTAGGGAGGCTAGAGAGAAGCTATAGAGAGAAAGAAAGGCTTATGGTGTGAAGAAATTATGAAGAGTTCCTATCTTATTTATAGGGATTTTATCGTAGAGTGGCCCCTAAGCTTTGCCTGTATCTTCCGTGTCTGAGCTCCGTTTTCTACGTTATTTACATCCATACATTCGTATTTACATGTACTATAACTTTCATTTAGACCCAGTCGGCTAATTCTCATTGTAGCTCAGATTTACAAAACTATATTCGAATTCGCCGCGCTTGAAGAGTAGAGACTAAGTTTCGTCCGTAACTTTAACATACCAGCTCCGTTTCGACGTTCTTTATATCCACGCGTTGGTATTTACGAGTACTAAAGTTTTTATTTAGATCTTGTTGGCTAATTCTCATTCTATTTTAAATTTACAAAACTGTATCAAATTCGCTACACTCGAAAAATAGACTAAGCTTCGTCCATATATTTCACATACGAGCTATGTTTTCATCTGTCTTTTTATCTATTAACTCCGATTAACGATATCTTCATTTCTCATTTTGATTATTTTGGCTGAAAATCAACCGATCTAAAATTCGAATTTCGAGTTGTGCACTACTATGCTAAATCTTAGAAAAATCATAACTTCCTCATACGAAGTCAGATTTGGACGTTCTTTTTATGCACGCTCTCAGTTTACCATACACTACGACTTTTGTCTAGATCGCTAAGGCTAGTTAGTATTTATCATAAATTCACTTTTTACGATTCCCGGTGTCGCGCTGGTTTTACCGTAAAACTTCGACGAGTCATAACTTCTTCGTTATAACTCGGATTTCGGCGTTCTTTATATGTATAGAACCTTTTTGAAATATACAATAACTTGGTTAAGATTATTTATTCTAAATAATTTTCTATAAAAAAGTTATTTTTGACGCTCATTGTCTCTAAAGTGACTAACACGGATCTACAGGTGTTACACCTTGGTTCTTATAGACAAGTGTAAGGAGCCACCTCCGGGTCTGCCATGAAAGCAATCACAAAGACAACTAGAATACATACTACTCTACTTAGCTACTTATCATACAGTATGCTAGGAGCCACCTCCTAGACTTTCATGCATATTGCCTAAGGCTAACCCCCGGGTCTTCCTACCATACAAATAGCATACTGTGTACTAGGAGCATTCCCTGGTCTTTCATACATAATGCCTAGGGCTAACCCTCAAGTATTCCTACCATACATAAACTAAATGGGTCGGCAATGGTACCTTAGACCCATAAAAATAGTAAGGAGACTCACCTTGCACTGTTGAAGACTTGCAGTTAATCCTTTTGCTGCTAATTGGCAATTCACCGAACTGCTAATCCTTCAGCTCCCGAGCTATCAATACCAAATAAAACTTAGTCCAAAACCAATAATCTTTCTTAGGGTAAAATGATCATTTTACCCATGCTCTAATTTGGACCATATTTAAGGCCCAATTCTATCTAATCTTTCTAAGTCCACTAATGGCCCAATTTTCAAAATTGGGCCCAACATCTCAAATGGGCCTTCCCTAAGCACACACATGTCCTTAGTCTAATATCTGACTTCTGATGGCCCATTAAGGCCCAAAAGCTGATAAGTCCAAAGTGACCAATACTGAGGCCCAAAAGACGTAAAGCCCACATCTGATGAGTATGTGGGGCATACTCAGTTGTACGCAACGCGTACTTGCTGTGGGGCTTGTACATTGCACGTACCTGCATGTACAACCAACGTACTACTCTATTAAGCTCTTTTCCCTTTAAGCGCTTAATACTCTACTTTAGAGACTCACAGATCTAAGTCGTCTTTAGCATCTTAATCTAGAAATTCGACTACTTGGTGGCTTGCAACCCACCAAATGAACCCAAACATGCGATATAGCCACAAACTTCCATGAAAATAGCTAGATCTCATGCATGGTCACAAATGGACCTTAAAGATTGAAACTTTACTGCTTATGGGACTCATATGACACTAAAGGTGGCAACCCTAAACCTAAAAATGATGTTGATCACTAAAAACCCATTATTGGGACCTAAAAAGGTCCAAAACTCCATTAACATAGATCTAAGCATCCATGAGGAAAGTTGGAAGCTTTTTACCTTAAATGAGTGCCAAATAGTGGTGTTATTGGGACCTAGGGTTTGAGTTATAATGTTCCTTATATAGTGCTTAATCCTAAAAGTTAGGGTCTGGGGACATTGAACGTACATTGGGCATATGCCTTCAACACCCGTGTCCAAGCAACCTTTTACGCTGGGCGTACCCCGGATTACGTTGGGCGTACTCTCACGCATGCCACCTTGCATGCATGGTACCTTCTTGCCACTTTTCTCCATTAGGTACCAAAATTGACAATAACTTCAAAGTGTCATATCTTCCTCATCTGGGGTCGGTTTCCAATGAACTTTATGTCCAGAAAAAGGTGGCGAGAAGCCCTGCGCTTCTTACAACTCCTCATTACCTAAAAACTTCCCGAACACAAACCTAAATCCTCAAAGGACAGAGATGTCGAATTATGAGTATTCCCTTGGCCTCCGAAGCCACAATCAAACACTTGGGTCTCGTATACCCTAATACCCACATCCGAAATGGGACAAATCCTTCCTTTCTGAAGGCCCTAACCCCATAACTACTGATGAATTGGGCCGCATCCCCTATTAGTGAAGCACTTTTGGAACCAGGTGTTACAACCCCCTACTTCAATTAGATTTCTTCCTCAAAATCACTTCTTAATAACACACATCTCTCAACAATTTATTTGAGGAACGCAACCGGTGATTCTACGCATAGAACAATCTTCCCAAGACAATCGAAAACCAAACCGATCTTCCATCCCGAAGAAAACGAGCTCCGAGCCTCCGCAAACCACTTCTATTTCCCCCCGAATCTGAATCCTATACTGATCTGTCTCCCTGATAAATTGATCTTGCATAACCATCTTTAGGACAATTATACTTGGCAGAAGGCTCAGATAGTCCTTCGATTAGAAGATTCATCCCTACAACGATTAGACTCATACGAGAGCTGTGCAACAGGGTCAAATCCGTTACTTTCAGATTATTCAATCCATCTGTAAGTGAATTATTACCTTCGATCGGTAAGTTATTCCTCAAACAGGAATCCTCACATTACCACTTCTATTCAAACATCCTGCTGTCCCTTATCCACTTTCCAGATGAATCAAGACCACCCTAGTCCCAACTGATCTTCCCTTATCTAGAATACCGGACCCTCACCCGGTTGCTAAAAAGAACACCCTCTCAGTCGCTCCCAGAGATTTTCGAAGAAACATAGGCTATTGAAAACTACTCTATCCACATTGCCACTCATGGCTCCATAATTCCTGCCGACCCTCCCGATCACACCGTCCGACTACCCGTTGCCACCGAATCTACTACAAAAGGTGAATGCTACGAAAACCATTGTAGTCTTACATCCCTCCTGGTGTCCAATTACCAATCGCTTCCCGAATCCAATCATAATGTGGCTTGCTCACATCCGTGCGAGCTGTCCTGCCCTGGTCTAAACCATTTGAAGAAATCCACCAGTGAATCACGCATCTGATACCTTCTCACGGTCGAATAAAGACCGGTGAATGCTACGGGCCACCCGACAGTCTGACGCTCCCATACTAACCGATCACTAATAAATGCTACGGGCCACCCCACACTCTTACTACACTAATATACTAACGGATAACTAACGAGTGCAACGTGCCACCCCGCAGTCTTACTATACCAATATACTAATGGCTAACTAACGAATGCTATGGGCCACCCGTAGTCTTACAACGTGTCAACTCAATCTTCCAACTAGTGAATGCTACGGGTTACCCCATAGTCTCGGGTACTTTTGTTTCATTTGATCCTCTCGTTCCCAGGTGAATTCAGGTCCTCGCTTGGCGTTCCAACGGACCTTTACGATAGGTATGCGGCTTTGTTTAGTCCTTTTGACTTCCCGATCCATGATCTCTACTGGTTCCTCTACAAATTGGAGGTTTTCATTTATTGCAATTTCGTCTAGAGGGACGACAAGGGTCTCGTCGGATAAGCATTTCTTTAGGTTTGATACGAGAAAGGTAGGGTGTACGTTGTGGAGTTCCTGAGGTAGTCTAAGTTTGTAAGCCACTGGACCGATCCTGGCAAGGATCTCGAATGGTCCGATGTATCTGGGGTTCAGTTTCCCACGTTTTCCGAAGCGTATTAATCCTTTCCAAGGCGAGACTTTTAGTAGGACACGGTCTCCAACTTGGAACTCCAAGGGTTTTCGTCTTTTATCTGCATAACTCTTTTGTCTATCCCTTGATGCTTTTAGACGTTCTCGGATTTGAACAATCTTCTCCGTAGTTTCCCGTATGATTTCTGGCCCAGTGAGTGTGTTGTCAGTTGCTTGTCCCTTTGCTAGTTGTGTGTCTCCCACTTCGGCCCAGCATAAAGGTGACCTACACTTGCGGCCATAGAGGGCTTCGAACGGGGCAGCTTTGATACTGGTGTGGTAGCTATTTTTGTACGAGAATTCGACCAAGGGTAGATGTGTATCCCATGCTTTGCCAAAATCGATTATGCAGGCTCTCAGCATGTCTTCTAGGGTTTGTATGGTTCTCTCGCTCTGGCTGTCGGTTTGAGGGTGATAAGCGGTACTCATGTCTAGTCTTGTCCCCAAAGCTTTTTGTAGCGACTGCCAGAACCTTGAGGTGAATCTACTATCTCGGTCCGAGATAATGGATACGGGCACACCATGCAGTCGTACAATTTCTCTGAGGTATGTCCTTGTTAACTTTTCCAATTTATCCGTCTCTTTGATCGGTAGGAAATGTGCTGATTTAGTTAACCTGTCGACAATTACCCAAATGGTGTCGAGTCCGCTTGTCGTTTTGGGTAGCTTGGTTATGAAATCCATACTTATCCGCTCCCACTTCCATTCGGGTATTCCTGGTTGTTGTAATAAACCCGAAGGCTTTTGATATTCTATCTTGACCTTAGCGCATGTCAGACATTTACTCACGTAGGTAGCAATTTCGGCTTTCATGTTCGGCCACCAGTACAACTTCTTGAGGTCGAGATACATCTTGTCGGAGCCGGGATGTATGGAGTATCGTGTTTTATGGGCTTCGTCCATGACGATTTCTCTGAATCCACCAAACTTCGGTGTCCATATTCGATCCATGAAATAACGAACTCCGTCGTTCTTGGTTTCGAGGTTCTTATCCATTCCTCTTAGGGCTTCTCCTGCCGCATTTTCGGATTTCAAGGCTTCTATTTGGGCTTCCTTGATTTGCGTGGACAGGTGTGAATGGATCGTCATAGTTAGGGACTTCACTCAGCGACCTGAGTATTCCTTCCGACTGAGTGCATCAGCCACTACATTAGCCTTTCCAGGGTGATATCGAATTTCGCATTCGTAATCACTTAGTAGCTCTACCCACCGTCTTTGTCTCATGTTGAGTTCTTTTTGGTTGAGGATATGTTGAAGGCTTTTATGGTCAGTGAAGATCGTACATTTCGTGCCGTAGAGGTAGTGTCTCCATATTTTTAGGGCGAAGACGACCGCTCCTAGCTCAAGATCGTGCGTTGTGTAGTTCACTTCATGCGTCTTTAGTTGTCTCGAGGCATAGGCGATGACCTTCCCTCGTTGCATCAGGACACACCCGAGTCCTTGGTTTGATGCATCACAATAGACCACGAAGTCCTCCGTCCCTTCTGGCAGGGTCAGGATGGGCGCACTACATAATGCTCGTTTTAGCGTTTGAAACGCGGCATCTTGTTTTTCTCCCCAGTCGAAGGTCACATTCTTCTGAGTTAGTGTGGTGAGTGGCTTGGCAATTTTGGAAAAATTTTGTATGAACCTTCGGTAATACCCGGCGAGTCCTAAAAATTGTCGGATCTCTGTAGGGGTTCTTGGAATCGTCCAATTCTCTATTGCCTTGATCTTCGAGGGATCCACGTGTATTCCTTCCTTGCTTACTACGTGTCCTAGGAAATCCACCTCTCGAATCCAGAATTCGCACTTGGAAAATTTTGCGTAAAGTTTCTCTACCCTTAATGTTTCCAGAATCTGGTGGAGATGTTGGCTGTGTTCTTCCTGGTTTCTAGAATAGATGAGTATATCATCTATGAACACGATCACGAATTTGTCCAGGAAGGGACGACATACTCGGTTCATCAAATCCATGAACACTGCTGGAGCGTTTGTCAATCCGAAGGGCATTACTACAAACTCATAGTGACCATATCGTGTTCAGAAAGCCGTTTTGGGGATGTCTCCTTCCAGTACTCGTAGTTGGTGATAACCAGATCTTAGGTCGATCTTTGAGAAGTAGCTCGCTCCTTGTAGTTGGTCGAACAGATCGTCTATACGCGGAAGGGGATATCGGTTTTTGATTGTCAGTTTGTTCAGTTCTCGATAATCGATGCACATGCGAAAAGACCCGTCCTTCTTTTTCACGAATAGGACTGGTGCTCCCCATGGTGAGAAGCTTGGTCTGATGAATCCCTTGCTCAACAGCTCGTTCAATTGACTGGACAGTTCCTGCATCTCGGCTGGAGCTAAACGGTAAGGTGACTGTGCTACAGGGGTTGCTCCGGGAATTAAGTCGATTCTGAATTCGACTTGACGTTCCGGTGGGATTCCTGGGAGATCTTCTGGGAAAATGTCTGGGAAGTTGCAGACTTCCGGAATGTCTTTAATGTTCCTTGGTTCTTGCTTCTGGTCTACTACGTGGGCTAGAAAGGTATGGTACTCCTTGCGAAGATATTTTTGTGCTTTAATACAGGAGATGATTTGCAAATTTGAACTAGGTTTATCTCCATATATGATAAGATTTTCATCGTTTGGCATATTGAGACGAATGGCCTTTTCATGGCAAAGAATGTCGGCATGGTGACGACTCAACCAGTCCATACCGATGATTACATCAAAACTTCTTATCGAAATGGGCATAAGGTCGATTTGAAATAAGTGTTCATTTAAATCTAATGTGCAACCAACGTACATATCACTTGTGCTTTCTGTTTTTCCATTAGCCATTTCTACAGTGAATATTTTATTAAGTGGTTGGGGTCTTTGGTTAAGCAGATGTTTGAATTTATGACTCACAAAACTTCTCTCCGCCCCGCAGTCAAAGAGTATTCATGCATAAATGTTGTCGAGGAGAAACGTACCCGTAACTACTGTTGGATCAGTTATCGCTTCATTTTGACCTATCGCCAGCACTCTCCCAATACCACCAACATTCCTTGTCTTGGGGCAGTCCCTCTTGAAATGCCCGGTCTCTCCACATCCATAACATGCTTGGCTTACCCCAGTACCAGGAACTTGAGTGACTGGTCGCGCTGGCGCCTTACAGAAACGGGCAGTGTGCCCTCTCCTGTTGGCATTGTTATTGTTGTCGTTGTTCCCTTTGGTTGGTTCAGCTACGATAGTCGTGACTCCTTGGCAGACGCCATGATCAACGAGAGATTGTGCCAGTTCTTTGGCACTGTCGAA
The DNA here is from genome assembly GCF_051521515.1 of Lactuca serriola. NCBI lineage: Eukaryota > Viridiplantae > Streptophyta > Magnoliopsida > Asterales > Asteraceae > Lactuca > Lactuca serriola. The sequence goes on along the minus strand of NC_136410.1, from coordinate 164,087,766 downwards.
GGTCATGGGCTTGGAAGCTAGCACACTTCCTCGCAGTTGGGGTGATAATCCCCAGGTGTACCTCTCCACTTTTTGGCTTTCTAGAATCAACATCCCAGGACAAAGTGTTATCAAATCGCTGAACCTATTGGTGTAGCCTGCGATGTCCGACCCTTTCATCGAAAGGTTCCATAATTCTTGTTCCAGCTTCTGAATCTCGCCTCTTGGGCAGTATTCCCATAGGAGCATTCGTTTCAAATTTTCCCAACCCATGGAGTTCGCCACCACCAGGGTTAGTGTCTTGACGTGGCCGTTCCACCATGTCAAGGCGCGTTCAGAGAATGTACAGGCAGCAAATTTTACTTTGCTTTCTTCCGGGCATGCGCAAATTTCAAATACGGCTTCTGTTTTCTCTATCCATTGGGACAGAGCCAATACTCCCCCAGTCCCACAAAAGGGAATAGGTTTTCCATTGGTGAAGTCTTTGTAAGTGCAGACTCCAGAACGGCCTTGACTTGGGCCATTTGTAAAGCTATTTATTCCACCTCCTGACCCATTGTTGCTCATTTGATCCATCGTCGCGGTTACAGCGGCTGTTACAGCAGTTTGGAACATAGCTGCATCCATAGTTGGAGGAGGTGGTGGAGGTGGTGCTGGAGTTGAGTTTCTGCGTGTTGATCTACGAGGAGGCATGTTCTGATAGAGAAAATAAGAACGAGTACTATAAGTTTCTAATGTTTTGACAATCGTGTAGTTGAGGGTTAGTCGCATCTTGTAATTTGTTTTGACTTTAGTTTTTGGTTTTAAATTAATTACAACAATTTAATTAATTTCAGAGGTTTCGAGAGGTATATAAAGAAGTACCGCATATTTATATATATGTCACACTTAAGGTGTGTTACATTATGCTTCTAGTTTTAGGAAAATTTGGCCTATCTAGAGGTCTCCGTTTACAGATACAAAAGAAAAGTAAGAGAAAAACTTTATCCGAGGTCCTAGTCTATATCAAAATTGTTGGAGCTTGAACAACTAATCTTCCCTTATCTAGAATACCGGACCCTCACCCGGTTGCTGAAAAGAACACCCTCTCAGTCGCTCCCAGAGATTTTCGAAGAAACATAGGCTATTGAAAACTACTCTATCCACATTGCCACTCATGGCTCCATAATTCCTGCCGACCCTCCCGATCACACCGTCCGACTACCCGTTGCCACCGAATCTACTACAAAAGGTGAATGCTACGAAAACCATTGTAGTCTTACATCCCTCCTGGTGTCCAATTACCAATCGCTTCCCGAATCCAATCATAATGTGGCTTGCTCACATTCGTGCGAGCTGTCCTGCCCTGGTCTAAACCATTTGAAGAAATCCACCAGTGAATCACGCATCTGATACCTTCTCACGGTCGAATAAAGACCGGTGAATGCTACGGGCCACCCGACAGTCTGACGCTCCCATACTAACCGATCACTAATAAATGCTACGGGCCACCCCACACTCTTACTACACTAATATACTAACGGATAACTAACGAGTGCAACGTGCCACCCCGCAGTCTTACTATACCAATATACTAATGGCTAACTAACGAATGATATGGGCCACCCGTAGTCTTACAACGTGTCAACTCAATCTTCCAACTAGTGAATGCTATGGGTTACCCCATAGTCTCACAACACTTCTAATGTTATGAGCCACCCCGCATTCTTGCCACATTTTTCATGCTATCTAGCCACTGGTGAACGCTACGACTATCCCGCAGTCTTATAATACTTGTTAACTGGAGAATGCTATGGCTATCCCGCAGTCTTACAACACTTTCCATGCTAACTCAACCGCTGACCATGGTCTTACGTTGTCACACCCCCAAACCAGAATGGCGGAAACATTCGGGGATGGATGACTTCACGTAGTATCACAACAATTGAATATTGTAAAGAAAGTAACACAACCATCATATATATAAAATGAAAACGTATTTTGTTGCGTTATACATGTTATCAAAAGAATATTACAATATGATGATAAATGTTCCATAATAAAAACATCCTTTGTGTTCCTTCTTCCAAAAGCTGGTAGTTTACCTGTATCACTGATTCCCTGAGAAATACAAGTGGTTTTGAAAAGTGTCAACAATTAAGTTGGTGAGTTCATGAGTGTTTCAAGTTGAAAAGTATATCCCTTTTTGGTAGTAAATTGGTAAACGAGGTTTTTAGAAAACCCAATATTTTATTGTAAGATGAAAAAGTTTCCAAAGTTGGAATGTGTTAATATCTTTTATACTCAAATGATAAAAACAACTTTGTATGAAAATATAATGTAGGAAACTGCGATGCACATATGAATCTCGTAAATCAATCTTGTTTTATACTTTTTATGTGAGTTTTATAACCATACTATTGACACTGGCGGCCTGTAACAACATTCTTCAGGTGTTGCAGTGTTATGACATTTGTCACCCCAGACCTGCCGGTCTAACTATAGCTAGTAGTTTAGGTGCGGGATTGTCAGTCCCGTATAGATCTATACACAAGTATTACGCTCTCCCTCCAAGAGATTATGGTATATAATACAGGACTTGAAATGCATACAAAAATGTACGTTGAAGTTTGGATATCTCACATTGTCTAGTATAAGTAGATTTACAAGGAAATGACCTTACTTCTTTTGAAAGTGTTTCGTTTTTCAAAATGTATATGAAAATGTAGGACTGACTTGTTAACTATACCCATTATAGTTTTTCAGATAGTATGTTCCATTTAGTAGGAATAACTTAGTGACATAATCACTCTTGTATACATAAGATGTTTGTATCGATATTCGAAGATAGAAATTTCCTTTATGTTTATAAATCGATACTTTTAACGTGTAATGTACTTGTATTTCCCCCCCTAAAACATGAAAAAGAATTGAAAAGTAGGGGTATGAAATCACCCGTTAAGTTTGAAGAGAGAGGTTAGAGTCGAGCAGAGTTTCGACCGCGGAAAGTTGCGTCTTCGGGTTCTCGGGAATCTTTGCAGTGTAGATCCTTCGTCGGGGGCTCGAGTGCGGAAACCAAGGCAAGAAATGGTCTCTGGAACTGGGAGAATGGCTGAGAGATTGTGAAGGTGTGCCAAAACTCGAGCTTATGCCTTCTATTTATAGGGCTGGAAACCCTCGTACGCGGGGCGTACTCACGTACGCAGCGCGTACGTCGTTACGCTGGGCGTAAAAATGCGTCATGGCTTACGACTCCTGGCTAGCTAAGCGTAGCTTGGGCGGGCCGATGGGACTCGACCCTAGGTTTAGTACGTGGGGCGTACTCCCAGAGTACGCGGGGCGTAATCCCTGCTTCCGACTTCTAAATTCCGTAACTTTTGCGTACGAGCTCCGTTTTTCGCGTTCTTTATATCCACGCGTAGGTGAGATTATGCTCTACAACTTTCTTTTAGACTCCATCGGCTAGTTTTGACTTTATTTTTAATGATATAATTTTAATAGGCCGGGCCTCCTAAAGTTCGTTAAAAATTCATAGGTTCTTTATTCGTCGTCGGTTTTCGTTTGTCTTTTTATTGTTTTATTACCACTGAGGAGATCTTCAACTTCCGTTTAGGTGGCGATAGCTAAATAACACTCGATCTTCAATCTGAGTTTTTAACCCTCTACTACGGTTACGAAACTTTGAAAATTCGTAACTTCTTCATACGAGGTCCAATTTGGGCGATCTTTTTATGTACGCTCACCTTTTAACGAGATCTATGATTTTTGTTTAAATACTTAAGACTAAATTGCACATCATTGAGATTTTACTTTTTACGTCAAATAATGTTTTAACGTCGTGTCGTAAATATACGAGTGGTTATAATTTCTTCAATATAACTCGGTTTTGAGCGTTCTTTATGTTTTTGGAAACCTGGGTATGATATCTAATATTCGATGCATCCTAACTTAGATACTTGAACACTTTATTTTCGAGGTTAATTTCGTTGTTTTTAGCTCTCGAGTGTTTACAATGTTTTTGGGAAAAATAAGGTTGTCACATACGTTGACTACTAATCCGAGCATACCAAAGTCGAGCATACATGCACGATCTAATATCCCAAGCTGAACTTATGTCCTGACTGAAATCACCATCCTGATTTCTTAAGACCTCCTATCAACCATCACGAGAACGCGATCTCAATGTTGGCAAGTTTTCTGAACTTCCAACTTACAGTACCCTCACTCTATACATCCGCTTGGGCCACCTTTCTTCCTGACATGGATGTGAAACTTATCATAGTTTCAAAACCGCTCTCGCTTCTATATACATGATTGTTTCTCCCCGACGTAGATTCGACTAAGTCTTCACGGCACACGAGAATTGGAGGATTCTCATTCCTTCTTTTCTTACGTGATAGATACGATGAATATCAAAGCTTATCTTGGCTAGTGATTCATTACTAGCCCACTCCAAAGATCACATCATTACTCGAGGCTAGATGAACGCTCTCTAAATTCTTAGTACTGATGACCCTAATGCTCATCCTGATGTCCGACTCAACCTTAAAGCCCAATTGACCAATGCTCAGGGCAACTTCTTCCGTGATAGACTGCTTCTCTTGACGCTTCCAAAAGCTAACCCTAGCCCAAAGACTGTACCTCACTGAATCCTGACTTTGGTGAATAACCATCATGTTGAACCCTGACCGTAGATCGTTGAGTAATGCCCCAATACCGACCTCGACTATAACCAAAACAATACTAAACACTTCCATACCAGAAAAAGGAAAAAGACCTTACACTAATTACTAACAATTCCCGGTATGTAATTGGCATATGACATTCCTTATTTATATAATTCAAATACAAGCAGAGGGATAAACCCATAGGTATACTGTTCTCAACCAATGCGAGGAAATACAATCTCTAAGTACCGATAGATTTGAATAGAGTAAAAGGTATACATACCAACCACATGGCCTGCTAGAATCCTAATCTCCATCGTTTGTCACTGCAAGGCCCTACCCTCTCACCCATCCATAATCCTCAAAATAGTTGGGGCAGACGCACTCCCTGCTCCTCCCCTCATCGTCGGGCAGTCGACCATCTTATGGCCCACCTAATGGTAGAGGAAACATGTAATGCCCGTGTTTCTGGGCTTGCCATTTTTAGCAATGTAGTAGTCTAGGTTAACCTTTGTAACCCCAATTTGAAATAATAAGAACGTATTATTTGAGTATTATGTGTTTCATGCTTAATTGCTTAATTATGTAATATGATTAATTAAGAATAAAATGAGCGTCAAAATTTAAGTGTAACATAAACTTGATATCTTTGGATAATGTTGTAGTACTTGAAACGAGGTTTCCGAATATATATAGGACGCCCAAATCTGACTTCGTATAAGGTAGTTATGATTTTCTGAAGTTTCGACGTGGCAGTATGCAGCTCGAATACTCGATTTGAGATCGAGCGGTTTTTAGCCGAAACAATCTAAACGAGAATCGAAGATCTCGTTGTTAGTAGCGAAACGATGAAAAGCTAGGCGAGAACGGACGTCGGACGAAGAAGTTATGAATTTATAAAGAAATTTTACTGTCCCGGCCTCCTAAAAATAAATAATAAAAATAAATTCAAAATTAGCCAACGGAGTCTAAACGAAAGTTGTAGAGCGTAGTCTCATCTACACGTGGATATAAAGAACGTTGAAAACAGAGTTCGTATGAGAGAGATATGAATTTTTGAAGTTTATTAAATATTTAATATTTAATTTTAATTCAAAATTTCGATATTATCCGGAGGGGAGTCACCGGACTCGCCTGAAGTACGCCCAACGTACCACTCGAGTGCTCCGGAGTCGTAAGCGATGACGTAAAGGAGCCGATGACGCAAGGGATGACGACAACCGAGGCATTACGCCCCGCGTACCCCAAAGTTACACCCAGCATAACCCCGAGGCTCAGCCCTATAAAAGGGGACGCGAAACCAGCTTCTTTTCTTTTACAATTTCCATCCTTTTCTCTCATCTTTTTCCTTGTTTTATGTGCCATTTATACCCTGAAACCCCGATAATATTCCCGAGCCCCGAAGTAAGATCCGAAGCCCCGAGGACCCATAAGAGCGTTATTCCCGAGCCGAAGCCCTGCCCGCGAGGAGCCGGGTTTTTGTGAAGATCTTCCAGATCTACATAGAGACACTACTTCTGCAAGCCGTAGTGCTGCCCGATCATCTTCTGATCAGGTGAGTGTGTATTCATTTTCATTCCAACGCAATATTATGAAGTATTTTATATAAAATACGTGTTATGTGTATATATTTTGTTGTTATACGTGTGAGTGTATATTCACTCTCTTCTATCTTATAGATCTGATGCATTCTCTATGAAATACGTGTTATGTGTGTATGTCTCATCTGTTATGTGGAATATGTATTGATTAAAGCATGTTATACAGGTTTTTAAACAATGTATAAAAATGTATATTTTTATCTACTAATATGTTGGGTAGAACATAGGTAGATAATTGGTGTGTAATAAACAAATGAGAGGCATCGGTGTTATTGGTGTTATTCTAGTAATTCAGCAGAGTATGTATGATGACCACGGACTATTCTAGACTGTCCTGTGGAACACTAGCAGGCTCATTACCTGTAGGTGTTGTGAATGACGTGTTCACCGGTGTACTCTATCCCCCACATGGTTGCCTTTAGGACACTTATTGTTGAGGAAGCCCCTCTGCAGTAATGTTCGTCCCGATGAAAATCCTGAATTAGGTTCCTTGTAATACATGTTATTTTTAGGGACATAAAGTGAGGATAACGGGAATGGGTAATCGGGTTTATTGTTGATTGTTAAATTAAATATTTATTGTGGGTTGAAAACCTTATATGCTCACCAGGCTCCCAAGCCTGACCCACTCAGTTTATTTGTATTACAGGAAGTGGTGCAAGAGCTTAAGAAGGGTGAATCATCAAGTTGTTTTGTTTACAAGTATGTGTATGTATATATTTGTTGAATGACTTGTAATGCTATCGTTTATGCTTTATGGTCTGTATCGGAACATGACATCCCGACTTTTGACTATGAAATGAAATTATATTTCTTTATGAAATGTTTTGATAAATATCTATTTTATCATGTTTTGTTTTTGGGAACAAATTCCGCATCTCTTTTAAAATCAAAAGGATTTACTCTAAAAATGTTTAAAAAGCATAAATGAAACTGGTCTTTTCTGGCCGAGATTTTGGGGATGTCACAAAACACAATGGGCTTGCCCCCTGAGGGTAATCCCTACTGACGTGACCAACACTGCCGCACTTGTAGCAGCCCATACCTCTAGAACGATAGACTCCCTTGTGCATTTTCCCGCACGTGTTGCATTGACTCTAGTTCTGCTGGCCCCTCGAATGTTGGTCAGAAGTCTTGGGTCTCTTCCCGGGACCCTCTAAAGTATGCACCTAATCTGTCCTCCTCTTCTCAATGTGCTCCAAATCAATCTCCCATTCTCATGCTCTAGAGATCATGTCATTCAGGGTCTCGCACTCTGAGATACTTACGAACTTCCTGATGTCATCTCGCAGCATGTCATGATACCTTACTTGCTTCATTTCATCATCTGTTACATATTGTGGTACCAAAAACACCCTCTCCCAAAACTTGGCAGTGATCCCTGCCATAGTCTCCCTCGTTTAGCATAGATCCAGGAACTATCACGTCAACTATTGTACCTCAATCGATGGTGCAAACTCAGCTCGGAACCTAGTCGAGAATTCATCCCACGACATAGCATCGACCTCATTATCACCTAACTCACTACCGACCTCTTCCCACTAATCACGTGCCCGATCCTTGAAAAGGCAGGAAGCATATCTTACCTTCGCCCCCTTGGGGTAGAAACTCATCTTGAATGTGTTAGCCATATCTTCTAACCACCTTCTACTGATGATGGGGTCCTCTCCCCACGGAACGTAGGGGTTCCATAAGCACTGGATTCCTACAAAAGTCAGCATGAAAGCTCCAATGATAGCCATGATCTCTATACGGAATGTGCTCAAGCACTCGTCTACTATCTCCGAAACAAAGTGAGAGATCTCCAATGAAATGAGTCCCCGTCGCTGCTCGTTAATCGGCTCAGCACCTGCTCCTGAGCCGGAACCCGAACCTGAACCATCTCCCTGAGAGGTCATCTCCAAACTGAAAAACCACAAATCAAATGATCAAAACATACTCAGAGATCCTCCTTCCCAAAGCTTCTCAGATTTTCCAAGACTTTCACTAATTCGAGTATGGATCTTGTGCTTTCAGTAGTACGGGCCCAATACTACCTTCCACACCTATCCATACTTTCCTCAGTAATCCTCCTGAATCCTCTAAGTCACTTACTCAACCATTATGCCAGCACTCACTAAACCATACTACTAACCCACTGCAACATATCCTAGGCTTTCCTAGGTTCCTGAACCCACCCAGTCCTAAGATGTTAAAAGATTCCCAATAATGTCAACTAGCTACTTCATGAATATAGCCACATGCAACAGAGATCAGATAATTCTTCAAGTAAAAGACCCATCCCTAGAGTGGTTGGACTCAAACGAGAGCTGCGTAACAAAGTCAAGTCCATCACTCCGAGATTATCCAATATGTGCCCCATATGACTTAGCATATTCACTTAGTAGCTAACTCACATTACTAAGAGTCCCACGAAGCACAAAGCAAGCAGCATTCAGACAATGGTAAATCTAACCAACATACCCCAATCAAATTATCCTCTAATCAGGAATATGTACTAGCATCCAATACAAAGGTTCTTATAATTAGGCATAACCTAAACATGCCATCCTACCACTAACTGATCAATTCTAGCATGAAAATCTACAAGTTCATATAACATACAAAGGCATCCCTCCTAGATCCTTAGCTCTAATCTAGCATGCAAATCACATAATCGTGTCATATCACATAATAACATATATTGGTATTTTGGGAACCACTTACTTGAGCTCGATCGATTGCACGCATCACCCCTTTTTTCTCTTTTTAAAACCCTTTCTTTATAAAAATGATTCTCTTTTGAAAATTTTCATATCGAGTCCTCAGTTTGAATTCAGCACACTCGAAAGTATGTCCGAATCCCTCAAACAAAGGCTCTTATACCAACTTGTAACATCCCAAAATCCAAGACCAAAAATTTCATTTTTGATTTAATAAGTTATAAAATGGTTTACTGAAAACACTTTAACAACCTTGTTCCAAACATTGACAACATTTTAATTTAAACTAATATCATAGTTAAATCCCAAAGATCACATAATGTGCAATAATATGGGTGGATGTGTTGCGATCATCTCGAGCTCCTTATCTGAAAACTGGAGGTACCTGAAATCAAAACTGTAAACTATAAGCACAAAGCTTAGTGGGTTCCCAAGATACCACATACCATACATATCAACTGATCCATATATAACTGTGAGCCATACATATCAATCATATATCAAATAAGTTGTTATGTACCGCACATAGTCTTGTCGTTATGCCACGGGCCGCCACGTGGTCTTTCTTGCCAAGTCGGGGGCCACCCCTGGGTCTTACAGACAAGTGCTAGGAGCCACCTTCGGGTATTCCATGTAAGAAATCACAAAGAGAACTAGCATACATACTACTCTACTTAGCTACTTAGCATACAGTGTGCCAGGAGCCACCTCCTGGTCTTTCATGCATATTGCCTAGGGCTAACCCCCGGGTCTTCCTACCATACAAATAGCATACTATATGCCAGGAGCCGCCTCCTGGTCTTTCATACATAATGCCTAGGGCTAACCCCCGGGTCCTCGTACCATACATAAACTAAATGGGTCAGCATTAGTGCCTTAGACTCATACAAACAGTGAGGAGACTCACCTTACACTGCTGAAGACTTGCAGATAATCCTCTGGCTAATAACTAGCAATTCCCCGAACTGCTAATCCTTCGGCTCCCCAAGCTATAAATACCAAATAGCACTTAGTCCAAAACCAATAATCTTTCTTAGGGTAAATGACCATTTTACCCCTGCTCTAATTTGGACCATATCCATGGCCCAATGCCATCTAATCTTTCTAACTCCACTAATGGGCCAATTTTCTAAATTTAGCCCAACTTCTCAAATGGGCCTTGCCTAAGCCCACACATGTCCTTAGTTCAATATCTGACTTTTGATGGCCCATTAAGGCCCAATAGTTGATAAGTCCAAAGATTAACCCAAACAGGTGCCCAAAAGACATAAAGCCCACATCAGATGAGTACGCGGGGTGTACTTAGATGTACGCAATGCATACCTGCTGTGTGGCTTGTACACTACGCATACCTACATGTACGCCCAACGTACTGCCCTGTTAAGATCTTTTCCTATTAAGTGCATAATACTCTACTCCGGAGACTATAATCACAGATCCAAGTCCTCTTCAACGTCTTAATCCATAAAGTCGATTGCTTGGTGGCTTGCAACCCACCAAATGAACCCAAACTATAGCCACAAACTTCCATGGAAATGGGTAGATCTCATGCATGGCCACAAATGGACCTTAAAGATTGAAACTTTACTGCTTATGGAACTCATATGACACTAAGGGTGGCAACCCTAGACCTAAAAACGAGGTTGATCACTAAAAACCCATTCTTGGAACCTAAAAAGGTCCAAAAATCCATTAACATAGATCTAAGAATTCATGAGGCAAGTTAGAAGGTTTTTACTCAAATGAGTGCCAAATAGTGGTGTTATCGCATATCCTTGAGCTCAAGCTACTCAAGTTCTTCTTCTTCAACTTCTTCTTTCTCCTTTCAAGCTTCTAAACACCACAATGAGCTTCCTAAGGCCAAAATCACACAAGGATGAGGAATGAACGATTATCTAGGGTTTTTGAGGTTGGGAGGCTGGTAGGGAGGTTAGGGTTTGAGTTATATTGTTCCTTGTATATTGCTTAATCCTAAGAGTTAGGATTTAGCGACTCTGAACGTACGCTAGGCGTACTTCTCGTATGTTGGGCGTACGCCTTCAACACTCGCGTCCAAGCAACCTTTTATGCTGGGCATACCCTAGTTTTCTTTAGGCGTACTCTCATTCATGATACCTTGCATGCATGGTACCTTCTTGCCACTTTTCTCCATTAGGGACCAAAATTGACAATAACTTCAATGTGTAATATCTTCCTCATCCGGGGTCCGTTTCCGACGAACTTTATATCCACGAAAAGGTGGCGAGAAGCCCTACGCTTCTTAAAACTCCTTATTACCTTAAAGCTTCCCGAACACGAACCAAAATCCTCAAAGGACTGAGATGTCGAATTATGAGTATGCTTTTGGCATCCAAAGCCACAATCAAACACTTGGGTCTCGTATACCCTAATACCCACATCCAAAATGGGCCAAATCCTTCCTTTCTCAAGGCCCTAACCCCATGACAACTAATGATTGGGTCGCAGCCCCTAGCAACGAAGCACTTTCGGAACCAGGTGTTACATAGGTTGCCTTTTTATGCATGTTTAGGCATTTTGGTACAAATAGATGGCTACTAAATATTGGTAGTATGTAATTAAACTATATGTAATGGATATATCCCCTTCTATGTTATGTTCAATCTCTTATTTACATGTTATGTTCAATCTTTTAGTTACTAAAATAGTTAACAATTTTTACCATTCACCAATTGTATTTGCAATGTACAATTTTAGGTACCATTTTATGCAATGCACCTTTATGCAAAGGTACAAATACATACCAATTACCATTTAATTCAATCTATTGAAATAATATTTTGTGCATATACAAGCATTAAGTTTATCTTTCTTATGACCCACAACCTCGTCCACTATCTCTCCATTCTTCAAAAACAATGATGTTGGCATAATCCCTACTTAGTCTTGATGCAAATGTGCAAATACATACCAATTACCATTTAATTCAATCCACTAAAATACCATTTTATGCAATGTATTTAAAAAAACCAACTTGTACTCCAAATTCCATTTACTGAAATTAACCATCCAAACATTGCAATTAACATCCATGCATTACAAATAACAATCCTAACATTACATATACTTACTAAACTATCAAATACCATCAAAAGCTACATATTTCAAGATCACAATACTAGTGGCATAACAACCAACTACCATTAAATCTTGTATACCACTGCAACAAACATAAACAATATAGCCCCTAACAAAACAACAACCATTTGCATTAATGTCATCATTTGTCGCTGCTCTATAAGCCGATTTGACATATCTTGTTTTGAACCCCTTCATCGTCAACCCATTTGAAAAACCCACAACCTCTTTCTCCCTACATAATTAGGTTAGCGCATAATACCCATAGTGCAATCACACTAGAAAATCTCAGGATGATTAAATAAAGAAAAGGGAAAAATGATTTTTACCTTATAATTAGGGCACCCCCAAAATTTGTTCCTGGATTTTCTGGTGTGTGTGAAACAAACATAAGGCATAAATCTTCACACCCACACTTCAATTTGATCTTATTCTTGAATCGTGAATTCACATTCGAGCTTGATTTTGCAGAAGATATTGGCATTTTGCGTGAGAGAATATTATGGATGCAAGAGGATGCAAGAAACAGGGGGTTATGTGGGAGAGGGTTATAAAATGGGGCCCATGTTTGACATGTCACTTAAAGTGCCAAATCAACACATAGGTAATCGGCTACTAAGGAAGGAACCTCTTAAAAGAGATATTTGAAACATTTAGCGAAAGTATCCAGCTTTATTACCCCTAAAATCGGTCCAAGGGTAAAACCATCAGTTTTTTAAAACTTAGGGGCGTTTATGACAGTTTCCCTCGACCTAAGCATATAAAAAATATTATTAATATTACGATTAGTTATTATTAAAGGATACACAATATTTGTTTAGATTGTTAACATGATCTACATTAAATTATAAAAGGGTGTTAAAAAATTACACCTCAAAGTGTATGTAACTAAATACCTCCCAAATTATCATAGAAAATCGTCATTCGTCAATCTTATTATTAGTTAAAAAATACAAGGGTCTTTTTGATATGATGAAATGGAATGTCCAAGGAACTGAATGGATAACATAATGAAATGAGTAAGGTAATAAAATGGATTATCACATTTTATTGTCGTGTTTGGTTTGCTTGAAAACATAGAATGATTTATTTAAACATGTTTTTATTAATAAATAATAATCTAAGTGGTGTAGCTTATAGTTTGTACATGAAATTAAACTATAATTTTGTTTTTTTTTTGTTTAATGTGCAATGACTTACAGGCACCCGAAGTCGGGATATCAAAGTTGAAAATTTTCAAAGTTCAACCACTAAGTAATTACCAAAAAATTCCGGATTTCTCGGGTTTTTCGGTTCAAGACCCACTTTACCCGGTTCCACCTGACCCACTTTAATGTTTCTGGGTTTTTTGGTTCTAGACTCACTTTACCCATAATAGATCTAGAACCGGTTCCTATATACCGGTCCGATTCTGGTCCTACAAAATCCTGTTAACTGGTTCCTGGGTTTTTCGGGGTCGGGTCTACCGGTCCAGGTTTGGATCCACTCTCATCCCTAGTGAAAACCAAGGATGTGTAATGTATGGATAAACTTCAAACTGATATGTGCATGAATAAATGGGAATGTATAGAAACTGTAGGTAAGAAAGCTAAATCAATTGATACATTAGTGAATAAAATTTCCAGAATTCAAAAAAGCTTCAATTAATAACAAGTACACACCAAAATCATGTTACAAAATGTTTCATTTTCTCCAAAAGTTAGGGGGTGATTGGGATCGCTTATATAAACTACTTATTATGGTTTTGCATCGCAAATAAATCATTTTGAGTGTTTAGATTTTTTTTAACGACATATCTAATCTAATTCTAAAATACTCCTCAATTCCACCTATGTCGTTGCGAATAAATCATTTTGAGTGCTTAGATATTTTTTGAACTGCAAATCTAATCTAATTCTAAACTACTCCTCAATTCCATATATGTCCTATATCCACAACTGGACTAAAACCCTCGACCTTAAGTAGGAAAGGCAACATCTGACCGCTAGGCTACAAACCCTCGGTTATATGCTTAAATAAAAATATTATAATAAGTCAATTTATTCTTACTTATTTGAAATTCGTGATTAGATAATAATTATTAATTACATCTTTAACCTTTATTATAACTTAAATTATCCTATATGAAATATTTTGACTAGTTTAATTATTCACGATGAAAAATGTTACGAAGATGAGAGGTCACCAACCAAACGGAGAGTGGACGAAATTTTGGCAAAGGAAGAACAGGAACACATTTCAATCAAACAAAGAACTTATAAACTATTATGTGTCGGGACTCGCCAATGGTATAGGAAAGGAGGAGCTACATGAGCCATTCAGCAGACTCGAAAAGGTAATAAACATGTATTTTGGGTTGAAGAAGGACTTCCACAAAAGAAACTTTGCTTTCGTTAGATATGCCAACATCAGGGATGTTAAAGAAATGAAGCTAAAACTGCAGAGCATTAAGTGTGGAGGTAAGACTTTGGAGGTAAATATCTCAAAACAACAACGGAAAACCCAACAATTGAAGAGAATTGTTATCGAGATTTAGAATGCAATCATGATTTATATGAATGAAAAGTATGAACACAAGATGTAAATATTAATCAGATCTTATATTGATGAAGAAACTGATTACAATAAGCAGAGAGAAAAGTCCCCTCATACTTCTATCCGCAGTCCCTGTTTATAGGAAACCTGAGTGTACAAAAAATATACTAAGTCTAGAGCATTACACTTCGCACAAACTGTTACTTAGTAAAATAACTAATTATGCGAAACAAAAGAAACAACTATTTTGACTTTTATAGCATATAGCCTCTACAACAAAATCAATACCAAGTACCATTTTGGCAACCCATGCAAAGGAAGAATATGCAATCCAACATCTATCATAGTGCTCAACCTTACTATATGGAGGTAAGAGGTAACATCACTTATTCCCAAGTTACTAGTGAATCGAACGTGAAAAAACCCCAACAACACACCTCCTCAATCACTTTAAACCCCAACACATTTGTGAGAGATTGGTTAAAGAGAGGATTACTAATTGTTAGGACATAAATTTGTGGTTTATACTTTGCTTTTCATAGCTTTTATAGTTTTCGGTTTAGGACCGAAATCTCCATGATCTCGGTGGTGCTTGGATCGAAATCACCATGTGATTTCGGTGGGCTTAGATGATTTCAGTTTAGATTATTAGGTTGGGCCTTTGTATTTAGATCTTAGTATATATAGTATGGGTTCAAGTCATGTAAAAGGTCAGACATTAGAACTGTGGCTCAACACTTCTTCGACGTACGAACTTATGTCCTTAATTCTGGTGTTGATAAGGTGCCTGAGGGGTTCTCATAAAGTAGGTCGTCGATGTGAATTTATTTTTCTTTCTTATCCTCTATGTCAGTCATATGTTGCCCCATCTACGTGATTGGAAGAGATCCTACCTAGGACGTAACATATGCATCTCTCTATCTATCTATGTCAGTCATATGATGTCCCCTTTGTGTGATTGGAAGAGATCCAACCAGGGATACAACATATGCATCTTTTTATTTCTCTAACCCTCTATATATGGTAGTCATATGTTATCCCTTTGCATGATTGGAAGAGATCCGACCTAGGATACAACATATGTATCTCTATATCCATCTTCTCTCTCAAATAATTGAGCACTCACCTAGAGTAAAGAGCTCTTTGGAATTCCTTGATTACTAGGGTATGTGGTGAAGTGGAGAACACTTTCTAGTGCGCTTAAAATTGAATTGGTTCATGACTAAATGTTGAATGTAGATCTCGCTTCTGAATTTAAGTGGACAACAATATCCTTGGTTGTCGTCAACAAAATGGTCTATTTAGGAATATACTTGCAATGTCTTGTCACTTATAATCTGTCCAACTTGCAAATATCCTTTGTATTTAAATGGACCACAATATTGGTGATTGATCAGAGATATTCATGCAGGTGTGTGCTGATAAACAATATTAAATTGCTTGATAACTATTGATCCCAAAATGTTTTAAATTTAAATATTAAAATGTGTTTGTTTTATTTTATTTTGTTTTTGTTTTTGTTAAATTTTTTCATATTTTTCCTCTATGTACAAATTTAGGGGGAGAATTAAAAAAAACAAACAAAAATCATAAAATTAAAAAATCCAAAGATATGTTTATTTCTATTTTTATTTCTTTTAAAGAAAAAGCAAAAAAATCCAAAAAATGTTATTTTTGAGCGTATTTGATTTTTATTTTTATTCTTAGTCGTTTTATTGTGTGCTAAGTTTATTTTTACTTTTATTTTTATTTTTATCTCAAAATTTCATTTGTCTTAAAATGCAAAGGAAGAAGAGACTCAATGAGAATTCAAAGGAAGAAGAGACTTAAGGAGACTGTATCGGAATTTTCTGATTAAGGAGAGAAACGTAGAAAGGAATTGACGATCATTACACTTCACACTACTTCCACAAGGAATGGAAGACATGAAAATGTACAAAATGCCAGTTAGGCAGTATCTTTCTAAGGCATTTATGGAATTGAAAGTCTGAAACTGTATAGATTGTCAAATTGGTCTTGTTAGTTATCTTTACCAAAGAACTGTCATGGCACCAAGGTGATGCAACTCACAAGGCATGATTATCGTTGAACGTTTCGCCAAGGGGCAAGTTAACTTGTTACCTTGAAAAACTATATTGAGATCTTTGATCAAGGATATGCAGGGGATAACATCAAAAATAGCCACAAGTAGTTCTCCGATACTTAACCAATCATAGTGCGTCCCTATGTGTTCACACAATTACTATGAGTAGTCTCCATCTGAGCCAAGGCTGGGTCCTTGAACAACTATGGTGAGAAGGGCCTTTATGACTCTGTGATCCACACAGGCTTTTTAGTCATGGTTACTTTTAAGACGCATCTATGATTAAAGAAGAACATTCATTCGAGGGAACTGGAAGTGAAGATTATTCTTTCAACACTCAACTTTTCAACCCCAGAAGCAAGTTAAAGCTATTTTTGAAGTTATGTGATGAATTGCATTGAAGCCTCCTCAATCAATTTGCTACTATCTATGAACCTGCTAACATGATCCAGAAGAATCGGTCTCTTTGAAATTATCTCTGAAGTATTTCAAAGCTGAAAGTACGGATTTACAAGAACCTATACAAGAAGCCTCTATACCCAATGTGTGTTCAAAGTCAAATTTTGAAAGAGCTGAAAGTCAAGATCAAATAGGAGATTGAAAAGAAAAGAAAGCTATAAACCAAGGGAGAGATTGTTAGGACATAAATTTGTAGTTTATACTTTGCTTTTCATAGATTTTATAGTTTTCGGTTTAGGACCGAAATCTCCATGATCTCGGTGGTGCTTGGACCGAAATCACCATGTGATTTCAGTGGGCTTAGATGATTTCAGTTTAGATTATTGGGTTGGGCCTTTCTATTTAGATCTTAGTATATATAGTATGGGTTCAAGTCATGTAAAAGGTCAGACATTAGAGTCAGACACGCCAGTTAGTCATTCCAAGAACATCATATCATGTTTGGCAAAGACAAAGAGAGAACCGAGAGCATTTTATGTATCTTATGTACCAGACTATTGATTAATAATAGTGTGCATTGAAGATTCGTGTTTGTGTTCTTACTCCATATTTTTGATTTGTGTTATGCACTGGATTGGGATTCTGCACCAACTCTAGTGAATTCGATTGATACATTCAAGATTGGGTTTTACACTAATCGATGAAACACATAGTCTCGATCATATGGCTAACCTAACATACTTGGAATCATAAAAGAAGAAAATAAGTATCTTGGAGGCCTAAAACTAGACATACATTTTTGGTGGTCAGTAGAAGCAAAAGAGTACCTAGAAGATAAAAATAGATGGAAAGATTGGTTCAAATGGTTGGTTATGGCAGATCAATATGATATGGATTATGAAAGAGTTGCACGACTTAAGATTACAGGCGTTCCTCTACACTTATGGGAACAAAATAATTTCTTGATCGTTTCCAATCGATATGGTAATGTTATTAACCCGTTTGATGGCATAGCAAATAGGAGATTCTGCTCCATGGAAAAATTTGGTGTACTCACTTCAGCAAGGAGATGGATCAATGATGAAATCACTGTTAACTCAAATGGATGTGAATTCAAGGCTGGCGTCGTGGAGTACACTGACGACTAGTCTCCATTCAAACCCGATCCATTCGACAAGGTAGATGACTCAGAGGAGGAAGATGATAACATGGAAACAATTTCAAAAACTTGGATGGAGGAGGAGCTGGAAGAACCAGAAGAAGGAGAAATTTGATCGGTGGATATGGCAAAGATTGACGTCCAGCCGACCGATCATCAATCTCCGACGGCTGCAACACTATCCCCGACAAAGAAACCAGTAAACAGAGCAATCGAAAAGTCTCCAATCAATGCACCATTGGATCCAAATTACAAGAATACGTGTAATAAGGCATTAACTGATCCTAATACAGGAACGTCGCATGAAGTGCCCAACAAGGATTCTAGATCAAGTCAAGAACGTGATGCCTACACCCCCATAAACGGGCCACCGGTAACTTACACTCTTGGGTCATTAGAGAATTTAGTTCTACTTGGTTATTTTGGGCCATTCCCCAACAATAATATGACATTCTCATTCACATCCCATTAGGCCCAAAATAATGAAATATATTCCAATCCGAACTGTAGCAGTGGACCTAAACATCTACGGGCCAAAACAACAACTATTTTTTCAAAAAAGAGACTATTAAATCTAGGCATTATCTTATAATCATTGGCAAATGAGTTGGAATAGATGGGGACAACATACTGGCAAACATCTACCAGCCTCATAGCCCTAATGAACAAAAGAAATTATGGCATGATTTAGCAACCATAAAAAATGCAAATCATGGTAATTGGACCATTTTTGGTGATTTTAATGTAGTACGAAGAGCTGAAGAAAGATTTAATTCAAACTTTTGTCCGGTGAGTGCCCTCTACTTTAACACGTTTATTCGGGATTCAGAGTTACAAGATTTTAGGATGTGAGCCAAAATTTATATGTACATGTCCAACGTTGGTGCAAAATTGAGCAAATTGGACAGGTTCCTAGCATTCCCAAATTTCCTTGCAGCCTTTTCATCACTTAGAGTTACAACACACCCACGTGAGTTATCCGATCATTCTCCAATCACCTTATCAGTATATCCACAGACTATGGATCTCCACCTTTCAATTTATTTAACTCATGGTTACTAAAAGATGTGTTCGACCTTACTGTTAAGAAAGCATGGGCAGAATTTCACGGGTATGGCAATCCGGATGCATATCTCGCTGCAAAAATCAGATTTCTAAAAAACGAAATCAAATCTGGAAGAAAAATCAAATGAAGATTCAAATCAGGAGATGTCAAAAATTAAATCAGAAGTGGCTTCGATTGAAAAAATAGTTGAGTCACGAACTTTTACTGGTCACAAATTAGAAGCCAGGAACCATGGTTTACAAAAGATACTAGAAGTAGAAAAACTAGCAGTAATGGATCTGAAACGAAGGCTCGGGTGAAATGGAATGTTGATGGAGACGAAAATAAAAATTCTTTCACAGTTTTATTAACATTAAGAACAAGTGTAAAACAATTAATGGTCTATTGTTAAATGGAAAGTGGACTTGAGAAGCCAATGAAGTCAAAGTCGCGACTTTTCGGTTTTTCAAAAACAAATTTACGAAGACCAAGATATCGAGACCCAAACTTATAAGACCTTACTTCAAATCCCTTTCCATGATGCAAGCGATCAAACTTGAAGCTCCGTTTAGTTATAAAGAAGTAAAAAATGTAGTATGGGCATGCAGAAGTGAGAAGGCTCATGGACCCGATGGCCTAACCTTTAAATTTATAAAGACTTACTGCGAGACAATCAAATATGATGTCATGCAATTTGTTCTTCACTTTGACAAGTTTGGGACCCTTGCAAGAGGTTGTAATTCAACTTTCATATCTTTGATCCCTAAGATCAAAGATCCCATCTCCCTCTCTCTCTCTCTCTCTCTCTCTCTCTCTCAAATTACCGCCCCATCAACCTTAGGGATGCATATCTAAAATCATCTCAAAAATCCTAGCCATCATAATTAAATCAGTCGTTGGAGATCTTAGCGGGGATGTACAATCAACTTATATGGAAGGCAGAAGTATATTAGATGGTCCACTAATGATAAATAAGTTACTCTCCTGGTCAAAGGTGGTCAAAAAAGATTTTGATGTTTAAAGTAGACTTTGACAAAGCATTTGATTCCATCAACTGGGATTACCTCGACTCGGTACTCTCACAAATAGGCTTCGGCAGTAAATGGAGATAATAGGTGCGCGGTAACCTTAATTCCTCTCGGACTTCAGTGTTAATCAATGGTTCACCAACATGTGAGTTTCAAATATCTAAAGGTGTTCGTCAAGGGGATCCCTTATCCCCTTTCCTCTTTATCATAGCCATGGAAGGCCTTAATGTAGTGCTTGAGGTTGCAAAGTAAAAAGGTATCTTTAAAGGTATCCAAATCCCAAATCATGGTCCCATCCTATCATACATGTTCTATGCGGATGGTGCTTTATTCGTGGGTGAATGGTCTAGATCCAACCTAAAACATTTATCCAATATTTTAAAACGTTTCAATGCATCTTCGGGCCTCAAAGTCAATTTTCACAAATCAAAAGTATTTTGAATTGGTGCTTCTGTTAGGGAGACTGAGAATTGGGCTAGCATTCTTGGATGTGAAGCGGGTTCACTTCCTTTCAATTACCTCAGAGTTCCAGTTGGGACAAATATGAATCTAAACAAAGTTGGAAAACAATCATCAATAAATTCCAATCTAAGTTATCTTCTTAGAAATCAAAGAAACTCTCATTCGGGGGAGCAGTGACATTAATCACTTCGGTGTTGGGGAACCTTCCCATATATTTTTTTTCTCTCTTTTTAAAGCCCCGGTGGCTGTCATGGAAAAGCTTGATCAAATAAGATGGAGATTTCTATGGGGTGGAGATAAAAGCAAAGGGAAAATTCATTGGGTGTCTTGGGACAAAGTCGTCGCTCCCAAATCTGAAGGTGGTCTAGGTGTGGGAACTATTTGTACCTTGAACACTAGTCTGCTAGTAAAATGGTGGTGGCGCTTGAAAACTAAACAATATTCACTTCAGGTCAATGTTATAAAAGGAATTCATAATCTTTGCAACAAGCCTCATGACTATCTCTCAAACCAAAAAAAATAAGAGGAGTATAGAACAACATTGCAGCTTGCAAAAATGAACCCAAAAAATTTGGTTTGGAAACTACGAATATTTTCCAATTACACATTAAATCCGGTGAAAATACAACTTATTGGTACGACAAATGGCTATGTTCGGTTACACTTGGCAAAAAATATCCATCCTTTTTTAGCTGGAATCTAGAAAGAAATGTACAGTGGCTGATAGGATTGTTAATAATCAGTTTGAAGCTCACTGGAAATCAGTGTGGATGAAGACAGGGAATTACATTACATCAATAATCTCATGAATGATTTAGCAACGATACATTTGGCACCGGGAGAAGATCATTAGACTTGTACAATAGACAGAAGCATCCAATTCACAGTGAGCACGCTAAGGAGAAAACTAGAACAATTATTATTCCCCAATTGTGTCTTACCAACTTTTAAATGAAATAAGATATCCCAGATCAAAGTTAATTGTTTCATATGGCGAGCAATACAAAGGAAGATCTCATCTGCAGTGGCACTTAGATGTAAAGGAGTTAACATCGAAAATGACAAATGTGGTGCTTGTGTTAATGGAATAGAATGCTTTGACCACATCCTTATACATTGTTCATTTGCTTGCGAGGTCGGGAAGGTAATATTCACTCGGTGCGGCTTACAACAGGAGTCTTTCACATCAGGTGGAGATTTAATTGTATTTGCAGAAAACTGGGGAAGATGCCAAAGGAAGCGAATGAGATTCATCACCATCTGTCATGGCTTAATCTGGATTATGTCGAAATTTAGAAATGATTGGGTGTTCAATGGAATGTTCCAAAATCTCACTTATGGTGCCGGGGCCATTAAGTCATTCATATTCTTTGGATAAAGTGCACGAGCAAATGAGTTTGTGATTGGGAAAACCGGATCTCTTCTCCATTTCATTTTTAATTTCTATTTCATGTGTCTGTTTCCATGAAAAACTTTTACTTTGTTTTTGTACTCCTGTTACCTTGCTAGTTACTTGCTAGTCGGGGTTCGTTTTAATACAATTTTCCGTTTCCAAAAAATTATATATTCACGATACATTTATTCTTTTATACACATGCATACATCGACCCAAGAAATATACATGTTGCTATCACAATTCTCATGACCCCACAAGTTTTGATGAAGGAATATGGTAATAAGTGTATTGGATTTATTTTATTTAAATAAATACAATATGAGTTATATGATATTTTTATTATTTTGCTTCCCTAAAACACAAATATAAAAGGTTATACTTGGTGTTTATAATTTGCTTATTACAACTTATGAACCATAACACATTTTCCACCCAATAATATGAATTGTTATTTGACGACATACTTTTGTTAAATGTTATTGATATTAAATTTCTATCAAATATTGTATTATAAATGACAAAGGATAAAACATATTTAAAAAATAAAATAAATATCAATAATATGTAATTTTTTTTTTTATCATTTTACACATATAAACATAATTTGCTAAACACTAAAAACAACTTATTATCTTATTATGTTTTGGTACGCATAAGTTAATCTAAATATTTTTTTTATAAAACTTAATTTTATCACTGGATAAATTAAATTAATAAGCACTTTTATTAATTAGAAAAAACAAAACAAAACAACACTCCCTAAATAAACTATAGCTTTTGGTTTTTTCTTGTTTTGAAAAAGTTAAAAAAAAAAATTATGTATTGTTAAAAGATGAATAAATTGTAAAACCAATCCATGTGGTATCCTGAGAAAAATGCACTACGATTTTTTTTTTTTTTCTCATTCGTATGGTCACTCCAATCAAACTTCCATACAAATTTGGTTCCTTGTTATCCCACCAAAAATACATTTGAATATGTTTAGACGACAGTTAACTTGAGTGATTAAATTTGCAATCTTTTGGATACCACAAAGACCAAATATGCACAAAAGTTTCAATTTTAGATTGACTTCAAATAAAATAAAAAGGACTCAAACTATAGTTTAAAAGATATTAGGGACCAATTTTACAATTTATTATTATTTTTTTTTTTAAGATTGAACGATAGAAATGGTGAAATGGATGAAAAATACCCGATCAGATTCCTTGTAAGAATACGATTAAAGTCTACACATCTTTAATACATAAAACTAAAAGCTATCACATATAAAGAAATAAATGTGACGTTGAATATTAAAGCTATCACATATAAAGAAATAAATGTGACTTTAAATATTATAATATTAAAGTAATTAAATACTAAAAACTTGATCCACATTGAGTCTTGAACTCACATAAATGTGGAAATTATGATTCCACACTTTTTCCAAGATGTTGACTTCACGAGTTATTGGTTCATCAAACTTTTTCTTACATATTATCGATTCAAATCCTTTAATGATTACCATTGTAAGTTAACTGAAATTTTTTATTTATAAAAGAATATCCTATATGAAACTATACTAAATTAAATGGATAATAATAAATCAGCAAGTAAGTCATCGAAGTTTGCAACAGAATTTTATATACGACACCCAATTGTAAAAACGTCAAACTATGCTAACCAACTTTGAAATTGACCATATATATCAAAAAGACGAAAATACCCCTTGTTTAATTTTGTTTGGTGATGTTATATCCAAGAAGGAAAATTTTGATAATTTATTTGATCATAAATTATTTACACAACACATACATTTTTATTTATAAGAAAGAAGGGTACATGCATATCTCTTTGTTGATCTTAATTGTCTTAGAAACTAATAGAAAGTTCTTCAATAACAAAAAGGTAAAACACGAGGGGCTTAATTTGTCACATTTGAATAAACATAGGACTTAAATTTGAAATTTTCAGTTGAAAAATAGGCGCTTGTCCTGACGTGTAAATGATCATTCATCTTCTTCCTCTATAGTCTATTTATTCATTTCTCTGTAACTTCATTCAAAAAGTACCCCAAAAAAGATCCGACCCGAATACCTCTCCTTCCTCCCACTTCATAGGAGCTTCCTTCAATCCACTGCAGAGAGAGAGAGAGAGAGAGAGAGAGAGCGTGTGTGTGTGTGTGTTATGTTTATAATCCCAACAACAATTTCAGGTTTTTCTCTCTTTATATACATACATGTGTTTGTTTATGTATACGTATATCTTCACAGAATGCATTGATCGGTTCAGATAATTATGTATTTTCATGTAATAAGTTGAAAAGTTTAATGTTGTAGCTTTAATTCAATGTCTTTTGAGTGCCTTTCGATATGATTCTTTGTTCATTAATCATTAATCATCATTCATCTAACCTTTTCTAATCATCCCTTTTAAATCCAGTTTATCGCTATTTTTAGACAACTTTTATTTGGAGAAATTCATCTATATGTTTGGTTCCATTTGTTTTAATTGTGATGATTTCAAAACCTCAGGTTAAATTTTTCTATAACATTAAACCATAAATCTTGTGAAAGTTCAAATATATATATATATATATATATATATATATATATATATATATATATATATATATATATATATATATATATATATATATATATATATATATATATATATATGCTAATGGCATCAATAGCATAAGATATGTAATTTTGTTTCATTCTAATGACAGCAACTTCTTGTTATTCTCGGAGTATACTCCTAGAAATTCTCTTTCATCATATTGTCATAATAGTACGTTGATTTTTATTAAAAAAAGTCTTGACCTTCTTGAATTCTACAATCCAACTGGATTTTTCTGTTTCTCAAAGGATTATCCTCAGATTTCTTTGAGTTTACAATAATTAATTACTCTTGAATAGTGAAAGATTGGTGCATTCTCCCCAATTTACTTGAAACTAGAAGCTTCACACTTTGTGATCAAATTCTTTTTTGAGTTATTGAGGGATCAAGTAATGATATCGTTGTTGTTTGATTAGGGAAATAAAATGGGTAATTGTGCATCGGCCCAATTTAAAATAGTTAGTTCAAAGAAACCACGACATGTTCGTTCTAGAAAGATCCGGAAGCATGGAAAGCCATGGAAGAAGAAGAAAAGCGAAGCAGGAAACCTTGTTGCTCTTACTGAAATTGTTCACACAACAACCACTTCCACTATCCAAGTCACTCAAAGAGAATGGCATCAAAGTCAAATTGATTCTAATGGTGCTTCATTCTTATACTCCTTTTACTTTTTTTAATTGCTATTACTATTTTTTTATTTCATTTCCCTTAAAGTTTCCACAAAAGGGTTTTTTCTTTCAGCAACCCTCGATCTGACCCACACTGTCTGTTTTGTAAATAAAGTACAAAGTGGCCCGTTAACAGGGCCCGTTAACGTGACCAACATAAGAGCCCAGTCAAAATTGAAACTGTAACTCCTAACAACCTCTGAGCTGGCTCACACTGTCCTGTTTTGAAACTCAAACACTGACATAGAAACACTTTCTTGTAGTGATTTCTCAAGAAGAATCATGGTTTGACTCGGTTAGCAAACTTGAAGAATCAGGTTCGGATGATGACTTTGATAGCATGGATGGAGGTAATGAGCACAAACATTAGACATTATACATTATACATTGTTGTTTAAATGGTACTTAAATGTGTTGTTCTTATTGCATTAGATGAAGAAGTGATTGAATATGAGACATCTTCATGCATCATTGGAAACAATTGTAAGTATGAAAAGTACCTGTGAAGCTATTCGAAAATAGATATAAAAGATGACATTTTTTATCAAGAAAGCCAAATCCAAAATCTTGAAGTCTTGCATAGGTACACAAACTGAGACAAGGACATCAACCGTTATCAGGCTTTCATTAAAGAAAACTTCAATTGATGGAGAAGAATCCAATGAAGCCCGTAAGTGCATTTTTCTCATTTTAAGCAAATAATGTTATTTTTTTGTTTTAAAGCTAATAGTATTTGGTTCTTGTAGAATCTTCTGGAAAGTTCTTTTTTCGCCCCCGAGCAGGACTCTTGATTCCATGTTGTACAGATGAGAAGCCGACACCTGGATGTTGGTCTGCTATTGACCCTTCATGTTTCACTCTTCGAAGTGAATCTTATTTTAAGTATGCCATTGACCTCTCTTTATAATTTTAAAGAAAGATTGTTGTATATAAATTAAATATTAAACTAAAATTTAATTTGCAGAGATAAGAAGAAAATCCAAGCTCCAAGTTATTGCCCTTATACTCCATTTGGTGTTGATCTCTTTGTGTGCCCGAAAAAAGTCAACCACATTGCTCAACACATTGAACTTCCTTCTTTAAAAGGAGATGGCAATTTGCCACCCCTTTTTATTGTTAATATTCAGGTTCTTTTTTTTTTTTTTGCCATTTTCAGTTCTTTTTGGCCATGATTGTTAAGGAGATATGTTAGGGCAAGGGCATAGCATGTGTGTGCCTTGACATGACAAAACAGTTGAACTAGACTAAAATGACATGAAATGACAAGACATTGCAGTGCATAGGTTGAGACTGATACATGATATGATAGTCTAGTTAGATTGATAATTGACATAACATGACAAGACATTGTAGGACATTGGGTGATATTAGTACATGACATGACATTAAGACAATATGGTTTTATGGACTGACACCGATACAGTGAGACAAAAGTTGCACTTTTTAATTCCACCTTTTCGTAGGGACTTGCCCTGGATCTTCGGTCTAGGAAAAAGACATGAATGAGTTTCTCATACTAATAGTCAGAAATAGCCCTAGAAAGTTTAACCAGTCATGTCCCATGTAACAAACGCAACGTTTACAATATTAATTGTGGTGGATAAAATTTCTTATAAATGTTTCATTTGGGTGTTATAGCTCCCTACCTATCCTACACCTATGTTCCTTAGTGATAGTGATGGCGAAGGTTTGAGCCTTGTTTTATATTTCAAACTCTCCGAAACATATGAAAATGATATTTCTCCCCAATTTCAAGGGCTAATCAAGGTACACATTCATGTCTATTTGTGGACTTCTAAATATTATACTTCAAGAAACAATAACTTTTCAAGATTAGACAAAATGGTAGGAAGTTTTCTAATCAATCAAATCGGATTTGCAGAGTTTATGCGACAATGAAATGGAAAAAGTAAAAGGATTTAGGAAAGATTCCCTTATATCTTTTAGAGAAAGATTAAAGATCATTGTTGGTGTGGTAAACCCCGATGATCTTGTTTCAAATAACACCGAAAAGAAGCTTTTGCATGCTTACAATGAAAAACCCGTTCTTTCACGCCCTCAACATGAATTTTATCAGGTACCCATCTTTCAACTTGTCTTTTTTTTTTCAAATAAAGAAATGGTCATTGTTCCTGTCTCAGCAACTGCAGTGTGGAAGTTTCAGTTCCAATGTTCATCGGCCACCGAGCAGGCTCCGGTTGTTGTGGACCTAATTTACATATCATATAATGATTTATAGAAAAATAACCTTTTTGCAGAAAAGTTTTTTTTCCTCTTTCCACTATGATTTATAGCTTTATACCCAATATAGATCAAGGGAATAGCAAATTAAATATTTGATCTTTATAAAAAAATTGCAGGGTCCAAATTACTTTGAAGTTGATCTTGACATTCATCGGTTTAGTTTTATAGCAAGGAAGGGATTAGAAGCGTTCCGTGATCGCTTGAAAAATGGTATATTAAATTTGGGCCTAACAATTCAGGTAAAAGTTTGCATCATTTTCCATAACTGAATTTAACTAATTTCAAGCTATATTTTTTCAAGGGAAATTTGCAATATAAATAGGAATATATATATTGCAAATTTCTAATTAGATCATTGGACTTTGAAAATCGTTATAGATATGTGAAATGGTGACATCAATGTGTCTACTATAAGTTGCAATTTGCCATTTTTTTCAGTTATTGATTTGTAAAAATGATTAAGCATAGTAAAAATCTAAAAGAAATTAATTTATGTTTTTTATTTATTTGAAAAAATAGGCTCAGAAACCAGAGGAATTACCTGAAAAAGTGCTATGCTGTTTGAGATTGAACAAGATTGACTTTGTGAATCATGGTCAAATACCTACTATAATGGCCACCAATGAAGATTGACATTCTATGACTTTTTGACTTTTGTTATTCATTCTTCACCATTGTAAATGAAAACTAAAGATTTATACTCTTAAATCATGAACAAAATACATAGGATGAACGAAATCATGTTTTTTTTGACCAGGTCAAATTCAATAAGTTAGTCGATGATTATGGTAGACTTTTTTTGTATGTTGTTTGTTTGATTACAAACTTGTGGCTCCACTTGGGTGTTAAAAAATCTTATTTTTTAATGTAAAATGATCTATATGATTTTATATGGTATGCGATGGGTTTTATAGCTTTGTTTAAAGTTAGTTCAAAAGTTAACCGTAAAAAGAAAAAACATCATAAATGGTCCCTGTGGTTACCTAAAATCTGAAATTTAGTCCCTGTGGTTTAAAAACCTCATAAATGGTCCCCGTATTTTCAAAACTTTTCACGATTGATCCTTATTGCTACCTCCATTAAGTTTTGTCCGTTAACTGAAGGACATTTACGTCTTTTCACTACCACAAGGACCATTTATGATGTTTTCAAATATTTTTTTTTACAGAAAAAAATGGAATAATATGCAGATGGGTCCTCTCTCTCTCTCTCTCTCTCTCTCTCTCTCTCTCTCTCTCTCTCTCTCTCTCTCTCTCTAAAACCAATGTAATGTAATATAACGAAATTTAAGTTTCTTTTGCTGTCTAACACAAAGTAAACCCAAATCTTTGACTCGGCTTTTTCATCGAATTTGTTTGTTGGTCAATAAATGTTTAGTTGGAAGTTGAACTATCCAAACTATTGGCAAGATAAATCGGTATTATTGTTGCCATTAAAGTTGCTGGTTTCCATGAATCAGTCTCAAGGTTTTCAATGAAATGGAGAAGCATACCAATTAGATACAAATTAAATCAGACTTAGCAAGAAGTTTGGAAGATGATCGTTAGGATTGTTGACAAACTATAGCTCTACCTGTTCATTCTCTACTTTGAAGGAATTATGCAATCGATCATTTGAGTCTTTGATTGCACCACAACCACAAAAAAGAGCTTAACCTCTCATTCTTCTATTTTGGGTTCTAATCAAAAGTTGAGCTCATCGACAACATCACTCATCTGCACTCCTATATACTTGTTTCTTTTGTTTACTAAATTGAATATTTGAAGATAATGATGGATCTAAGACATGTGCATAAAACAGATAAAAGAAGGGAAACGAGTTTTGCATTACATAAGATAAAAGAAGGGAAACGAATCGTGCACAACATATGTTCGATGAAATGCCTGAAAGAAAAATCTCATCCAAATCATACCCTCAAAGATCACCTAATGTACAAAAGATCATGTGATATCTGATCATAACTTAGACTTGAATTCAATCATTGAAATACCCAAAAAAATCAAGAAATCGAGTACATCAAGACCAATTAGTTGGCAGGGGAGATCTATGTCTCATTTTCAAACCAAAAATAGATGAAGATGGTGATAATAATATAGAAAAGACATATAAATACAAACTTGCGTATATGTGTCTCCTGATCATCGACTCAACTCTCCAAATCTGCTCAAATCATCTCAAATTAGCTTAAATCATGATCTAATCTCCTTTCTTTTTCCTCTTCGTCATTTCTTCATCCTCTTCGTCATTTCTTGGAGACGAGGGAAAAAGACAAAGGTGGGTGAGTTGGTTTACTGGAAAGAGAGAGAGAGAGAGAGAGAGAGAGAGAGAGAGGACCATCTGCATATTATTCTCTTTTTTTTAAAAAAAAATAACTGAAAACATCATAAATGGTCCCTGTGGTAGCGAAGACGAAAATCCCCTTCAATTAACGGATAAAATTTAACAGAGTTAGCAATAAGGACAAATCGTCAAAAGTTTTGAAAGCACAAGGACTATTTATGAGGTTTTTAAACCACATGGACTACACTTCAGATTTTGAGTAACCACAAGGATCATTTATGATGTTTTTTCCCGTAAAAAATATAAGTACTTACATTATTTTGTCATATAATGTAAACAAATTACCGTTTTTATCATTTAATTAGAAAGTTATTAATTTTTTGTTACGATTATGTGTAATAAGATGCTAATTGTGAGAAACATGTATTACATGAGTTAGTTTAAAAATAATTAAATATAAATGTCTAAATATTTGAAAATTTTGAATTTATAAGAAAATAAAAAAATAATGAATTATTGTAATGGAAATGTTTTTTATCTTTTAAATTTAAACAAATAATCAACAATAATAAATGAAGATTTATTTTGCCACGTGTCAACTCTCATCAATTTTGACACTTGTCATTTTGTATATTTTTTAAACAAATAATATCCACATGTCAATTGTTAGTTTTTTCAATTTTTATATTAAAAAGCCACATAATACTTCTATATTTATATATGTAAAGTATTAGATGTAATAAATATGATATTAATTATAATTAATAGGTTTCTTCATTCACTATTTCAAAATTTTATTTAAAAAATACTTAATGTATATATTTTAATATTTAGTCTTATGTTTAATCAACCCGTGTAATACATGGGTTTTACATCTAGTTTAAATAAATAAACAAAAGAATCTAATAAGTTTTAATTTTAGGAATTTTGAAATTAAAATTTAAGCCCATTAATAAAATTGATATTCATTTATTATAATTATTATATTAAAACATTATGTATAATTTAATAAAATAGAGAAAAAAAAGTTATAAAATGATATGTGAAAAAAAAAATTAATTCAAAATAACCATAAAATGATATTTGGCAAATTCAATGAGAGTTTGACAAATAGCAAAAAAATAAATATTCATTTATTAAAATATATGCAAGGTTAAATTCTTGATATGATATAAAAGTAAGTTTGTAACATTACAAGCTGAAAAAAAATACAGTATGTTATATATATATATATATATATATATATATATATATATATATATATATATATATATATATATATATATATTAAATGACGAAAACATTTGGAGCTAAACTCCGAATTTATTTCTTATATGTGTCGGTTTACGTAGCTTATAAAAATAAAATACATGTATTTTTTTATATTTCTACAATAATATGCATTATTGTATTATATTTTGCAAACACAAATTTATGGCCCAAATAGACTAGTATCTAGCCTATATATATATATATATATATATATATATATATATATATATATATATATATATATATATATATATATATATATATATAGGGTTAGGTTCATTTGAGACCATTTATATTTTGAGAGACCGTGAGACGCATTTGTTTATTTTTTTTTATTTTTTTTTTATTTTTTTTTATTTTTTTTAGTTAATTCATGTTCCGAAAATAATATTTAAAAAAAGAATTTTTTGATTTTTCCATTTATTTTGCATTTTAAAATTATTTTTAGAATATGTATAGTGTAATATTCTATTTAGAATATTTCACGTATTTTTCAAAAAAAATAGAATTTTTTTTATTTTTTTTAATTTTTTTTTATTTTTTTTAGTTAATTCAAGTTCCGAAAATAATATTTAAAAAAAAGAATTTTTAGATTTTTCCATTTATTTTGCATTTTAAAATTATTTTTTAGAATATGTCAGTGAAATATTCTATTTAGAATATTTCACGTATTTTTCAAAAAAAAACGGATTTTTTTTTTATTTTTTTTATATTTTTTTTAGTTAATTCAAGTTCCGAAAATAACATTTAAAAAAAAAATTTTGGATTTTTCCATTTATTTTGGATTTTAAAATTATTTTTAGATTTGGTCTAACGGTCTCACAAAATTAGAATGGTCTCAAATGAACCTGAACCTATATATATATATATATATATATATATATATATATATATATATATATATATATATATATATATTAAATGACGAAAACATTTGGAGCTAAACTCCGAATTTATTTCTTATATGTGTCGGTTTACGTAGCTTATAAAAATAAAATACATGTATTTTTTTATATTTCTACAATAATATGCATTATTGTATCTAGCCCATAAGCCCAACTTAATTAGTATGTTGCCCATAAGCCCAAAAGAAACCCAATTTTGAATTGGCCTTATTTATTCAAAAGAAAAGATAAAATTATAAAAAATAGTAACCGATATTTTAAAGGAAAAGAACATCCCCAAATGTATTAAATTTACATGTGATTCATAAAGAGGTGCACAAAATACGTTCTAAACCGGTTTAGGTTTTAAAAGAACCGGTTTTCATTAACGCCGGTAATAGAAAATTTTGTTTCAGTTATAATTGGTTCTGCTTATTTGGTTTAAAAATTGGTTCGGTTCATGTTCTTTTTAAGGAAGCTGATCCGTACATAATGTTTTTTTTGTCATCCACAACAAATTTTTATTAATTGACAAATTTACCCTTTTCTTTATTTTATCAAACTTTATATTTTACCCCCTCCAACTAAATTAATATATTTCTTCTATCATGTATATAATTTCTTTCCAAAATTTCGTTTCACTGTTTCATTTATTTTACTACATTAGTATACTTATTAGACGTGATATATGTCTAACTTAAAATTATGCTAGAAACCCTCATCGTAAATTGGTTCACTGTTTTTTTTTCAAATAAAAAAATGTATTATATAATATCTAAAACGATATTTAATAATAGCTTCTAAAATAAAGAGATTATTTATATCAGCAAAAATTTTACCAAACAAATTATCAAACAACCATCCAAAATAAAAAACCAAATAACTATCCAAAAAAAAAAATACGAATTCAAAAAGAACCATCTAAATCAAAGGTATCTAATGGATATACATTTAAATCAATTAAGCTATTTTCATCATCCACTTTATTGCGGCTTTGTGATGACTCTACCAATTCAAATCTTGAAGGATCTCGCGTTGTGGAAGTTATTGCTCTCTTCTTTTTTGATTTTGGAGGTCTTCCTTTTGGTCGTTGAATCACGGGCTCAAAAACAGTGACAAATTAGTTCACAAGTTTTGTAATGTTCTTTCTTATTTAAGGGCCACCTTTGATACGTTGAGCGCAACTCATTAAGCAACTAATCGAATCGATCGATGTCTTCACCATGCAAATCATTTTGTACATTTAACGATAATGTGTCAATCCTCCAATGAGGGTGGATTAAATCCAACGAAAAAGTAGTTTCTTGCCAATATTTTATTTTGTAAGCACATGGAAGACCCATAGTTGTCATAAAGTGACCGGTGCACGGAGTTGTAATACCTAAAAATACTAAATAATTAATAAAAATGGGTAAATAATAAAGGTTAATAAACAATAATAAATGTAATAACAAATATAAATATTACCATCTTTTGCAACATCATATTGCCTATATATCTCCTTCAAGGCAAAGTGAAAAATATGAGAATGAAGCTCTCTAAAAAATGGCATATTGCAATAGTGAGGAACTTGAAGTTTCTCACTTAAGAGTTTCACTTTAATAACATATATCAAACTGAGAATGTTAGGGTACAAAGTTTTCCATGAATGACTTTGTAATGTTTGACTTTTGTAAAACCCACTTGCATGTGGAGTAGTAGCCTTGTGACACATGAGAGATAGAGAGTGAGAGAGAGACATGTAAACACCTCTATAAATAGTGGGTTCATACCACTTGTAGAGGTGTGCTTGAGAGATGTAAAAGTGAGTGTGTAAGTGTGTGTTATTTATGTAGTCTAGATCTAGATCCTTTTTGTAACACCATATACAATCAATACATATCTTGATCACCCAAATCACCATGTTCAATTGTACAAGCTTTAATTCCGCATGTCAAACCATGTTCTTTGTCACTACAATTGGTATCAGAGCGGGTCTTCAAGATCAAGGTGATTTTTGAAGAACGATTCTCGGTTTGGCAACTTTTGTCGCAATTTGGAACAATTTTGGTGAGTCTCTCTCTATGATCTCTCTTAATCTCTTTGAATCGTGCGTTGCGTTCTTGATTTTTGATCGTTTGCCTCATTGGATCAAAACCGTTTCAAACCCCATTAATTGATCCAATTATTGTTGTTTAGATCAAAATTCCAAAAATAAAAATCAAATTTCAAAATTTTTTACTGTTCATATCTTGCATATTTCGAAGGCCCAATCCAAATTAATTCCATTATTCATGTGTAAATATATGCCTAGTGTTCGATCCAATATCTTCAATCAAAAAGTCAATGTATAATTGAATCCGTTTTTAACAAGTGGAGCCCATTGATTCATATAATTCAATCGATCTATGTGTTGTTCGTCAGTTGACTTGTACACCAGCTTTATCTGGTTGTACCATTGTGTATGCTCTTCATCGTTTCTTCTATAACGCATCTGCTTATAATCAATTTCTTTTCATTCTATCAATTTCATTGAATCGTTTAAATAATTGATGATTTGATTCATGTCAAGAAATTTCATGAAATCTAATTTGCTATCGATATTGTTGATTTGATTCAAGTTGACTTTCTGAAGTCAAAATCAATGTTCTTGACAAATCAATATTGATTGAAAAGGAAGATAAATCGGATTTGTATTTGATTTCGAAACCAACATGATGTTTATGTTTGGTAATTCGATTGGAGTTATTGATGGGTTTTAGCCATAAGAACATCCTATGTGCTCATGCAAACCCTAATGCTTGGATCTAGGTTTCTCTATTGTACATGCAATTCATCTAAGACTTTGAACCCTAGTTCTAGCATACAATTAATCATATTAACATGTGAAAGGGTGTTAGATCTTACATTGATTGTTATGTAGCAATAACAATCTCAAATCCTCCTTGTAATGGCTTTAGAAAGCTTAGAGTCACTAGTGTCACTCCTCTAATGGCTCACAAACACCAAGAGCAAGAGGATGAAGAATAAGGAGAGAGGAGGCTGCCCAAAAACGTCCAAAAACCCTATTGGAACTCTTAGCCACGTTTTTGGGGCTTAAGGATACTATATATACATGCAGGCTATTAGGGTTTTCAACTAGGAAACCCTAATCTGACTGCTTAAGCCCTAAGCAGCCCATGGACCCTTTTAGAATATCCCTTGGACGATTTCTAATGGGTTTCCCCATAGAATTCGTACAACCTATTATTCCAAGGTGATCCATAGCCCAAATGCAATTATCTTATAATTACAGTTCCAGTCCCTTAATTTTAATTAATCTCTTTTAGCCACAAAATTAATTATCAATTAATTCTTGACTAATATTAATTAAACAATATGATTTCTCCTTTAATATATTATTCTCAGAATATATTAATAAATCATAATTAATCCTTTCTCTTCATAATTCATCCTATCAAGTTGTTTTGGTGAAGGCAACCCAAAAGGACCATGCACCATCGGGTCAAGTACATACCAAAATAGTTATGGACTTAGACACTAATCCAACAGTCTCCCACTTGGATAAGTCTAATAACTATTCTGCGTAAGACTTCAGATCCTGATCTGCAATCGTAGCTTTCAAAAGCCGCTGTCAACTTTGATCTTATCAGATACGCGTCCTTTAGATAAGGGATAATATATTCCTCCATTAAAGATATCATATAGACTGAGACATGGATTTAAATCATTCTCTATGTCTATGTGTTGTTTCCCGATTTCCGATTTATGACGACTGACAACAGACTACAATTGAACACATCAAATTGGTCTCGGCTTGGCCAAGCACTTAGTGTCATCACTAAATCATAGAGGGGCCCACAGATATCGCTTTCATCCTACCTTGGATAAAAGGAATGGATAAAAATTGATTCAATGCTTGCTTGTACTCACTCACCGAATCACACACAACAATATGTTTTATGACACCAAGTTACTGGTGCGTTTACATATTATCAATGTGTAACCGACTCGCAAGATACAACTCACACATCTCGGTTTCAAGAATATAAGATGTTATCGTCTCACCAATCACTCATGATAAAATCCATGAAGTGATCCAAGTGAGCGTGGGTTTGATCCAATGCTCAAATCATATTCATAAGCACTCATGAACGTTGCGGCAAACATTTGCTTATGTCTAATACACTTTAGACAATCCACACACCAATTCATGACAATCTTCATTCATACCTACTTCCAACATATGAACGACTGTGGTCCGTTCGAATAATTAGATTGTTCAGAACCAATTTAATTATTCAGGAAGTCAAAACATGCAAAGTGAAACACAAGAATAATACTAATCCCATATGGCCCCAAACTCTGGGTATAAATAAAACATTTTATTTAATCACCATATTTGTAACATCCCGAAATATCAAGAGTAGAGTTGAAGGGCTAAAAGAGTAAGTTGTGAAAGAGTGACTCGGCGAGTCCATGGATGGACTCGGCGAGTAGAGTCGCGACTGGGTCGCGTGCTAAGTAGCCGACTCGGCGAGTTAGTGAGGAGGACTCGGCGAGTAGGCGCTGATTGGAGAAAACCCTAATTCTCGGGGTTGAGCCCTATATAAAGAACATTATGTTTTCCTCCCAGCCTCCTTATCACCCCTTGAGCCCCAGAAAACCCTAAATCACGGAGAAGCACCATTGTTGAGTGGATCGGAGCTTGGAGAAGTAATTATTGAAGGAATTTTGGGAGATTGAAGGCTTGGAGCAAGGGGCTTTGCTTGGATTCGAATTACATTGCAGTTGGGGCATCTCTTGGAGGTAATATCTCGTTCTTGGGCTGTTATTATGTGTTTCTTCATTTTGGGGTTTGTGGGAACTTGTCTATGGATGTAATGGGAAGTCTAGAGGTTAGATTTGAGGCTGCTACCTCAGATCTGGAAGGGAGAAGAATCAGAGAGCATGAAAGTCCCTGTGTTGGAGTGTTTAGTGAAGCTTTCATGTCCCAAACCCTAGCCCAATGTG
Source organism: Lactuca serriola (assembly GCF_051521515.1). NCBI lineage: Eukaryota > Viridiplantae > Streptophyta > Magnoliopsida > Asterales > Asteraceae > Lactuca > Lactuca serriola. Next base: position 164,050,688 of record NC_136410.1, on the reverse strand, counting down.
CAAATGGCCTAGATCTCTTTGGATTCACGTAAAGTTTGCCACTTTACGTGATGGATGAGTGGTAGGAGGCTAGATCTATGTTTTGGAGCAATTGCATGGCCTGGAATGCTTCTGAATGGATTCAGACCGGTGGTACTCGGCGAGTCACATGGGTGTACTCGGCGAGTTGGATGAAGATGGCCTGGAACTCAACGAGTTGTATGAACAACTCCGCGAGTAGGTTGATGATAGTCTTGGACTCGGCGAGTCTATTCTTGGACTCGGCGAGTCTTGTCGAAGAGTCCCGATATTCCCTGGTTGAGTCGAGAATCGGTGAGTCAAGGGATGACTCGGAGTTGTGTGCGAGTGGACTCGGAGTTGTTGGACTCGGCGATTCTCGGAGTGACTCGGCGAGTTAGGTCGCGGATTGAGTGAAGTTCTGATTATAGAAACTCGGCGAGTCATAGAGTTGACTCGGCGAGTAGGGTCAGTCAGGGGTTGACTTTGACTGAGGACTTTGATTTTGACCAAGGGTTGACCGTTGACTTTTAGGGTTTGGTCAGCGATGTGGCCTTTGGGCCAAGAGAGGGGTAAAATAGTCTTTTACCCTTAAGAGGGTGCATTGAGAGGATTGATTCTAGTCTCGAGAGTTATAGTCATGAGAGTTTTGCCTTACGTGTTAGGCGGTGGCGAGTTCGAGATCCGAGTATGGAGATATCTGCTTTCTGTTTGCCATGTGATTCTTGTCACTATACTTTACCTTGAGTAGGTAACCAGAGTTATGTGACAGAGTATTTGTATGCTATGTATGTTATGTGTTGTACCGCATTATTTCTATGTGATTTATGTTGTGCATGTTTGCAGAGTTGGAACCGAAGGGTTCCTAGAGTTAGAACCGGAAGGTTCACAGAGTTAGAACCTGAGGGTTCACAGAGTTTGGGTGCACGGACCCATAGAGTTATAGCCTCGAGTGGCTTATATGTGTTATGTGTGTGGTATTTTGGGGAACTCACTAAGCTTCGTGCTTACAGTGTTTTGTGTTATGTTGTTTTCAGGTTTCTTTCAGTATCACGGTACGGAACCGGCTTGATTGTACACACCAGAGCAAGAGTCATATTTTGGAGGATCCTGGTTTTCTATGCAAGTGAAAATGGAGCTATGTTTTGTAATTCGATTATGAATGAGATTTTAAACAAGTGTTCTAAGAATAAAATGATTATTTAAAATGAAAATTTTGTCTTGAAATTTACGGTGTTACAAGTTGGTATCAGAGCCTTGGTTTGAGGGATTCGGATGCGCCTTCGGGTAATTCTGGACTCAAACTGAGGAAGTAAGAAAAGTTTTCAAAGAAATAATTTTCTAAAGCGAATAAGAGTTCAAAGAGAAAACGAGAAAAAGCAGTGTGTACAATCAGCCAGAGCCCGAACGGTGATTTCCCAAAATACCCTTACTTTTGTGTTATGAGATATTTATGATGCACTTTATGAGATATTATTGCATGCTAGAGACAGGCTAGGTATTCCATATATTAGGACTAGAGTGACCTGATTTGTGATGCCTTAGCCTAGGAATTGTTGTGATATGCGTCGTGCTTTTGAGTATGTGATGAGTGAGAATATTTGATTGGAATCCTTTAAGGGATTTGAGTAGAGGAGTAATCTAGGGAAGATACCTAGATGAGTACTGTGGTACTTGGAGAAAGAATAGTTAGAGCCCGCGAGGGGAAGAGTTGCAGAGTTCGATGGTACTTCCGAGGATGAGCAGAGCAAGCGGAGTTATCACCCAGAGTGAGTCATATATATTCTTCGATGCTCGAATGCTGCTTGCTTCGTGCTTTATGGAACTCTCGATGATGGGAGTCAGCTACCAAGCGAATATGACGATATTCAGGAGGTAGATGGCTGGCATCATTAGGAGCTCTTCAGCAGCTGATGGCAGAGAAGTGTGGGAATCTGAGAAGAGCCTAGGGAGTAACCTTAGCCAGATGAGTGCACTGGCAGGGTAGAGAATTTCGCTGGGGAGCGAGCGCGCGATGGAATTGGTGAACAAGAAGGTCGAGCAGCTACTTAGGAGCTCCGGGATAGTCCGTGTGGAAAGTATGGGTAGATGTGGCAGGTAGTATGGGCCCGTACTACTGAAAACAGAGGACCCATACTTGATACAGGGAGTATTCTAAAGATTCTAATGAGCAGTTTGAGGAGTGATGTTATGGTTCGAGTACCATACATTGGAGCGGATTGAGGAGTGATGTTATGGTTGAGTACCATACATCGGAGCAGATTGAGGAGTGATGATATGGTTGAGTACCATACATCGGAGCAGATGGAGGAGTGATGCTATGGTTCAGGTACCATACACCGGAGCATATTGAGAAGAGATGTCATGGGATGAGTACCATGGTTCGTAGTGAATGATGCTTTTGATTCTCTGGTTATCCGGTCACGATTGATGAGGTAGAGATTGGACGCTATGGGTTTTAGGCCTGTAGGCCATGATTGAGTTTGGAGAGGCGTCCCTCGAGAGGGAAGTCGAGAGCCTATCAGAGTATTTTGGTAAGGAGTTAGAGGGAGAGGAGAATTTCGGTCTGAGTTGAGCAATCAGTCGATAGAGGAGAGGTCACCTTCTATGTGAGTGGTGTTATTTATGTTCGTGTGCGGAACATGAAAGGCTTGATGTTTTAGTTTTGGGTTTGGAGGTAAACCCTGCAGGTCGTTATTGATGATGATTTCTTCCAAAGTATCAGGTAGCATGTGTGCCGCGAGGCAGTGATTTGTCATGAGCAGATAGTTAGTTGGGACTGAGATACTCGAGGACCACACTACACCTATTTGAGTATAGTAGAATGTATTATAGTGGTATCAGTGGGGAGTTCAGTCGAGTTTAGCAGTGCAGAGAGTTTTCTATCTATGTTGGGTGTTGAATATGGGAGTGGGTCCCTGTTCTTGGGATGATCCCGGTGTTGGAGCGATGTTTGATGAGTTGAGGTAAGGGGTACGATGATTTTGCGGTTCGATCTATGAGCCATGGATGTTATTGAGCAGTTGAGTTGTTTGGTACTTGATTGGTACGATATTTGGAACGACTAGAGGCAGTCGTGGCGAGAAGTTCTTGAGGAGTTCATTTGAGGATCAGAGTTATGAGATCGATTAATTTCCTTAAAAGGGATTATCGGGTGTTGCGTAGCACTTTCCAGGGGCAGGTGCGTTATTGCTGGTGGAAATAGTTTGTGAGGTTGTTGATGTGTCAGATAGTGATGGTTTGAACCCTAAGTGGGGGAGAACCGGGTGGTTTATTGAGAGAACCAGAGATTGGTGCAAGAGCGGTTAGGGGTTGGATGCAGAACCTGCGGCTTGAATTCATGAGATCAGGGTCATGGGTGATTAAGGAAGGTGCAGGGCGAGATAATGCATGTGATATATGTCTAAGAGAAGGATGGGTGTCTCCACGACGGGTGGTCAATGATCAGGAATCTGATGGTGGTCAGAGTCGTCTCGAGTGGAAGGCTCGTAATGATGGTATGGGCAATTGAGAACTTCTGGGTTTAGATATGGGTAGCCGATTATCGAGTAGCCAATTCCTGGGCTAGGATGTGTATTTTTGCTTGAATTTTGAGCGGTAGTGGAAAGGGTTTCGGAGGATCATCAGTGTGTTCTGAAGGGTTAGCGCCTTCCTTGTATTCCAGTTGAGTGTTTGGATGCACTGAAGTTGCGCATCGTGTGATATCAGAAATTATTATGGGATTCAGAGGAAATGTATTGTCGTGAGTGTATGGTATTGGGAGTAAGGGAATCAGTGGTTGTGGCAGGATCTTGTGATGTTCTGTTGGGATATTCCGAGGTATCCGGGTATGATACCTTTATTTCGGAGTTACTCGTAAATCTTGAGTTGAAACGATTTGTGGTGTATCAGGTATCTACGGATCTAGTGGGAGCCCTTCGAGTATGGGCATCCAGGGAGATTATTAAGAGAATGGAACTTCGCAAGGGTGGGCATTTTGATATGTCGATTGCTTCCAGAGTCTGGAATGTGTATTCGAGTCGAGTATGGGTAGCTGCCTGTGATAGTCTGCGGAGCATGAGCTAGTGGAGTTAGAGGGTGTTGTGATACTGCGGGGAGCCGTAGTACTCACTAGTCAGAGAGTGTTGTGATACTGCAGGGAGCCATAGTACTCACTAGTCAGAGGGTGTTGTGATACTGCGGGGAGTCGTAGTACTTACTAGTCAGAGGGTGTTGTGATACTGCGGGGAGCCGTAGTACTCACTAGTCAGAGAGTGTTGTGATACTGCGGGGAGTCGTAGTACTCACTAGTCAGAGGGTGTTGTGATACTGCGGGGAGCCGTAGTACTCACTAGTCAGAGGGTGTTGTGATACTGCGGGGAGCCGTAGTACTCACTAGTCAGAGGGTGTTGTGATACTGTGGGGAGCCGTAGTACTCACTAGTCAGAGGGTGTTGTGATACTGCGGGGAGCCGTAGTACTCACTAGTTAGAGGGTGTTGTGATACTGCGGGGAGCCGTAGTACTCACTAGATGGCAAGAGAATGTGATGATGGAATGATCTCCAATCAGTGTATGATGTGGAAGAGTTTTGGGCTTGAGTATCCCTAGTATTGAGTTCTGGAGCCTGGGTGTTGAACCGGGGGCGAGACTGGGGTCACCGTCTCTATCGGGAGATGCGGTGAGATGCGCAAGGGATATGCGCACCAGAAACCAGAGATCAGAGTTGAGGCAATCCTCGGTTGGATTGTATTTTCTCGCATGAGGAAAAGAGAATTTTGTGACTTGCGCGTCCCTGGGCCGGGATAGTGGTCACGGGGAGGAAGTTAGTGGGTTATTTGGATCATGATATGGGTGACCTTTGGAGGCTCAGCTGTGGAGTCAAAAGCTGACCTGGTGCTCAGTCTCGAAGAGAGATATGAGACATGAGCTAGAGCTTATCATGATGATGTCTGAGGACACTTCAGAGCGAACGAGCGATTCAGACGCTCGAAGACATGCTTCGGGCATGTGTATTAGATCTCGGAGGGAGTTGCGGCACGTATTTATCTTTGGTTGAGTTATCCTATATCAACAGCCATCATTAGTGCATTTGTATGCCACCCTTTGAGCTGTTGTATGGGAGGAGGTGTCGGACTCTCATTTGTTGGGGAGAGGTAGCGCATGCACCCGAGGGCCCTTGCGAGCAGATCCAGAGCATGTGTGATACATGGAGTAGTGGCAAGGTTGGCTAGTGGTTTCCTTGGGTAAGGGAAGAGAAAGGTATGTAACTCCCGGGGGGGAGTGTTGGTTCACGGAAGTGAAAGTAGTAGTGAGAGTGGATGATTTGGAGTATGGTGGTTGAACACTGTGTCTGTGACAGTGGTATGGAATGACATCATGTTAGGATGTCTGCTGAGGACGCGGAAGGGTTCCGCAGGAATAGGGCCAAGAGTCTCAGGATGAATGCAGGGAGGGAGTCGGGGACTCCCAGCTTGATTCTGATCAGGGTATTGGATATGTACTAGTGGTTCATCCTGGGGGGGATGTTGGAGGATATCATCAGTGCATCGGGTTTTTCCCAACCCGAGGGTACTGGGCAAGTTCAGCATGCGTATGTGATTGCAGGAGGAGAACTCGTGGGAGTTGCTCTGAGATTGAAGAGTGGGTCTTTCTGTCAGCACGTAATGGATGAAGTGGGATTCGGATCAGGGATCCGATGGTTCATGGCTTTCTAGCCCTTAAGGGTCGAGCTAATTGTTGAGATTTGGAGCAATGATACATCTCGGGTAATTCTTGATTGTTGAGTGTGATTATCAGAGGGTACAGCCGGTGCCCAGTTTGAGACGGTGGTCAGGACACCGCAAGGAAAGAGGAAGTGAGTTCGAGTTCGATGGTTATGCTTTGAGGAACTTGGTCCAGTTAGGGCCAGGTGGCGCGTCGTGGGAGTATTTTGGAGTTGAGTTGCCATAGGCTTCAAGGACGAAGCCTAATTTAAGTGGGGGAGAATTGTAACATCCCAAAATATCAAGAGTAGAGTTGAAGGGCTAAAAGAGTAAGTTGTGAAAGAGTGACTCGGCGAGTCCATGGATGGACTCGGCGAGTAGAGTCGCGACTGGGTCGCGTGCTAAGTAGCCGACTCGGCGAGTCAGTGAGGAGGACTCGGCGAGTAGGCGCTGATTGGAGAAAACCCTAATTCTCGGGGTTGAGCCCTATATAAAGAACATTATGTTTTCCTCCCAGCCTCCTTATCACCCCTTGAGCCCCAGAAAACCCTAAATCACGGAGAAGCACCATTGTTGAGTGGATCGGAGCTTGGAGAAGTAATTATTGAAGGAATTTTGGGAGATTGAAGGCTTGGAGCAAGGGGCTTTGCTTGGATTCGAATTACATTGCAGTTGGGGCATCTCTTGGAGGTAATATCTCGTTCTTGGGCTGTTATTATGTGTTTCTTCATTTTGGGGTTTGTGGGAACTTGTCTATGGATGTAATGGGAAGTCTAGAGGTTAGATCTGAGGCTGCTACCTCAGATCTGGAAGGGAGAAGAATCAGAGAGCATGAAAGTCCCTGTGTTGGAGTGTTTAGTGAAGCTTTCATGTCCCAAACCCTAGCCCAATGTGCAAATGGCCTAGATCTCTTTGGATTCACGTAAAGTTTGCCACTTTACGTGATGGATGAGTGGTAGGAGGCTAGATCTATGTTTTGGAGCAATTGCATGGCCTGGAATGCTTCTGAATGGATTCAGACCGGTGGTACTCGGCGAGTCACATGGGTGTACTCGGCGAGTTGGATGAAGATGGCCTGGAACTCAGCGAGTTGTATGAACAACTCCACGAGTAGGTTGATGATAGTCTTGGACTCGGCGAGTCTGTTCTTGGACTCGGCGAGTCTTGTCGAAGAGTCCCGATATTCCCTGGTTGAGTCGAGAATCAGTGAGTCAAGGGATGACTCGGTGAGTTGTGTGCGAGTGGACTCAGAGTTGTTAGACTCGGCGAGTCTCGGAGTGACTCGGCGAGTTAGGTCGCGGATTGAGTGAAGCTCTGATTATAGAAACTCGGCGAGTCATAGATTTGACTCGGCGAGTAGGGTCAGTCAGGGGTTGACTTTGACTGAGGACTTTGATTTTGACCAAGGGTTGACTGTTGACTTTTAGGGTTTGGTCAGCGATGTGGCCTTTGGGCCAAGAGAGGGGTAAAATAGTCTTTTACCCTTAAGAGGGTGCATTGAGAGGATTGATTCTAGTCTCGAGAGTTATAGTCATGAGAGTTTTGCCTTACGTGTTAGGCGGTGGCGAGTTCGAGATCCGAGTATGGAGATATCTGCTTTCTGCTTGCCATGTGATTCTTGTCACTATACTTTACCTTGAGTAGGTAACCAGAGTTATGTGACAGAGTATTTGTATGCTATGTATGTTATGTGTTGTACTGCATTATTTCTATGTGATTTATGTTGTGCATGTTTGCAGAGTTGGAACCGAAGGGTTCCTAGAGTTAGAACCGGAAGGTTCACAGAGTTAGAACCTGAGGGTTCACAGAGTTTGGGTGCACGGACCCATAGAGTTATAGCCTCGAGTGGCTTATATGTGTTATGTGTGTGGTATTTTGGGGAACTCACTAAGCTTCGTGCTTACAGTGTTTTGTGTTATGTTGTTTTCAGGTTTCTTTCAGTATCACGGTACGGAACCGGCTTGATTGTACACACCAGAGCAAGAGTCATATTTTGGAGGATCCTGGTTTTCTATGCAAGTGAAAATGGAGCTATGTTTTGTAATTCGATTATGAATGAGATTTTAAACAAGTGTTCTAAGAATAAAATGATTATTTAAAATGAAAATTTTGTCTTGAAATTTACGGTGTTACGATATTGATTACTCATTATTTGTTGTTTCAGGTAATCGACTTCTTACTTGAATTATTACTACATTTGTCCTATGCTCTCAGCATGCACACAATGTTTACCTACGGTCCTTACTTTGTGAAATAGATCAAATGAACACATTTCCAATCATACTCATTTCACAACTCCCAATCCTTATCATAAGTATAAGAATATCAAATTCTTGTTACTTATGCTAGATTCTAACATTTTATGCAATGATTCTTTCGTAAAGTCATAGCTCAAAATCATCAAGACTTGGGTAATCTCTATCAGAAACAATTCTATAGATATGATGTCTCTTACTCAAAGTACATTCCTTTGAACATCCTTCTTGCATAATAGTTTCTAATCTAGATATAGATTCTCAATATCCAACTCCCAATATGGAAACTTTTCCATATTTGCCATATGACAACTCATTCTTAATAGAATCTTATCTATTCATAATAATGTCGATATGGTCCATCCAATACAATACTTCCAACTACTCACAAGCGACCAATCCTTAGCGAACTTTGGATCGTCCTTTGATAGTTGTTTAATTATTTTAGTCAAAACCGATTCTTGTCCTTTTTCCTTCAAAATGCGCTAGACATTTGGAAAATTTTAGAATGGTCAAATATTATAGAATTTGCAATCGATCCTATACCTGAAGCGTATGGGACACGATGCATAATGTCTTACATAAGGATCATATACTTTATCAATCTTCTACCATAATATTTTATGTGCCACGTTTTCACAATTCGAACTATGCCATAATCATAATCGAAATTTGAGAACACACTATGTATCCTTGACTAAATTTATTAACATTCCACAACCTAAGCTTTTAGATTTGAAATGAAGCATAATATTCTCTCCCTTAATTATAGCAAAACAACTATTTAACCCTTACGACTTTGCAAAGTATAACTCTTGTTTTCTATAATTAATATTGCTAACTTGCAATACTTGCCTTAATAATCATACAAGCACAACATTTACGCTCCCACTATCATGATGATTATTATCATATAAGCATAACACTTATGCTCCCACTAGCTTTGACATTATTCAGAAAACAGCTTAACTTCCAGAAAAACAATACTTATTGAATTTCTTAAGTTCATATTTCTAATACCTAATGCTTTGATAATCTTTTATCAAAGCTTCTCAACCTTATACACCTTTGCCTTAGATGGCTCATATGTGTGTCTTAAACAATTCAGACTAATTGCCAAATCTCACAATTCGAATTATGGAAAGGGATACCGTAACCATAATCAAATTCGAGAATACAATTTTCACAATCATTATCTTCTTAAAATCTCTCTTGGTGAAAGCATTTCCTCAAAGTCATCTTCATGAAGGAGGGAATCTTATGACATTTAGATTTTAATGGTGTATTTGTTCCTATCCATGCGAATTTGTCCAAAACCAAAGTTTGCGACAAACCCAAACTCATATGGACCGAACCTTCTCAATCTTGATTTCTTGCCTTATGGTAACACGGCTGCCCACCATGTCTTCCAAGTAGTTAAGAAGCTCACCCTTTCCTATCAATGTACTTTTCATTGATCAAAGTGCTTGCCTTTTTATGCGTTCAAATGAGAACTCATAAAACTCACATGCATAATTAACTCAATTGGAACCGCACAGAAACAAGATAGTGTCAACACGATAGGTTGTAAACCTCAACTCGTGTGCTAGTGATGATCGATAAGGTTATTCTTGATTACTTCTTGAAACTTTTCGAGACCATTAAGACTCCCACTGACTCCTTGACATATAAGATTCTCTTGTCAATAAACATTTCTCGACAAACAAATATTCAAGAGTTAGTGTACTTTTATCAAGACAAAACACTTCACAAAATTGGTCCTAGTTGGTCTTTGTCTTATCCACGACAACTTTCCACATTTGATGAATGTTATAAACCTTCTTAATACTTGTCACTCAATGTCACAATCTTAACTCTAAGACTTGTTTTGGAACGAAGTATGATTGACTTTTTGATTTAACCATTTCATCAATTCTTGATTCCTCTTTTTAGACATACAATTGCACTAAGACTTCCTTAGAGGATCAATTGAGATATGGTTCTTAATCATTAAGACCTATCATAAAACATAATAAAAGGTACTCTCCCTTCTTCTTAGAATAGAGAAACTTTTATCTTTCTGCCTACTTGATTCTTCTTATTCGTTCTGCTATTGATTTAACCTCTTTCAATCAACTCGGAATTACACTTAATCTTATAAGTATAATCATATATACTAAGCCTTTAGTAAATCATGACGAATATCTTTGTCATTCTTGTGGTGGACTTGATCAACACACAACCTTGTGTACTTGATCTCCTAGTCCTTCACTTGACACTTTGTCAACAAATTAGTCTAATTTCCAAATATGAAATTTCTCATTCATCATGCAATACTTGTTGTATGATTCCAAGTTTCTATCCAATTGAAACTTGGGCGATGAGAAACTTTCCCTATTTGGTAAATTCTTGACCTTTCCACAAATAACATAATTAAGAATCAAATCCATTATTGCTAATAATAGAAACTTACAAACATCAATTTTTCATACACGCCATTGCAAGGATAAATAAATAATATAAAAATCAAAATTTATTTTATTACGGAAAAATTTGTCCTTACAATGCAATTCAATTGAAAAACTATGTTAATACATATTTCTTAGCAATCTTATTCTAACTCCAACTAGTAATTCAAGATTCTAATCTTCAAGTAATGCGATCGAAATCCATTTATTCACGATTAGATTACGCTCACTTCTTCCCTTAAGCTTCCTCTCTTTTCTTCGATCCTACAAGACATCAAAATGTAATCTTATCACATCATGTATTAAGAATCTAGAATAGGAACTTAAAAGAGTTAGTTAATGGATTTTACCTAAAGCAGAGCCATACGTTTTGACTCTCCCATCTCTTAGATCTCTTAGGTGAATAGGGCAGCTTCGTCTCCAATGTCCCTTCTCTTGGAAATAAAAGCAAATTGACTCTTTTGGAACAGCACACAGAACTACTTCTGACCTTGCCTTTCTCTTATGATCAAACTTTTCAATCATGGAATGCCTTTCGTTGCCATTACCTATATCCATAGAGGTCTGGAAGGAAGATCCACCAATCAACTTTGCTTTTCCAGTGCGCCAAATCATTGCTGATTCAGCAACAATAAGCATATAGGCGAGATCGATGAGGGTTATGTCGTGGTTCATCATATAGTACTCTCTTACGAACTCACTATATGAGTCAGGAAGTGACTGAAGAACCTAGTCAACAGCCAACTCCTCACAGACAACAGATCCCAACATTCTTAATCTATCAATGTGTGACTTCATCTCTAGGATGTGTACACACACTGACTTTCCTTCTTCATGTTTACTTGCCAAAAGGGCTTGAGTGAGTTTGAACTTTTCAATCTTTTGAACTTGTGGGTTAGGGAGAAAAACAGGAGGAGGTGGAGGAAGTGAAACATGATCTCGTGTTCCTCGATCGAATCGTGGAATATCATCTTCATGTGAAAAGCTTGTTCCACAGGATTTGGGAAGACCATAGTTGTCATACTTTGACATCTACAAAACGGGAGAAAAATTAAATTCAAGTTAGTTGATTGATTGAGTCCTTAATAAATCACCCAAATGAGATATTAAGGCTAGGACCCAACACAATACTCTACAACTTAGAAAAGGGATGTCGTAATCTAGTTGCAGAATATTTGATTGTAAGTGAATGACGATTCACTAATTTCCACCATGAAAAACGAAAAAGAAATTTAAGTTTTAAATCTATTGAAAATTCCTAGATCTTTTGAGATTCATTGAACTTTTCAATGGCATGTTTAAATCTCGATATGCCTCTCTAGTTTGTGACTGGGATACCGAGGATCACAAAGCGGGTGTGAATAACCATGCAAACATACATGGTGCCCCCACATGTTACAGTCATCTATTCGATGTGTCGGTTAACCACACACGCTCCACCGAACTATGAAAAACATTGAGTCACCCTTTCCTACCTTTTCTTAGAACCATTTAGTGTGCCGGTTAACAACACACGCTCCACTAACGTCTTCGCAAGGGCACAAAGTGTAATTTCATGGAATTGCATCAATTCACTTTTGCCTAAAGTAACTAAGATTGGGAATTTGTTAAAGCATTTAGTTACTTTTGTACTTCATTATACTTATAATGGAAGGTTTCTGTCCTATTCTACCTGTTCGGCTAACGACCCTCCACTAGTCAAGAGTGCGGTGGGTAAGAGTGGATACCCATTCAATCGTCATTTTATAGGCAATTTCCTTAAACACCCCTTATAGACCAGCTTCGTGAATGAGGCCTACTAACGGTAAGACTGACTTTTACTCATACATATATATTAGACTTTTAATGTTATATATAGTATAGGGTGTATTTTATAATTTTAAAATACTAGGTGTTCAAATTTAATAATTATATTTTTAATTTAATTAAATTGTAAACCAAAACTTTTATGGATTTATTAAATATCTCTTAATTATACACTTTAATTAATTAATAAAACCATAAGGGTGTGAATTGAACTTTTCAAAAACAATACTAGAGTTTTAGAATTTAACATTTCTAAATTAAATTTTTAATCAAATTTTAAATTCCAAAACTTGACGGCAAGTTTTGAAACATTTCAAAACATTAGGGTTTCAACTATTTAAATTTCAAAACAAAACCTCTAAGTTCAAATTTAAACCATAAAACTTGCATGGGCACAAATGAAACTTTTTCACAACACAAGGATCAAATAAGAAATAATAGAAATTAAACAATTAATTTTGTCATTATTTATATTTGACCTAATTTATATTTCTTGCAAGATAAGTTACCCAATTAATACAAATAATCAATCTTTAATCATATAAGGAAGTTATTATCTAATCAGTTGGTAATTATCTCTTGTTTAATCAAGGATATACTCAAATATAAGATAAAATCCAAATATTAAAGACCCAAAACAGTTAAGGCAAGTATCCTCAAGCAAAACAGCAAGAAATCCCGAAATCTGCTTTTATTGACGCTCGAACTCGCCGAGTTCCTCTATGGACTCGCCGAGTTCATCAGTCAGGGAGCCAAAAAATCGATTTTTGAAGCTTGAACAAATAACCAAGGCATCAATACAATAGAAACCAATCAAGGCTCTGATACCACTGATGGGTTTTAGCCATAAGAACATCCTATGTGCTCATGCAAACCCTAATGCTTGGATCTAGGTTTCTCTATTGTACATGCAATTCATCTAAGACTTTGAACCCTAGTTCTAGCATACAATTAATCATATTAACATGTGAAAGGGTGTTAGATCTTACATTGATTGTTATGTAGCAATAACAATCTCAAATCCTCCTTGTAATGGCTTTAGAAAGCTTAGAGTCATTAGTGTCACTCCTCTAATGGCTCACAAACACCAAGAGCAAGAGGATGAAGAATAAGGAGAGAGGAGGCTGCCCAAAAACGTCCAAAAACCCTATTGGAACTCTTAGCCACGTTTTTGGGGCTTAAGGGTACTATATATACATGCAGGCTATTAGGGTTTTCAACTAGGAAACCCTAACCTGACTGCTTAAGCCCTAAGCAGCCCATGGACCCTTTTAGAATATCCCTTGGACGATTTCTAATGGGTTTCCCCATAGAATTCGTACAACCTATTATTCCAAGGTGATCCATAGCCCAAATGCAATTATCTTATAATTACAGTTCCAGTCCCTTAATTTTAATTAATCTCTTTTAGCCACAAAATTAATTATCAATTAATTCTTGACTAATATTAATTAAACAATATGATTTCTCCTTTAATATATTATTCTCAGAATATATTAATAAATCATAATTAATCCTTTCTCTTTATAATTCATCCTATCAAGTTGCTTTGGTGAAGGCAACCCAAAAGGACCATGCACCATCGGGTCAAGTACATACCAAAATAGTTATGGACTTAGACACTAATCCAACAGTTATAAGTTCGATATTTGATATTGACTTGGATATGCTGAGTCATTCAATAGATTGATATCGATCATCAAAAAGCGAAGGCTGGAATTGCACTTTTGATTTCAAAGCGAATAGTTGTTGATTATTGATATTAAATGATTTTGGTGATCAATTTTGGGTTGGTAAATGAAAAACAAAGAATCGATGGTCGATATTTGTGACTTTGATTGATGATTTTGGAGTTGCGAATCAAAGTTCAGGAACGAACTTGGAAGGCTGATGAAATCAATTGCGAAAGTTTGAGTCTGGGTTTGTTGTTTTGTGATCGATTGTCAAGGATAGATGTTTGAAGAAATTGATGATTTTGAAATCGATGTATAATCGAATAGCTGAGAGTTTGTTAACAAAGGATTGTAAGCTAATTTCGCAAGCTTGGATTCGATGGATCTGTGATAGTTTTGGAATGAACTGGAAAGATTTTGGAATCTTTGATGTCGATTTTGCGAAAATATAAAAATCGAGTTCGCATAGATGGATCGATTCTGATGTTCACTTCGATTCGCATATGAAATTTTGTGGTTCGCATCTGGGTTTCCAACATCACTTCGCATTTGGTTATAGAAAGCAAAATTGAGTTCGCATTAGGGTCTCAATATCAATTTCGCATATTTGGTTAAATTGGGTTAAGATGCGAAGTCTTCTTATCCATAATTCGCATTCATGTTTCACATGCAAAGAATCTAAGATGCGAAGTATTTCACAGTATAACGTGAATTGGGGAAGAAAACAAATAGGTTCGAATTTGGCCCCTTATATTTTCACGAAATGACACAATTGGTCCAACTTCGCAAATGGGATCATAAAATGTCAAAAATGCAGAATTTTCATTTCGTATCCCTGCAGTCTTCGCAAGATGGCAAATTTTACCCAGTTTCGTATTTGGGGTAAAAATTTTGAGAAATGGGAATATTTTCAAATCTGGTCCCTGCAGTTTGTGTGAATTTACACATTCTACCCAGTTTCGCAAATGGGGGTGTGTTTCGCATATTTGACTGTTTTTGGCGCAACGGGTCACTGCAGAATTTTGAAATTGACAATTTCTACCTATTTTTGAGAAATTTTGTCAAAGGCAATCCGTGAACAACAATAAAAATTGATTTTTTTTGGATTTTCCGGATTGAAGCACAAAGTTTATGCCACATGTTAAGGGGGAGTTTTGACATGAAAAATTCCGAATAGAGCACGTTCTTTTTCCTTTGGAGTTTTATAATCAAATTTTGATTATAAAAAGGGGAGAAGTTTTATATGGAAATTCGAACTTGAATTTTTCATATTATGCAGATTTGAAGACCGAAGTGATCTTGAAGTTTTGAAGCCACGAGATGATGCAATTGGAAGTTCGGAAGTGATGTATTCGAAATGGGTTTGGAATTATTGAAGTTTTTTGGGGTGTGTTTTTATGCGCAACTTTGGGGTGATTATTTGAAGTTAATCATTCGTTGCTGCTCGGATTGTATGGTCTCACATCCTAGAGCCCAAATTGAAGACTCGTGGAAGAATTGAAGATTGAAGTTCGTTTCGACATGTGTCACCTTTAAGGCTCGAACCGTGTAGTGCTTGATTTTGGAAGATTTGAAGTGGGTCATTCATTCCTAACTTTGAGGGGGAGAATGTTAGGGTACAAAGTTTTCCATGAATGACTTTGTAACGTTTGACTTTTGTAAAACCCACTTGCATGTGGAGTATTAGCCTTGTGACACATGAGAGATAGAGAGTGAGAGAGAGACATGTAAACACCTCTATAGATAGTGGGTTCATACCACTTGTAGAGGTGTGCTTGAGAGATGTAAAAGTGAGTGTGTAAGTGTGTGTTATTTATGTAGTCTAGGTCTAGATCCTTTTTGTAACACCATATACAATCAATACATCTCTTGATCACCCAAATCACCATGTTCAATTGTGCAAGCTTTAATTCCGCAAGCCAAACCATGTTCTTTGTCACCACAACGAATCCTGGCATCGGTCTCCTGTCCAGAATCGGGCTCACCCCGGTATCCGACCGCATCGGGCATCGGGCTCACCCCGACATCGGGCTTGCCCCGGCATCGGGCTTACCCTGGCACATATATAACATAATCACATAATATGCATTGGGCTTACCACGGCATCGGACCGAAGCCCGGAACAAACAACATATAGCACATAAACTAGCATACATCGGGCTTGCCCCGAAATTCATAATACATGGCATAATGACTAACATACATCGGGCTTGCCCCGGCATCGGGCTTACTCCGGATCACATAAAATATAATATAATCACATATACTGCATCGGGCTTGCCCGACATCGGACCGGAGTCCGGAACACATAACACATAACATAATCACATATACTGCATCGGGCTTGCCCGGCATCGGACCAAAGCCCATAACACATAACACATAAACATGCATGAATCACAAAGACATCAAGCATACATAACTACTTATCGGGACCGCCCCGACATCGGACCGAAGTCCGGAAACATATATATTGCATCGGGCTAACCCCGACATCGGACCGAACTCCGAAACTACTATCATCTAAACAAACCTACATTGTGGCCGTAGACCCGTTCCTACTAGAGGAAAAATCACCTCGTAAGACTGACTGCTGAAAATGCAAGTGAGCAATCCTTGACTGTTGTTCCAGTTGCTCTACGACTATCATGACCAAATAAACACTTAGTCAGAAATGAGGATTCTTCTATGGGTAAAATGACAATTTTACCCTTCTGATCCAATTTGGGCTATGACCCAGGCTCAATCCTCTCTAGTCCTTCTAAACTCACTAAGGCCCATTAAAGTCCTCCAATGGCCCAATTTTCTAAATTGGGCTCAAGTCCTCAAATGGGATTTCCACCCAACCCAAACTAGCCTTTAGGCCCTTAACTGTCTCCTGGTGGCCCATCACGACCCAACATCTGCTAACCCAAGGCCTGGCCCCAAACTGAGGCCCAATAACGCAAAGTCCACAGTCTGAGTGTACGCTGAGCGTACTCTTCTGTACGCTGCGCGTACAGCTTGCATGTCTTGTACATTGATCGTACTGGCGTGTACGCCTAGTGTACTCCCCTGATAAGCCATATTCTTCAATACTGCTTAATCCCTTAAGACACAACTTCCAAACTTCAGATCTGAGTCTAATAATCCTTCTTAACCCATAAAGTTGATGACTTGGTGGCTTGCACCCTATTAAATGAGATCAAACTTGGAAAAATAGCAACTATCTTCATGGAAATGGATAGATCTCTTGCATGGATGCAAATGGGCCTTAAAGATTGCAACTTTACTGCTCAAGGGACTCAAATAACTTCATGGGTGGCAACCCAAAGTCTAGAAACGGATTTGCACCATAAAAATCCATTCTTGAAACCAAAAAGGGACAATATCCATGAGAACCTAGATCTATGATGTAAAAGCACCAAGATGAGAACTTTATACCTTTAATAGGCTGGAAATGATGTAAAACCTCTGGATCTACAAGCTCTCTTCAATCTCTTGCTTCTTCTCTACACACCTTCTTCTTCAAAAACTCCAAAATACTCCTCTAATGGCCATCCAAGCTCCAAAATCACTCAAATGAGGGCTAAGGGTCGATTTCTAGGGTTTAGAGGGTGGAGGCTGAAGATATTAGGGTTTAGTTATGAGATAATTGTAACTCCTGTGTTTCTGGGCTTGTCATTAATGTTGATATAATAGTCTAGGTTAACCTTTGTAACCCGTTTTGAAATAATAGAAGTGTATTATTTGAGTATTATGTGTTATGTGCTTAATTGTGTGTCTTAATTTAATTAAGAATAAAAATAAGCGTCAAAATGGAATGTTAGATAAAGTCTATATCTATGGATAATGTTGTAGTAGTTGAAACGAGGTTTCCGAATATATAAAGAATGCCGAAATCCGAGTTATAACGAAGAAGTTATGACCTGTCGAAGTTTCGCGACAGAACCGGCAACGCTGAATGACGTAAAAAGTGAAATTTATGTTAGTGCAATATTAAGCCTTAGTGATCTAAGCGAATGTTGTAGAGTTCCTTAAACCGAGAGCGTGCATGAAAAGAACGCCCAAATCTGACTTCGTATGAGGAAGTTATGATTTTCCGAAGTTTCGACTTAGCGGTATGCAGCCCGAATACTCGAAATAGAGATCGAGTGATATTTAGCCAAAAAAATTCTAAATGAGAATTGAAGATCTCATTGATAGTAGTCCAACGATAAAAAGACAGACGAAAACGGAGTTCAGATGAAGGAGTTATGAATTTCGAACAGAGTTTTCCTGTCCCGGCCTACTAAAAATAATATATAAGTAATATACCTATAATATATTAAAAAATCAAGTCAAAATTAGCCAATGGATTCTAAACAAGAGTTGTAGAGCATAATCTCACCTTCGCGTCGATATAAAGAACGTCGAATACGGAGTTCGTATGCGAAAGTTATGAATTTTTGAAGTTCGGGGCGTGAAACCCCAAAACTGCTAGATACCACGACGTAGCAAGCATTGCCACGACGTGGCAAGTCTTCTGACACCTCCGGGAGTCTCCCAAATGCAACTTGGGATGACGCATGCAGTGACGACCAAGCCCACGACGTGGAAAAAGGGTGCCACGACGTGGCAAGGGCCAGTTTTGCCCTATAAATAGATTTGAAGGGCCAGCCGTTTAGGGTTGCTCATTCTCTCATCTCTCTCCCATATTACCTCGATTTACGTGCAAAGAAGTACCCCTGAAGCCCCGGTATCAACCCCGAGACCCGAAGCCCAAAGATCCCGAGAAGAAAAGAGTTTCCGAGCCGAAACTCTGCCCGCGAGAAACCCGGTGTGTGAAGTGATCCCGGTTTCACCAAAGAATACTACTTCTACAAGCCATAGTGCTGTCCGATCATCTTCTGATCAAGTGAGTGTGTAGTTACTTTCTTCTAACGCATAACTATGAAGCATTTTATACGATATACGTGTTATGTGTATATTTTGTTGTTATATGTGTGAATGTATATTCACTTTATTCTATCTCATAGATATGATTTATTCTCTATGAAATACGTGTTATGTGTATGTGCCTCATCTGTTATATGGAATATGTATTGAATGAAAATGCTATACAGGTTTTAAACTATGTATAAAATATATATATTTTTATCTACTAATATGTTGGGTAGAACATGGGTAGATAGTTGGTGTGTAATAAACAGATGAGAGGCCTCGATGTTGTTGTTGTTGATCTAGTTATTCAGCAGAGTATGGATAACGACCACAGACTCCTTCTAGACAGTCTTGTGGAACGCTAGCAGGTTCATAACTTGTAGGTGTTGTGAACGATGTGTTCACGGGTGTACTCTATCCCCCTCATGGTTGCCTTTAGGATATCTATTGTTGAGGAAACCCCTTAGCAGTAATGTCTGTCCCGATGAAAATCCTAGATTAGGTCCCTTGAGATAGATGTTGTTTTAGGGACGTAAAGTGAGGATAACGGGAACGGGTAATCGGGATAGTGTTGGTTGGTGAAATTAAATATAATTTATTTATTGTGGGTTGAAAACCCTATATGCTCACCAGGCTCCCAAGCCTGACCCACTCAGTTTTATTTGTATTACAGTAAGTGGCGCAAGGGCATAAGATGGATGAATCATCGAGTTGTTTTGTTTACAAGTCTGTATATGTATATATTTGTTGAATGACTTGTAATGTTATCGTTTATGCTTTATGGTTTGTATCGGAACATGACATCCCGAGTTTTGATTATATAATGAAAATACATTTCTTTTATGAAATGCTTTGATAAATATTATTTTATCATGTTTTTTTGGGAACAAATTCCGCAACACTTTTAAATCAAAAGGATTTACTCTGAAATTATTTTAAAAAGCATAAATGAAATCGGTCTTTTCTGGCCGTGATTTTGGGGATGTCACAATAATGAGCTTAAATAAGGTCTAAGACCCTAAAATAGGGTTCAAATCTGATTGGCGTACCCCCAGCGTACCCCGAAGAACATTCGCGACCATCCTGGTCAGTACGCCCAGCGTACTCTCTGTGTACGCCCAACGTACCCGGCTAAGCTTGAAACCACTAAACTTCCGAAGGCCATAACTTCTTCATTATAAATCCGTTTTCGACGATCCTTGTATCCCCGAAAAGGAAACGAGAAGCCCTACATGTCTATCAACTCATATATTCCTTAAGACCTTCCGAACAAAAGTCCATTTTCCCACAAAAGCCCAAAGTATCACTTTACCAAAATACCCCTAGGCTCCAAAACACAAACCGAACATCCGGATCGCTTCTAATACATCACTCGCATCCAAAATGGACTAGATATTACCCTTTTCAAAAGCCATAATCCTTATGATGACCGACCTTCAGGCCATAGCCTCGGACTAGGAGTCAATTCAGAACATGGCGTGACAACTCTCCCTCACTTAAACTAGATTTCGTCCTTGAAATCATTCGTTGCCATCCCCGATATACCAGACGACCTGAACAATACGGCCACAAACCCGAAAATACCATAGCCTTCCCAAGGTCTGAGTTCCATGATGGTCTATTTTCCTGACGGACCGCTTATGCCCTAACTACCATGCCAAAACCTCATCGAGTAACTGACCAATGCACATTCCCCATTGCTGAATATCTCAATGCTATCATCAAAAACAAAATCCTTGTCCGTAACTAGTGGTAGTGTACTTGTACTTGACAGAAGGCTCATATAATCCTTTGAGTAGACGATTCATCCTTGTAACGGTTAGACTCATACGAGAGCTGCGCAATAGGTTCAAATCAACTACTCTGAGATTATTTAATCCCACTACAAACGACAGGTCACTTCCAAATCATTCAGTTGCTTCGCCTGAACCGGAAATCCTAAGACACCAATACTGTCTGATATTATGAACTACCCGCAACACAGAATTGCCTGAAAACACTGAACTGCTCGAAACACTGAACTGCCTGAAACACTGAACTGCCTGAACAACACGTTGCTACATGGCTGCTTCCCCAAGGTCCATCTGGACCTCCTTGGTTCCAGCCTATCTGGAATACGGACGCCCTGTCCGGTTGCTGAGTCAAGAGTAATCTCACAGTCGCCCCACACGACTTCCAAGCGTAATCCTTTTTATCAACAATTGCCATAAGTTCTCTTGCCACTGTGGCTCTATCGACCTGATGATCTATTGATCGATTCCATACGTCGAGTCCTGACATCAACAAAGTCCAAAGCTAATAGTGATTGCTACACGACCAATGGTAGCCTTATATCTCAAACGACCTTAAACGGCCCATTACTTCCTTGATCTCATAGTTGTAGTGGTGATCCCATGGTTTCATCACTGGCTCAAACAAGTCTAATTCATCTGGAGAAATCTGTAACCAATCTGTGGATTTGCCACACCCTCACTGCTACACCCGAACCGGTGGGTACTACTATTCTCCTCGTGATTTGCCATCACTCCCATACTACCAGCCAACCTAGTGAAATTCATGCCATCCATCGCAGGTTTACAACACTCTAATTCTATATGACAACTTGGTGAATGCTACGGCTGCACCCGCACACTTACAACATTCTAACACTATTTGGTTGCTAGTGAATGCTACGACTACACCCGCAGACTTACAACACTCTAACACTATCTGGCTGCTAGTGAATGTTAAGGCTATACTCGCAGACTTACAACACTCTAAGACTATTTGGCTGCTAGTGAATTCTTCGGCTACAACCCAGACTTACAACACTCTAACATTATCTGGTTGCTAGTGAATGCTACGACTACACCGGCAGACTTACAACACTCTAACACTGTGTCGAACACACAATAGACCTAACACTCAACTGCACTAGAGTCTTAACTGGGGCTCTAACCTGGTTCCTGAAACCTGCTTCCCAAAGCCAAGGAAAAGCGTAAACCAATTGTTGGAACATTTTTTGAACTCTCAACTCATCCAATCCTCAATCAAGGCGACCACTTGACCGTCTCCCGTTTTGACAGAGAAATATCTAGCCTGGTTTCCCAACCAGTCATCAGCTAATCGTGCATACACGAACTCAACTTCGGGAAGTTTTCCCCAATTCCCTGCTCACGTGCTCCTCCATCCGAACAACCACTTGGGCTGCTTTCCTCAACAATGATGCAAACCCAATCCAGTCTCGCACTTACTTCTGCTTCTGACCACTCGGGTGGTTCTCCCCCACTTTGATTCCACTAGCTCCTTACAGCTTACAATTTGAAAAGGATTCTCAATCCTTTTCTCCATCAAATGGTCGATCTGCTGACAACCAATACTTACTATTTCTAGTGCTCCAAAACTAACCAATACCGAATCTGAACCACTCTAAAAGGCTAACAAAATACCTCCCTAGCCCCTCTCAAACTTGTTACAGTGACTGCATTGTAACATCCGGATTCCCAGGTATATTATTTATTCATTTATTTTGGATTTTGTGGAGGGACTCGATGAGTTGGTGCTTAGACTCGCTGAGTAGGGTCGCGAATTCTTATCCGGATAATGACCCGACTCGGCGAGTCCATGCTGTTTAATGAAACCCTAATTTCTGGGGTTTGAGACCTATTTAAAGGCCCTTATGGCCTTCATTTGCGGCTAGCAGTTGATTGAGAGAGACCCCAGAGTGTGTGAGCGTTTTGAGAGAGAAAGGAAGCCATTTTTTATCCTTGTGTGGGTGATTTTGCAAGAAGCAGGTGACCAAGGCAAGAGGAAACTGAAGAGGGTGCTAATCTGTGGATTTCAGAGCTTAGGGACTTCATCTTGAGGTATATATTCGATCCCCTTTCAGTTTTGGTGTAAGTTTTGAGAGTTAGGGTTTCTAGCCCCTTTTTGAGTAAGATTTATGAAGCAATTGGTCCCTTCTTGTGTTGAGGCTTCGAATCTGGATCCAAAGAGGTCCAGAGACCTTAACTTCTTGATCTTTATGGGTGTCATGGAGAATTATGAGCTTAGGGTGGCATATTGAGGCCATTTCTACAAAATAGAGCCATTGGGTCGTTGCATGGGCATCAAGATCCAAACTTTACGTGTTTATATTGCTTAAGGAGGCCAGATCTATGAGTTAGAGGAACGGGTCTGACCTCAGGAGCTCATTTGAGCTTGAGCATGGCATGAACTCGCCGAGTACCAAGAGCAGACTCGGCGAGTAGGGTTGGGGTTCCCCATAGTTCACTCAGTGAGTGCTTACCGAGTTGGGAGAATGACTCAGTGAGTCAGAAGGAATTAGAGGACTAGAGTTCAAGGCGGAACTTGTCGAGTTCATAATGGGACTCGGCGAGTTGATTCGGGGTGGCCCCGTGACTCATGCCAGGTGGGACCCATCGACCAGGGGAAAGACTCGACGTGTCATGCGAGCTAGAGGGATAGTGGACACGTGTAGACTCGCCGAGTCGCCCAAGTGCACTCGACGAGTCGGGTCAAAGTTTGAATGTTGACTTTTGTTGACTTTTAGGGTTTGGTCAACAATGGAGCCTTTGAGTTCAGAGAGGGGTAAAATGGTCTTTTACCCTTCCGAGGGTGCCAAGAGAGGGTTGAGTCTAGTCTCGAGAGTTATATTTATGAGAGTATTTACTTTATGTGATTAGGCGGAGGCTAGACCATATTTCTACCGAGTCAGAGATTTACTAAGACATCTAAGGTGATTCTTCTCACTATACTTTACCTATAGTGGTAACAAAGTTATGCGACAGTGTATTTTAGAGTTATGTGCCAGTGTATGTGTATGCTATTTATGTGTTGAGATTTATTGTGATATGTGATATGCATGATTCAGAGTAGGGATGAGCTTTGGAACCGGACCGGTTCGGAACCGGTTTTCCTATATTATAAGAACCGGGAACCGAACTGCCGGTTCTAGTGCCGGTTCCAGTTCCGGTTCCGGTCCCGGTTTTCGGTTATTTTTCAAAATAGAACCAGTTGAAATACTATAGATTATATGCTATCTTCTAGAACTTGTAAATGATTCAATATTTAACCAAATTATGACTTTTTACATTCTAAATTGAAGTACAAACACTAAATTACATGATAAAAAATGCCGAAACAGAAAAAACGCAGCATTGATATGTTGTCTTCCGGGGTCTATAACTGATTCAATATCTAACCAAAATATGTGTTTTTATAGTCTAAAATGAACTACAAACACCAAATTACGTGCTGGAAAAAAAATTAAATAATTTCGACGTCATATGAATGAGTTATATACATTTAAAAAATGGGACATATTCAAAAAAACAAAAAATTAATGCTGAAATAAAAAAAAACGCAACATCGATATGCTTTCTTTCGGGGCATGTATCTAATTCCATATCTAACAAAAACATATGTTTGTACCGTCAAAAATGAATTGCAAACTCCAAATTACATGTTGGAAAAAAATCAAATAATTTCGACTTCATATGAGCGAGTTATATGCATTTTAAAAAATGAAAAAAAAAATGTCAAACCGATTCCGGTTTTCATAAAAATGGAGAACCGGTAACCAGACCTATCACCAATTCCGGTTCCGGTTCGGTTCCGGTCCAGTTCCGGTTCCGGTTCGATTCCGGTCCAGTTCTGGTTCTAGCGGTTCTAATGCTCATCCCAAATTCAAAGTTTTTAAAGTTAGGACCAGTGGGTCCATAGAGTTAGGACCTTTGGGTCCACAGTGTTAGGGCCAGAGGGCCCACAGAGAGTTGGGACTGGAGGGTCCCACTGAGACACACTAACCAGAGGGTCAGCAGAGTTATAGCCTTAAGTGGCTAATATGTGTTAGAGTGGTATTTTGGGGGATTCACTAAGCATTTATGCTTACAGTGTTATGTGTTATGTGTCTCAGGTACCAGCGATGATCGCGAGAAGGCGCCGGCATGATCTGTACACACACCCGCAGAGTTTATTATGATTTGATCTTGGGATTTGTAATGAGATAATGTTGATACAATGTTTTCTTGAAAGTGATTATGAATGAATTTAAATGGTTTTAAAAAGCGAAAAATTGTCTTAATTTTTACGGTGTTACAAGTTGGTATCAGAGCCTTGGTTTGAGGGATTCGGATGCATCTTCGGGCATATCTAAACTCAAACTGAGGATTTGAGGAAAATTTGATAATAAAACAAATTTTTAAAGAGTAAAAAGAGTTTTGAGACAAACAGAGCAGAGCCGTGTGTACGATCAGCCAGCGCCCGAACGGTGATTTCCCAAAATACCCTCGCAATCAGTGTTATAAGATATGTTATGCTACGCTATATGATGAGTTATGTTATGCATGCTAGAGTAGACTAGGTATTCTTATTAGGACTAGAGTGGCCTGATATGTGATGCCTTAGTCTAGGAGTTTTGCTGCTAGAAAGGCTTGAGAATGTTTAGATAGCAGCAAGGAGCTTATAAGAGGTCTGCTAGTGAGTAGCATATGATTAGAAAGAGTAGAGTACTTGGGATTTGGGACTCTGGGATGAGGACTTGGGATGAATGTTGATGCGGTGTGGGCGATACGTCCATCTCAGGTTTGGGTGCGGTGTTGATGCAGAGAGGGCATGTCATCGCCTACGCGTCGAGGCAGCTGAAGCCTCACGAGGCGAGTTATCCGACGCATGACTTGGAGCTGGGGGCTGTTGTGTTCGCCCTCAAGATTTGGCGTCATTACCGCTATGGGGTTCGCTGATTTACACAGACCATAAGAGTTTGAGGTACCTCATGGATCAGCCGAATCTAAACATGAGGCAGCGTCGGTAGATGGATGTGGTAAAGGATTACGATTGCGAGATCCTTTATCACCCGGGTAAGGCCAATGTGGTGGCCGATGCGCTTAGCCGCAATGCGGCGCCGATCAGGGGTATCTGCATGCGGATGATAGTGGTGACTCCGCTATTGGAGCGGATTCGGGAGGCCCAGCAGGAGGCCATGAAGGAGGAACATCGGAAGAGTGAGCTCATAGTGGGTCAGGTTTCTTCCTTCGACTATGACAGCAGGGGATTATTGACATTACACTGCAAGGTGTGGGTGCCATACCACGGAGGCGTGCGCCAGATCTTGATGGAGGAGGCGAACAAATCCCGATTCTCCATTTATCCCGGGGCGACAAAGATGTATAGGGATCTTCGTCTGGACTATTGGTGGCCCTGCATGAAGCGGGATGTGGCATGGTACGTGGAGTGGTGCTTGACCTGCAGGAAGGTCAAGGTCGGGCATCAGAAACCTCACGGCAAGATGCAGCCGTTGGATATACCACTGTGGAAATGGGAGGATATTACGATGGATTTTATCATGAAGCTTCCCAGGACCGCGCGAGGAGTGGATTCGATATGGGTCATCGTCGATCGATTGACCAAGAGCGCCCACTTTATCCCGATTCATGAGAGCATCTCGGCCGAGAAATTGGCCGATATATATCAGAGAGGTGGTGGCCCGGCATGGAGTGCCAGTTTCGGTGATTTCGGATAGGGATGTGTGGTTCACATCCAGGTTTTAGAAGAAATTCCACGACGAGTTGGGTACTCGTCTGCATTTCAGCACCGCCTTTCACCCGCAGACGGATGGCCAGAGTGAGCGGACTATCCAGACTCTGGACGACATGCTGCGGGCTTGTGTTTTAGACTTCAGAGGTAGCTGGGATACCTACCTTCCGTTGGCGGAGTTCTCGTATAATAATAGCTATCATGCGAGTATCGACCGTCCTCCTTTCGAGATGTTGTATGGGAGGAGGTGCAGGACCCCGATATGTTGGGGCGAGGTTGGCCAGAGAGTCATGGGGAGCACCGAAGTAGTGCTCAAGACGACAGAGAAGATTCAGCAGGTCCGGAGCAGGCTTCAGACTGCTCAGATTCGGAAGAAAAGTTATGTCGACAAGCGTCGATCCGACCTGGAGTTCCTGGTCGGAGATATGGTTCTCCTGAAAGTGTCGCCTTGGAAAGGCGTCATTCGATTCAGGAAGCGGGGCAAGTTGGGCCCAAGGTATATTGGACCGTTCAGGGTTATAGCCCGGGTGGGCAAGGTGGCATATAGGCTGGATTTGAAAGCCGAACTCAGTCAAATACACATCACTTTCCATGTTTCTCAGCTGCGAAAGTGCTTGGTGGACGACTCAGCAGTGGTACCCTTGGAGGACATTCACGTTGATGGCAACCTGAATTACATCGAGCGGCCTATAGCGATCCTTGACCGGAAGTTGAAGGATCTGAGGAACAAAAGAGTAGAACTCATGAAGGTGAAATGGCAGCATCGGAAGGGGTCGGAGTGGACTTGGGAGCCGGTGGATGAGATGATGGAGCACTACCCTGAGCTGTTTCAGGATCGAGTAGCAGACTTCGAGGACAAAGTATAAAATAAGTGGGGGAGATTTGTAGCACCTGGTTCTTGGTACGTGTTCTTTTTATTAAATCTTTAAATATTTTGCATTTAGTCTTGGACTCGGCGAGTTGAAGGACCAACTCACTGAGTAGAAGCGGGATAAGGCGCGGAGTTTAAGTTGTGGACTCGGCGAGTAGACCCTGTTTGGGCAAAAACCCTAATCTGAGGGTTTGCACCCTATTTAATCACCTTAACTCGACCTCCTTAGTCCCATTTGCTCCTAGAAGACCCCCATAGCAAACCCTAGCCGTTATTGAAGCAATCTAAGGCTTTTGGAGTGATTTTGGTGCTTTTGTGATCCAAGGAAAGAAGGAAAAGCTTGAAGGATCAAGAGGAAGCTAGAAGGATTCGGTTTTGAGCATCATTTGCTGACTTCAGAAGGTATAAAGTCTATACCTTTCTTTCTCTTTTGATAGATCCCATTTTGTGGAGTTTTAGAGCTTTTCTAAGCCATTTTGGTCACCAACCATGATTGCAAGCATGGTTTGAGGTTGATGTTTCGGATCTAGGTCCTTTGAGGGGTTACAAGGCAGAAAGGAGTGGCTTTTGCACTCAAGGAAGGCCCCATGCATTGTGAGAGCTTGTTTTAGGACCTTTTAAGCTTAAAGTCCCATGCAAGCATGTAAAGGTTGTAACTTTACGTGCTAGATCGATTGTAGAAGCATAGATCTATATTTTGATCAAATGTTGTACATCAGAAAGCGAAGATTCAGTGAGTGGTTGTGACCAACTCGGCGAGTCCGTTCTTGGACTCGGCGAGTCCAAGGTTCTGTCCCATATCAGTTAAGGGTCGTAAGGACCCAGTTGAGTGTGGAAAGGTTTTAAGGGGGTCCCAAGGAGTGACCCAACGTTCTAGACTAAGCCATTGTTCTGGAAATTCATGGGACTCGGCGAGCGCATGAACAGACTCGGCGAGTCCAAGGCAATCTTCTTAAGGATGAAGATGAACTTGACGAGTTGTTCATACAACTCGGCGAGTCAAGGGCAGGACCTGAGTATCAGATGATGATGAACTCGACGAGTTGTTCATACAACTCGGCGAGTCGGATGAGGATTCAGTCGATGTTCATTTAGAAGGAAAACTCGTCGAGTCGTTGCCTAATTCGACGAGTAGAGACGGGTTTGAGGTCTAATGGAAGGATAGGTCAACTAGAAGTTGACTTTGACTTTGACTTGGTCAGGGGTAAAATGGTCATTTTACCCTAAGAGTAGATGTCGGTTTCTGACTAAGTGTTTTGTGGGAATTATAGTCGGAGGATTTCCGGAGCAGCAATGGCAGCAGTCAGAGGATTCTCGCACAGTTCAGCAGCTACTACGAGGTGAGTTACCTTCCAGTAGCGGTGGGTCTAAGGCCACAATGTCGGCCCACCAGTAGGAGACGTATGATAGATGATTGTCTTTGTGATATCATCTAGGTTTGCTACTACCTGATATGTTATATGCTAGCATGATATGTTGTATGTGATAGTAGTAGAGTTTGGTTGTTAGGACCGAAGGGTAGTTAGACACCCCAGATACGTCTGACAATATGTGATGATATGTTTGCATGCTGGCTTGTTATGTTATATGCGATAGAAGTAGTAGGAGGGGACCAGTCCCCGAGTTTGGTTGTTAGGACTGAAGGGTAGTTCAGGCACCCCAGATATGTCTGATAATATGTTTGTGTTATGATATATGTGATAGTAGTAGTAGGGGTGAAATAGTCCCCGAGGTTTGGTTGTTAGGACCGAAGGGTAGTCAGCACCCCAGATATGTCTGATAATATGTTTATGTTATGATATATGTGATAGTAGTAGTAGGGGTGAAATAGTCCCCGAGGTTCGGTTGTTAGGACCGAAGGGTAGTCAGCACCCCAGAATGGCTCGACATGGTAGGTCAGCACCCCAGAATGGCTTGACACGGGAAGGACGGCACCCCAGGATGGTCGCATGGGTAGGTCGGCACCCCATAATGGTCGTACGGGTAGGTCGGCACCCCATAATGGCCGTACCGGGTAGGTCGGGCACCCTAGAAATGCTTGGCAGTATGTATGTGATATGATTGTATGGTATGTGGTACGATGGGGGAACTCACTAAGCTTCGTGATTACAGTTTTCAGTTTTGGTTTCAGGTACCTCTTCAGCGAAGGGGAAGGAGCTGGCACGGTAGCGGCACATCATACACACACATTGGTTTTCCGCATTATGAGATGTTCTAGGATTATACTCTGACATTATTATTATTTTCATGTTTTGGGTTTTTCAGACACGAGATATGTTTTATGAAATGATATGATCGGATGATGTTTTACTACAAATCTTTTACAAACCACTTATTTTAAATGAAATTTTTGGGCGTGAAAATTGGGTCGTTACATATAGCTGCGACTAGGCCGCAGGGTGGTGATGCGTTGCTGTTCCGAGAGTTCAGCAACACAAAACCACCGGAGTTTGATGGGACCCAGGACCCGATTACAGCGATGAGGTGGATTTCAGACATTGAGGGGTGTTTCTTTACTTGCTCATCTCCAGATCATTTGAGAGTTCGGTTCGCGTTGAACCAGCTTCGCTTGGGAGCGAAGGACTGGTGGAAATTTGTGACCGCGCATTATTCGTCTGCTGAGCTTGCTGCAGTGACTTGGGAGAGGTTCACTGCTATGTTCTGAGATGAGTACGTTCCTCAGGTGGAGAGGAAGCGTTTGGCCCAAGAGTTTCTGACCCTCAAGTAGGGTACTAAGTTTGTCACAGTGATTACGAGGATGTTCCATGAGCGGGCGATGTTCTGCCCAGAGCACGTGTCCTTCGAGCAGGCACGTATGAGCCGATATCTGAGCATTTTGAGGAGGGATATACGGGAGTTCGTGGCGAACTCGACATACCGGAAATTTACTGAGCTTCAGGAAAATGCCCGGAAGAGGGAGATAGAGCTGGAGACCCAGGCTAGGGAGGAGGCTGAGTCTTAGGGGAGGGATCAGCGACCGGCGCAGTCTCAACCGACAGCCAAGCGGTCCAAGCCCGCTGATTTGAGATCTGGGAGTCAAAAGTGCCGCACTTGTGGCAAGTGCGGCAAGAGCCACGATGGGGTGTGCAGAGCAGGGTCTTACTACAAATGTGGCAAGGAGGGGCATATGGCCAAGGATTGCCCCAAGGGGTTTGTAGTATGTTTTCACTGCAACCAGACTAGACACTGCAAGGCATAGTGTCCACATTTACGAGGGACAACCCAAGGAGCATCTCAGGGATCTGCCCCTGCTGCTATCAGAGCCACTGAGAGCCGGCCAGTGAAGGTCGAGGCACCGAAGGCACGAGGGAGAGCCTTCCAGTTGACCGTGGAGGAGGTCCGCGCAGTGCCCGATGTCGTGGTTGGTATGTATTCTTTCATGTATTTATTTTGATGATGAGATATTGTGTTTATATTATGTTATGCGTAGGTACTTTTCTTGTGAGTTCTGTACCTGCCTTGGTGTTATTTGACTCGGGTGCGAGTCGGTCTTTTGTATCTTTGGCTTTTAGTCAGCATATCAGTATTAGCCGAGAGGCGTTGGGTCGACCTCTGAGAGTTTCCATAGCTGACGAGAGGGCGGTGTATGCCATCGAGGTGATCCGAGGGTGTGTACTCAAGATTTTCGAAGTGGAGTTTCCGATTGACTTAGTTCCTATCGCGATGGGAGATGTCTGTGTCATCGTGGGCATGGACTGGTTGAGCAGAATTGGAGCGGTTATCGACTGCGAGCTTCAGCTGGTGACCATATGAGACCCTAGTGGGTGAGTTCTTACGGTTTACGGCGAGGGTACACTTTCTGGGTCAGCATTTTGTTCGGCCGCTAGAGCGAGACAGAGTCTACAGCAGGGCTATAGGGGATTTGTAGCGTATGTGATGGATACGAGGGTTGATTCAGAGAGACCGAGGTCAGTTGATGAGGTTCCGATAGTACGTGAGTTCCCGGATGTATTTCCGGAGAAGTTGTCGGGCGTGCCTCCCGAGAGGCAGGTGGAGTTTCGTATCGATTTGGTTCTGGGGGCTGCGCCTATCGCCAAGGCGCCCTATCACCTTGCGCCTCCAGAGATGCAGGAGTTATCCTCGCAGCTTCAGGAGCTGTTGGGGAAGGGGTTTATTCGGCCAGCAGCTCGCCGTAGGGAGCGCCTATCCTTTTTGTCAAGAAAAAGGATGGTTCACACCGGATGTGCATTGATTATCGGGAGTTGAACAAGCTGACGGTCAAGAACCGTTACCCGTTGCCGAGGATCGACAATTTGTTCGATCAGTTACAGGGAGCATCTTGGTTCTCCAAGATCGATTTGAGGTCTAGATATCATCAGGTGAGGGAGCAAGATGAGGACATCTAGAAGACAACGTTCAGGACTCGTTACGGGCATTACGAGTTCGTGGTGAGCCTTTCGGGCTCACCAATGCACCAGCGGTGTTCATGGATCTCATGAACAGAGTGTGTAGCCCGATGTTGGATCGCTCGGTGATCGTGTTCATTGACGACATATTGGTGTATTCGAGATCCAGAGAGCAGCATGAGGAACATTTGAGAGAGATCCTCGGAGTTTTGAGATCGGAGAGGCTTTATGCCAAATTCTCCAAGTGTGATTTATGGTTAAGAGAGGTCCAGTTCCTAGGGCACCTTGTTAAACAGAAAGGGATATTGGTCGATCCGGCCAAGATTGAGGCAGTGATGAGTTGGGAGGTGCCGAGGTCACCTACCGAGATCAGGAGTTTCCTAGGGTTGGCTGGTTATTATCGGAGATTTATCAGGGATTTCTCCAAGATCGTCGTGCCACTCACCAAGTTGACCCGGAAGGGTGTTGCTTTTTCATGGGGCCCAAAGATGCAGGCCTCCTTCGAGACACTTCGCCAGAGACTATGTGAAGCCCCGGTGTTAGCCCTCTTGGAAGGGATGGAGGACTTCGTAGTGTATTGTGACGCGTCGATATCAGGGTTGGGGCGGTGCTTATGCAGAGGGGGCATGTGATAGCGTATGCATCGAGGCAGCTGAAACCTCATGAGTCGAGGTATCCCACCCGCGATCTGGAGTTGGGGGCAGTGGTGTTCGCCCTCAAGATCTAGCGTCACTATCTGTATGGGGTTCGATGTACCATATACACGAACCACAAGAGCTTGAAGTACCTGATGGATCAGCCCAACCTGAATATGCGTCAGAGGAGATGGTTGGATGTGGTAAAGAATTACGACTACAAGATCCTGTACTACCCGGGAAGGCTAATGTTGTAGCCGATGCCCTGAGCCGTAGGGAGGAGGGCGCCTCGATGCGAGATGTTTGCATGAGATTGACAGTGATGACTCCGGTGTTGGACACCATTCGTGGGGCCCAGGCTGAGGCCGTGAGACCAGAAAACCGTAAGAGAGAGCGGGTTATTGGGCAGGTATCGGAGTTTGTCACTGATAGCCGAGGGCTTATGACCTTTCATGGACGGATTTGGGTGCCATTTGTGGGCGGAACGTGCACCATCTTGATGGAGGAGGAGCATAGATCGAAGTTTTCGATCCATCCCGGGGCCACAAAGATGTATTTGGACCTGAAGAGAGAGTATTGGTGGCCTTGTATGAAGAGGGATGTCGCATGGTTTGTAGAGAGATGCTTAACCTGTCGCAGGTTTAAGGCCGAGCAACAGCGTCCACATGGTAAGATGCAGCCGTCAGAGATTCCCGAGTGGAAATGGGAACATATTACCATGGATTTCATCACCAAATTGTCGAGGACTGCGAGGGGTGTTGATGCAATTTGGGTGATTGTGGACAGGTTGACGAAGAGCGCCCACTTTCTTGCTATTAGTGAGAGCTCTTCTGCTGAGAGGATGGCAGAGTTGTACGTGAGAGAGGTGGTATCACGGCATGGAGTAGCGGTCTCGATTGTTTCAGATCGAGATGTGTGTTTCACTTCCAGGTTTTGGAAGAAATTTCATGAGGAATTGGGTACGAGGCTACATTTTAGTACCGCATACCACCCACAGACTAACGGACAGAGTGAGCGAACGATTCAGACGCTCGAGGACATGCTTCGGGCATGTGTATTGGACTTCGGAGGGAGTTGGGACACGTAGTAACCCTTGGCTGAATTTTCCTATAACAACAGCCATCATTCGAGCATCGGTATGCCACCCTTTGAGCTGTTGTATGGGAGGAGGTTTCGGACTCCCATTTGTTGGGGAGAGGTAGGGAAACGTGTGATGGGTAGTATGCAGATTGTGCTTCAGACGACCAAGAAGATTCGGCAAGTCAGACAGAGGTTGCTGACGGCCCAAAGCCGTCAGAAGAGTTATGCGGATAGACGACGGTCAGAGCTTGAGTTCCAGGTCGGTGATTTCGTACTCCTGAAGGTATCTCCTTGGAAAGGAGTGATCCGGTTAAGGAAGAGGGGCAAGTTGGGGCCCTGATATATTGGTCCTTTCAGGGTGATCGCGAGAGTAGGCAAGGTAGCCTACCGATTGGAGCTACCTGCAGAGTTGGGCCAGATTTATGACACCTTCCATGTATCGCAGCTGAGAAAGTGTATAGCCGACGAGTCGGCAGTGGTACCATTAGAGGATATTCAGGTGGATGCGAGCCTGAACTATGTTGAGAGACCGGTGGCGATTAGGGATCGGAAGATCAAGGTTCCGAGGAACAAGGAAGTGCCTCTGGTGCAGGTCTAGTGGCAGCATCAGAAAGGGTCAGAGTTGACTTGGGAGTCGGAGCGAGAGATGCGTGAGCAGCATCCAGAGTTATTTGCAGAGTGAGACTTCGAGGACGAAGTCTGATTCTAGTGGGGGAGAATTGTAACATCCGGATTCCCAGGTATATTATTTATTCATTTATTTTGGAGTTTGTGGAGGGACTCGGCGAGTTGGTGCTTAGACTCGCCGAGTAGGGTCACGATTTCTTATCCGGTTAATGACCGGACTCGGCGATTCCATGATGTTTAATGAAACCCTAATTTCCAGGGTTTGAGACCTATTTAAAGGCCCTTATGGCCTTCATTTGCGACTACCAGTTAATTGAGAGAGACCCCAGAGTGTGTGAGCGTTTTGAGAGACAAAGGAAGCCATTTTTGATGCTTGTGTGGGTGATTTTGCAAGAAAAGGTGACCAAGGCAAGAGGAAACTGAAGAGGGTGCTAATATGTGGATTTCAGATCTTAGGGACTTCATCTTGAGGTATATATTCGATCCCCTTTCAGTTTTGGTGTAAGTTTTGAGAGTTAGGGTTTGTAGCCCCTTTTCGAGTGAGATTTGTGAAGCAATTGGTCCCTTTTTGTGTTGTGGCTTCGAATCTGGATCCAAAGAGGTCGAGAGACCTTAACTTCTTGATCTTTATGGGTGTCATGGAGAATTATGAGCTTAGGGTGGCATAGTGAGGCCATTTCTACAAATAGAGCCATTGGGTCGTTGCATGGGCATCAAGATCCAAACTTTACGTGTTTATATTGCTTAAGGAGGCCAGATCTATGAGTTAGAGGAACGGATCTGACCTCAGGAGCTTATTTGAGCTCGAGCATGGCCTGAACTCGCCGAGTACCAAGAGCAGACTCGGCGAGTAGGGTTGGGGTTCCCCATAGTTCACTGAGTGAGTGCTTGCCGAGTTGGGAGAATGACTCAGTGAGTCAGAAGGAATTAGAGGACTAGAGTTCAAGGCGGAACTCGGCGAGTTGATTCGGGGTGGCCCCGTGACTCATGCCAGGTGGGACCCGTCGAGCAGGGGAAAGACTCAACGTGTCATGCGGGGCTAGAGGGATAGTGGACACGTGTAGACTCGCCGAGTCGCCCAAGTGCACTCAACGAGTCGGGTCAAAGTTTAAATGTTGACTTTTGTTGACTTTTAGGGTTTGGTCAACAATGGAGCCTTTGAGTTCAAAGAGGGGTAAAATGGTCTTTTACCCTTCCGAGGGTGCCAAGAGAGGGTTGAGTCTAGTCTCGAGAGTTATATTTATGAGAGTATTTACTTTATGTGATTAGGCGGAGGTTTGACCATATTTCTACCGAGTCATAGATTTACTAAGACATCTGAGGTCAGTCTTCTCACTATACTTTACCTAGAGTGGTAACAAAGTTATGCGACAGTGTATTTTAGAGTTATGTGCCAGTGTATTTGTATGCTATTTATGTGTTGAGATTTATTGTGATATGTGATATGCATGATTCAGAGTTTTCAATGTTAGGACCAGTGGGTCCGTAAAGTTAGGACCTTTGGGTCCACAGTGTTAGGGCCAGAGGGCCCAAAGAGAGTTGGGACTGGAGGGTCCCACTGAGACACACTGACCAGAGGGTCAGCAGAGTTATAGCCTTGAGTGGCTAATATGTGTTAGAGTGGTATTTTGGGGAATTCACTAAGCATTTATGCTTACAGTGTTATGTGTGATGTGTGCAAACTCACTTAGTTTTAAACCTACTTTTAATTATCAAATAACACACAAAAGGCAGTGAACCTATCAATTGTGGTATAGTTAAATAAGCAGGGTATCGATCACAGGGAACGACAAATTAAAATTAAAAACTAATTTTATTTAAGTTAATTAATAAGTAGGGGTTTTATCTAGTTTTACAAGACTATAAACTTACTAACTATTACTTACTTAAAAACTAGAAAACAAAATACTAACTAGATTCAATAAATGGATGGGAACTTCTGTTTAGTTCAACTTATTTGATTCTGTGGTTGATTTCAAGGTAATGGTGCAATGGATTAATTCTTTCGTTGGTTACCGATTCAAGTGATTAGATTCGCATTCACTACACTAATCCTTAGCAAATAAACTAACTTAAACAGTGGCCAGTTGTCTAATTTAATTAGATTTACTAGATTAATTATTAGGGTTAATTTAGACTTGCAATAGTTAACTAATTTAATCTTTTAATTAACTTCTTGTTGATGGTCATCACACAAGCTTGCACATGAATTTACTCAATTTTCTTATTAATTCTAGTTTCATATTCATTAATCCTAGACATATGGCATAGTGATCACATAGCATATGAGGTTAATAATCAATAGATGTTCATGCTAATCAATTATCTTCCTATTAACAGAAAATTAATTATTATTCACACACAAGGTTCTTTAGCAAGCTAAAATAACAAAAATTCACTAACTTAGAATTAATCCTACCAATCAATCAAACCATATTGTCAACTTTGTATCCCCAAACAGAAGTCTAAAGGTTTTAGCCCATAATTGAAGTAAATAACAGCAAACAAACATAGTCAAATTGTTTAACCATAATGATAAAACAAAAGAATAAGTGGAATGATGAAATTTTGCCTCAATTCTTCTTCGGGATTGAATTCTAGCTTCTCTCGTCGTCTTCTAGGGTTTTTCTGCCTTCTCAATCGCAGCTAAACTCTTCTGAGTCGTTCCAGAATTTTCTCCCATCGTTCTGAGGAGTTATCTCTATATATACGAATTGACTCGTCGAGTCAGGTGGCGACTCATCGAGTCCATCTCTCAGTCCCCGTATTGTGATAAGTCTCTGGGATCCCGAGTCATTATCTTCTCGATTCTTCGATCGGACTCGCCAAGTAGTCGACCCTACTCGCCGAGTAGGTATTATTTTAGGTGGTTTTCTTCTTTGTTCCATTCTTGATCTCTCAACCGCTTCTCCTGCTTCCGAGCTTCATTTTTGGACTGAAAATATAATTCAAACACTTGTAAGTACCTTTTGTCCATAAAATGAAATAATTTAGCTAATAAATGAATAAAAATCTATACTTAATATGAACTAAATATGCACATATCAATGTGTTATGTGTCTCAGGTACCAGCGATGATCGCGGGAAGGCGCCGGCATGATCTGTACACACACCCGCGGAGTTTATTATGATTTGATCTTTGGATTTGTAATGAGATAATGTTGATACAATGTTTTCTTGAAAGTGATTATGAATGAATTTAAATGGTTTTAAAAAGAGAAAAATTGTCTTAATTTGTACGGTGTTATAAGTTGGTATCAGAGCCTTGGTTTGAGGGATTCGGATGCATCTTCGGGCGTATCTAAACTCAAACTGAGGATTTGAGGAAAATTTGATAATAAAACAAATTTTTAAAGAGTAAAAAGAGTTTTGAGACAAACAGAGCAGAGTCGTGTGTACGATCAGCCAGCGCCCGAACGGTGATTTCCCAAAATACCCTTGCAATCAGTGTTATAAGATATGTTATGCTACGCTATATGATGAGTTATGTTATGCATGCTAGAGTAGACTAGGTATTCTTATTAGGACTAGAGTGGCCTGATATGTGATGCCTTAGTCTAGGAGTTTTGCTGCTAGAAATGCTTGAGAATGTTTAGATAGCAGCAAGGAGCTTATAAGAGGTCTGCTAGTGAGTAGCATATGATTAGAAAGAGTAGAGTACTTGGGATTTGGGACTTTGGGAGGAGGACTTGGGATGAATGTTGATGCGGTGTGGGCGATGCGTCCATCTCAGGTTTGGGCGCGGTGTTGATGCAGAGAGGGCATGTCATCGCCTACGCGTCGAGGCAGCTGAAGCCTCACGATGTGAGTTATCCGACGCATGACTTGGAGTTGGGGGCTGTCGTGTTCGCCCTCAAGATTTGGCGTCATTACCTCTATGGGGTTCGCTGATTTACACGGACCATAAGAGTTTGAGGTACCTCATGGATCAGCCGAATCTAAACATGAGGCAGCGTCGGTGGATGGACGTGGTAAAGGATTACCATTGCGAGATCCTTTATCACCCGGGTAAGGCCAATGTGGTGGCTGATGCGCTTAGCCACAAGGCGGCGCCGATCAGGGGTATCTGCATGCGGATGATAGTGGTGACTCCGCTATTGGAGCGGATTCGGGAGGCCCAGCAGGAGGCCATGAAGGAGGAACATCGGAAGAGTGAGCGCATAGTGGGTCAGGTTTCCTCCTTCGACTATGACAGCAGGGGATTATTGACATTACACCGCATGGTGTGGGTGCCATACCTCGGAGGCGTGCGCCAGATCTTGATGGAGGAGGCGCACAAATCCCGATTCTCCATTCATCCCGGGGCGACAAAGATGTATAGGGATCTTCGTCTGGACTATTGGTGGCCCTACATGAAGCGGGATGTGGCATGGTACGTGGAGCGGTGCTTGACCTGCAGGAAGGTCAAGGTCGAGCATCAGAAACCTCACGGCAAGATGCAGCCGTTGGATATCCCGCTGTGGAAATGTGAGGATATTACAATGGATTTTATCACGAAGCTTCCCAGGACCGCACGAGGAGTGGATTCGATATGGGTCATCGTCGATCGATTGACCAAGAGCGCCCACTTTATCCCGATTCAGAAGAGCATCTCGGTCGAGAAATTGGGCGATATTTATATCAGAGAGGTGGTGGCCCGGCACGGAGTGCCAGTTTCGGTGATTTCGGATAGGGATGTGTGGTTCACATCCATGTTTTGGAAGAAATTACACGACGAGTTGGGTACTCGTCTGCATTTCAGCACCGCCTTTCACCCGCAGACGGATGGCCAGAGCGAGTGGACCATCCAGACTCTGGAGGACATGTTGCTGGCTTGTATTTTAGACTTTGGAGGTAGCTGGGATACCTACCTTCCGTTGGCGGAGTTCTCGTATAATAATAGTTGTCATGCGAGCATCGACCGTCCTCCTTTCGAGATGTTGTATGGGAGGAGGTGTAGGACCCCGATATGCTGGGGCGAGGTTGGCCAGAGAGTCATGGGGAGCACCGAAGTAGTGCTCAAGACGACAGAGAAGATTCAGCAGGTCTGGAGCAGGCTTCAGACTGCTCAGATTCGGCAGAAAAGTTATGCCGATAAGCGTCGATCCGACCTGGAGTTCCTGGTCAGAGATATGGTTCTCCTGAAAGTGTCGCCTTGGAAAGGCGTCATTCGATTCAGGAAGCGGGGCAAGTTGGGCCCAAGGTATATTGGACCGTTCAGGGTTATAGCCTGGGTGGGCAAGGTGGCATATAGGCTGGATTTGAAAGCCGAACTCAGTCAAATACACATCACTTTCCATGTTTCTCAGCTGCGAAAGTGCTTGGTGGACGACTCAGCAGTGGTACCCTTGGAGGACATTCACGTTGATGGCAGCCTGAATTACATCGAGCGGCCTGTAGCGATCCTTGACCGGAAGTCGAAGGATCTGACAAACAAAAGAGTAGAACTCGTGAAGGTGAAATGGCAGCACCGGAAGGGGTCGGAGTGGACTTGGGATCCGGTGGATGAGATGATGGAGCACTACCCCAAGCTGTTTCAGGATCGAGCAGCAGACTTCGAGGACAAAGTATAAAATAAGTGGGGGAGATTTGTAGCACCTGGTTCTTGGTACATGTTCTTTTTATTAAATCTTTAAATATTTTGCATTTGGTCTTGGACTCAGCGAGTTGAAGGACCAACTCGCCGAGTAGAAGTGGGATGAGACGCGGAGTTTAAGTTGTGGACTCGGTGAGTCGAGTCCCGGACTCGGCGAGTCGAGTCCCGGACTCGGCGAGTAGACCCTGTTTGGGCAAAAACCCTAATTCGAGGGTTTGCACCCTATTTAAACACCTTAACTCGGCCTCCTTAGTCCCATTTGCTCCTAGAAGACCCCCATAGCAAACCCTAGCCGTTATTGAAGCAATCTAAGGCTTTTGGAGTGATTTTGGTGCTTTTGTGATCCAAGGAAAGAAGGAAAAGCTTGAAGGATCAAGAGGAAGCTAGAAGGATTCGGTTTTGAGCATCATTTGCTGACTTCAGAAGGTATAAAGTCTATACCTTGCTTGCTCTTTTGATAGATCCCATTTTGCGGAGTTTTAGGGCTTTTCTAAGCCATTTTGGTCACCAACCATGATTACAAGCATGGTTTGAGGTTGATGTTTCGGATCTAGGTCCTTTGAGAGGGGGTTACAAGGCAGAAAGGAGAGGCTTTTGCACTCAAGGAAGGCCCCATGCATTGTGAGAGCTTGTTTTAGGACCTTTTAAGCTTAAAGTCCCATGCAAGCATGTAAAGGTTGTAACTTTACGTGCTAGATCGATTGTAGAAGCATAGATCTATATTTTGATCAAGTGTTGTACATCAGAAAGCGAAGATTCAGTGAGTGGTTGTGACCAACTCGGCGAGTCCGTTCTTGGACTCGGCGAGTCCAAGGTTCTGTCCCATATTAGTTAAGGGTCGTAAGGACCCAGTTGAGTGTGGAAAGGTTTTAAGGGGGTCCCAAGGAGTGACCCAACGTTCTGGACTAAGCCATTGTTCTGGAAATTCATGGAACTCGGCGAGTGCATGAACAGACTCGGCGAGTCCAAGGCAATCTTCTTAAGGATGAAGATGGACTTGACGAGTTGTTCATACAACTCGGTGAGTCAAAGGCAGGACCTGAGTATCAGATGATGATGAACTCGATGAGTTGTTCATACAACTCGGCGAGTCGGATGAGGATTCAGTCGATGTTCATTTAGAAGGAAAACTCGTCGAGTCATCGCCTAACTCGGCGAGTAAAGACGGGTTTGAGGTCTAATGGAAGGATAGGGACTCGGAGAGTTGGCGAGCCAACTAGGTGAGTCAGGTCAACTAGAAGTTGACTTTGACTTTGACTTGGTCAGGGTTAAAATGGTCATTTTACCCTAAGAGTAGATTTGGGTTTCTGACTAAGAGTTTTGTGGGAATTATAGTCGGAGGATTTCCGGAGCAGCAACGACAGCAGTTAGAGGATTCCTGCATAGTTCAGCAGCTACTACGAGGTGAGTTACCTTCCAGTAGCGGTGGGTCTAAGGCCACAATGTCGGCCCACCAGTAGGAGACGTATGATAGATGATTGTCTTTGTGATATCATCTAGGTTTGCTACTACCTGATATGTTATATGCTAGCATGATATGTTGTATGTGATAGTAGTAGAGTTCGGTTGTTAGGACCGAAGGGTAGTCAGACACCCCAGATACGTCTGACAGTATGTGATGATATGTTTGCATGCTGGCTTGTTGTGTTATATGCGATAGAGGTAGTAGGAGGGGACCAGTCCTCGAGCTCGGTTGTTAGGACCGAAGGGTAGTTCAGGCACCCCAGATATGTCTGATAATATGTTTATGTTATGATATATGTGATAGTAGTAGTAGGGGTGAAATAGTCCCCGAGGTTCGGTTGTTAGGACCGAAGGGTAGTCAGCACCCCAGAATGGCTCGACATGTTAGGTTAACGCCCCAAAATGGCTTGACACGGGAAGGATGGCACCCCAGGATGGTCGCATGGGTAGGTCGACACCCCAGAATGGCCGTACGGGTAGGTCGGCACCCCATAATGGTCGTACCGGGTAGGTCGGGCACCGTAGAAATGTCGGGCAGTATGTATGTGATATGATTGTATGGTATGTGGTACGATGGGGGAACTCACTAAGCTTCGTGCTTATAGTTTTCAGTTTTGGTTTCAGGTACCTCTTCAGCGAAAGGGAAGGAGCTGGCACGGTAGCGGCACATCCTTTCTGTCAAAAAAAGTATGGTTCACACCGGATGTGCATAGATTATCGGGAGTTGAACAAGCTGACGGTCAAGAACCGTTACCCGTTGCCGAGGATCGACGATTTGTTCGATCAGTTATAGGGAGCATCTTGGTTCTCCAAGATCGATTTGAGGTCTAGATATCATCAGGTGAGGGTGCGAGATGAGGACATCCAGAAGACAACGTTCAAGACTCGTTACGGGCATTAAGAGTTCGTGGTGATGCCTTTCAAGCTCACCAATGCACCGGCGGTGTTTATGGATCTCATGAAAAGAGTGTGAGCCCGATGTTGGATCGTCCGGTGATCGTGTTCATTGACGACATATTGGTGTATTCGAGATCCAGAGAGCAGCATGAGGAACATTTGAGAGAGATCCTCGGAGTTTTGAGATCGGAGAGGCTTTATGCCAAATTCTCCAAGTGTGATTTATGGTTAAGAGAGGTCCAGTTCCTAGGGCACCTTGTTAACCAGAAAGGGATATTGGTCGATCCGGCCAAGATTGAGGTAGTGATGAGTTGGGAGGTGCCGAGGTCACCTACCGAGATCAGGAGTTTCCTAGGGTTGGCTGGTTATTATCGGAGATTTATCAGGGATTTCTCCAAGATCGTCGTGCCACTCACCAAGTTGACCCGGAAGGGTGTTGCTTTTTCATGGGGCCCAGAGATGCAGGCCTCCTTCGAGACACTTCGCCAGAGACTATGTGAAGCCCCGGTGTTAGCCCTCCTGGAAGGGATGGAGGACTTCGTAGTGTATTGTGACGCGTCGATATCAGGGTTGGGGCGGTGCTTATGCAGAGGGGGCATGTGATAGTGTATGCATCGAGGCAGCTGAAACCTCATGAGTCGAGGTATCCCACCCGCGATCTGGAGTTGGGGGCAGTGGTGTTCGCCCTCAAGATCTAGCGTCACTATCTGTATGGGGTTCGATGTACCATATACACGAACCACAAGAGCTTGAAGTACCTGATGGATCAGCCCAACCTGAATATGCGTCAGAGGAGATGGTTGGATGTGGTAAAGGATTACGACTGCAAGATCCTGTACTACCCGGGAAGGCTAATGTTGTAGCCGATGCCCTGAGCCGTAGGGCGGAGGGCGCCTCGATGCGAGATGTTTGCATGAGATTGACAGTGATGACTCCGGTGTTGGACACCATTTGTGGGGCCCAGGCTGAGGCTGTGAGACCAGAAAACGGTAAGAGAGCGGGTTATCGGGTAGGTATCGGAGTTTGTCACCGATAGCCGAGGGCTTATGACCTTTCATGGACGGATTTGGGTGCCATTTGTGGGCGGAACGCACACCATATTAATGGAGGAGGAGCATAGATCGAAGTTTTCGATCCATCCCGGGGCCACTAAGATGTATTTGGACCTGAAGAGAGAGTATTGGTGGCCTTGTATGAAGAGGGATGCCGCATGGTTTGTAGAGAGATGCTTGACCTGTCGCTGGGTTAAGGCCGAGCACCAGCGTCCACATGGTAAGATGCAGCCGTTAGAGATTCCCGAGTGGAAATGGGAACAGATTACCATGGATTTCTTCACCAAATTGTCGAGGACTGCGAGGGGTGTCGATGCAATTTGGGTGATTGTGGACAGGTTGACGAAGAGTGCCCACTTTCTTGCTATTAGTGAGAGCTCTTCTGCTGAGAGGCTGGAAGAGTTGTACGTGAGAGAGGTGGTATCGCGGCATGGAGTACCAGTCTTGATTGTTTCAGATCGAGATGTGTGTTTCACTTCCAGGTTCTGGAAGAAATTTCATGAGGAATTGAGTACGAGGCTACATTTTAGTACCGCATACCACCCACAGACTGACGGACAGAGTGAGCGGACGATTCGGACGCTCGAGGACATGCTTCGGGCATGTGTATTGGACTTCGGAGGGAGTTGGGTCACATACTTACCCTTGGCTGAATTTTCCTATAACAACAACCATCATTCGAGCATCCGTATGCCACCCTTTGAGCTGTTGTATGGGAGGAGGTGTCGGACTCCCATTTGCTAGGGAGAGGTAGGGCAACGTGTGATGGGTAGTACAGAGATTGTGCTTCAGACGACCGAGAAGATTCCGCGGGTCAGACAGAGGTTGCTGGCGGCCTAGAGCCGTCAAAAGAGTTATGCGGATAGACGAAGGTCAGAGCTCGAGTTCCAGGTCGGTGATTTCGTACTCCTAAAGGTATCTCCTTGGAAAGGAGTGATCCGGTTAAGGAAGAGGGGAAAGCTGGGGCCCTGATATATTGGACCTTTCAGGGTGATCACGAGAGTAGGCAAGGTAGCCTACCGGTTGGAGCTACCTGCAGAGTTGGGCCAAATTCATGACACCTTCCATGTATCGCAGCTGAGAAAGTGTATAGTCGACGAGTTGGCAGTGGTACAATTAGAGGATATTTAGGTGGATGCGAGCCTGGACTATGTTGAGAGACCGGTGGCAATTAGGGATCGGAAGATCAAGATTCTGAGAAACAAGGAAGTGCCTCTGGTGCAGGTCCAGTGGCAGCATCGAAAAGGGTCAGAGTTGACTTGGGAGCCGGAGCGAGAGATGCGTGAGCAGCATCCAGAGTTATTTGCAGAGTGAGACTTCGAGGACGAAGTCTGATTCTGGTGGGGAGAATTGTAACATCCGGATTCCTAGGTATATTATTTATTCATATATTTTGGAGTTTGTGGAGGGACTCGGCGAGTTGGTGCTTAGACTCGCCGAGTAGGGTCACAAATTCTTATCCGGTTAATGACCGGACTCAGCGAGTCGACTAATGGACTCGGTGAGTCCACGCTGTTTAATGAAACCCTAATTTCCGGGGTTTGAGACCTATTTAAAGGCCCTTATGGCCTTCATTTGCGGCTACTCGTTGATTGAGAGAGACCCCATAGTGTGTGAGCGTTTTGAGAGAGAAAGGAAGCCATTTTTTATCCTTATGTGGGTGATTTTGTAAGAAAAGGTGACCAAGGCAAGAGGAAACTGAAGAGGGTGTTAATCTGTGGATTTCAAAGCTTAGGGACTTCATCGTGAGGTATATATTCGATCCCCTTTCAGTTTTGGTGTAAGTTTTGAGAGTTAGGGTTTCTAGCCCCTTTTTGAGTAAGATTTGCGAAGCAATTGGTCCCTTCTTGTGTTGAGGCTTCGAATCTGGATCCAAAGAGGTCCATAGACCTTAACTTCTTGATCTTTATGGGTGTCATGGTGAATTATGAGCTTAGGGTGGCATATTGAGGCAATTTCTCCAAATAGAGCCATTGGGTCGTTGCATGGGCATCAAGATCCAAACTTTACGTGTTTATATTGCTTAAGGAGGCCAGATCTATGAGTTAGAGGAACGAA
Organism: Lactuca serriola; assembly: GCF_051521515.1. Classification (NCBI taxonomy): domain Eukaryota; kingdom Viridiplantae; phylum Streptophyta; class Magnoliopsida; order Asterales; family Asteraceae; genus Lactuca; species Lactuca serriola. The sequence goes on along the minus strand of NC_136410.1, from coordinate 164,005,806 downwards.
TCTGACCTTAGGAGCTCATTTGAGCTCGATCATGGCATGAACTCGCTGAGTACCAAGAGCAGACTCGGCGAGTAGGGTTGGGGTTCCCCATAGTTCACTCAGTGAGTGCCTGCCGAGTTAGGAGAATCACTTAGTGAGTCAGAAGGAATTAGAGGGCTGGAGTTCAAGGCAGAACTCTCCGAGTTCATAATGGGACTCGGTGAGATGAGTCGGGGTGGCCCCATGACTCATGCCAGGTGGGACCCGTCGAGCAGGGGAAAGACTCGACGTGTCATGCGGGGCTAGAGGGATAGTGGACACGTGTAGACTCGCCGAGTCGCCCAAGTGCACTCGACGAGTTGGTCAAAGTTTGACCATTGACTTTTGTTGACTTTTAGGGTTTGGTCAACAATGGAGCCTTTGAGTTCAGAGAGGGCTAAAATGGTCTTTTACCCTTCTGAGGGTGCCAAGAGAGGGTTGAGTCTAGTCTCGAGAGTTATATTTATGAGAGTATTTAGTTTATGTGATTTAGAGTTTTCAGAGTTAGGACCAGTGGGTTCATAGAGTTAGGACCTTTGGGTCCACAGTGTTAGGGCCAGAGGGCCCACAGAGAGTTGGGACTAGAGGGTCCCACTGAGACACACTGACCAGAGGGTCAGCAAAGTTATGGCCTTGAGTGGCTAATATGTGTTAGAGTGGTATTTTGGGGAATTCACTAAACATTTATGCTTACAGTGTTATGTGTCTCAGGTACCAGCGATGATCGTGGGAAGGCGCCGACATGATCTGTACACACACCCGTAGAGTTTATTATGATTTGATCTTGGGATTTTTAATGAGATAATGTTGATACAATGTTTTCTTGAAAGCGATTATGAATGAATTTAAATGGTTTTAAAAAGCAAAAAATTGTCTTAATTTTTACGGTGTTACATGCATCCTGAGAACCTGCTCAAAAGGGAAACATCTTCGAACTACTACTCTAACATCCAAGGTATGCAGATGGCATATAACTTAATCATAAGCAGGAAACATAATATTCTGAAATACACTTACTAACATCGATGCAGTAGCATAACAACAAAATCATAAACAGAAGCTGAATTTGAAATACATACCAGTGATCTATTGCAGCTCGATCTTAACTTCCTGCGAAACCATGGGCGCTGGAGCCTGAACTCTCTCCACCTCCAAAATAGGACAACGGGACTTGAAATGACCTGGCTGATGACAATGAAAACATATATGATCCTTCTTGCAATCCCGATGTACATGCCCTCTTTCTCCACATTTGAAACACCTGAACTTGTGACAAGAAAACCCATGGGATCCCCCACACTTTCCACACACCTCAAGATCTCCTTGACTTCCCACACTCAAGTCAACCGAGACGAAACCTCCATATTCCTTCAATCGTCCTGATGTTAGCGTCCGCTTTCTTTTCCCTAACTGCACATCCAAACCAAACTCTTGTTTCCGAGTTGCCCCGGCTACCCCATCAACCGCCTGAACAGTCGTTGTCTGACCCTAAAACCTAGCGGTTACCCTGCCAGTAACACGCTCAATAATGTTGGGTAACTCCTCACATACGGCCCACGAGACCTCCACAACAATCCAATCCTTAAGTGAACTTTCTTGGAGACAAGGTGCATAACCCACCTCCGATCCCTGATGACAAGAGCTAATAACGGGATCCTCCCTTCCGAGGGACCCCAGAGATCCATCAACATTAGGCCCTATAGGAGCCCCTAACATGGCCACCATCTCAGTGTGAAATCTCCCAGCCTCTCATCCAATATCTCCAATATACCCTCATTGACCGTACCAAAGATCATAGAAGTTTGGTCTAGGATGTTGCGTGTAATCTCTACTGATACTAACTGTCTCATCTGCTCCCCGAGCTGCTCGACTCCTAAACTCGAGCCTGACTCCTCATTGGCACCTGAACTGCCCATTGGCCTACCCCGTAGCGTCACCATACTGTATGAGTCATCACATAACTATCATCAAAATACTCATCACTACTGAGGGATCACACACTCACTACAAGTTCCCCAGTTTTATCTTAGCCCTTCTCGAATCGAGTACGGATCCTCTGCTTTCAGTAGTACGGGCCCCTAATACCTTCCACATCTATCCGTACTTTCCTCGAGAATTTCCTCAACTTTACCAAGTCCCTTTCACTACTACTATTTCTCCCCATACTACTCTCATCCTAGGCTTGCCCTAGGGTAACCTCCAACCCACACCCAATCCTCAGCTACTGAAGGTATCTTTATAATGCCAATTAGCCACTACCTGAATATCATCACATGTGACGAGGCTCAGATAATCCTTCGAGTAAAGGACTTGTCCCTACAATGATTAGACTCATACTAGAGCTTCGCAATAGGGCCAAACCCAGCACTCTGATATTATTCAACCCTGATCACATGTGACTTGATGTATTCACCTAATGGCTAACTCCCATCACTTAGAGTCCCACAAAGCACAAAGCAAGTAGCATTCAGAAAAAGGGAAAGTCTAACCACATAATCCAATCATACTGTTCTATCCCCTACTCAGGAATCTGTACATGTAATTAAAAGGCTCATACAATCAGGCATAACCTAAACAAGCTATCCTATCATTGACCGATCAGTACTAGCATGCAAGTCTACAAGCACATATAATAGGCATATAAAGCATCTCTTCCTAGATCCTTAGCTTTACTCTTGCATGCAGTTCTCATATTCATAACATAACATAACATAAACTTGTATGGGTAATTTGGGAGTACTTACTTGAGCTCGGCTGATTGCATGCACCACACCCTTTTTCTCTTTTCAAAATTCTTTTCCTTATTAAAATTTCTTTTCGCTTTTTCTAAAACTCTTTTCTTTTCTCAAAATTCCTTTTTTACCAAAAATTGATTTTCCTTTCGAAAATTTTCTATACCAATTCCTTAGTTTGAGCTCAGACACACCCGAAAGTGTGCCCGAATCCCTCAAACCAAGACTCTGATACTAACTTGAAACATCCCAAAAATATGACCCAAAAATTTTGTTTTGAAAAATATTATAAGAAACTATAATCATCCATAATCAATAAGAAAACCAAGTGTCATGTGTCTCAAAATCTCATATCAAATACTGTATCAAAAACAATTGAGAAAATATATCAGAGTCTCAATAAATCCCAGGCTGAAATATGTGGTGTGTGACATGCGATCATCATGAGCCCTTCCCTTTTCTAGTTGAAGTACCTGAAACTAAAACTGAAAACCATAAGCACGAAGCTTAGTGAGCTCCCCCAAACTACCACATACCATACAAACACATATACCAAATAACATAACTCTGGGACTACTCCCACTACATCGGGACGAATCCCGACATCGGCTTACCCGGAATTGGACTCCAGTCCGGCATTGGGTTCACCCCGACATCCAACCGCATCAGGCATCGGGCTTGCCCCGACATCGGACTTACCCCGACACATACATAACATAATCACATAATCTGCATCGGGCTTGCCACGACATCGGACCGAAGCCCAGAACAAACAACATATAACACATAAACTAGCATCCATCAGGCTTGCCCTGAAATACATAATACATGGCATAATGACTAACATACATCGGGCTTGCCCCGACATAGGGCTTACCCCGGATCACATAAAATATAATATAATCACATATACTGCATCGGGCTTGACCGACATCGGACCGGAGTCCGGAACACATAATACATAACTTAATCACATATACTGCATCGGGCTTGCCCGGCATCGGACCAAAGCCCATAACACATAACACATAAACATGCATGAATCACAAAGACATCAAGCATACATAACTACTTCTCGGGACCGCCCCGACATTGGACCGAAGTCCGGAAACATATATATTGCATCGGGCTAACCCCGACATCGGATCGAACTCCGAAACTACTATCATCTAAACAAACCTACATTGTGGCCGTAGACCCGTTCCTACTAGAGGAAAACTTACCTCGTAAGACTGACTGCTGAAAATGCGAGTGAGAAATCCCTGACTGTTGTTCCGGTTGCTCTACGACTATCATGACCAAATAAACACTTAGTCAGAAATAAGGATTCTTCTATGGGTAAAATGACTATTTTACCCTTCTAATCCAATTTGGGCCATGACCCAGGCCCAATCCTTTCTAATCCTTCTAAACTCACTAAGGCCCATTAAAGTCCTCCAATGGCCTAATTTTCTAAATTGGGATCAAGTCCTCAAATGGGCTTTCCACCCAACCCAAACTAGCCTTTGGGCCCTTAACTGTCTCCTGGTGGCCCATCACGGCCCAACATCTGCTAACCCAAGGCCTGCCCCAAACCGAGGCCTAACATCTGCTAACCCAAGGCCTGGCCCTAAACTGAGGCCCAATTCCATAAATACCCAAAATTACCAAAATACCCTTGGAAGTCAAACTGGTCAACTCTTGGTCAAAGTCAAAGTCCTTATTCAAAGTCAACCTTCCTGGTTGATTCTACTCGCCGAGTTCCCATTCCCAAAAAACTCTCATATCACAATGTGTTCCCAAAACAAAATATTATAAAATAACGTTTATCAAAGCATTTCATCAAGAGATGCATTTTCATTATATAACAATATTCGGGATGTCATGTTCTGATAAACAAACCAAAAGCATAAATAACAAAAGATAGACCATACAACAGTTACATATAACAACTGGTCTAATATCAAAAGATCTTGATAAGTCATCCAACTTATGCTCTCGCGCCACTACCTATAATACAACAAAATTGAGTGGGTCAGGCTTGGGAGCCTGGTGAGCATATAGGGTTTTCAACCCACAATAAATAATTATATTTAATTTCACCAACCAACAATAACCCGATTACCCATTCCTGTTATCCTCACTTTACGTCCCTAAAACAACATCTATTACCAGGGACCTAATCTATGATTTTCATCGGGACGGACATTACTGCAAGGGGTTTCCTCAACAATAGATGTCCTAAAGGCAACCATGTGGGGGGTAAAGTACACCGGTGAACACATCGTTCACACCACCTACAGGTTATGAACCTGCTAGCGTTCCACATGACTGTCTAGAAAGAGTCTGTGGTTGTCATCCATACTCCGCTAGATGACTAGGTCAACATCAACAACATCGAGGCCTCTCATCATTTTATCACAAATCAACTATCTACCCAAGTTCTACCCAACATTTTGTAGATAACAATATACATATGCATACATATGCAACTTAAAAAACTGATAAGATATTCATTTAATACTCGTTCCAAATATACAGATTCATTCCAAGTAATAGATAATATATATCTATATACACATAGCACGTATTCACTCGGAGATACTTTATATCTATGTGTTAGAAGAAAAGGAATATACACTCACTTGATCAGAAGATGATCGGACAACACTACGGCTTGCAAAAGTAGTATTCTTCGGTAGATCTGGAATATCTTCACACACCGGGCTTCTCGCAGGCAGAGCTTCGGCTTGGAAACTCTTTTCTTCTCGGGATCTTCAGGCTTCAGGACTCGCTTCGGGTCTCGGGAACGATACTGGGGTTTAGGGGTATGAGTTGCACGCAAAATGAGGTAATACAGAGGGGGAGAGTAAGGGAGGAGCAACCAAAATCGGTTGACCCTTGATTTTTATTTATAGGGTTGTTTTCTGGAAATTCACGTTGTGAATAGTACTCCCACATCGTGGGGCTTGATTGTCATTGCATGCATCATCGTCCACTTGCTCTGTCAGGCTCCAGAAGGCGTCAGAAGTCAGTTCACGTCGTGAACACTGTTTTCACGTCGTGAACTCTGACACAACTTTGGGGTTCGCGCCCCGAACTTCAGAAATTCATAACTTTCGCATACGAACTCTGTTTTCGATGTTATTTATATGCACACGTAGGTAAAAATAAGATCTACAACTTTCATTTAGACTTCGTCGGCTAATTTTGACATTATTTTTATTATATATTTGTTATATTTTTTTAGCAGGCCGAGACAGGAAAACTCCGTTAAAAAATCATAACTCCTTCGTCTGACGTCCGTTTTCGTCTATATTTCCGTCGTTGCAATACTATTGATGAGATCTTCAATTCTAATTTAGAAGGTCTTGGCTAAATATCGCTCGATCTCATATTCGAACTTTGGACTATCTACTGCTAAGCTGAAACTTCGAAAAATCATAACTTCCTCATACGAAGTCAAATTTGGGCGTTCTTTTTATGTACGCTCTCGGTTTAACGTATTCTACGACTTTCATTTAGATTATTAAGGCTATATATCGCTATATCTTAAATTCGTATTTTACGTCATTCAATGTCGTGTCGGTTCTGTCGCGAAACAGGTCATAATTTCTTCGCTATAACTTGGATTTCAGCATTCTTTATATATTCAAAAACCTCGTCACGACCACTACCACATCCTTCATAGATATCGGGATTATCTAACATTTCATTTTGACGCTTATTTTTATCCTTAATTCATTTAAGTCAGACAACTAAGCACAAAACACAATACTAAAATAATACATCTTTATAATTTCAAGACGGGTTACAAAGGTTAACCTAGAATATTACATCGCTATTAATGACAAGCCCATAAACATGGGTGTTACACACAACTCAACTCGGCGAGTCGCCCCAAGACTCGTCGAGTTGAACGATCTCGAAATTCCATCCTGTCTAACTCACTGAGTCGCAAACCGACTCACTAATCCAAAGCTTTATCCAAAGGAGGTTGGGTTCTGTGACCAGACTCGCCGAGTTCAAGGCAATCTTCAACATACTCGTCGAGTTTTTCTTCCAACTCGTCGAGTCCATGCACATGTTCATACAAATCGTCGAGTACACCCATGTGACTCGCCGAGTCTCTCCAGTTCTCAATCCATTTAGAAAATTTTCGAGCCATGCAGGGGCTCCAATCCATAGATCCACCCTTCTACAATCTAACCCTCACATAAAGTTGCAAACTTTACGTGAAACCAAGGAGATATAGGCCCAAAACACACTAGGGCTTAGGTTTTAGACAAAGGGGCTTCACCAACAACTCAAAGACTGAAGCTTTATGACATTCTAGGCCATCATGAGTCTAGATCTGGAGTAGCAACCCCAGATCTAACTCCAAATCCGAGATAGGTCTCAAAACAAGCTAAGGAACTCCCAAAACAACCACCAAGGATGAACCAAAAGGAAATAGCTTAAAATAAGGGCTCCATACCTCAGGGATGTGCCCAAAACTGATGTAGATCCCAGATCTATACAAGCCCCATGATGCTAGCTTCCAATTTCTCAAGCTCCTTCCACCAATTTCCTCTTCCAAGCCCCAATCTCCTCAACAATGAAGCCTCACACGAAATTAGGGTTTTCTGGAACTCTTTGGGGAAATAAGAGGCTGGGAGAAGGACATAACGTCCTTTAAATAGGGTGCAAGCTCTAAGATTAGGGTTTTCTCATTCCAACACCAACTCGTCGAGTCCAGCTTCCGACTCGGCGAGTTGGTCACTTAATTCGCGATGCAAACCCGCTCCGACTCGGCGAGTAAGCGTACCTACTCGTCGAGTCCATTCCATTATTTACGCTTAGCACCCTTCACTTCTTGTTCCAGACTTAGGATGTTACATCTCTTCAATCTCTTGCTTCTTCTCTACACACCTTCTTCTTCAAAAACTCCAAAATACTCCTCTAATGGCCATCCAAGCTCCAAAATCACTCAAATGAGGGCTAAGGTTCGATTTATAGGGTTTAGAGGGTGGAGGATGAAGATACTAGGGTTAGATTATGAGATAATGAGCTTAAATAGGGTCCAAGACCCTAAAAAAGGGTTCAAGTCTGATTGGCGTACGCCTAACGTACATATGGTACGCCCAGCGTACCCAGAAGAACATTCGCGACCATCCTGGTCAGTACGCCCAGCGTACTCCAAAAGTACGCCCAGCTAATGTGTATTCATTAAATTTATTTACACGTTTACTAGGTTAAAACTTATGTAATACATGAATCGACAAATTAAGATAGTAAAAATAATACATATTAATATTAATAAGAGTAAATTGTTTTGGAGCTAATGTGTATTCATTAAATTAAACCTTAAACTTTTTACTTCAAGATATTTGAAATTGTTTTACACTAAAAAAACTTTTATATATATATATATATATATATATATATATATATATATATATATATATATATATAATTAGAGTACTTAAGAAATATTTGGCATTTATATGATTGTTTTTATTAGAAAAGGTAGATGACATAATAAAGTTAATTTAAAATTTAGAATTATTTTTCAAAAAGAATATTTTTTGTTTACATTTTATATAACTAATTAAGTTTATCAATTGAAGTACTTTAAAAGTAAAAGCATTCACATTATATCTCTTCAATTTGTATTTTATATAACTAGTTAAGTTTATGAGGTGAAATATTTTAAAAGTAAGAGCATTCATATTATATCTCTTTAATTTGCATTTTATATAACTATTTAAGTTTATCAAGTGAAGTACTTTAAAAGTTTTAAGAGCATTCATATAATAATTTTCGTTTGCACTTTTATATAACTAGTGAAGTACGAAAGCTTGAGCTTTTTATTGGATTATTCTTTAAAACTCATTATATCTATTCAATAATATGAAAGTTTTCAATTTGTTTTACATGATTTGTTTGTATATATAATGTTTAGTTATAGCCAATTAAATACATAAGAAATCAAATATATTGCTATCTTTTATTCATATCTATCTTTCTATTCATTTATCGATGTTAAAATCACTATTAAAAAATAGAATTAAAGGTTTCCACGTATCATTATTTTATATGAATAAGAAAATTAATATAAATAAAATGTGGAAGATACTATTTAACTTCCCTAAAATCATATAACTCACGCAATCATTGAAAAAAAATCATGATTAAAGCCTTTTAATTACCAAGCTTAAAAAAAAATAGTTTAAATTCTGGGCTCTATTTGGCAACATTCTCAAAGGAAATGGGTGTAAATGTCATTTTAGAAAGATACAAAGTGCAAAATCAGTAAATAAAGCAATTAGGGTTACAGTATAAAAGAGAAAGAGGGGTCGAAGAAGATCTGTAATGGTTGCGCCATAGGCCGAGCGCTTATCCCGTAAACGAAGGGGTGGCGTGGTATTTTCCACGGAGAAAAAGGTTTTCAATAATCGTGCGATTGGCGTAAATCAACACAAAAACACGCACAATTTTACTACTGCCTGTGCGTGTTTGGGAATCCATGGCTGCTTTCTTGCTTCGATTTGCAATCAAGGCGAGATGATTTCCCTACATTTTCTCTCTTATTTCATCATCATTTTTACTATGATTCTGAGTTTCTTTTACTATTTAAGATGATTTCGTGTTATGTCTGAGTATGCGATGATCAATCTTCATCTGGATCTGTTTACACTTTGTTATTTGATACTTGTTAAGCACAGATTTTTCACCAAAACACTTGGTATCAATTTGAATTTTGAATTGGAGTAGGTTTTCTTTACTACACTTCTAATAATTTTGGGATTCAATTGATGACCCGGATCTGATTTTTTGGCATGAATTCGAGTTTTGGGGATTTAGTTTTTTGATTATACTACTAAAAAGAACAACATTTTTGTATCTTCTTTCTCTCGTTTTTATGTGACGATGTTGTGAAACAAATACAAAATGTTGAATATTTTCGTTGATAAGATCTTAAAGGTTGTTATTGTTGGGGAGAAATCAGAAATGTAAATAAAATTGGCCTCGTGTTAATATATTAAAAAAATGATAGCAAGTTTTAAATATATTTTTGTTACCAGTAATACTTTTTTAGCTATTTTGAAACTATATTGTAAATAAATCTTTGAGTTAAATAGATTTGGAAATTCTTTTTTTTCTCTGTTAGGCTCAAGGCGTTTGGTGTATACTTTTGTCACATAGATGTCGAGAAATATTTCATGTTCCTTTAAGGGAGCGTATTTATCCATGTCATACATCAATTTTTTTTGAAATCAACTATAATTAAAAACTTAATAGTTCATTAAAAAATAGGAATTCCGTAACTAGAAACATCAAAATACATAACTAGAAAATAAAGACATTTAGAAAATCCACATTATATACAATAAAATAAAAGCATGGAAGTTATATTTGTCTTCAAATTTTGTTTTCACCTTTGTAACCCACTTGAATATATATCCTTTGAAAGGTGATTCATGACTGCAAAAAATATTTGCATTTCCGCTAGTAGTTTGTTCAGGGGTATACAAAAAAACCGCAAAACCGAGCCGATCCGGCAAACCCGAATCCGGAAAAACCAAAACCGAAACCGAAAAAACCAAAACCGAAACCGAAAAAACCGGGTATCTACTGGTCGATTTCGGTTTGAATATTTAGATATCTGCGGATATCAGAACCGAATCGTTATACAGGCCGCCGGCTCAACCAATTTGGGGCTCTAAGCGAACCAAAAATTTTGGGCCTTTGACATTACTATCAACTTTGAGAAGTAAAGGTTAATTAGTTAACATTTAAAAAATCACAGCAATGATCCACAAACAAATGAAATATATAGTTTTTGGTTTCATTAACCCTATGATCAAATTTTCATATATGTGAGTTACTGTTATATGTGAGTTACAACAGTTTGATCATCGAATTATAGTTTAATCTAAAAATATTATTAATGTAAATCTAAGGTATTGTCTTCTCTTGCTTTAAATGGCGTAAATGCTTCGCCTAATTAAGGTGGTTATTTGATGTAAAAATACGTCCTCATAATAAAAAAGTTCTTAAATTATCTTGTTATTGTGTACATTCCACATGTATTCTTGTTATTGTCATAATAATTAAGGCTGATTTACCCTAATGCTTTATAATATATTATATTGTATAAACAAATTTTTAAAATTAAACCCCATTTATTAATTTAATTACATTCCACATGCATCCTTTCATTAAGTAATAACTATTAATCCTAACAAGTCTACACTCTAAAGTCTACAATACAAATATACAATCAATATCAATATATCATATGACATGAGGACAAGCTAACAAGATTAGAAGAACAGATGGATCATGGAACTTGCAAGTAGTTTATTACCTTTTATGGAGATTGGAGAATGCAGGCTTCAATGGAGAAGGAAGAAACCTGAAACCGTACGCAGTGGAGAAGGAAGAAACAATAAGTGTATGCAGTTGTGCGGCACAACTTGTATAGTTGTGCTATGAATCAGAACTCAAAAGTTAGAAGTCAAAAGAAGAAGATTAGAAGATGATTGAGCAGATCAGCAGAGCAGGCGATGAGGGATTGAGGGCGCAAACACAGAAATCGTATACAGTGGAATTATGGAAGAAGAAACGTCGTTTTTTTAGCCGTTTAGAGTCTTAGCCGATTAGGGCTATAATACATGGACTCCTTGGTTTATGGGGCCCTCTTGATGTGGGGGCCCTAAGCCCTAACTTTGATTTACATTGCATTAAGCTGGCCCTGCCGTCATATATATATATATATATATATATATATATATATATATATATATATATATATATATATATATATATATATATATAATTCGAATATACTCTGTTTTGTTATGTGTAAATCCAGAAAATCTAAAAGTGTAGTTGGTTTTATGATATTAAATTAATTATCCTTCGTAAATACAAATAAACAAGTATTAATAAATATTATATATCAATGTATCAAAGAATTGATGATTAGTTTTATAATATTAAAAAGTTGGTTTATTAGCAAGCATTGTTTTTTTTTTCTTAATTTTGTGAGTTTTTATTTTTTGAAAAGAATTGTTTAAAATGGAGTTTGTAGTTTTGATTGATTATTATTTTTATATTTAACGGATACCTGTGAATCGAACCATGGTTACCTGCCTTTATACGGTTCGGTTCAGTTTTTTTAGCAATTCGGTTCGGTTACGGTTAGTGCTAGCAAGGTACCCGCCCCATTGTCACGGTTTATAATTTTTTATTATCCGATCCGAAACGCCCCGTGAACACTCCTAAGTTTGGTTTCACGGTCTGCATGTTGAGAATTTCGTTTGTTTTTCCAAATTCATATGTGAGCTTGCAAACTTCATCCTTGTATCTTTAATTTCTTTGAAACAGGTGGTAATCGATGAGATTGGCAAAGCTTTTTTTTCCTTTTCTTTTTGCTTGATCTCTACCCATATGATGAGAATGTGGTTGAACATTGAATATGTCGTTTTTGTCCAATGTGTGGAGAGATAAAGCTAAAAGAATGGAAAAAAAACGACTTTTTAAACTCCTTATTTACTTTATGTTCTGATGAAATTCAAGATGTAAGGACGTAGTCTGCAGGTTTATGTATAGTTTGGAAAACATATAACATATAAGAATATTTGATGAGAAGGGTAGGGGTGTTTGTTTGGATGGATCGGTTTGATTCGATCCAATCAAATGAATCCAAATTAATTTCGGTTTTCAAAATATGGATCCGAATAATTTAAACCAAAATTCAAATCCGATCCGATCCAATTATAATTCAGTTGGATCGGTTTTTATAATTCGGTTTTTAAAAACCGAAACATTTTAAAACGACATATAATTATAATATTACATAAGCAGCAAAAACAAATTATTTAGTTGTGATTTGAAATTTATAAACAATTAATTAGAAGATATATTATATTTAAATATTTTATATGTAGAAATTTTTTGAAAGAAAATGCATTTTAATGTTTTTTTTATCGAATGAAACGTTTTGAACTTATTTGAAAAAATAAATTACAAAATTAATAAATAACTATAGATATATATTATAAATAGATAAATAATAAATGTTTATTTGGTTTTTTTGGACTATTCGGTTTTTATTTTATAAACCAAAACTAATTCGAAATCCAAAATAATAATCCGGTTTTATTGAAAATCAATCAAAACATCCGAATATCTGAATCAAATAGTCCAATCCAAATTGTCCAATTCGATAATTCAGTTTTATCCGAAAAATGAATAGCCCTAGAGAAGGGATCGGGAAGCCTACCACCTGTGGAAATGCAATTGTTCTTTGTCGAGCGAGTTACAAAATTTACGAAAAATATATTTTGTAGGTTTCATATTTTCTAGTATGTCATGTTATTTTTTAAATGTGAAATGACATAAAAGTCCTTAAAGTCGGAATTTTGTGCTTTTCAGGTTCTTCATTAAAGTCGGAATTTTGCAATTTTTTTTTACAAATTTACATTTTTTGTAGGTTTACAACATTTATGCAAAATTTAAGGCTTTTAATGAACAAGAATATATCCAAATTACCCAAATATGCATATTTCTACCAAACAATTTAGGGTTTTCATGTCATTTGATTTTTTTTAAATGACATTTTTTATTTCCGTAGTTATGTATTTTTATTTTCCTAACTATGTAATATCATTTTAAATTAATGAAATATTTTGTTTTAAAATCTTAGAAAGTACATTTAGATGTATGGCGCCACTCTTTAACATAGATATAAAATGACCACTATTCCTTTTAGACTAATAAAGTTCAAGAAGATAAGCAAGATAAGCTGGGTATCATAAATTCAAGTTCAAAAATTTTATTGTATCATTGTCCAGAACATTCTAATGTTCCATTACGAAAATAGACATTATATTTAGATGATGAATTGATGATATGACAAAAGTTTATAGATGGCTTATATAGGACCAAAATTTAACAAAGTACACCTCTTTCTTACATGATAACACAAAAGGTTAATGTCATAATATGACAATCAAGAATATCTAGTTTGCTATCTTGATTATTTATCTCTTAATTCTATTCAAATAGGCAATCAAATTCATACATGTTGTCCACTATGACATTTAATATGGCCCATCTAGCGTTAACATTTTGTCTATTTTGGAATTTGGCGTTAACATTTTTTCTATGTTGGAAATATGAAATGCACTCTTGTAATGAAAACCTAGAAAAACATTTAGAGACCTACTGAACACAATTTAAAGATAAGTCGCATAAACAACAACTTGTGTGTTATTAATTGATTGTTGTTTTATGACATTAACCCTCATGGCATCAGTACTCTCGTAACAAAGAGAAAAGGGTTGTAGAGTTTGAAGAACCCATAAATAAGTTGCGTGAACACGTGACATCTAAATATGGTCTTATTCATTGTGCATGTGGATTTTCACTCTAATTGTAAATTTTAACAATTCTTTTGAAAGAAACAAATGGCATTTGGTGTGTAATGATAAATCTTGACAGATTGAGACATTTTAGCTTGGTTGTAAAGCCGACTACACTGTGACTAGTTTATTTTCATTTTCTATATCAAAGAAATGGACCTACATCAATATGACGAGAAGAATTTGCTTCTTCATTTTCATTTTCAAGAGACTGTTTATAGGCACATGTGTCTTTAGGGATCTTCGTTTGTATGAATCGGTTTGATTCGATCCAATCAAGTGAATCCAAATTGATTTTGGTTTTCAAAACATGGATTCAAGTAGTCCAAATTAAATTCAAATCCGATCTAATTACAATTCGGTTGGATCGGTTTTTATAGTTTGGTTTTCAATAACTGAAACATTTTAAAATTGCATATTAATTATAATATTACATAATTTTACATAAGAATTAAAAACAAATTATTTAGTTGTGATTTGAAATTTATAAATAACTATTAAGAAGATATATTATAGTTAAATATTTCTATAGTTAGAAAACGTTTGAGAGAGAAAATGCATATTAATGTTTTTTTATATTACAAAATTAATAAAAAAAACTATAGATATATATTATAAATAAATAAATAAATAATAAATGTTTATTAGGTTTTTTTTGACTATTCGGTTCTTATTTTATAAACAAAATTAATCCGAAATCAAAAATAATAATTCGGTTTTGTTGAAAACCAATCCAGAAATCAGAATATTTAAACCAAATAATCCAATTCAAATTGTCTAATTGGACGACTCGATTTTATCCAAATAGTCCAATTGGACAATCCGGTTCTTATTACATATGGATGTCGAAAGAGGGTTTAACATCAAATAACCATACATATTGATTAAACATAAATGTTAAAAAAAATTGGTGTGTCCTGTGTAGCCAAGTATTCATTCTTGATATTTTATCTCAATATCAATATGTATATATTTTCACCAAATATCTCCGACTTCCAACCTAAGGGTGTTTGATACGGAGTTTTTGGAAGCGTTTGAGAGCTTCTAGCTTTTAGTTTTTGACAAAACGTTCCAAATCTAAAAGCTACTTCATGTAGCGTTTAACAAAATGCTACTGAGCTTTTGAAATCAATTTCCATAATTACCCTTAAAAATATATTTATATATTTATTTAATTTTAATCAGTTGTCTTTTTATGTAATTTTATATATTTTAAAAGCTTTCAGCTATTTTTGCCAAACACTCATATAACAAATAAAAGTTACAGTTTCCCGCTACCAGCTACCCGCTACACGCTATCTGTTTCAGCTAACAACTATTTTTGTAAACAAGCCCCTAGTCATGTTGGTTTCTCCCATTATATATATATATATATATATATATATATATATATATATATATATATATATATATATATATATATATATATATATTAAAGCACATGGAAGGTTTCAACAGGAAACTTTCCATGTTTATACTTTTAACATTATATTTTTACTTTTTTTTTAATTTTGTTACTAAAATTTCAACAAACTTTTCATTTTTATAATTTTGCCACTTTATTTTTACTTCTTCATATTTTTGTCACTAAATTTTCATTTTTACTTCTTTAAAACCCTTTTTCTTTATTCTTTTATAATTTTACCATTTTATTTTTACTTTTTTATAATTGTGTCACTAAAGTTTCAACAAACTATTTCTCTTTATAGTTTTTGTACTTTACTTTTACTAATTTTGTCACTAAAGTTTCAACAAACTTTTCATCTTTATAATTTCGACACTTTATTTTTAATTCTTTATATTTTTGCCATTAAACTTTCACCCGTGCAACGCACGGACCTTTTCCTAGTTTTTTTATATTTTTAATTCTTTATATTTTTGCAACGCACGGACCTTTTCCTAGTTTCAATTAAGGGGGAACAATATATAACCTTTCTATGCATTGTAAATTTAATCGAGTAAGTATAAATGTCCTTTGCATTTTATTTCCTTGTAAATGTTCTCGATCTTTGCTAGCGTTTTAGTGAACTATTTGGCTTTTTAAAAAAATGAATTACTTTTCGTAGATATAAATTTTTACGCTTTACCAAAATTTATATTTTTTGTATTTTCTTTCCATATGCAGAAATGGGATAAATTGAATGGGACCACAAAAAAAAAAAAATCAACGTTTTCTTAAAGAAAATTATTTTCTGCTCCTAAATTTTATGTATTCAACCCTTTAACTTCTAAGATATTTTTTTCTGTATCTTTTACTTTAAAGTTTTAATTTATATTACAAAAAGTTTGTCAAATATTTTAAATTGATATTAATATTTAATATATTTGACTAGTCTATTTTTTCATCAATTTCTCTAAGATTATCTATCATGTTTAAGTTATGTTTGTTTTTTTAATCATGATAGGTATTTTACATAAAACATTAATTTTTGTAAAACATTTTTATATACATTGTTCTAGTATTTTGCCCCAACTCAGTTTCCTCTATATTTAATTATAAATATTTAGATAATAATTAGAAATAACATATAACTATAAAGTAATTATTATTGTTAATCCGTTGATAATTACATAAAACATTAATTTTTGCACCACGTTTTTATATACATTGTTCTAGTAATTTGCCACAACTCAGTTTTCTCTATATTTAATTATAAATATTTAGATAATAATTAGAAATAACATATAACTATAAAGTATATAAAGTAAATATTATTGTTAATCCGTTTATAATTATATTGCTTCAGGAACTTTAATTATAGTTATAAAAAATATATTTTTGTCATAAATTTAGTTGATTTGATATTTGGATTTCAATTTTATTTTTA
The DNA here is from genome assembly GCF_051521515.1 of Lactuca serriola. Taxonomy (NCBI): domain Eukaryota; kingdom Viridiplantae; phylum Streptophyta; class Magnoliopsida; order Asterales; family Asteraceae; genus Lactuca; species Lactuca serriola. Next base: position 163,988,835 of record NC_136410.1, on the reverse strand, counting down.
TATTTTACATTATAGTTATTTGTTGGTTATCTATAAAAATAGTCTTTCGGCATATATATTGTAATTCTATTTATGGTTTAAAATTTAACATCATGTTTATATTAACAAAAAATTAATGGATTAATAATTTAAAAGTTTAGCATACAAAAAATAATGGTTTATATAAAACAATATATTTATACAAAGAGAAATTTAATATCTTCCTATTTTTGTTCCTATAAATCTTCCTACCCAATTAAATGAAGACATATGTCATATTTAAAAGTTAACTAATATAGTCGTCAATTCTTGACTTGACTCATGACTCGAAGTCCTAAATTTTGAATCGTAACTCGACTCGTAAGAATCAAAACTCAGGACTCTAAAAATTATATACAAAATATTATATATAACATCATGTATAAACAAAATATAGTTTAACTATGAGAAAACTGCAATACAGTCCCTACATATTGGTCTCATAATCGATTTAGCCCTTATATATATTTTTATTCAATTAAGTCCCAAATACCGGTAATCGTATTCAATTTAACCCTTTGATCCGGTCAACAGGTCATCCAACTTTTAAAAATTACATTTTCGGCCCAGATTTCAAAATTTATTACAACTTTGGTCAATAATTTACACTTTTGGCCCAGATTTTAATTTTTTTTTACAGATTTGGTCCAAAATTTACCCTTTTTCCTCAAATTTTAGAATTTTATTATGAACTCATCTTAACTTTAGTTTTCTTTACAACTTTTTTTCTCAAAAGTTTGTTTCTAATATGTTTTTTCTTTAAAACTCATATTTATACAAAAAAAAATATTTTCACATAAAAATCTTATTTTTTCTATATAAAAACTTTTTTGTATAGGAAATATCTAATTATAAAAATAGGTTTGGATTATTTGTGTGATTTCTCTTAAAAAATCAATTAAGAAATTAAAAGTAACCCTAAATTATTCTATTAAATTATAGTTTGTCTAAAACTAGTTACACTCATTTTAATATTATTTATTTGTTCTTTAATCACATGTCTAGGAAAAGTTTAAATAATAGAAGATGCTACATATTGAAAACTTCATATTTTTTGTTTATCGCTGAATACATGTTCATACATATAGTTCATCATCACTTTGGATTTATTTATTTAAACTTCTTTGTAAAATCGAAATCATGTGTCAATTTTGTTTGTTGTAATAACAAAAAATAACTATCTAGAATGGAGCAATTGTCATTTGTCGATAAAGAGGTGTTTGGCACTAAAGGGCATTTAACAAATGTAAAAAAGTATTACAAATGTTGATAATTACAACTCCTACTGAAATCAATATGGATTGTCATATATGAGATTAGAACAACTTTACATACCTTTTGTCATATATATGTGATCGAATGTATGATTTAATTTACAAAGATACAAAAATACATATAAACAAGTATATTAATATCTCATAGAAAAATGAATACACACTAAATAGAACACATATTAAAATCTCTATATTAATAGTATAATTTAGGGTAACTAGTGTAACTAGTTTTTGACAAACTATAAATAGTATAATTTATGGTTACTTTTAATTTATTAATTGATTTTTTTAAGAGAAATCACACAAATAATCCAAACCTATTTTTATAATTAGATATTTCATATACAAAAAGTTTTTAAAAAAAGTTTTTATATAGAAAAAATAAGATTTTTATGTGAAAATATGTTTTTTTTTGTATAAATATGAGTTTTAAAGAAAAAACATATTAGAAACAAACTTTTGAGAATAAAAGTTGTAAAATAAACTAAAGTTAGGATGAATTCATAATAAAATTCTAAAATTTGGGCAAAAATGTAAATTGTGGACCAAATTTGTAAAAAAAATTTAAAATCTGGGCTAAAAATGTAAATTTTGGACCAAATTTGTAATAAATTTTGAAATCTGGGCCGAAAATGTAATTTTTGAAAGTTGGATGACCTGTTGACCGGGTCAAAGGGTTAAATTGAATACGATTACCGGTATTTGAGACTTAATTGAATAAAAAAAAATATAATGGTCAAATCGATTATGAGGCCAATATATAGAGATTTTATTGTAGTTTTCCCTTTAACTATTTAAGTCGATAACCTTCCATTTTTTAGTTGTGTCAATTCTCATGCTCACATAAATAAAAGAACAATAAAAAACTAAGAAAAATAATAATAAAAAAATAATAAAAAACACCAATTGTATAGCTGAAAAAGTTTTACCCTCTTTTGGCTTCCCAACGAAAAAGATACCAAAATCTTTTCTTGACTTGACTTTCCATATCTAATACAAACTCAGCAAACAAAAAAATTAAATGGAAAATAGAGAAAAGCATGAACAAGAAAACTCTATTTCTCAACAAGAATTTCTCAACAAAAAAACTCGTTGTCACTCTCTCCCTCCCTCCCTCCCTCCTAGCCCTAGTCTCAAATGTCCATTTTTTGTTAGCTAAAACCCACCATACTCCAAAAGATGAAGTTATTAACCACTGGATAACCTGATTACCTGTTGAATCATGACATTACCCGGATGAGGCATGATTCATCCGACTCACAAGTTAACTATGAGTCAGGCAGTGAATTGGAAATTTTAACTGAGTCAGACCCAAATCCAAGTCACACTGCCAGTCGCCACGTTTTAGGTTACAAATGGCTCGACAAAAAGGTGATTGCTAAAATAAAGTCATGGCCTATAGCTTGAATGACATCACCAACTTCCCTTATACAAAATTTTGTATGAACTTTTTTCCAATGACACATAAGTCACAAACTCCACTTTTCATCAAATTTACAAAATATGTTCTTACTCAATTTTGATGAGAAATAGAAGCTTTCCAATATGATATTGTTAGGGAATAGAAAAATATATTCTTTCTTAAAATTTTCAACGAATATAGTCACCTTCTATCCTTGTGTCATATATATCCTCTCAAAATCGAAAGGCATACTGATTTTTTTAACCTTATACAATATGATAAACTATTATTTCTCATGGTTATCTTTTTATATCATTTTGGCCTTATTTGATACATAAATATATGGAAACATATTTATATAACATTCTACCATATAAAGTTCTCATTTCTCATCCCCAACATCACGACTATATCACAGAATTTGTTGGATTCTCATATTTAGATGTTATTTTCTTTTCACATAACTCATCTCAATAACAAAAAGTCGAACATAAATCAACACCATGTGTATTTCTCAGATACCCTTCACACCACCATTGATACTTATGTTATGACATCTCTTTCAACCATTTTATACTCTCATGTTAAACCCATCACATGACTACCCGAAGGCAACACAATATTGTTAAAACTATTCTGAAGTATGCTTGCTTTACCACTTCGACCACGATATCCCCTCTTCCTAAACCACATATTGATGCACTATCAGACCCTAATTAACACAAATCTATGGTTGATGAGTTTGATGTGTTGATAAAAAATGTTACACAAGAGCTTGCTGTAAAGCCTTTAGATGTTAATGTTATTCATTGTGCTTGTGGATTTTCGCTCTAAAAGTGATGTAGAATGGGTAGCCCTTGAATTTGAAGAAAGCTTGGATAGGAAAAGGAGTGCTCGTTTGCAGAAGATAAGGATGACCCTTTTAGGTGTTTGAAAGTTTCTTTTTGAATTTTGATATTATCTAGTTATTTATTTATTTATTTATTAGGAGTTATTGTTTCTTTTTCTTGATTTAAGACTTGGTATATATTTAGATCGTTAGAGTTTAAATGGGTTTTTTTTTCATGACTTTTGTTTTTGAAATTCATTCAATAAATTAGAATTATCCCTATAGTGGATTCCAACGTTCCATTCAAGAACACATTGGTGTTCTAGTGTAGTTGTCTTTTTATGCTGCGTCAAAAAGTTAACTTTAACTATTATTTGGAAAGAATGAAAGTGCATTTGGAGTGTAATGATAAATCTCGACAGGGTTGGGTCGAATGTGTTGGGAAGGAAAACGGTCTCAATATTCCTAACAACCTTCCAATAACAATAATAGAGAAAAATAACTGGACACAAGAATATACGTGAAAACTTGAAAACCAGAGAAAAACCATGGCCTCAAGAGACAACAATCCATTATTTGATAAATTGTTACAATCACATAAACTAATCTCTCAAGCCTCTCCAAAAATACTCACACTTTATCAAAGCGTTAACAAAGACTTTCTATACTCTAATACAAGAGAATAAACTCTAAAATAAGGGAAGAAAGAAAGAACCGAACACTTCAAGTGTATTTTTGATTAGGGTGCTTTGAACCCAAAGCCTTGGTCTTCTTTTATAAAATTGGAGACCTCCCAAGTTTTCATCCTTCTAGCAATGTGGGATGACTATTGTGACAACCCGAAATTTTTATTTGTATAATTTCCCCATTCAAACACTCCAAATATTAGTCAAAAATATTTCAATACATTTTTGGCCGGGTTAAGTCCGTTTGATGTTTTATTTTAGATTTCGTCAAACGATTAAATATAAGGAAGGGTCGTAATTAGTTAAGTGTAACGAGTAAAACAACCCGACACCTTAGCTAGGTGTTAACGGCCAAACAAGGGGTGTTTGGGCCGTAAACACCCTTTCCCCCAAGACTCATGCATATAGCATGAGTTTACACTCTTGTCCTCATTTACCCACTTCCCACTCAAGAACACAAGAAGTTTTCTCTTAACTATCATAAATTCATCCTTCCAAGACCACCAAAAGTGTAAGTTTTCTTCCCTAAATTCGTTCATACAACACTATATCTAGTGTTATTACATCATATCATCCTTGGATTTTCGAATTTTACATAGATATTCAAGCAATCTTCAAGCACCAAGAACACCCTAGTGTTTTTGGGTCCTTAAACACCCTTGCAAACTTCCTATAAGTAAGTATACCCTTCCTAACTAGTTATCTACTTAGTGTGCTTGCAAATCCTTGGAATGAACACCAAAAACCCCCAAGAACATGGGTTTATAGTTTGGGAATCTCCCAAAACCATAAACACCTCTAAAAGGGGTTTTGATGCCCCAAACTCCTTCTAATGACTGACTTTGAACTAGGAACTTGCATGAATGACCTAGAAGCACCCAAATCACGAAATGGTTGGAGTAACCATGAGTTTATGGCCGTAAACTCATGGTTTTACGGTAGTAAACTCCCAATAATGGTCCAAGGACCGTAAACTCTATAAAGCGTGCCATTTCGAGCCCTAACCACTTCCTAAGCCTTTGATTCAACCCTAGGACCTTCTTTTGTGAAGCATAAGACCTTGTAGCACCCAAACACACCTTTCTCATGAGTTTACGACCGTAAACTCATGGGGGAAATGGTTCAAAAACCGTAAACCCCTTTAAGGGTTCCATTTGAGGAGTAAACTCCAATGTGAGGCCATATCCTCCTTAGATGCAACCCGTAGCACTCCTAGCACTTGAAGCAAAGTGTTTTCATGCATTAGAGTGTCTTTACTTACTAAATTATTGATTAAATAACTAATTGGATACAATGATGTATCACTATATGTTACATAGGATCCGGGTGTGTGTTCAAGTCCTCACTCGACACTTAGCCTCCTACTTGACACTTCCATCAATCCGCTCACTACAGGTGAGTTCATACCCCTAAATCAACCATTCTAAATAATTTTAAATGCTGTTATGGGGGGGGGGAATACAAGTTGAACCAAACAAGTTATAGTACTAATCATATGTGATTTATAACTTGTTACCAAAAGGATTTTTCTATACTTTCAAATTACATTGCCAACAAAGTTGTTTTAAATGTTTATCAAACTCATTTTCATGTTTAATTGTTCTAAAACTATTTTTCAATGCTTTTAAACTTATTTTATTTCCAAATCATATCTACACATATATATATTTATATAAGTAAGGATTGAAGGACTTAGAACTGATAGCTCACCTTATTTCCCGTTCTTGTTTGATTGTGGACTTAGGGTACTCTATTATCTGTCTGACTGTCGTTGAATTCTTAGTTATATATCATATATATTTGTGTTGGATATAGAAGTCTTCACTTCAGTTCAACACCTTTGTGTATCAAAGGCATTCAACTAACATCTTTATTTAACTATAATAGGTATAGTTAAGGATTACCGCTCATTACTATTGTTACTATGATACTCACTATAGTTAGTATAGTTATGACATTATACATACTAAATACTATATGACGAGAACCCTATACACTATATGACGAGAACCCTATACACTATATGAAGAGAATACTATACATTATACGAAGAGAACCCTATACACTATACGAAGAGAACCCTATACACTATAGGAAGAGAATACTATATACTATACAAGAGAACAAACACTCAATACATTAGACTAAGAAATACATTATACTCTAATTATGAGACAACATACTAAAATAGAATGTGATACACTACTTCTCGATACGACACTCCACTATGCGATCACCATGTAATTAGAGCCTCCTGGAGGGAGAGCGAACACTATGTGTATAGATCTATACGGGACGGACACTCCCACATCCCGACTGCTAGCTACAGTCCGAGCCGACTAGGCTCAGGGGTGACAAAACATCACTACACTACGTGTGACCTGGAGGGTCAACTGTTACTCTATTATCACTCAGCATGGTTACATACGAGTTCACATTCAGACCTTAAGTAACACATTAAGAATTAAAGGTAAAACGGACTCCCTGAAGTGTATATATATTTAATACTATCTGGAGTTTGCATCTCTACTATATTCAGCCGGCAGTGACACTGCTGGGGTAAAACTCTATTTTTCCCAATTTCTTTATATGAACGAAATTTAAAACTATATTTTCACACTGATAGTTCCACTGGGAAAACTTCTACATTTTCAGAGAATCAAACTTATAAATAACCGAGTCTTGGTAGAAGACTACTTTTACTGGAAAATATAGGATTTTCTAAGGATCATACTATTTTCAAAACGTGATAACTGTTATTATATTACATGATTGTAAACACTTTTATACAAGCAATGACACTAAATACTTATGAACTCACCAACTTTATGCTGATACTCATTTTCAAAATAACTTGTATTCTCATGTCATTAGTAGACAGGTACAGATGCAGCTTTTGAGAAGATGGAGCGTATACAAGACTCATCTTTTATTTTGATTACACTTTTGGTGTCTATCAAATTGTATAGAACACACTTGTAATACAATTATTATACTAATTCAAGGATGTTGGTGCTTGTCTTAATATTATGCATTGTTATGATACTGTACATGACGTCCTCCACCCCAGAACGTATTCCGCCGTTCTCAGTTTTGGGGTGTGACAGATTGGTATCAGAGCATTGTTTATAGTGAATCAAGTATATCAACCCATAAAAGATATACGAACTATAAACACTTCGGGATTAAAACACTGTGACCAAGAATATATACTTTTAAGTAATAAAATATTTAACTAAGTGTATATATATATATATGTGTGTGTGTGTGTGTGTGTATATATATATATCCATTCATATAAAGGGTCAGTATCATACTAGAACAGAACAAAAGTATTAAGATTGTTGAACAAAACAATTGGGCTTAGAGACATATAGTCAAATCTGGGGGGATGCAGCCTGATCAACTACATTTTCCTAGGAGTGACTAGCATGTGCCTAAGAATGGTTGTGGTGTTGCAACAAGTCTAAAAGCTTACCAACACTACTACAAGAACATTAGAACAAGAATACTATAGGAGTATTCTGTGAAAACTAAAAAGGTCGTTACTGGTAGAGAAATAGTTGATACTCTACGGTTACATGTGACTACGACGCTATAGACTCAGAATCTGTGACCTTTGCTTTACTTTCTGTTCCTTGTTTGGTTGTGGATTTAGCGTTAGGGCCACTTTTTCGAAGGTCTATTTTGTTTCGGTCGCATGTAATTAGTATGCACTATGCAATTCTTGGCCTAATTAATAATGATCCTCTTATAAGTATCTTAGATTAGAACGTCTATTAACTATTTTTTCCTTATTCTTGTGTAGATAACATGGCTGGTTTCCACCTTCCCGGCGATCCGTACTATCCGAAGCAAGGCAATGGAGGATGGCTCGATGAGGAGTCAGAAGATGATCACCCGATTCCTTTGGATGATCACAATGCAGAAGGCTTTTCGGATAGCTCCGACTCCGAACCAGAAGTCAACAACCTACCCCCAGTGGCTCCAGACCCCAACCCCCGTCCAACATTTCAAGGTCCCACTCCCATGTAGGCAACAACCTTGAATCAATGGAGCGATGAGCAGAGTCAACCTTTACCTTTCAATGGAGACCGAAGCTTTTACAACATAAGCGAGGGTGGCTCGGCTGATCGAGCCCTACCCGTCATGGTCCGGAGGATTGCTAGGAACGTCGAACAAGGTCATGCAGCCATCGGCAGAGTTGTGGAAATTGATGTCAACTCTAACCTTAATGCTGTCCGGATCCGCCAACTGGAAGAAGCCATGGATAGGACTAGGAGGACCAATGAGGCTCTGCAGCAACAACTAACTGCATCCCGAGCTGAAGTCTGGGAACTCCGAGTGCGTCAGAGAACTCAGGAACGACATCTCCAGGAAGTTGTACGCCAACTGGCTGATCTTAGGGTTCGCCCAAGGGATACTCACCGCCATTAAAAAGATGTCTAGCACATCTTTTCTTTGACTAAGGATTAGCCTATAACATCTGCGCTTGAATGAAACACTTTTTTGTAGAATATTTCTATCTTTCAGTATGTTTTGTGTTTCTTCTAAAACTGTCAATCATTTTCCCTCATATGGTTTGATGTAAGGTCTACTGTTAGACCGCTTTTCCCGAACTTATTTACATAAGTAATACCAGTAGTACTGACAGTTATATAATCTAGTGTAAAAAGTCTATACTCTTATGCTTCCCTTTATCTATGGTGATTTAATCCATGAAACACTCTCATCATACTCACAATTGTTTCTCACTAATGTCATCATCTTTATAAACTTTCAGTAAAAGATGCCTCCCTGCAAGCGTCCGAACAGAGGCAGACCTGCAACTCAAACTCCACCTCCACCACCTCCTCCTCCACAGTTCGATCCGGTGATGTTTGAGACAGCTGTAACCGCAGCTGTGACTGCAGCTATGGCCTAAATGAATTCTGGCGATGCAAGTGGAGCCGGAATGGGCACCAACTCTAGACATGGTGAAATCCACGCACGTACGCAGGGGTGCACCTATAAGGATTTCATGAGATGCAAACCAACATTCTTCAATGGAACCGGAGGGATCATTACACTGTCCCAATGGATCGAAAGAACTGAAGCCGTCTTCGAGATGTGCTCGTGCCCCGAGGAAAGAAAGATTAAGTTTGCTGCTTGCATCTTCACCGAAAGGGCCTTGACATGGTGGAATGGCCATGTCAAATCACTCTCCTTGGTAACAGCCAATGCCATAGGCTGGGATACGCTAAAAGACCTTCTGACAAGGGAACCTTCTGTGCAAAGGTCATGCCATTCGGCTCGGCCTAAAGAATGCGCCCTAGGGGTGAAATCCAGAAACTTGAGGAGGAACTATGGAACCTCAAGATTAAAGGGACCGACGTGGTGGCTTATACGGCCAGGTTCTGCGACCTGGTAACGATGTGTCCTAACATGATCCCCACTGAGGGCAAAAAGATTGAACGATACATCTGGGGTTTAGTACCCCCGTATCGAGGGAACGTTTTAGCATCACACCCTACGACCTTTGACAGCGCCAAGGAATTAGCCCAAAGGTTGATTGATCATGAAGCTCCCTCTACTCCATCAACAACCACGACGATTGCCACTACACCGCCCAAAACGACCGACAACAAGAGGAAGTGTTAGGACCGAAAGAAGGGTAAGTCAACTCAATCCTCTTCCAAAAACCAACAGATTGTGGCTGTCCATGTTGCCACTACTCCTGCTGCCCCTGCACCAGCCAAAACATATGCAGGGAACCTACCCAAGTGCACCAAGTCCCCTTGCCATCATAACGGCCCCTGCCGTGAATTGCACTGTGCTAACTGCAACCGGAAAGGCCATACCGCCCGGTTTTGCAAGTCTCAACCTAAACCCATTTCTCAGGTCCCCAGCACGGGAGTAAGCTAGGCCTATTATGGTTGTGGCGAAGTAGGGCATTTCAAAAGAAACTGTCCGAAAGCTGGGAATACTGGAGAAACAGGAAGACTACTTTCTATTGGCCACAATGAAACAGTAGCAGACCCCACAGTTGTCACGGGTACGTTCCTTCTTGATAACTCTTATGCTTGTATCCTATTCGATAGCGGAGCAGAAAGAAGCTTTGTAAACCAAAACTTTAAACACTTACTTAAACAATCCCCGTAACCATTAAAAGAAACCTTCGTCGTAGAAATGGCTAACGGAAAGACAGAGAGTTCTAACGAGATCTACATGGGTTGTACCCTCGCGCTAGATAATCACTCATTCCCAATCGACCTCATATCAGTATCTATCAAAAGTTTTGATGTCATCGTGGGCACGGATTGGTTGAGTCTCCATCATGCCGATATCCCATGCTTCGACAAAGCCATCCGTCTAAATCTACCGAATAACGAAACCTTGCTGATCTACGAAGACAAACCCAGTATGAGCCTTCGTATCATCTCAAGTATTCAAGCCCAGAAGTACTTGTGTAAAGAATATCGTGCATTCCTTGCACACATCGTCGATACGAGACAGAAAACGAAAGATCTAAAAGACTTCCTCGTAGTAAGCGACTTCCCCGACATTTTTCCAGAAGAGCTACCAGGTTTACCTCCCCAACGTCAGGTTGAGTTCAGGATCGACTTAATTCCAGGAGCTACCCCCGTAGCCAAATCGCCCTATCGTCTAGCGCTTGCTGAGATGTAAGAACTGTCCGATCAACTTAACGAGTTGCTCAGCAAGGGCTTTATAAGACCAAGCTTCTCACCCTGGGGAGCACCGGTCTTGTTCGTAAAGAAGAAAGACGGATCGTTCCGTATGTGCATCGATTATAGAGAACTCAACAAGCTGACGGTAAAAAATCGTTACCCTCTCCCTCGTATAGACGATTTATTTGACCATCTGCAAGGGGCGAGTCACTTCTCCAAGATTGATCTGAGGACCGGGTATCACCAGTTACAAGTGCTTGAGGAGGATGTCCCGAAAATAGCCTTCCGAACTCGTTATGGACACTACGAGTTCATAGTGATGCCATTCGGACTGACCAACGCACCAGCAATATTCATGGACTTGATGAATAGGGTGTGCCGCCCTTACTTAGATCAGTTCGTCATCGTCTTCATTAATGACATACTCGTCTACTCTCGAAGCAAGGAGGAGTATAACGATCATCTACGACAAGTCCTGGAAACCCTACGATCAGAGAAGCTTTACGCGAATTTCTCTAAGTGCGAATTTTGGATCCGAAGAGTCGAATTCTTAGGACACGTGGTTAGCGAAGAAGGAATCCACGTGGACCCATCCAAGATTAAAGCTATCGAGAACTGGTCAGCACCGAAGACGCCTACGGAAATTCGCCAATTTCTAGGCCTCGCTAGCTACTACCGCAGATTCATACAGAACTTCTCCTGAACTGCGAAACCCCTTACAATATTGACCCAGAAAGGCATGGCCTTTGACTGGGGAGAGAAACAAGAGAAGGCATTCCAAACCCTGAAACGAGCCTTATGCACCGCACCAATACTATCCCTCACCGAAGGGATAGACGATTTCGTAGTATACTGCGATGCATCCAATCAAGGGCTCGGTTGTGTTCTGATGTAATGAGATAAGGTCATCGCCTACGCCTCAAGAAAATTGAAGACACACAAGGTCAACTACATCACACACGACCTCGAACTAAGAGCGGTTGTGTTCGCCCTAAAGATCTGGAGACACTACCTGTACGGTACGAAGAGCACGATATACATCGACCACAAAGCCTACAACACATATTCAACCAGAAGGAGCTCAATATGAGACAACGACAGTGGGTCAAGCTACTCAATGACTACGAATGCGAAATTTGTTATCATCCGGGTAAAGCCAATGTAGTAGCAGACGCCCTAAGTCGGAAAGAATATTCTGGTCGAAGAGTCAAGTTATTAACAATGACTATCCATTCACATCTATCCGCACAGATTAAGGAGGCTCAGCTCGAAGCCTTGAAACCTGAAAATGTGGCGGGAGAATCCCTGCTAGGAATGGATAAGAATTTGGAAGTCAAGGGTGACAGAGCCTTATATCTCATGGATCGAATTTGGACACCACGACATGGTGGTTTTAGAGACTTGGTCATGAAGGAAGCCCACAACACTCGATACTCCGTTCACCCAGGTTCAGATAAGATGTATCTGGATCTTAAAAGGTCATACTGGTGGCCTAACATGAAAGCAGAGATTGCTACCTTCGTGAGTAAATGCCTTACTTGCGCCAAGGTCAAGGTCGAATACCAGAAACCATCAGGTCTACTACAGCAATCGGAGATACCTGAATGGAAGTGGGAGCATATCACTATGGACTTCATAACCAAGCTACCCAAGACAACGGGTGGACTGGATACCATATGGGTCATCGTCGACAGATTAACCAAGTCCGCACACTTCCTGCCTATCAAGGAAACAGACAAGATGGAGAAGCTCACAAGAACATACATTAGGGAGATCATACGACTACATGGTGTTCCTATATCTATTATCTTCAATAGAGATAGTAGGTTCACTTCGAGATTTTGGCAGTCACTGCAAAGCTCCTTAGGAACGAGGTTGGATATGAGTACAGCCTACCATCTGCAGACCGACGGAAAAAGTGAGAGAACTATCCAAACTTGGGAAGATATGCTGCAAGCCTATGTGATCGACTTTGGTAAGACAAGGGATACCCACTTACCCCTTGTCGAGTTTTCCTACAACAGTTATCACACGAGCATCAAGGCTGCTCCATTCGAAGCCCTCTACGGCCGAAAGTACAAATCCCCTCTGTGCTGGGCCGAGGTGGGTGACACTCAGTTAGCTAAAGGACGAGTTCCTGACAACGCTCTCATGGTGTGACAACCTGAAATTTATTCCGTCGTTGTAACCCATTTCCGTTAATAAAATTTATTTTTATTGAAATTTTCTGTTAACTTTTGGGTTAGGAAAATCAATTAATGTTTTTATTTTATTTTCATAAGGGTCGAAACGAAATAAAAGCACGTGAAACACCCTCGAATTAATTTGGAAAAGTTTTTAGTTTACGACCAAGTCGGGTTACGACCAATTAGTCGCGTACGACCATAAACTCCGTTTAACGTCGGTATTGGGTGGATCCCCACCTGGCCGCAAACTCAAACCCTATATAAGGGTTGAGTGGCCTTCATTTGAGCCTTTTGCACACCCTTATAGCTCTCTCTACTCTCTCTCTACTAGTTGGATTTTGGTCAAGAAACACCCCATTCAAGCTCCAAAATCGTAAGTAATCCTTCCTAGCTTGTTGTTTAGCTTTCTATTCATTCAAATTCGTGGTTGAATAATCCAAATACCCCAAAAACCTTGTGTTTACGGCTGAGGAACCCCTCCAAAACCGTAAACACCCATAAAGGGGTTTTGAAGCCCCAAAACCCTTCCAAAACAATTCTAATGCTTAGCTATGACTTAGGAACTTGCATGAATGAGCTTAGAACCCCAAAAACATGTCATAAAGGGAGTAAACATGAGTTTACGGCCCATGAACATTCATAAACCGTAAACACCTTTTCATGGTGTTAAAATGCCTTTAAACACCTCCTATAGCTTGGATTAATGTCTAGAACCTTGTATCCCTTCATTTGAAGCACCAAACTATGAAAAAATGAGCCACACATGAGTTTACGGTCATAAACCCATGTGTTTACGGCATTAAACTCACCAAGGATCATTCATAAGCCGTAAACTCCATTTTCAAGGTCATTTCAAGTCCCAATCCCTTCCTAAGCCCTTGAATCAACCCTAGAACCCTTCATTGTGAAGTATGAGACCATTGAACACCCAAAAACACCCCACCCATGAGTTTACGGCCGTAAACTCTTGGGGATATGGTCTTTGGGCTGTAAACATCCCTAAGGGTTTACACTTGAGGAGTAAAATCCTTATCAAGGCCCTACACTTCTTAGATGCAACATGTATCACTTCCAACACTTGAGATAAGGTGTTTTCGCGCATCGGAGTGTATTATCTTACTTAATTAGTGGTTTAATGTCTAATTAGATACAATTATGTATCACTTCATGTTACATAGGATCCTCGCGTGTGTTCAAGCCCTAAATTGACACCTAGAGTCCTACCCGGCACATCCTCGTCTGGTGAGTTCATACCCCTACCTTTTTTCCGAGTTTTTCATGTTTTCAGGGGGGGGATACAAGGAAAAGTACAAGGGGACTTGTACTCAAAACCTATTATTTCGTATGAAATACTTATATGTTCTGTACGCTTTTAACACAGAAAACCGTTTTTACCAACTGATTAAGAGATTAACTTGTAGAGTTAGTTTTCAAAATAAAACAAGGAAATTTGTGAAACTCATTATAAAATGTTATATTTTATATTTCACAAAGGATTCACGCCAATCATAAAACGGGATTTTCCATATTATTACTTGTAAATTCGTTATTTTTAAGATTGGAGACACGTCCTCGGTAACACTCCACAGAGATACGCGAGTGGAGGACCAACCCTGTAACCAGAATCTCTCGGAGGGAGAACGTGACTTGTGTGTATAGATCTATATGGGGCTGACTACCCCGCTCCTTGCTGCTAGCTACAGTGGGACCAGCAGGTCTACGGGTGACAAAAGTCATAAAGTGATACTGGCCTTCTTACTTGCCATATCTAGTTTATCGTATGGTTATAGAACTCGCAAACTTAGATAATGGAGATTTACTTTTAAGTAATAATGAACCTAGTGAACTAACCTCAAAGTAATAACTGTTTTGATTACTAGAGAGTATCAGTGATACCCTTAGGAATTAGTTCACTACCTACTGATTAGTTTTATATACGTGTTAAAACTAATGTACTTTTCAAGGATAACCAAGCTTTCAGGGAAACTTCACTTAACAATACAAGTATGGTAGATACTTGTACACTTCATTCCGGATCGATAACCAACCACCAACTTTTAAGGAAAATAAGGGTTTTTCCTAGGATAACTTTACTTTTCATTAACAGGCTGTTTAACAAATGAATAACCAAACTTCTTTTATAAGAAAATATGGGATTTTCTTGGGAAACAACTTTTCATAAAACCAAAGGAAACACATTCTTTCACCAGAAACAAACCGCTTATGAACTCACCAGCTTTATGCTAATATTTCTAAAACTGCTTGTATTCTCAGGTTCACGTTAGACAGGTATCTCGCTTACTTTTGGAGAAGACGGTGCATATAGAAGTCTCGTCTATACTTTTGTTATACTGATGTATATATAAAATATGTATTTCTCCACTTTCAAACAAATATAAATACTCATATGTAATGTAATGGTTGTGTTTACTATGCTTACTATGTACAATGGTTGTGATACTACGCATGACGTCCTCCACCCCGGAACGTTTCCGCCATCGGTTTTGGGGTGTGACACACGGGTCCGAAGATCATTCGAGAAATGACCGAGAAAATCGTTCAGATTCGTGAACGATTGAAAGCCGCTAGAGACCGATAGAAAAGCTACGCAGACAAACGGAGAAAGCCCTTGGAGTTCCAGGTGGGAGACCGAGTCCTTTTGAAAGTCTCACCCTGGAAATGCATGATACGTTTTGGAAAACGCGGAAAGCTAAATCCAAGATACATAGGGCCTTTTGAGATACTCGCTAGAATCGGCCCCGTAGCTTACAAACTCAATCTACCCCGCGAACTCAGTAACATACATCCTACCTTCCACGCCTCGAACCTGAAAAAGTGCCTATCCGACGAGACTCTTGTAATCCCACTCAACGAGATCGAGATCAACGAGAGCCTCAACTTCGTGGAAGAACCTGTGGATATTGTGGACCGAGAAGTCAAACGAACGAAACAAAGCCGCGTCCCAATTGTGAAGGTTCGCTGGAACGCCAAGCGAGGACCGGAGTTCACTTGGGAGCGCGAGGATCAGATGAATCTTAAATATCCTCATCTTTTTGCTTAGATATTTTGTAATAACTTAGTTGCTCGAACTCTAATTTCGGGACGAAATTCCCTCTAACAGGGGGATGATGTGACAACCCGAAATTTTCATTTGTATAATTTCCCCATTCAAACACTCCAAATATTAGTCAAAAATATTTCAATACGTTTTTGGCCGGGTTTAAGTCCGTTTGGTGTTTTATTTGAGTTTTCGTCAAACGATTAAATAAAAGGAAGGGTCGTAATTAGTTAAGTGTAACGAGTAAAACAACCCGACACCTTAGCTAGCTGTTCACGGCCAAACAAGGGGTGTTTGGGCCGTAAACACCCTTTCCCCCAAGACTCATGCATATAACATGAGTTTACACTCTTGTCCCCATTTACCCACTTCCCACTCTAGAACATAAGAACTTTTCTCTCAACTATCATAAATTCATCCTTCCAAGACCACCAAAAGTGTAAATTTTATCCCCTAAATTCGTTCATACAACACTAAATCTAGTGTTATTACATCATTTCATCCTTGAATTTTCGAATTTTACATAGATATTCAAGCAATCTTCAAGCACCAAGAACACCCTAGTGTTTTTGGGTCCTTAAACACCCTTGCAAGCTTCCTATAAGTAAGTATACCCTTCCTAACTAGTTATCTACTTAGTGTGCTTGAAAATCCTTGGAATGAACACCAAAAAACCCCCAAGAACATGGGTTTACGGTTTGGGAATCTCCCAAAACCGTAAACACCTCTAAAAGGGGTTTTGATGCCCCAAACTCCTTCCAATGATTGACTATTGAGCTAGGAACTTGCATGAATGACCTAGAAGCACCCAAATAACGAAATGGTTGGAGTAACCATGAGTTTAGAGTTGTAAACTCATGGGTTTACGGTAGTAAACTCTCACTAATGGTCCAAGGACCGTAAACTCTATAAAGCGTGCCATTTCGAGCCCTAACCACTTCCTAAGCCTTTGATTCAACCCTAGGACCTTCTTTTGTGAAGCATAAGACCTTGTAGCACCCAAACACACCCTTCACATGAGTTTACAGGCGTCAACTCATGGGAGAAATGGTTCAAAAACCGTAAACCCCTTTAAGGCTTCCATTTGAGGAGTAAACTCCAATGTGAGGCCATATCCTCCTTAGATGCAACCCGTAGCACTCCTAGCACTTGAAGCAAAGTGTTTTCATGCATTAGAGTGTCTTTACTTACTAAATTATTGATTAAATAACTAATTGGATACAATGATGTATCACTATATGTTACATAGGATCTGGGTGTGTGTTCAAGTCCTCACTCGACACCTAGCCTCCTACTTGACACTTCCATCAATCCGCTCACTACAGGTGAGTTCATACCACTAAATCAACCTTTCTAAATAATTTTAAATGATTTTATGGGGGAGGGGGGAATAAAAGTTGAACCAAACAAGTTATAGTACTAATCATATGTGATTTATAACTTGTTACCAAAAGGATTTTCTATACTTTCAAATTACCTTGCAAACAAATTTGTTTTAAATGTTTATCAAACTCATTTTCATGTTTAATTGTTCTAAAACTGTTTTTCAATGCTTTTAAACTTATTTTATTTCCAAATCATATCTACACCAATATATTAATATAAGTAAGGATTGAAGGACTTAGAACTGATAGCTCACCTTATTTCCTGGTCTTGTTTGATTGTGGACTTAGGGTACTCTGTTATCTGTCCGACTGTCGTTGAATTCTTAGTTATATATCATATATATTTGTGTTGGATATAGAAGTCTTCACTTCAGTTCAACACCTTTGTGTATCAAAGGCATTCAACTAACATCTCTATTTAACTATAATAGGTATAGTTAAGGATTACCACTCATTACTATTGTTACTATGATACTCACTATAGTTAGTACAGTTATGAGATTATACATACTGAATACTATAAGAAGAGAACCCTATACACTATATGAAGAGAATACTATACACTATACGAAGAGAACCCTATACACTATACGAAGAGAATACTATACACTATACGAAGAGAACCCTATACGCTATACGGAGAGAATACTATATACTATACAAGAGAACAAACACTCAATACATTATACTAAGAAGTACATTATACTCTAATTATGAGACAACATACTAAAATAGAATGTGATACACTACTTCTCGACATGACACTCCACTATGCGATCACCGTGTAACCAGAGCCTCCTGGAGGGAGAGCGAACACTATGTGTATAGATCTATATGGGACGGACACTCCCACATCCTGACTGCTAGCTACAGTCCGAGCCGACTAGGCCCAGGGGTGACAAAACATCACTATGCTACGTGTGACCTGGAGGGTCAACTGTTACTCTATTATCACTCAGCACGGTTACATACGAGTTCACATTCAGACCTTAAGTAACACATTAAGAATTAAAGGTAAAACGGACTCCCCGAAGTGTATATATATTTAATACTATCTGGAGTTTGCATCTCTACTATATTCAGCCGGCAGTGACACTGTTGGGGTAAAACTCTATTTTCCCTAATTTCTTTATATGAACGAAATTTAAAACTATATTTTCACACTGATAGTTCCACTGGGAAAACTTTAACATTTTCAGAGAATCAAACTTATAAATAACCGAGTCTTGGTAGCAGACTACTTTTACTGGAAAATGTAGGAATTTCTAAGGATCATACTATTTTCAAAACTTGATAACTGTTATTATATTACATGATTGTAAACACTTTTATACAAGCAATGACACTAAATACTTATGAACTCACCAGCTTTATGCTGCTACTCATTTTCAAAATAACATGTATTCTTAGGTCATCAGTAGACAGGTACAGATGCAACTTTTTAGAAGATGGAGCATATACAAGACTCATCTTTTATTTTGATTATACTTTTTGTGTCTATCAAATTGTACATAACACACTTGTAATACAATTATTATACTAATACAATGGATGTTGTTACTTGTCTTACTATTATACATTGTTATCATACTGTACATGACGTACTCGGTTTTGGGGTGTGACAACTATTCATTCTTTAGCCAAAACTCAACACATTGTATGGAGACATATAGCTTGGTTGTGAAACTACTACAATATGAATAGTTCTTAGTATTTCTATATCAAAGAAATGGGATTTGCATGAAAAATTTGCTTCTTCATGGTCATTTTAAAAAGGCTATTTGATGGCAAGTTACCACATCTTGTATGTCGCCTAAAGCTCTTATTATTTGGCTTTCAATGAGTTTTATGAGCATGGTACCAATGGTTCACTATATTTATTGCTTCGTTTGGTTCTACTAAAAGCAAAAAGTGGATAACTAGCCTATTTGTATATTAACATGGCCTATGGCATTGCCTAGTTACTAGTATATGTACACAACATTCTGATAATAGTGTCCACCCGACAAGTTGTGTTGTGATATTCTCATTAACTATGGTTTGAATTTGCAATGAAATATTCGAGGAATCTACACTATTTTTTTGAATCTCTCTCTCTCTCTCTCTCTCTCTCTCTCTCTCTCTCTCTCTCTCTCTCTCTCTCTCTCTCTCTCTCTCTCTCTCATATTCCAATTGTTTTTATCCCAATAAAAATATGCTCGCAAAATTTTGGTTCGGCAAAATATGATCCCTTGCAATAAAACTTTGGTTAATACCAAGTTAAAGTTAAGTGGTGTGGTTATTTTCATATCAAAAAATCTACATCCAAATATTGGGTCATCCCATCTTGTGGTCTCCAAAAGATATTATTGTAGGATCTCATGTTAAAGCTAAATGAATACTGAAGACGATAAATTTAATTTTGGAAACATGTTGGTTATGAAACCTTTTTATTCGAATTTCAGTGTCCTCTCACTAAAGCCACACATGTCTTGCTTTCATAATGTAAGTGTGATCTATTATCTATATGTCATGAAACCGGGTTGAACATCAAATAACCGTACATATTGAACTCAACATAAATGTATGAAAAAAAATGGTGTGTAGCCAAGTATTCATTCTTGATATTCTATCTCAATATCAATATGTATATATTTTTACCAAATCTATAACCTTTCTATGCTTTGTATCTAACCTTTCTATGCTTTGTAAATTTAATCAGTGGCGGAACTAGACGGGACGTTGGAGGTACTATAGCACCCCAAAAAAATTTATTTTATGTATATAAAAAAAATTATTTGTAAACATGTTCTATGTTATTGTACCCTTAGCTGAAGAGATTATATAGCCTTTTTAATGCATAGAATATAACTATATAGAATATTTATTGATAATGTTTGTACCCCATATAAAAATTTCTAGCTCCGCCACTGAATATAACCGAGTAACTATAAACGCCCTTTCCGTTTTATTTCCTTGTAAATGTTCTCGCTCTTTGCTAGCGTTTTAATGAACCATTTGGTTGCTAAAAATATGAATTATTTTTTGTAGATATAAATTTTTACGCTTTACCAAAATTTATATTTTTTGTTAATAAGTTTACTAATAGAGCAATGGAAAATTTTCTTTTAATTTTCTTTCGATATAGAAATGGTAAAGAATATACAAACACCCACATTTAGGGATTGAAAGAAAGGGGTATAGTTTGAGATTCAAACAAAATTGAACTCCATAGATAATTAGATATGGAGCATCGTTCCATCTATTCAATCCCATGTTGCCTTCAATTCGAAATGTCTCTTCTACCCTTCTCCTCTGCCTTCCTGTCTTACCCTCCTCTCTTACAATCATTCAAGCACAAGGTACAATCTTTATCTAAACGGCATCACGCTTCCATTAATAAAAGTCTGAATCTATATATCACTCAAAAGGGTAAAAGATAATTAATTTCTACATAAAAAACAAATATCATTATTAAATAAGATATAATTTAAAATCTTAGTATGGGTTCAAAATCATTCAAATTGTACTAAAATACTCATAACTTATAATATGATTTTTCCTTAAAAAATTAATTATTATTTTGCTAATATATTTGTTTATCTTATTTAGTTCAAGGACTAAATCATAAAAAAGCACAATACATTTACGTCATTTCACCAAATCAAGAGCATACGTGTTTTAACTTACAATTTTATGTAGCTGTTTGGATAAATAAAAAAAATGATATGTTTGTTACATTCAAATGGTTATATTTATATAAAAAAGTAGGATATAGTAGTTTGATTATGTTTCATAGAAAGGCTCTCGCATGTTTTGCTAAAATGATGAAAATATCTTTATTCTTTATTTTTTATTTTTTAGAATCAACCTTGTGATCCGTTTTTGCTTAAAGATAAAAATAAAATAAAATACCCAATATTTTTGCACCTTTAGAAAACCGCGATCTACGAACACCATCACGACTGTAATATTCATTTTGCTTACGCGATTGAATTAGCATCGGTCCCATGTGTCTAAACCTTTCTTGTTCTTTACGTTCCTATCATATTTAAAGAAAATTAGCGATCAAAATCCGATACCCATGTGAACTAACAACTTTAAATCCTATAAACATGTTCGAGTCTCAACAACTGCATTGTGAGAGTTTTACCTCTCACATGATGTTTCTAGGGCAGTATGAGCCAGCTTAGAGGTTGCTGAAAAAATAACTTTTTTTTTTGTAGAAAACAATTGGAAACATAATGCCAAATTTTCGAAAGATGACTCACCGATGATAATAACTCCTCGGGCTTGTATACTTCACTAGAGTATAAAGAATCTATTCTTTGCATAGAATGCCTTTTTTCAAGATTTCTCCTTTTTGTTGCATACATAAAGCTACCATCCGATGAGGTAGATTGAGCCGAGTGTGTACAAATACTATCGTCTTGTAAAGTTTCGGTCATTTGTGATGCTTCCGACAAGGTGTTGTATGATGCGTTTGGACGAACGGATTCTCGTGATCTCATGTGATATGGACCCTCGGGAACGCCTGCGTGGACTTTTCTATGGTTTCTTGAACCCCCCGAAGATCTAACCCTCCCAGCCAACTTTCTTCTGAAACCGATGGTTGTTCAAGTCACGTTAATAATGACTTAATGCAAGAAATAACAATGTACTTTCGTTTATTTGTCTATTATAGCACCCTATTTTCATTTCTTTATATTACAACATTGTAGTTTCAACTTTGTTTTTTTTTCTTATAAACACATGGTACTTAGAAAACTCTACCCAATTATACCATTCACCTTTCATTTTTTTTTTCTTATTAGCGCATTTTACTTTAAAACATCTATCCAGTTATAGCATTGTACTTTCATTTTTTTTATGCGTGAAAACATTATATTTTACAAATCTAACCAATTATAACAATGAAAATTGCTTTGCATTTGGATGACATTACTATAATTGTTATGATAAACAAATCAATGAAAATATGTTGCTATTTCTTGCACCTAACCCTATTAATAACGAGAAAGAAAATATTTTATCGGGTTTGTACACAAGCGACACAAAGGGAACTAACCTTTGTGTTGTCTCACGGGATTTTGCATCCATTTCTTTGTTAGGTGGATACTTAGGCATGCTTGCAGGATCACACGCGTAAGGTTTGGTATAGAAATACTAAACAAGAAGAGCACCAAGAAACTCGATTAAAATATATCTAATGAGCAACGAATACAACAAATGAAAATTATTAAACTACAATTTAGTCCATATATATGGTCCATAATTGTTTTTTTTTATTTCTTTTTGGTCCAATTTCAACGTTTCATAACATGTGTCGTCTAAGGTGATGTTTGTTTTGGAAGTGGTTAAATGTCTTTTGTCTTTTTCCAAGTTTGCAGAAGAAGACGTGCACTTGCGAAACGTCTACCCGCTAGAAGGGAAAAGTGCTCAAAAAGTATTTTTGTAGAAAAACAAACTGAGGCCTAACTGTCTAAGACAATCATGGTTTACAAAAAGCACATTAACTCCACATAAAATTACCATTTTGCCCTTGCATCATGTAAATTCAAAATCAAAAATGGTATACAGCAAGCCTTACCTCGACTTGGAGGGCGGAGTTGGCAGTGACACGTTTCTCGGGTTCTACACAAAGAAGTTGATCGATAAGGTCGACTACGGTTCTTGGGAGTTCTTTACACCTTTCGCGTAGACTGCTTTCATAAGTGAATTGAGGTTTAAACATTGCTGCAAGAGGATGACGGGTTTTTGTCCAATACTCATCGGGAGGAGTCCCACATATCTTAAATATCTTGTGCAATTGTTCAACCTTACAATTCATAAAACAAACAACTATATTGTTAAAAAAAAAGGTCTTATTTGGTTTTATACTGCATTTGACATACATTGAACTAGACTGCTATTGATGTCAATAGGACAAATTTGTCCTACCAATAATCATTGTCTCACTTTTTTGGGACAAAACATTGTAACTTTAGTGTATCCAATACATGCTAAACACAGTATAAAGTTGTCTTAATTTTTATATCATTCTCACCTCGGTTCTCCCCTTGAGGATTGGTCTACCAACAAAAAGTTCGCCAAAAACACAACCAATGCTCCACATATCAATAAACGGCCCGTAGTTTGCTGACCCTAAGAGAAGTTCGGGAGGACGATACCACAAGGTCACCACACGGCTTGTCATTGGCTGCCTACTCATAGAATCATAGAAATTCGCAAGACCAAAATCTGCAATCTTCAAAACACCTTCATTATTGACCAAAATATTGGAGGATTTGATGTCGCGATGTATTATCCCTCGTGAATGGCAATGATCAATTCCTTTCAATAACTGCATCATATAACATTTAATCTGCAGAAAACGTAAATTCACGTAAAAAACCCTAAACTGAAGTGAAGAAAGTAAAAACCATAAATTTATAGGGAAAATTGGAATAAGAACCTGGGATGCAGTAAACTTGACGTCGGGAGATGATAAGAGTCCGGCGAGATCGTGTTCCATATATTCAAAAACGAGATATATGCTGCATGATAAGCGAGATGTGATTATGCCTTCCAATTTCATGACGTTGGGATGATCAAGCTTTCGAAGAATTTTGATCTCTCGAGCCATGAACTTGACACTCTCGGGTTGAAAATTGTCAAATTTGACCTTCTTTAGTGCCATTATTTTACCACTTTGAAGATCACGAGCACGATAGACATTGCTGTATGTACCTTGTCCGATCTACACATGTAGCGAAGATGCAACAAGAATAGATGCAACGAGATGAGTAAGGTCTTGATGATAAATGAAAGTTGATGGTGTTATTTAGGAAAAAGTTTGCAAAAGTCAAAATATTTATAGTTTTTATTTGACAACATACAGTTTTATTTATTTTTTTATTTTTAAGAGAAGTTATTGGCGTGTTCGGCACACAGTGTTTGGGAGCTTCTGCCTTTTAGCTTTTAAGAAAACGTTCATATAAAAAGAAAAAGCTTCGTTCAGCGACAAGAACGTTTAATTTTTAGTTTAAACAAAACGTTCCAAAATCGAAAGCTACATGGAGAAGCTATTAAGAAAACGTTCTAAAATCAAACGCTACCCGCTACCCATTATCCGCTAGTTTTGTCGAACATGCCCTAAGGCTGAGCGGTATACAAGTCGGCATGCTCTCCTATGCATAAACACCGCCCCAACTAACCATAATTGAGAACATGCATATCCTAGGCTACATGCTGTGGCAAGAGAGAGAGAACTTAACCAGTATATATATATATATATATATATATATATATATATATATATATATATATATATATATATATATATATATATATATATATATATATATATATATATAAACCAATTTTTATATAAACCAATTTTTACCTATAAATACCCATGCAGAAACGCACAATAATCTCCATCAAAATTTGATAGAACACATATATTGGCAACAGAACCATGACGATGACGCGGATGAGATACTGACCACAAGGGGACCGATGACATGACCGAAGGATGATGGCAACAATAACAAATAATAGTTTTTACTTTATTCTTTTACTTTTAGTTTTGTAATTTTTTTTTCTATACTAGCATGCTATATTTAAAAAAATTTAAATGAATTTTAATTATATTATTATAATTTGTATAGTTTTAATTATATAATTTTATATTAAAACAAATAAAATATAAAAAGATAATGATGATGTGTGCTAGTAGATATATTTCTTAAATTTAGTAAAGATTTCGTAGTGAAACTAATGTGACCCGAAGTGTCGTACTTTTTGAGTAAAGACAAAAGTTACAAGTTTAGAATATTTAAACAAAAATAACAAGTAACTTCAAGATTGGAATGATATATATATATATATATATATATATATATATATATATATATATATATATATATATATATATATATATATATATATATATATATATATTAGGTTCAAATGTTTTCACTATCTATTGTGTGCATGTATAATTAATTCTGGACCAATCATTTTAATTATTTTAAGAAAGTAATTAATGCATATTAAATGCTGAAGATGTAATTCATATCCATTATATCTTCAACATGTGATATGCATTAATTACTTTCTTAAAATAACTAAAATGATTGGTTCAGAATCAATCATACATGCACATAATAGATAATGGAAACAAAATAACCTAACCCTATATAGACTTAGGTTCAAATTTTTTACTATCTATTGTGTGCATGTATGATTAATTCTGGACCAATCATTTTAGTTATTTTAAGAAAGTAATTAATGCATATTAAATGCTGAAGATGTAATTAATATCCATTATATCTTCAACATGTGATATGCATTAATTACTTTCTTAAAATAACTAAAATGATTGGTTCAGAATCAATCATACAAGCACATAATAGATAATGGAAACAAAATAACCTAACCCTGTATAGACTTAGGTTCAAATGTTTTCACTATCTTCAACATGTGATATGTATTTTTAGGGTTTTTTTTGTTTTCCATATAACACTTCCCTATATATATATATATATATATATATATATATATATATATATATATATATATATATATATATATATATATATATATATATATATATATAATTTGTATGATATGTTTGGAAAGATTTTATTTAATAATCAAGTGAACAGGTTTTAAAGGTTGGGGTAAAAGCAAAAGTCAAAGGAATTCCAAAGTAGAGTTGGAGGGGCAAAATGGGAATAAAGTTTTAGAAAATTTATTTTATACTTTTTCAGAAGCTCCGACGGTGGAGAAAATTTGTGACCCTTCTCCAGATTGTTTCTCTGCTGACCTGCTTATTCACAAAAATCAAACAACAATCAGTCTTAAAAATGCTGTCCAACATTATTCCTTCCCATCAGATGTCGCACCAGCATCTTCTCCTCCTCACTTGTCGATGCCAGTTTCTAAGGAGCAGAATAGTTTGGAGCAGGTCCCGGTTTTTCAGTCTACAACTTCTTCTTTGAATAAGGTATTACAAAATGGTTCTATTGGTTTTTTGCGCGCGGGGGGGGGGGGGGGGGGGTGGGGGGGGTGGAAGTATCGGAGGATTCCTTGTCACATCCTCTAGTTTTTTTCGGATAGATTGGGAGGGAATGAAGAGAATAGTGAAAATTCTACATCGGAGGAGATAAGAAGAACGATGGAAATAGGTCAACAAATTGGAATTAGTATGGATGGTTGCTTGGATCAAGTTCAATCTGCTGTTGAAAGGGAGGGGATAATTAATAAAAAAAAATAGTATTTTATGAATTGTTTGTCTCTAAATATTCAAGGAATGAGGTCTGTTGATAAGCAGGTTTGGGTGAGATCGTTATGTCATAAATTTAAAATAAATTTCCTAGCTATACAAGAAACGAAGTTAGAGCTTATTGATTTTTTGATGGCACGTTCTTTTTGGGCTAATAGTTCCTTCTCTTATGCATATTCTCCTTTTCGTGGAGCTTCGGGGTGCATTCTTGTCATTTGGGATCAGAATCGATTTTAAAAAAAGGGTGTTTTCTTCTGATTGGTTTGTAGCAGTGGAGGGGGTGTGGGTCTCTTCTGGAGTTCATGTTGTGCTTGTTTCAGTCTATGCTCCGCAAGGGACTGAACGTAGAAGACATCTTTTGGAAAAACTTATTCAGTTGATGAGTTCTTGTTCTGGGGAATATGTTTTTATAGGTGACTTTAACGAAGTGCGTGATGAATCCGAAAGGTTGGGGTCTCATTTTAATCCGGCGTCTGCTAGGTTTTTTAATCAGTTTATTGAGGAGGCGAATTTATTTGATATTGCTTTGGGGGGACCTCGGTTTACTTGGAGTAATAAGTAGGGTTCTAAATTCAGTAGGTTGGATCGTTTTTTGGTTTCTGAGGGTCTTTTTGTGTACTTTCCTCATCTCACAGGTTTGGTCTTGGAGAAGAAAATCCCGGATCATCGGCCTATTACTTTGCTGGAACATTCTGTTGATTATGGCCCTAAGCCATTTCGTTTCTTTCATTCTTGGTTCAAACATGAAGGTTTGGATGAAGTGGTTCAGAATTCATGGTCTACGACTGTCGATTGTGATGGTTCTCTTAACCCTTGAGTTATTTTTAAGAAGAAACTCCAGGTTCTTAAATCTAATCTTAGGGTTTGGTATTCTTCTATTAGGATTGGTATGGATAGTAAAAGAAAATTGTTACAAGAGAAGATCGAATCGATAGATGTTATTCTTATGGCGTGTGATGGTAGTGCTAACCTTCATGAACAACGAGTTTCTATTTTGAAGGAGTTGACAGATTTAGATCAGCTTATCAGAGTCGACCTAGCTCAGAAGGCAAAAGTTCAGTGGGGTATTGAGGGGGATGAAAATACTTCTTTTTTTTCATAGTTCTATAAATAGAAAAAGGTGCTAGTTAGCAATTAATGATGTTATGGTTGATGGAATTTGGATTGATGAATCAAGGAGGGTTAAGAAGGAGTTTTATAATGTTTACAAATCGCTCTTCTCTAAGCAGAGAGGGACTCATCCTTCCATAGACCTGACTCTCTTTCATACCCTTTCGGAGGTCCAGGGTCAGTTTCTTCAGGCCCTTTTTTCTTATGATGAGATTAAAAGAGCAGTTTGGGATTGTGGGTCGGATAAGTCTCCTGGTCCAGACGGTTTTTCTTTTGGTTTTATTAAGCGTTATTGGTATCTTATTTCTTGTGGTGGCATTTGTGAAACATTTTCATTCTCATTCTTCCATTCCCAAAGGTTGTAATGCTTTTTTTTTCTCAGTTATCCCTAAGGTCCGGGACCCAAAGGTCATTAGGGATTTTAGACCTATTAGTTTAATTGGTTGCCAATACAAAATTATTGGTAAGCTTTTAGCTAATAGGTTGGCATAGGTTATTGGATCTATGGTTAGTTTGGAGCAGTCTGCTTTTGTCAAAGGTAGACAAATTTTGGATGGTCCTTTTCTATTGAATGGGGTGGTAGCTTGGAGTAAGGCTTTCAAAAACCCATTAATGATTTTTAAAGTGGATTTTGAGAAGGCTTATGATTCTTTGTCTTGGGATTATCTTTTGGAAATTATGCGTATTATGGGATTCGGTTCTATATGGTGTGGTTGGATTAAGGAGCTGTTAAGCACGGCTAGAGCTTCTGTCCTAGTGAATGGGTCTCCTACTGACGAGTTTCAAATTTTTAGAGGTTTGAGACAAGGGGATCCATTGTCGCCATTTCTTTTCATTCTGGCTATGGAGGGGTTTCATGTTGCGTTGTTAAAAGCTCAGCAAGCCAATATTTTTGGCGGAATCTCCATAAGTGACACTCATATCTTACATCTGTTTTATGCTGATGATGTGGTTTTGCTTTCTACATGGGATCCAGATAATGCCAAAACTATTTTACGTATGTTGAGGAGTTTCTATGTGGCTTCGGGTCTAAAAATTAACTTGCAAAAAAGCAAGTTTATTGGAGTAGGGGTTCCTTTAGCTCAAGTGGAGTCTGTTGCTGCTACTTTGGGTTGTGTTTCAGGTTCACTTCCTTTTGTTCATTTAGGGGTGCCGGTTAGTTAAAATATGGCTAGAGTTTCTGCGTGGTCTTCTATTCAGGATAAATTCCGTTCGAGATTATCTAGGTGGAAAGCGAAGACTCTTTCTATCGAAGGTCGTCTTACATTGACTAAGTCAGTTCTTGGAAGTTTGGGAGTTATCTGATGGCCAGTTTTATGGTTTCGTCCAGTGTTATTAATTCTTTGGAGTGCCTTCGTTCTAGATTTTTTTTGGGGTGCTGATTTAGAGGATACTTGTATGCATTGGGTCCGTTGGGACAAAGTTTTGGCTGATAAAAAAGAGGATGGTCTTGGAATTGGAAGTTTGTTTTCTTTCAATCGAGCTCTTCTTTATCGTTGGTGGTGGATTCTTCCATAACCCATATTTGATTTGGGTCAGGATGGTGAAAGCTTTACATGATACTGATGGGGGTTGTTACTCATTGTCTGTTGGGTCAAAATATGGTTTATACTTTACTTTTCTAGGCAGTTGTATTTTTCTGTAATATTTGTGAATTTATGGTCTAGTTTACGGCCGTAAACACCTTACGACCGTAAACTCATTTACAGCCCATGTGTGTCCGGCCCATATTCAAGTATAAATAGAGGTGTTAAGGTGAGGAGTAGAGATTGATGAACACGAAGTAGTTTACGGCCAGAGAGAAACAAACATCAGAAAATCAGAAAATAAAAAAATATATTGGTTATGAAATGTGCTTGTAAGAGATGTGTTTGGGAAATGAAATTAGCAAGTGATAACAGACAACCTGAGTCTGCGTAACGTACCCGAAGTTGAAGGGTCTATGCTCTGACTTGATGCGTCGGTAGGCACGAAATTTTTTAAAATGGACTTGACTAGGAAGAGTTGAACTTAGGAAATTTATAGACTTGACAAACCTTGACCTAGTTAGATACATTCAGCCTGACAATACGACGCTCGGATAGGTTGAGCAGGGAGATATATATGGGAATCTACTCGTCACATTAATTGAACCCGTACTTGGAACCGTGGTTTAACTTTTCCTCGATGGGTGGATTCTGTCCTTAATTCCGGTTGGATGGGGCAACTGGTAAATTCCGATAAATTAGGTCTGTACACAACATATGCAACTCCAATCCGACCTGGTACACAACATATGCAACTCTATTTCTCTACAAGCTATATATATGTGAAATACTTCTTATCTGTTAGCCATATGTTGTCTCCTTTGCGCGACTTCTAATCCGACCTGGTACACAGCATATGCAACATTCTTCTTCTCAACCCCTCTGAAGTAGTTAGCAATAGAATTTTGAATCTCTTCTCTCTCTGAATGGTTGTCTGCTCACCCGGTGTAAGGAGTACTCTGGAAGTTCTTGATGGCTGGGGCATATCAGGAAGCGGGAAACACGTTCTAGTACACTTAAAAATTGAACACATACAGATTGTCTGTAGATCTCGCTGCTCAATTTAGGTGGACAACAATATCCCTGGTCGTTGTCAGATGAATGGTCCTTAAGATATAGAATCTAAGGAATTAGGATCAGATATAATTTTTAGGAACTTAAGTTCACCTTGTCTTGTAACAAATAGTATGTCCTAAATTTGTCACAATTTTTTGTGTTTAAGTGGACAACAATACCGACGATCGACCAGACAAAGATGTGAATATGGAAGGTACCGACAAGTGGATAAAGGTTGTCTAAAAACTTTGATCCCAAATCATTCTTAAAGTTAGATATCATTTTATTTTTGTTAAATTTTGTCATAGTTTCTTCTAATTTAAATATTAGGGAAAATTAAAAATTAAAAATAATGAAAAAAAACAAAGAAAAATAAAAAAAAAATAAAAATCCAAAAATAGTGTTATTTCTGTTTTGTTTCTTGTTCGGAAAAATAAAAAAAATCCAAAAATATTTTTGTTTCCGTTTTAATTTGTGTGCTAAGTTTTCTTTTAGTTTTGTTTTGTCTTGAAAAGTGATTTCAGGTATAGATAAGACTCATGGAGTTTGTGTTGAAGATTTCTGAGCCAAAGCCTCGTCCGTGAGCATCGAAGAATTCACATTCGAAAGAGCAAGAAATGAAGATTATTCTTTCGACATTCAATCCTTCAACCCCAGAAGAAAGGTCAAGCTGACTTGAAGATTATGTGACAGATTGCATTGAAGCCTCCTCAATCAGTTTGCTGCTATCTTTGTACCTGCTGAAGTGATCCAAAAGATTTGTTCTCTCTGATGTTCTCTCTGAAGATTCTCAAGCTGAAAGTGTTATCTTTCAAGAATCAGTATGTCAAGCCTCCTCACCCAATGTGCATTCAATGCCAAATTCTGAAGAAAACCTCAAGTGCTCAAAATGAAGTCATTCATTGAAGATTCATATGTTCATCCTGATGCTGTGAAGAAATCGAAGATTAAAGCTGAAGTCAAGCTCCCATTGAAGATTGACAAGAAGAGCCAACTACTTTTTAGGGGGAGCTTGTTGGGTCATTAAGAAAAGAAAGCTATAAACCAAGGGGGAGATTGTTGGGTCAAAATATGGTTTATACTTTACTTTTCTAGGCAATTGTATTTTTCTGTAATATTTGTGAATTTATGATCTTGTTTACGGCCGTAAACACCTTACGACCGTAAACTCATTTACAGCCCATGTGTGTCCGACCCATATTCAAGTATAAATAGAGGTGTTAGGGTGAGGAGTAGAGATTGATGAACACGAAGTAGTTTACGGCCAGAGAGAGAAATTGTGTGTGTGAATCTTTTGTATCCGGATCGTAATTCTAATCAATTCATACATAGATTCATCATATTCTTCTTCTTCTTCTCTTTTATTTTTATCTGACATCATCCATTTGATTGGGATTCCGCACCATCAAACGGATCTGACTGATACACATGCAAATTAGGGACTTACATTGTCGTTGAAAACAGGGTGGACATATCCTTGGAGCGGGATAATTAAGATGCTAAAGCATCTTAGAGATCGGGGGTGGATTTGAGGTCTTTTTGTCTGATTAGAGTTGGAGATGGGAGTAACACTTCTTTTTGGCATGATGTTTGGAAAGGTGATCAGCCTCTTGCGGTGTCTTTCCTTAGAATTTATGCCCTAGATATTCATCGGAGAGTTTCCTTTCGTGATAGAGCAATGGTTGGTTGGAGTGTTGATTCTCTCAGAAGATTACCTAGGGGTGGTATTGAGCATACCCAGTGGGAAGAGTTGTCTGAGTTGTTGCGTGATTTCCATCTTACTTCCTTTCCTGATCGGTTGGGTTGGTCTATTGATGTTTCTTATTCATTTTCAGTTTCGTCGGCTAGATTTATTATTGATAGTGCTTTGTTGGGGACGGGTGGTTGTGAGACTACATGGAATAATTGGGTGCCTATCAAAGTAAATATTTTTCATTTGGAGGCTGCGGTTGTAGAGTATTCCAACTAGAGAAAGGTTATCGCTTCGTGGAATTACGCTTAATTCGATTATGTGCCCTATATGTTCTATGAATGTTGAGTCTATTGATCACTTATTTGCTGAGTGCATTCATTTGAGGGATATTTGGTCACGTGTGGCTATTTGGTGGGATGTTTAGATTTCTTCTCAGTTATCGATTGATTCTATTCTTATATGGTCTCAGTCGTCTGGTTTGAGAGGTGGTAGAATAAAGGCTTTTCAGGCGGTTATATTTACAACTTTATGGTGCGTTTGGAAGTTTCAGAATGATTCTATTTTTGGAATGGTGGTGCCTAGGAAATCTTTTATTTTTGATGATGTGGTTGAAAAGTGTTTTTTTTTGGATTTCTAATAGGTGTACTAAAGCTAAGATAGGGTGGTCTTCTTGGCTCCATAATCTTTTTATTGCTTGAAATTTGTTGTAATGTTTCTTTTTCTAGCTTCTTGCTAGTTTTTTAATAAAATCCCCGCCGTTCTAAAAAAATGAATAGGACAATTTATATTATATATAAATTAAAATGATGAATTTTTTATTTATGAAGATTATTGACGTGACTAAACTAAACCTCAAAAACAAGAAACATAACCTTAATGACTAAATTGCAAAAATGTAATTAAAGTGTAAATGTTATAATTGATTTTTTTTGGTTTTTCTAAAAAAGAAATAACATAAATCATTGAAAATATAATGGGTTTTCTACCTTATACACAACTATAATGGGTTCCATGGAATGCTAGGTAATCGATTGCATGGATTGGGTGTGGGTATTGTGTAACAACACATGACACCGTCATCATAAAGAACCGGCGGTAAATCTAAAAGCAATCGTGTCCCACGATCTTTGGATATTGTATTCATTATTCGATTTCGTAGGAATAAATAAGGACATCAATCTTCTTGGCTAGTTGTCGGTATTCAACGTCATCTATTTTGGAAAGGCGCATGATGTTAATATGTTCTGAACAACAAAAAAAATGTTTAAGACGAACCAAGAAGTAGCTAGGAAGGACATGGTGTGAACATTTGGTGTATTTAGAAGGCGTTGGCAAGTATTGCAAGGCCTGACATGATCATATGAGGTCGTAAGGTTGCAAATCATAATGTACATATGCATCATATTACATAATATGATTTTAGAAGATGAAGGAAAAAGCAATATGTCGCTATGATAAAAACGAAATTTTGCTAGGAGTAGCTATTGGTATACCACAATATAGGGCAAACAGAAAGGCAGTATGTAACACCCCAATTCCCAAGTATGAGAATTCTTCCTTTAAGCATGTTTTTTCATTGAAACACGACGTCGTGGAAGCCTCACCACAGCGTGTTAGAGGGCTTTTGGGCCACGTATTTTTATGGACCAACACGACGTGTTGGTGAGGGAAACTCGGCGTGTTGGCGACTGGATGAGAAACCCTAAATTTTAGGGTTTTGCACCTATTTAATCTCCTTAAGTCCCTATGGATGATCTTTTATCAACCTTCAAACCCCCCATATTGGCCCTTGTGAACGCTAATCAACCTTCCTTCTCATTTGTGAGCTAGTGTAGTATTTTGGAGCAAAATAAGAAGAAAGTTGGAAGAAGGAAGCAATGTTCTAGCAAGCAAGCTCTTACCTTCAGTTTGGTTCTCTTATGGACCTTTGCATTTGAGTCGGGAGCTGAGACTCGGAGTCAGATCTTATTAGTTCTGCACTATTTGAGAGATGAGTGTTCCTCACTGTACTTGATGGGTTGAAGGCACCAAGGCCGACCCGTTTGGATTGTTATCCTGATTAATGAATGATTGAGTATTGTTATGATCTGTTAGATCTATATACTAGTAGATAGGATGATGTGTCACAACTAGAAATTTTGGTGCCTTGTAACTATAACACTTATAACAACTATGAATCAATAACATGAAAACATGCATGATGCTTATTCTATAACAACAAAACTTCATCAAATACTTCATTCTAACACTACAAATGGTCAACAAAGAATTGGAAACCTTTGAAATCCCGATTTAAGTCCATTTTGGACTAGGATTTCCTTATTGAGCCTAATAGACTAATAAGCTTCCAATTTATCCATCTTGAACCTAGAACTCTCTTATGGGCCCTAATTTGACCCATATATATATATATATATATATATATATATATATATATATATATGAAACATACTATTTTGGGCCTTAATGGGTCACAACCAACTTAATTTAGCCCTAATAGGTCATAAAGATTACACCTTGATTTATTTTGGACCAAAAATCATCTAATAAGTCATGATATGGGCTTAAGCATGCAAGGCCCAATCATCTTCTCTTTTCCCCTCTCCATTCTCGGCCCAAGCCCACAAAGAAGGAGGAGTTGACTTTTAGTGTGTCACCTCATTTTTACTTAATGGTTTTCCATGCAATTCCCATACATCCAAGTAAACATCTCATCAATCTTCTCTCTTCCCCTCTCTCTTTTTCCTTCGGCCGAGAGCAAGAGAATAAACACAAACACCTCACAAAACTCTCTCTAAATCACTCAAGACTCATCCCTTCTTTTTCATCCAAAAATCTCGAAATTTGCTTGTGTTTCAATAAGTTTTCATCAAGTAATTCATCATCTAAGGTAATTTGATGACTAATCCATGAGCTAGCTACTTTATTTCATCAAAATCTCTTCTAAATCTAATCAAATTTGTGATCTTGCACCTTAGAAGCATCTAAGTTCGAGATCCTCCAATAAAGCTTACTAAGATCGAAATTTCCTCATCTTCTCTCTTCAAAACCGAAAACACAACTCAAGGTGACCTTCATACCCCTCTCTTTTCGGTTTTCATATGTTTTATGGGGGAGAATACAAGAAAATGTGTAGATTTATGTGTATGTGTATGCTATGTGTGATTTTATGCATGTATGTGTGTGATTTTATGTGTTTTTGTGATAAAAATGTAACCAAAAGGGGTGTTAACTCGAGATCTATGACATGAGAAAAGAAACAAACATAATCTAAGTTATTTTATACTAATCAAGTTAAGAAAAATAGCTTATAAGGTTATGAGGAACATTTTCTAACATAATACCCATTTTAGGG
Source organism: Lactuca serriola (assembly GCF_051521515.1). Lineage (NCBI taxonomy): Eukaryota > Viridiplantae > Streptophyta > Magnoliopsida > Asterales > Asteraceae > Lactuca > Lactuca serriola. The sequence continues at coordinate 163,953,339 of NC_136410.1, read as the reverse complement.
CTTAAATTGTCAAAAATACAAAACTTGGGTTAAAAACTGACAAGTCACGGTTTCTTGAGGGTCAAAAGGGTCAAAACAGTTTCTATAATCATTTTTCTGAATATTAGAATTTTCAAAGGACTTGAAATGCAAATTTTTAGCTTAATGGGCTAAATTTGGGCTTTTTGGCCCAATAAGCCCATAATTGCGAAAAATGGAGTTTTAAAGGGGCTGAAATGAAACTTTATGCAAAATAGGCGATAAGAAGTGTAATAAAACTATTTCAAAGGTCAAAAATGCTTTTCAATTCCAAAAAGGATAAAAAAATGTAAACTTTTTAGATTTTGGGCCAAAACTGTAAAAGTTGCGAAATATGGGGTTCTAACCGAAAAACTCCATTTTGGAAGGGCTAAAGCTATTAACAAAATAAATTTTGCGTTAAAACTGTCTTTTCAACAAGTTTAAGATACAAAGTGTCAAGAAAATGTTTTAAGGACTAAAAATGAAATTCTTTTATACAAAGGACTAAAAGTGTTATTTTTATAAAAGAAAAGTAGTGAAAAGGTTAAATTCTACTTTTAAACAAATTAATTCATTAAGACAAAATACAAGATCCACGACTACCGACAAAATGGAAAACGAATACACATTCAACACCAAATATCGTTATAAACGAATTGATTCGGTCTCGAATCAATACAAAACAACAATCGTTAAATCAAAACAATTCAATAGATACGTGATGACTACAATGAGTAAATCAACAAACTTTGGGCTTATGAGTTTCAAATCATGCTTGTTGGGCCTTGTAATCCCACCAACATGATCTTTGGGCCCAAAGGGATAACGCTTATATGTTATTGGGCCTTCAATGACCCAATATTTTATAAAAGGACTTTCAATAGTTTTTATGTGCTAATGGGCCATAGTGTCCCGTTAGAAAAGCTAGTAAGGTCATAGTAATCAAATGCGAGTTGAACCATCGTGTCTTTTGCATCCACGATAGCCTAAGGTACTTACGATAGTAGTGGGACATAATGCTCCCCTTCTCTTCGTTCGCTAAGGCTTACGAGAAATCAAAGTAGACGAAATTAGGATGATATACAATGTGGATTAACCAATAATCATTATTTAAGACAATACAAAAATCAGTAATCACGAATACATTTCAACATCGGAAAACATCGGGTTTTCCGGGGAATTCAATATTACTCGCTCGATATTTTATAACTATAATACAAAATACCCTTCATATGTACATGTTTTTGAAATCATTCATGTATCAACTTATGGATCTTCACACTTTGATAAACAAAAGTCTTTTAAGAAAATATTGGATTTTCTGGGTTTTACAAACCACACAAATCATTTTATCATAACATTGCTTATGAACTCACCAACATTTCATATGTTGACGTTTTTCCAAAATAACTTGTATTCTCATGTAACAGGTAAGCGGAAGAGTAATATGAAGTAATGTTAGGATGTTATGTTGTTAAAAGCACTCAAACAATTTATGTTATGAATGTGTAATGTTAAAACAATGTACTTGATGTGAACAATCCCAGTTGTAATATATTGATGCATGGTGACGTTTATGTTATGATTCATGTATATTCATTGTGATGGTATTCAATTAAAGTCACGCGAGCCCTCGGACGTTTCCGCCGTCTGGTTCGGGGGTGTGACATGATGCTATACTTAGTGATCTGTAAGATCTGCCTGTTTGTCTGCTGTCTGGTTATGTGTTTATGTGTACCAGATAGACTGTAGGCCGATGGGGCGTTCTAGTAAGACTGAAGACTCTATATGCATGTTGTTTATTGTATTATTCTAGTTTTGTGTTATGTTGGTACTTTGGGGGAAATTCACTAAGCTTTGGACTTACATTTTTGGGATATGTTTCAGGTACCTCAGAGAATTGCGAAAAAGTGAAGACGTGATTGTGCACCTCCTCATGTTATGCTCTACGATTTTGGTACTTTGGGGGAAACTCACTAAGCTTTGGGCTTACATTTTTGGAATATGTTTCAGGTACCTTAGAGGATCGCGGAAAAGCGAAGGCGTGATCGTGCACCTCCTCGTGTTATGTTCTAGGATTTTGGGAAAAACTCTGATGATAAACATGTTTTGAAAACTATAATATAAACAATTATGATTTTTGGTTGGTTTGGAAAAGTTTAAATTTTTATGAAATTTTATGAATGTTACAAAGTACATGATTGAGACATCCATCACGTTGATTGGTGGAACATATTCACATGGCTAACATAAAATATGTGGTCGATGATTGACACATTGATTTGTTTGACGATTCAGATTTATTCGTCGAGGATTTAGGCGACGATTTAGATGATGATTCAGAGTGATGTAGTATATTAATTATTGTTATTTTTAATTATAGTTTCTTATTTTTTATGTAATTTTTATTTTTAAATTGAACTAGTGAAATACTTCTATTTTTATTAATTTTGTGTTTATTACTCATTTATTTAAGGGTAAATACCATAAAAGTCCCAAATTTTACATGTGTATTTAGAAAAAGTCCTATATTTTTTTTTTGACGGTTAAAATCACAACTTTTCGGATGACCTTCCATCTTTAACCTACTATCTGATCATGCTTATTTAAAGAAAAAATGAAAGGTTTTCAAAAAACTTATGGGTTTTACGTAAAAGAAGAATTAGGTTTTTTTTTTTCTAACCAAGTGTGTAAAACTTGAGACTTTTTTGGTATTTTCTGTTTCTTTCGTCAAACAGATTTACATACGCGAATGATATTCGTATATCGATACTAAAAAAAACTTATTTAATGTTTAAACATATAAATATCATAAAATATGTATAAAATACGTATTGTATGTACTTTATATGTGGAAAATATGTATTTTACTTATTTTTATATGTAAAAAACGTATTTATGTATAAAAAATGTATTTTTATGAATTTGTGTATGTATAAATCCTATTTGATATATATATATATATATATATATATATATATATATATATATATATATATATATATATGTATATCGTCTTTTGTATGTATTTTATGTTTTCTAAAATATAGGTATACAAATAAGATTTGTATGTATAATACGGTTTTTATACATACACAAATACATAAAACTACATTTTTTTTATACATAAAAACCCATTTTTACAAATAAAAATAAGTAAAAAACGTATTTTATAGATATGAATTACATATAATACTTATTTTATACTTATATTACGATATTTATATGTTTAAACATTAAATAAGTTTTTTTTTATAGATATATGAATACCATTTGTGTATATAAATCTTTTTCACGAAAGAAATGAAAAATATCAAAAAAATCCCAAGTTTTACACACTTGGTTGGAAAAAGCCATAATTTTTTTTTGTAGGCAAAAACCATAAGTTTTCAGAAATCTTCTTTTTTCAGATGAAAAAAAAACTTGATGACGACAATTGATGTCGATTGATGATCAGATAATAGGTTAAAAATGGAAGTTCATCTGACAAATTATGGTTTTAACCAACAAAAAAAAAGTTGAAGCTTTTATCAATTACGCATGTAAAACTTAGGTTTTCTTGGGTATTGAAGATTGATGAGAAAGTCAGGGAAAATGAGGTGCCGTTGTGGTTGTGGTGACATGGGAAAGGTGAAAGATGAAATGTAACCACACTCTCAAGTCTTATTTTAAACAACATTTATAGTTACTTATCTTTATAAATATTAAAAATACAACATTAACTTTTTAAACACATACAAAATAGTTAGTTATTTATGACCGGTAGTATTAACTCTAGCGAGATTACTAATCAAGTTTAATAGGTGATAGCAACTTAGGTGGTGTTTGTTTTTTGTCTGCAGATCTTTTTGGCCTCTTTTGTTTACGATGTGTAGACCATATAAACATTAGTCTTTGCAAACTATTTGTTTTTTAGAAGACCACATACTTAAAAAGGTTTGAACGTCCTCTTCCTTCCTAACGCATATATGAACTAGAGTTTCTAGACATCTTCTAGCCTAAAAACACATTTTTTTTCGAATGCCTTTTTTTTTTTTTTCCTTCTTCGAATGTCTATTTTTTCGAATGCCTTTTTTTTGTAACCTCTTCAAACATTAATACTTTTTGTTTGAGTGCCATTTTTTTTGTAATATTTCATCATTTTAACTACTACAAAATACAATAAATATCAAATATATCCATTAATTCATACCATTTTTTTAAATATTACAACACACTATTTAAAAATTAGCCTAATTATGATATTGTCATTAAAGTAAAAGGTAATTTAGACCGACATATTAATCATAATATAATGTCATATAAAAGAAAGAAATAAATAATTGGTTATGAAAAATGAAAGCAATATACAATAATACATAACAATTGATCTAGATTTGTTAACTATTTATAATGTAGTCATAAACTGCTAAGTTCAAAAGATGATTTTTATAAAAAATATTGACCAACAACAAAGGGTCCTTATAATTTCAATATTAAATCTCTTAAATGAATTGAACTTAAAAGAAATTTGAATTTGATGGTACCTTTTAGTTATAAAACTAGAACTATTTAAATTTCAATATTGCAAAACTCTTTAAATTTTAAAAACTCAGGTTATTTAAATTTTAGTAAATTTTAGCAGTTTGCAGATGTTAAAAAACAAACAGTCTTCTTACAAACTGCAGACGTTTGGTCCACTTATTCTACTGACTTGAGGTATGCAGATGTGGTCCGCAGACGACATACATTTTGCCTATGAAAAAAACAAACAACACCTTACCAAGCAAACACATTTTAAGCGGCTTGTCAAGATTTTTTTGTAGAAAGTGAAAACAAAGGGACCGTTTTGTTTTTGTAGGCTGGTTTAGCCCTTTTGCTCTTTCGTTGTTGGGGATTGTAACTCCATGGGATACCCGATGTAATTTCTTAGCTGTCTAAGTTTCTACTGGTTTAAAACATTTTTTGTTATTAATGTAGGGTCCTTAAAGATAAGGGAATTTACTCGTTGGTGTAAATTAGGCGGCGGTATGTAAACTTTTGTTTCTCTCCAAGGTGTGTTCAAACTAATAGGTTTCATGTTATGTCAGTTGGAACTTGTTTGATCTATTCAATTACGACCTTAAAATCCAATCATTTTTTTGTTCCAATTGTTGTTTTTTGTTTAAGTATTCGTGATTTATCTACTAGGTTAGTATCTTTGCACCTGGTTTTGTGGTTCATCGATTTCATAACCATAAATTAAACCTATTTTGTGTGATGGGAGTTGCAGGTGTATTTTGGTATTGTTTTGCTATGCATTATTCATGGTGATACTAAACTTTGTTGACATAAATACATTTCATGCTTTTAACCTAACTCAAGTTCACCAAACTTAATCAATGGTTATATTTCTTTAATTGCTTTGGGGTTGCTTTTTCAAACAAGTATTGATTATATTTCTTTATTTACCAATAACTGTTTTATTTATGAATGATATTGGAGTAGTCGGTCCGACCTTAAAGTTATGAGCCTATGAATTCGTTTCTTGGGAAATTCGCACGACAAAGGATCCCGAATTTGATACTTTCTACACCAAATAAGTAATTTCTAAAAAAACGAAGGTATTCATGCTTCGACAATGGCTCAAGATCAGCTCATGAAAACTTAATATTTCAACGAGGATGTTCTAGCAAGTGGAAACACTCTTTAATGGAACTTTAGCTTTAACAAGTCATGACCAAGAAGCCACAAGTTTTGCTTGGTGTGCTAAAAACACCGAATTATTAATTTATCCGGTAAATAAACTAAGAGATGCTTGTATAGCCCATGTTGGATTAATCATATTTTAGACACAAGGAATGCATTTACTTGAAATGGATAATTTCATAATAAAAACTATATTTACTTCCCAACCTAGCTACTCTAGGTTAGGGTAGGTCCGTGCGGGGAAGTTATAAATATATTTTTTTAAATGTTAAGGAGTTGACCATTTTGGTTTTTTTGCTTGTATTTTAGTATGGTTCAACAAAATTGCTTAACCTGGTGAGTTTTATAGATCCACTAGACCACAAACTTCTTGAGATCAAAGATTTACGTTTTTAGTTAGAGATGAACGGCTTGTAGCTAAATTGTGACCCGTTGGCCACCATTTTATGTAAATATTTAATAAGTTCCCCGACTAGATAAGTCATTTTTAGAAAAGAAACTATTTTTTGGGGATCTAAGTGCTCATTGTTTAGAACCCCTAAGGGACTAAATGACTTGAATTTGAGCCGGCTAAAAACATATAGTGTCTTGGAAAGAATGTCGTTTTGTAGAATATGACTCATGCTCATTTTGTTTCTTAAATTCCATGGGTTGCATAGCTACTAGATGAAAATAGTCAATTATTTGTATCCTAAAAGTTGGTTAGCTACAAGTTTTCATTTTGTTTTAGGAAATTTCTTCTCCCTAGGACAGTTGTTGCATGTAGAAAGGTTCATGCAACAACATAATTTGGAAAAAGAATTTATCATGTTTTTGAACATGTTCTTTCCATGACCCCTCTTATTAAGACATTAATCAAATACTTGAAACAAGAGTCACTTTGGTTTTATACACATACATATATTTTCATAAGAATGTTCTTCTTTCTTCGACTCATTTATATTTATTTCATTTTTTTGGCTTAGTAAGGCACGATAGAGAAGTCACTTCCACTTCGTTATGATAATTAAACCATCTAGTCCAAACCAGTCCGTTAAAACATTTATTTAATAAACAAAACACACGACGAATTTGAACCCGAAGCAGTAAACCATACCGATTTTCAAGAGCGAAGCCGGTGATAAATCTGAACGGCAATTTTATTTTATTCATTCGAATAAAACATGTCCATATGAGAGGATAACGCCACTATCAAAGATATCGGGTTTGATGGTTAATCTGATCCCGATATATAGGTAGACATATGATCCAACATGTCCAGTTGTATAACTAAAAACCAAATTCCGTTCTCCATGATTACATGTAAGAATAAAATGGTAAAGGGGAAGTAATATAATAATAAAATTATATGGAATCAATTGATTCGTGGTAAAATCTATGCATGATGTATTTTAGTATAAATTTTGGTTGATATATGGACCAGTTCATGAGTTAGTTTGAAGGATTAAAAGCATAATCTTGCTTTCCAATTAGCCATTTTCAAATGAATGGCTACTTTATCAACTTTATTAGTTAACTTACTCATTGAATTTACTTCTCCTCGTGGTTGGTCGGTAACAAAATCTTGTATTTTTAGGTACATAATTATGGATCAGATAAAGCAGTCTTTGAGTGTCTGCGGGCGCCTCATGCTCATGATTTTCTGCTAACTATCCCTATTGATGGTCTTGGCTAGCATATGTCTCCTGTGGAGTACCGAACTATCCTTCGTTACAGCCTCATGATTCTCATATTTCCAATTGACGAGATATGCCCAGTTTGTCGCAAGGCATGTTTGGATACCTTTGGGGGACACGCGGTTCATTGTAGAGAGCTCCCTGGTTTCAAGTATAGACATGATGTGGTTCGAGATGTTCTCTTTGATGCTTGTCGGCGTGCTGGTATTTCTGTGAAGAAAGAAGCGTCAGTGAACTTTTTAACGGACCCGCAGGATGGCAGGTCCACACTTAGACCGGCTGTCATTTTGGTCTTTGGATGAATATGAGGGAAGCATGCGTGCGTGGATCTTACTGATGTCTCTCCTCTCGTTGGTTTGGGGAGCGGAGGTTTCGCAGCTGGGCATGCCGCTTTGAAAGCCGCTGCGTGCAAAGTGGTAAAGCACGAGAATGCATGTAGAGAAAATCAACATGTGTTTGTTCCTTTTGCATTCGATACATTTGGTTTTCTCGCACCAGAGGCGGTGGAGCTCCTTAATAGAGTCCAACGGGTCATGCATTATAATGTCATATCTCCTAGATCCACAAATGTTGTTTTCAAAAGAATTGGTTTTGCCATCCAGAAAGGGCTAGCGGCACAGCTTGTTGCCCGTTTGCCTTCAATCGATATGTATTGAACTTTCATATTTATATGTTGTTAATACTAGGTCACAACCCGTGGAAACCACAGGTAAAAAATTTATAAAACATTTATAATTATTATTAAGAAATTTGTGTTTTAGGTATTTTCTCCATTAATAGTTGGTGAAGCTACTTAAAATAACATTAAGAAGACTTTATGTTTGGACGATATAAAGAAATTAAGTTAATTTACATCATTTGTGTATATGACTGGTTATCTATTGAAATATCAATCATACATTCTGTCGGGTACAAATATTGGTGATTCAAATGATATGTTCAAGAAGATTCAACTAATAACTAAGAACCTCGATAATGTGTTTTATATGAGATTAAATTATGTTCTCTTGTTAACTTGAATTCCAGAATAAGGTATAAAGCTTGAAAGTAAAATGGAAAAATCTTACCATTACTGTTTATGAATTATAATTTTTCTTTACTTTGTGATATGTATGAATTCTTTCTAAAGTAAAAATATACTTATTAATCGTATTTGCAATGTATAATGGTGTTGATGTTGATGTTTTTATTATTATTATTATTATTATTATTATTATTATTATTATTATTATTATTTTGCCGAAATCACATATGAGGCATAGGAATTGATGCAAATGATTACACATTCCGTATATAGAGAATTGTATACCAAATATATTCATTGTGCATTAAATATTTTCATGGAGTAAATAGGAAACAAATATGGAGTTATATTCTGAAAAATAAGACTGAAGGGCATTATGGTCAATTCACATTAATTGAAAGATGGACGTTGATAGATGCCACGTGTACAAAAGGTTTCATTTATTAGATAGGTAGATATATCCTAGATCCAAAATGAAATGTCCCTGGATTATTCTTAGTCACGAGACACATTCACATTCATTATAAATCAATTGATCATATCAATCTATTTATTAAACCTACATGATGGGTAGTGAGTGTTTATTTGTATTAATTGAATTTTTTGCACTCTGGTAGTTTCAATTCTAGACATAAAAAAGTAAAAAACCAATAAAACTTTTATCCTATTTTCATAAAACAAATAAAACAAACACACACACACACATATATATATATATATATATATATATATATATATATATATGTGTGTGTGTGTGTTTAAATAACAAAGGATTCATTTGCTTCTTTTGATTCTTGCTCAAGATAGATGATGGAAAATTATCATGGTTGGTTCCTCGATAGGATGGATCTATAAGAACTAGTCTTACCCAATAAGAAAAAGACGTGACTTAAATGATATTGTATTAAGAACAAAATTAGATTATTATGGGGCCCGTATGGACCAACAATCTTTGATATATATTTCTAGCAATAATTCTAGGTATATTTGCAAGCAATGTTTTAAAAACCGATTTGAACCGGCCGGTCGAACAGGTTGGTCCGGAAATCGGAGGAGGGAGCGGTTCAATTATCACCGGTTTTATGTCGATTTCTGAACCGGATTGAACCGACCGGTTTTTAGAAAAATCCAGTTGAACCGGTCAAAATAAGCCGGTTGAATTGGTTAAACCGAATAAAAACATATGGAAAAGAATCATTTGCATAATAAACTTTGATGATTTTTTTCAAATCTATTTTTTTTCTTTAAATAAAAACATATGGTGTATGTTATAACGTTTTTTGATGTGTTCTCTATTAATCTAAAACTATACTTTGTTTCGGTATTATACTTTATTTTCTTTTTGACGTATATGGATTGATATAAAACACTAAAACTTCTAGTTATGTGTTATTTTAATGTATTTGGATTGATTTACAACTTAATTTTATGTATATTTTTAATGTTTGAACTTGTAAACGTCAAATCATGATTTATGTATGAATGTATTTGTAGGAAAATAGAAAAAAAAATTATAGAAACCGGTTTACCCAACGGTGGAACCGGTTGAACCGGAAACCGGTCATCATACCGGTTCAATTAAAAAACCGATTTTTAAAACATTGTTTGCAAGTAACGTAAGTTTAACAGTTCTAGAATCACCAATTAGGTGAGTTGACTTATCCGTTGACAACACCTCGAAAATATTACGTAAATGGTATTTATTTCTTGTACTTCAAATATTTCGTATAAAACCCAAAAAAAAATGGTGTTGTTTAATTGTACTATGAAGGGTAACATTTTAAAGAATGTTAGCAAAATTTCAAAATCCATTTCCTACGACAATTCCATTTTTAGTTGGTAGCATAATGGCCATTTTGGTTGGATATTATTAGAATAGTTTTGTACCTAGTCCAAATAAGACGATACAAACAAAAGTTTGAGTCTCCAACAATTATTATAACAAGATTTGATCTATGGACAAATATGCACGCATATGTGTCATGTTGGTTTTACGATACCATGCTAAGAATAACTAGGATTTTCAGAGTTCGCTTGATGATAAATAAAAAAGGAGCACTGAAAATTCAAGTGGCTGAAACTAAGCAACTACTTTCGAAGTAACGAAAAGAAAAGCAACAACTAGAATGGAAGAGTTAAATTGAAAGTGAAATTCCTCACTTTCTTTCTCTCATTCAAAACTGAGCATGAGACTTCATATTATATGACTCCTACGTAATAAAAGAAAGAACTCATCTTCTTTCTCTTTCTAATTACCTCCCTAGGATATGTACTAGTTCGAATCTATTCAATTTCTAAAAAAAAATTACTAATCCTGAACTTTATGAGAAATCCTTCATCAATGGTTGTGAAAAATTGTTTTTTTTTCAATATTTTCAATCTTTGTTCCGTATGAGAGTCAACAAGTACAAATATTCGTTCTCAATAGAATTTTGGTTTTTTAGGCTAGGATATATACTTTCTTATGTGATTACTATTTTTTAATAATGTAGATACTTAAACAAAATATATGTTTAGAAAAAATAAATTATTTTATTTTGGACCTGTTTAGAAGAAATAGTAGGTAGCCGATGGCTACCAACTGTAGCTTTTATTTGTACAAAAGGTTTGTCGAAGGTAGTTTTTAACTTTCAAAGATGTGAAATTACATAAAAACATAAAGCTAAAAGTTCACATAAGCTATTTGAACAAAGTTTTTCATTTCTTATTTTCATTTTTTTTATTAAAAGCAAAGAGCTAAAAACTTTCAAAAAATTTGTACCAAATAAGCCCAATCTAGTTGACACATTATTAGTTTTTGATAGTCAATTTAGTATTAATTGCTACCGAAAATAAAACAAAAATAAGTATTCTAATTATGGACCAAAGGGCTTATGAACCAATTGTCTTCCTTCCTTTCTTGAGTTCAAGGCTTAAGTCTCCTAAGTATAGTTTATGTTTATATTAGATTTGCCATTAAAAAAAATTCTAATTACAGAATTTTTTTTTTTAAATTTAATTTTAAGTAATATGTAAAGTATATTATGATTATCGATAAAAGTTATATATTTTTTATATCTTATGTTTTAAATAATTCAATAATATATCAAAATTTCATATATTATCTTTTAATTCTTTAAATAATCAAAATCTTCGCAAATTTCAATCTCATGCTATCTTACATTTTAAATTTCAAGAATTTGTTAAAGTTTATGCAGGGTTAATTAGAGGCATTCAAATTAATATTTTGAAATTAGAAGCAATTGAAAACAGTATTACCTTATCCAACTTCTCAAAGTTCTCGGATTTCAATGGCACCCAACCTTCAATGGCATCACCGGCAACAGCACTAAGCCAAGCAGGCCAACCGGCGGCAACCTGTTCACCTGCCGCCGATCTTCCAAACCTAATGCTACTCAACCCAAATTTTTTTGAAAACTTACTACACGAACGTGTATTCAAAGATTCATCACCATTTTTCTGAATATTGTCGCGAACACTAACAGATCCGACACTGGTTTTATCATCTTCTGTTTCCTCTTTGATCTTCTCCAATGGCTCAAACCCATGATTATAATTATAATGATTATTAGACTTCTGCAATGTTAACGAATCAGACGAGTGTGTGGAAGACGAAGAAGCCGAAGAACGATCATCATCGTCGTGAATGAGCAATGAATGATCGCGAATTGGGGATTTACAAGACCTTGCAACGTGCTTTGAATTGATGCAACCCATTTTAAGATTTAATGTGACTCCCCAAAACCCATCAAACAAAGTCGACAGATTTCGGGGAGACGCAGATGAACCTTGGCAGAAGAAAAGGGTTTGAAATTCGAGAAGGGGGGAAATCGATCACCCCTTCACGACGGAGGGTAGAAGTTAGGGCACAAAACGAAGGGAGAAATTTTTCAGAGAATTGAGACAAAAAAAAAACGAATCAGACACAATTTTTGGGAAAAAGAAGATGGAATTGCAGGTGGTTGATTCCCCCTTTCTCTCTTCCAATTCCGATTGAAATTGAGTGAATCAGAGTTTTTTGGAATTTGGAAATGGCGAAAAGCGCGGGGAAGGTGAAAGATTAAGTAAATGGGCGACATTTGTGGGTCCAAATTGGTCGTGTTCATTAGGTGTAGAGATGGGGAAGCTGAGTTTCAATGGCGATTGGTTTCGGTTGCTTCAGATGTATGGGAGAGACGACAGTGGCGGTTGCATGCTTATAATTGAACGGCTGCCAACAACTCAACAACTTTGAAAAATGATATAAAATTCTGTAAATATCAACTATAAATTTTTTTAATTATTTAATATAATTAAAAATATGATCTTTATTTAATACAAAAGTTAAGAAGACACACGAAGTTGCTATATAAATATAAAGTTATAAAAGCTCTAAGTTTGAAAGATATATTTACAAGTTACTCTGAAAACTATAGTTATAAAATTAATTAAACATATATAAAAGTTAGGAAGACTCTCACACTTAGATCAGGAAGAATTACAAGGTTACCAAGGCATCGGTAGTTGAGTTTGTTTCTCTTGTTTCCGTCGTTACCATCGTATTGGTAGATGTCTAGATGAGTATGAAAATGATTGTTGTTCCGACCTTGGTGGTCATATCAAATCGAGTATGACTTACGAATAAGTTTGCGAAGTAAGCTAATCGGTTTAGAGAACCAAGTTCGATGCGGCATCCGACTTAAGTCAGGAGACTAAAGGAAAATACAATCGAAGCGATCGACAAAAGCATCATAGTCATCGTTAATACTAAGCAGTCTGTAGCTATAAAAGTTGCCTTTTATGATGTGATTACATCACATTATAACATGAAGGAAGGTATATTCCATGTTAGAGTTTGACTCAAAGTGGCCTAAGTCTAGCCATTGCATTATGCGATGGAAAGTTATTAGTGTTGGATTAGTGTCTAAGTCCATAACTATAATTGATATATACTTCACCCGACCCAGCATGGTCCATTTGGGTTGCATGACATTGGAACATTTGGGTAGATCAAGAATTAATTTGGAATTAATTTAATGATCAAAAGAGACTAATTAAATGTATGACGATTGATTGTGTAAATCATTGAATATATGGGCTTATGATCCATGATTCCTTATGTTGGGTTTAATCCATGTGGTGGCCCATGGATACTCCATGGAGGTTAAAACCCATGGAGCATAAGGAATGGGTAAAGTCATGGGTTACATGGTGTAACCCGAAGGTGTACACTATATAAAGACCCCATTGGTTGGTGAAATGGGCACAAGTGCATAATATGGAGGGCAAGCCGATTTCCAAGTCCCATATCCTCTTCTCATATTTATTCCAAGATGTTCATGGTGTTGTATGAACCATTTGAGGTGTCACACTTGGGGCACTAGGCTCTTGAGCTCCATGGAATCATGCTAAATCAATAAGGTATGTATTGTATCTACTTTTGTTATACAAGTACACAAGATTGTATGCTAGTTAGGGTAATACCTTGGAAAGTTCACATTTGCATGTATAATAGAGAAAACATAGATTCAAGGTATTTAGGGGTGCATGTACACCATAGGAGTGTTAGAATGCTCAAAACCCAACAGTGGTATCAGAGCCTAGGCTTGTTTTCTGTTATATTGTTGCTTATGTGATTTTGCAAAGCTGAAATCTGTCCAGACTACAAAACTCGACGAGTTCATCATTTTGGCCATGAACTCGATGAGTTCCTCAAGGAACTCGACAAGTTTTGGGTCCTGACAGCTTGATGTTCGATGTTTTTGGCTGGAATTGGTCTAGAATCATTACCTTTGACTGTTTTGGACTTATAAAACCCGTTTTTAATGTGGTAATGATTATGTTAAACCAATTTCAATGCTGTAATCAAAGTTTCAAGTGTATATATGTTTATGTAATTCTTGAAAAATTGTTGATTATGAATGTTCATGCTTGTGAGTTTTAGTTAGATCATAGGAATTATGTGCAAATTGTTTTGTTAGTATAATTCTTGATCTTAATGAAATTGTATGGACTCCATAACTAGTCTTCAAGCTATGGATTACCAAAAGTTTTTTTTTGTGTTACCTTGTTTATGAGTTGATTTAGATTAATAAAAAAAAATTATGTGTTAGTTGTTTTCAATCCATATTGATCTAAAAGAAGTTCATAAAATATGTTTTTGTAACTTGTCTTCAAGATATATGAAAAGTCATATTTATGAATCTAAAAACTCATAATTATTGCCAAAGGTTACACAAAATGAAGAGTCTTTTTCATTAAATTGTTTTATGACTCCATAACTTGTCCTCAAGTGATGGATGTTTAAAGAGACACTTCTTTAAAAGTGTTATTAAAGAATAAGAGGTTACATAAAAATGAAGAATCTTCATTTTAATGTACATTAAACTTATAAGTTATGAAATGAAAAGTCTTGAAATAGTTTCAAAACTTGCCCTCAAGTTTTGGAATTTGTAAAGTCTTATACTCTAGTACTTTAATTCCAAATTGAAACCTTAGAATTTTAAGAGTTTAAAATTCAAACCTTATACTTCTATAATATTAAGAGTTTAATTATTATTATATATATATATATATATATATATATATATATATATATATATATGTGTGTGTGTGTGTGTGTGTGTATAAGAATAAGTCAATCTTACCATTAGTAAGCCTCATTCACAAAGTTGGTCTATAAGGGGGCGTATAAGGTTACTGCCTATAAAATGACAGTTTAATGGGTGTCCACTCTCACCCATTGTTTCCTTGACTGGTGGAGGGTCGTTAACCGAACGGGTAGGACAAGACTATAATTCTCCCTTCATTAAAAGTATAACGATAGATACTAAGTAACTAAACACTTATAAATTCCCAATCTTAGTTACTTAGGAAAATGTGAAAATGTGCTAACCCATGAAATTGCACTTTGCACTTTGTTAAGTCGTTAGTGGAGCGTGTGTGGTTAACCAGCACACTAACCTAGGACTGACCAAGTGTGGCACAGGGTAACTTAAATTTATCATAGATCGGTGGAGCGTGTGTGGTTAACCGGAAAATCGATTAGGTGATAAATATTAAGGGTACCAAGTAGATTTGCATGGTTATTCACACCTTGTTTGTGATCCTCGGCATCCCAGTCACAAACTTGAGAGGGCACAATCGAGATTCAAACATGCCATTGAAAGTTCAATGTATCTCAAAATATCTAGGAGTTTCAAATCCAATTAAAACTTAATTATATTTCGTTTTTCATAGTGGAAATTGGTAAATCGTCATTTACCTACCTTCAACTATTTTATAACTTGGATTACGACATCCCTCTTCCAGTTATAAGTATGTTGTTGGGTCCTAGCCTTAATATTTCATATTGAATGTTATATTAAGGAATTTAAATCAACTAACTTAAATTTATCCCTTATAGATGTCTCCTTCAGACAACTATGGTCTTCCCAAATCTTTAGGAACAAACTTCCTAATGAAAATGATATCCCAAATGGCAATCAAGGTGAAAGATCAATCCCTTTGTTGTGCATTAGTGAGACTAGAAATCATACTTCACTTCCTCCACCTCCTCCAATAATTCTCCCTATCCCACAAGTTTCAAGACTTGATAAGTTTTAAGTCACTCAATCCTTATTGGCAAGAAAAGTCTATATGTGCTTACATCTTAAAGGTTAAGTCACATATTGACAAGCTGGGAGAGTCGGGTGTCGGAGTCTCGAGGTAGGTGGCTGTTGACTTGGTTCTTCAGTCACTTCCTGATGACACATCACGACATGACCCTTAATGATCTTACCTATTTTCTTGATGATGTTGAATCAGCAATGATTTGGAGAATTGGTTAAGCAAATTAGATTGGAAGATCTACTTCCCAAACCTATTTGGACATTGAAAATGGTGATATTGGAAGTCCTGAAAAAATTTCTCTTCCCAATTGAAAGGGATCGGCCATGGTCAAGTCGTTTGACCTAATGGTAAAGAGAAAGTCTAAGTCTGTGATAGTCCCGTATACCATTTCCAAAGAGTCCATATATTTCTTTTGCCAATAAACTCCATTATCTAACCCTGTTAAGTCTCTTTTTGAGATTCTTAATACATGATGTAATGTAATTACATTTTGATGTTTTGGAAGAATCAAAGGAAGCTTAAAGTATGATTATGCCGATTCTGATCACGAAGATGGATTTCGATCGCATGGTCCGATGATCAGAATTTTGAGCTGCTGCATACTAATTATGATATATTGCTTAGGAATAGACAACAAAATGTTTTTCATATGTATCTGCATTGTAAGGATATGTTTTTCCTCAAGTTTTAAAATAAAATAAAAATTTTGTTTTATTTATTTTAAGTATCTTTAAAATGACATTTGCGAAAAATTGTTGTTTATATGTTCCCATTCATAAGCAATATTGGTAAATGGATTTGACTTTTTCGTTTGTGGTAGTATCATAATTTACCAAATAAGGAAAGATTCTTATCACCCAAGTTTCAATTGGATAGACACTTGGAATCATGCAACTTCTATTGTATGATGAATGAGAATTTTTTCATCTTTGGAAAATTAAGACTAATTCCTTGTTCACATGTATTTGTGAGTCAAGTGAAGGACTAAGAGATCGAGTGCACATTCTTGAGCATTGTTCAATTCCACCACAAAGACTATTCGTCATGATTTACTAAAGTTTAGAAAATATGGTTATGCTTACAAGTTTAAGTGTAATTCTGAAACATTGGAAAAGTTTCAATGTATGGCAGGACGGACAAGAAGAATCAAATAAGGCAGAATGATAAAAGTTTCTCCAATTTAAAGAGATGGGAGAGTACTTGAGTATCTTGTTTTATGATTATTTTAGTGATTATGAAACTATATCAAAATTGATCCTCTAAGGACACCTTAGTGCATTCGTTTGGCTAAGGAGAGGAATCATGAATTGTTGAAATGGTTAAATCAAAAGATAAATCATACTTCGTTCCAAAATCAAATCTTAGAGTCATACTCCAAGATTGAGCCTTGAGTGACTTAATCTTAAGAAATGTTTAAAACACTTGTCAAATGTAGAGTAAAATGCTTTCTTACTCTTGTGCATTTGAAATTGGTAAGTTGTGATGTTTTGAATAAAACAAAGACCAACTAAAAACCAATTGTGTGAAGTGTTTATCTTGATTAGAATCCACACCATCTCTTAAATATTGGCAAGAGAGTCTTATATGTCAAGAGGACAGTGGGAGTCTAAAAGATCCTGAAATAGTTTCTAGAACTAATCAAGCGTATTGTTAATCACTAGCCCACGAGTTGAGGTTTGTAACCTATCGTGTTGAAATATTCTTGTTTTATGCCCATTCCAGTTAGAGTTGACTATGCATGTAAGTTCTATGAGTTCTCAATTGGTTGCACAACTACTTGAAAGCAATGGCAGGTCCTTGTGCTGCCAGGTGACAAGAAATTAAGACCGCACAAGTTCAATCCATATGAGTTTGGATTTGTCGCTAACATTGTCTTGTGATTATGGTTTTGAAATTCACATGGATAGGAACACATACACCATAAAATCTAAATGTCATAAGGTTTCTCTCCGATTCATGAAAATGATGGTGAGGAAACGCTTTCACTAAGTAGATTTTAAGTAGATATGAATTGCGATATTTGCATTCTCAAAGTCGTTAGTGGAGCGTGTGTGGTTAACCGGCACACTAACATGGACATGTGAGGAATGCCAAAGGACTAAACAATTGAGACTATGATTACAGCATCCCTTTTCATAGTTCTAAAATTGTTTAGACACACATGTGAGCTATCTATGAAAAGGTGTATGATTTTGGTAAAGTCTTATCAAAGCAATCTCGTATCAGAAATCTGAACTTTGGTAAGAAAGACAATAAAGTATTGATTTATGGATACATGTCAAAGCTAGTGGGAGCATAAGTGTTATGCTAGTAAGATAATAATCATTATGCTAGTGGGAGCATGATGATTATGTTGCAAGTTAGCAATGTTAATTATAGAAAAGAAAAGTTTCAATTCGCTTTGAAAAGTTGTTTTGCTATAATTAAGGGAGAGGATTTTATACTTCATTCCAATTCTACATGCCTAAATTGAGATTTTAATCAACTTTAGTCAATAATATATATAAATGTTATGTTGGAATGGTTTAACATAAGGAAATTCTATATATGTTGCGTTCTCAAAATTCGATTATGATTACGGCATACCTCTTCATAGTTCGAATTGTAAGAACATGGCAAATTAAAATTTTATAGCATGAATCATGTCCCATATGCTTTGGGTATAGGTTTGATTACATGTGCTATAATATTTATCCATTCTAAATTTTCCAAATGCCTATGACATTAGGAGGGAAAAAGGAATAGAACTGGATATGACTAAAATGATTAAGCAATTGTCGAGGACAATTTGAGGTTTACCAAAGATTGGTTACTCATGGAAAATTGGAAGTATAGAGTAAGGACCATATTGACATATTTTGAAAAGAGGCAACACTTGCTCAAAAGTGATGGTCAAAATGGGAATATTGAATTGTTCCCATAGGTGGAAGTTATTCTCTGAATCTGTGCAAGATTAGAAAACTTAATGCAAAGAAGGAAGTTCAAAGGAATGTACTTTGAATATGAGACTTCATTTCCATGGAATTGATCCCCATTGGAATACTTTGTAATGTCTATTGTCAAGTCTTTGTGACTTTTGTGCATAGTCATTACAAGAGAATCATTGCATATAAGTTTAGAATTTAACAGATTACAGTAAATGGCAAGAGTTTGATATTCTTACATTTACAAAAGGGATTGGGATTGTGAATTGAGCATCACTGGAGCCATGTTCAATTGATCTATTTCACAAAAGAAAGGACCATAGGTAAACATATTATGCATGCTCGGTGCATGGCATGACTATTGTTTCAATTTAAGTATTAAGTTGATAAATTGAAACAATGAATAATGAGTAATCAATATGGTGCTTAGATAAAAAAGGTTTTTATTTACACTCAAGAGTTTGGGATCATATAGGATTAAGTATTATTCTTGTGTTTCACTTTGCATGTTTTGACTTCCTGAATAACTAGGTCGTTCTTCCTGAATGACTAAGTTATTCAAACCATCCACATACGGTCATATGTTGGAAGTAGATATGAAACAACACTGTCATGAATCTGGCTTGTAAGATTTGTCTAATGTGCATTAGACATAGCAATGGTTGCTAAAACATTCATGAGTGCTCATAAGTTCTGAGTATTGGATTAAACCCACGCTCGTTTGAATCACTTCATGGATTTTATCATGAGTGAATCATGAGACGATAATATCTTATATTCTTCAAACCTAGAGATATGAGTTGTTGACTATGAGTTGGTTATACATTGACTGCACGAAAACACATTGGTAACTCGATGTTATAAAATGTGCATTTGTGTATGATTCAACAAGTAGTCAGTACAAGCATATGAGTCGAAGTTTATCCATTCCTTTTACCCTTAAAGGGATAAAAGCGATGTCCACTACTAGAAAAACAGCCTTTTACGACGCTCATTGCACGTTGTAAAAGGCTCAGACGACGCGCAAATGCGCGTCAAGGAAGGCTCTGTCATAAAGTGAGATGACATGCTTTTGCGCGTCGTCTATAGATGACGCACATTTACGACGCTCATTTACGACGCGCAATTACGGCGCGTGTTTACGACACACAATGCGTATCTCGAAAGGCCCTGTCATAATGGAAGATGACACGCATTCGCGTGTCGTAACCTTACGACGCGCGTGTTAATGACATGCAATGCGTATCAAGAAAGCCACTGTCAAGAAGGGCCATTTCATAAATGAAGATGACACACATTTTTGCGTATCATACTTTTAAATGTTTAAAAAAAATATTATTTATAGATTTACTAATTTTCAAATTAAACAATACATTAAAAATATCATAATACAAAATAAAATACCATAAATAACAAAGATAATTCATTTCACTAATATGTCAAATACAAATAATTATTCCAAAAGTGAGTAAATGTTATAAAAAATGAACTCATTTATATACAATTGCATCATCTAGCTTACTACGTGCCAACAACTCTCTGTGTGTTTACTTTTGCTTGAGTCTCGTTTCCTCCAAAGCTTCTAGCCATGCCAAAATATGATATCTTGAGTCTCGTATGAATAGATCACGCGCAAATAGGTCTAGCTTGTATCATTCCAAATAATTCCAATGCTGGTCTCTATACAAGCCAATAATTTGAGAACTTAATTTTACCATTATTATATAATTAATCAAATAAGAAAACAATAAATACCTTCTGCCATATATGAAAGAGAACAAGATAAACAAGATCAGTATCGCCATTTTTAGTTGCCTTAGTTAGGGCTGTATCTTCTTCCCCAATGCCTAGTAACAAAGGAACCTGGAAAAGTGCTAATTTCCTCCTACTAGTCTGATCTGCATGAGCAGCAACTACAGCATAAGAAATGCTTCTACACAATTTTAACTAAAAAATCCCAAAAAGTTAGCCATTGACATTTTTTTAGTGTACTTTAATCCTATAAAACTTTGAACAAACCTTATCAAGTATGATATATCCTGATAACCCAACAACAAAGATATCATGTAATGTAACACAACATTGATCTACATGCATTTACACACTAAAACATTATTCTAACCTCTATTGTGGTTTTGTTTTGTATTGTAAGATGGATATGCCACCCCAAGACCTGCAAATTTGAATCATGCAACCTTTAGATTCATATAAACATGATGAGTTAACACTATTACAAAAAATTAGCATTTATTGGTAAGAAAAATTGGACACACCATAAGATAATTTCCATACAAACACTTTAAATGATGAGTTAACACTATTACAAAAAAATAGCATTTATTGGTAATACATAAAAGAAATTAACATACCGGGTGTTTTGGTCAAAACCTTGATTTAACCATGATGTATATGAGATGTAATGGCTGAAATAGATATTAAGTCAAAGACATAAACATAACTTCACAAGATTAGACATTAAGTCATAAAGAGAGGTATTTTGGTCGAATTTAACATATGGGGTATTTTAGTCAATACCTTGGTTTATCCTTAATACATAAGATAGAAGGGATGAAATATGCCAAAAGTTAATAGACAAAACCTATACTAATAGAATAATCAGTCCAAAAATATACACAAACACTTGCACACACTTACACACTTACACATACTCACATATCTTTAAATAAGATCTAATTATGACCTTATATCTCTATTTATTTTTATTTTTCTGGGATAAAATATTAGTTTTCTTATCACTAGCTAGTTTTCTTTTCGCTAATTACCACAGGTGCTTACAGAAATTCTTCAAATTTATTTTTATTTTTCAGGGTTATATTATTAGTTTTCTTATATATATATATATATATATATATATATATATATATATATATATATATATATATATATATATATATATATATATATATATATTACCTCCAATGGCTTTAGTAGCATCCTTAAGGCTCCCAGAAAAGTATTGTTGTAGAACACTTTAACTAACATTCTTCTCTGCTGTACTTCGTTTTTTCTATGATTGTCTCCTTGATCCACCAACCATCTTCAAGTCAACATAAAATTTAAGTCAATATATATATATATATATATATATATATATATATATATATATATATATAATTTAAAAAGTAATATTACCTGATCAGGTGGACAAGGTCCAATCCTAACATCAACAGGTTCTGTGTCATTAACAGATACTTGATCACCAGGAATCAAACTCCCCTCAACTATTCTGATGTCCGCTGGAAAGTGCTTCTGATCCTGCCTATTACATATATCAGGTATCTAATATTATAGAATGTTTTTCCCTTGGGTAATTTATGAAAAATATAATTGAATGAAGATTAATGAATTGGGTTGTGATAGAGATTGAAAGATTTGAGGGCCATTAATTTGAGGGCCAATGATGACAACATCATAAGGCCATATATCAAAACTTAGCAGTGATTTTGAGGAAGTCGGATGACACACCCATCGGTAGTAGCTGAATCCTAAGATTTGATTTTTACAGGTCAAGAGAGCAGAAAGAGTGCGATCAATATGTGTACCACGATCAAGCAAAGATATATGGGATATATATCCGGGTCAATTATTTTTCAATAATCTTACTTAGTAATATTGAAATTTTGATGCGGAGTTGTTTTCATAAAAAAAATAAAATAAAGTTTAATAACATAAACAAAAAAATCTAAAAGGAGTTGTTCACTTTCAAGATCAAATCTCACTTATTTTATCCAATTATTTATTTCAATTCATATGTTACTAGTTTAGAAGTGAACCATTCAAGATTATTCATCATTGCTAGTGTTTAACCATAATGAGAATCGTTCCATTCTTCCTCAATGTTAAAACAACAAATAGAGGGCCAAAATGACAAAATTACCCTTGTGTGTTAACTGTTAAGCATGTGCATACTCTTAAAGGGACCATATCCAAAACCATAGGAAACATAAAGCAAAAAACAAAGTCTAACATACAAACAATAGATATTTTGATGGCTGGAAAGATGAAGCAGAAAAAGTTGAAATAAAAGAAGAGTTATGTGATTAAGGAAGCGGTGGAGATGGTGGTGTTGTGGTGGTGGTTAATGGTTTAATTTATCTGATTTTTTTCCCTACATTTAGGTTTAATTAATGAGAGAAATCAATACCTTAAATTACAGAAACCATCAGAACCTCTGAGATTTAAAAAGAAATCGATGGAATTTCGTTCTTATTCTTCTTCTTCGTCCCTGATCAGAAAAATAGGAAAAAGAAGGGCGCCCTTACAAAGTTCACATTCTGGTAAGGAAAGCACTGTACTCCTTCTGTTTCCTTCTTATTCTTCAGCTAACCATCAAGGGCATCAACGCCTTCTGTTTCTTTTCTTCTTTCCCATCAATTTCACAACTCCGATTGTACTCCTTCTTCCCTGTCAAATGAAGCAAACCAAACACAATCCTTTTAATTTTCAATGTTTTCTTTTCCCCGTAAACTCAAACACCCAAACATCCCAATATTCATTGATACTGGTCGACACAAACAAACAAAAAAGAAGAAGAATACGACCTATGAGGTTCAAGCAAACCTCATTCGTTTACCTTCAATCACTGAAGATCACCACAACTTTGTTCTTCTTCGTCCTTCGATCTATCCAAAGGTATTATTCTTGGAAAATTATGATCACCCTGTGAAAAGAATTAAGAAGAATAAAAAGTTCAGGATAACATAAAGCAACTACAGAGAGTGTGAAGGGACATACAAACAACTATATGGACAGGATACTTGCATCATACCACCTCCATGACCAATAAGAACATAAGAAGTGTAGAATAAGTAGATAAACTAGATGATATTAACTATTAATTAATAAGCAACAACTTTGCTTTCTAGCTGCCAATTACAGCTTGTTGTCACGGGCTCTTAAACCTAGAGAGATTACAGAATGCCATCTTTAAAATCTAGCATTTAATTCATTTATCCTACTAACATTGACTTTTGTCACTTAGAAGAATCCTATGAGTCTCAATCTCCCCCTGTTGGTGACTCCATTGATTCCCACTGCCACTGTCAAGTGTTAGCAACTTCTCCACATGTTCGAATACAACACAGAGCCGTTTTACATATTGGATTATTTCCATATCACCCGGTAGCTTGTTCGCTGCCAATGCAATAAGTCAGATTAAAAGTGACTATTTTACCCTTGTGTCTACAAATTGTAAATGAGACATTACACATACCTTGCAAAGGCTTCAATGCAGAAGCATTGGTGAAGTATAATTAGTCGATTTTTATTGTCATGTTCTTTAACCCACCAAAGCTAGTCTGGTTAAGAGTGTCAGCTGCAGCTCTGAAAGCAGTACACACCATTTGCTCCAGTAATTGATGTGGTCTTACTGTTCCTAGATAATGAAGTGTTTGTATAGATATTGGATGATGTTAGTTTCATTGATCATGGAGGGTAAATGTGGAAAAATAAAAAATGTACCTTTTCTCCTACTCTATTTGGGTCCATAAATTCATCAAACAACAAAAAGTTAGGGGAGTCATCAGAGATAAAAACACCATTTTATGTAGTACCTGAAGATAAGATGTCCTTCTCTAACTGCCCAAAGAAGCTCTGACAAAAATTATACACAATTTTCAGTGAAGAAATTTATTTTATATAATATCCTATATGTGATGTGACAACTTACAAAAGAATCACCCAAGACCTCAAATGCATGGAGCCTTTTTCATGCATGTCTTCTGTCATAATTGGTGGATCCTATGATTTAAATAAATATATAAAAATTGTCAATTTATTCATTGTGGAGATTAAAAAAAGAAAAAAAGAAAGATAGCATGTGAAAATCAGATCAACCTAAGTAAATGGAGCATGCATATTGTCATGTGATTTCAAAAGTATCAAGGATTACACCACACCTATTGATCCCCTCCTCTTAACAAATGTCATAGAAGTTGGGGTGCTACAAAATACATAACAAGAAAAGGTAAAAAAATGATGGGAACTAACATGCAACAAATGAAAAGAACTTCATATACAGATAATGGTGTACACTAATGTTCAATAAAAAAAATAAAAAATAAAAACAAGGAGCTCTCACTTGCTTATTTCACCTGTCACTTTCCTTCACCAAACCTTCTTCTTTTGCTCCTGATGTATAAGAAAGGTCTTCATTAGCCTGCACTTTGGACAAATAAACCATTAACACAAAATATAAATCATAATCTCTTAGCTTACAAACAAAAAAAAAATGTCCACCCACCTCAACACTAGGAGTATCACTACTGTTGTCACTGGTGTCTTCTCAAACAAAATGCCAGATGGAAGTGCATTAGGAAGAGAGTGGCCTTCCCTGTGTCTCTCCATGAGGAAGAGAGCAATACAAAATTCATTCAATCAAAGCATGATTTCATTGTCTTGATTAGATAAGTCCCATACCTGTTTTAGGATATTTGAAACCCAAAAAAAAGTATAAGATGAAGGTGAAGATTTGAAGCAAATTGAGAAACTACCAACTGTCAAGTTTCAATAAATTTGTAGAAAGAAAATGACGCAATCAAATCCCAAAACACATAAATATGGATGAATTCAGAAAAACAAAGGAACAATCATGGTTTTAATAGTTATCGAGCAGTGAACCACTCACCAGCTGCCAACCTCTGCATAAAGAGTAACAAAAGGTGTAAACATGGCATGGAATTACAATTAAAAAGAGAAGGAAAAGAAGATACCACAATGAAAAATTAAAGAAGAAAAAACCCAATGAAAAGATGAAAAAAAACTATATAAACAGTCTGTGTGCCTTTTAAGTTGCAATGGAACTGGTGCAGTTACATAAATATTTTGAAAATTCACTGGAATTCATTCTTAGTTTTTCCTCAGTTCTCTGCTTACTTATTTATTTATTTTTTTTAAAATTCAAAAAAAAGCACCATATGGCAAAAATAAGTACCTTTGTTTACCTCTTCAGTTCTGCCCATCTGACTGCTCTGGTGCAGAGCTGCTCAACCCACTTGTGAAGGGAATGGGATTTATCGGTTCTTGGGTCTCTTCTTGAGAAAACAATCGGCTCCATTCCTCCATCAAGTTCAGGAAGAGTAGCCCGCAAAGCCACCTGAATCGGATGAAGAACCAAAGTGTTGTTAAGCCATTCCTCTGTTGTCTGGAACACAAGAGGCAAAGCCACAATGTATGGCACATCCAGCTTCATCAGCACCTCGATTGCCATTGGATGATCTTGCTTTGAGGGTCGTCCCACCAATGCAAACCCATTCAGCGACACCACCGAGTTCACAAACGGCTTCTTTGTGATCGGGTCAATCAGATACTTCTCGATGGGACCCGAGAATTCAAGCCCACCCGCAAAAAGCGGAATCAACTTTGCACCTTTACTTAAACCCAACAAATCTGATTAGGCAAGAAGGAATGAGAACGAATTCGCAAGAAAAAAAAAGACATTGGTGTCTGAGATTAGGGTTCAAGCGTAATAGAGATATATAGAGGATGAAACGAACCCTAAATCACTTTGCAATCTTTTAGGAGCATTCAAGAGCTTTCATGAACCCTAAGCACGGAGAAATTGAGAGAAGAGGAGGGTGGAGTTTCCTTTGGCATCATTGATGGATGACCTTGCTTCACTTGTTCCATAGTGTAGAATAAAGTGAAGAAGAAGGGCTTTTGCAGAAAATTTTTGATTCTAATACTTTTGAAGAAAATTGAGAGAAGGGGAGGGTGAAATATGCTTTAGGATTTCTCTATTTTTCTTATTAGAAAAATCATAGTTGGGAGATGAAGTGTGGAGACAGAACCAGCGTGAAAGAGAGAAGGATGGAATGAACCCTAAATCGTCGAGGCGGGGTTTTCTAATTTTTTTGATTTGATTTCCCCCCTTAGCTATTATAACGCGCGTTTGATGAAAATTTTATAAAGTGACATGAAGAGACGACACGCCTTTTATGTTGAGTTCCCTCCGTGTTTTTATTTTTTTGTTCTGACATTAACTACAAGGGCACGCAAAAATACGTGCCCTAAATCCTTTAAATTTTAGAAGAGATGACATTACTTCTAGAACACACGCTTTTACGTATCGTAAATCACCGTGTGTCATGGTTTGCGTGCCATTAAAGGTCTATATTCTAGTAGTGATCTGTGGGCCCCTCGATGATTTAGTGATGACACCCATAAGTGCTTAACCAAGCCTGGACTGATTTGATTTGTTCAATTAGTCGGTCGTGATAAATCAGACATCGGGAAACAACAAATGGATAGAGAGAATAATTATAATCCATGTCTCAGTCCATATGATATCTAGAATGGAGGAATATATGATCACTTATCTAATGGACGTGTCATTGATTTGTTCAGAGTTCGGCAGCAGCTTTTAAGAGCTACGATTGCTGGTCAGGTTGTGAAGTTATACTTACCATAATAGTTATTAGACTTATCCAATTGGGAGACCGTTGGATAAGTGTCTAAGTCCATAACTATAATTCGTATATACTTGACCCGACCCGACATGGTCCATTTGGGTTGCATGGCATTAGAACATTTGGGTAGACCTTTTAATGAGAAGAAGATATTTGTGACATATTAATATATTATAAGTTCTAATATATTAATATCAAATCATATTATTTAATTAGTATTGATCAAGAATTAATTTGGAATTAATTTAGTGATCAAAAGAGACTAATTAAATGTATGACGATTGATTGTGTAAATCATTGATTCTTATATATCTGGGCTTATGATCCATGATTCCTTATGTTGGGTTTAACCCATATGGTGGCCCATGGAAACTCCATGGAGGTTAAAACCCATGGAGCATAAGGAATGGGTAAAGTCATGGGTTACATGGTGTAACCCTAATGTGCACACTATATAAAGACCCCATTGGTTGGTGAAATGCGCACAAGTGCATAATATGGAGGGCAAGCCGATTTCCAAGTCTCATATCCTCTTCTCATGGTTATTCCAAGATGTTCATGGTGTTGTTTGAACCATTTGAGGTGTCACACTTGGGGCACTAGGTTCTTGAGCTCCATGGAATCAAGCTACATCAATAAGGTATGTATTCTATCTACTTTTGTTATACAAGTACACAAGATTGTATGCTAGTTAGGGTAATACCTTGGAAAGTTCATATTTGCATGTATAATAGAGAAAATATAGATCCAAGGTATTTAAGGTTGCATGTACACCATAGGAGTGTTAGAATGCTCAAAACCCAACAATTAGAGCATTATCATTCGGTCTATTATGGTAGTCAAAGTAAATACCTTATCTTAGATTAAGTCAGTTCTAGAAGGAGAAGGAGTCTCCAATAAAGATCGAATTTGGAAGGAAGAGCAGGTGCAAGATTGAGCATCGTCGACAGTCAAGAAGTCTAAAAGTTAGAAACTCATTCAAAACGACATAAGAGTTACATTTAGTACCTAGGATGGAAAGGTAATGTGCGGAGTCATTATACAAGCCTTGTTTTACTGATGATTCTGGAACGTAATCATCCTAAAGGGGAGATAACTGTAATGTCTATAGATTCGGGCTAGTCAATTAAAATAGAATAAACGATAAAAATGAATTTTTGATAGAAGATTATCTAGGATAAATAATCTTAACCAAAGTTATAGTATATGTGACAGGGATTCCGTATACAAAGAACTTTGAAATCCGACTTCGTATGAAGAAGTTATGCTTCTCCGAAGTTTCATGATTAAACCGACACGACCATGTGCATCATAAAAAGTGAATTTTAGAAAGATTAATTATTATTCTAAGTAATCTAAACAAAAGTCATAGTAATAGTAAAACGAAGAGCATACATATAAAGAACGTCCAAATCTGACTTTGTATGATAAAGTCATGATTTTTCGAAGTTTCAGTGTATCAATGTGCGACAAAGAAACCGAAATTGAAATCGGTCAATTGTTAGAAAAACAATCTAAATGAGAGTTGAAGATCTCGTCCATATCTATCTGTCGATATAAAGACAATCGAGAACGGAGATTGTATGGGAGAGTTATAATTTTTATACGGAATTTAGCAGTTTAAGCCTGTTAAAAATATAACTCTAAAAAAACAGTGAAAATTTGCCGACGGAGTTTGAATGAAAGACGTAGTACTCATCGATAACTACGTGTTGATATAAAGAATGCCAAAAATGGAGCTCGTATGAATAAAATATGAATTTTTGAAAATATGCTAAATCGTACGTACAGGCGCGTGTCGTGCCTCTGACACACCACCAGAATGCTATCACGTACCACTTTCTGCATGGAGCCACGTCACCATAGCCGACCAAGTGTGCGACACGCACCGACCAAATGCGTGGCGCACCCTCAAAATTCCCCTATACACACATCCGTTTCTCAACTCATTCTCTTCACCAATTCACCCAAATCCTATGGACATCCTTTTCTGCCCTTAGCCCTGATACTTTCTCGTTTTTGGCTACTTTAGCAAGGCCCTGGAGCGCCTGAGAAATAGAACTTTTAAATCAAGATTATATCCGCACAATTTTCTAGTTTTCGCTAAAATTCCTGTTAGTTAGCTGTAACGTCCCAAAAATACCAAGTAAAATTTTTCATTTTTAAAATATCGAGTCATACAACATTGGTTCCAAATTCGATCAGTGTTAAACCATAAAACCATGTGGTCAAGCCGGGTCATTCCTTCTGAAATTGGAAGTACCTAAAAAATGTTTAAACCATAAACCGTAAGCAGAAAGCTTAGTGTGTTTCTAAGAATAGCACATACCATACATAACATGTAACACCCGAATCCCGAGGTACTTTATGTTTTCAAATTTTGGCATTTTAGGGTTTGCCACGGCGTGGTCGAGGCACCACGAAGTGGCAAGTCAAAAAAGGTTTGTGTATTTCATTTAAGTCGCCATGGCGTAGCAATACAAGGCGTGGCAGCTTGTAGATGGAAAATCCTATTTTCCGGGTTTTTCTACCTATCTAAAGGAATGAGGAGGCTAGGGTTTGCTCACCCTCAGCCTCCATCAGCCTCCTTGAGATCTGAGAAACCCTAATTTACTTCCTCTTTTATTTAAGCACCATATCGATTAGCATGTAGCTGTGTTGGGTCCATATCAACCTCGAGGCCACAATGACTATATGTAACAATACATAACTGTGTTGGGTCCATTTTAATCCCCAGGTATGTGTCAACCTTGAGTCCATAATGAATCCGAGTCCATTTTGGCTCCATACAAACATACAATCATACAAGTAATAGTCGCATAGACACACACATTCTACATATACAAATTAGTGAGTCGACATTGGTGCCTTCGACCCACAAGTGTGGTGAGAATACTCACTTCTCATTCAATGCCTAGCTATTACTACTTTTACTACCAGAATACTAATGCAACACACCACCTATGTAATTATACTAGATAAGTCCTTAGCTTTTCTTCCAAAACTAGAAGTTTGACAAGAAGTCATCTCAAGTCAAAAGTCAACGACCAACGTTGACTTTAGTTTATCACCAAACTGTGGCTACCCATGGCCATTTCTTGGCCCTTAAAAAACTAGACAATCGTGATTTTCCTAGTTTCCACACTGTGGCGACCTTATGACACGCCGTGGGCACTAGGGTTTTCAACAGCTTAATGGGTTAAGCTGTTTTCTTCGATCCCAAGAGATCTAATGCTCAGATCTAGTCCAAAAAAAGGTCTAGAAGGATAATTTTTCAACTTTACCTGTCAGGACCACCCAAAAAGTCAAAATCTCAAACCCTAGGTTCCAAAAAGGTAAATAAGACATGACTTCATTCATTAAGCACTTATTCTAAAAAGTCTTTAGCTCATTTGCTCCAGAAGGGTTTCCAATATCAAAACCAACATAAAGTTGGTGCTTTATGGACATGCATTGTCATACCCCAAAACCGGAACGGCGGAAACGTTCGGGGGTGGAGGACGTCATGTCAAGTATCACGAGATATGTATATGGTAAGCAAGTAATAAACAACCATTTCATTTCAAAAGAAAGTGTTTACAAAGTGTGTTCACAAAACATAGAATTCATGCACAAATAACAAAATAAGACTTAAAGCTGAAATGCTTCATCTTCTAAATCCCTAGCGTGAGCACCTATCTAATAGTCTCCTGAGAATACAAGTTAGTTGAAAGAGTTGATCAGCAATTAAGCTGGTGAGTTCATAAGATTTTAGTGATGTGAGTAAGCTGTAAAATGTTGTTGAAAATGTATATGTAAAAGTGATGTAAGCTGTAAGTTCTGTTTTGAAAAGTTCGCCTGTCCCTCTAGAAAATCCTATATTTCCTACTTCAATGGAAGTTAAGTAAAATGAAACCAAAAGCCTTTCTATCCGTACTAAGTGGGTACAAGTTATATGTATACTTAGAGTAAACAAACAATCGATTGTGCGCATCTAACCTAAACTCACAACCCAACGGGGAACAGTAAGTAAGGCGGATAGCACACATTCCATTGGTTGTTAGATTGTTGTCATATATAACCTTGGTGTATTCACTTATTACTCATGGAGTTATTTGTAATGGTTCCTTTATATCTAACGAGTAGTTCTTTTAAGAAAACCTATATTTCTTATAGTAAAATAATGACTACGGTGACTACTTTTATAATGGCTTTGTTTATACTGATATATATAATCTGATATTGGGTAGATAATTAATTGGGGGAATCTGCCCTAAGCCCACAATCCAACGAGAACAAGACGTCGGGGAAAAACACACATTTAACTAGCTATCGGATATTAGTTCTATATATAAACATGGTGTATAAACCAAGGTATTATAGAGTTAACTCAATTAAAGTCTTTTAAAACTGTACTGCTTAATAAAAATGGATTAAGCCTTTTCTGGGAAATCTCTAGTTTTGTATATCAAAAGTACTGACTTTGAAAAGTATGATTTGTACTAGAAAAACTGTGGTTTGACTCTGTATCTTATAACCTGATCCATACTTGGTACCCTTATGATGACCTAATGTATACTAAGCATAAATATATATAGATTCTGTCACACCCCAAACCAGAATGGCGGAAACATTCGAGGGTGGATGACTTCACGTAGTATCACAACAATTGAATATTGTAAAGAAAGCAACACAACCATCATATATATAATGAAAACGTATACTGTTGCGCTATACATATTAGCAAAAGAATATTACAATATGATGATATAAATGTTTAATAATAAACGTCCTTAGCGTTCCTTCTTCAAAAGCTGGTGGTTACCTGTATTACTGATTCCCTGAGAAATACAAGTGGTTTCGAAAAAGTGTCAACAATTAAGTTGGTGAGTTCATGAGTGTTTTATGTTGAAAAGTATATCCTTTTTGGTAGCAAATCGGTAAGTGAGGTTTTCATAAAATCCAATATTTTCTATAAATGGTTCGAAAAGTTTCCAGAGTTGGAGTGCATTAGTATTTTTCGTACTTTGAATGATAAAGATAACTTGGTATGAAAATTAATGTAGAAAAACTGTATGCATATAAGAATCTCGTAAATCAAACTTGTTTTTATACTTTTATGTGAGTTTTATAACCATACTATTGACACCGACTGCCTGTAACAACATTCTTCAGGTGTTGTAGTGTTATGACATTTGTCACCCCAGACCTGCCGGTCTAACTATAGCTAATAGTTTAGGTGTGGGGTTGTCAATCCCGTATAGATGTATACACAAGTATCACGCTCTCCCTCCAAGAGATTATGGTATATAATACAGGACTTGAAATGCATACATAAGAGTACGTTGAATTTTGAATATCTCACATTGCTTGGTATAAATTGATTTACGATAAGTAAGACTTTACTTCATTTGAAAGTATTTTGTTTTTTCAAGATGTATGTGTAAAAATGTATGTTATACTTGCTAACTATACTCATTATAGTTTCTCAGAAAGTATGTTTCCATTTAGTAAAAATAACTTGGTGATATAATAGCTCTTTAACATAAAGATGTTTGTATCGATACTCTATAAGATAGATATTACATTTACGTTTGTAAAATGATACTTTGACTTGTAATGTACATGTATTTCCCCCCTAAAACATGAAAATAATTGTAAGGTAGGGGTATGAACTCACTCGTTTGGTTTGAAGAGAGAGAGGCTAGAGTTGAGCAGAACTTCGACCGCGGAAAGCTGCGCCATCGGGCTCTTCGGGGGTCTCGGTAGCGTAGATCTTTCGTCGGGGGCTCGGGTACGGAAACCGAGGGCGTCGGGATGGTCTCTGAAGCTTGAAAGTATGAGAGGGTGACTGGGAGTTTGAGAGATTGTGCAAAAACCCGTGGCTCAAACCTTCTATTTATAGGGCTGGAGGATGGCGTATGCGGGGTGTACCACCGGAGTACGCTGGGCGTACGCGCTACGCGGGGCGTACTTCGGTTACGCGGGGCGTAAAAATGCGTCACGGCTTACGACTCCGGCCTAGCTAGCGTAGAGCACTCGAGCCGATGGGACTTGACACTGGGCCTAGTACGCGGGGCGTAATCTTGGATTACGCTGGGCGTAATCCAGTTTCCTATCTTCTAAATACCGTAACTTTCGCGTACGGGCTCCGTGTTTCGCGTTCTTTATATCCACGCGTAGGTGAGATTATGCTCTACAACTTTCATTTAGACTCCGTTGGCTAGTTTTGACTTTATTTTTAATGGTATATTTTTAATAGGCTGGGACTGCTAAAGTCCGTTAAAAATTCATAGTTTCTTTATTCGACGTCGGTTTTCGTTTGTCTTTTTATCATTTTACTCCTATTGTGGAGATCTTCAACTCTCATTAGGTTGCGTTAGCTAAATAACACTCGATCTTCAATTCGAGTTTTTATCCCTCTACTACTGTTACGAAACTTTGGAAATTCGTAACTTCTTCATACGAGGTCCAATTTGGGCGATCTTTTTATGTATTTTTACAGTTTAACGAACTCTACATCTTTTGTTTAGATACTTAAGGCTAAAATGCATTTTATTGAAATTTCACTTTTTACATTAAATAGCGTTTTAACGGTGTGTCGTAAAAATACGATTGGTTATAATTTCTTCAATATAACCCGGTTTTGAACGTTCTTTACGTTTTTGGAAACCTTGGCACGATATCTAATATTTGATGCATCCCAACTTAGATATTTGAACACTTCATTTTTAAGGTTAATTTAATTGATTCAAAATAGTTTTCGTTGTATTTGACTTTTGAGCGTTACACTGTTTTTGGAAAAGTATAGAGTTGTCACATATTCGGGTAGATAATAGATTGTGGGAACTCAGTTCAAGACCACAATCCAACGAGAACAGGACTTCGGGGAAAAACACACATTTAACTAGCTGTCGGATATTAGTTCTATATATAAACATGGTGTATAAACCAAGGTATTATAGAGTTAACTCACTTAAAGTCCTTTAAAACTGTATTGCTTAATAAAAATGGATTAAGCCTTTTCTTGGAAATCTCTAGTTTTGTATATCAAAAGTACTGACTTTGAAAAGTATGATTTGTACTAGAAAAACTGTGCTTTGACTCTGTATCTTATAACCTGATCCATACTTGGTACCCTTATGATGACCGAATGTATACTAAGCATATATATATATATATATATATATATATATATATATATATATATATATATATATATATATAGATTCGGGTGGATAATAGATTGTGGGAACTCAGTTCAAGACCCCAATCCAACGAGAACAGGCAATGAGGCGGAGAACACACATCCTATTAGCTGTCGGAATCTATTAGCATATATATATATATATATATATATATATATATATATATATATATATATATCCTATAGTGTATACATTAAGGAATCATAAGATTAGCATTATGGTCCTAACCTTTAAAAATAGCCTTCTACCAAGACTCGACTGTTTGAAAGCAGTCTTCTACCAAGACTCTACTGTTATGAAAGCAGTCTTCTACCTAGACTCTACTGTTCCTTTGTCAACTAAAAAGTACATTCTCCCTAGTTTATAACCTATCCGATTAGAGAATAGATTAACCTTCAAGTGTTACCGACACTTTTAAGAAAGTAATAGGAGAAAGGAGTACCCTGATGTCGTTTATAATGACATACGGGGGTACTAACAACCTAAAAACATATGTGTGTTTTATTACGGTCATAATGTGAAAGCTAGAACCCCTACTAACCCGCTCTCATGTATGGAGATTGAGGGAACCATACGCGACCCGAGCAAATTCATGCAAGCCGTGTATTTCACATTAAAGATGGATCCTGTCTGCGTGTTATCATGCTATAGCAAATTACTTGTTTGTTATGTTCTGTTCTGGTATTGTTTGATTCTCTTCACTGTTTGTTCTGTTCTGTTATGTTCTGTGTGTGTGCTTCATTATACTAGAAGTAATGAATAGCATTCTCCTAAACTATACCTATAATAGTTTACTAATGTTCTAACTAGACTGATACTGAAAAGACTCATTTATCTACAAAGTTATGCTTATACTTTAAAAATGGAGTTTTGTATAACTATAAAGTAACATAACCTTTAGAAGTGTTTTGAAATGTTATAACAACTTATAAATAACATAAGTAACATTTTGAAAGATGTTTAAAACAAACACTTACACAATTATCATTTTGTTCAACTTGTATTCCTCCCCTTAAAACAATTAAAATAGTTAAAAGATTCATTACGGGGTATGAACTCACCTGATGTGGGTGATTCAAACGGGTATGCGCGTACGGATGAGAAGTTCCACGAATGAAATCCCAAGACACAATAAGTCCTAAATGAAGTATAAGGACACATATTGACATGAATATAGTGTTTATAAACAACTATATGAAGGATAACACCCTCCGGGACTAGGAAACACCTTGGCTAGGTGTTGGAATCACATGTGATTCAACAAAGGGAAGTGAAATGGCACTAAATGGTGTTTACGGTTTTGTAACTCACTCTACTTGAGTTTACGGTGGTAAAACCATGGTACCTTGACCATGTGGTGGTTTGAAGTCCTGAAAGCCCTTTGGAAGCATCCTAACTTCAAGTTTTAGCCTTAGGGAGTGATTAGGGCAACATATCACCCCTTTATAGGGTTTACGGTTGTTGGACCATATGGCCTTGAGTTTACGGTAGTAAACTCAAATTGTTTATGGTCAAATGAAGTTTTCAAGTCCAAAACACTCCTAGGTAGAGGTTTAAGCTAGTTTTTAAGCTTAAGGAGGCAACATGAGGTGTTAAAACCCTCATTGGGGTGTTTACGGTTTTTGGGAGCTGCCTAAACCATAAACACCTAATCATGGGACATTTGTGTGGTTTTCTTGTGTTAAAAACAACAAAGGAAGGTTCCATGTTTGCTTCTAGGGTTTGTTAAGAGTTTAAGGCACTTTGGCCCACTTAAAGCACCCTGTTTAGGGTTTACGGTCCAAGGAGATTCTTGGACCGTAAACACCTTATCCTAGGTTATTTTGGGTGTTTTCTTGATTCTCTTAGGGTTTAAACATGTCAAGGGTTGTTGCTATACTTTTTTCCAAGGTCTAAAGGGACAAAGGGCACATTTAAGCCCCATTTATAGTGTTCACGGTCCAAGAAGATCTTGGGCCGTGAACACCTTGTTCTTAGGAGATTTTGATGATTTATTGAATGTTTAACACTTGATCTAGTCATAAAAGGGTTAGAATCACTTACTAGTTGAAGATCTTGAAGAAAAACGGGATGCTACTTGAGAGAGAAATGGCCTTTGTCTTTGGAAATGTGAAAAAGTGATTAAAATAACTAAGTCCCACTTATATAGTCTTTTGGGTTTACGGTCCTAATAAAATTTTGGACCGTAAACTCAATATTCTTGGAGTTTTGGGCATGCTTTGCTACATAGTACACCCTAGGGTATCGACTCTCCTAATATTTCTTGAAGCACTAACTTTAAAACACTCAAACTTATTCCAAAAAGTTTGAAAGTTAGCAGAAATAGATTTAACTCATATTGGAGGGAATGGTTGAACAGTATGGAAAGTTTTGGGTTGTTACATGCATGTCCAATGCATGTCTTGATGCCATAATGAGGCACAATAAGGGGTTTCCCATCGAAATATCATGCATGGCTCAAAACCCAACTAAACTTCAGATCCAAACTAACAGTCATGTCAAATGTTCCAGAGATTTATAAAGTTGTAAACTTTATGAGATCTCACCATTCCAACCAACAAGAACATGAAGATTTAGGGACAAAACTCAAGATCTAATAGTCTGTCATGATAAAAATCGAGTCTTGGACACTTAAAAGGTCTAGAGCAGTGCTAGAACAAAGGATAAGAACTTGCTTGCTGAATCTTACCTCATTTCTTCTTCTTTCTTCCTTCAAAGACTTTAATGAACACCAACAAAGGCTTAAATAAAGGAGGAAGTAAATTAGGTTTTCTCAGATATCAAGGTGGCTGGTGAAGGCTGAGGGTGAGTAAACCCTAGCCTTTTTAGTCTTTAAATAAGGAGCAAACCTGGAAAATAGAGTTTGCCATCTGCCAGCTTCCATGTGTGGCCATCTACTTCCATGCCGTGGTGGATTAAATGAATCATGCGGATCTTTCTTTACTTTCCACATTGTGGTGCCTCCAGCATGCCATGGAAAACCCTAAAATGCCAAAATTGAAAACATAAATTACCTCGGGATCCGGGTATTACAACTCTTCCCCAGTTGAATCAGACTTCGTCCTCGAAGTCAGTTACCGCAAATAACTCAGGGTAATGATCTCTTATCTCATCCTCCGGCTCCTACGCCTACTCAGGATCATTCCAGTGCTGTTACTGCACCTTCACCAGGTTCACCACTTTTTTGCGCAACATCTTTTTCTTTATGCCAAGAATCATAATAGGCCTCTCTACATAGTTTATGCGCTCATCGACCTGAATGTCATCCAAAGGAATCACTGTAGAACCATTGGCTAAACACTTCCGTAATTGAGAGACATGAAACGTGATGTGGATCTGATTGAGATCATCAGGCAAATCTTGCTGATATGTAACCTTTCCCACCCGGGAGATAATTTTGAAGAGATCGATAAACCGGGGTCCTAGCTTTCCCCTCTTCCAAAATTGGATGACACCTGTAGAAGCACCAAATACCCCACCTAGAAATCGAGATCCAAACATTGTTGGTTAGCATAAATCTTATGTCGAATTTGCTCGCCTCGGAACCTATCACACACCTACTATATCAACTTAGTGGTCTTTAGTATTACCTCAGTACTCTCCATGACTCGATGCCCTACCGCACCCCAATAAAGCGGGGTCCTACACTTCCTTCTATGGTCAATAAATACTGGCATGAGAGCTTTTGTTGTAGGAGAACTCAGCCAGTAGAATATAAGTATACCAACTCCCACCAAAATCTAGTACACATGCCCTGAGCATTTCTTCAATCGTTTGAACCGTCCGTTCATTCTATCCATCAGTCTGGGGGTGGTATGTTGTACTAAAATACATCTGATTACCCAACTCCACATGAAAGGTCCTCCAACACCTGGAGGTGAAATGAACATCTCTATCCGAAAGTACCGGAACTGGTACTCTGTGCCGAACCACCACCTCCCGAATATAAATGTCAACCAGTTTCTCAGTAGATATACTCTCAACGATCGGTATGAAATGAGCACTCTTGGTTAATCTATCAATAATGACCTATATATAATCCACCCCACTTTCCATCCTCGACAACTTGGTGACAAAATCCATGGAGATCTCTTCCTATTTCCATATGATAATGGGCAACGACTGCAACTTACCATGGGCTATTTGATATTTGGCCTTGACTTTATGACAATTCAAACACCGCTCCACAAACCATGCTATCTATTTCTTCATACAAGGCCACCAATAGTTCAACTTCAGATCCCTATATAACTTTATGGCCCTTGGGTGGATCAAAAACTTTGATTTTTGAGCCCCTTATAGCAATGTCTTCTTAATCCCACCAGTAGACGGGACCCAAACCCTACCACATTAGGTCAACAAGCCATGACTATCTCTAACAAAAAATGGAATATGCCCCATGATTCGTTCTGACTTCAAAAATTCCTTCCACGTGAGCCTTCTTGATCATATGTAAGAGAAGAGAGACAATAACCATCCTCAGACATACCCCTCCAATAGGTGAGCCCACTATCTTGCAGCTCAGGGCATTAGCCACAATATTGGCCTTCCCGGGATGGTACAAGATCTCACAATCATAATCCTTCATCACATCCATCCATCTACGCTGCCTCATGTTTAAATTAGATTGATCTATCAGGTATCTCACGTTCTTGTGGTTTGTGTAGATAGTACACCTAACCCCATATAAATAGTACCTTTAAATCTTGAGAGAAAAAACCACAACCCCAAATCTAAATTGTGCATAGCGTGATTTTCCTCATGAGGCTTCAGCTGCCTCAAAGTGTAAGAAATCACATGTCCTCTCTGCATGAGTACAAGCCCCAATCCTGAGACAGACGCATCACAATAAACTCCAAAATCAATCATGCCCTCGGGAAGTATGAGAATCGGGGACTCGCATAATCTCTGTCTCAATGTCTCAAAGGCTGACTGTTGATCAGCCCCCATCGAAAACTTACATTCTTCTTTGTCAAATGGGTCAATGGCATTGAAATCTTGGAAAAATCCTAGATAAATCTCCAATAATAATCCACGAGACCTAGAAAAATCCAAATCTTTGATGGAGTCCTTGGAACCTCCCATCTCATCACGACCTCAATATTATCCGGATCGACCAATATACCCTTATGGTTGATGATGTGGCCTAAGAACTGTACTTTGCACAACCAAAACTTGCATTGGGAGAATTTGGCATACAACCGCTCCCTCCTCAGACTCTCCAATACCTCACGCAAATGATCCTCATGCCGCTCCATGGTCTTGGAGTAGACCACGATATCATTAATAAACATGATCACCGACTGATCCAACATCGGTCTGTATACCTGGTTCATGAGATCCATGAATGCTGCTGGTGTGTTGGTGAGCCCACATGACATCCCCACGAAGTCGTAATGACCATAACGAGTCCTGAAAGCTGTATTCTGCACATCCTCATCTTTAACCCTCATCTGATGGTAACCTGACCACAAATCAATCTTGGAGAAGCAAGATGTGCCTTGGAGATGGTCAAATAGATCATCAATCCTCGGGAGTGGGTAACGGTTCTTTACTGTTAGCTTATTCAACTCCCAATATGCAATAAACATCCTGTGTGAACTGTCCTTATTTTTTACGAATAGGATCAATGCTCCCCAAGGTGGACTACTCGGTCTGATAAACCATTTGTCTAGCAGCTCATGAAGCTGCATAGATAACTCCTATATCCTGGTGATGCTAATCGATATAGTGCTTTGGCTATCAGGGCTACACCAGGAACTAGATCAATCTGGAACTCAACGTGCCCCTTAGGAGGCACTCCAACCATGTGATGTTATATATATATATATATATATATATATATATATATATATATATATATATATATATATATATTGTATGTGGTATTTTGGAGAAACTCACTAAGCTTTGTGCTTACATTTTATGTTTATTGTTTCAGGTACTTCCGGTACTATAAGGAATGGCCCGACATGATGACATAACATCCCCCTCATGATTTTACACTTATGATTACTTGTACTTTGATGATTTTGATATCTTGTGTCATGGTGTACGTTGTGACGTATGATGTACAAAATAAGTGATTTTTAAAACGAAATTTTTTATCACTATTTATGGAGTGTTACATAACATTGGGCCCTGCCCACTTATCGGGCCTCGCCGACATAACGGGTCAGGCCCTGTCCAGCATATAACGGGTCTTGCGTAACATACAAATGGGCCCCACCCAACAAACAATGCAAGAGTCACAAGGACAGATGCTAAACCACAACTCAATGCCCCGTAACAGATGCTAAAACACTCCTATTAAAACATACAAGTTCAAATATTAGTCTACACCTTGAATCTAACAATCTTGACCAAAAGTCAACCGAGGAAAAAAGTCAACGATTAAAGTCAAAGTCAATAGCCAATAATATCCATCATTGACCCTCACATCGTGACCAACCCTTGGTCACGTTGTGAGAACACACTCGGTCCGATCCCAACTCAACTTGATCTAACTCAGCCAACTCGGTCATGGACAACTCACACATCAAGCATCAAGACGTGAACCCAAAACAACTTTGATGTGAGATCCTTCCTGGGTCACATCGTGACACCCCAGTGTCATGTCGTGACTTCAGTTTGATACATATACTTAATGATTTGAGTCCTTCATCTATTAAGTCTCTCATTCCAACTTTTCCAGAAGTTTAAGGGGACTCCGAAGGTCCATAAAATGCTTAATTTATGGATATGCATGCTTCATGCATGTCCTCTATCCATTTAGGTCAAAAGTGAAGAGATAACACCCAAACTCACATGCATGAACCCAATACTCAACCAACTTCTTTACTTAAACTTTATAATACTCAAGGGATCCTTGGAATCCATAAAGTTCTCAACTAGAGCACCTCCTTCTCCTTCTCCATCTCCTTCCTGAAGCTACCAAAAGCACTAAAGTTTGGATCTTGGGCACTTACAAAGGTCCAAAATGAGTACAAGATGATGATGATAAGGTTTGCTTGCTAGATCCACAACTAGAGCACCTCATTTGAAACATCCCAAAATCAGAGTAAGATTTTTTACTTTTCAAATCAACCCAATGATCATAATTGCTTACAAAACATTTGTTTCAAAAGTGATAGTAAAAAATTAGAGTATCCCAAAATTCAAATAACATAAAATCCGAAGGATGTGCACGATCGTGCCTTCGCCTTGCCACGATCATCTGAAGAACCTAAAACCATAACAAACAACTATATGTATGAAGTTTAGTGAGTTGCCCTAAGTACCACCACACAAACATATAATCAAACTGATATAGGGTCCACAACCTCCTGGCTGGATTACCCCTAGTTTATTGGCTCACACACATAGTAGTAAAGCCTCAACCCGAGCCTTCAGCATAACTAGACCGCCTTACAGGCATATAGACTATCTGGACCACTCTCAAAACCTTTGTCTTGATTGGACTGCCTCGCATATCTTCTATCTATCCGGGCTGCCTCGGGTGTCTTGGCCTTCTGCACCAGCTAGTC
Organism: Lactuca serriola; assembly: GCF_051521515.1. Classification (NCBI taxonomy): domain Eukaryota; kingdom Viridiplantae; phylum Streptophyta; class Magnoliopsida; order Asterales; family Asteraceae; genus Lactuca; species Lactuca serriola. Next base: position 163,911,319 of record NC_136410.1, on the reverse strand, counting down.
CACCTTAATCCAACAAAGCATCATATGTCGGCATATACATAAAAGATACATATAACCAGTTAACAAGCCATAGATAGATCTATAGATCACTACCACATAGCAACATCTTATATACCAGGACACAGATCTAATAGATCACTACAACATAGCAACATCCTCTATACCAGGATACATAAACTAATGGACTTGCATTGGTGCCTTTGCCCCACAAGAACAGTGAGGAAACTCACCTCTCAGTCCTAACAAATAGCTAAATAGGTCTCTGCTTCGAATATCATCTCTACCCATCATGTTACATACCCATTTTCAAGACCAGAAAAGACCAATTTATGCTTATTTTATTATCAGAGTTTTAATTTACAAATGTGGAATTTGCCCCATAAAATATTAGCGAATGAATGTATTTCATTGATTTATTAAAGACTCAGGATGTCGTAACTGATACAAGAAACATAAGTATAAATGAAGACTTACAATATCTTAATATAGTCTAAAGTTCCTCAAATCTCTCAGGCGTCATCATTATTGTTTCTAGTGATACAAAGAAGATGGGTGAGTTAGGTTGGGAAACCTGGTGAGATACATAGGATTTCCAACCCACAATATTATAATTTTTAATTATATAACCATCAACATTCAAAAAACCCAATTACCCAATTTCCCATCACTCTCATTTACTAATCCTATTATAATGATCTTAAGGGATTTTTTCTAAAGGATCTTTATCAGTAGACAACTATAATTCCTAAGTGATTAGGTTCGATGGTATGATAATATTCGTGAAAACACAACAATACATTAGTACTTTTTGTATAATCATGGCAGTACAAAGTACTTGGGTTTAGCACAGCAGTACAAAAGCACTTGAGATAGACACGACATACACAACTTATTATCTCACACGACTCTTTCTCTAACCTATCATAACCACTATTTCACACAACCTTATCACAACCTCTCATTTATTATTTTGCACAAGTCCTCACTACCCAGTCATATTGTTAAGTATGTTAAACATACCAATAAATCAAGTAGTAATCATATTTGTACAACTACATTAAACACAACAACGATAGCACATAGTAGTTGAGCATTTAAAATAATTATATCTATGCGTAAGCTAGAAAGTAACTATGCACTCGATTGCTAAAGTGATGACTTGAAATTAGCTTCGCTTCCAGTAACTGACCTTACCTTTGATGTGACCTAGTATCATTATCACTAAGTCTTAGTCTAATATTCTACATGACTAAAGAGAATCTAGACCTATCAATCATTATAATGAATACTGATAGTACTATCAAATAAGGAGTAGTCAGGCAGGACAGTCGGCAGGCATGACTATTTTGACATATAGTCTTTCTGAAATCCAACAACCAAGACGACATGACCATTCTATACACCTCTCCCGTAAGTAGATCAATCAATATATGACTTGGAATCCCTAATAAATCTTAATTATAGCTTCATAACAATAAATGTTACTATAATTATCAATTACCTGAGGGAAAAGTAAGTATAGCTTACTTATAGATTATGGATGAGAACCAGGGCCCAAGTGGGCAAAACTCTAACTCAGGGTCTCTTACTCGAAGGATACGACGCGTACGTCGGGGGGTCGCACGGCTTCTTCTCAAGCTAGAAATGAAAGAAAAATAGGTTTACAGGAGGGATAATCAAGAGAGAATGATAGAAGAGGTATGGAGGAAGAGAATGAGGGCTGTTGCCCTTTTATAGGCGATTTTTGGGGTACGCGGCGTGAAAAAATGGTGCACAATGCACATATCAAGCCTACGTCTCCCAAGCCACTTTGTGCCACGTGTCGGGCACTCTGGTGGTTCGCGTTTTCATCTTCTAGAAGCGTGTGGTGCGCACCCGGCGCGCACTGCGCTGGGCGTAAATCACAAATTTTATAAATTCTATAACTTCCTCATACGGATTCCGTTTTCGACATTCTTATATCCCCGGACAGCTCTCGACAAGATCTTCAACTTTACTTTACACTCTATCAACTAATTTCGATTTTATTTTTAGCCCCTATTTTTACAACATTTAATGATTTTTCAAAAAAAAAATAACTCTCTTGTACGGAATCCGATTTTGGTGTTCCTCTTACCAAATTTCTAACTTAAAGAGTAATGAGAATTTTCTTTTGGTTACTTTACCCAAAAGTCAACCATTATCACTGTACCGTTTGATGTTAATAGTTTTTAACTACGCGGATGATTTTTATATTTTATAAAATTCATATCTCCTTCATATGAATTCAGATTTCTATGAAACTAATATTTTTGGGATCGGGGTTACACGTACTTTCCAAACATATATATATATATATATATATATATATATATATATATATATATATATATATATATATATATACATTGGCGGACGCAAATTATTTTAGTAGGGGTGTCTCTCATACTTCAAGCGGGTGCACCTAACAGAAAAAATTAATTTTTTTTAACACTACGAGCCGGAAATTGAGCAGTGGCCCGGGACCCCCAATTCTCCATATATATATATATATATATATATATATATATATATATATATATATATATATATATATATATATATATATATATATATATTTCGGCACACTAATTTCAACGACATACAAACGATTTGGTTAACTTTTACCCTTTATATTAATATGAAACTTTATATTTTTATCATATTTTGATATATATAATGTATTAAGCCTATTAAACTTGACGTTGGCCACTTTTCGTTTAGATCACTAGTTTAATAAGTAACATATCTCCAACTCACTATTTACGACATATACTATAACTCGGTTAAGATTATTTATCCTAAACAATCTCTTATTTAAAAGTCATTATTACGGCTTATAATATCTTTATTTGCTAGCCAAAATTTATGGGTGTTACACATCGCCTTCAAATGTTGTCAAATGATGTTGTTATTCTGGATCCAAAGTGTTCCAGTTCTCCAAGATGATCTTCTCTTCTTTCTCCCTCCTTCAAGATTAAAAAAACACACTCAACAGCTCAAAAAATGCTCTAAAATGGATTAGGGTTTGCAAGGTGGTCGAAATGGAGTTTGTGGATGATGAAAGGAAGAAGATATGGGAGTTAAGGATGTTTAAATAGGGTCTAAACCCTAAAATTAGGGTTTTCACAGTGGCCACTTACGCCCAACATTCCTGGGGGAATGCCCAACATTCACGTGCTTAGCCCAAAAATTACGAAAATGCCATTATGGACCAATTTTGCAACTAACTCTCATTCAAGGGGTTAAAAGGTAAATACTTAAAATTTGAGATGTTACAATTCTCCCCCACTTAAATCAGACTTCGTCCTCGAATTCTGCTACCGCAAATAACTCATGGTAGGGTTCTCGCATCTCCGCCTTGGGCCATTCAGACAATCCACCCCGAAACTCGATCCGAACTAAAAGTTGGTTCATTCAGGAAACTACCTTCCCATACTATATTTAACCTAATCTTAGTGAAAATTATACACACCAACCAATAATGAATCCTTGACCCACTAACTTTTACTACTGAAGAAAACCATCACAATCTTCCCGAAATTCGAAAATCCAATACCGCGACTAACTATCAAGCAAGCAAGACTATCTCGGAACATAGTCAATATGAACTCACTTTACAATCTGATCCATATAGAACCCTTTCGACCCCAAATTACCTTGCTGATAGCACTGGGAAACAGAACCCATGACTATCCGTTGTTGTTGAACCCTTCATTTAAAAAGAAGGCGACTCCCAACACGAGTCTCAGCTTGAGAACCGCTGTAGAGAAACACGTACATTGACAACATATTCCATAACTTCCTAGCTATAAGACCTAACTTCCAGTGAGAACCACAGCGCTGGGTATTTTTAAAACTACAACCACCTAAACAACTCCATTAATATGCTTACCTGGACCGGGAACCCATCAGTTCTAAGCTTTAGATCCCATAATTCGGGAATGATGTTCATCCGTTCGTTAAACGTACCCCTTGTCTTTGACTAAGAATACCACTAAACATGAGGAATGAAGTACTTAAAATACACCGATTGTGAATTCCAACCAATCCAAAATTCAAAAGTTGTACCAAAAACCTTGAATACACCCTTGACTCCGTGACACGTCATTACCAACCCTGTGATCCTACTAGAAAAGATAATCAAAACAAACATTTCTTTTGTTGTATCCAAACCCTTATCAGTTCAGGTGTAACGCCCGTAGATCCAGGCTAGTCAATTTAGAGATAATAGGGGTCGAAAACGACTTTTTGACAAAAGATTATTTAGAATAAATAATCTTAACCAAGTTGTAGAATATGTCACAAGTTTTCCGTAGATATAAAAAACGCCGAAATCCGAGTTATAACGAAGAAGTTATGACCCGTCGAAGTTTCGCGACGGAACCGACAAGACACCGGGAAGCGTAAATAGCGAATTTACGATAGAGCGAGTTTTAGCCTTAATAATCTAAATGAAAGTCATAGAATACGTTAAACCAAGAGCGTTCATAAAAAGAACGCCCAAATCTGACTTCGTATGAGGAAGTTATGATTTTTTGAAGTTTCGGCTTAGCAGTGTACAACCCGAATTCGAATGATACATCGAGTGGTTTTTAGATGACACAACCTAAATGAGAATTGAAGATCTCGTTCATAGTAGCATAACGATAAAAAGACAGACGAAAACGGACATCGGATGAAGAAGTTATGAATTTTTAACGGACTAATCGTGTCCCGGCCTATTAAAAATATAAAATTTAAAATAAATTCAAAATTAGCCGGCGGGGTCTAATCAAAAGTTATAGAGTACGTTCCCGCCTACGCGTGGATATAAAGAACGTAAAAAATGAAGCTTGTATGTGAAAGTTATGATTTTTAGAAGCCGGAAAGAGAATTTGCAAAATCTGCAAGGAAGTGGTGACGTGGCCAAATCCTAGTCGTTGCTTGCTGAGCACGGCCTCGCATCCAATGATCGCCACGAAGTCTCGTATTATGCCCCGCGTCCGAAGCTGGGTACGCCCGGTGTACTTGATCTTGTCCGGGTCCGAGAGTGGGTGCGATCCAGCTGGTGCGAGCTGGCATACTTATCCGAGGAACGCCCAGCGTAATCCGAGGCCTCCCTGGGTATAAAAGGGGGGCGAGGGTTATGACTTTTTCACACATTTCTCACTTCTCTCTCTAGTTTCTTTCTCTCTCTTACTCCCCTAAACCCTCCTAAACCCTAGATAAAACCCCTAGCACCCGAGGGAAGCCTCGAGGCTCCCGAAGTCCCGAGAAAAAGGGTCTTTCGGTTTTGGAAACACTGCTCCGAGCAAAGCCCAATTTTCTTTAAAATCCGCTGTAAGTGAGCTACGCTTATGCAACTTTTAATATATATCTTTCAAATAATTATAGTAATGTTATTAGGTCCTTAAAATAATTATTTGGGCTATTATTATGACTTTTATTGAGTGTTATTTAATGCTTATATAACAGTAATAATAGTTAGACTATTAATTAATCGCGGTTATCGTTAGACTAAACCCTAGTGGTATTGATACTAGGTTTTATCGAAGGAAAATTGTTTTGAGAGTATCGAAGCACTGTCCGAGTGCTGAGTCACCACCTTTGTGTGCATATTGTCTGAATATAAATTATGTGCTATGTGTGCATATTGTCTGAATACTTGCTGTCTATGCTGGTGAAAGATTTTTATACATGTTTTAAATGATGTAAGCTGTATAAAGTATTTTATATCTACAAAATATATTGGATAAAACATGGGTAGATGAATGATGAGGAATAAAAGCTGAAATAGAGGAACATTAGTAGTATGGACCTAGTGCTCTATAGGTAAACATTGGCAGCAGTGGACCTAGTACCCTATAGATGAGCATTGGCAGCTGCACCACAACCTGTAGATGCTTTAGATCTACGGTAAACGTCCTAGCAGCTGCGCTCTAAGGACAGTATCGGCAGCTGCGCCTAATAGGGAGCCTTATGACCATGACCGTAGCGTTTAAAGGTGAATACCGACATAAGCGCCTCATAGAAAATGTACCAATTCTGGCAGCTGTGCCTAAGTGATAATATTAGCAGCTGCGCTTGACCACTGTGTCATTGGCAACAATGGACTTCATGTTGTTTCCTTAGGATGATCCTTAGGAATGAATGAATAAGGGTTAGCTGATCCTTATGGTAAATCCTTAAGAAGATAATGGGAATGGGTAATTAGGTTGATTGTTTAATATTTAAATATAATAATGATATTATTGTGGGTTGAAAACCCGATGTACTCACCAGGTTTCCCAGCCTGACCCACTCCAGCTTATTTGCACCACAGGTGTCGATACGAAGCTGCTATACACTGAGAGATTTAAAGAGATGTAGATCACTAGTGTAAATAAATGTAAGTTCTGTTTATGCTTATGTTTATGTATTGGTGATGACATCCCAAACGTTTTAAAATGAATAAAATACGTTTCTTCGAAAATGTTTTAATAACGTATTTATCGTGTTTTTCTGGGAACAAATTCCGCAACGTTTTTCTTAAAAAGAGCTACTCTGATTTTTACAAAGGATAAACAAAATCGGTCTTTTCTGGCCGTGAAAATGGGGGATGTCACAGTTGGTATCAGAGCCAGGTTTAAGCGAACTAGGAATATGGATTTATTTCTAGACTTAAACTTAGAATACTAAGAGATGATTGTGAGGTGTGGGCACTAGCTTATTTTTGGAATTGTGCCTAAAATGCTTTTATGTGCTAAATACTTGTGCCTGAAATGCTGTTATTTGTTCAGATCTATGGTCTGTTGCCGACCGGATCTGGAAACCTTATGTGTTTAGGATTCTAAGCGTCTAACTACGATATTAGAACTAGCATATAAATGTTTCAAAGTGATAAGGATGATTTGAACATCTATCCTAAATAAAGATCTAGATTCACCTTATTCGATGTATAGATCAAGATGGCAAGGACCCGTAGCAGAAATGTGAATGAAAATGGGAACCGAGATCAGCCCCTAGTGATTGAGCAAATACCGGTTGTGGTAGCCGTAACTGAGCCAATAACGATGGCCGGAGTGCAAGTGATGATCCAGGCGATGTTGGATCGTCAAATGGAGGAAACCAGACGTTTGCTCCAACAAAATCGAGAGGAAGCGACCATACAGATCGAACGGCCCGAGTCGAACGAAGGGCAGACTGAGGAGGGGAATTACAGTGGAACCGTTGGTCAGGTCAACCCACCAATAGTTCAACAAAACAACCCAGATGACGGAGTCGAGAGGAATTGATACAAGTACAAGGATTTTTTGACTTGCAAGCCATCGACTTTCACTGGAAAGGAAGATCCGATTGGGGTCATGGATTGGATCTAGAAGATGGAGTTAGCTTTCATGATGTGTGGTTGCAGAGGCAAACTACAAACCACGTTTGCGATACGCCAGTTCAGAGGAGGCGTGGTTCGTTGGTAGAACACTCTGGGGAAGACTCTAAGACCCAATAAGCCCCTACAACTAATGTGGGCAGAGTTTTTGGTGCAGTTCAAACGTAAGTACTGCTCAGCCCAAAATCTGCTCGAGTTAGAAAACCAATTCCTTACCTTGAAAAAAGGAAGCATGTCTATTGATGAATACACCAACAACTTCACAGAGAAGATGGAGTTCTCCTTACGTCTTGTTGTGGATGAGCTGACGAAAATCGAGAAGAACGCAAAAGGACTTCCATGGGAATATGTAGTGCCAGTACGTCAGACACCTACTTTGGAGGCAGCTATCTGGGCTGCCAAGTCGGTTGAGGAGATGATCAAGGGAAGAGCCGCGAACAAGACCAAGGTTGGCGAAAAGACGAAGTTTGAGGGGTCTGCGAAGCCCGATGAGAGAAGCAAGTCCAGTACAAGGAAGTTTAGAGGAGGAGGAAGTGAAGAAAGATTTTGCGAAAGTGCAAAAAGAAACAAATTGGAAAATGCGGTGAGGAGGTGACTTGTTTCAAGTGTGGGAAGCATGGGCACTATGCCAACGAGTGCACATTCAACAAAAGGGTGTGTTACGGATGTAACGAGGAAGGGAACTTCAAGGAAGACTGCCCAAAGAGAGAGGGGGCTACAAATCCAAATGTGCCGCCAAAGCCAAAGGCGAGAGCATTTCAAATGATCCTTGACGAAGCAGATGACAATGAAAGGATTCAGGAGTGAAGGCTTGACATCAAGAGAATGAGTTATGAAGTAGTTGTGTACATAGTACCACATGATGTAGCCTGTTAGAGGCATAGTCTAGGGTTAACTTGAACACCTATGTAATCATTTCAAGGAATAATATAAAACCTTCGTTTTGTTATCTGGTGTGTTAAACTGTTATGTGATTTTCTTGTATGGTGACTTGGAAAACTACGAGACAATACTTGGGATGAGTATGAGTAGGTGTGGATGGTAGTAGAGCCCTATACTACCGGAAGCACAGGACTCACACTTGGATCAGGGAAAGTCACAAGGTTACCAAGAAACTGGTAATTGATACCGTTTTATTCAAGAATGTCGTTACCATCATTTCAGTGTATTGTTATTCCAACCCTAGTGGTCATATCAAATTGAGTCCGACTAAGAAAAGTATGTTACATGGATCAGAGAACCAAGTCTGATGTAGCACCTGACTCAAGCCGGAAGAATTAATCAAAGCGATCAGTAGAGGTATCGCGATAGTTGCTTGTAGCTAGGAATGCTACCTTTTAAAATGTGATTATATCACATTAGAACATGAAGGAAGGTATAGTCTGTTCTGGAATTTAACTATAAGAGATCTGAGTCTAAACGTGCATCACATGATGGTAGGTCATAATTTGGGTCTAACCTGAGATAGAGAGTAGGTGCACGATTGAGTACTGCTTACAGTCAATAACTCTAAGAGATAGACTTGCAGGAATATAGAAGTTATAATTATTACTAGGATGAAGAGATGACGTATGGAATCATTATATGAGCCTTGTTTCGTTGATGATTCCGGGATGTAATCATCCTAAGGGGGAGATAATTGTAACGCCCGTAGATCTAGGCTAGTGAATTTAGAAATAATAGGGGTCGAAAACAACTTTTTGACAAAAGATTATTTAGAATAAATAATCTTAACCAAGTTGTAGAATATTTCACAAGGTTTCCGTACATATACAGAACGCCAAAATCTGAGTTATAACGAAGAAGTTATGACCCGTCGAAGTTTCGCGACGGAACCGGCACGGCACCGAGAAGTGTAAATAGTGAATTTATGATAGAGCGAGTTTTAGCCTTAGCAATCTAAACGAAATTCATACAATACATTAAACCAAGAGCGTCCATAAAAAGAACGCCCAAATCTGACTTCGTATGAGGAAGTTATGATTTTTCGAAGTTTCGGCTTAACAGTGTACAACCCGAAATTGAAATATTAGATCGAGCGGTTTTTAGCCGACACAACCTAAATGAGAATCGAAGATCTCGTTAATAGTAGCATAACGATAAAAATATAGACGAAAACGGATGTCGGATGAAGAAGTTATGAATTTTTAAAGGACCAATCGTGTCCCGGCCTATTAAAAATATAAAATTTAAAATAAATTCAAAATTAGCCGACGGAGTCTAAACGAAAGTTGTAGAGTACGTTCCCGCCTACACGTGGATATAAAGAACGTCGAAAACGGAGCTCGTATGCCAAAGTTATGATTTTTAGAAGTCGGAAAGAGAATTTGCGAAATCTGCAAGGAAGTGGTGACGTGGCCAAATCCTAGCCGTTGCTTGCTGAGCACGGCCTCGCATCCAATGATCACCATGAAGTCTCGTATTACGCCCCGCATCCGAAGCTGGGTACGCCCGGCGTACTTGATCTTGTCCAGGTCCGAGAGTCGGTGCGAACCAGCTAGTGCGAGCTGGCATCCATATCCGAGGAACGCCCAGCGTAGCCAATGACTACACCCAACGTAATTCGAGGCCTCGCTGGGTATAAAAGGGGGGGCGAGGGTTCCGACTTTTTCACACATTTATCACTTCTCTCTCTAGTTTCTTTCTCTCTCTAACTCCCCAAAACCCTCCTAAACCCTAGTTAAAACCCCTAGCACCCGAGGGAAGCCCCGAGGCTCCCGGAGTCCAGAGAAAAAGGGCCTTTCGGTTTCGGAAATGCTGCTCCGAGCAAAGCCCGATTTTCTTTAAAATCCGCTATAAGTGAGCTACGCTTACGCAACCTTTAATATAGCTTTCAAATAATTATAGTAATGTTATTAGGTCCTTAAAATAATTATTTGGGCTATTATTATGAGTGATATTGAGTGTTATTTAACGCTTATATAACATTAATAATAGTCAGACTATAAATTAATCGCGGTTATCGTTAGTTCTTGAAGGCTACTTTCGAAAGAATTTTGGGAAGAAATTCCCTTTAATGGTGGGATGATGTCACAACTAGCAATTTAGGATTAAAGATGTGAATCTTGTTCACAACAATTTCCTCTATGTAACATTGTTGCGCCTTACTAAGAAAATTCAAACTACAATATTATTCGAATTCATACATGCATACATTGTGATTCAAGTCGAAATAGCCTCATGCAAGCCCAAAAAGTCGATCCAATAGCTAAGCCCAATAAATTTTGGGCCTTGATCCAAGAATTCTCGGCCCAACACCCTATTGGACCAAAAGTTTTTCTTTGGGCCTTATTGGGTCGAAAACCTTTCTCTGGGCTTTATTGGGCCAAAAAATATTTCCTTGAATCTAATCGGGCTGATAACTTTTCATTGGGCCTTATTGGGCCGAAAACTCCTACCTTTGGGCCTAATGGACCAAAAACCTCGTTAATGGGCCAAGCCAAAACTGAAAACTCCTTTTGGACCTTCCATTGGGCAGAAAACCTTTCTAATGGACCAAATGAAACCCAGAAACCATTTGAAAAGCTTTTAAGGCTGAAAAACCTATAGGGTTTCGGCTAGGACTTGTGTAGAAAAAAGTAAAAAGAAAAAGGAAAAATACCTTGCCACCTCATGTTTGTCTCCCATATAACAAAGCCATGGACTAACATGTATCCATGCAACTTCACATCAAACCTCAAGAAGCCAACCCTCTCTTTTTACCTCCTCTCTCTTACCCTTAACGAAGACATCCCTCACCCACACCCAAAGTTCATTTCCACGCAAGCATTCTCTCAAAGTTCTCTCTCACTTTCCTCTCTAAATATCGTGTGTGGGTGTGCCATATTCAAGAATTCTTCTTCAAAACTCTTAAACTTGGTAAGTTTCTTGTAACATAAGTGATTTCTATACATATCTAGGTCAAAGAACTCCATATTTACACATATTTTCATGTGTATCCTCTTAGAACATCATCCTTTTTTGAGATTCTCCTCAAGCTACCCAACTTCTTTCTTCTTCTCCTAGAACACGAAATCAACGTGAGCTTCATACCCCATTATTTTCGTGTTTTTCATACTTGGGGGGGGGGGGGAGGTGGGGAATACAAGTCAAATCTCATTTAACCATTGGATAGTTGTATCTACCATCATGTTTATGCGTTTTACCATTGGATAATTGCATGTACCATCATTTTTATATGTTTCACCTTTGGGTAATAAAGTTTTTATCACATTTTATGTGACAACCCATAATTTCTATCTTGTAGTGTCAACCAATTCAATCAAAAGTCAGACTCGTTTCTGCTATCTTTTAGCATTTATAAGGGTCTGTTCGAGTGTTCCAAGCCTAGTGCATTCAAGTTGTGTGTTTAGGGATGTGTTGACTTCAAGGTTGTAGAACTCGCTACTCGGTACCTACTCGGCTAACTGGGGAGTAGCGAGTACTCGGGAGAACTCGGGAGTACTCGGGAGTACTCGGGGAGTACTCGGATTCAATAATTCATGTAGAAATATTCTTTGGAAAATTATATATGTCAAAATCATAAGTTAAAATCATAATTTGATTGAAGTATATAACCAAAATTAGATACATGTGAATACATAAAAACTGAAATACACATAATTGTCTCACTACGTGGATAATTACTGAAAATTTAAGATATATATGTAGTAATAATCACATGTTTGTGTTAAATAATAAATCATTAAGTTCATTATACATATTAATCTTGAAATTCTTGATTTTTTTTTCTCTTTTTATGACAATTTTGACCCTTTGACTGAGTTTGACCGATTTTGACCGAGTTGGCCGAGTTTGACCGAGTAGGCCCGAGTAGGACCGAGTTTGATCGAGTTTGTCCGATTTTTGACCGAGTTTGACCGATTTTTGGCCGATTTTGACTAAATCCGAGTTTTTTGGCCGAGTTGACATTACTCGCCTCGGTGGAGGGCCGATTCCGAGTAATCGGCCGAGTTTTGCAACACTGGTTGACTTAAGTTCGTCAAGTTGAAATCGTGTACGTCAGAAAATTCATGACAAGGAGTCACAGCCACAAACTAGGGTTTACGGCCGTAAACTCCAAGCTGGTGGTGAACCCGTTCCCTTAAGTATCAAATTCCTTCATTTTTCTTCATTCCTCACATCTTCAAAGTTGGAACTCGAATTCTTTCTCAACTATCCTCAAGAACACTTCCATTGTTCTTCAAAGTGGTAAGTATTTCCTTCATTTTGAGTTAATATCTTTCACATTCAAGTGAAACCCTTTAATATCATCCATAAATCTAACTCTTTTGGCTAGATCTTCAAATCTTCATCTATTTCACCAAGAACACCAAGAACACACACTTTTTCTTGGTGGTCGTAAACCCCCAGAAACCTCCAATTCATAAGTTTTCTTCCTATGATCTGGTTATCTATTAAAATCAGTAGACTTACAACCTGGAAACAACCATATTGTGCATAACCTTCAAGAGTTTACGGCCGTAAAATCTTCTTATGGCCGTAAACCCTTCAAAAGTTCACATTTTGGCCGAAAACCCTTCTTGGGTTACCAGATGTGACCGTGAAAACTTCTTAGATGCAAGTTAGGACCAAAAACCCTCTTAAGATCAAGCATTTACGGCCATAAACAAATCCAGGGCCGTAAACACTCATATGTTTGGCCGGAAACTCTCTCCCATTGATCATATGTGATTGATACACTCTATTGTGAGTGATTTCTAGTTCCTAAGGGGTGTTTTCCATACATGAGTAGTTATATTTTACACTAATAGTACATATATATATATATATATATATGTTTATGTGTGTGTGTTATTATATGTTTATTAGGATCTGTTTGTGCTCAAGATTCCACTTGGCATTCCTTACATCCTAAAACAATCTCTCAGTCGAACCACTCACTGCAGGTGAATTCATACCCCTACAATCACCCTTTTACTTGCTTTTAAAATTCTTTTAGGGGGGATACAAGTTGAAACACAATTGAATTGTGTTCAGTTATACATTGACTTCTTGTAAACATGAGAACTTCACTGCTTTCAAACACTGTTAAACTTCATTTCAAAACCCTTTTAAAATTTCTTATAAAACTCTTTACTTTCAAAATCATATTCATATAGATATTTAAGTATAAATATGCTCTAATGGACTTAGGACTATTGTTAATAATCTTGACTCCTTTTCCTTGTTTGGTTGCGGGCTTAGGGTAGGATACACTAGTCCGACTGTCGATTAACTCATAATTATACATGCTAAATACCTATAGGAATATTAAATCTTGCCTTTAAAGTTATAATTAACTCAATTTTACAGGTTGAGTAATTGAGTCTTTTCTTCAAGTCAGTTACAAAACAACAATACTAGTAAACTATAATAGGTATAATTTAGAGGAACACATACATATACAAGTACAAGAAGAAAACTATACATATATAATTACAAGAACATAAAGGAACATATACATTTACAAAAGGAACATATACATTTACAAAAATGAACGTATACATTTACAAAAGGAACATATACAAATATAGAAGGGACATATACATTTACAAAAGGAAACTATACGTCACAATTAGATCAAGATAACAATAATGTGAGATACTACTTCATGACGCAACAATATACTTGCTGTGTCACGTTTTGTAACCAGAGTCTCCTGGAGGGAGAGAGGGCAATGTGTGTATATATCTATATAGGGCTGACAATCCCATACCTCGCTGCTAGCTATAGTGGGACCTATCAGTTTACGGGTGACAAATGTCACATATTCAGTTCGGCGCTAGAAGGTCGTCGTGTTTTATAGTAGTCAATCAATATGGTTACAAACTTATCACATTTTACCTTAATTTAACTAATTGGTTATTAAGGTAGTTAGTGCGTTAATAGTTATTTTATACAATATTACTACCCACTTTCATTTTCCCATTAAATTCATTTAGTGATATTTTCACATAAAAGGAAATGAAAACTATATTCTAGTAAAAGATAGTCATAAACTTGGGAAACATACATTTTTACGAATGAGCAAACACACAAAACAATTGGGTCTTGGTAGAAGACTACTTTCCATTTTAGTAGAAAATATAGGATTTTCTAGGAGTTATACAAACGGTTTTCATTCAAACACTTACAAACATTTTCATCAAGCTAATACAAACATTTGACACTAAAATACTTATGAACTCACCAACTTAAATGTTGACCAACTCTTTCAAAATAACTTGTATCCTCAGGTTATCCATTCATTTTTGGTGTCATTTAAACTTTACAGGAACACATGTATTAATTATTACTATTAATGCAATGGATGTTGTTTTTTGATTTACTATTGTGCATTGTTATGATACTGTACATGATGTCCTCCGCCCCAGAATGTTTCCGCCGTTCAGGTTTTGGGGTGTGACAGATTGGTATCAGAGCATTGTTTATAGTAAACTAAGTATATCAACCCATAAAAGATATAAAACTATAAATAGAATGGGATTAAAATACTCTGACCAACAATTATACTTTTATATAATAAAGTATTTAACTAAAATATACATACATACATGCATTCATACTAGGATTAGTATCATATTAAAACATAACAAAAGTATAGTGATTGTTGAACAACACAAGCGAACTTGGGGATGTATGGTCAGTTCTGGGAATGACATAGCCTGATCAACTATGTCTATCCAAGAATTGATTAGCATATGCCCGGGAATGGTTGTGGTGTTGCGGCAAGTTTAAAACTTACGAACTATCCATGAAGAATCAGTGAGACTATACAACAAACTTAAAATACTGTAGGAGTATTTTGTGTTTCTATTAACTTATGTGAAAACTAAAGACTCTTATCAGTTGATCTATAAGTATGGAGTGCATACACTAAAGTTATATATACTTAAATATTCTATAGACTTAGAATCTGTGACTATCGCTTTATTTCCTGTTCCTGGTTTGGTTCTGGACTTAGAGTTGTGTCATTTATTTGAAGGTCTATTTTATATCAGAAATTAAATATAGTCGGTATGCACAACATAATTATAGAAATAAAAAATGAGAATCACTACCCTATAAGTATTGATAGTTTAAACGACTATTAACTGTCTCTTATACCTCTTTTCTTGCGTAGATATTGTGTGACATCCCCAAAATCACGGCCAGAAAAGACCAATTTCATTTAGGCTTTTTAAAATAATTTCAGAGTAAATCTTTTTGATTTAAAAGTGTTGTGGAATTTGTTCCCAAAACAAAACATGATAAAATAATATTTATCAAAGCATTTCATCAAGAGATGCATTTTCATTATATAATCAAAACTCGGGATGTCATGTTCCGATACAGACCATAAAGCATAAACGATAACATTACAAGTCATTCAACAAATATATACATATACAGATTTGTAAACAAAACAAATCGATGATTCATCCATCTTACGCCCTTGTGCCACTTCCTGTAATACAAATAAAACTGAGTGGGTCAGGCTTGGGAGCCTGGTGAGCATATAGGGTTTTCAACCCACAATAAATAAATTATATTTAATTTCACTAACCAATCACTATCCCGATTACCCATTCCCGTTATCCTCACTTTACGTCCCTAAAATAACATCTATCTCAAGGGACCTAATCTAGGATTTTCATCGGGACAGACATTACTGCTAAGGGGTTTCCTCAACAATAGATATCCTAAAGGCAACCATGAGGGGGATAGAGTACACCAGTGAACACATCGTTCACAACACCTACATGTTATGAACCTGCTAGCGTTCCACAGGACTGTCTAGAAAGAGTCTGTGGTCGTTATCCATACTCCGCTGAATAACTAGATCAACAACAACAACAACATCGAGGCCTCTCATCTGTTTATTACACACCAACTATCTACCCATGTTCTACCCAACATATTAGTAGATAAAAGTATATATTTTCATACATAGTTTAAAACCTGTATATCATTTTCATTCAATACATATTCCACATAACAGATGAGGCACACCCACATAACACGTATTTCATAGAAAGTAAATCAGATCTATGAGATAGAAGAGAATGAATATACATTCACACTTATAACAACAAAATTATACACATAAACACCAATATACTTAATACACTCAAACCATACTTGTATTATTATCGTGTTTATGAGAGGTAGTATACACTCACTTGATCAGAAGACGATCAGACAGCACTACGGCTTGCAGAAGTAGTATTCTTCAGCAGATCTGGAAGATCTTCACAAAAATCGAACTTCTCGCGGGCAGAGCTTCGGCTCGGGAATCATGCTTTTCGGGATTCTCAGGGCTTCGGATCTTGCTTCGGGACTCGAGAATGATACTGGGGCTTCGGGGTACTTCTGGCACACAAATCGATGCAAAATGGTAGAGAGAAGAGAGAAAAATAGCAATGGAGTCGGCTGCCCTCGCATCCTATTTATAGGAGGCTGGAGCCTCGGAGTACGCGGGGCGTACTGCCTCAGAATCGTCATTGCTTATGTATCCGAAGAACTCGAGTGCGATCCGTGTCATGCTTCGCTGTACGCGGGGCATACGCTAGTACGCTGGGCGTACTTCGGATGAGTCCGATGACTCCTCTTCGGATAATGCCGGATTTAATAATTAAATTTAATTATTAATTATTTAATAAACTTCGAAAATTCATATCTTCTTCATACAAACTCCATTTTCGACGTTCTTTATATCCACGCGTAGGTGAGACTACGCTTTACAACTTTTGTTTAGACTCCGTTGGCTAATTTTGACTTTATTTTTATTATTTATTTTTAATAAGTCGGGATAGAAAAACTTCGTTATAAATTCATAACTTCTTCGTTTGACGTCCGTTCTCGCCTAACTTTTCATCGCTTCGATACCAACAACGAGACCTTCGATCCTCGTTTAGATTGCTTCAGGTAAAACCCGCTCGATCTCAAATCGAGTATTTCAGGCTGCATACCGCTAAGTCGAAACTTCGATAAATCATAACTTCCTCATACGAAGTCAGATTTGGGCATTCTATATATATTCGGAAACCTCGTTTCAACTACTACAACATTAACCAAAGATATCAAGTTTATTTTACACTTAAATTTTGACGCTTATTTTTATTCTTAATTAATCCAACCACATAATTAAGCAATTAAGCACGAAACACATAATACTCAAATAATACACTTCTATTATTTCAAAACGGGTTACAAAGGTTAACCTAGACTATTATATCAACATTAATGACAAGCCCAGAAACACAGGCGTTACAAATCTCTCCACCTTAGAATGATTCCGTCCCCGGAATCTCACATCAACAAACAAATGCGGATAGCGACCCATCATGTCACTCTCCGTCTCCCAGGTGAGATTCGGCCCATTCGTGTGTTTCCATCGGACAAGCACTAACTCGACCATCTTGCGTCGCAACTTCTTAGTCTTTCGGTCAACAATTGCCTCTGGTTCTTCAATCAACCTTTTGTTCTCATCAATTCTCAACTCCGAAAGTGGAATCATGTCGGGAACTTCCCCCGTGAACTTCCTCAAATAACACACATGAAAAGTGTTATGAATTCCATTCAGTTCTTCTGGTAGTTCGAGCTTGTATGCTTGGTTCCCAATCCTCTGAAGAACTTTAAACGGTCCAGTAAACCTTGGACTCAACTTTCCTCTTTTACCAAATCTTATAAGTCCCTTCCACGGCGAGACTTTAAGCAAAACCGAATCTCCAACTTCAAAAGTCATCGGTCTTCGCTTTTTGTCAGCATAGCTCTTTTGACGATCATGAGCTGCTAACATTCTTTCCCTAATTATTTTCAACTTTTTAGCAGTTTGATGAACCATCTCCGGTCCCATAAACTGCTTTTCCCCAGCCTCAAGCCAACAAGACGGCGTACGACACTTCTGTCCATACAGAGCTTGGTAAGGTGCCATCTTAATGCTCGAGTGGAAACTATTATTGTAGGAAAATTCTACCAAAGGTAAATGTTCATCCCAATTACCTAGGAATTCCAAGGTACATGCTCTCAGAATATCTTCATGTGTTTGTATCGTTCGTTCGCTCTGACCATCAGTCTGCGGATGGTAAGCTATACTTAAACACAACTTGGTACCCAATTCCTCTTGTAGACTTTTCCAAAACCTCGAGGTGAAACGGCTATCATGATCCGACACAATCGTTAACGGAACACCGTGAAGCCTCACAATTTCCTTCACGTAAGAATTCGCAAGCTTTTCCATAGACCATTTCTCCTTGGCTGCTATGAAATGCGCACTCTTAGTGAATCGATCAACGACCACCCAAATCATGTCGTGACCATTCTTTGTTCTGGGCAGTTTAGTGACAAAATCCATAGCAATGTCTTCCCACTTACCCATAGGCACAAGCAATGGTTCTAAACTCCCATACGGTTTCTGATGTTGTGTCTTTACTCTCGCACAAGTCACACAGTCAGCCACATACTTTGCAACTTCAAGCTTCATTGTCAGCCACCAGTAGTAGGGTTTTAGGTCCCTATACATTTTAGTGCTACCAGGATGAATCGAGTACATGGTTTTGTGAGCTTCTTCCATCAGAAGATCCCTAATTCATCCTGACTTAGGTACCCAAATACGATCTTGGAATACCTTCAGTCCATGACCGTTTGTATCAAACACCAACGTTTTTCACAAACGTTCCTCCTTTCGGTCATTCTTTTCAGAAGCTTCCTCTTGAGCTTTCTTTATACTTTCCACAATGGTCGAGACAACTTCAATTCTCAACACTCTTGGCCTTCTCTTTTCAAGATTGACTTTCCGACTGAGAGCATCAGCAACAACATTAGCCTTACCGGGGTGGTAAAGTATCTCGCAGTCGTAGGCCTTGAGTAATTCTAGCCAGCGTCGTTGCCTCATATTCAATTCTTTCTGATTAAAGAGATATTGGAGACTCTTATGATCAGCAAATAGTTTGCACTTCGTGCCATAGAGGTAATGCCTCCATATTTTAGAGCAAAAACTATCGCTGCCAACTCCAAATCATGAGTCGGGTAATTCTTTTCATGCTCCTTCAGCTGTCGAGACGCATATGTTATCACCTTTTCTCTTTGGGTCAAAACACAACCCAATCCAACCCCAGACGCATCGCTATATACAGTGAAGTCTTCAACTCCATCGGGTAGAGAAAGTATCGGTGCCTCGCATAGCTTCTTCTTTAGCTTCTCGAATGCTTCTTTATGCTTATCATTCCAAGCAAAAGTAGCTCCTTTGTGGGTCAAAGCTGTTAATGGAGTAGCGATCGAAGAAAAGCCTTGGATAAACCTTCGGTAATATCCGGCTAATCCCAAAAAGCTTCGGATCTCCGTGGGACTCTTCGGTTGCTCCCACTTTGTCACAGCTTCAATCTTCGCTGGATCAACCATTATCCCTTCTTGGTTGACCACGTGACCCAAGAATTGGACTTCACGAATCCAAAAATCACATTTGGAGAACTTTACATACAGCTTCTCCTTCTTCAAGACTTCTAACACTTCTCGCAAGTGTCTGCCATGCTCCTCTTGGCTTTTCGAATAAATCAAAATGTCATCTATGAACACTATCACAGATTTATCTAGGAACGGATTACAAACTCTGTTCATTAAATCCATGAATGCCGCTGGAGCATTGGTTAGTCCAAACGACATAACCAAAAACTCGTAGTGTCCATATCGGGTTCTGAATGCAGTCTTCTCAATATCCTGCTCTCTTACTTTCAGCTGATGATATCTTGACCATAGGTCGATCTTCGAGAAATAGCTCGAACCTTGCAATTGATCAAACAGGTCATCAATCCTTGGCAACGGATATCTATTCTTTATTGTTGCCTTGTTCAGCTCTCTGTAATCGATGCACATTCTCATACTTCCATCTTTCTTCTTCACAAATAACACCGAAGCTCCCCAGGGCGATGAACTAGGTCTAATGAAACCTTTGTCCAATAACTCCTGAAGTTGCATCATTAGCACCTTCATCTCCGTCGGTACTAATCGATAAGGTGCTTTTGCAATTGGCATTGTTCCTGGTAACAAGTCTATTCTGAACTCCACTTGTCTATCAGGTGGTAATCCAGGAAGATCTTCGGGAAATACTTCCGGATAATCACATACGACAGGAATGCTCTGCATCACCTTCTTTTCCTTCTTAGCATCGATCACGAATGCTAAGTATGATGTACACCCCTTGGTCAAACATTTTCTGGCTTTCATTAGGGAAATGATTCCAGAATTCACTCTGCGTTTGTCCCCATACACCATAAACGAATCTTTCCCAGGCGGGTTTACTTTAACTATCTTCTTCTTGCATAAAATTTCGGCATCATTGGCGTTAAGCCAATCCATTCCCAGAACGATGTCGAAACCGTTAAGTTCTATAGGCAATAATTCCTCGTGGAACTTATTCCCATTCAGATCAATTAAGATGTTTTTCATACGATGGCTAACAGGTACAAACTTGCCACTAGCAACTTCGACTAATAAGGCATTATCTAGTCTAACAACAGGAAAAGCTAGTTTTCTACCAAATTCATGCGATATAAAGGAGTAGTTGGCTCCAGAATCAAATAAAATTTGGGCAGGCAATTCGTTAACGAGAAAGGTACCTGAAGCGACATCAGCTTCATCTTTAGCAGCTTCCAGTGTCATCTGGAATGCTCTCGCCTTCAGCTTTGGCAGAATGTTGGGTCTAGCTGCCTCCTTCTTCTCCAGGCAGTCCCTCGACATGTGTCCTTCCTCACCACAACCATAGCAAACCTTCTTAGAGAGGGTGCATTCATTTGCATAGTGACCTAGCTTTCCACACTTGTAGCACGTGGCCGCTACCTCACATTTCCCATGATGCTTCTTCTTACATTTGTCGCACCATTTCGCTTCACCTCTTCATCCTCTCGAACCAGACTTCGAGAACTTTTTTTTCTTATTGGACCCTGAAGTTCCATCGAAATTCCCTTTTCACCAACATCTATCCTTTCCAGACCCTTTTCCTTCTGCTGGGCCTCCACATTCTTAGCTGCACGAACAGCTGTTTTCAAAGTAGGTTCCATCTTGACTGTCGGACCAAAGTCGGCAGGCAGTCCATTAGCAAACTTCTCAATCTTGGAGAGTTCCGTTGGCACTAGATACGGAAATAACTTCATTTTCTCAGTGAATGCAGTAGCATAGTCGTCTATGCTCATTTTTCCCTTCTTCAAGTTTTGGAACTCATTGTTCAGATCAATCAGATCTATCTCTAAACAATACTGCACCCTTAGTTGTTCCAACAACTTCCACCAACTCAATACTCCAGTCTTCAGTTGTCTGACTGCAAAGACAGTCTTCTGTTTGTTGCTACAGTCGCAACTTTAAAATACCATCTCCATTTCGGAGATCCAATCCATTATCTCAACAGGCTTTGGGCTCCCAGAAAGACTTGGTGGCTTGGCGCCCAAGAAGTTCTTGTACATTCGCCCATCCTTGTTGTTTCTCCTTTCCGAATCGTTCCTTCGTTCTCCTTGAGTCCCAACTTGACTCATAATGCGACTATTGTTCCCTTCCTCCGATTGCTCGGGAATCAATTCGGGTTCCTCAATAGGTATGATAGGTTCGCCCCTATTATCATGCAACATCTGTCGCATTTCATCCCTTTGTTCGGCTAACATAGCCCGAATCATGGCTTGCACCCCAGCCATTGTTATTGGTTCTGGTGCTGCTGCTACAACAGGTATTTGCTCAATCACTGGCGGTTGATTCCTGTTTTTATCCGCGTTTCCAACGCCACTCCTTGTTCTCACCATTTTTGATCTACACACCGAATAAGGTGAAATTAGATCCTCATTCACGATAGATATTCAAATCATCCTTATTACTCCGAAACGTTTACATGCTAGTTCTAATAACGTATGCATACGCTAGAATCCTACACATATAAGGTTTCCAGATCCGGTTGGCAACAAACCGTAGATCCGAACAATTAATATCATATATGGCAACATATAACATTTAGCACATAAAAGCATTTTAGGCAGCTTTCCTAAAATAAACTAGTGTTCGTGTCTAAAATCCAATAGACACACACCTCACAATCTCCACTTAGCATTCTTAGTTTAAGTCTAGAAATCCTACAAATTCCTAGTTCGCTTAAGCTAATGCTCTGATACCAACTGTGACATCCCTAAAATCACGGTCAGAAAAGACCGATTTCATTTAGGCTTTTTAAAATAATTTCAGAGTAAATCCTTTTGATTTAAAAGTGTTGCGAAATTTGTTCCCAAAACAAAACATGATAAAATAATATTTATCAAAGCATTTCATCAAGAGATGCATTTTCATTATATAATCAAAACTCGGGATGTCATGTTCCGATACAGACCATAAAGCATAAACGATAACATTATAAGTCATTCAACAAATATATACATATACAGACTTGTAAACAAAACAACTCGATGATTCATCCATCTTACGCCCTTGCGTCACTTTCTGTAATACAAATAAAACTGAGTGGGTCAGGCTTAGGAGCCTGGTGAGCATATAGGGTTTTCAACCCACAATAAATAAATTATATTTAATTTCACCAACCAATCACTATCCCGATTACCCCTTCCCGTTATCCTCACTTTACGTCCTTAGAATAACATCTATCTCAAGGGACCTAATCTAGGATTTTCATCGGGACGGACATTACTGCTAAGGGGTTTCCTCAACAATAGATATCCTAAAGGCAACCATGAGGGGGATAGAGTACACCAGTGAACACATCGTTCACAACACCTACAGGTTATGGACCTGCTAGCGTTCCACAGGACTGTCTAGAAAGAGTCCGTGGTCGTTATCCATACTTCGCTGAATAACTAGATCAACAACAACAACAACATCGAGGCCTCTCATCTGTTTATTACACACCAACTATCTACCCATGTTCTACCCAACATATTAGTAGATAAAAATATATATTTTCATACATAGTTTAAAACCTGTATATCATTTTCATTCAATACATATTCCACATAACAGATGAGGCACACCCACATAACACGAATTTCATAGAAAGTAAATCAGATCTATGAGATAGAAGAGAATGAATATACATTCACACTTATAACAACGAAAATTATACACATAAACAACAATATACTTAATACACTCAAGCCATACTTGTATTATTATCGTGTTTATGAAAGGTAGTATACACTCACTTGATCAGAAGACGATCAGACAGCACTACGGCTTGCAGAAGTAGTATTCTTCAGCAGATCAGGAAGATCTTCACAAAAATCGAACTTCTCGCGGGCAGAGCTTCGGCCTGGGAATCACGCTCTTCGGGATTCTCGGGGCTTCGGATCTTGCTTCGGGACTCGAGAATGATACCGGGGCTTCGGGGTACTTTTGGCACGCAAATCGATGCAAAATGGGAGAAAGAAGAGAGAAAAATAGCAATGGAGTCGGCTGCCCTCGCATCCTATTTATAGGAGGCTGGAGCCTCGGAGTACGTGGGGCGTACTGCTTTACGCGGGGTGTACGCTAGTACGCTGGGCGTACTTCGGATGAGTCCGATGACTCCTCTTCGGATAATGCCGGATTTAATAATTAAATTTAATTATTAATTATTTAATAAACTTCGAAAATTCATATCTTCTTCATACGAACTCCGTTTTCGACGTTCTTTATATCCACACGAAGGTGAGACTACGCTCTACAACTTTCGTTTAGACTCCGTCGGCTAATTTTGACTTTATTTTTATTATTTATTTTTAATAAATCGGGACAGAAAAACTTCATTATAAATTCATAACTTCTTCGTTTGACGTCCGTTCTCGCCTAACTTTTCATCGCTTCGATACCAACAACGAGACCTTCGATCCTCGTTTAGATTGCTTTGGCTAAAAACCGCTCGATCTCAAATCGAGTATTTCAGGCTGCATACCGCTAAGCCGAAACTTCGATAAATCATAACTTCCTCATACGAAGTCAGATTTGGGCGTTCTATATATATTCGGAAACCTCGTTTCAACTACTACAACATTAACCAAAGATATCAAGTTTATTTTACACTTAAATTTTGACGCTTATTTTTATTCTTAATTAATCCAACCACATAATTAAGCAATTAAGCACAAAACACATAATACTCAAATAATACACTTCTATTATTTCAAAACGGGTTACAAAGGTTAACCTAGACTATTATATCAACATTAATGACAAGCCCAGAAACACAGGCGTTACATATTGTGGCGGGGTTTAACGATCATGGAGATCCGTACTTTCCAAATCAAGGAAATGGTGGATGGCTAGATGATGAGCTGGAGGAAAACCCTGAGATTCCCTTAGACGATGATTTTGCAGAGCAACTCTTTGAAGAGGTCGACTCAGAACCTGAAGTCGAGAATCTATCTCTAGCGGTCCCAGTACCAAATCCTAACCCCCAACTTGAATTCCATGGTCCAACACCTATGTGGGTTGGAAGTTTGAATAGGTGGAGCCACGAGCAAGGTCAACCCTTCCCTGAAAATGGAGACCGCAACTTCTACAACCTGAACGAAGGAGGCTCCGCAGTCAGAGCCCTTCCAATCCTGGTTCGCCGAGTAACTCGCAACTTTGAGCTAAGTGTGGTAGCCATTCAGCGAACTGTGGAACTTGAGGCAGAACACCGCCAATGCGGACCATATTCACCATCTTGAATCTGCTCGTGGGAGAATCCTGAACCATAATGAGGCCCTACAGCGAGAACTGGCTGCAACTCAAGCTGAAGTCATTGAGCTATGAGCACGTCTGACAATATACGAGAGACACCTGCTTAGTATGGAGCGCCAGCATGCTGAGTTAAGGATTCGTACGAGGGGTGCCCATCGTTAGTGGAAGATGATCTACTCGCCCTTTTCTTTTGGTTTAAACGACTAGCCTCCGTAGATGCTTTAAGTAGCACTCTGTTATGTAAATATTCATGTCTAACAAGTACTAATTCCCTACGACAATATGCTATCAAGTTTTCCCTCTGTTGGTATGATGTAGACCTACTCATGGGTCAAATTTTCCAAACTCGATGTAGTTTCAATAACAACTATTATGACAAATATTATTCCTGATTAATGATCTCCTCTATCAAACTATAATCTAACTCAAACACTATTTCTATTGATAAACTCTATGGAAGTCTTACCATCGTTTCATCCATTATAGCTAAAAGATGCCGCCTCGCAAACGTCTAAGAAGAAATCCTCCAATAAATTCTCCTCCTCCACCACCCAACCGCAGTTTGATGCGGTAATGTTTCAAGCTGGCGTGACTGCGGCTGTAACCGCAACTATGACATAGATGAATTCTGGTGGTACCAGTGGAGCAGGAACAAGTACCCACTTGAACCAGGGTAACAGTCACGCACGTCCAAGGGAGTGCACCTACAAGGAATTCACTAACTACAAATCCAGGACCTTGAATGGGACTGGAGGAGTCCTTGCCTTGTCGCAATGGATCGAAAAGACCGAGTCGGTCTTTGAGATCTGCTCCTGTCCGGAGGTTAACAAGGTAAAATTTTCTACTTGTACTTTCTCTGATAGAGCCCTGACGTGGTGGAATGGCCATGTCAAATCACTCACCCTAGTAGGGGCTAACGAAATAGGCTGGGATACGCTGAAGGACCTTATGTTAACAGAGTACTACCCGAGGGGCGAAGTCCAGAAGGTCGAGCAAGAGCCATGGAGCCTTAAGATGAAAGGTTCCGACATAGTGGCCTATACGACAAGATTCAGTGACTTGGTGGCCTTATGTCCAGGTATGGTCCCCACAGAGAGCAAGAAGATCGGAAGATACATTTGGGGGTTGGTAACTCCGTTTCAAGGAAATGTCTTGGCTTCGAACCCCTCTACACTTGATAGTGCCAAGCGGTTGGCCCAGAGACTCATTGACCACGGATTCCCATCACACGTAACCACAACTACCCTTACTGTCCCAGAACCAGTCAAAACAAGTATTAACAAAAGGAAGTTCTGGGATAAGAAAAAAAATCCAAACAACACAACCATCTGCCAAGAAACAACAGGTTGTGGCTGTTCATGTTGCAACAACCCCTACAACCCCTGCTCCAGCAAAACAATATGTCGGGAACTTGCCTAATTGCAACAAGTGCAATTTCCATCACAACGGCCCTTGTCGTGAGATGCACTATGTTAACTGTGACAGGAAGGGTCACACTACCTGATTTGCAAGGCACCTGCTAGGCCAATCAACCAGGTCCTTGACGCAGGAGCAAGTCAGGCTTGCTACGGGTGTGGAGAAACGAGGCACTTCCAAAGAAAATGCCCTAAGACCAAGAATGTTGGCAGAGTAGGAAGACTTCTTGAAATTGGTCATGAGGAAGCAGCGGCGGACCCTCCCGTAGTCACGGGTATGTTCCTCCTCAATAACTCATATGCATGAATACTATTTGATAGTGGAGCGGAGAGGAGCTTCGTGAGCCAAAAATTTAAACACTTACTTAATTAAGCACCACAAGCACTAAAAGAAACATTCTTCATAGAAATGGCTAATAGAAAAACTGAGACTTCTAGCAAAATTTTCATAGGAATTACTCTCTCCCTAGATAACCATTCGTTTCCGATCGACCTCATACCTTTTTCAATTAAAAGTTTCAACGTCATCGTTGGCATAAACTGGTTAAGTCTCCATCTTGCTGACATTTTGTGCTCTAAGAGAGTCGTTCGTCTAAACTTACTAAACAACAAAACCCTAATGATCTACGACGACAAACCAGGCGCAAACCTTCGAATCATTTCTTGCATTCAAGCCCAAAAGTACTTACACAAGGAGTACCATGCATTCTTAGCCCACGTCGTCCATTCGAGCAAAGAGATAAAAGACTTGAAGAGCATCCTATATGTCTGTGATTTCCCCGACATCTTTCCTGAGGATCTCCCAGGGGTGCCCCCGCAGCGGCAAGTCGAGTTTAGAATTGACTTAATTCTTGGAGCCTACTCTATGGCCAAATAGCATTACCGTTTAGCTCCAATAGAGATGCAGAAACTTTCTAATCAGCTTAACGAACTTTTGTGTAAAGGATTTATAAGACCAAGCTTCTCGCCTTGGGGAGCACCGGTCTTGTTTGTAAAGAAGAAGGACGGGACCTTCCGTATGTGCATCGACGACCTATTCGACCAACTCCAAGGAGCGAGCTACTTTTCAAAAATTGATTTAAGATCTGGGTACCATCAGCTACTAGTTTTAGAGGGACATGTTCCCAAAACAGCCTTTCGAACTCGCTATGGTCACTACGTGTTCGTAGTGATGCCCTTCGGATTAACAAACATACCGGCAGTGTTCATGGATTTAATGAACCGGGTGTGCATTTCTTACTTAGATAAGTTTGTGATAGTGTTCATCGATGATATACTTATCTATTCACGCAGTAAAGAGGAACATAGTCAACATCTACGACAACTCTTGCAAACACTGCGAACAGAGAAACTTTACGCGAAATTCTCTAAGTGTGAATTTTGGATTCGAAGAGTCGAATTTTTGGGTCACGTGTAAGTAAAGAAGGCATTCACGTGGACACTTCCAAAATCAAGGCAATAGAAAACTAGTCAGCGCCAAGGACACCAAAGGAAATTCGTCAATTTCTAGGTCTCGCTGGCTACTACTGCAGGTTCATTCAAAACTTTTCAAGAATAGCTAAGCCACTTACCACCCTGACGTAAAAGGGTATACATTTTATATGGGAAGAAAAACAGGAAAATGCTTTCCAAACGCTCAAGCGATCCCTGCGTAGCGCACCGATACTATCTCTGTTGGATTAGGTTTCTAAGCCCATAACTATTATTGGTATGTATTCGACCTGAGAGTAGCATGGTCCATTTGGGTTGCATATCATCAGGACAATTTGTTTGGATGGAATTTTGAGAGAAGGTTATTTATGGTTTATTAATATATTATAAGTTATAATATATTAATATGAAATCATATGCTTTAATTAGTATTGATCAAGAATTAATTTAGTGATCAAAAGATACTAATTAAATCTATGGGGACTAAC
Source organism: Lactuca serriola (assembly GCF_051521515.1). Classification (NCBI taxonomy): domain Eukaryota; kingdom Viridiplantae; phylum Streptophyta; class Magnoliopsida; order Asterales; family Asteraceae; genus Lactuca; species Lactuca serriola. The sequence continues at coordinate 163,882,973 of NC_136410.1, read as the reverse complement.
TATGGTAATTAGTTATATTTATATGTGTTGGGCTTATAATCCATGTTGGACCAAGTTTATGTATGGATACATAAAGAGTTGGGCCACATGGACCAAGGATCATAACACCCATGGGTGTGGATTTGGGTTATACCCATGACTCTTGGAATGCAACATATAAATGTGCTACTTCATGACCAAAACGTGTACACTTCCTTTCTTAGAGAAATATGGAGGTTTTTGGTGCATGGAATTCTCTCTCAAGTCCTACCTTTGTCCATGATGTGTTGTGACTTCATTTGAGGCTTCCACACTATTGGGGCTAAGCTCTTTAAGGCCAAATACACAAAGACTTCAAGCTCCATCAAAAGGTATGTCATGCTAACTAGTATATTATATTTTTATGTTAAATGCATGCTAGTTGTAAGATTAATACCTTGGAAACCATTTGCATGTATAATTAGTGAAAACATAGATCCAAGGTATTTAGGGTTGTATGTGCACCATAGGATGTTGTAATATACCAAAACCCAACAGTGGTATCAGAGCCATGGGTTGTTTTCAATGATACTTGATGCAAGTTGCTGGAAAAACCTGAAAAAATTGAATTTTTTGCTTTCTGGACAGCAGACTCGATGAGTCCAGTGATGGACTCGATGATTCCATGACTAAATTCATCCAACTCGTCGAGTTGGTTCATGCACACGACAAGTTGGACCCCCTGACAGCATATCTTCGAATTTTTTGGCATGTTTTGGATTAGAATCATTACCACAAAGTAATTTTGTTCATAAATTTTGTTTTTGATACTATGGTAATGTTTATTCTCATCCAAGTAAAGGATAATTTTCAAAGTTTCAAGATTTATGTTAATTTATGTGATTAACTAAGTTCTTGAAAATTGTTGATATGAATGGTTTTTGTTTATGAGTTACTTTAGATTAATAGAAAAAATTATGTGATAGTTGTTCTCAATCAAAATTAATCTAGAAGTTGTTCATAATATTTGTTTTTTGTAACTTCTCCTCAAGTTACATGAAAAGACACATTTATGAATTTTAAAACTCATAAAATTTCCATAAGTTATGAAAAAATGAAGAGTCACTTTTTAAATGCTTTTAAAGTCTTCCATAACTTGTCTACAAGTTATGGAACTTGAAGAGTTTTTCCATTAAACCACTTTAAAACTCATAAGTTATGGAAATCATAAGTCTTTGAATTGTTCAAAACTTGTCCTCAAGTTTTGGAATTTATAAAGTTTCCCCCCATGAATACTTTAGTTCCAAGTTAGCCCTTATAGTTTTAAACGTTAAAATTCAACCCTTATACTATTATAATATTAATAGTTAATACTTATATGTATGTATAAGAACAAAGTGAGTCTTACTGTTAGTAGGCCTCATTCACGAAGCCAGTCTATAAGGGGTATAAGGTTACTGCCTAGAAAATGGCAGTTTAATGGGTGTTCACTCTCACCCTCCGCTTCCTTGACTAGTGGAGGGTCGTTAGCCGAACGGGTTTGACAGAACTATAATTCTCCTTTCATTATAAGTATAATGATAAATACTTAGTAACTAAACACTTATTAAATTCCCAATCTTAGTTACTTAGGAAAATGTGAATTTGGTGGTAACCCATGAAATTCACACTTTGTACCTTACCAAGTCATTGGTGGAGCGTGTGTGGGTAACCGGCACACTAACTTGGACTAGTAAGGATAACAAAGGGTGAATTAATGTTTGTCATAGATCGGTGGAGCATGTGTGGGTAACCGGAACATCGATTAGGTGATAATATTAAGTGTACCAAGTGAATTTGCATGGTTATTCACACCTTGTTTTGTGATCCTAGGCATCCCATTCACAAAATTTGAGAGGGCACACTCGAGATTGAAACATGCCATTGAAAAGTTCAATGAATCTCAAATGATCTAGAAATTTCAAATCCATGAAAAACCTAATAAAATTATTTTGTTTTTCATTGTGGAAATTGGTGAATCGTTATTCGCCTACCTTCAAATATCTTATAGCTTGGATTACGGCATCCCTCTTCCAAGTTATAAAATATTGTGTTGGGTCCTAGCCTTAATATTTCATATTGGGTGTCTCCCATTGTAGATGTCTAGTTCAGACATCTATGATTTTCCTAAATCTCTTGGAATTTCACTTCCTCTACCACCTCCAATTATTCTCCCTAACCCACAAGTTCAAGGTCACTCAAGCGCTATTGGTAAGCAAGATCTATGTGTGATCACATCATGGAGATGAAGTCACATATTGATAAGCCGGGAGAGTTGGGTGTCAAAGTCTTGAGAAAGTTGGATGTTCAATCGCTTTCTAAGTCACATAGTGAGTTCTTTTGGGACTACTATGTGACAGACCATGACTTGACCCTTAATGATCTTACCTATTTTCTTGGTGCTGCTGAGTCAGCAATGATTTTGAGCACTGGTGAAGCAAATTTGAATGGAAGATCGACTTCCCGAACTTTCATGGACATTGACAATGGTAACATTGGAAATCCAGAAAAGCTTTCTCTTCCCAATGGAAAGGGATCAGCCATAGTCAACTCGGTTGGCCAAATGGTAAAGAGAAAGGCTAAGTATGAGATAGACTCGTGTACCATTCCCAAAGAGCCCATATGTTTCTGTTGCCAAAGGAAAGGGCATTGGTTGCAAAGCTGCCTATTTACCTGAAAGATCATAAGGATGGTAAAGTCAAAAAGGTTTGACTCTACTTCGGGTAAAGTCCACTATCTAACTCTATTAAGTTCCTATTCCAAGATTCTGATTACATGATGTGACTAAATCACATGTTGATGTTTTAGGAATCAAAGAAAGAGAGGAAGCTTAAAGAAGTATATGTTGATTCTGATCGCGATGATGGATTTCGATCGCATGGTTCAGTGATGAGAATTTTAAGCTGCTGCTTAAGAGTTATGACAGATTGCTTAGGAATACATAATAACATAATTTTCATATGTATTTACATTGTAAGGATAAGTTTTTCCGCAAGTTTTAAAATAAAAGAAAATTTTAATTTTATTTATTTTAAATATCCTTACAATGGCATTTGTGAAAAAATTATTGCTTATATGATTCCATTGACAACAATATTGGTAAGTGGATTTGAATCTTTCATTTGTGGTAGTGTCTAAATTTACCAAATAAGAAAAGATTCTCATCACCCAAGTTTCAATTGGACCGAAACTTGGAATCATGCAAGTTGTATAGTATGATGAATAAGAATTATCAACTTTGGAAAATTAAGACTAAGTCCTTGGTCACATGTGTATGTGAGTCAAATGAAGGACAAAGGGATTGGGTACACTTAGGTGTGCGCTGATTAGGTCCACCACAAAGACAATTCGTCATGATTTACTAAAGTTTAGTAAATATGAAGAAGCAAATTAGACAGAAAGATAAAAGTTTCTCAAATCTGAAAAGATGGGAGAGTACTTTAGTATCATGTCTTATGATCATCTCAATGATTAAGATACCATATCACAATTGATCCTCTAAGGATATCTTAGTGCATTCTTATGGCTAAGAAGATGAGTCATGAATTGTTGGAACGGTTAAATCAAAAAGACGAGTCAGACATCGTTCCAAAACAAAGTCTTAGAGTCATACTCCAAGATTGTAACTTGAGTGACACATCTTAAAAAAAAGGTTTATTAACACTAGTCAAATGTAAGAGTAAAATGTTTTGTACTCTTGTACATTTGAAATTGATAAGTTGTGATGTTTTAGATAAAACAGAGACCAACTTAGGCCAATTGCGTGAAGTGTTAGTCTTGATAAGAATCTGCACTATCCCTTAAATATTTGTTTTGTCAAGGAATAGTTCTTGACAATAGGGTCTTATATGTCAAGAGGACAATGGGAGTCTTAAAGGTCTTGAAAGTTTCAAGAACTAATCAAGGATAAAACCTATTGTTCTTCACTAGCACACGACTTGAGGTTCATAACCTATCGTGTTGATATTTCTGTGCCCATTCTAGTTAAAGTTGGCTTTGCATAGGAGTTCTGAGAGTTCTCAATTAATTGCATAACTACTTGGAAGCAATGGCAGGCCCTTGGGCTGCCAGGTGGCAAGAAGTTAAGACTGCACAAGTTCAATCCATATGAATTTGGAAGTGTCACTAACCTTGTCTTGCGATTATGGTTTTGACAAAATTCACATGGAAAGTAACACATACACCACAAAATCTAAGTGTCATAAGGTTTCTCTCCGATTCATGAAAATGATGGTGAGGAAACGCTTTCACTAAGTAGATTTTTAGTAGATAGCAATTATGACATTCGCATTATCAAAGTCGTTAGTGGAGTGTGTGCGGTTAACCGCCACCCTAACATGGACTTGTGAGAAGTGGCAAAGGTCTAAACAATTGATACTATAATTACGGCATCCCTTTTCATAGTGCTATAAAATTGTTTAGACACACATGTGAGCAATCTAAGGAAAGGTGTATGATTTTGATAAAGTTTTATCAAAGCATCTAGTATCAGAAATCTGAACTTTGGTAAGAGATTCAATAAAGTATTGATTTCTAGAAGTCCAGCTGTTTTCTGAGTACATGTCAAAGCTAGTGGGAGCATAAGTGTTATGCTAATAATTATCATGTTAGTAGGAGCATGATTATTATGTTAAGTGCTAATTATAGAAAACAAAAGGGTTTTAATTGGGAAAAGTTGTTTTGCTATAATTAAGGGAGAGGAAATTATACTTCATTTCAAATCATCTTATATTGAGATTTTGATCATCTTTAGTTAGGGATATATATATATATATATATATATATATATATATATATATATATATATATGAATTTTGTGTTGGAATGGTTCAACATAAGGAAATTATATATATATATATATATATATATATATATATATATATATATATATTGCATTCTCAAAATTCGATTATGATTACGTCATCCCTCTTCATAGTAAAATTTTGAAAACATGGCAAATAAAAAAAAAATATTGTAGCAAAATACTGGTCTATGGTCATGTCTTTATGTGAGACATCATGAATCGTGTCCCATATGCTTCGAATATAGGATCGATTGCATGTGTTGTAACATTTATCCTTTCTAAATTTTCCAAATGCTCAGGGCATTAAGAGGGGAAAAGTCTAGAATTGGATATGACTAAAATGATTAAGCAATTGTCGAGGACCATATGAGGTTTACCAAAGATTGGTTGCTCATGGACAGTTGGAAGTATAGTGTTAATTTTTGGAAAGGACCATAATTGACATATTCTGAAAAGAGGAAACTCTTGTTCAGAAGTGACAGTCAAAATGGGAATCTGGAAAGGTTTCCATAGGTAGAAGTTGATCTTTCAAATTTGTGTAAGATTAGAAAGCTTAATGCAAGAAGGATGTTCAAAGTAATGTACTTTGAATTTGAGACTTCATTTCCATGGAATTGATCTCCATTGGAATGCTCTAAAATGTCTATTGACAAGTCTTTATGACTTTGTGCATACTCATTATGAGAGGATCAATGCGTATAAGTTTAGAATCTAACAAATTTCGTTAAATGGTAGGAATTTGGAATTCTTACATTTACGATAAAGATTTGGGATTGTGAAATGAGCATCATTAGAATCATGTTCAATTGATCTATTTCACAAAGTAAAGATCATAGATAAACATAGTGTGCATACTTGGTGTATGGCATGACTAGTGTTTAGAAAACATAGTTTACATGCTTGGAGCATGGGACAATTATTGTGTTAATTCAAGTATAAAGTTGATTATTTGAAACATTATAGATGAATAATGAGTGATCAATATGGTGTTTAAATAAAAGGTGTTCTATTTACTCTCAAAGGTGCTTGGGACCATAGAGGATTAGCATTATTCTTGTGTTTCACTTTGCATGTTTTGACTTCTAGAATAACTAGGTTATTCTTTCCGAATGACTAAGTTATTCAAACCATCCACAGTCGATAATACGTTGGAAGTAGGTATTAAGGCAAGACTGTCATGAATCGGGTTTGTAGATGTCCAAGGTAGTGGACATAGTAAGAGTTACTACAACATTCACGAGTACTCCTGGAATATGGATTCGAGTATTGGATTCAACCCACACTCATTTGAATCACTTCATGGATTTTATCATGAGTGATCATGAGACGATAATATCTTATATTCTTCAAACCTAGAGATATGACTTGTTGTCTATGAGTTGGTTATACATTGATTGCACGAAAATGCATTTGGTAACTCGATGTTATAAAAGGTACCTTTGTGTATGATTCAGCAAGTAGTAGAACAAGCATATGAGTCGACGTTTATCCATTTCTTTTACCTTTGGAGGGATAAAAGCGATATCTGTGGGCCCCTCGATGATTTGGTGATGACAAACGTAAGTGCTTGGCCGGGCCTGGACTGATTTGATTTGTTCAATTAGTCAGTCATCATAAATCAGAAATCGGGGAAAAAATGGACAGAGGGAATGATTATAATCCATGTCTCAGTCCAGATGATATCTAGAATGGAGGAATATATGATCCCTTATCTAATGGACATGTCATTGATTTGTTCAGAGTTCGACAGCGGCTTTTAAGAGCTACGATTTCTAGTCAGGATCTTGGAGTCATACTTGAATAATAGTTTTAGACTTACCCAAGTGGGTGACTGTTGGATTAGGTGTCTAAGCCCATAACTATTATTGGTCTGTATTCGACCCGAGAGTAGCATGATCCATTTGGGTTGCATATCATCAGGACAATTTGTTAGGTTGGACTTTTGAGAGAAGGTTATTTATGGTTTATTAATATATTATAAGTTATAATATATTAATATGAAATCATATGTTTTAATTAGTATTGATCAAGAATTAATTTGGAATTAGTTTAGTAATCAAAAGGTACTAATTAAATCTATGGGGACTAAGTATGGTAATTAGTTATATTTATATGTGTTGGGCTTATGATCCATGTTGGACCAAGCTTATGTATGGATACATAAAGAGTTGCACCACATGGACCATGGATCATAACACCCATGGGTATGGATTTGGGTTATACCCATGACTCTTGGAATCCAACATATAAATGTGCTACTTCATGACCAAAACGTGTACACTTCTTTTCTTAGAGAAATATGGAGGTTTTTGGTGCATGGAATTCTCTCTCAAGTCCTACCTTTGTCGATGATGTGTTGTGACTTCATTTGAGGATTCCACACTATTGGGGCTAAGCTCTTTAAGGCCAAATACACAAAGACTTCAAGCTCCATCTGAAGGTATGTCATGCTAACTAGTATATTATATTTTTTTGTTAAATGCATGCAAGTTGTAAGATTAATACCTTGGAAACCATTTGCATGTATAATTAGTGAAAACATAGATCCAAGGTATTTAGGGTTGTATGTGCACCATAGGATGTTGTAATATACCAAAACCCAACAATCTCTCCATGAGTGGATAGAAGATTTCATAGTGTACTGCGACGCTTCCAACCAAGCGCTTGGTTGTGTGTTGATGCAACGAGGAAAGGTCATCGCCTATGCCTCAAGTGTTGGGTTTTGAGCATTCTAACACTCCTATGGTGTACATGCAACCCTAAATACCTTGGATCTATGTTTTCTCCATTATACATGTAAATATGAATATTCCAAGGTATTACCCTAACTAGCGTATAATCTTTGATGCTTGGGTAATAAAAATGGATAGAATACATACCTTGTTGATGTAGCTTGACTCCATGAAGCTCGAGAGCCTAGTGCCCCAAGTATGACGCCTCAAATGGTTCACACAACATCATCAACACTTGGAATAACCATGAGAAGAATACACTCATGCTCAAATCGGCTAGCCCTCATATCTATATCACTAGTGCCCATTGTTTGAGCTAAAGGGATCCTTATATAGTGTGCACATTAGGGTTACACCATGTAACCTATGACTTTACCCATTCCTTATGCTCCATGGGTTTTAACCTCCATGGAGTATCCATGGGTCACCACATGGGTTAAACCCAACATAAGGAATCATGGATCATAAGCCAACATATATAAGAATGAATGATTTACACAATGAATCCTCATATATTTAATTAGTCTCTTTTGATCACTAAATTAAGTCCAAATTAATTCTTGATCAATACTAATTAAATTCATATTAATATATTAGAACTTATAACATATTAATATGTGACAAATGTCCTCTTCTCACAAACGGTCTATCCAATTGTTCCGATGCCATGCAACCCAAATGGACCATGTCGAGTCGGGTCAAGTACATACCAATTATAGTAATGGACTTAGACACTAATCCAACAGTCTCCCACTTGGATAAGTCTAAAGCTATTATTGAGTATGACTACAAGAACCAACTGACAACCGTAGCTCTCAAAAGCCGTCGTCGAACTTTGACCTCATCGATGAACTCTGACCTTTGTCAATGACTTGTCCATTAGATAAGGGATCATATATTCCTCCATTCTAGATATCATATTGACTGAGACATGGATTATAAATCATTCTCTCTGTCTATTTGTTGTTTCTCGATTTCCGATTCATGATGATTGACTGACTGAACATATCAAATCAGTCCTGTCTTGGCCAAGCACTCACATGTGTCATCACTAAATCATCGAGGGGGCCACATATATCGATTTTATCCCGAAGATATAAGGAATGGATAAACTTCGACTCATATGGCTTGTTCTACTACTTGTTGAATAATACACAAAGGAACATTTTATAACATCGAGTTACCAATACATTTTCGCGCAAGCAATGTATAACCAACTCATAGTAACAACTCATATCTCTAGGTTTGAAGAATATAAGATATTATCGTCTCATGATCACTAGTGATAAAATCCATGAAGTGATTCAAATGAGCGTGAGTTGAATCCAATACTCGAATCCCTATTCCAGGAGTACTCATGAACACCGTAGCCCCTTTGTCCCAGACAAACTACATACCTATTCATGACAATCTTGTCTTAATACTTAGTTCCAACGTATTATCGACTGTGGATGGTTTGAATAACTTAGTCACTCAGGAAGAATAACCTAGCTATTCTGGAAGTCAAAACATGCAAAGTGAAACACTAGAATAATCGAATCCAATATGGTCTCAAAACTTATGAGTATAAATAAAACAACTTTTATTTATCACCATATTGATTACACATTATTCATTGTATGTTGTTTCACATTATCAACTTTATACTTGAATTAAAACAATAGTTGTCCCATGCTCCAAGCGTGTAAACTATGTTTTCTAAACACTAGACATGCCATATACCAAGTATGCACACTATGTTTGTCCAAACATTAGTTATGCCCTACACCAAGTAAGCACACTAAGTTTTTCTATGATCTTTTACTTCGTGAAATAGATTGACTGAACATAACTCCAATGATTCTCATTTAATAGTCCTAAATCCTTATCGTAAATGTAGAATTCCAAATTCCTGCAATTTACCAAAATCTGTTAGATTTTAAACTTATATGCACTGATCCTCTGTAATGATCATGCACAAAGTCACAAAGACTTGTCAACAGTCATTACAGAGTATTCCAATGGAGATCAACTTTATGGAAACGAAGTCTCAAATTCAAATTACATTGCTTTGAACATCCTTCTTGCATTAAGTTTTCTAATCTTACACAGATTGAATAACTTCCAACTATGAAACATTTTCCATATTCCTATTTGACTATCACTTCTGAATAAGAGTTGCCTCCTTTCATAATATGTTAGTAAGGTCCTTCCAAATTTCACACTATAGTTCCAACTGTCCCTAAGCAACCAATCTTTGGTAAAACCTTAGATTGTCCTTGACAATTGCTTAATCATTTTAGTCATATCAAATTCTAGACCTTTTTCCCTTCTTAATGCCCAGAGCATTTGGAAAATTTAGAAAGGATGAATATTATAGCACATGCAATCAATCCTATATCTGAAGCATATGGGACACGATTCACGATGTCTCACATAAAGACATGACACTAGACCAGTATTTTTGCTACAATATTTCTATTTGCCAAGTTCTCATAATTCAGATTATGAAAATGGATGTCGTAATCATAATCGAATTTTAGAACGCAAATAATGAACCCATATATAGAATTTCCTTATGTTGAGCCATTCCAACTCAAAATTCATATATATATATATATATATATATATATATATATATATATATATATATCCTTGACTAAAGACGATTAAAACCTCAATCTAAGCTGTTAGAATTGAAATAAAGTATAATTTCCTCTCCCTTAATTGTAGCAAAACAACTTTTTCCCAATTGAAAATTTTGTTTTCTATAATTAACATTGCTAACTTGCAATCAAGGTTCTAAATAACGTAAAGTGTGACTTGGCGGCAAGGTAAAAGTTAAGCCATGACAAGCCTTGGCGAGCCATGACGTTTTTCAAGGCGTGACTATATTATATACATTAAAAGATATAAATCATATAATTATTGAATTTTATCAAATATATGAAGTTTTTAGAAGTTTTATATTAATATCTAATAGAAAAAAATTAACAAAAACTTATTTGTTTTAGGCCCAATAAAAAAAAAACAAAACAAAAAAAACAAAAAAAAAAAACAAAAAAACTCACGCCTTGAAAAAAACTCGCGCCATAACACGATAAGGCACGCCTTGACACGTTATTTGGGCGCTACGCTTCATAAACCCGCCTTGGACGTTTTCTTAACGGCTACATCACGCCTCGCGCCATGACATGCCTTGAGGCGCGCCATGGCGTGCTTTTTAGAACCATGCTTGCAATACTTACCATAATTATCATGCTCCCACTAACATGAAAATTATTAGCGTAACACTTATGCTCCCACTAGCTTTGACATGTACTCAGAAATCAGCTGGACTTCTAGAAATCAATAGTGTATTGAATTTCTTACCAAAGTTCAAATTTTTGATACGAGATGCTTAGATAAAACTTTCTCAAAATTATACACCTTTCCTTAGATAGCACACATGTGTGTCTAAAAAATTTCAGAACTATGAAAAGGGATGCCGTAATCATAGTCTCAATTGTTTAGATCTTTTCTATTTCTCACGAGTCCATGTTAGTGTGCCAGTTAACCACACACGCTCCACTAATGACTTTGAGAATGCAAATATCACAATTTCTATCTACTTAAAATCTACTTAGTGAAAGCGCTTCCTCACCATCATTTTCATGAATCGGAGAGAAACCTTATGAAACTTTGAGTTTTATGGTGTATGAGTTCCTATCCATATGAATTTATCAAAACCATAATCACAGGACAAGGTTAATGACAAACCCAAACTCATACGGATTGAACTTGTGCAATATTAAATTTTTGCCACCTTGCAGCACAAGGGATAGCCATTGCTTCCAAGTAGTTTTGCAATCAATTGAGAACTCTCAGAACTCCTATGCAAAGCCAACTTTAACTGGAATGGGCACATAAATGTCAACACGATAGGTTATAAACCTCAAGTCGTGTGCTAGTGAAGAACTTCAAGTTTTTATTCTTGATTAGATCTTGAAATTCTTTCAGGATCTTTAAGACTCCCAGTGTCCTCTTGACATATAAGACTCACTTGCCAGATATTCAAGAGATAGTGTGGATTCTTTATCAAGACAAAGACTTCACACAAATGGCCTTAGTTGGTCTTTGTTTTATCCAAAACATCACAATTTACCAGTTTCAAATGTACAAGATTAAGACACTTTTACTCTTACATTTTACAAGTGTTAATAAACCTTCTTTAAGATGTGTCACTCAAATTACAATCTTGGAGTATGACTCTAAGACTTGTTTTGGAACGAAGTATGACTCATCTTCTTGATTTAACCATTTCAACAATTCATAATTCCTCTTCTTAGCCATAGGAATGCACTAAGATGTCCTTAGAGGACCAATTGTGATATGGTTTCTTAATCATTAAGATGATCACAAAACATTATACTAAAGTACTCTCCCATCTTTTCAGAGTTGAGAAACTTTTATCTTTCTGCCTAACTTGATTCTTCTCATTCGTTCTGCCATACATCGAAACTTTTCCAATGTTTCAGACTTATACTTAAACTTTTTAGTATAATCATATTTACTAAACTTTAGTAAATCATGACGAATAGTCATTGTGGTGGACTTGACTAGGGCTCAAGAATGTGTACTTGATCCCTTAGTCCTTCACTTGACTCACATATACATGTGAACAAGGAATTAGTCTTAATTTTCCAAAGATGAAAAAATTCTCATTCATCATACAATACAAGTTGCATGATTCTGAGTTTATATCCAATTGAAACTTGGATGATGAGAATCTTTCCTTATTTGGTACATTATGATACTACCACAAATGAAAGAATCACATCCATTTTCCAACATCGCTATCAATGGAATCATATAAACAACAATTTTCAACAAATGCCACTGTAATGATATTTAAAATAAATAAAACTAAAACTTTTTCTTTTATTTTAAAACTTTGTGGAAACACTTATCCTAACAATGCAAATGTATACGAAAACTTGTCATCTATTCCTAAGCAATCTATCATAACTCTTAAGCAACACCTCAAAATTTTGATCACCGAACCATTCGATCGAAATCCGTCTTTGCGATCAGAATCAGCATATTCTTCCTTTAAGCTTCCTCTTTTCTTTGATTCTTAAAACATCAACATGTGTCCTAGTCACATCATGTAATAAGAATCTCCAAAGAGGAACTTAACAGAGTTAGATAGCGGACTTTACCCGAAGTCGAGTCAAAATTTTTGACTTTACCATCCTTATGATCCTTTAGGTAAATAGGGAAGCTTCATAACCATTTCCTCTTCCTTTGGAAATAGAACATATGGACTCTTTGAAATTGTACATGGGACTAACTTACACTTAGCCTTTCTCTTTACCATTTGGTCAACCGGGTTGACTATGGCCGATCCCTTTCCATTGGGAAGAGAAAGCTTTTCCGAACTTACAATGTTACCATTGTCAATGTCCATGGTAGTTTGGGAAGTTGATAGGTTGGATTAATGTCTAAGTCCATAACTATAATTGGTAAGACTTGACCCGACCCGGCATGGTCCATTTGGGTTGCATGGCATCGGGACATTTGGATTGACAAGATGAGGAAAAAGGATACTAGTTATTTATATTAATATATTATTAGTTCTAATATATTAATATATAATCATATTATTTAATTAGTATTGATCAAGAATTAATTTATAATTAATTAAGTGATCAAAAAGGGACTAATTAAATATGGACTTTAGATATATATGTGTGATGGGCCAAGTTCATTTAGGTTGGGTTAAACTTTCATGGATAGTCCATGGAGTATTTAACCCATGGATCATATGAAATGAAAGGTCATGGGTATTAGGGTTTAACCCTAATCTCCACACTATATAAAGAAGGCATTGGTTGGTGAAATTTGGACTAGTGTGTGTACATAAAATGGCAAGGCCTATTTCACTAGAGAGAACCAAAAGTATCCTTATTCTCAAGGTTATTCCAAGTGTTCATGGTGTTGTGTGAACCATTTGAGGGGTCACACTTGGGGCACTAGGCACTTAAGCTTCATGAAGACAAGTTACATCAAAAAGGTATGTATTCTATCTATTTTATTACCCAAGTATATGATATTTGTATGGTAGTATAGGGTAATATCTTGGAAACTTCATATTTGCATGTATAATAGAGAAAACATAGATCCATGGTATTTAAGGTTGTATGTGCACCATAGGATGTTGTAGTATACTAAAACACAACATGATATTCTAATCAAATTTGCTTTACTAGTCCTCCAAATTATTGTTGATTTAGCAGCACCTAGCAAATATGTAAGATCATTAAGGGTCATATCATAGTCTGTTACATAGTAGTCCCAAAGGAAATCACTATGTGACTTAGAAAGTGATTGAACATCCAACTTTCTCAAGACTTTGACACCCAACTCTCCCGACTTGTTAGTATGTGACTTCATCTCCAAGATGTGATCACACAGAGACCTTGCTTGCCAATAGAGCTTGAGTGACCTTGAACTATTCAAGAACTTGTGGGTTAGGGAGAATAGTTGGAGGAGGTGGAGGAAGTGAAGTATGATTTTCAGGACATCATCTTCATTAGGAAAGCTTGTTCCAAGAGATTTGGGAAGATCATAGTTGTATGAACCAGACATCTTTTCGGAGATATTCAAGGCAGTTGATTTAAAGACCTTAATATAACACCCAATATGAAATATTAAGGCTACGACCCAACACAAAATTTTATAACTAGGAAGAGGGATGTCGTAATCCAAGCTATAAAATATTTAAAGGTAGACGAATGACTATTCACCAATTTCCACCATGAAAAACGAAATTATTTATTAGGTTTTAATTGGATTTGAAACTCCTAGATCTTTTGAGATTCATTGAACTTTTCAATGGCATGTTTCAATCTCGATTGTGCCCTCTCAAGTTTTGTGAATGGGATGTCGAGGATCACAAAACAAGGTGTGAATAACCATGCAAGTATACTTGGTACCCTTAATATTTACCCCTCAATCGATGTGCCGATTAACCACAGGCACTCCACCGATACTATGATAAACATCAAGTTAACCTTTTCCTACCTTGTTAAATCAAGCTAGTGTGTCGGTTAACCACACGCGCTCCACTAACCGACTTAAGCAAAGTGCAAAGTGTAATTTCATGGGTTAGCACAAAATTCACATTTTCCTAAGTAACTAAGATTGGGAATTTATAAAAGTTTAGTTACTTAGTATTTATCATTAGTACTTTTAACGAAGGGAGAATTCTAGTCCTTGTCCTACCCGTTCAACTAACGACCCTCCACCAGTCAAGGAAGCGGTGGGTGAGAGTGGACACCCATTAAACTGCCATTTTATAGGAAGTAACCTTATACCCCCTTATAGATCGGCTTTATGAATGAGGCCTACTAATGGTAAGACTGACTTGCTCTTATACACACACACACACACACATATATATATATATATATATATATTATCAACTTATAATATTATAATAGTATAAGGGTTGAATTTTAACTTTTAAAATTCTAAGGGCTTGATTTGGAATTAAAGTATTCAAGAAAGAAAACTTTTCAAATTCCAAAACTTGAGGGCAAGTTTTGAAAAATTCAGAAAACTTTTCAATTCCATAACTTATGTGTTTAAAGTAGTTTTAATGAGAAACTCTTCAAGTTCCATAACTTGAGGACAAGTTATGGAAGACTTTAAACTATTAAAAGAATGTGACTCTTCCTTATTCATAACTTATGGAAATCTTTATGAGTTTTATGAATCTTAAATGTGACTTTTCATATAACTTGTGGACAAGTTACAAAAACACATTTTGGAACCAACTCTTAGATTAATTTGGAGTGAAACAACAATTTCACATAACTTTTCTATTAATCTAAGCAACTCATAAGAACAATATAATTCAAATCAAACTTTTTCATGTAATTAGCCTAATCCTTAAACAAATAAAAAACATGAATATATTGACAATTATCTTTGAAATTGGATTAGCATGAACATTACCACATCAAAAACAGGTTTATAAGTTGAAAAATAACTTGGGGGTAATGTTCCTAGTTCAATTCCAGCCAAAACAGTCGAAGATATGATGTCTGGGGTCCAACTCGTCGAGTGCATGAACTAACTCGGCAAGTCGGATGATTTTAGCCTTGGACTTGTCGAGTCCCTTCATGGACTCGGCGAGTCTGCTGAGCAGACAGCAACAAACTTCAATTTTTCAGTCAATTTTGCAAGTATAACAAGAAAATAAGCCTAGGCTCTAATACCATTGTTGGGTTTTGAGCATTCTAACACTCCTTTGGTGTACCTGCAACCCTTACCTTGGATCTATGTTTTCTCTATTATACATGCAAATATGAATATTTCAAGGTATTGCCCTAACTAGCATACAATCTTTGATACTTAGGTAATAAAAATAGATAGAATACATACCTTGTTGATGTAGCTTGACTCCATGAAGCTCGAGACCCTAGTGCCCCAACTGTGACACCTCAAATGGTTCACACAACATCATCAACACTTGGAATAACTATGAGAAGAAGACACTCATGCTCAAATCGGCTAGCCCTCATATCTATATCACTAGTGCCCATTGTTTGAGCAAAAGGAGTCCTTATATAGTGTGCACATTAGGGTTACACCATGTAACCCATGGCTTTACCCATTCCTTATGCTATATGGGTTTTAACCTCCATGTAGTATCCATGGGTCACCACATGGGTTAAACCCGACATAAGGAATCATGGATCATAAGCCCACATATATAAAAATGAATGATTTACACAATGAATCCTCATCTATTTAATTAGTCTCTTTTGATCACTAAATTAAGTCCAAATTAATTCTTGATCAATACTAATTAAATAACATGATTTCATATTAATATATTAGAACTTATAATATATTAACATGTGAGAAATGTCCTCTTCTCACAAACGGTCTATCCAAATGTTCCGATATCATGCAACCCAAATGGACCATGCCGAGTCGGGTCAAGTACATACCAATTATAGTTATGGAGTAAGACACTAATCCAACATCAAAACAGCTAAAGACACACGAAATAAACTACACAACGCATGATCTTGAGTTAGGAGCAGTGGTATTGGCTCTGAAGATCTGGAGACACTACCTGTATGGTACGAAAAGCACTATCTTTATAGACCACAAAAGCCTTCAACATATATTCGACCAGAAGGAACTCAACATGAGACAATGACAGTGGGCCGAGCTACTCAATGACTACGAATGCGAAATTCGTTATCATCCTGGTAAAGCCAACATAGTAGCTGACGCCCTAAGCCGGAAGGAATACTCTGGTCGTAGAGTCAAATCATTGACTATAACTATCCTTTCCCATCTGTCCACACAAATCAAGGAGGCACAATTAGAAGCCTTGAAACCTGAGAACATGACAGGAGAAGCCTTAAGAGGAACGGATAAAAATCTAGAAGTCAAGGGTAACAGATCTTTATATCTCATGGACCGGATCTGGACACCTAGTCACAGTGGTTTCAGAGACGTGGTCATGAAAGAAGCGCACGATACTCGATACTCCGTTAAGCTAGGTTCGGATAAGATGTATCTGGATCTCAAGAAGTTATACTGGTGGCTTAACATGAAAGCATAAATTGCTACCTTCGTAAGTAAGTGTCTTACTTGTGACAACCCGATATTTCAAGTCAATGTAATGTAAAACCGATCAAATTTAGGTCAAAATGTAACCTTCCTAAAATCTTGTTCGGATTAAATAAAGTAGTAGGAATCATATCAAGGTTTGCGTACATAAAAAGAACGTCCAAATCTGACTTCGGATGAGGAAGTTATGAAATTTTGAAGAAATTCCTTAATCACGTCATTTTAATAAATAAATAATAAAAATAATTTCGGAATTTGCCAACGGAATCTAAACGAAAGTCGTAGATCATGGTCTCACCTTCGCGTGGATATAAAGAACGTCAAAAACGGAGTTCGTATGAGGGAGATATGAATTTTTGAAGTTTATTTATAATAAATTTGAATTTAATTATAAATTCCCGGTAATATCCGAAGGGGAGTCATCGGATTGGACCGAAGTACGCCCTGCGTACCTTCGTACGCCCCGCGTACTGAGATCGAGGGTCTCGGATCGTCCACGTCGCACTATCCGAAGAAATCTAACCCGTCCGACCCGTCCGAAGCTCCGACCCGTCCGACCCGCTGTCCCGTCCGACCCGCCGTCCCATCCGACCCACGTACCTAGCAACCCGTCCCATCCGAACCGAGGCAGTCGAGGCTTCGGTCATGCGTGACGTACGTGTACGCACTGCGTACGAGCGTACGCCCCACGTTCGGAGGCGGTTCAGCCTTCCTATAAATAGGATGCGAGGCTTTCCAAAAATGTTGCTCATTTCTCTCCTCTCTCTCACAACCTTGTCTCGTTTTCCGTGCCCGTTATAACCCGAAGCTCTGGTCTTTTTGCTCAAGTCCCGAGGGTCGATTTTTACTCCCGAGATTCCCGAGAATCCCGAGAAAAATCCGTTTTCCGAGAGAAAACTCTGCCCGGTTTTCCATCTCGCTTTCTTCAATCAATCAAGTGAGTTTCATACCCCTTAATCAACCTTTTTAAATATCCTAAATGCTTTTATATGCTTTCAAGGGGGGGAATACAAGTTAAATACTTATAGTTATCGTTTCAATCACATGTGATTGCATTAATCACATGTGATTAATAACTAGGGAAACCAGTGATTTTATCACTATTCAAACTATCTATCAAACTGTTTTACTTCTAAATGTTTTCCAAACCCATTTACTTTTCGAATTTACACTGCAACTGTGATTTAAACAAATGTTCCTTATACTTAAACTGTTTTAATCAAATCTACGCCTTCAAATTGTTTTATAGATTGACATCAAGTCAATCTGTCTTTAAAAATAATACTTATGTTTCAAATGCCTTATAAATACTTATTTATGCTTTTATATTATAAATTGCATGCCCGTATATGTGTAGTTATATAAGTAATGTTTAAAAGACATAGGAAGGCTACCCACCTTGTTTCCTTTTCCTCGATTTGGATGTGGTCTGATAGGATTTTGAGTGACCATCCGAAGGTCGTTTCCATATTAATTATATATCAAATATACATATATAGACATAAAAGTACTTCCATAATCATACGTACTAAACGCACTGTTAACAAGTTACCATCGGGGTAACACAAAATCATACTATTACAACTGCTAGATCAATGAGTCAGTTCATTCATGAGTCTATACTAGGAAGAGAATATATACAACTATACTACGAGAACATATACAACTATACTAGAACAAGAAACATTTCATCAAATATGCAAGAATACGATAACAAATGTGATCCACTGTATCGGAACATGCCTTAAATGTCATGGCCCGAGTTGTAGCCAGAATTCTCTTGGAGGGAGAGCGTTGAGTTTGCGTAAAGATCTATACTGGATTGACTATCCTACACCTTGCTGCTAGCTACAGCCGGACCTGCAGGTCTGCGGGTGCCAAACGTCATTCCGTTATTACGACTGTTCTTTATGTCGTTGTTATCAGTCGATAGTATGGTGCAATTATCACATTATACCTTAATATAAATCCGGTTTAAGGTAGTAGTAATTAGTACAACAGTAGTTCTTATTATACAAAGCTACAGTACTACAATGATTTACCCATTACATATTTTGGTGATAATCTCACTTAAGCATTAATGTACAAATTATATTTATACTTGGGTAATTACAAACTTTTACAACAGACGAGTTTACAAAACAGTTTAGCCTTGGTAGAAGGTTACTTTTATAGAAAATATAGGATTTTCTGAGAGATTCAAACTTTTACAAACTTATACATTGAGACAGGTTCAAACGTTTTTGACAACAAACATTGACACTAAAATGCTTATGAACTCACCAGCTTAATGCTGATAAACTCTTTCAAAATAACTTGTATTCTCAGGTCATCAGTAGACAGGTACCGATGCCAGCTTTTGAGATGATGGAGCGTACTCAAGACTCATCATTTTATTATTTTGATTTATGTTATATTTTTGGTGTCTAAAACTATACAGAACACGCATGTATTAAAATTTTATATTTAATGCAATGGATGATGTTGTTTGCCTATTTACATTTACTGTGTTATGATTACCTTACATGACGTCCTCCGCCCCAGAACGTTTCCGCCGTTCTTGGTTTTGGGGTGTGACAGATTGGTATCAGAGCATTGTTTATAGTGAATTGAGTATATCAACCCATAAAAGATATACTAAACTATAAACCCATTAGGGATTAAACTCTGACCAAGAGTCTATACTTTAAATAATAAAATATTTAACTAAGTATACTAGTCTGCATTCATACTAAAATAAGCGTCACAATGACAAGAACAAAAGTATTACGATTGTTAAATATCACAAGTGAGCTCGGGGATGTATGGTCAGTCTTGGGAATGGCATAGCCTGATCAACTATGCTGATCCTAGGAATGATTAGCACATGCCTTAGAATGGTTGTGATAGGTTAACAAGTCTAAAAACTTACCAACAATACCACAAGAAGATCAAAAGAACTTAAACTTAAAATACTATAGGAGTATTTTGCGCTACTAGTTACACGTATACTATATTCTTATACCTCTATTCTCGCGTCGATCTTGATGGCTAGATATCCATCATGGCGACCCGTACTTTCCCAATGAAGGCAATGCCGGTTGGATCGATGAAGAGCCCGAAGTTGATCATCCAATCCCTTTGGATGATCACCTTGCAGAAGGCTTTTCAGATGGATCCGACTCCGAGCCTAAAATCAACAACCTGAACCGCTGGAGTAATGATCAGGGTCAACCCTTACAATACTTTGGGGACCGAACCTTTTACAACGTCAGCAATGGTGGCTCTACTGACCGGGCTCTGCCTGTCTTTATCCGCAGAATAGCTCGTATTGTCGAGCAAGGTAGAGCAGCCGTCGACCGGGTCATAGAGATTGATGCCGACTCAGGTATCAACACAGTCAGCATCCGCCGTCTTGAAGAAGACATGGAACGGACCCGGAGGACAAATAAAACCCTGCAGTAGCAGTTGGCTGCCTCACGAGCTGAAATATTGGAACTTCGAGCTCGTCAGAGGACTCAGGATCGACCCATTCAAGAGGTGTTTCGTCAAGTATCCGACCGCAATACTCGCCCGGGACTTTCCCATTGCCGTTGGTTGATGTCTAGTACATCTCCGTCTTTTAATTAAAGGATAGCCTTTAACATCTGGGCTCCAAGTAGCACTTGTGTGTAAAATGTTTCTAACTTTCCTTACTCAAAATTTGAAATCTAAGGACTATCAAACTTTTCTATACGGTATGATGTATGACCTACTGTTAGGTCGATTTTCCCTGAACTTATTACATCAGTAATGCCAGTATTCTTGAGATCTATCTATCTGGTAAAAATCTATACACTTATGCTTTCCTTCTAATATTTCTTATTGTGGTTTCAAGCACTCTTTCAACTGTTGGACTATGTTTAGTTAGTCCATGTGTCACTCTCACGTTGCTTACAAATTGATTCTTACCATCTTTCTTATCTTTATAAACTTTTAGCTGAAGGATGCCTCCTCGCAAATCTCCCAGGAATAGGAATAATCCTGCACCTCCACCACCTCCTCCGCCTCCGGTCATCGATACTGTAGCCCTGAATGTTGTCGTAGCTGCAGCAGTGGCAACTGCCATGGCTCAGTATCACTCTTCTGATGCCAGCAGAGGTGGAACCCCTGTGGAATCTATTCCAATCGAAATCCCTGTGCGCTCAAGGGAGTGCTCTTACAAGGATTTTACAAACTACAAGCCGAAGCCTTTCTATGGCACCGGCGGAGTCATTGCTCTCTCACAATGATTCGAGAAGACTGAATCAGTCTTCGAAATCTGTTCATGCCCTGCTGCGTGCAAAGTGAAATATGCCGCATGCACCTTTGAGGGTAAAGCCCTAACGTGGTGGAACGGCCACGTCAAAGCCCTAACTCTCGTCGTAGCCAACGACATGGGCTGGGAAACAATGAAAGACCTCATGACTGAGGAATACTGCCCGAGGGGCGAGATCCAGAAACTGGAGCAGGAACTCTGGAACCTGTCAATGAAGGGCACCAATGTGGTCGCTTATACTGCCCGCTTCAGCGAGCTGGTGGCCCTCTGCCCCAATATGGTTCCCACCGAGGGGAAGAAGATCGAGAGGTACATTTGGGGACTAGTGCCTCCGTATCAGGGGAATGTGCTAGCGTCAAACCCCGCTACCTTCGACAGTGCCAAACGATTGGCACAACGACTCATTGACCATGGAGTCAAAACCCCTGCAACCACAACCACCCTAGCCATCCCGGAACCCTCCAAACCCGCCGACACTAAGCGGAAATTCTGGGATGAAAGGAAGAAGCAGCAGGCTGCCAAAAAGCAGCAATTGGTGGCAATTCATGCCGCAGTAACCCCTACTGCTACTACTACTGCTCCGGTGAGTCGGTATGCTGGAAGTTCGCCCAAGTGCAACAAATGCAGCTACCACCACAACGGCCCCTGCCGTGAATTGCAGTGCTCTAACTGCAACAGGAAAGGACATACCGTCCGATTCTGTAAGTTCCCGGCACAACCTATCAACCAAGTCCATGGCTCTGGCGCGAGCCCAACCTGCTATGGATGTGGTGAAACAGGCCACTTTAAGAGGGACTGCCCCAAAGCGAGGAATGCGGGAGGAGCAGGGAGGGTACTAGCTATTGGCCACGGGGAAGCAGTTGCTGACCCGACAGTGGTGACCGGTACGTTCCTCCTCGATAACTCCTATGCATGCATTCTGTTCGATAGTGGAGCGGAGCGAAGCTTCGTAAACCATAAATTTGCTCGCATGCTTAATCAACCACCGCACGCACTCAAAGAACTATTCACAGTAGAAATGGCTAATGGAAAAACTGAAAATACGAGTAGCATATACTTAGGTTGTACCCTAACTCTAGATAACCATTCATTTCCAATCGACCTCATGCCAGTCTCAATAAAAAGTTTCGACGTCATCATTGGCATGGACTGGTTAAGCCTTCATCGTGCCGACATCATGTGCTTTGAGAAAGCAGTCCGTCTAAACCTTCCGTCTAACGAAACTCTTATAGTCTATGACGACAAACCAGGTGCAAGTCTTCGCATCATATCAAGTATTCAAGCACATAAATATCTGAGTAAGGAATACCACGCATTCCTTGCTCACGTCGTCGACACGAACCTAGAAACGAAAGAACTAAAGAACCTCCCAATAGTGAGCGACTTCCCCGACATTTTCCCAGAAGAACTACCCGGGTTGCCTCCGCAGCGACAAGTCGAGTTCAGAATCGACTTAGTCCCAGGAGCTACCCCAGTAGCCAAGTCGCCCTACCGTTTAGCACCAGCTGAGATGCAGGAACTCTCTGGTCAACTTAACGAACTGCTCAGCAAGGGCTTTATAAGACCGAGTTTCTCACCTTGGGGAGCACCGGTCTTGTTCGTTAAGAAGAAGGACGGATCCTTCCGTATGTGTATTGACTACAGAGAACTCAACAAACTGACGGTCAAGAATCGTTATCCTCTACCACGCATAGATGATCTATTCGACCAACTGCAAGGGGCGAGCTATTTTTCTAAGATTGATCTGAGATCCGGATATCACCAGTTACGAGTGCTAGAGGAGGATGTGCCGAAGACCGCCTTCCGAACTCGTTACGGACATTACGAGTTCGTGGTGATGCCATTCGGATTGACCAATGCGCCCGCAGTCTTCATGGATCTGATGAATAGAGTATGCCGACCCTACTTGGATCAGTTCGTCATCGTTTTCATTGACGACATCCTAATCTACTCCCGAAGTAAGAAAGAACATGGCGATCACCTACGACAAGTTCTAGGGACATTACGAAAAGAGAAACTTTATGCGAAGTTCTCGAAATGTGAATTTTGGATCCGAAGAGTCGAATTCTTAGGACACGTGGTAAGCGAAGAGGGAATCCACGTGGACCCATCCAAAATTAAGGCCATTGAGAACTGGTCAGCACCGAAGACGCCTACAGAAATTCGTCAATTTCTAGGTCTCGCTGGCTACTACCGCAGGTTCATTCAGAACTTCTCATGAATAGCGAAGCCTCTTACAACCCTAACCCAGAAAGGCGTGGCCTTTGACTGGGAAGAGAAACAAGAAAGAGCGTTCCAAACGCTCAAACGAGCCTTGTGCATCGCACCAATACTATCCCTTCCAGAAGGAATAGAAGACTTCATAGTTTGTTGCGATGCATCGAATCAAGGGCTCGGATGTGTTCTGATGCAGCGAGGTAAGGTCATCGCCTACGCCTCGAGACAATTGAAGACACACGAGGTTAACTACACGACCCACGATCTTGAACTAGGAGCAGTAGTGTTTGCTCTGAAGATCTGGAGACATTACTTGTATGGAACGAAGAGCACTATCTTTACCGATCACAAGAGTTTACAACACATTTTCGATCAGAAGGAGCTCAACATGAGACAACGACGGTGGGTCGAACTACTCAGTGATTACGAATGCGATATTCGTTATCATCCGGGTAAAGCCAACGTAGTAGCAGACGCCCTAAGTCGGAAGGAATATTCTGGTCGCAATGTCAAGTCATTATCGATAACCATCCATTCACACTTGACTAAGCAAATTCAGGCGGCTCAACTTGAGGCCATGAAACCTGAAAATGTGTTAAGTGAATCCCTTAGAGGAATGGACAAGAATTTAGAAGCCAAGGGTGACGGAGCTTTATATTTCATGAACTGGATCTGGACACCGAAACATGGTGGTTTCCGAGACTTGGTCATGACCGAGGCGCACAACACTCGGTATTCCGTCCACCCAGGTTCAGATAAGATGTATCTGGATCTTAAGAAGCTATACTGGTGGCCTAATATGAAAGCAGAGATTGCTACCTTCGTAAGTAAATGCCTTACTTGCGCAAAGGTTAAGGTCGAGTACCAGAAGCCCTCTGGTTTATTGCAACAACCAGAGATCCCGGAATGGAAGTGGGAGCGGATCACTATGGATTTCATAACCAAGTTGCCCAAGACAACGGGTGGGCTTGACACCATATGGGTCATCGTTGATAGATTGACCAAGTCTGCACACTTCCTGCCTATCAAAGAAACCGACAAGATGGAGAAACTTACGAGAACATACATTAGGGAAATCGTACGGCTACATGGTGTACCTATGTCCATTATCTCCGATAGAGATAGTAGGTTCACCTCAAGATTTTGGCAATCACTACAACATTCCCTAGGAACAAGGCTGGACATGAGCACAGCCTACCATCCTCAGACCGACGGACAGAGTGAGAGGACCATCCAAACTCTAGAAGATATGTTGCGAGCCAGCGTGATTGACTTTGGGAAGGCATGGGATACTCATTTACCCCTTGTCGAGTTTTCCTATAATAACAGTTATCACACGAGCATCAAGGCTGCTCCATTTGAAGCTCTCTACGGCCGTAAGTGCAGATCCCCTCTGTGCTGGGCTGAGGTGGGTGATACCCAATTAGCCAGGGGGCAAACTTCCGACAGTACTCTCACCGGTCCGGAGATCATTTGGGAAACAACAGAGAAAATCGTTCAGATCCGTGAACGATTGAAAGCCTCTAGAGACCGACAGAAGAGCTACGCTGATAAACGAAGGAAACCTTTGGAATTTCAGGTGGGAGACCGAGTTCTCCTCAAAGTCTCACCCTGGAAGGGCTTGATACGCTTCGGCAAGCGTGGAAAGCTTAATCCGAGGTACATAGGGCCTTTCGAGATTCTTGCAAGAGTCGGCCCCGTAGCTTACAAACTCGAACTACCAGACGCACTTCGTAACGTACATTCTACATTCCACGTATCTAACTTGAAAAAGTGTCTATCCAACGAGACTCTTGTAATCCCACTCGACGAGATCGAAATCAACGAGAGCCTCAACTTCGTGGAAGAACCTATAGAGATCATGGACCGTGAGGTCAAGCAGACAAAGCAAAGCCGTATCCCTATCGTGAAGGTTTGCTGGAATGCCAAGCGAGGACCGGAATTCACTTGGGAACGTGAGGATCAGATGAAACTGAAATACCCTCACCTTTTTGCTTAGTTATTTGTAATTTCTAACTTGCTTAAAATTTAATTTCGGGACGAAATTCCTTCTAACGGGGGGATGATGTGACAACCCGATATTTCGAGTCAATGTAATGTAAAACCGATCAAATTTAGGTCAAAATGTAACCTTCCTAAAATCTTGTTCGGATTAAATAAAGTAGTAGGAATCATATCAAGGTTTGCGTACATAAAAAGAACGTCCAAATCTGACTTCGGATGAGGAAGTTATGAAATTTTGAAGAAAAACCTTAATCACGTCATTTTAATAAATAAATAATAAAAATAATTTCGGAATTTGCCAACGGAATCTAAACGAAAGTCGTAGATCATGGTCTCACCTTCGCGTGGATATAAAGAACGTCAAAAACGGAGTTCGTATGAGGGAGATATGAATTTTTGAAGTTTATTTATAATAAATTTGAATTTAATTATAAATTCCCGGTAATATCCGAAGGGGAGTCATCGGATTGGCCCGAAGTACGCCCTGCGTACCTTCGTACGCCCCGCGTACTGAGATCGAGGGTCTCGGATGGTCCACATCGCACTATCCGAAGAAATCTAACCCGTCCGACCCGTCCGAAGCTCCGACCCGTCCGACCCGCTGTCCCGTCCGACCCGCCGTCCCATCCGACCCGCGTACCCAACAACCCGTCCCATCCGAACCGAGGCAGTCGAGGCTTCGGTCATGCGTGACGTACGCGTACGCACTGCGTACGATCGTACGCCCCGCGTTCGGAGGCGGTTCAGCCTTCCTATAAATAGGATGCGAGGCTTTCCAAAAATGTTGCTCATTTCTCTCCTCTCTCTCACAACCTTGTCTCGTTTTCCGTGCCCGTTATAACCCGAAGCTCTGGTCTTTTTGCTCAAGTCCCGAGGGTCGATTTTTACTCCCGAGATTCCCGAGAATCCCGAGAAAAATCCGTTTTCCGAGAGAAAACTCTGCCCGGTTTTCCATCTCGCTTTCTTCAATCAATCAAGTGAGTTTCATACCCCTTAATCAACCTTTTTAAATATCCTAAATGCTTTTATATGCTTTCAAGGGGGGGATACAAGTTAAATACTTATAGTTATCGTTTCAATCACATGTGATTGCATTAATCACATGTGATTAATAACTAGGGAAACCGGTGATTTTATCACTATTCAAACTATCTATCAAACTGTTTTACTTCTAAATGTTTTCCAAACCCATTTACTTTTCGAATTTACACTGCAACTGTGATTTAAACAAATGTTCCTTATACTTAAACTGTTTTAATCAAATCTACGCCTTCAAATTGTTTTATAGATTGACATCAAGTCAATCTTTCTTTAAAAATAATACTTATGTTTCAAATGCCTTATAAATACTTATTTATGCTTTTATATTATAAATTGCATGCCCGTATATGTGTAGTTATATAAGTAATGTTTAAAAGACATAGGAAGGCTACCCACCTTGTTTCCTTTTCCTCGATTTGGATGTGGTCTGATAGGATTTTGAGTGACCATCCGAAGGTCGTTTCCATATTAATTATATATCAAATATACATATATAGACATAAAAGTACTTCCATAATCATACGTACTAAACGCACTGTTAACAAGTTACCATCGGGGTAACACAAAATCATACTATTACAACTGCTAGATCAATGAGTCAGTTCATTCATGAGTCTATACTAGGAAGAGAATATATACAACTATACTACGAGAACATATACAACTATACTAGAACAAGAAACATTTCATCAAATATGCAAGAATACGATAACAAATGTGATCCACTGTATCGGAACATGCCTTAAATGTCATGGCCCGAGTTGTAGCCAGAATTCTCTTGGAGGGAGAGCGTTGAGTTTGCGTATAGATCTATACTGGATTGACTATCCTACACCTTGCTGCTAGCTACAGCCGGACCTGCAGGTCTGCGGGTGCCAAACGTCATTCCGTTATTACGACCGTTCTTTATGTCGTTGTTATCAGTCGATAGTATGGTGCAATTATCACATTATACCTTAATATAAATCCGGTTTAAGGTAGTAGTAATTAGTACAACAGTAGTTCTTATTATACAAAGCTACAGTACTACAATGATTTACCCATTACATATTTTGGTGATAATCTCACTTAAGCATTAATGTACAAATTATATTTATACTTGGGTAATTACACACTTTTACAACAGACGAGTTTACAAAACAGTTTAGCCTTGGTAGAAGCTTACTTTTATAGAAAATATAGGATTTTCTGAGAGATTCAAACTTTTACAAACTTATACATTGAGACAGGTTCAAACGTTTTTGACAACAAACATTGACACTAAAATGCTTATGAACTCACCAGCTTAATGCTGATAAACTCTTTCAAAATAACTTGTATTCTCAGGTCATCAGTAGACAGGTACCGATGCCAGCTTTTGAGATGATGGAGCGTACTCAAGACTCATCATTTTATTATTTTGATTTATGTTATATTTTTGGTGTCTAAAACTATACAGAACACGCATGTATTAAAATTTTATATTTAATGCAATGGAGGATGTTGTTTGCCTATTTACATTTACTGTGTTATGATTACCTTACATGACGTCCTCCGCCCCAGAACGTTTCCGCCGTTCTTGGTTTTGGGGTGTGACATTACTTGTGCCAAGGTTAAGGTCGAATACCAGAAACCCTCTGGTTTAATTCAACAACCAGAGATACCTGAGTGGAAGTGGGAGCAGATTACGATGAACTTCATAACCAAGTTGCCCAAGACAAAGGGTGGTCTCGATATCATATAGGTGATTGTAGACAGGTTAACCAAGTCCGCACACTTCCTTCCTATCAAAGAAACTAACAAGATGGAAAAGCTAACAAGAACTTACATTAGGGAGATTATACGACAACAAGGTGTTCCCATATCTATTATCTTTGATAGAGACAGTAGATTCACTTCAAGATTCTGGCAGTCGCTTCAAAGTTCCCTCGAAACTAGGATGGACATGAGCACCGCCCACCATCTGCAAATCGACGGACAAAGTGAGAGGACTATTCAAACCTTAGAAGATATGTTGTGAGCCTTTGTGGTTGACTTTGGGAAGGAATGGGATACTCATTTACCCCTTGTCGAGTTTTCCTACAATAACAATTATCACATCATCATCAAGGCTGCTCCATTTGAAGCTCTATATGCCCGTTAGTGTAGATCCCCTCCGTGCTGGGCTGAAGTGGGTGACACACAGTTAGCTAAAGGACGCATTCGTAACAGCGCTCTCATAGGTCCGAAAATCATTCGAGAAACGATATAGAAAATTGTTCAGATTCATAGACGATTGAAAGCCTCTAGAGACCGACAGAAAAGTTACGCCGACAAGAGAAGGCAACCGTTGGAATTCCAAGTTGGTGACCGTGTTCTATTCAAGGTCTCACCCTAGAAGGGCATAATACGCTTCGGAAAGCGTGGAAAGCTAAATCCAAGATACACAGGGCCTTTCGAGATTCTCGCTAGAATCGGTCGTATAGCTTACAAACTCAAACTAACCCAAGAACTTAGTAACATACATCCTACCTTCCACATTTCAAACTTGAAAAAGTGTCTTTCTAATGAGACTCTTGTAATCCTCCTCGATGAAATCAAGATCAATGAGAGCCTCAACCTCGTAGAAGAACCAATAGAAATCATGGATCATGAAGTCAAGAAAACGAAGCAGAGCCGTATCCCAATAGTGAAGGTTCGCTGGAATGCCAAGCGGGGACCTGAATTCACTTGGGAGCGGGAGGATCAAATGAAACTAAAATATGCTCATCTATTCCTCTGATTGTCTATATATGCTTAAACTCTAATTTCGGGACGAAATTCCCTTTAACAGGGGGATGATGTGACAATCTAAAATTTCTATCTTGTAGTGTCAACCAATTCAATCAAAAGTCAGACTCGTTTCTGCTATCTTTTAGAATTGATAAGGGTCTGTTCGAGTGTTCTAAGCCTAGTGCATTCAAGGTGTGTGTTTAGGGATGTGTTGACTTAAGTTTGTCGAGTTGAAATCGTGCTGGAAACTCCATTAAAAGGAGTTCACGGTCGCAAACTCGGGCTTACGGCCGTAAACTCCAAGCTGGCCGTGAACCCCTTCCCTTAAATATCAAATTCCTTCATTTTTCCTCATTCCTCACATCTTCAAAGATGGAAATCGAATTCTCTTTCAACTATCATCAAGAACACTTCCATTGTTCTTCAAAGTGGTAAGTATTTCCTTCATTTTGAGTTAATATCTTTCACATTCAAGTTAAATGTAACACCCAAAAATTCAAGCCAATTTAAAACTTTTTAAACAACCCAAAAACCATTAGTTATTACAAACTTGTTTTCTATATGTAGAATATCAGAGTATCCCAGAAACATAGTCATAAAAAGTGAGGAGCTGTACTATCACGCCTTTGCCCTGCCACGATCCTCTGATGCACCTAAAACAATAAACTGAAACTGTAAGCCCGAAAGCTTAGTGAGTTACCCCCAAAATACCGATACACATACAGTCCACATAGCAATGTCAACTTTAACATATCATATCAATCAAAACAAAACAAGATGCACTGGGTTCATAGCTTTACAAGCTGGACTACCCCTGGGCCCTCAGTACGAGTCTGGAATGCCTACCGGACCCTCAGCTCGTATCTGGAATGCCATCGAGCCCTCAGTACGAGTCTGGAATGCCTACCGGGCCCTCAGCTCATATCTGGAATACTCTCGAGTCCTTAGTATGAGTCTGGAATGCCTATCGAGCCCTCAGCTCATATCTGGAATACTCTATGGTTTGTTGGCTACCGCACGGAGCAGTACAACCTCAACCCATCCAACATAACATGTCGACATGTAACAGATAAATGCACATACAAGTAATCAATCAGTATCACAGGCAGTCCTACAGACCTACCCGACTAGCATATCAACATGCATACATTACTAACTCAACTCAACATATCAATAACTACTAGGATATCAAATCCAATGGGCCGGCCTTGGTGCCTTAGACACCTTAGTATAGTGAGGATAACTCACCTGCAGTTTCCAACTGAAAAGATAATACCAAGCTGCTCCTACCACCGACACGATCTTCACCGCAAACACTACCAAAGAACCAATTTCATAAATACCAATATTACCAAAGTACCCTTGGAAGTCAAACTGGTCAACTCTTGGTCAAAGTCAAAGTCAAAGTTAAAGTCATAGTCAACCTTCCTGGTTGACTCTACTGGTCGAGTCACCCCGTCGACTCGCCGAGTTCCCTTATCCAGAAAACTCTCATAATACACTTAACTCGCCGAGTCGCCCCAAGACTCGCCGAGTCCAACGATCTCTGAGTTCCATCCTGACCAACTCACTGAGTCCCCAACCGAATCACTAATCCAAGGCTTTAACTGACAGGGATTGGGGTTCTGCGACCTAACTCGCTGAGTCCAAGAACAGACTCGCCGAGTTGTTCTTCTAACTCGTCGAGTGCATGCACAAGTTCATACAACTCATCGAGTACACCCATGTGACTCGCCGAGTCCTTTCAGTTCTTAATCCATTCAGAGGCTTTTCGAGCCATGAAGGGACTCCAATCCATAGATCCACCCTTCTACAATCTAACCCTCACATAAAGTTGCAAACTTTACGTGAAACCAAGGAGATATAAGCCCAAAACACACTAGGGCTTGGGTTTTAGACAATGGGGCTTCACCAACAACTCAAAGACTGAAACTTTATGACATTATAGACCATCACAAGCCTAGATTTGAAGTAGCAACCTCAGATCTAAGCCTCTAACTCGAAATAGCTCATAATCATACCAAAAATGCCCCAAATCTCACATGATAATAGATCTAGATGCAAAAGAGCCCAAGCAACAAATTATTACCTCCAATATAAGCTCCAACTAAAGTAGATCCCGGATCTATACCCCTCATTTTCAGCAAACCTCTTGATCTTCAAGCCCCTTCTTACCAAAATCACTTATCAAGGCTCTAATATCCTCAACAAAGAAGTTTCACACGAAGATTAGGGTTTCTGGAACTCTCAGGGAGATTAGGAGGCTGGGAGAAGGACATAAAGTCCTTTAAATAGGGTGCAACCCTTAGAATTAGGGTTTTCTCTCTTCAACACCAACTCATCGAGTCCAAGAGGCTGACTAGCCGAGTTGGCCATTTAAACCCGCAATCAATGTTGCTCCAACTCGATGAGTAGCATACCTACTCGTTGAGTAGCTTCCTTAATTTTACACTTGGCACCCTCCAACTTCTCGCTTCCGGACTTGGGGTGTTACATTAAACCCTTTAATCATCCATAAATCCAACTCTTTTGGCTAGATCTTCAAATCTTCATCCATTTCACCAAGAACACCAAGAACACACACTTGTTCTTGGTGGCCGTAAACCCCCAGAAACCTTCAAATCGTATGTTTTCCTCTAATGATCTTGTTATCTATTAAAATCACTAGATTTACAACATAGAAACAACCATATTGTGCATAGCCTTCAAGAGTTTACGGCCGTAAACCCTTCAAAAGTTCAAATTTTGGCCGAAAACCCTTCTTGGGTTACCAGATGAGACCATGAACACTTCTTAGATGCAAGTTAGGACCGAAAACCCTCATAAGATCAAGCATTTGCGGCCGTAAACAAACCCGGGGCCGTAAACACTCTTATGTGTGACCGTAAACCCTCTCCCATCAATCATATGTGATTGATACACTCCATTGTGAGTGATTTCTAGTTCCTAAGGGGTGTTTTCCATACATGATTAGTTATATTATACACTAATAGTACATATATATATATATATATATATATATATATATATATATATATATGGGTGTGTGTGTGTGTGTGTTATTATATGTTTATTAGGACCTGTTTGTGCTCGGGATTCTACTTGGCATACCTTACATCCTAAAACAATCTCTCAATCGAACCACTCACTTCAGGTGAATTCATACCCCTATAATCAACCTTTTACTTGCTTTTAAAATGCTTTTAGGGGGGAGGGGGGACACAAGTTGAAACACAATTGAATTGTGTTCAGTCATACATTGAATTCTTGTAAACATGAGAACTTTACTGATTTCAAACACTATTAAACTTCATTTCAAAACCATTTTAAAATTTCTTATAAAACTCTTTACTTCCAAAATCATATTTATATAGATATTTAAGTATAAATATGCTCTAACTGACTTAGGACTATTTTTAATAAACTTGACTCATGTTCCTTGTTTGGTTGTGGGCTTAGGGTAGGATACACTAGTCCAACTGTCGATTAACTCATAATTATACATGCTAAATACCTATAGGAATATTAAATATTGCCTTTAAAGTTATAATTAACTCAATTTTACAAGTTGAGTAATTGATTCTTTTCCTCAAGTCAGTTACAAAACAACAATACTAGTAAACTATAATAGGTATAGTTTAGAGGAACACATACATATACAAGTACAAGAAGAATACTATACATATACAATTACAAGAACAGAAAGGAACATATACATCTACAAAAAGCAACATATACATTTACAAAAGGAACCTATACATTTACAAAAGGAACATATACATTTACAAAAGGAACATATACAAATACAGAAGGGACATACACATTTATAAAAGTAACATATGTGTCACAATTAGATGAAGATAACAATAATGTGAGATACTACTTCATACGCAACAATATACTTGCTGTGTCACATTTTGTAACCAGTGTCTCCTGGAGGGAGAGAGGGCATTGTGTGTATAGATCTATATGGGACTGACAATCCCACACCTCGCTGCTAGCTACAGTGGGACCTATCAGTCTATGGGTGACAAATGTCACATATTCAGTTCGGCGCCAGAAGGTCTTCGTGTTTTACAGCAATCAATCAGTATGGTTACAACCTTATCACATCTTACCTTAATTTAACTAATTGGTTATTTAGGTAGTTAGTGCGTTAATAGTTATTTTATACAATATTACTGCACACTTTCATTTTCGCATTACATTAATTTAGTGATATTCTCACATAAAAGGAAATGCAAACTATTTTTTCTAGTAAAAGATAGTCATAAACTTGGGAAACATACATTTTTACGAATGAGCAAACACACAAAACAATCGGGTCTTCGTAGAAGACTACTTTCCATTTTAGTAGAAAATGTAGGATTTTCTAGGAGTTATACAAACAATTTTCATTCAAACACTTACAAACATTTTCATCAAGCTAATACAAACATTTGACACTAAATTCTTATGAACTCACCAGCTTAAATGCTGATCAACTCTTTCAAAATAACTTGTATCCTTAGGTCACCAGTAGACAAGTATAGATGGCCAGGTTTTGCGAAGATGGAGCTTATTCAAGACTCGTCTTATTATTTTATTATCCATTGATTTTTGGTGTCATTTAAAGTTTACAAGAGCACATGTATTAATTATTACTGTTAATGCAATGGATGTTGTTGCTTGATTTGCTATAGTTCATTATTATGATACTATGCATGACGTCCTCCGCCCCAGAACGTTTCTGCCATTCTAGTTTTGGGGTGTGACATTTTAGCTACATAAAACTATGGTGTACATGTTTGACTACATATTTGCTACACAAGATTTCAAGGTTATTATATGTATTTTGGTAAAAATCGTGACTTGCTAGAGTCACAACAAAAGTAAAATGTTTGTGTTACAAAACTTGATTATTTTACTAAAAATAATTTTTACTAGTAAATTAGTTGTTATATGTTGTCACCATTTGAACGGTTTAAAACTTTGAGGACTATGCTATTTTCACAACATATATTACAATTAGACAAGTCCATTAGTGATTATTTATAAAAAGTGTTATAAATAACTTAACCAAAATGGTATACAAAACAGAACTTTGCGACATAAAAATTTGCGTATCATAATCTGTCCATCCTAAAGCTTTTAAAAGTAAAAGTAATAAGCCGTATGTCATAAAGCTATAAAATGTGTGCCATAAAACTTCAGTCATAAATTTAGACTTGTAATGTCATTCACACCATTCAATAAAGGGGAGTCAAAGTTCGCGTAAATCTGTTAAGGCTCTTGTGAGACTTTCCTTCACCGTACTTACCTAGCGTACATCGTCAGTCCTACGTTATAACCAAAGTCTCCTGGAGGGAGAGGGGGACCGTTGTGTATAGATCTATACGGGATTGACAACCCCACACCTCAGCTGTTTGCTACAGTTAGACCGGCGTGTCTAGGGTGACAAAGCCCCCCCCCCCCCCCCCCCCCCCCCCCCCGGCTCCGAAGATTGAAAAACGTCATGTTCAAGCATATCAGTCATATTAGCATGGTTATGAGGACTTACATAGGGATTAACAAAATATCACGGTTTATGGAGAGCTTACACTGCACTAGATTTATTAAAGTATAAAACTACACGACACTTTTCAGTATACAATCACTTGCACTTCTGGTCTTAGGGTTTAAGACTACAGTTTTTCATGCATCAGAAAATATGAGATTTTTTGGGAACACACTCCTTAGAATTGCAAACAAAAGAAAAACAAAGGTTTTCTAAAACTATAAACTATTTTTTGTATGATATTGACTTCCATCGTGGTCTTATGGTTTAAAACCACAGTTCACCTTTAAGAAAATACTGGTTATACATTATTACTTACAAGGAAAAGATACAATGGAACCTTCGATTTCAGTTCATACTAATGAAAATATTGGATTTTCTAGGAACACAATCTTTATAAATATAATTAAAAGAAAACAAAGGACGTGCATGCATATATTCACGGTTTTAGAACGAGACTTACAAGCTATTTACATAATAAAATATCGGATTTTCTGAAAGTACTACGAGAACTATTCTAAACAATTGCAAAACCATTTTATACAAAAATGCTTATGAACTCACCAACTTTTTAGTTGATTCTTTTCAAAACGACTTGTATTCTTAGGGATCAAGTAACAGGTAATCAGCTCTGCTTTGAGATCAAGTGGTGCGACCTTATAAAATTTTACTTTGTGTCACTTTTGTGTAACTAACGAACAAGTACAATATGTAAACTATGTAAGTGTGTATTTTCAATTCATGTAACTTGTAATTCTATGTTTCATTCATATTCAATTGTTATGGTACTATACAATGACATCATCCACCCTCAGACATTTCCGCCGTCTTGGTTCAGGGGTGTGACAGTCCAGTGTGCACCGAAGTTATCGAGCTCCTCGCCGAGCCCATACCGTCCGGCCATAGGCTCTTTCTTGGTGGACCTCACATGATGTAGGTGTTCTCTTTTAGTATTGTTATCTTAGGCCTCTTGTTTGATTCTATTTGTGGGACCTGACATCTTAGGTCAATAAAGCTGCCAATCCATTTTGTTCTTCGGTTTATACGCCACTAGGCTTTATGTCATTTATATTTTTCTTGTTTTGTAGATTTTACAATTATAATAAAATATAATATGAAAACAAAATAACACTTATCTAATACAATAAATTTAAACCGGCCATAGTAGTTGAGGTCTGTGATTTGATTATAACATAATAAAAAAATTACAAATAACCAGGGGGGTTAAGCCACCTTAAATGTTGGTATTCTTTGGTGTTGGAGAATAGTTTCCAAGACAATGTTACCTCTATAGATATCCGCATAAACAATTGTTATTCCTACTGATCAAGTTGATCTTTTTTTATTCTTGCTTTAGTTCGACAAACATAAAGGAGAGAGAAAGAGGTGGTGTGCCTATAACAAGGAATATTGAGGGAGATATTATAGAATCTAATATCTTCTTGTGTTCATTCTGGGATTTAGGATATAAATTAGGATCTCCTATTCTAGGGTATTTATTTAGTTTCCTTATATTGTTTTTTTTCTCCTGTATATATTTTGTGTAATACTATTGTAAGAATATGAAGCAAATTCCCAAAATACTCTGTGTCTACATGGTATCAGAGCAGGTCGGCTTCACACCACAACCCTAAATCGTATTCTGAATCATACACCCTTTTATCCCTTGAAACTCAAACTTGAAATCTCCAATGGCTGGACCTACAATTGATGAAAATCAATCTGATGTACCACCAGTAACCCAGTTATCCTCACAGATTATTCACCACCACTACACCCAACCTGATAATTCTGTTTTTCCAAAAACCCTTTCGTTGGATGAATCAAATTACACAATTTGGGCACCTCTCATGCGAATGCGTATTGGAGCAAGGGTAAAGATCGGATACTTGACCGGTGCAAAAGTTGAACCCCCGATAAACTCTCCAGAATATGAAAACTAGGCCACAGAAAATGAAAAGGTAAAAAGTTGGTTAATTGATTCCATGGAGACCTCTCTCCTGAATAGGTACATTCATCTCTCAACTGCTAAAGACATTTGGGATGCGGTGGAGAAAACATTCTATGATGACTCAGATGAAACTCGAATATTTGAACTAAATAAGAAGTGTTTTGAAGCGAAACAAAATGTCCGACCCATTCCTACTTACTACAACGAGTTGGTGGCCATGTTCCAAGAGATCGATCAAAGAGTTACGTCTCAAAACAAGGATGTTGCAACTATAATGCTTGAGACATCAATGATGTCTCGGTTGCGGGTACATATGTTCCTCAGTGGACTAGATCCTGAATATGAATAGGTACGGGGAGAAATCCTACGAAAAGAACCTAAGTTCTCCTTGGAACAAAGTTATGCATATATTCGAAAAGTTCAATCTGAAAAACAGGCCATGGGTCGTTCATTCCCTACTGAACCATCTGTTCTTGATGTTCAACGCAGAGCTGCTGCCCCCAACTTCGATGGTACTCCCACTCGCCGTCCTACAGGTAAATCAAATCCTTATGCAAATAAAAAATGTAATGCTTGCGGAGAACTTGGTCACAGCAAGGAGAGATGTTATGAAGTGATCGGGTACCCGGATTGGTGGGACTTCACTAAGAAACCTCGGAAGAATGTCAGCAAAGCTGCTGTAGCTAATGCTGAAAGTGAACAACCTTATGCAACTACTGCTAATGTTGCACACTCAGGTATTAATCATGATGTTATTTCAAATAGTACATGGATAATTGATTCAGGCGCATCTGACCATATGAAAAATGACCCCAAACTCGTGAAAAATCTTAGAACTTCTCCCCAAAATGTTTTCTCTACAGTCGATGGTTCAAGGTCTCAAGTTAAAGGAGAAGGCTCGATTGCTTTATCTGATTCCTTGACGCTTGACTCTGTCCTTGTGGTTCCATCCCTCTCGTATAACCTATTGTTTGTTAGTCAAATCATACTTGAACTCGCATGTACTGTGACATTTTATCCGTCTTTCTGCCTCTTCCAGGACATTCTAACTCGACAGACTCTTGGTTATGGTGTTAGAAAGGGAAAGATGTACTACTTGGACCTAACGGAGACCGGAGAAAAATGCAAGTGTTTAGGGCATGCTAATCAGATCAAAGGAGTGAAAAATGCAAGAGAAATTGTATGGTTATGGCATCGCTGATTAGGACATCTATCTTTTAGTTACCTGAAGAAATTACAACCTCATTTGTTTACAACTATAAGTGATTCTGAATTTCAATGTAATATTTGTGAACTTGCTAAAAGTCATCGTAGTTCATATTTGCCAAGTAATAATAGATGTCTTATTCCATTTATGAAAATTCATTTTGATGTTTGGGGCCCTGCAAAAATTCCCTCGTTTTCTGGAGCCCGATACTATGTAACATTTATCGATGATTGTACTCGCATGATGTGGGTATCATTATTGAAAAGTAAGAGCGAGGTTTTTGAAAAGTTTGTTGATTTTTACAAAATGGTGGAGACTCAATACCAACAACCAATAAGAGTTTTTCAATCTGACAATGGTGGAGAATATGTGAATAGTTGTATGTCTGAGTTTTGTCGGGTGAATGGAATTCACCATCAGACCTCAAATTCTGTCGCACCCCAACAAAATGGTCTCGCGGAACGAAAAAATAGACAACTGTTAGAAATTGTTCGTGCTTCTTTATTTGGAATGAATGTTCCTAAATCCTTCTGGGGTGAAGCAGTTAAATCAGCAACATATGTTCTTAACCGAACTCCCTCACGGGTAATCGAGTTCCAGAATCCTTACCAGAAGCTTCATAAATTGTTGGTTGTTCCTTCTATGCCTAACCTGGAGCCGCGAGTGTTCGGATGTGTAGCCTATGTTCACATCCCAAAACCACAACGTGGAAAACTTGATCCGCGTGCGAAGAAATGTATTTTTGTTGGTTATTCAGAGTTCCAAAAAGGGTATAGATGTTATGATCCTCTCACCAACCAGATGCATGTATCCCTTGACGTCTCTTTTTGTGAATCTGAACCTTACTACACAGGAGGAGTCTCTAAGTCTTCCCTCCAGGGGGAGAGTGATAGTGAAGGGAATTCTAATCATACATTTTTGGATGTATTTGTGGAATTAGAAGGTTTAGAAGAACACTTGCATGTGCCA
Source organism: Lactuca serriola (assembly GCF_051521515.1). Classification (NCBI taxonomy): domain Eukaryota; kingdom Viridiplantae; phylum Streptophyta; class Magnoliopsida; order Asterales; family Asteraceae; genus Lactuca; species Lactuca serriola. Next base: position 163,843,894 of record NC_136410.1, on the reverse strand, counting down.
TTGGAATCAACAACTCAAGAAGTAAACAACCTTAGTGAACATACAAGTAACATAGTGGATCCGGGTGAACCAGTTCCTCACGAAACAGAACCCACTGATCAAGACGACTCTGAAAACCAAAACATCTCTTCATCTTCTACATTTGCACCTGAAGAAAGTGTCCAAAATGATTCTTCTCAAGCTCCGTTAAATGATAATTCTGGAACAGAACACATTGAACCACGAAGATCCCAAAGAATCACAAAGGGCGTTCCAAAAAACAATATGAACCGGACTTCAAAGCTCAAGCTAAATACCCTATAGCCAATTATATGTCCAACCATAGGATCTCTGAGTCACATGCTCTTGTCATTGATCAAGCTAATGTGCAGGATGCGTTGAAAGACCCAAACTGGAAGAAGGCAATAAATGAAGAATTAGAGGCTCTTCAAAAGAACACAACATGGGAAGTTGTAGACAAACCGGATGGAAAGAAAACAGTGGGATGTCGTTGGATATTCAACATAAAGCTCAATGCAGATGGAAATATTAACAAATACAAGGCAAGACTTGTCGTCAAAGGGTACTCACAACGTCATGGAGTAGATTACGAAGAGACGTTTGCACCGGTAGCTAAAATCAACACCATCCAAATCCTAATCTCTTTAGCAGCAAACAAAGATTGGCCTTTGCATCAACTTGACGTGAAGAACGCATTCTTGAATGGAAACTTGGAGGAAGAGGTGTACATGGATATCCCTCCTGGTGTAAAAAACAACCCAAATGAATCTGATAAGGTGTGTAAGTTGAGAAAATCGTTGTGCGGGCTGAAAAAATCTCCAAGAGCTTGGTTTGGAAGGCTCTCAACATCAATGAAATCGTTTGGGTATAAACAAAGTAATTGCGACCACACTCTGTTCATTAGGCAAAAGGATGGTAAGATTACAACTTTGATTGTATACGTTGATGACATGATTATCACCGGAGACGATCCAAAGGAAATAGATGAATTGAAAAAATATTTATCAAAAGAATTTGAAATAAAGGACCTTGGACAACTGAAGTACTTCTTGGGTATTGAAGTTGCTAGATCAAAGAAAGGAATTTTTCTGTCACAGAGGAAGTATGTTCTTGATTTACTTGCTGAATCTGGGATGTTAGATTGCAAACCAACAAGGACTCCCATTGAAATGAATCACGGTTTGGCCATTCTCCCTGATCAGGTACCTATTGACAAAGGAAGGTATCAACGTATGGTTGGAAAGTTACTCTACATATCACATACAAGGCCAGATATTGCTTATGCGGTAAGTGTTGTCCGTCAATTTATGCATTGCCCCAGCGAAGAACATATGAAGGCAGTCTATCGTATCTTAAAGTACTTGAAGATGGCTCCAGGAAAAGGACTTTTGTTTAGTAAAAATCATTCTGTTACAAAGGAACTCGAAGTTGTTGGGTATACAGATGCAAATTGGGCCGGTGACAAGACTGATAGTCGTTCTACATCAGGATACTTCACGTTCATTGGAGGGAACCTTGTAACTTGGCGTAGCAAAAAGCAAAAAGTTGTAGCAAGGTCAAGCATAGAAGCTGAATTTCGAGGTATGACACACGGAGTTTGTGAAATGTTGTGGATCCGGAATATCCTTAAGGAATTGGGTTTCAAACTTAAATGTCCAATGGACCTGTTTTGTGATAACACAGCAGCTATTCAGATTGCTCATAATCCCGTTCAACATGATCGAACCAAACATGTGGAAGTTGACCGTCACTTTATCAAAGAAAATCTTGACAATAAAGTTATTCACTTTCCTTTTGTTAGATCAGAAGAACAAATAGCAGACGTCCTCAATAAAGGAGTCTCTCAGAAACTGTTTGACATCTCAGTTGACAAGTTGGGCATGAATGACATATATGCTCCAACTTGAGGGGGAGTATAGAATCTAATATCTTCTTGTGTTCATTCTGGGATTTAGGATATCAATTAGGATCTCCTATTCTAGGGTATTTATTTAGTTTCCTTATATTGTTTCTTTTCTCCTGTATATATTTTGTGTAATACTATTGTAAGAATATGAAGCAAATTCCCAAAATACTCTGTGTCTACAGATATTAGATTTTTTTTCTAGTATTAGCTTCTTATATGACTTATAATGAATTCTCTATTAAATAATAAGTTGGTCAGATTTTAAGTCTTTTATTCCAACTATGCAATGTTAAGTTGGACAAGTCTCCACAACATTCACACCGTCTTCACTGGTATGATGGGATGTTAGCGTGTAGGGGTGTGGCTGAGGTCACATGGTGTCACACGAGAATTCTCTAGGGAAAATGACTTATAAGGGTAAGAAAGTTTCAAAAACGTTAAAAAAAGGCCATTGAAGTTTTTCCTGTTAAAAAAATACCATCTAACTAAAGTATTTGTATAAAAAACACCAATGAAAAATACCTTTTGTTTAAATCCCACGAAATGTAACCGGTTTTTGTGGGTTAATTGATGACTTGGATTAAAAATTTGTTGAGTTGGTCTAAGAGTAATGACATGGTGAAGTGTGGATGACATGGAATTTAGGCATTTAGGGCTACAAAGAAAAGAAAGGGAATGACTTATTTCTTCTTATCCTACTTGTCTTCTCTTACATCGTCTTCTTCTTGGGTCCTTTGCATATTTGCCTGGGTCGCGAGTCAATTCGATTCTCAAAGCGTTTTCAATTGTAATTCCAATTGTTCTAGTCGCTACAAATTCGATGTTCCAAATCAATTTTATTTTATACTGATCGATTATAAATTGCATATTAGTCGCCATTTTCTGCTTTGGAATGAATTTAGCGACTCTTGGTAAAAGACGATTGCGACTCCTTAATTTGTATTCGACCTCATTCAGAGAACTTCCAGTTTAACATTACAACAATTAAACACTTTGCATCATTACTTTCTATTCTCTTGTTCTTCAGTTTCTGTTAATATGTTCTTTTAGGTTTAATTTCTGAATTGGTGTTTGGAAAAAAAATCGCAACACTCCAAAAGATGATAGTGAGACCATATTAGATGGTAGATTAGACTTTAGAGCTTTGATAGTATGATGGTATAAAGGGATGCAAAAGTATAAATCTTTAGTTATATTGATCATGTAACAGTAGGGGTAAAATGGTCCATTAACTATCATCAAGCCATAATAATGGAGGGGCATGCCCGAAAATAGCTATGTATTTTTTGAATAATAACAAAATGGGCAAAATGATCCATAAACTGTCTGTGAACTGTCAACAGGGGCTTGGATATTTACTTATGTGTTAATCTTAATATGATGTAATAAAGTAATATTTTTGAAATGGAACGGGTATAAGTATTTATTTTGGAAACTTGTAGTTTGGAACCAATCTTTATGTAAAAAAGGTACGACCTTTTCCTTGGTGTGCAACTGGAATGGAATGACTGATTCCACTCACAATTAAAGTCCAAGGCACGAAACTATGAAGGGTAGAATCGTCGTGTTTATCAAGGGACAAAACTATCATTTTTGCCTTATATGAATTGTCATTTTTGTCAAGGGTATAGCAACAATGTTGGAAAAATTTAACCTTGAAAAGCATAAAACTATGATTTCATCAAAATTGCCAATACTACCAGGTTAAAAAGCACCAAGTGTAGAATTGTCAATACTATCAGATTAAAAAGCATGAAGGGTATACCGTCATTTAAGCTTTTAAAAACGTTAATCTTTCAAGTATATAGAGGGGGTATTATGGTTTGAGTGACACAGTGAAAACCTGAACTTTTGAGAATAAGCAATCTCATACCAAGGGTGAATTTGAATTTGGGGTGATGAATTTGAATTCCAGGTAGTAGTGTGATAGAATCTAAAGATCAAGCTACATTAAAATATAAATGATGAATTTAAAACATGCAACCACTTTTCTCACACCATACACATTTTTTAAATTAAAAGAACAACTTGTGTTAGCCCAACACATGGGCATTTTGGTCACAAATTACATATTGTACCATTTTATTACATTGTGGTATATTTGAGTGCAGGGGCATATTGGTCATAGGGGTATTTTAGTCACAAACTTTTAATGATAAAAAAAAACATGTGTTTTTTTACTGTTAAAATCTGTTAACTTTAACTAAAAAAAAAACTTTGCTTTCAATTTGAACATAAAAACTGCATACACTGGCCCATTTTATTCAGAAACTTAAATATGAACAAAAAAAAAATTGCATTTGGTAACTTCTTATCAATTTACATATTATAACATATTGTATATAGGGGCAATTTGGTCATAAAAAGATGTATGTATGATTAGCCTAACACAAGAGTAGATTCGTCTTTGTGCACCTTAATTGACTGTTAAACTGTTAAAATCAGTCAATTTAAATAAAAATAACTGTATACAGGGGTAAAATGGTCCTAAAGCATAACATTATAAAAATTAATGTTTATTTAATGTAGATAATGATATAGTGGTACTTATATTTCCTTCTAACATTATTAAGTAACTTGTAGTAATTAAATTTAAATTAAACATAACTCCAAAATTGAATATTTGAACACAGTTTTAATGTTTCATTTCCATTATCTTGAATCAACCATTACAGCCTTCATACAAAAATGAATGGAGCTTCTATTTTCACTTCATGTGTAGTTACAGATAAGTTGAGTTATGCTTGTGGTCAATTGTCCTACCTTCTCCAACTTCAACAACCTTACCACCTTGAGGCTTAGTTTATGCAGTGTATGGGAGTAATATACCACCTGCACTTTTCTGCTCTACAACCTTGATTTTTACCAACACTCTGTCACCCAATGGTTTCAATGAAGAGGGTGTTTGGCTTTCCTTTTAAAATAGACTTTTGGCTTTTTCCAAAAAGTCAAAAGTTTAAAAAGTTGTTTGGTAATTGGAAAAGATCTTTTAAACTAACTTTTTGAAAATAAGAAAAATGAGGCTTTTAAAAAGTCATGAATACATGACTTTTGACAACTTTTGTCTTTTTTCCTTTTTCCTCCTCAAAAGTTTTTTCTAAAAAGACTTTTTGGTGTGAAAAGCTGACCAAACACCCTCGAAGTGTACTAGCAAATTTGACTACCAGACTACATGTTGACCTGAGTGTCGAACTTATAAATAGAGAAGACTCCACAATCGATTAGGTGGTTTCTATCTCAGATCTTCAAACGAAGGAAGAAAACAAGTCAATTTCAACTAAGCAGCTTCCATTTCCTAAAGCTTGGGGAGAGATTAGGTGGTTGTTGGACTGAAAACGGAGAGGATAGAAATCGATTTCAAGAACAGAGAAGAACATAACAGTTGGCTTTAGCAAGGAATCGATTTCACAAAATGGCGAGGAAACTTGATCGATCGAACCTTACAGACGTCTTCTTCACTCCCTCCCGTCATGAAAGCCAATTTACAAAACCCTTATTCCACCTGGAGACACTTACTCCACGTTTACTTCCATGTCACATTTTTTTCCTTAAATTTTTTTTAACAGGTAAAAATGTAAGGCCTTAACTTACACCTGCCGGTTATCAATAGGGGGATAACTTACTTCGTTTCGTTGGTGTTTTTTATACAAAGGTTTTAGTGGAATGGTCTTTTTTAAACATGCAAAACTTTGATGATATTTTTTGAACGATTTTAAAACATTCTTATCCTTATAAGTTATTTTCCCAATTCTCTATTGTTTAGCGCTGTTCATGTCGTTAGGGTAGAGAACAACACCCTTACCATGCGATGGTGGAGTGAAGATAAATGCAAGGTGTTTATATCTCACAACCTTAGTAGCCAAACCCAATAATAATTCTTGTCTAGTAACCAGCCCGTTGTTAATCACTCTTTTATCCTGCGTTTAACCGGTTAATTATAAATAACTTTTATTTACATATTTATTTAAGCTGGAATAAATTTGACACTATAAATATTATTATATTTTCCTCTATAATGCTTTTTAGTATGTGAACACATATGTTCATGATCAAAATACAATTTATTCTTTATTTTTTTGCACATTATTCAACAATCATTCAGGAAATTGATCAAGGCATCCACAAACATCAAAATCCCCTTTCCAGAACCCTTAACACCTACATACAATTCCACACAGCTTCTATGTAAGAACCAAGTTGATTAGTAAGAAGAGTGTGGAGATTTAACCTCGTTGGTCAACACAAGTCAACATGTGAAAAGATGGTTAGAGCCTAGAGGGGTAGCATGGAGTACCACACGATAGTCAAAGTCACATCTAACGTTGCATGTCTCTTCGTTGGGAGGACCTCTACGTCACATTCTCTCTTAGGCTGTGGGGAGTGGTCACCACCAACCTACCGAAAAAGTGGTTTCACCTCTGCACCACGTCAGCTTCACCACCAACCCACTATACATAGTAAATGGTCACCACTCCACAATTATCTTATTTTTTTATTATTTTTTTTATGATTAGATTAAATAAAAACATAATTGAAAACATAATAAAATATTTTATAATAATTGAAACCACATTACATTAATTAAAAAAACATAGAAAATTAAACCTAAAAAAATAGAAAATTAAACCTAAATTACTAAAAACAACATAAAACACATAGAAAATGAAAACTAAATTCTAAAAAAAAATAACATAGAATCTAGTTGCGATATTTGTCGAGAAATTCTCGTTGAATTTTCAAAACGCCCTTAAATTTTTCGGGTCGAGATTCGGTTGTGGCACCGTGTTTATAATTTGAAGATCGGTGAGTGCCAATTGTCGTCAACGTTGTTCCTCTGTTGACTCAAATATTTTTTCTAGAAAATTTAAAGTTTTGTCAAATTTCTCTGTTAGTACGTCCTCGTTGGTTGATTTTCCGCTAGAAAACGCCCCTTTCTCGCTCTGGTCGACGAAGTTGGACGTCCAGTGGACCCTCCCCCTTGGTGGCGTCGAACTCATCATTGAGGTCGATGTTAACACCAATGTCCGACTTGGACGTTCTCGACCTTTTGTTGGAACCAGTGGTGGATCCTGAATGTGCCGTTTCCGGATAAATGACTCATTTTGGACTATTGCGACAAACTTCCCACGCTTTTTGGTTGACAAACGGTTTACCATTGTTGGTAAATTTGTATTGGTACAACGTGGTTGATAAAATGTTGAAATCTTTGTTGCCTCGATGCATATTTTTAAGATTATCAAATATGTCGTTAATTTTGGTGTAAGCCGCTCGAAGGTCACGCCATTTAGCATTGAATGCGTCGTATGTCTGACTCGTTTGCCTTCCTAATAACGCGTGGAAATGGTCTAAAACACAATTCCAAAAGCTTTGACCCGAATGCGCGTTGCCGAAATCCCCGAATTGTGATATGAAAATCTAAGTTTTAGCTAAAGTTTCCTTCTCCTCGGTCCATTGCGTATTTTTCTTTTTCCTTGGATCTTTTGATTTTTTTTGCCTTCTACGACTTGGTTGTGTTTCTTCAACCCGTTCGTCATTATCGTTATTGTCGAGGTTTACGGGTCGAGATTGAGATAATGGAACCTGAGATGGTTGTGAAGTTTGGGACTAAAATTACAAAGAAGATTATTGTTGAAAGGCTTGAAATTGGCGTTGAACGAATTGTGGTGGTTGTTGTTGTTGGTAGTAGTGTGAGTGTTATGAAAGATTGGTAAATAGAGGTTATTGTTGAATGAGAGATGATAACAATTGCATGTAGCCAATATTCGCTAACGGATCATTTGGAGTGTTTGGGGTGTTTGGGATGCGTGAGTATTTTGGCTTGGGTCCATAAGGAAAAAATATTTTTTTTCGTGAATATATATGTTTGTGTTGAAAATGTGTTGTGTGTTTGAAATGAAAAATAAAGTTGATATATATATAGAGAAGGTGTGGTAATTAATTATTAACTAATTAATTTTTTTTCTATAAACGGTCAGCAATGCAACGGTCAAATATGGAATAACCTATCACATCGCTCGTCCTCTCTTGTCTGCGTGAAGATGCAAAACCCAACCCACCGGAGTTGGGGGTGGTGTTCACGCGTCTTGGGGCTGACATGTGAGCCTCGACGCGTCTTCCACCTTCCCACTCCGGGTAGCCTTACATCAGACATTACATTGGGACGCCCAATATGACGTGCATATCACGTACAACTTCACACTGCGTAACTTAGAGGTTGTGATTTCTTGCAAAATGACCTTATAATGATTTGAACAACATTTCATAAAGTGTCAAAAGGTTTAGGGCATATTTATATTCCAAGAAATATCATTCTTTCCATGCACAACCATGCAACCTCTTGCGAAAGTTGTCAATTTCATATGTTTCTAAAAGACTTGTCACCTTTTTCCATTATCACATGCACAGAACGGTGATACATTTCATAATTAATAAGATATATAAAATTAAAGCAATAGACCAACACGACAAATACTTGTATATTCGGGTTTTTACTCCAACTGAACAATGTTTATTCCATATGAGGGGTACAAAATACGGTAATAGGGCATAATTTATAACCCGTTTAGTACAAAATTTAGGATCTTACATTTTCCCCAACACTTTTGGCCAAACCTGTATATCTTCTACAAGATATTGACATCACTCACAAGTCACAAGGATAGCATTAGTAAATTGATTTTGACATATTCCATTCAATGAGGCAATAAGTGACTCCACGATTAGTATTATTAACCCATTGCTATCTTCTCCTATTTCATTTTGAATAATAACCAAAGCAATTAATAACAAAGATAATGAAATATTACCAAATGTACAGCAGTTGTGGTTGAGTCACTTGACGATTACATAGACAGCATAAATAATTCCAGGGATCCACCCAAAAAAGGTTAGAAGCAAACATATCCAGAATTCCACCTGCACTTGGTATATAAATAAAAGAAACAATTGATCTCTGTCATATATGTCACTGATGCATGTGTGATGTTTGCACGAGAAACAAATAGAATAACTGGACGTGTAATCTTCAAATAATCATATATATTTTATCCCAAGTGAAGTTATGGAAGTCAAGGAACACATGCATGTATGCCTATGTCATGTGATTTTATGTATATCGTTGATCATAAGTGCAAGATATATACTCACAATCAGATCACACATTATAATAATTGATGTCGAGCTCGGAAGTTATTATAATTAGGCATGGCGTTATTATGTAAGAAGGATGATACTGGGACATACCGCGCATACGTACCTTGATGCCAAACTTGAGAATAACACCAAGAGGAGGGAATAAAATGGCTAATAGGATTTGTACAAAAGTGTGTGTCGACATCTTGGGATGCGGATATCTTTGATCAGAATGGATTCAATATATGGTGGAAATCAGGTGGTGATAGGCGGAGATAGAGAGATGAGGAGGGTGATCGGTAGGGTTGGCTGCCCTAAAAGAAAAGTAGAAAGTGGTTATTTTGTGGATATTCCAAATTTCATTTTTTAAGGAATTTAACAAATGAAGACATTAAATCAAAATTGAGTCTAATTTCTAAATAAACATTTCATAAAACTTAAAAATATCATATTATGAGTTATTTTATTATTTTTAAATATTTTTCCAATAAATGAAAATAATTTTGTCCTATGTCACTATTTTATTAACTTGGACACATATATTTTTTTATATTTTTGAATAAATGTTCTTTTCATTTGTCATTTGTGATTTTCTTATTTTTTCTTAATTAACACATCACATTTACGCCTCAGTTAATAATTGTCTTAAATGAAAATAATCATTAAATTACAATACTACAACTCATATAGTATTTTATATGTTTCATTTTAAATTCAAATTTTAAATTTTAAATTTTAAATTTCAAATCTTAATAAATTTTTCTTTAAATCTTCATATTTAGTTTTTGTTTTATCCAACTCGTATATCATACAGGTCTCATAACTAGTTTTATAACATTTTAAATTCTTATTGTTATCAGTTAATATAAATTTCATAAACTTTTTAAATATCATATTTAACCAAAAATAATATTCATATATACCTTTTATTTTTTTCATCTCCAAAATCGCATCGGACCATCTCCTTGATGCAAATTAGCCTTGATAATATCTTTCTTTTCCTTTGTTTTCTTCTTAGTCATCTGTATGTATCTGTAGACTTTCCTTCTTGTATTCTTGAATTTACTTGCAAAAAAATCGATAAGTTGCTTCTAAGAGTGTACCTTAAAATATTTAGGTGTTTTGTTTATGTTAATTAAGGAATATATTTTAATAAATGAATGTTTTTTTTGGCCACTTGTTGTACTCTCATTCAATTTGCCAAATGTCATTTTATAGTTATTTTGATTTAATATTTATTCCACATATCATTTTGTGGTTTTTCTATTTTATTAATTTCACATAATATTTGAATTCAATAATAAATACATATTAATTTCGTTAATGAATTTTTCTTTTAATTTTAAAATTACTATATTAAAGCTTCATTAATTTCATTTATTTATTTATCTAATTATTTGTTTAAATTTAGAGTAAAAAAACATTTTAATTTTTATAATTCAATATTTTCTCATTGTTCCATATCGTGTATAACTACCTTCCCACTAGTATGTAGCCTTTTCTTTCTTGTATTGACCTGACCTTGGTTATCTTCCCAAATTTATATGTTATCAAAGACTTCAACGCCATAAATTGAATTGAGGAGTTTCCTTTCTCAATTTCACAAGTCGAAATCTACACAAAAAGCTTAATTGATTTCGATCCCAGCCGCTCCAGATTTGCATCGTTTCTTCCGATAAACCTTTGTCACCCATTTTCTAATGCTTTGATTTCCAATGGTAAGTGTCATTGCTTTCTTTTTCTCTCTATTCGCCTTTTCTGAATGTTTGTTTTTCACAAGCAAAGTATCAAAGATTTCTTATTTGTTTCAAGGTGTATTGGAAAAAGGATGGCCCTTGCTGCTATTGGCATGTGTTTACTCGCCACTTCTTTATATAATTATTTTTTCAATGGTTTTGTGTTGCTTCGATTTGTTGACAGGTTCAGTTTGTTGCTTCCATTTATAGCTACGATTTGATGAAGCTTCGCCATCACAACTCACCACCACCACTATATTTGTCTTTCTTTCCTGCATGCTCTCTCTCTCTCATTCTCTCTCTCTCTCTCTCATTACTTTGATTGATGTGTGCTTCTTTGATTCCATGTTGGTTTGATGATTCATATTAACAGAAGGTTTATGGTTTACTGTAGGTTCAAAATGATGCTTTCTCTTCGCCACTAGAAATGTTGTCCCCTGAATCGATGTCTATTTCCTAAGGTACAAGCGAAATAATACCAATTTATATTAAGCAACACCGCCCTCACGACCTACCCTACTTTTTTATTCGTTCTTGAACTTCACCCTTATTTATTGAGCCTTTCATTGACAGATGTTCTCTATTTTTTCAGCTTCTTAAGTTGTCGATATCACAAGCCGCACTTTTAGGTCAAAATAAGTTGATAATGTTTGTCTGTATAACCATGATATTTGATATTTTTTAAATTAGGATTTAAAGGCTACCTTTGATGTTGATCATATATTCGTAGATTTTGGCCTACCATGTGCTCGATGATGAAATGTTTAAGAGAATTAGTTCATGATTAAACTTGATGGGTTCTATTTTTTTTGTTTTGGTTTTAGATGGTGTCTGATTCAAGAAAAAAGAAGGAAAATGGCGCTCCAGAAGTACGATTGTAAGCAAAGTTTTTATTTTATATTTTGGAGTGTATGACTGACTGGTTCTTCAAAAAAGCAGGAATTTGCATGGAATAAAGTGCTATGAAGGCATATAACAAGAATGACAACTAAGGCACTATGTATCTTTATATGATTAATTAGCCTTTACTTTCAGGTCCCGATAATACAAAATCACTGGTTTAGTTATTCACAAGACAGAAGTAAGCTAAATGGATGGGTATCAAATTTTGGGTATTGATGCTTTGAGTTGTTTATTGTAAGGATATTAGCAAATTGTGTTTATTTTCCCTATTTATTTGCAAGTGTGGGACTTGATTTGGAACCTTTTTCATTGTAACTTTGTAGAATTTGATATGGCTATTTGTTAGTATGTTTGACTATTAGGAAAGTAAATATACATTTGACAAAAGACGGTTAGCTATGTCAAGATGAAGAATTTGTGAAGCTCTTATTGAGAAGAGCTTCATATTGAGTCATATCTCTTTTTTATCATTCAAGGGCATTCATCCATCAATTAAAGGGTAGTATGGGAATTTTTGTTGGGGTGTTACGATCCCAACAGTATGTCTGAGGAAGGAGGAGCCCTCAGGGCAAAGAGAAGATAGTCTCTTCATATCACATGTAGAGTACATTAATTACATAGGCCATTTATCTATAATCTTTTCTATACTTTACTCTAAAGATAATTGTTGAGTATTTGAGATATTGAAACTGATTTGGCATATTTGGTTATTTAGGGAAGCCTTTTTAGGGTTAATCATTCTAAGGCATTGGTTTTATATTAGACATAGATTTTATATTTATGGTATATATTTATTGTTCCCTATAAATAATCTTTAGGTTAGCTTTTGGTGTAAGCTTTTTTACTAGATTAGGGTTTTCTCTGTACGTCTATGTGATAATAATTATACACAAAAACCTTTATCAGATTGCTTGCATATTAGGGTGATTGATTCTTGATTGTTCTTGATATTCCGCATTCGTCATCTCAGATTTATTCCCAACAATAATAAAATAGTAGACTCACATTTTAGTAAAACTCTTATTTTTGTTTTTAGGGAACAATATGCTTCATGGGAAGAGGAAAGCAAAAAGATGGCACCCATTGTTGGTAGTGGGAAGTTTATGATGTCACCTATAATCAATGATGATGGAAAACCAATAGAAGAAAATGGAGTGGAATTGGCAGATTCTGATGCCAATTCTGACAAGAAAGTGACTCAGTGGAAATAGAGCTTGCGTCAGATAGGTTTGGATGTAGTACGCACATATTGTTCTCTTGTCTATTATGAAAATGAAGCTAATCAAGCCAAGTTATGGGATGTTCTTGCTATATATATATATATATATATATATATATATATATATATATATATATATATATATGGGTAGATGATGGTATTGGTTATGTTCAAGGTGACAAACACTTTACCCTTCTATCTTAACAACTGTAGGACATAAAGCTCATGTGAGAAAGGCTTCATTAGACCCAGTTTCTCACCATGGGGAGCACCAGTCTTATTTGTCAAAAAGAAGGATGGATATTTCAGAATGTGTATCGACTATCTGGAACTAAACAAGTTAACAATCAAGAATCGTTATCTACTCCCGAGAATTGATGATCTATTTGATCAAATTCAGGGATCCAGCTACTACTCCAAGATAGATCTGAGATCGGGATATCACCAACTCAAAGTGTTGGACGAAGATATTCCAAAGACTGCATTTAGGACTTGGTATGGTCACTACGAGTTTCTAGTTATGCCATTTGGATTAACCAATGCCCCTGCAGTATTCATGGATCTCATGAACCGTGTGTGTAAACCATACCTAGACAAGTTTGTGATCGTATTCATCACGATATTTTGATATACTCACGAACTAAAGAAGAACACGGTCAACACCTGCAACTAATATTGGAACTACTAAGAAAGGAGAAATTGTACGCAAAAGTATCCAAGTGTAAATTTTGGATCAGGGAAGTACATTTCTTAGGGCATGTGTTGAGTAATAAGGGAATATATGTGGACCCTACAAAGATCGAAGCAATCAAGAACTGGGAAGCACCTAAAACACCGACAGAAATGAATCAATTTCTAGGCCTTGCTGGCTATTATAGAAGATTCATCGAGAACTTCTCCAAGATACCTAAGCCTCTCACTGTATTAACCCAAAAGGAAGCAAAGTTCAATTTGGAAGATAAACAGGAAGCCGCATTCCAGAGATTGAAGAACATGTTGTGCAGTACCCCTATCTTATCCCTCCCAGAAGGGACAGAAGACTTCGTCGTATACTGCGATCGTCTCATCAAGGATTGGGTTGTGTTTTAATGCACAAAGAAAAGGTGATTGTGTATGCATCTAGACAACTCAAGGTACACGAAGTGAATTATACAACTCACGACCTTGAGCTACGAGTAGTAGTCTTCACCCTAAAAATCTAGAGACATTATTTGTATGGTACTAAATGCACTATTTTTACCGGCCACAAAAGTATTCAACATATTTTCAATCAAAAAGAGCTGAACATGAGACAACGAAGATGGGTGGAATTACTAAATGATTATGAATGTGACATCTGTTACCATCCCGGTAAGGCAAATGTTGTAGCAGATGCGTTAAGTCGCAAGGAGCATGTAAAACCAAGAAGGTTAAAAGCACTAACCATGACTATCCATTCTAATCTTAATGCACAAATAAGAGAAGCTCAACTTGAGGCAATGAAGGAAGGAAACATTTCAGATGAAGCTTTGAGAGGAATGGATAAACAATTTGTAATTAAGGAAGATGGGATGCGTTATATCATGAACATGATTTGGACACCAAAATTTGGTGACATCCGGAGGTTAGTCCTGGATGAAGCTCATAAAACAAGATATTCGGTGCACCCAGGTTCAGACAAAATGTACTTAAACTTAAAGAAGTTATGTTGATGGCCTAATATGAAAGCGGAGATTGCCACTTATGTGAGCAAGTGCTTGACTTGTTCTAAAGTCAAGGCAGAACATCAAAAGCCATCGAGATTACTCCAACATCCCGAAATTCCCGTGTGGAAGTGGGAACAAATTGCTATGGATTTTTATCACGAAACTACCTAAGACTCCTAGTGGTTACGACACCATTTGGGTAGTAGTTGATAGATTAACCAAATCCGCCAACTTCCTACCAATCAAGGAAACAGACAAGATGGAGAAGTTAACAAGAACTTACCTCAAGGAAATTTTCAGACTTCACGGAGTGCCATTTCTATAATATCTTATAGGGATAGTAGATTTACTTCAAGGTTCTGGCAATCATTATAGAAATCCTTGGGAACACGGTTGGATATGAGCACGACTTATCATCCACAAACTGATGGTCAAAGTGAAAGCACCATTCAGACTTTAGACAATATGCTCCGCTCCTGTGTAATTGATTTTGGTAACTCTTGGGATACCCATTTACCACTCATTGAATTCTCTTACAATAATAGCTACCATACCGGCATAAAGGCTCCTTCATTCGAGGCCCTATATGGACGAAAATGTAGATCTCCATTATGTTGGGCAGAGGTAATTCATATTATTTAGTTTTAGTGATATTATTTAATTACATAAATTAAATAATTGGTAATTCACTTATTGAAAATATATAAATTACAATTGTAGTGCCCAGTTCCTGGTACGAATCTTAAATATAAATTTTTTTCATTTTACTCTGGGAGTCGGCAAGTTGGAGGCCCCAACTCGTCGAGTCGAAGCAAATTTTGGACGCGGGTGGAAGGACCTACTCGCCGAGTTAGATGCTCCGACTCGACGAGTAGGCCTGTCAGGATCAAACCCTAATTTTAAGGGTTTGCACCCTATTTAAACACCTTAACTGGCCTTCATTACAGCCTCCATCACCTCCAAACAACATTCACGAAGCCCTAGCCCATTTTGAGTATTCTTGAGCCATAGTTGTGGGGTTGTGGTGATTTTGAAGCTAGAGAAGGAAGACAAAGCTTGAAGGTTCTTGGAAAAGTAAGTAGATCCAGAGATTGTGCCACTTTTCCAGCTCATTTGACATAAAAAGCCTATACCTTGCTTATTCCTCCCTTAGATCCTCCATGGGGGTAGGTTAGGGTTTTATGGAGCATTTTATGGAACCATTCATGGGTACAAGCTTGTTTGGGGAGTTATAACTGTTGGATTAGTGTCTAAGTCCATAACTATTTTGGTATGTACTTGACCCGATGGTGCATGGTCCTTTTGGGTTGCCTTCACCAAAGCAACTTGATTGGAGAAATAAATAAAGAGAGAGAGGTTATTATGATTTATTAATATGTTATAAGAATAATATATTAAAGGAGAAATCATATTTGTTTAATTAATATTGGTCAATAATTAATTAAGAATTAATTTTGTGATCAAGTGTAATTAATTAAACTAGAGGGGCTGAATTGTAATTATGTGATAGTTACAAAATAAGGTAAGGATTATCTTATATATATGGTGAACGAATTTGAGGTGTAAATCCCTTAGAATTCGACTAGGATAAGGTTTTCTAAGACTTATCTTATGGTTGCTTGCTGGGCAAGCAACTAGATAAGGATAAGGACTAAACCCCTAATCTTTACACCTATATAAACCCCATAGGGCTTAGGAATTCGTCTAACCCTTCCCAAGAGGTCCTAAGGACGAATTCTAACCTCCCTCCTCTCTCTTTATACCTTCTCCACTTGCTTATGGTGTTTGTAAGCCATTAGAGGAGTGACACTTGTGACTCTTAGCTTTCCAAGGTCAATTCAAGAAGGAATTGGATTGTTATTGCTATATAAATATCAAGGTATGTTCTTAAACCTAATTACATGTGAATTCTGATTTCCATATACTAGAATTAGGGTTTATAGTCTTGGATTCAAAGCATGTACAATAGAGAAACCTAGATCCAAGCATTAGGGTTTGTATGAGCACATAGGATGTCTTATGACCAAAACCCATCAGTGGTATCAGAGCCTTGATTGGTTTCTATTGTATTGATGCTTGATATATCTAAAAAATTTGTTTTTTGGTGTTTTGGAGGCTGGACTCGCCGAGTCCATAGCTGAACTCGCCGAGTCCAAGCCTGACTCGACGAGTCAGCTCGTCAGATGGAGGGTACTTCGGGATTTCTTGTTGTTTTTGCTTATGGATAGTTACCTTATCATGTTTGATCAATATTAATCCGATTATATGATATATTTGACTATATTTTTGATCTAATTGAAGACATTTATCAATTAATAAGATAATTGTTTCCTTATAAGATAATTGATTAATTATTTTGAGTAATTTGATAAATTGTTTTGCAAGAAATCATTAAATAAATCAAATATGGATAATTATGTGATTAAATGTTAATTTGAATTATTTGTTATTTGATCCTTGTAGTTATGAAAAGTTTCATATATTGCCCTTTAGGTTTTATAGTTTAAATTTGAACCCAAAAGTTTTGTTGTTTTGAAATTTAAATAGTTGAAACCCTAATGTTTTGAAAAAGGTTTCAAAACTTGTCCTCAAGTTTTGGAATTTAAATTTTGATTAAATAGTTTAATTTTGATGCATATTTAAATTCTAAACCCTAATGTGTTGAAATGTTTCAAAACTTGCCCTCAAGTTTTGGAATTTAAAAGTTGATTAAAAGTTTAATTAGGAATGTTAAATTCTAAAACTCTAGTATTGTTTTGAAAAAGTTCACATCACACCCTTATGGTTTTATTAATTAATTAAGGTGTATAATTAAAAGAGGTTTAGTAAATCCATAAAAGTTTAGGTTTACAATTTAATTGAATTAAAAGTATAATTGTTAAATTAGACCACCTAGTATTTTAAAAGTGTTAAAATACACCCTATACTATATATATAACATTAAAAGTCTAACATTATATATATGTATGAGTAAAAGTCAGTCTTACCGTTAGTAGGCCTCATTCACGAAGCTAGTCTATAAGGGGTGTTTAAGGAAATTGCCTATAAAATGGCGATTGAATGGGTATCCACTCTTACCCACCGCACTCTTGACTAGTGGAGGGTCGTTAGCCGAACGGGTAGGATAGGACGAAACCTTCCATTATAAGTATAATGAATTACTAAAGTAACTAAATGTTTTTCGAAATTCCCAATCTTAGTTACTTAGGCAAAAGTGAATTGATGCAATTCCATGAAATTACACTTTGTGCCCTTACGAAGACGTTAGTGGAGCGTGTGTGGTTAACCGGCACACTAAATGGGTCTAAGCAAAGGTAGCAAAGGGTGACTCAATGTTTGTCATAGTTCGGTGGAGCGTGTGTGGTTTACCGGCACATCGAATAGGTGACTGTAACATGTGAGGGCACCATGTAGTTTGCATGGTTATTCACAACCGCTTTGTGATCCTCGGCATCCCAGTCACAAACAAGAGGGGCATATCGAGATATAAACATGCCATTGAAAGTTCAATGTATCTCAAAGGATCTAGGAGTTTTCATAGATTTAAAACTTAAATTTCTTTTTCGTTTTTCATGGTGGAAATTAGTGAATCGTCATTCACTTACCTTCAAATATTCTGCAACTAGATTACGGCATCCCTTTTCTAGGTTGTAGCGTATTGTGTTGGGTCCTAGCCTTGGAATTTCATTTGAGTGATCTACCAAGGACTCAATCTATCAACTAACTTGAATTCGTTTTTCTCCTGTTTTGTAGAAGTCAATGTTCGACAACTATGGTCTTCTCAAATCCCGTGGAACAAGCATTCCACATGAAGATGATATTCCACGATTCGATCGAGGAACAAGAAATCATGCTTCACTTCCTCTACCTCCTCCAATTATTCTCCCTAACCCACAAGTTCAAAGGCTTGAAAATTTCAAGATCACTCAAGCCCTTTTGGCAAGTAAACATAAAGAAGGAAAGTCCATGTGTGCACACGTCCTAGGGATGAAGTCACACATTGATAAGTTAAGGATGTTGGGATCCGTTGTCTGTGAGGAAATGGCTGTTGATTGGGTTCTTCAGTCACTTCCCAACTCATATAGTGAGTTTGTAAGAGAGTACTATATGATGAACTACGATGTGGCCCTTATAGATCTCACCTATATGCTTGTTGCTGCTGAATCTGCAATGATTTGGCGCAATAGAAAAGCAAAGTTGATTGGTGAATCTGCCTTCGAGACCTCTATGGATATAGACAATGGCAACGAAAGACATGCTATGATCGAAAAGTTTGATCATAAGAGAAAGGCGATGTCTGAAGTAGTTCCATGTCCTGTTCCAAAAGAGTCGATTTGCTTTTATTGCCAAAAGAAAGGGCATTGGAGACGAAGCTGCCCCATTTACCTAAGAGATCTAAGAGATGGGAGAGTCGAAACGTATGGCTCTAATATAGGTAAAATCCATTTGCTAACTCTTTTAAGCTTCTATTCTAGATTCTTAATACATAATGTAATAAGATTACAACCGATGTTTTGTAGGATCGAAGAAAAGAAAGGGAGCTTAAGGGAAGAAGTGAGCAGAATCTAACCGTGAAGGAATGGATTTCGATCGCGTTTCTCGAAGATTAGATTCTTGAGCTACTACTTAGAGTTAGAATTAGATTGCTAAGAAAGATGTATTAGCATAAGTTTTTCAATGAATTGCATTGTAAGGACAAATTTTTCCGCAATAAAATGAATTTTGATTTTAAATTTTATTTATTTATCCTTGCAATGGCGTGTATGAGAAATTGATGTTAAAATGTTTCTATTATTAGCAATAATGGATTTGGTTCTTATTGTGTTATTTATGGAAAGTTGAGGATTTACCAAATAGGGAGAGTTTCTCATCGCCCAAAGTTTCAATTGGACAGAAATTTGGAATTACGCAACTTGGTTGCACAATGAATGAGAAATTTCATATTTGGAAATTAGACAAATTCATTGACAAAGTGTCAAGTGAGGGACTAAGAGATCGAGCACACAATGTTGCGTGTTGATCAAGTCAACCATAAGAGTAACAATGATATTCGTCATGATTTACTAAAGGTTTAGTAAATATGATTATACTTACAAGATTAAGTGTAATTTTGAATTGATTAAAGGGTTTAGATCAATAGCAGAACGAATAACAAGAATCAAGTAGGCAGAGAGATAAAAGTTTCTCCATTCTAAGAAGAAGGGAGAGTACCTTTTATGCTTTATGATAGGTCTTAATGATTAAGAACCATATCTCAATTGATCCTCTAAGTGAGTCTTAGTACAATTGTATGTCTAAGAAGAGGAATCAAGAATTGAAGAAATGGTTAAATCAACAAGTCAATCATACTTCGTTCCAATAACAAGTCTTAAAGTTAAGATTGTGACATTGAGTGAAAGGTATTAAGAAGGTTTGTAACTTTCATTAAATGTGGAAAGTTGTGATGTCTTGGATAAGACCAACTAGGACCAATTTATGAAGTGTTTTGATAAAAGCTACACTAACTCTTGAATATTTGTTTGTCAAGAAATGGTTATTGACAAGAGAACCTTATATGTCAAGGAGTCAGTGGGAGTCTTAATTGTCTTGAAAGGTTTCAAGAACAAATCAAATAAACCTTATCGATCATCACTAGCACACGAGTTGAGGTTTACAACCAATCGAGTTAATTATGCATGAGAGTTCTATGAGTTCTCATTTTGAACGCATAAAAGGCAAAGCACCTTAATCAATGAAAGGTACATTGATAAGAAAAGGTGAGCCACTTAACTACTTGGAAGACATGGTGGGCAGCTGTGCTACCATAAGGCAAGAAATCAAGATTAAGAAAGCTCGGTCCATATGAGTTTGAATTTGTCATAAACTTTGGTTTTAACAAATTCTTATGGATAGGAACACATACACCGCTCAAATCTAAGTGTCATAAGATTTCCTCCTTCATGAAAATGATTGTGAAGAAATGCTTTCACTAAGAGAGATTTTAAGAAGATAGTGATTGTAAAATTGCATTCTCAAATTCAATCATGGTTACGGCATCCCTTTCCATAATTTGAATTGTGAAGTTTGGAAATTAGTCTTAATTGTTTAGACACACATATGAACTATCGAAGGCAAAGGTGTATAAGTTCAAGAAGCACTGATAAAGGATTATCAAAGCACTAAGTATTAGAAACATGAACTTAAGAAATTCAATAAGTATTGTTTTCTGAAAGTTAAGATGTTTATGAATACATGTCGAAGCTAGTGGGAGCATAAGTGTTATGTTTTATAATAATCATCATGATAGTGGGAGCATAAATGTTATGATTGTATGATTATTAAGGAAAGTATTGCAAGGTTAGCAATATTAATTATACAAAACAAGAGTCATACTTTGCAAAGTTGTAAGAGTTGAAAGGTTGTTTTGCTATAATTAAGGGAGAGAATATTATGCTTCATTTCAAATCTAAAGGATTAGGTTGAGAAATGTTAATAAATTTAGTCAAAGGTATATAGTGTGTTCTTAAAATTTCGATTATGATTACGGCATCCCTCTTCACAATTCGAATTTTGAGAACATAGCAAATAAAACATTATGCGTCGTGTCCCATACGCTTCGGGTATAGGATCGATTGCAAATGTTTTAATGTTTGACCATTCTAAAATTTTCCAAATGTCGAGCGCATTTAGAGGGAAAAGGGACTAGAATTGGTTTTGACTAAAATAATTAAACAACTATCAAAGGACAATCCAAGTTCGACGAGGATTGGTCGCTTGTGAGTAGTTGGAAGTATAGTATTGGAAAATATGGAAATGTTTCCATATTGGATGGACCATATCGACATCATTACGAATAGATAAGATTCTATTAAGAATGAGTTGTCATATGGAACATATGGAAGTGTGTCCATATTGGGAATTGAATATTGAGAAATCTATGACTAGATTAGAAGCTTCTATGCAAAAGGATGTTCAAAGAATGTACTTTGAGTGAGAGACATCACGTCTATGGAATTGTCTTGTAACAATCCTTGATAGAGGACTTTGTAATATCATTGGCAATAGTCTATGTGACTTTGGTGCAGTGACATTACGAAAGGATAGTTGCATAGAATGTTAGAATCTAGCATATTCTATAAGTAGCAAGAATCTGATATTCTTTGACTTATGAAAAACGGATTTGGAGTTGTGAAATGAGAAGGATTGGAAATGTGTTCAATGTGATCTATTTCACAAAGTAAGAACCATAGGTAAACATTGTGTGCATGCTAGGAGCATGGGACAAGTGTTGGAATTCAAGTAAGAAGTTGATTAACCGAAACGACAAATAATGAGTAATCGATATGGTGATAAATAAAAGGTGTTTAATTTATACTCAAAGGTTTGAGGCCATATGGGATTAGTATTATTCTTGTGTTTCACTTTGCATGTTTTGACTTCTAGAATAATTGAGTTTATTAAGAATAATCGAATTATTCGAACGGGCCACAGTCATTCATATGTTGGAAGTAGATATGAATGAAGACTGTCGTGAATTGGTGTGTGGATTGTCTAAAGAGCATTAGACATAAGCAAATGTTTGCTGCAACGTTCATGAGTGCTTATGAATATGATTTGAGCATTGGAATAAACCCACGCTCACTTGGATCACTCCATGAATTGTATTACGAGTGATTGGTGAGACGATAACGTCTTATATTCTTGAAACCGAGATGTGTGAGTTGTATCTTGCGAATCGGTTGCACATTGATAATATGTAAACGCACTAGTAACTTGGTGTTATGAAACATATTGTTGTGTGTGATTCGGTGAGTGAGTGCAAGCAAGCATTGTATCAAAGTTTATCCATTCCTTTTATTCAAAGTAGGATAAAAGCGATATCTTTGGGCCCCTCGATGGTTTAGTGATGACAAACGTAAATGCTCGGCCGGGCTAGGGCTAATTTGATTTGTTCAATTAGTCAGTCGTCATAAATCGGAAATCGAGATATAGTACAAAGAGAATGATTTGAAATCATATCTCATATGATATCTAGAATGGAGGAATATATGATCCCTTATCTAAGGACACGCGTATTTGATATGATCAGAGTTGACAGCGGCTTTGGAAAGCTACAATTGCAGATCGGGATCCGAAGTCATACGCAGAATAGTTGTTAGACTTATCCAAGTGGGAGACTGTTGGATTAGTGTCTAAGTCCATAACTATTTTGGTATGTACTTGACCCGATGGTGCATGGTCCTTTTGGGTTGCCTTCACCAAAGCAACTTGATTGGAGAAATAAATAAAGAGAGAGAGGTTATTATGATTTATTAATATGTTATAAGAATAATATATTAAAGGAGAAATCATATTTGTTTAATTAATATTGGTCAATAATTAATTAAGAATTAATTTTGTGATCAAGTGTAATTAATTAAACTAGAGGGGCTGAATTGTAATTATGTGATAGTTACAAAATAAGGTAAGGATTATCTTATATATATGGTGAACGAATTTGAGGTGTAAATCCCTTAGAATTCGACTAGGATAAGGTTTTCTAAGACTTATCTTATGGTTGCTTGCTGGGCAAGCAACTAGATAAGGATAAGGACTAAACCCCTAATCTTTACACCTATATAAACCCCATAGGGCTTAGGAATTCGTCTAACCCTTCCCAAGAGGTCCTAAGGACGAATTCTAACCTCCCTCCTCTCTCTTTATACCTTCTCCACTTGCTTATGGTGTTTGTAAGCCATTAGAGGAGTGACACTTGTGACTCTCAGCTTTCCAAGGTCAATTCAAGAAGGAATTGGATTGTTATTGCTATATAATGTCACACCCCAAAACCAAGAACGGCGGAAACGTTCTGGGGCGGAGGACGTCATGTAAGGTAATCATAACACAGTAAATGTAAATAGGCAAACAACATCATCCATTGCATTAAATATAAAATTTTAATACATGCGTGTTCTGTATAGTTTTAGACACCAAAAATATAACATAAATCAAAATAATAAAATGATGAGTCTTGAGTACGCTCCATCATCTCAAAAGCTGGCATCGGTACCTGTCTACTGATGACCTGAGAATACAAGTTATTTTGAAAGAGTTTATCAGCATTAAGCTGGTGAGTTCATAAGCATTTTAGTGTCAATGTTTGTTGTCAAAAACGTTTGAACCTGTCTCAATGTATAAGTTTGTAAAAGTTTGAATCTCTCAGAAAATCCTATATTTTCTATAAAAGTAACCTTCTACCAAGGCTAAACTGTTTTGTAAACTCGTCTGTTGTAAAAGTGTGTAATTACCCAAGTATAAATATAATTTGTACATTAATGCTTAAGTGAGATTATCACCAAAATATGTAATGGGTAAATCATTGTAGAACTGTAGCTTTGTATAATAAGAACTACTGTTGTACTAATTACTACTACCTTAAACCGGATTTATATTAAGGTATAATGTGATAATTGCACCATACTATCGACTGATAACAACGACATAAAGAACGGTCGTAATAACGGAATGACGTTTGGCACCCGCAGACCTGCAGGTCCGGCTGTAGCTAGCAGCAAGGTGTAGGATAGTCAATCCAATATAGATCTTTACGCAAACTCAACGCTCTCCCTCCAAGAGAATTCTGGCTACAACTCGGGCCATGACATTTAAGGCATGTTCCGATACAGTGGATCACATTTGTTATCGTATTCTTGCATATTTGATGAAATGTTTCTTGTTCTAGTATAGTTGTATATGTTCTCGTAGTATAGTTGTATATATTCTCTTCCTAGTATAGACTCATGAATGAACTGACTCATTGATCTAGCAGTTGTAATAGTATGATTTTGTGTTACCCCGATGGTAACTTGTTAACAGTGCGTTTAGTACGTATGATTATGGAAGTACTTTTATGTCTATATATGTATATTTGATATATAATTAATATGGAAACGACCTTCGGATGGTCACCCAAAATCCTATCAGACCACATCCAAATCGAGGAAAAGGAAACAAGGTGGGTAGCCTTCCTAAGTCTTTTAAACATTACTTATATAACTACACATATACGGGCATGCAATTTATAATATAAAAGCATAAATAAGTATTTATAAGGCATTTGAAACATAAGTATTATTTTTAAAGAAAGATTGACTTGATGTCAATCTATAAAACAATTTGAAGGCGTAGATTTGATTAAAACAGTTTAAGTATAAGGAACATTTGTTTAAATCACAGTTGCAGTGTAAATTCGAAAAGTAAATGGGTTTGGAAAACATTTAGAAGTAAAACAGTTTGATAGATAGTTTGAATAGTGATAAAATCACTGGTTTCCCTAGTTATTAATCACATGTGATTAATGCAATCACATGTGATTGAAACGATAACTATAAGTATTTAACTTGTATTCCCCCCCTTGAAAGCATATAAAAGCATTTAGGATATTTAAAAAGGTTGATTAAGGGGTATGAAACTCACTTGATTGATTGAAGAAAGTGAGATGGAAAACCGGGCAGAGTTTTCTCTCGGAAAACGGATTTTTCTCGGGATTCTCAGGAATCTCGGGAGTAAAAATCGACCCTCGGGACTTGAGCAAAAAGACCAGAGCTTCGGGTTATAACGGGCACGGAAAACGAGACAAGGTTGTGAGAGAGAGGAGAGAAATGAGCAACATTTTTGGAAAGCCTCGCATCCTATTTATAGGAAGGCTGAACCGCCTCCGAACGCGGGGCGTACGCTCGTACGTAGCGCGTACGCGTACGTCACGCATGACCGAAGCCTCGACTGCCTCGGTTCGGATGGGACGGGTTGCTGGGTACGCAGGTCGGATGGGACGGCGGGTCGGACGGGACAGCGGGTCGGACGGGTCGGAGCTTCGGACGGGTTAGATTTCTTCGGATAGTGCGACGTGGATGATCCGAGACCCTCGATGTCAGTACGCGGGGCGTACGAAGGTACGCAGGGCGTACTTCGGTCCAATCCGATGACTCCCCTTCGGATATTACCGGGAATTTATAATTAAATTCAAATTTATTATAAATAAACTTCAAAAATTCATATCTCCCTCATACGAACTCCGTTTTTGACGTTCTTTATATCCACGCGAAGGTGAGACCATGATCTACGACTTTCGTTTAGATTCCGTTGGCAAATTCCGAAATTATTTTTATTATTTATTTATTAAAATGACGTGATTAAGGAATTTCTTCAAAATTTCATAACTTCCTCATCCGAAGTCAGATTTGGACGTTCTTTTTATGTACGCAAACCTTGATATGATTCCTACTACTTTATTTAATCCGAACAAGATTTTAGGAAGGTTACATTTTGACCTAAATTTGATCGGTTTTACATTACATTGACTCGAAATATCGGGTTGTCACATATAACAATCAAGGTATGTTCTTAAACCTAATTACATGTGAATTCTGATTTCCATATACTAGAATTAGGGTTTATAGTCTTGGATTCAAAGCATGTACAATAGAGAAACCTAGATCCAAGCATTAGGGTTTGTATGAGCACATAGGATGTCTTATGACCAAAACCCATCAATAACTTCGGATCCATAGCCTTAAAGGGACCTCATGACATAAAGGTGCCAACTTTGTGGCCATGGGAGTCCCATGCGTCATAAAAACCTCTTTTTAGGACCATTTGAGCCAAATACCCCATGCATGAACGTCAAGTGTGTAACTTTACGTGTACTATGGACCCTAGTATAGCTTCTTAAGATCCAGATACATCTTATCTGAACCTGGGTGGAGGGAATACCGAGTGTTGTGCGCCTCGGTCATGACCAAGTCTCGGAAACCACCATGTTTCGGTGTCCAGATCCGGTTCATGAAATATAAAGCTCCGTCACCCTTGGCTTCTAAATTCTTGTCCATTCCTCTAAGGGATTCACTTGACACATTTTCAGGTTTCATGGCCTCAAGTTGAGCCGCCTGAATTTGCTTAGTCAGGTGTGAATGGATGGTTATCGATAATGACTTGACTTTGCGACCAGAATATTCCTTCCGACTTAGGGCGTCTGCTACTACGTTGGCTTTACCCGGATGATAACGAATATCGCATTCGTAATCACTGAGTAGTTCGACCCACCGTCTTTGTCTCATGTTGAGCTCCTTCTGATCGAAAATGTGTTGTAAACTCTTGTGATCGGTAAAGATAGTGCTCTTCGTTCCATACAAGTAATGTCTCCAGATCTTCAGAGCAAACACTACTGCTCCTAGTTCAAGATCGTGGGTCGTGTAGTTAACCTCGTGTGTCTTCAATTGTCTCGAGGCGTAGGCGATGACCTTACCTCGCTGCATCAGAACACATCCGAGCCCTTGATTCGATGCATCGCAATAAACTACGAAGTCTTTTATTCCTTCTGGAAGGGATAGTATTGGTGCGGTGCACAAGGCTCGTTTGAGCGTTTGGAACGCTCTTTCTTGTTTCTCTTCCCAGTCAAAGGCCACGCCTTTCTGGGTTAGGGTTGTAAGAGGCTTCGCTATTCGTGAGAAGTTCTGAATGAACCTGCGGTAGTAGCCAGCGAGACCTAGAAATTGACGAATTTCTGTAGGCATCTTCGGTGCTGACCAGTTCTCAATGGCCTTAATTTTGGATGGGTCCACGTGGATTCCCTCTTCGCTTACCACGTGTCCTAAGAATTCGACTCTTCGGATCCAAAATTCACATTTCGAGAACTTCGCATAAAGTTTCTCTTTTCGTAATGTCCCTAGAACTTGTCGTAGGTGATCGCCATGTTCTTTCTTACTTCGGGAGTAGATTAGGATGTCATCAATGAAAACGATGACGAACTGATCCAAGTAGGGTCGGCATACTCTATTCATCAGATCCATGAAGACTGCGGGCGCATTGGTCAATCCAAATGGCATCACCACGAACTCGTAATGTCCGTAACGAGTTCGGAAGGCGGTCTTCGGCACATCCTCCTCTAGCACTCGTAACTGGTGATATCCGGATCTCAGATCAATCTTAGAAAAATAGCTCGCCCCTTGCAGTTGGTCGAATAGATCATCTATGCGTGGTAGAGGATAACGATTCTTGACCGTCAGTTTGTTGAGTTCTCTGTAGTCAATACACATACGGAAGGATCCGTCCTTCTTCTTAACGAACAAGACCGGTGCTCCCCAAGGTGAGAAACTCGGTCTTATAAAGCCCTTGCTGAGCAGTTCGTTAAGTTGACCAGAGAGTTCCTGCATCTCAGCTGGTGCTAAACGGTAGGGCGACTTGGCTACTGGGGTAGCTCCTGGGACTAAGTCGATTCTGAACTTGACTTGTCGCTGCGGAGGCAACCCGGGTAGTTCTTCTGGGAAAATGTCGGGGAAGTCGCTCACTACTAGGAGGTTCTTTAGTTATTTCGTTTCTAGGTTCGTGTCGACGACGTGAGCAAGGAATGCGTGGTATTCCTTACGCAGGTATTTTTGTGCTTGAACACTTGATATGATGCGAAGACTTGCACCTGGTTTGTCGCCATAGACTATAAGAGTTTCGTTAGACGGAAGGTTTAGACGGACTGCTTTCTCAAAGCACATGATGTCGGCACGATGAAGGCTTAACCAGTCCATGCCAATGATGACGTCGAAACTTTTTATTGAGACTGGCATGAGGTCGATTGGAAATGAATGGTTATCTAGAGTTAGGGTACAACCTAAGTATATGCTACTCATATTTTCAGTTTTTCCATTAGCCATTTCTACTGTGAATAGTTCTTTGAGTGCGTGCGGTGGTTGATTAAGCATGCGAGCAAATTTATGGTTTACGAAGCTTCGCTCCGCTCCACTATCGAACAGAATGCATGCATAGGAGTTATCGAGGAGGAACGTACCGGTCACCACTGTCGGGTCAGCAACTGCTTCCCCGTGGCCAATATCTAGTACCCTCCCTGCTCCTCCCGCATTCCTCGCTTTGGGGCAGTCCCTCTTAAAGTGGCCTGTTTCACCACATCCATAGCAGGTTGGGCTCGCGCCAGAGCCAGGGACTTGGTTGATAGGTTGTGCCGGGAACTTACAGAATCGGACGGTATGTCCTTTCCTGTTGCAGTTAGAGCACTGCAATTCACGGCAGGGGCCGTTGTGGTGGTAGCTGCATTTGTTGCACTTGGGCGAACTTCCAGCATACCGACTCACCGGAGCAGTAGTAGTAGCAGTAGGGGTTACTACGGCATGAATTGCCACCAATTGCTGCTTTTTGGCAGCCTGCTGCTTCTTCCTTTCATCCCAGAATTTCCGCTTAGTATCGGCGGGTTTGGAGGGTTCCGGGATGGCTAGGGTGGTTGTGGTTGCAGGGGTTTTGACTCCATGGTCAATGAGTCGTTGTGCCAATCGTTTGGCACTGTCGAAGGTAGCAGGGTTTGACGCTAGCACATTCCCCTGATACGGAGGCACTAGTCCCCAAATGTACCTCTCGATCTTCTTCCCCTCGGTGGGAACCATATTGGGGCAGAGGGCCACCAGCTCGCTGAAGCGGGCAGTATAAGCGACCACATTGGTGCCCTTCATTGACAGGTTCCAGAGTTCCTGCTCCAGTTTCTGGATCTCACCCCTCGGGCAGTATTCCTCAGTCATGAGGTCTTTCATTGTTTCCCAGCCCATGTCGTTGGCTACGACGAGAGTTAGGGCTTTGACGTGGCCGTTCCACCACGTTAGGGCTTTACCCTCAAAGGTGCATGCGGCATATTTCACTTTGCACGCAGTAGGGCATGAACAGATTTCGAAGACTGATTCAGTCTTCTCGAACCATTGTGAGAGAGCAATGACTCCGCCGGTGCCATAGAAAGGCTTCAGCTTGTAGTTTGTAAAATCCTTGTAAGAGCACTCCCTTGAGCGCACAGGGATTTCGATCGGAATAGATTCCACAGGGGTTCCACCTCTGCTGGCATCAGAAGAGTGATACTGAGCCATGGCAGTTGCCACTGCTGCAACTACGACAGCATTCAGGGCTACAGTATCGATGACCGGAGGCGGAGGAGGTGGTGGAGGTGCAGGATTATTCCTATTCCTGGGAGATTTGCGAGGAGGCATCCTTCAGCTAAAAGTTTATAAAGATAAGAAAGATGGTAAGAATCAATTTGTAAGCAACGTGAGAGTGACATATGGACTAACTAAACATAGTCCAACAGTTGAAAGAGTGCTTGAAACCACAATAAGAAATATTAGAAGGAAAGCATAAGTGTATAGATTTTTCCCAGATAGATAGATCTCAAGAATACTGGCATTACTGATGTAATAAGTTCAGGGAAAATCGACCTAACAGTAGGTCATACATCATACCGTATAGAAAAGTTTGATAGTCCTTAGATTTCAAATTTTGAGTAAGGAAAGTTAGAAACATTTTACACACAAGTGCTACTTGGAGACCAGATGTTAAAGGCTATCCTTTAATTAAAAGACGAAGATGTACTAGACATCAACCAACGGCGATGGGAAAGTCCCAGGCGAGTACTGCGGTCGGCTACTTGACGAAACACCTCTTGAATGGGTCGATCCTGAGTCCTCTGACGAGCTCGAAGTTCCAATATTTCAGCTCGTGAGGCAGCCAACTGCTACTGCAGGGTTTTATTTGTCCTCCGGGTCCGTTCCATGTCTTCTTCAAGACGGCGGATGCTGACTGTGTTGATACCTGAGTCGGCATCAATCTCTATGACCTGGTCGACGGCTACTCTACCTTGCTCGACAATACGAGCTATTCTGCGGATAAAGACAGGCAGAGCCCGGTCAGTAGAGCCACCATTGCTGACGTTGTAAAAGGTTCGGTCCCCAAAGTATTGTAAGGGTTGACCCTGATCATTACTCCAGCGGTTCAGGTTGTTGATTTTAGGCTCGGAGTCGGATCCATCTGAAAAGCCTTCTGCAAGGTGATCACCCAAAGGGATTGGATGATCAACTTCGGGCTCTTCATCGATCCACCCGGCATTGCCTTCATTGGGAAAGTACGGGTCGCCATGATGGATATCTAGCCATCAAGATCGACGCGAGAATAGAGGTATAAGAATATAGTATACGTGTAACTAGTAGCGCAAAATACTCCTATAGTATTTTAAGTTTAAGTTCTTTTGATCTTCTTGTGGTATTGTTGGTAAGTTTTTAGACTTGTTAACCTATCACAACCATTCTAAGGCATGTGCTAATCATTCCTAGGATCAGCATAGTTGATCAGGCTATGCCATTCCCAAGACTGACCATACATCCCCGAGCTCACTTGTGATATTTAACAATCGTAATACTTTTGTTCTTGTCATTGTGACGCTTATTTTAGTATGAATGCAGACTAGTATACTTAGTTAAATATTTTATTATTTAAAGTATAGACTCTTGGTCAGAGTTTAATCCCTAATGGGTTTATAGTTTAGTATATCTTTTATGGGTTGATATACTCAATTCACTATAAACAATGCTCTGATACCAATCTGTCACACCCCAAAACCAAGAACGGCGGAAACGTTCTGGGGCGGAGGACGTCATGTAAGGTAATCATAACACAGTAAATGTAAATAGGCAAACAACATCATCCATTGCATTAAATATAAAATTTTAATACATGCGTGTTCTGTATAGTTTTAGACACCAAAAATATAACATAAATCAAAATAATAAAATGATGAGTCTTGAGTACGCTCCATCATCTCAAAAGCTGGCATCGGTACCTGTCTACTGATGACCTGAGAATACAAGTTATTTTGAAAGAGTTTATCAGCATTAAGCTGGTGAGTTCATAAGCATTTTAGTGTCAATGTTTGTTGTCAAAAACGTTTGAACCTGTCTCAATGTATAAGTTTGTAAAAGTTTGAATCTCTCAGAAAATCCTATATTTTCTATAAAAGTAACCTTCTACCAAGGCTAAACTGTTTTGTAAACTCGTCTGTTGTAAAAGTGTGTAATTACCCAAGTATAAATATAATTTGTACATTAATGCTTAAGTGAGATTATCACCAAAATATGTAATGGGTAAATCATTGTAGAACTGTAGCTTTGTATAATAAGAACTACTGTTGTACTAATTACTACTACCTTAAACCGGATTTATATTAAGGTATAATGTGATAATTGCACCATACTATCGACTGATAACAACGACATAAAGAACGGTCGTAATAACGGAATGACGTTTGGCACCCGCAGACCTGCAGGTCCGGCTGTAGCTAGCAGCAAGGTGTAGGATAGTCAATCCAATATAGATCTTTACGCAAACTCAACGCTCTCCCTCCAAGAGAATTCTGGCTACAACTCGGGCCATGACATTTAAGGCATGTTCCGATACAGTGGATCACATTTGTTATCGTATTCTTGCATATTTGATGAAATGTTTCTTGTTCTAGTATAGTTGTATATGTTCTCGTAGTATAGTTGTATATATTCTCTTCCTAGTATAGACTCATGAATGAACTGACTCATTGATCTAGCAGTTGTAATAGTATGATTTTGTGTTACCCCGATGGTAACTTGTTAACAGTGCGTTTAGTACGTATGATTATGGAAGTACTTTTATGTCTATATATGTATATTTGATATATAATTAATATGGAAACGACCTTCGGATGGTCACCCAAAATCCTATCAGACCACATCCAAATCGAGGAAAAGGAAACAAGGTGGGTAGCCTTCCTAAGTCTTTTAAACATTACTTATATAACTACACATATACGGGCATGCAATTTATAATATAAAAGCATAAATAAGTATTTATAAGGCATTTGAAACATAAGTATTATTTTTAAAGAAAGATTGACTTGATGTCAATCTATAAAACAATTTGAAGGCGTAGATTTGATTAAAACAGTTTAAGTATAAGGAACATTTGTTTAAATCACAGTTGCAGTGTAAATTCGAAAAGTAAATGGGTTTGGAAAACATTTAGAAGTAAAACAGTTTGATAGATAGTTTGAATAGTGATAAAATCACTGGTTTCCCTAGTTATTAATCACATGTGATTAATGCAATCACATGTGATTGAAACGATAACTATAAGTATTTAACTTGTATTCCCCCCCTTGAAAGCATATAAAAGCATTTAGGATATTTAAAAAGGTTGATTAAGGGGTATGAAACTCACTTGATTGATTGAAGAAAGTGAGATGGAAAACCGGGCAGAGTTTTCTCTCGGAAAACGGATTTTTCTCGGGATTCTCAGGAATCTCGGGAGTAAAAATCGACCCTCGGGACTTGAGCAAAAAGACCAGAGCTTCGGGTTATAACGGGCACGGAAAACGAGACAAGGTTGTGAGAGAGAGGAGAGAAATGAGCAACATTTTTGGAAAGCCTCGCATCCTATTTATAGGAAGGCTGAACCGCCTCCGAACGCGGGGCGTACGCTCGTACGTAGCGCGTACGCGTACGTCACGCATGACCGAAGCCTCGACTGCCTCGGTTCGGATGGGACGGGTTGCTGGGTACGCGGGTCGGATGGGACGGCGGGTCGGACGGGACAGCGGGTCGGACGGGTCGGAGCTTCGGACGGGTCGGACGGGTTAGATTTCTTCGGATAGTGCGACGTGGATGATCCAAGACCCTCGATGTCAGTACGCGGGGCGTACGAAGGTACGCAGGGCGTACTTCGGTCCAATCCGATGACTCCCCTTCGGATATTACCGGGAATTTATAATTAAATTCAAATTTATTATAAATAAACTTCAAAAATTCATATCTCCCTCATACGAACTCTGTTTTTGACGTTCTTTATATCCACGCGAAGGTGAGACCATGATCTACGACTTTCGTTTAGATTCCGTTGGCAAATTCCGAAATTATTTTTATTATTTATTTATTAAAATGACGTGATTAAGGAATTTCTTCAAAATTTCATAACTTCCTCATCCGAAGTCAGATTTGGACGTTCTTTTTATGTACGCAAACCTTGATATGATTCCTACTACTTTATTTAATCCGAACAAGATTTTAGGAAGGTTACATTTTGACCTAAATTTGATCGGTTTTACATTACATTGACTCGAAATATCGGGTTGTCACATATAACAATCAAGGTATGTTCTTAAACCTAATTACATGTGAATTCTGATTTCCATATACTAGAATTAGGGTTTATAGTCTTGGATTCAAAGCATGTACAATAGAGAAACCTAGATCCAAGCATTAGGGTTTGTATGAGCACATAGGATGTCTTATGACCAAAACCCATCAATAACTTCGGATCCATAGCCTTAAAGGGACCTCATGACATAAAGGTGCCAACTTTGTGGCCATGGGAGTCCCATGCGTCATAAAAACCTCTTTTTAGGACCATTTGAGCCAAATACCCCATGCATGAACGTCAAGTGTGTAACTTTACGTGTACTATGGACCCTAGGAGGTCAAATCTATGTTTTGGATGCATTAAGACCAACTGAAATCGACTGAATAGTTTTGGACATGGGGGGACTCGGCGATTCGCTCATACGACTCGACGAGTCGGGCCGCAATTTCCCCCAAACCTCTTCTGTTAATGGACAATGTGTTGAGTTGGAAGAACACTCAGCCAATCGGGTTCATTATGGACCTGAAGATTATGGAACTCGGCGAGTTCAAGACTAAGCCCCAACTGCATGAAGAAGAACTCGAAGAGTTCATGGAGAACTCGACAAGTCCAGGACAAGATGTACCATCTTGCATGATGAAGGACTCGAAGAGTTCAAGGATGAACTCTGCAGATCAGTTGTAGAAGGTCCCGACTTTGTTTAAAGGAGAACTCGGCTAGCTCTTGAAAGAATCGACGAGTAGGGTCGAAGTTTTAGCTTTCTAAGGATTATGGAACTCGGCGAGTTATTGGGTCAACTCGACGAGTTGAGTCAACCAGATGTTCACTTTGACCAAGGTGTTGACCTTGACCTTGACTTTGACCTGAATCGACCATAAAATGATAATTAAGGAAGATTGTTATGTGTAGGAATTAAGGGGAGTTGATTCCAATAGCAAGGATAGTTCATACACTTTACGACACTGAGGTGAGTTACCTTCCAATAGAAGTGGGTCGAAGGCACCAAGGTCGGCCCACTAATAAGAGTTATAGTAGAGATAATTGTCTTCGTGATAATTATTTGGTATATTGTTATATGTTTTGATTATGTTCTAGTATGCTATGATGTTATGTGATATGTGATAGAAGGGGTAGGATAGACCCCAGTACCGGTCGATAGGGTCGAAGGGGTATACCAACACCCAGATAAGTCAGGCATTGTATGACTTGTATGTTTATGCACTAGGATGCTATGTGGTAGAGTAGGGGGTGAAATAGTCCCCACTACCGGTCGAAAGGACCGAAGGGGTAGGCCAGCACCATGATACGCTAGGCAAGGTTACCAGTTGACAGGACCGAATGGGTAGGCTAACATCCTGATATGCTAGGCAAGGTATCAGTCGACAGGACCGAAGGGGAGGCCAGCACCCGGATATGCTAGGCAAAGTACCTGTTGACTGGACCGAAGGGGTAGTTAGTACCCAATGATGTTATGTAGTATGTGTTATGTATGGTACGTGGTGTGATGGGGGAATTCACTAAGCTTCGTGCTTACAGTTTTCAGTTTTGTTTCAGGTACCTCTTCAGCGAAAGGGAAGGAGCTTGCACGGTAGCTGCGCATCACACACACACACAGGATTTTCGTACTATGCCATTCTTGGGATTGTACTATGATGTTATGTTGTTTTCATGATATGATTTGGAACATGTGATTATAGTTTCGATGAAATGATATGACTTGACGATATTTTCTTATAAACGATTTTCTAAATTGTTATATCAAAAATGAAATTTTTGGTCTTGAAAATTGGGATGTTACAGCTATTTATATATTCTAAATAATATTTAATTTGAGATCTTATACCGATTCAAGAAAATAAGTTCATCTAATTTATATTTACTTGACATTTATAAAATGAATGTTTTCTTCGTTTATCGTTCTTACATTCATAAAATTGCATTTTATTTTATAAAACTCTCGACATCAAAACCTATGGAACTCACCAACAATTTTTGTTGACGTATTTTTAAAATGTGTGTATTCTCAGGTAAATAAGAAGCCGAATGTATGGCGTCGGTGCTAAGGAAATATTATTTCCTTATTATTAAATAAGCGTGATATTTTTCTTTTTCTATCGTTAAATGTTAAAGTATTGTAATGCTTTCTTTTTAAAAATTTGAAAGATTGTAATACATTAATTATTGTACTTTAAATGTTGAACATATGTGGTTGAATGTGATTCAATTTAAAACGTCGCGACTCTGGCATTTTCCGCCGTTGGTCGGGTGTGACAAAAAGGAAGTGGCTTCTTTGGGATCAGAAGTGTGAGGAATGTTAGAACCGGGCTTTCCTTTAGGTCCATTGCTTGACGACCCAACATGAGATTTTCTTTTACAATTCTATTTAGGAGGACCTTTCCTCTTCTTCCCCTTTCCCTGTCTAATAGCCAAAACGGGAGCAGTAGCAGGAGTGGAGGGTAAACCTTTTGCTTTCATTGCTGCTTCAGCTGTCCGTAGTAGCTTGTGAAATTGAGCCAATGTGGTCTCAGTGTTGTTCAAATGATAAGCCATAATGAGCTGATCATAACAACTTGGTAAAGAGTTTTGGACTATTTCAATAGCCAACTCCTAATCAAAGTGCACATTTAGCCTAACAAGGTGCTCCACGTATCGTTGCATTCTCTACACGTGGCTACAGACAGATTCTCCCTCTTTCGTTGCATGCCATGAGGGATTTGACCACTTTGTACTTATCTTGACAAGAAAGCTTGTGGAACTTTTCCACAACGTCCTTGTTCATCTCATAAGTCCAGTAGTCCTTATAAAATCTCTGCAACTCAGGGGTCATAGTGGTTACCATGATGCAAGAAACTTTTGTTGCATCATCGTAGTCTTTCTTGTAGGAGCTAGTTTTTCAGGAGTGGCCTTCTCTTTGTCGATTTCATTTAGTTCCTTCTCAAGGTCATACTCCTTGTTCTCGAATCGAAGGGTCATCTTTATGTTGCTCAGCCAGTCATTATAGTTGGTGCCATCCAATGTCATATTTGAGAAGATCGACAACAAAGAGAAGTTATGGTGGTTGGAGGAGGAGGAAGTAGATGCATTGGCTGGAGTAGACATTTATAAAAGAAGGTAGTTGTAGTTAGACAAGAATAATCCTTAATATATGTTGGGTTTATTAGATTGCGTCATGGGCTCGGTCCTTAGCCCAGTTTGATTGCCGGTATTGGGCCTGTCCAACCGTGCATATTTTTGTACTAGGGTTTAGTATATAAGCTGCATGCATGCAGACTTAGAGGTTATTGCTTTCATTGTTTATTTTCTCTAAAGTTTTGTAAACCCTAGCTCGCCTCTACAGCGGAAGTTCTTCATCAAGCTCTGCTGAGGCGTGACTTTATTTTGAATCATAAGCATACATTTGATTCTATTCTGTGTTCGTTCTTTTACTGTTCTTGACTTGTTTGATTTCAATATTCATACTTGTGAAATATCTAATCGATCAGAGTTTTATTCTCTTCAATTGGTATCAGAGCAGGAGACTGTGTAATTCATACACATCTATTCTGTTGAAGAAGTTATTAGGGTTTTTAATTCCACATTGATTGATATTTATTGAGTCGCCACTCTATATTGACGTATCTCATTAATTGTTGATCTAACCCTAACGATATATTACAAGTCTGATCTTTTACAGGCTATAGATCAAAAGTCTTTACAATGTCCATGGATGATTCACAAACCAATCCGATCAATATCTCCAACATCATAGGGTCTACAACAAGAATACCAATCTTGTATACACAAGACTATGAAGTTTGGACGCATCACTTTGAAGATTACGTGATTGGATCGGAGGATAATGGATACTTAATCTGGGAAGCGATTACTGCAGGCCCATTCACTCACTCAAGCCCATCTAAGATTGTTAAAACACAGAAAGAGTACAATCAGCTTGTCAATGATGTCAAAGATATTCCTCAAGATGAGAAGGAGAAGTTTCAATGCAACATCAAGGCCCTGAGGATGATAAGCTTTGCGCTGCAGTCGGATACATTTCATTTAGTGAGTTCTTGTGCTACAGCTAAATAGATCTAGGATAGATTGAAAGAATTATATTCCACTGACAAAGATTTGGAACATTCAATCCAAACTCTCTTGCTGTCTGAATTTGGTGACTTTAAGCAGAAGCCTGAAGAGAAACTTGTTAAAACTTTTGATCGCTTCAATCATCTTTTAAGTAAGATGATAAAGCATGGGATTGAAAGGAAAGTTATCGAACAAAAGGTTACTTTCATGAATGGCCTCAGACCTGAATGGATGGCTGTTGTGTCAACAGTTAAAGCTCATGAACAGTTCAAATCTTATTCTCTGGCAAAACTAGTGGGTATTTTGAAATCCCATGAGAGTGCTCTATCTAAGGAAACGAATGTGGTTTCTAGTTTGGGTTCTTTAGCTCTTGTCTCTAAAGAAAAAAGTTCGGTTGAAGAAGAAGAGGAATTGGATCTTGCAAATTATGATCTAACGGGTGAAGAATACGCCATGATGGTGTCCAATCCCAGAAAACTCATTAAGAAGAAATTTCCAACCAACGAGAACCGAAACTGGCAGGGTAGTTATAGCACCGAAAGGATCAAGGAGGAACCGAAGATGGGATCAAAGTCTGAAGAGTCAAAGAAGGAAGCAAAAGTTGGAGGAGACTCAGGATTCAACTGCCATTACTGTGGAGGCAAGAATCATTTTGCTAAAGACTGTATGATGAGAAAGAAAGAAGAGAAGACAAATGAAGAAGATGAGGAAGCGAGCCTCCTAAGAAAATTGGAGGAAATAAAGAAAAGAAAGTCTGCTGCTAATAATACTACCATGAATGCTTTAATTGTGCAGGATACAAACAACAGTGATGAATTTGGTGGCGTGGAGGTCTGGTCCACAGATTTTGAGGATGATGAAGTCAGGAAGCCTACTCATGGAAAGGCTATGCTGGCAAAAGAAGAACATGCAACAGGAAGATGCTTTGTGGTGACAGAGGGTGTGTCCCAAATGAGAGGATATACAACCGATGGGGGAGTTGAAGATGAAAGGGAGCGAGAGGATAGGTGTTTTGCTGCCAAGCCTGTCAGTGCACAGATCAACGAATGTGATGAGTTGATCAAAAAGGTACAAAATATTCTTGCTTCTCTAAAAATTCATGTTACTAATTATGAAAAGGAATTTAATAACTTAAAGTCAAAATTCTCGAGCATAAGTAGCAGTCTCACCCAAACCCGTGTCACAAATTCTAACCTAACTGATCAAATCAGCAGGATTTCATCAAAGAGTGAGGAACGAAGGATGTGGATCGAGAAAAAGGAAAAGGAGTTAATTAGATCTAAGGATGATTCTATTTATTTTCAAAGAGACAATCTTAAACTTCTTAAACAGCGAAATGTGTTTTGTTTAATTGCTAAGAGACTCTATTTTAACGTTACTCAGTTGCATCTTGATTGTGAAATAGGAAAGAAGATACATCGCATGATTTTACCCTTCCTTGAATTAAAGGAGGATGAAATCGATGCTGAAGCCTACAACTGTGAAAGCGTTGTATCTTCTGACGAAGTTTCTCCAGCGTATAAAATAGGTCTAGACAAAATTGAATCCTACATAAACTCCAAAGACCACAAGGACATGCTCAAAAATTTGTTAGACAAAATGATAGATTGAAATTGAGAACCGAAACTGTACAAAAATTTGACTCTTTGAATGCCAAGTTAAGTTCAGAAAATAAAATTGATGTTGAAAACACATCTGAACTTAATGAGGATGATGATCTGAGTGAATTCTCTGTAGAAGATTTGGTGGACTGTTCTGAATTAGCCAAAAACGAACCCAAGTCAAATAAGAACCTAATTTCTGAAAACTCTGTTGAGTTTGCTCGTTCGTCTACTGACAAAACCAAAGTTCTCAAAGCTAAAGTTGTTATATACCAAAAGGTTCAAAATATCCCAAACCAAGTATACACTGTACCGGGAGTCACTCCACAACAAACTGTAGAGTTAACGGCTATGGTAGAAGAAGACAATGCTAGAGGATGTGACGAATTCTTCTGGTCGGCTCCAATAGACAACACAGATAAGACGATGGGTCTTTCTCAGAAAACTTCATGGAGAGTGAAAGGTAGATACATACCTGAACCACTAAATGAGCCTACAAAATATGATGTGCCGAGCACGAGTGGCACAAAACCACCATTGGACGAACCGATGCAAACCACTAGTGATCCCTCTTCGGCAAAAAGTGAATGCTGTGCTCATACTTCGAAAAGAAAGGCCAACATTCACAGAAATCCAAAACAGGTGGCTGATAGAAAGCATCAAAGAAATCTGAGATACAAGAAGAATCTCTCAGAAAGAAAATAGTTTTGGAATTCCCAAAATCCTCACTTTATAAGGATAGAAAAGAAGCACAAATCACAAGAAGACTCAAGGAACCGGAAGGGAAGTTTCGGTCCCACGTCGGGAATAAACCAAAAGAGCAGTTTCGGTCCTCACCACAATATCAACCGAAAAGATGGTTTCGGTCCTTCGACCAATATGAGCCGAAAGAGTGGTTTTGGTCCCTCGACTGAAAACAACCGAAAGGAGAGTTTCGGTCCTTAACCCAATAACAACCGAAAGGAGAGTTTCGGTCCTTCACCCAATAACAACCGAAAGGAGAGTTTCGGTCCTTCACCTAATAACAACCGAAAGGAGAGTTTCGGTCCTTCACCCAACAACAACCGAAAGAACGGTTTCGGTCCTTCATCCCATAGCAACTGAAATAGTGGTTTCGGTCCCCATCCATACTAGTCCAATCAGAAAAATAGGGATTCCAAAGTCACTTCTAAATTCAACTCTTCCCATTCAAATTCTTGTCCTTCAATTACTTCAAAGGGAAAAGGAAAACTCTACCCTAAAGATAACAATCTTCCAAAAGAGAATCAAAAGAATACTAATGTCAACACCACAAACTCCAGTCCTACTAAATTAACTAAAATTAAAGTTTTCACAATTAAAAGAAAAGACGAAACAACTTTTGTTAAACGCACATACATGGTTGATATTTCTCTTACTATTCCCTATCCTGTAAAAGGCTCACAAGGACCCAAGAAACTTTGGGTTCCTAAATCTGCTTAATATTTTGCAGGTTATTCGTGACGAGCAGTTTGACGAAGAATGGTACATCGATAGTGGTTGCTCACGTCACATGACAGGAAGGAAGGAGGAGCTGAGGGAGTTTTGTTCTCTCAAAGATGGTGGCATTGTAAAGTACGACAACAACTCATTTGGAATTATCAAAGGCTATGGAATGATCACTAATGGCGATTTCTCTATAAGGAAAGTAGCTTATGTTAAAGGACTTCAACAAAATCTCATCAGTGTATCACAGCTGGTGGTTGGCACTGGATTAAAAGTATCATTCGACGATGAAGGCTCAGAAATTGTCGAGAAGAGATCAAACAACATTCTGCTGAAGTCAAAGCGAAAGGGGGAAATGTATCCTTTGAACCTCAACCCAATTCGAGGTAAACCAGTTGTGTGCTTGCTCACAAAGGCTCACTCTGATGAAAGCTGGTTATGGCATAGAAGACTATCTCATCTGAACTTCAAGGATATCAACAAGTTGGTCTTGGGTGATCATGTTTGAGGTCTTCCAGTTCTAAAATTTGATAAAGAACATCTTTGTGCAGCGTGTGAAATGGGAAAGTAGAGTAGGTAGAGTCATCCATCTATTATCAATACTAAGGTGATAGAACCATTGGAGTTATTGCATATCGATCTATGTGGTCCATCGTCCATCGAAAGCATTGGGGGAAACAAATACATTCTGGTTATTTTGGACGATCTCTCAAGATTTACATGGGTTTTCTTCCTCAAACAAAAGTCTGAAGCCACTCCAAAGCTTAAGCTCTTTATTAAACAGATAGAAACGCAACTAAGAAAGATAGTTCGTAATGTGAGGAGCAACAATGGCCTGGAATTCAAGAACAAAGACTTTGAAGATTTTCTTGCTGAAAAGGGGACGACTCACAATTTCTCAGCCCCTCATACTCCACAGCAAAATGGCATTGTTGAAAGGAGAAACTGATCTATGTGTGAAGTTGCTCGAACTATGCTATGCTTTGCGTCCTTACCTTTGTATTTCTGGGCTGATGCAATTGCTGCTGCATGTTATACTCAAAATAGATCATATTTGAATAAGCGGTTCTCCATTACCCCTTACGAGATTCTGAACAATCGAAAACCAAATGTGAAATTCTTTCATGTGTTTGGTTCAAGATGTTTCATTTTCAACTCCAAAGAGAATCGAAATAAGTTCGATGCTAAGGCTGATGAAGGAATTTTCTTAGGCTACTCTCTGTACTCCAAGGCGTATAGAGTTCTCAATAAACGCTCAAAGAAAATTGAAGAAACATACTATGTCACCTTTGACGATAGTTATGTTAAGATAATGAAATCAACAGAAGATGCATCGCAAGAGATCTTTCCAAAGAATGGACAAGTTACTATCTCTATCTCGAATCTTTTCGACCAATTCATGTTCCTGTTTGATGAGCCTCTAAAGGCGATTGACTCTGAATCAACTGCAAAAGACAACAAAGTTGATAATCTGAAACAAGTTATCGACGACGCTGCTAAAAAGATGGCTGATGATCAATCCAAAGAAACCGAAAGAGCAGACGAAAGCGAACCTTTAGGTGACCATCCTAATGTCCATGGGGAGGGTCCAACTCCTCATCACAATCAAGGATTTTCATTCCAGGGGGAGAACTCATCGCCAAATACATCAAGCTCTACTGAAATTCCAACCAATGAAGGGGATACAAATGCTGGTCCTGAACAGGAGTCATTCTTCGAGGGGGAGAACACCAATGTCGGTGATGATGACATTCTGTCTGAACTAGAGGAAGAAATCAATGCTAAATTGGATCTTATCTATGATCCAAATTTTCCTCCACTTATCAAATGGACCAAAGATCACCCTCAAAGTCAAATTATCGGGGAATCTTTAAACACAGTGTTAACTCGCTCTCAAATCAAAGCGAAACAGGCTGCACTCATTTCAAAAGTCGAGTTTTGTATGTTCAATTCCTTCGTTTCCAAAGTTGAACCGAAGACTGTTAACTCAGCTCTTGATCATTCCGACTGGGTTCAAGCCATGCAGGATAAGTTAAATGAGTTTGAAAGAAACAAGGTATGGCGTCTTATTCCAACTCCAAAGGATGCTTCAGTTGTCGATCTCAAATGGGTATTCAGAAACAAGATGGACAAAGAAGGGAATGTCATTCGTAACAAAGCGAGGCTGGTGGTCAAAGGATATTGTCAGG
This sequence comes from Lactuca serriola, assembly GCF_051521515.1. Classification (NCBI taxonomy): domain Eukaryota; kingdom Viridiplantae; phylum Streptophyta; class Magnoliopsida; order Asterales; family Asteraceae; genus Lactuca; species Lactuca serriola. The sequence continues at coordinate 163,801,059 of NC_136410.1, read as the reverse complement.
AAGAGGGAATCGATTATGAAGAAACCTTCGCTCCCGTTGCAAGATTAGAGTCTGTTCGTATCTTTCTTGCATACGGCGCTCACAAGAACTTTGAAGTCTATAAAATGGACGTCAAATGTGCCTTCCTCAACGGTGAACTTGAAGAAACTGTATATGTTGAGCAACCACCAGGCTTCGTGAACGAGAAGTATCCCGATCATTGTTATATCCTTGACAAAGCTATATATGGCCTCAAACAGGCCCCCAGAGCATGGTATGAAACTCTCACTTGTTTCTTAAAAATGTCTAAATTTAAACAAGGTTCAGTTGACCCAACCTTCTTTTGTAAGCGAGAAGGTAACCACCTTATGATAGTCCAAATTTATGTTGATGAAATCATCTTTGGCTCCACGAATCCTAGCTTAACAGCTGAATTTAGAAAGTTGATGGAAACTAAATTTAAGATGAGCTCAATGGGTCCAATTAACTTCTTTCTTGGATTGAACATTAGACAGGGACCCGAAGGCATTTTTATTAATCAGGAAGCATATACCAAGACTCTGTTAACCAAATTTGGGATGACGGGAGACTCCAGAGTGAAAGTGCCTATGGCCTTTGGAACTAAACTTATGATGGTTTTTGGTCATAAGAACATACTATGTGCTCATACAAACCCTAATGCTTGGATCTAGGTTTCTCTATTGTACATGCAAGTTATCCAAGACTATAAACCCTAATTCTAGCATACAAGTAATCATATTAACATAAGAATGGGTTTAAGATATTTCCTTGATTGTTATATAGCAATAACAATCCCAAATCCTTCTTCTATTGACTTTAGAAAGCTTAGAGTCACAAATGTCACTTCTCTAATGGTTCACAAACACCATAAGCAAGAGGATGAAAAGGAGAGAGGATGGAGGGTGCCCTAAAATGTGTGAAACCCTAGAAAAAGTCTTAGCCACGTTTTTAGGTCATAAGGGATCTATATATATATATATATATATATATATATATATATATATATATATATATATATATATATATATATATAGGAGGCTATTAGGGTTATCTAACAAGGAAACCCTAAATTGGATGCTTAAGCCCTAAGCAACCCATAGATTCCTTTCCTTAAGGCCTTGGACGATTTCCTCATGGGATTTCCCATAGAATTCGTCCACTCCTTAATATAAGGCAATCCATAGCCCAAATTGCAATTATCTTATAATTACAATTCCAGTCCCTTAAGTTTAATTAATCTCTTTTAGTCACAAAACTAATTACCAATTAATTCTTGACTAATATTAATTTAAACAATATGATTTCTCCTTTAATATATTATTCTCATAATATATTAATAAATCATATTTAATCATTTCTCTCCATAATTCATCCTATCAAGTTGCTTTGGTGAAGGCAACCCAAAAGGACCATGCACCATCGGGTCAAGTACATACCAAAATAGTTATGGACTTAGACACTAATCCAACTGTCTCCCACTTGGATAAGTCTAATAACTATTCTGCGTATGACTTCAGATCCTGATTTGCAATCGTAGCTTTCTAAAGCCGCTGTCAACTCTGATCATATCAGATACGCGTGTCCTTTAGATAAGGGATCATATATTCCTCCATTCTAGATATCATATGAGATATGATTTCAAATCATTCTCTTTGTACTTTATCTCGATTCCCGATTTATGACGACTGACTAATTGAACAAATCAAATTAGCCCTAGACCAGCCGAGCATTTACGTTTTTCATCACTAAATCATCGAGGGGCCCAAAGATATCACTTTTATCCTACTTTGGATAAAAGGAACGGATAAACTTTGATACAATGCTTGCTTGCACTCACTCACCGAATCACACATAACAATATGTTTTATAACACCAAGTTACTACTGCGTTTACATATTATCAATGTGCAACCGATTTGCAAGATACGACTCACACATCTCGGTTTCAAGAATATAAGATGTTATCGTCTCACCAATCACTCGTGATACAATTCATGGAGTGATCCAAGTGAGCGGGGGTTTAATCCAATGCTCAAAATCATATTCATAAGCACTCATGAACGTTGCAACAAACATTTGCTTATGTCTAATGCTCTTTAGACAATCCACACACCAATTCACAACAGTCTTCATTCATACCTACTTCCAACATATGAACGACTGTGGCCCGTTCGAATAATTTAACTGTTCTTAACCAATTAAATTATTCAGGAAGTCAAGACATGCAAATGTGAAACACAAGAATAATACTAATCCCATATAGCCTCAAACCTTTGAGTATAAATAAAACACCTTTTATTTATCACCATATTGATTACTCATTATTTGTCATTTCGGGTAATCAACTTCTTACTTGAATTATTACACTTGTCCCATGCTCTTAGAATGCCCGCAATGTTTACCTATGGTTCTTACTTTGTGAAATAGACCAAATTGAGCACATTTCCAATCATTCTCATTTCACAACTCCTAATCCATTTTATAAATGTAAGAATATCAATTCTTGCCACTTATAGAATATGCTAGATTTTATGCAACGATCCTTTTGTAATATCACTACACTAAAGTCACAAAGACTATTGCCAATGAAATTACAAAGTTCTTTATCGGAGATTGTTACAATACAATTCCTTAGATATGATGTCTCTTACTCAAGGAACATTCCTTTGAACATCCTTTTGCATAAAAATTTCTAATCTAGTCATAGATTTTCAATATTCAATTCCCAATATGGACACTCTTCCATATTTTCCATATGACAACTCATTCTTAATAGAATCTTGTCTATTCGTAATAATGTCGATGTGGTCCATCCAATATGGAAACATTTCCATATTTTCCAATACTATACTTCCAACTACTCACAAGTGATCAATCCTCGACGAACTTTGGATTGTCCTTTGATAGTTGTTTAATTATTTTGGTCAAAAAAACGATTCTAGTCCCTTTTCCCTCTAAATGCGCTAAACATTTGGAAAATTTTAGAATGGTCAAATATTATAGCATTTGCAATCGATCCTGTACCCGAAGCGTATGGGACATGATGCAAAATGTCTTACATAAAGATTTGATACTTTATCAATCTTTTGCCATAATGTTTCATTTGCTATGTTCTCAAAATTCGAATTATGAAGAGGAATGCCATAATTATAATCGAAATTTTAAGAACACACTATGTACTTTTGACTAAATTTATTAACATTCCACAACCTAAGCCTTTAGATTTGAAATAAAGCATAATATTCTCTCCCTTAATTATAGCAAAACAACTATTCCATCCTTACAACTTTGCAAAGAATGACTCTTGTTTTCTATAATTTATATTGCCAACTTGCAATACTTTCCTTAATAATCATACAATCATAACATTTATGCTCCCACTATCATGATTATTATTATAAAACATAACACTTATGCTCCCACTAGCTTCGACATGTATTCATAAACATCTTAACTTCCAGAAAAACAATACCTATTGAATTTCTTAAGTCCATGTTTCTAATACTTAACGCTTTGATAATCTTTTATCAAGTCCTCTTAAACTTATACACCTTTGTCTTAGATAGTTCATATGTGTGTCTAAACAATTAAGACTAATTGCCAAACCTCACAATTCAAATCATGGAAAGGGATACCGTAACCATAATCGAATTCGAGAATGCAATTTTACAATCACTATCTTCTTAAAATCTTTATTAGTGAAAGTATTTCCTCATAATCATTTTCATGAAGGAGGAAATCTTATGAAACTTAGATTTAAACGGTGTATGTGTTCCTATCCATGTGAATTTGTTAAAACCAAAGTTTACGGCAAATTCAAACTCATATGGACCGAACTTTCTTAATCTTGATTTCTTGCCATATGGTAGCACAGCTGCCCACCATGTCTTCCAAGTAGTTAAGCAGCTCACCTTTTCTTATCAATGTACTTTCCATTGATCAAGGTCCTTGCCTTTTATGCATTCAAAATGAGAACTCATAGAACTCACATGCATAATTAACTCAATTGGAACAGCACAGAAATAATGTCAACACGATAGGTTGCAAACCTCAACTTGTGTGCTAGTGATGATCGATAAGGTTTATTTGATTTGTTCTTGAAACCTTTCAAGACCATTAAGACTCCCACTGACTCCTTGACATATAAGATTTTCTTGTCAATAACCATTTCTTGACGAACAAATATTCAAGAGTTAGTGTAGCTTTATCAAAACACTTCGTAAATTGGTCCTAGTTGGTCTTTGTCTTATTCAAGACTTCACAAGTTTCCACATTTGATGAATGTTATAAACCTTCTTAATACTTGTCACTTATTGCCACAATCTTAACTTTAAGACTTGTTATTGGAACGTAGTAGGATTGACTTTTTGATTTAACCATTTATTTAATTCTTGATTCATCTTCTTAGACATACAATTGTACTAAGACTCACTTAGAGTATCAATTGAGATATGGTTCTTAATCATTAAGACCTATCATAAAGCATAAAAGGTACTCTCCCTTCTTCTTAGAATGGAGAAACTTTTATCTTTCTGCCTACTTGATTCTTCTTATTCGTTTTGCTATTGATTTAAACTTTTTCAATCAATTCAGAATTACACTTAATCTTATGAGTATAATCATATTCACTAAACTTTTAGTAAACCATGACGAATATCTTGTTATTCTTATGGTGGACTTTGACCAACACACAACTTTGTGTACTCGATCTCCTAGTCCCTCACTTGACACTTTGTCAATGAATTAGTCTAATTTCCAAATATGAAATTTCTCATTCTTCGTGCAACCAAGTTGCATGATTCCAAATTTCTGTCTAATTGAAACTTGGGCGATCAGAAACTCTCCCTATTTGGTAAATTCTCGACTTTTCCATAAACACCATAAATAAGAATCATATCCATTTGTTGTAGAAATATGCAAACACCAATTTTCATAACGATTTCATTGCAAGGAAATAAACAAATAAATAAATAAGTCAAACAAAAATTTATTTTATTTATAAAAGCAGCGAAAAACATTTGTCCTTACAATGAAAAATCCATTGAAAACTATGTATTTCAAAAGGAAAATTTCTAACAACTCTATCATAACTATCTAAGCTCAAAATCTAATCTTCAAGTCCATGCGATCAAGATCCATTCCTTGTGATTAGATTCATCTTGCTCTTTCACCAAGCTTCCTTTCTTTTCACCGATCCTGCAAAACATTCAAATGCAATCTTATCACATCATGTATTAAGAATCAATGAATAGGAACTTAACGGAGTTAGATAGTGGATTTTACCTGAAGCGCAGCCATACTCTTTGACTCTCCCATCTTCTGGACTCTTCAGGCTCTTTGGGCAGACTTGTATCCAACGCCCTTTCTTTTGGCAGCAAACGCAGGTCGGTTCTCCTAGAACGTCCTCGGAAGCATGGTTGGTTGACTTTCCCAACAAATACGCTCCATTGCTTCGCCAAATCATTTCTGATTCAGCAGCAATGAGCATGTAAGTTAGGTCAATGAGGTTGTCGTCATGATCCATCATATAATACTTTCTTTTGAACTCATTATATGATTCAGGAAGTGACTGCAAAACCCAATTCACAGCCAACTCATCTGGGAATGACACACCCAACATTATCAACCTATCAATGTGTGATTTCATTCCTAGAACGTAGGCACATACGGGTTTACCATCTTCATGTTTCATTTCCAATACGGCTTTAGTGATATTGAACCTTTCAATTCTTCGATCTTGTGGGTTAAGGAGAACAATCGGAGGAGGTGGAGGAAGTGAAGCATGATTTCTTGTTCCTCGATCAAATCGTGGAATACCATCTTCATGTGGAATGCTTGTTCCACGGGATTTGGGAAGACCATAGTTGTCAAACTTAGACATCTACAAAACGGGAGAAACAAATTCAAGTTAGTTGATTGATTGAGTCTTTAGTAAATCACCCAAATGAGATACTAAGACTAGGACCCAACACAATATTCTACAACTCGGGAGAGGGATGCCGTAACCCAAATTGCAGAACATTTGAAGGTAAGTGAATGACGATTCACTAATTTCCACCATAAAAAACGAAAATGAAATTAAGTTTTGAATTTATGAAAACTCCTAGATCCTTTGAGATTCATTGGACATTTCAATGGCATGTTTTAATCTCGATATGCCCCTCTTGTTTGTGACTGGGATGTCGAGGTTCGCAAAGAGGGTGTGAATAACCATGCAAACTTACATGGTGCCCTCACATGTTACAGTCACCTATTCGATGTGCCGGTAAACCACACACGCTCCACCGAACTATGAAAAACATTGAGTCACCCATTGCTACCTTTGCTTAGAACCATTTAGTGTGTCGGTAAACCACACACGCTCCACTAACGTCTTCGCAAGGGCACAAAGTGTAATTTCATGGAATTGCATCAATTCACTTTGCCTAAGTAACTAAGATTGGGAATTTGTAAAACATTTAGTTACTTTTGTATTTCATTATACTTATAATGGAAGGTTTCGTCCTATCCTACCCATTCGGCTAACGACCCTCCACTAGTCAAGAGTGCGGTGGGTAAGAGTAGATACCCATTCAATCGCCATTTTATAGGCAATTTCCTTAAACACCCCTTATAGACCAGCTTCGTGAATGAGGCCTACTAACGGTAAGACTGACTTTTACTCATACATATATATAATGTTAGACTTTTAATGTTATATATAGTATAGGGTGTATTTCACACTTTGAAAATACTAGGTGGTCAAATTTAATAATTATACCTTTAATTCAATTAAATTGTAAACCAAAACTATTATGGATTTATTAAACCTCTTTTAATTATACTCCTTAATTAATTAATAAAACCATAAGGGTGTAATTTGAACTTTTTCAAAACAATACTAGGGTCTTAGAATTTAACATCCCTAATTAAACTTTTAATCAACTTTTAAATTCCAAAACTTGAGGGCAAGTTTTGAAACATTTCAAAACATTAGGGTTTAGAATTTAAATATACATCAAAATTAAACTATTAATCAAAATTTAAATTCCAAAACTTGAGGACAAGTTTTGAAACCTTTTTCAAAACATTAGGGTTTCAACTATTTAAATTTCAAAACAACAAAACTTTTGGGTTCAAATTTAAACTATAAAACCTAAAAGGGAAAATATGAAACTTTTCATAACAAGGATCAAATAACAAATAATCTTAATTAACATTTAATCACATAATTATCCATATTTGATTTATTTAATGATTTCATGCAAAACAATTTACCAATTTAACGAAAATAATTAGTCAATTATCACATAAGGAAACAAATATTTTATTAATTGATAAATATCTTCAATTAGATCAAGAATATACTCAAATATATCAAAAAAAACGGATTTATATTGATCTAATATGATAAGGCAAGTATCCTCAAGCAAAAACAGCAAGAAATCCCGTTTTTCCCTCTTTCTGACCAACTGACTCGTCGAGTTAGGCATGGACTCATCGAGTCAGCATGGACTCGGCGAGTTCATCTATAGACTCGGCGAGTTCAGCCCCCAGAATCCCAAAATTTCGATTTTTAAGCTTGAACGTGTGAAACCCTAGAAAAAGTCTTAGCCACGTTTTTAGGTCATAAGGGATCTATATATATATATATATATATATATATATATATATATATATATATATAGGAATGAGTTCTATGGAAAACAAATAACTAGGGCAACATCTACCGGAACCAATAATCAAATGACACGTGTCCATTTCTTTCTTCACAAGTAATGTATTGTGGAAGTTATTGTGGAAGTGATGTGTTGTCATGTTTTCATTGGTTTAAATATGTGTTGCCCTAATCATTCATTTTCCATATAACTATTCCCTATATATATATATATATATACATATATATATATATATATATATATATATATATATATATATATATATATATATATATATATACAGGAGACTATTAGGGTTATCTAACAAGGAAACCCTAAATCGGATGCTTAAGCCCTAAGCAACCCATAGATTCCTTTCATTAAGGCCTTGGACGATTTCCTCATGGGCTTTCCCATAGAATTCTTCCACTCCTTAATATAAGGCAATCCATAGCCCAAATTGCAATTATCTTATAATTACAATTCTAGTCCCTTAGGTTTAATTAATCTCTTTTAGTCACAAAACTAATTACCAATTAATTCTTGACTAATATTAATTTAAAAAATATGATTTCTCCTTTAATATATTATTCTCATAATATATTAATAAATCATATTTAACCCTTTCTCTCCATAATTCATCCTATCAAGTTGCTTTGGTGAAGGCAACCCAAAAGGGCCATGCACCATCGGGTCAAGTACATACCAAAATAGTTATGGACTTAGACACTATTCCAACAACTTACACCCTCATTGGAGAAACCAGCAGTTGATATAACGCTTTATCGACAAATGATTGGGTCTCTGATGTATTTTACAGCCAGTAGACCTGATATCATGTTCTCCGTCTGTTACTGTGCACGATTTCAAGCCAACCCATGCGAACCTCATCTTCAAGCCGTGAAAAACATCTTTCGCTATCTAAAGCGAACCTCCTCTCTCGGTCTGTGGTATCCAGCCAACTCAGGATTCTTTGTTCAAGCATTTTTAGATGCTGATTTAGGTGGTTGTGGATTAGATCGTAAAAGCATCATTGAATGATGTCAATTTCTAGATGGTAAATTAGTCGGTTGACAATCAAAGAAACAAACCTATGTTTCGCTATCCACTGCAGAAGTTGAATACATTGTTGCAGCATCCTGCACATCTCAAGTCGTATGGATACAAAGTGAACTCAGGGATTACGGCCTAAACATGAAGAAAATCCCACTATATTGTGACTCTGAAACTGCAATTAGGATTTGTCACAACCCAGTGCAACATTCGAAGACCAAGCATATTGCACTGAGGTACCATTTCATCAAGGATCATGTCGAAGATGGTAACGTAGAAATTCACTTCATCATAATGACTGATCAATTGGCAGACATATTCACGAAGGCCTTACCTGAAGCAAGCTTCAATAAGATTCTACAAGGCCTAGGAATGATGCAAGACGAATTTGTACCATAATCGCCTTTGCATCCATAAAGGTAACAAGAGAAATAGAGCGAAACGAAATGAAATGAACGTTCGATCTATATTGGGTTCGGTCTATTTCGGGTGAAGTTTGACCATGAACTGAAATGAACCGAGCGTTCGGTTTATTTCGGGTTCGGTCCTTCGGAACTCGTTCGTTTTTTTACAAGGCATTTTGACTGTATTCCTCTGTGCACTTTTTAAATACTTCTTTTATATTTATAAAATCCAAAAATATTTTTCTCTTTCGTTCAATTGGTCAATTCTCACAAAATACATATATATATATATATATATATATATATATATATATATATATATATATATATATATATATTATCTAATGTTTTTTTTCGTTTTGTATAAGTGTGATTCTCGTTGGCGAAATTAAGGCTGGTAAATGGTTTTCTTAGTTAGGAGTCCCTAGAAGCATGCTGCTGTATGTTGACTAAAGCCTCGAAAGATTTTGAGTGAAGCCTTAATAACATGATATATACCAATCATGTTTTCCCAATCCATGCTATCAAATACACTCTAATCATGAGCTACCTTACTCTACTCAAATTGAGTTTAGAGTTTTCTGCTTGGTCCTTCTCTTCTTTAAAGCGGAGGTACATTCGCTTCTTATACCATCTCCATCATCTTTCTCCATTATAATTCGTTTCATCAATATAACCCCTGAGACTCTCAGTTTTAACCACTGAGGTTTATGGTTATACCAAAACTATGTTCATGATCTTAGTTTCATGCCACTATGTACTGAGTGAAACCCAAAGTTCAACACCACTAATGAATTGACGGTGAATTCACATATTCAAGCTCTTACTTGTTACCTAATGAAATCTCTTTTTTCTTTAGAGTGATCTTTATGAGCTTGCCTTTTACCAAGGCTTATCTAACCCTCAAAGATCTAGTTTAATTTTTTTTGAGATTTCCTTACTTCCTTAGTCACTCTAAAGTTTATCCTACCTACTTGTTCAACATATCACAATAATCTCATAAGTACTTCATTCAGTTTCGGTCTTATGTCAAGTATCAAAATTTTGAATTGAAGCGAAAGCCACCCTTTTTAACCTTCAAAAGATGCCTTTCAATACTTCTCAATAAGTTATTGATCGTTATTCAATGGGAAACCACGCAAGCACTTTAATGTCTCTCTTGACTTTGAAGGAAGTGATTTTTGCCCAGAATCAATAGTCTTATGTCTACTTACGACATCACAGATTATCCCTTAAATTTTGCTTTATTTCTTTATCTTTTACACCCTATGCACGAAATTTTTTAATTTTTCAAACTCTAGTTCTGTTCAGATTGGTCAATAAAGTGTTAAAGGCAACAGAGATTCAAACGTATTATGAAGAAACGCTTGGGATAAAGTGGATGCTGACTCAACGGCTATCCAAACGGTTTGGCGATTTGAAAAAGTGCATTTTATGGAATGGCATGTAAAAAGGAAGTGCCCTTTCTCTTTCCTGCGTCATCTTCGGCATGCCAACTATTCACCCATCAGGTCAGGCACTATTTTTGAGATAATCCAAGATTTCAGCCAGATTTTTCTCTCTCTTCCTTGTACATATAAAAGGAATTGGAACGGTACTCTCTCAACCTTTATCACTTACCAAACTCTCTCAAAGAACACCGGTGATTTTCTCCAACTGTTCATCATCTTCTTCAAGCTACTACAATGGCAGACTCGTCATCAGTTCACGATACTTCAGTTCATCAACCTCTTCTCACCATCAAACCCCAACAGAACTTGATCATCGATCTCACCCCGTTTATCTATGAGCCCTACATGCTGTATGTAGTTGAGTGTCTCAAATACTCACCGCTCGTCGACGCGCTGACTAAAGTCGAAGTTGTTCCAATGTCGTGCTTGTCTCCTATCTACTCTACTGCCTTCTACGACAAGATTAAGGAACAAATTCACTTTGAACTCCATGATGAGAAGACCTCCATCTCTAAGCATCGATTATGTGCCCTAATTGGTCTTTCTTAAGATCCATCTCTGGTAAACCCTGACTCCATTACAATTGGTTAATTGTTTTCAATGTTCTATCAGATGGGGTATATCGAAACCCTAACCACCATTACAAATTTCAAAAAGTCTTGCCTTCCTCCTCAATGGAATGGCCTTTTTATGTTGTTGTTCAAGGGACTTTCTGAGCAAAGCGTTGGCTCAGATGGTGCAAGCAAGTCCTTCATGATGGTGTTGTATGGGCTGTACCATGGGATTGACCTAGATTATGGGTCTATTATCTAGCAAAAGTTGGTTCAAAGCTTGGTCTCTTCATCCAGGCATTCTGAGATCTCATGTGGGCGTTTCTGGTCTCTCATCACCAACTGGGCAATGGAACGCCTTCGTGTTCCAATAATGGTGGATTCTTTGCTCTCATCCATTGCTACCTTTCATACGACAAAAATCATTGTCACTGATCCATCCAAGTTTTCTTTTATTGGATCCATTCCTGAAGCAATGCTCGGTCGTATCTCTGCGTCGAGTAACATTCTCCAACAGTACAGGAAGCTTCCATCGGTTGGCCCAAGAGAGCTTACGCCAGCTATGATTCGCTCTATTGAAGAGGCTCACAAGCCAGCCAAAAGGGGTAAGAAGCCTGAAACACAGAAGGAAGGCCATGTCATTAAACCAACTAAAGGGCAAACCCCCAAGAAGCGAAAGTATGATAAGGCTGCAACTTCTTAAGCTCAACCGAAGAAGCAGAAGAAGCCTTCTAGGAGGCTTATTCTTCAATCCTCAAGTGATTCGGATTTAGAATATGTCCCTCCTAAGCACAAGTACGCTCCTCTTTCAGAATCTGAGAGCGAAAGCTCTGATGAAGAGGCTTTGGGCCCCGGTGATACTCCGCCTTGCTCCCCTACCCCCAAAAATTCCAGTTCACTCTAATCCTCCTTCACTTCCACCCGTAACCATCCCAGTATCCATCCCTCCTATATCTCCCATTACCACCACTCAACCATTCACTACAATTCCTATCCCCACTCCCATTTTCACAGATACCACTACTACCACTACTACCACAAAACCTCACTTTACTGTTCCTAATCCACCTGTAACCGAACCACCTGTCACAACCGAACCTCCACCAACTTCAAAACCCTTATCTCCTACATAATCCACTGAAACAACCCTTATTCTAGGCGGTGAGGACTTGGAATTTGATTCCACGTATTTCAGTCCTTACCGAGTGCAGAGCGATGAGGATGACGATGAGCCTGTTACAAAGCGTCATCTCAAGGCAGTAAATGAGAAGCTTGATCAACTGCTTTCATCCTCTTCCTCTGGTGCCTATTCCAAAGCTGCATGGAAGGCCTTGTTTTCCTCTGTCGTTACCTAACACAGTGCCACTTTATCTGCTGCAGCCAAAGCAATCAAAGCCTCTACTTCCCAATATCAACAAGCCTCTCTTTCTGTTGATGCCTCTACTAAGGAGTGCAAGGAAGCGACCGCAAAAGTCGATAAACTAGTCTCCGAAGCTCATTTGTTTTTAGATTCGTTGCAGGCTGCTGCTGTTAAAAACGCTCAAACTGTCAATGCTTCAGTAGAGAACCTTCAAAGGTCTCTTCAATCTGAACGCTCAAACCTTGAAGCGGCATGCCAAGCCATTGAAGAAGCCAACGAAACTCTCCATGCTAATGTCAATGACCGCTTAACTCAACTGGAGGCGGAGTTAGCTGTACAGAATCGCATTATGGATGAGCTAGACAGACGTACTGCACAACTTAAATTGCAAACACACAATCTATTTACTGCTAATGTTGAGATTAATGACCTCAAGTCCGAAAGGGAGGTCATTAGGAGTTCTGCTGCAGATGTTCACTCCATCCTCCTTCATCTCATTGAGGCTCACGATTAGATCATCACTATAACTGTCAGGCGTCATCTGGCAGACAAGCTCAGACCGGCATTGGACATTCTTAGCCGTATCAAGGGTGTTCCGGTGATCGGGGTCCAACCGAAACAAGAAGGAGAGAAAGTGGCAACTCAACCTCCTCCTTCTGGACCAAAACCATCTACTAAACTGAAGGGTAATGAAGCTTCGGTCAGCAATAAGGAGAAAAATAAGAAGAAAATTGGCAAGGACGACACAGACAATGAAGATGATGTCTATGCCGAGAATCCCAAGAAACCCTTCCAGAAGGTTAAGACTTCTGAAAAAGAAGTGGAGGAAAACATCAAGAAACAACAAGTTGAGCTAGAGCTGAAGCGAAAGGAGGCGGAGCTCCTAGAGAAAAAAAAGTCCATGTTTCCTGTGTGGACCATAGACTCGCTTCAAAGATGTGCAATTGATGAGCCAAGCATTCTCTGGCTTGAGCCAATAATGTCCTTTGGCCTTGACAACTCTAAGGATGCACATTTCGATATGCGAATCACTCGAAAGGTATTTATCTTCCACTGCTTCAACTCGACTGCTGCTATTCCGTCCCCAGACCCGAAGGTAGACAGGGATCTTCTAGAGTTTTAATTGGAGTTTGCTTAACCCCAACACCTGACTTGGAGCTCAAAGAAAATTACTACTGTCAAGGTTATGAAGCCCTATTCAGCAGGGAAATTTATTAATGTCAAATTCAGGGTGACTCGAGGAACCGAAGGCTCAGTCTACCACTCTACCCTCGTTGATCTACCAAACCTTAATCCCCATGACTGGATACTCTTCAATAACATTCTTCTGTCGAATCCTCTGGAGTATCAGCCAATAATTGATCATGTCAAGCGTATGCTTGTTTGCTACATACATGAGGTAGCGAAGATGGACCAGGAGATTGCCTCTGCCATACACAAGCGAACAACGATCAAGACTATGGGCAGAGCTGGCAATGTCAATACAGTGATCAAGGGGAAAATTGATTCAAATTATCACATACTTATGTTCCTCAGAGGCGAAGGTCAAAAATGCCTGTTCGCTCTTGTTGACAAACACCTCTTCTCAACGTCTTGCCTGGAGCACATCTTGGAGATCATTCAGAGGTGTGATCAGAACAGTGCTGCCGATAAGAAATTATTCACTGACATGCTGAGGTGGTACATACAGTTTAGACAGACACTTCTTGCTATAATTCCTCATTTGTTTAAAGTAATAAAGACGGTGAAGCCTACTCAGAGGAAATAATCTCTTGCCTCATTTAACGCAAAGGGGGAGATTGTTGGGTCTATTAGATTGCGTCATGGGCTCGGTCCTTAGCCCAGTTTGATTGCCGGTATTGGGCCTGTCCAACCGTGCATATTTTTGTACTAGGGTTTAGTATATAAGCTGCATGCATGCAGACTTAGAGGTTATTGCTTTCATTGTTTATTTTCTCTAAAGTTTTGTAAACCCTAGCTCGCCTCTACAGCGGAAGTTCTTCATCGAGCTCTGCTGAGGCGTGACTTTATTTTGAATCATAAGCATACATTTGATTCTATTTTGTGTTCGTTCTTTTACTGTTCTTGACTTGTTTGATTTCAATATTCATACCTGTGAAAGATCTAATCGATTAGAGTTTTATTCTCTTCAATATAGTAACCCAAAATAAAATACAAAGGCTATGATCCAATTATATAATTCACAACTTAGAAAATGGATGCCGTAATCTGATTGTTAATTTTATGAAGGTAGGTAAATGACGATTCACCAATTCCACCACAAAAGAAATGATAATAAGTGAAATTCCTATGCCTTTTGAGATTCATTTAAACTATTCAACAGAATGTTTATCTTAGATTTTGCTTTGCTATTTGTGTCTAGGATACCGAGGATCACAAAAAAGATGTGAATAACCATGAAAATGTACTTGGTAACCTCATTGTCATTTATCATCCCTTTTGATATGATGTTAAACCACACACGCTCCGTCAACAATGATAATATATGAGATACCAATTACAACTCTTTTTTAGTCCTTATTAGTGTGTTGGTTAACCACAAACGTTCCACTAACGACTTATAATGTACAATTTCATGGGTTAGCACATACTAATTCACATTTTCCCTAAAGTAACTAGATTTAGGAATTTAAATAAAAGGTTCTAGTACTTTTTAATAGCATTATACATTTAATGAGATTTAGTTGTCCTATCAAATTCGTTCTGCTAACGACCATCCACTAACCAATGAAGCAGTGGGTGATAGTGGACACCCATTCAACTACCATTTTATACGTAGTATCCTTATACCCCCTTATAGACTAGTTCCGTAAATGAGGCATACTAGTGATTTGACTGGTTGCTTCTTATACATATAATATATTAACAATTTATAATATATATAAGGTGTATTTTAAACTTTTCAAAATACTAGGTTTGTTTAATTTTAAATTTCAAACAATAATAATCAATTAATTTAAATTTAAAATAAACCAAAATTGATTTAATATTTATCTACTAATTAACAATTAATTAAATATATTAAATCAAATTAGCATGAACTAATTAAATTAATCAAACAATTTAATCATAATCTTAACCCTCAAATTTTTGAAAATTAGGATGTAGGAGTTATCCAGTTTTATAATTATCCATTTTAATCATATTAAACTAACAACTATTTAAAATAAACCTTAACAACGAAGAATTATCAAAAACTTGGGGAGGAAGGCTAGGATTTCAAAACCCTAACCCTAAATTTCGAAATCCAAGGTAAGGGTCTAGGGTTTCGAAAAACCCTAACCCTAGTCAAGATTCTTGGCTTTTAGGGTTTAATTTCTATAAACCCTAATTGATCTAAATCTACAATTATATAAATTTAATTGAAACAAACCAAATGCTCTGATACCACTGATAGGATTTAGGTATAACAAATTGTAACATCCCAAAAATTTTGACCAAAAATTTCTTTTTAAAACATTAATAAAACCATAAGTATCCAATTAGTCCAACCATAATTAAAGATAGATATATCAATTACAGTATCTATTCAAAACATGATCTAATTATCAGAGTAAAAACATCCCAGACTAAAACTTCTTGGTGTGTGCCATGCAATAATCTCGAGCTCTTACCTCCGCTACCGGAAGTACCTGAAACCAAATCTGAAAACCATAAGCATGAAGCTTAGTGAGTTCCCCAACCTACCACATACAATACATAATTACATATTGCAAGCACTGGGCCTCGCCCGCTACGTCGGGCCCCGCCCGACTCCGGACGAATTTGAAATCAAGCCCCACCTGACCCCAGGCCCCGCTTGGTTTCGAGCCCTGCTCGGTAAACATATATGTTTCTACTAGGCCTCTCATTTCTCCAGGCCCCGCCCGCTATACACGTACAAACACTATCACATAATCTTGCTAATTCACAATAAACAATCACTATACTATAACTGCTATATACTCAAGGCCCCGTCCCTACTCTGCTACTAATGAGTTATGAAAACCTGTCCACACTCAACTAGTGATGAGATACGGGCCCTCGCCCACACTCATCTCCCTACTAGGCACATACAAGTATCACACATCTCACAACTATAAACGAACATACAAACATTCCCCGGCCACCCGCCCAGACTCGGACCTTGGTCCGGAATCACATACATATAACCCTTCCTCGGGCACCCACCCGACATCAGACCTTGGTACAGAATAACATATTGGCATACAGTGCCTATTACTAACCCCGAGTCTTCCTACTCATAAACTACATGGGCCGGCATTGTGTCCTTAGACCCATTCACACAGTGAGGAGACCCGCCTCGCACTGCTGAACCCCGTTGATACTCCTCTGGCTGTTGACTGGGACTTCCCAAACTGCTGACCCTTCGGCTTACCGAACTACCAATACCAAACATCACTTAGTCCAAAACAATAATGCTTCTTAAGGTAAAATGACCATTCTACCCCTTGTCCAACTGGGTCCATATCTACGACCTAAAACTAAGGCCCAATACTAAGAAAGCTTCCCAAGCCCACTAGTGGCCCACTAATGGCCCAATTTGCTAAATCGAGCCCAATCCCTCTAATGGGACTTACCCTAAGCCCAAACATCTACTTCACCCACATCATCCGACTTCTGTTGGCCCAATATGGCCAAAAGTCCAAAGCATGGCCCAATCCGAGGCCCAATAACATGAAGCCCAAACTGACAGAGTACACGGGGCATACATTCACGTATACTAAGTGTACCAGCCCATGGTGTGTACGTTGGGCGTACCTGCACGTACGCTCAGCGTTCTCTCCCTGTTAAGTCACTTTCCCATTAAGTACTTAATACTCTACTCCAGAAGCTACAAATACAGATCCAAGTCCTTTTCCATGTCTTAGTCCATAAAGTCACTGACTTGGTGAGTTAACTTGGCCCAAACAAGCCCAAACTCCCAAGAATGATATTCCTCTTCCATAAAGAGGGCTAGATCTAATGCATGAACCCATTAAGTCATTCAAGATGGATACTTTACTACTTATGGGACCCTTTTTGCTCTGAGGGTGGCAACCCTAAGGTTACAAACGAGATTTCATAATAAAGGTCCATTCTTGGGACCAAAATAACTTCAAAACCACACTACACTAGATCTAAGCATTCTTAAGTAAAGTTATGAACTTTATACCTCCAAAGAGTTCCAAATGATGATGCTATTCCATATCTGTAAGCTCCAACTTCCCAAGTTCTTCCTTTCCAACTTCCTCTTTTCTTCTTCCAAGCTTACACCACGAAAATGAGCTTCTTAAAGTAAAAAATCACCCAAGGATGAAGAGATGAGGTGTTCTAGGGTTTCTCTGAGGTTGGGGGAGAGATAAGGAGGCTAGGGTTTGAGCCATTATGTTCTTTATATATTGGTTGGCCTTAAAGTTAGGGTTTATGGACACTGGACTTATGCTGGGCGTATGCCTAAGGCACCCACGACCATTTCCCTTTTATAAGCTGAGCGTACCCACGCGCCTTCCACTTTGCATTCATGGTCCTTCCTTGTCAACTTAAGTCATTCAAGATGGAGACTTTACTACTTATGGGACCCTTTTTTCTATGAGGGTGGCAATCCTAAGCTCATAAACGAGATTTCATCATAAAGGTCCATTCTTGGGACCAAAATAACTTCAAAACCACACTACACCAGATCTAAGCATTCTTAATTAAAGTTATGAACTTTATACATCCAAAGAGTTCCAAATGATGATGCTATTCCTGATCTATAAGCTCCAGCTTCCCAAGTTCTTCCTTGCCAACTTCCTCTTTTCTTCTTCGAAGCTTACACCACGAAAATGAGCTTCTTGAAGTCAAAAATACCCAAGGAGGAAGAGACGAGGCATTCTAGGGTTTCTCTGAGGTTGGGGGACAGATAAGGAGGCTAGGGTTTGAGCCATTATGTTCTTTATATAGTGGTTGGCCCTAAAGTTAGGGTTTCTGGACACTGGACGTACGTTAGGCGTACTGCCTATACGCTGGGCGTACGCCTAAGGCACCTGCGACCATTTCCCTTTTATATGCTGGGTGTACACACATGCCTTCCACTTTGCATACATGGTCCTTCCTTGTCAACTTTTTCCATTATGGACCATTAATGCCTATAACTTCCAAGTGTCATATCTTCCTTATTCGAGGTCTGTTTCCAACGAACTTTATATCCACGAAAAGGTGGCAAGAAGCCCTACGCTTCTAATGACCCAAATCAGCCCAAAAATCTTCCGAATAAAACTTCTAAATCCATAAAAGACCAAAACGCCCCTAGCTTGGCCTCTGAAATCCACAACCAAAGTACTTTCCAAAACAGGGTGTTACAACTCTCCCCCACTTAAACTAGATTTTGTCCTCGAAGTCCGCTACGGT
Organism: Lactuca serriola; assembly: GCF_051521515.1. Lineage (NCBI taxonomy): Eukaryota > Viridiplantae > Streptophyta > Magnoliopsida > Asterales > Asteraceae > Lactuca > Lactuca serriola. The sequence goes on along the minus strand of NC_136410.1, from coordinate 163,782,211 downwards.
CAACTATCCTGCAATCTACTCACAACATTCCTTCTTGATGCATACATCACCTGCTGGGTCTGATCCTCGAAGGACCACTTCCATTGACCTTTCGTCCAGTCTCTTCACAAATAATCCCTGAAGATAAGAACCTCGAGAGCACTCTAATCACCAACAATCCTGAGAACACGATTCATATCCAACTAACAATCATTTCGGTACTCCCCGAGTACTTATGTTGGACATCCTAGTGGTTCACTCGTTTTTTCTGTGCGTTCACTGGCCTTCCCAAGGCAACTTACAAAAAACAACACCCTTTCCTTTATATGTGAAGGACATAACCTTTGCTGTATCTACCTCTCCAGCCACCCCCAGTGCTGGTCACATCACTAATACCTACTGAATGCTTTCTTTTACTATATCTTGGTGTTGAACACCCAACCCCGCAACCGGATCAAATAATCCTTCGAGTAAAAGACTCCTCCTTACAACAGTTAGACTCAACCGAGAGTTGCGCAACAGAGTCAAAACCTTCACTCTGAGATTATTTAACCCTGTTGTGACTGGCGTAGCACCTCTCAGTCAAGTAACTACTTCATACAAAAACTCCCTTATCGCTACCCCTGTCCGAAGATCCTGCTATCTCTTATCCGCTTTTCGGATGAACTGAGACCACCCTGCTCCCAACTAATCTGCCATTTTCTGGTTTATCGGACTCCCACCGGTTACTAAACCCAACTCAAACTCTCAGTCGCTACCAACGGCTTCCGAAGAAACTATGGCTATCTAAAACTGCTCCATTTGCCTTGCCACTCTGCCTCTATAAATCCTAGAATCCTCGATCCCCTATCTTGACCCTACGGTCTCTACCAGGTCCCACCTGCGCTGCTACGATCATACGGGCCTCGTCCATGGGTCTCAACAAACTATCCTTCCTCAATCTCTATCTGGCTAACTAGTAGATACGGGCCTCACCCACACTTTGCTAACTGGGAGATACGGGCCCCCACCCACACTCCTCTAACTAAACTGCTAATGAATGCTACGACTATCCCGTAGTCTTACAACACTTTCCCACATTGTCTAACTACTAGCTACCAGCCTGAAAACATCCAACAACGAGCGCTCCACAGTCTAACATCATGATTAACTCGCGTGCTACCAGCGAAAACATCAACCTGGTTTCCCAAACTAGTACTCCACTACTGCGAATACATGAACTCAATGTCAGGATGTTTCTCAAACTCCCGACTTCCCTGTTGCTTTATCCAAATGGCTACCTCAACTGCTTTCCTTCTTAGCAAGCATGCGAACGCATCCAAGTTGCGCTCCTACCTCAGCTCCTGACTACTGGAATATTACTCCCCCACTTCGATTCAACTAGTTCCCTACAGACCCTAGCTTGGAAAGGATTCACAATCCTTTTCTCCACCTAAAGGTCGATCTGCAGACAACCACGCTTACAACCGCTAGAGCTCCAAAACTAACCAATACCAAACCCGAACCTCTCTTTCAGACTAACAAAACGCCTCCCGATCCCTACTCACACTTGCTACAGTGACTGCATCCTGAGAACCTGCTCTAAAGGGAAACATCTTCAAACTACTACTCTCAAATTCATGGTATGCAGATGGCATATAACTAGATCTTAAACAGGAAACATAATATTATGAAATGCACTTTACTAACATCAATGCAGTACCATAGCAATTAAAATCATAAACAGAAGTTGAATTTGAAATACATACCAACGATCTATTGCGGCTCGATCTTGACTTCCTGCGGAACCCTGGACACTAGAACCTGAACTCCCTCTCTCTGTCGAAGTATCTGTGATGAAACCTGAGCTGCCTTAACTACTATACGGGGGCACTTTACTTTGAAATGCCTAGGCTGATGGAAACGGAGGCACAATTCTTCCTTTGATGTGCATTCTCGGCGGAGGTGACCCTTCCATCCGCACCTACCGTGCTGCGACCTGCTGTGATCATTCTCATGTGCCCTTTTACCCTTTGAACATCCAATACGATAACTCAGGTCTCTGGTGTCAGCTATGGCGGCGTCCGACTGCTCCGCTAGTTGAGCTTAACTAGAAATTCGCTTCCTCATCCCTAACTGCACATCTAACCCAATCTCTTGCTCCCGAGTTACTCTGACTACCCCATCAACCATCTAAACAGCCGATGTCTGAACCTAAAACCTAGCGGTTACCCTATCAATAACACGCTCAATAATGTCGGGTAACTCCTCGCGTACGGCTCGCGAGACCTCCATAGCGATCCAGTCATGTAATGGACCCTCCTGGAGACAAGGTGTGTAACCCACCTCCGATTCCTGATGACAAGAGCTAATAACAGTATCCTCCCTACCGAGGGATCCCAGACATCCATAAACACTAGGCTCCAGAGGAGCGCTTAACTTCCTCGCAACAATCTCGGCCCGAAAGGCCTCGAGGCGGCTCTCCAAAATCTCCAAAATCCCCTCCTTGACTGTACTGAAGATTAAAGGGGTCTGGTCCAATATACTGCACATAATCTCAGCTGAAATAAACTCTCTCATCTGCTCCCCGAGCTGCTCGGCTCCTGAACCTGAGCCTGATCCCTCACCCGCACCTGAACTGCCCACTGGCCTACCCCGTAGCGTCACCATACTACATGAGTCATATCACAACTATCATCAAAATAATCATCACTACTGAGGGATCACACACTCACTACAAGTTCCCCGGTTTTATCTTAGCCCCTCTCGAATCGAGTATGGATCCTCTACTTTCAGTAGTACAGGCCCATACTACCATCCACATATATCCGTACTTTCCTCGAGAACTTCCTCGACTCCACTAAGTCCCTTTCACTACTTCTATTGCTCCTAACACTACTCTCATCCTAGGCTTGCTCTATGGTAGCTCCCAACCCGAACTCAGTCCTCAACTACTGAAGGTATCTTCATAATGCCAATTAGCCACTACCTGAATACCATTACATGTGACGAGGCTCAGATAATCCTTCGAGTAAAGGATTCGTCCCTACAACGGTTAGACTCAAACGAGAGCTGCGAATTAGGGCCAAATCCAACACTCTAAGATTATTCAACCGTGATCACATGTGACTTGACGTATTCACCTAATGGCTAACTCCTATCACACAGAGTCCCATAAAGCACAAAGCAAGTATCATTTAGACAAAAAGGAAAATCTAACCACATAATCCAATCATACTGCTCTATCCCCTACTCAGGAATCTATACCAGCATGCAACTCATAAAGCTCATTCTCATAACAGGCACATAAGGCATCCTCCTAGATCCTTAGTCCTAAACTAGCATGCAGTTCTCATAAGCATATCATATCTAAGCAAACATGTATGGGTAATTTGGGGGAACTTACGTGAGACTGGCTGATTGCATGCACCATACCCTTTTCTTCTTTTTCAAAGTTCTTTTTCTCTTTTCAAAACTCTTTTCCTTTTTCTCAAATCTCGTTTTTATAAAAAAAATTGATTTTCTTTTGAAAATTTTCACACCAAGTCCTCAGTTTGAGTTCAGACACACTTGAGAGTATGACCGAATCCCTCAAACCAAGGCTCTGATACCAACTTGTAACATCCTAAAAATCATGATAAAAAATTTCTTTTTAAAACATTAATAAAACCATAAGTATCCAATCAGTCCAACCATAATTAAAGATAAATATATCAATTAGAGTATTGTTTCAAAACATGATCTAATTATCAGAGTAAAAACATCCAAGGCTAAAACTTCTTGGTGTGTGCCATGCGATCATCCCGAGCTCTTCCCTCCGCTACCGGAAGTACCTGAAACCAAAACTGAAAACCGTAAGCACAGAGCTTAGTGAGTTCCCCAACCTACCACATATCATTCAAAATTACATACTACAAGCACTGGGCCTCGCCCGGCTCCGGACGAATCCGGCATCAAGCCCCGCCTGGCTTCGAGCCCCGTTCGGTAAACAAATCTGTTTCTACTAGGCCTCTCCTGTCTCCGGGGCCCGCCCGCTATACACGTACAAACACTATCACATAATCATGCTAACTCACAATAAACAATCACTATACTATAATTGCTATACTTAAGGCCCCGCCTATCATGGGCCCCGCCACTACTCTGCTACTAATGAGTTATGGAAGCCCATCCACACTCAACTAGTGATGATATTTGGGCCCTCGCCCACACTCATCTCCCAACCAGGCACGTACAAGTATCACACAGACAACAAGTATAAACTAACATATAAACATTCCCCGGGCACCCACCCGACATCGGACCTTGGTCTGGAATCACATACATATAACCTTTCCTCGGCCACCCTCCCGACATCGGACCTTGGTCCGGAATAACATACTAGCATATAGTGCCTAGGGCTAACCCCCGGGTCTTCCTACTCATAAACTACATGGTCCGGCATTGTGGCCTTAGACCTATTCATACTGTGAGGAGACTCACCTTGCACTGTTGAACCCTACTGATACTCCTCTGGCTGCTGACTGGCACTTCCCGAACTGCTGATCCTTCGACTTCCCGAACTACCAATACCAAACATCACTTAGTCCAAAACAATAATCGTTCTTAGGGTAAAATGACCATTCTACCCCTAGTCGATGTTGGTCCATATCTAAGGCCCAAAACTAAGGCGCAATATTAGGTAAGCTTCCTAAGCCTACTAGTGGCCAACTAATGGCCAAATTTGCTAAATCGGGCCCAATCCCTCTAATAGGACTTACCCTAAGCCCAAACATCTACTTGGCCTACATCATCTGACTTCTGCTGGCCCACTAAGGCTCAAAGTCCAAAGCATGGCCCAATCCGAGGCCCAATAACACGAAGGCCGAACTGACAGAGTATATGACGCATACATTCACGTACGCTACACGTACTAGCCCATGGTGTGTACACTGGGCGTACCTGCATGTAAGCTCAGCGTACTCCCCCTGTTAAGTCATTTTCCCATTAAGTGCTTAATACTCTACTCCAGAAGCTACAAACACATATCTAAGTCCTTTTCCATGTCTGAATCCATAAAGTAACTGACTTGGTGAGTTAACTTGGCCCAAACAAGCCCAAACTCCCAAGAATGATATTCCTCTTCCATAAAGAGGGCTAGATCTAATGCATGAACCCATTAAGTCATTCAAGATGGATACTTTACTACTTGTGGGACCCTTTTTGCTCTGAGGGTGGCAACCCTAAGGTTACAAACGAGATTTCATAATAAAGGTCCATTCTTGGGACCAAAATAACTTCAAAACCACACTACACTAGATCTAAGCATTCTTAAGTAAAGTTATGAACTTTATACCTCCAAAGAGTTCCAAATGATGATGCTATTCCATATCTGTAAGCTCCAACTTCCCAATTTCTTCCTTTCCAACTTCCTCTTTTCTTCTTCCAAGCTTACACCACGAAAATGAGCTTCTTAAAGTAAAAAATCACCCAAGGATGAAGAGATGAGGCGTTCTAGGGTTTCTCTGAGGTTGGGGGAGAGATAAGGAGGCTAGGGTTTGAGCCATTATGTTCTTTATATATTGGTTGGCCTTAAAGTTAGGGTTTATGGACACTGGACTTATGCTGGGCGTATGCCTAAGGCACCCACGACCATTTCCCTTTTATAAGCTGAGCGTACCCACGCGCCTTCCACTTTGCATTCATGGTCCTTCCTTGTCAATTTTTTCCATTAGGGACCATTAATGCCAATAACTTCCAAGTGTCATATCTTCTATAACACATAAATTATATTCTTTCTAAAACTACATTATATTTCTGAAAGAACCAAACTTTCATACTTCACAATATTCTTACTCTAAAACATGCTACATGCATATTTATAAAACAATATATTACATCGATAGTTTATTTACATAGACTGGATACAAACCAACTATTAAGATTTTTACAAAGTTTTATATATATTACATACATTCCTAGGAATACAATACAAATGTTTTAATATTATCTATTCTACATCTTCTACCAGTACAAAACTATACTAGATGCTTATCACCTGCAATAGTTTAAACATTGAGAGGGATAAGCGGGTGACGCTTAGTGAGTTCAATAACAGTTACAATATAACATTATGCCATATACATATCAATATGACAAAAGCAAAGAGGGACAAGAAACAAGATAGGCAAATGAGTATCATATGACAGACTTTCCATATCAACGAATAATCAAATTCAAAGATTTGAATTCAATGAGACATAACAATTTCAACACTTGATATACATCAATAAGACTCCAGCCCAATTGGAAAAGAAACTATATAATTTTAGAATATCATTTCACTAGAATACACAGACTTTTAGCCATGTCTTTTTATTCTGCTATGTCAAAGTGATGCATATGCCATACACTTCATGACCAAAGGCTACATACTAGTACCCAAGTGATGTTTATGTCATACACTTCGTGGCCTATGGTATAGCTCATTATCATAATAAAATGGGAAAGCACACTGAACATATAACACATAACATACAATTGTCCTTATATTGAAACTCACCGTGAAATAACTGGATATTAAATAATAATTTGGGCAGCACTTCGACTCTAAATATAACTTTCTGTGACGAAACGGGGTTTTTATCTAAAAACCGGGCTTTACTCGGGCAGAGTTTCGACTAGAAAATATGATTTTCTCGGGAACTTCGGAGCGTCGGGACTTGCTTCGGGTGTCGGGTATGATATCGGGACTTTGGGGGTGTTTAGGGTAAATTTAGAGAGGGTGGAGGGTGCAAGAGAGTAAAATTTGTAACCAAAAATCGGCAGCCTTCACATCTCTTATATAGGGTCTGAAATTCGCATTACGCTGGGCTTAAGCCCTCGGTACGCTAGGCGTACTGCGAGGCGGCCAACTACGTGAGGCGTAGCCTCGTACACAGGGCGTACATGCGAGGTGTCACTTGTTCGGTTCCCGGGCTCAGTTGTGGTACGTAGGGCGAAGAGTGAGAGACGTGGCTGCTGATTCCGGATCGCACACGTACGCTGAGCGTAGGCTCGTACGCTGGGCGTATGGCTCCAGATAATATTTCGATTTTTCATTTATTTTTATTTAATAACTTCAAAAATTCATATATTTTGCGTACGAGCTCCGTTTTTGACATTCTTTATATGCACGCGTAGGCGAGAATATACTCTACAACTTTCGTTTAGACTCCATTGGTTAATTTTGACTTCATTTTTATTATTATATTTTTAACGGGCCGGGACAGGAAAAGTCCGTTAAAAATTCATAACTTTTTCATTCGACGTCCGTTTTCGTCAGTCTTTTTACCGTTGTGCTACTATTGACGAGACCTTCGATTCTTATTTAGGTTGTTTCGGCTAAATATCGCTCGATCTTTATTTTGAGTTTTTAGCTGTTTGCTGCTATTCCAAAACTTAGAAAAATCATAACTTTCTCATACGAAGTCAGATTTTGGCGTTCTTTTTATCAAAATTCTCGGTTTAACAAATACTACGACTTTCATTTAGATCATAAGGGATAAAAAGTAGTTTATCGAAAACTCACTTTTTACATCATTCGGCGTCGTGCCGGTTTTGTCGCGAAACTTCAAATAATCATAACTTTTTCGTTATAACTCGGATTTCGATAAGGTTTTCGCATAAACGTCTCTAACGAGATTCTCTACAACTTTCAATAATAAAATTTTACTTATTTAAAATTTTATATTTTCGTTAAATTTCAATATTAGATTGGAATATCGTAATACTTCCAATATTTTCTGAGTGATTCTATATATTATACTTTACTTCTAGTAAAAACTATCTGTTAGAATTCAATACTCAAAATCATATAATATTTCATAATATTTTTCATTATAAAACACGAAAAGGTGGCGATAAGCCCTATGCTTCTAACGACACACCCCGGCCCAAAAATATTCCGAATAAAACTTCAAGACACATAAAAGACCAAAACGCCCCTAGCTTGGCCTCTGAAATCTACAACCAAAGTACTTTCCAAAACGGGGTTTTACTAATGAACCTATAACTAAGAACATCAATAAATAAACCCTAGGTATATTTCGAAACTCATAAAGGGTTTAGATTTACATACCTTGTTGTAATTATAGTAAATAACAAGAATTCCTTCACTTGTAGATCTCTTGGATGCAAGCACGACAATTGTCGTGTCTCTAATAGCTCACACCCAAACTAGCAAGAATAAGGCTTAAGAAAGGGGAGAGGGGAAATTAAGAATTTCGGCTATTCCTTAAGAAGATGGAGTGACCAAAAATCTAAGGCCTAACCCTACATAACCCTTATTTAAATATTAAATTAATATTTTAAATCTATTATTTATCTCATTCCTTATTTATCTACATGAGATATTTTAGAAACCCTGAAATATGCTCCTTGAAATCGTCCACCCCTAGGGTTGCAAGGTTCTAAAGCCTTTTGTTTAACTATTAAACAATTATACTTTATACCCTATAGTTTTGATTAATTATAATAATCACAAAATTAATTATATATATATATTAATTCCAACGGAGCTTAGTATTAATACTTTTTTTACCTTTAGGTTTTTGCCACAAGAATTTAGTGAATTTGACATTTTTAGTCCTTAAAGTCAAAACTTTTATATTTTTATGTTTTGATTAAGTTTTTGTGTCTTTAGGTTTCTGCCACAAATATTTAATGACTTTGACATTTTTAGTCCTTGCAGTGAAAATTTTTACATTTTGGTGTTTTTGCCACAAATCTTTAATGAATTTGACACTTTTTGTCCTTGTAGTCAAAACTTTTACATTTTGACATAAAAAACACAAAAAACCCCATTTAGAATTTTGCCACCATATTTTCCCAACTTTAACAAATTTAACACTATTGTCACAACATTTTTGGATTTTCTCCACCAGTGTCCCCTTTTTTTTTGTTGTACAAATTTTAAGGGTGTCAATTTACTCCCCTATAAGTGGTGATTTACAATTTCAACACATATCTTTTAAAATTTGGCAATTTTTCCCATATTACCCTAAAAGCGGTGTAGCCGCTGGTTTTAGACTAGTTCTAATTAATTTCTGATCAATTATTAAAAATAATAGTTTTTCTAATTAATATATTATTTTCATAATATATTAATAAACGTTTTATTTTAATTTATTAATTACATAATAAATTAACCTCTCTCTATAAAAGTCATCATGTCCAATTGCTAAGTTTGAGGGCAACCCAAAAGGTCTGTGCTACTATCAATTAAAGTATATACCAATTATAGTTATGAGTTTAGACACCTAATCCAACATACACACACATATGGTCATGTTTTCTTTCATTTGCTTGGTATTGGTTGTTGCTTTTACATCTTGACATATTTAGTCCCTACGACAAAAGTTATATATTTTGTTAGATTTAGTCTCTCAAAACCTTTTGGTATATTTAGTCCCTGCAACAATGGTTACATATTTTGATAGATTTAGTCCATGCAACAAAGGTTTTAAAATTTGACAGATTTACTTGTAATTTTTTCATTTATAGAAGAGGACCTCGTAAAGTTTTTTTTCACGAACAGTCCATATGTGTAACATTTTTTATATTTTGGCAGGTTTGACCCCTGTGTACAAAATAAATTAAAAACATTATCCCCGTAATTTATAGAAAATATCTATGTACTTCACAATCATGTCACCATATTTTGTGGAGTTGTCGCTTCTACTAACCGACTTTCACTAAACTGCTAATCACATGACTGCATTTAAAAATAAACAATAAAAATTATATTTTATCAGAAGAAAAATAAAATTCATATATATTCAATTCATCAAAGAGTATTGCAACACTATAGAAAGTCGTCCACGCTTTCTAAGCTTCGCAATATCCGGCAACGTTTGAAAAAGTAAAGGCATGTAACAACAAGATGCAAATAATCACTGCCTCCCTCCACGAAGAAATCAAAGAAGCAATTGCCAACCACAAGCAACACATGAAGGAATACCAATTGTTCCCTCTTTTCTGTTGGTTATGTCTGATTAGTCAACGTCTAACCAATGTTCTCTTTTGCTATTCTCTATGTAATAGTTTTCTCATCCTTTGAATGAACTCCATGTTTTAAAATAAGACGTTCATACCACTTTAACTTCTACTTTGTCATTGGAACTTATCATCACATGCAAATATACTTACAAAAGAAAAAAAAAAAGACAAATGAAAACAGATACACCTAAATGCACACTTACAAGTAGAAACATTTGCTTCTGATAATGAAAAAATATCAATGTTTAACGTTTTTAGGATACATTGTCTAAACTGTAAAAAAATAAAAACACAATCTCAACCATTATACAAAACAGAAAAAAAAATTATCTAACCGGAGGCGAAGCCCGGGATCTTTTTCTAGTTTCTATTAATATTTATTTGGTAAGCTAATAATATAAAATGGTAGAGAAAAAATGGGTTTTACAATCATTTTGGATCTACCAAAGACTATATATATCCAAAGCTCAGGGCCGGCCGAATACATGGGCTAGCTGGGCTGAAGCCCAGGGCAGCAAAATTTTAGGGGCATAAATTTAGTCCATTCATCTATAGTATATATAGTATTGGTCCAGAAAAATTAGCCAGTAAACGTTGAGTCCAATTTCTGTGGTGAGAAGGGCAGTGTGTGTGAAGCAGCTAAATAGACCGGTGATTATCAACGTCGCATAGAAAAACGAAACGTCAATCAATATTCGACACCTAGAACCACGCCCATTTGGTGCTTGATCGGAGAACTTAACGCCTCGAAGCACACCCATTGATTTCGAATGCCGATACTACTTTTCTTAATCGTCGATCGCAACTCTAATATAAGAAGTAAGAAGCAATTTCTCTCTAAATCTGATATTCAGCTTTCAAATTTCTCATTCATCGGTCTCCAAAGTGTTTATGAGTCGATTTCTGACTCAGTAGCTAAATCTATACCTTCATCGTTTTTGTGATTGGGGTTTTTGTTACCATCTATCATCTCCCTTATATTCTTTAATTGTTAGAGATGGAATTGCTTTGTTTGCAAAAACGTTGGTAGTCACTCTAACTCAAGAATTTCTCATTTTAAAACATCCTCTTTGTGTTTTCATTACCTAGTTGTTACCATATAAAAACAATTATTAATCATTGGGTGAATAATTGATATTATATATTGGTTTTAATGGTTATTTTGAAACAAAAGTATAAGCGTATGATAAACTCAAAGTTTTGAATAGGGCCTACTACGATCTTTGGTTGGTTTATAGTTTGAGATTTTTCAACAACATGTTTTTAAAAAACCCAAATATATTACCAAAGGTACTCTACCTATTTCCTTTCAAATGATACTTTTCAACATTTTAATGACTTTCTTCATTGATTCAGATTAATGTTTAATGTATTACACTTTGTAAATTGATGATTTAAATCAAGAAATTTATCATATTAAATCCACAACAATGTGTTAGTTGGTTAGCTACAAAATATTAACTTCAAAATGGAAGAGTTACTCTAAATTTCTAATATCAAATGCCAGCTTCCCTTGTTTTTATGGTATATCTTTGACAATTATTGTGGATGGATGAGTCGGATAAGTGCAATTATGTTATATAAATCCTCATATTGTCATTCTTATATTCATTACAAAAACATGAGCCATCTATTTGATATTGCATTCTATTTGTTGTCCTTCAAGGGAAAGGAAGTTAGAATAATGACTTTGATTAACCTCCATTTCAGGGACAAAATGTTTCTGTTTTGATAGTTCAATGCCTTCCTTCAAATTTGATATTTTAGTCTTGACCAAATTTGTACATTTGAAGATCGTAGGAGGGTAAGCACTCCATGCTTACTTCTACGATGAGGCATGACTAGGTTTTATGATCCTTAAATAGCAATAAAGTTGTATAGAACAATTAACATTTTTGGTTTTTAGTCTGAATATGCTTTTTAGTTTGTATAAATATGATTTTACAAATAAAAAGATGTATTTATTTTTGTTTTATGAATTTTCATTATATAGTTGTGATGTATATATAGGGGCATTGTTAAGCCTTTTGGCACAGGGTAGCAAAAACCTATGGACCGGCCCTGCCAAAGCTGAATCAAACTTTAGGCTGATTTGGGTTAACTTTTTTTTGACCAGTCACACAAATAACCCAGAAACCATGTAATTTACTCTAAAATATATGATTTATTAATAAACCAAATGAGAATATTTCAAAATTTTATCATAGCTCGTCTTATTTATATCTTTTCCTAAATATTTAATATAAATAAAAGGTTCATCAAAATATTAAATTCATCAAATTTTTATATAGCTGTCTAACAATTTGATTATAAATTTGTCAAATTCCATGAAAACCGTTTATGTTTTTTTTTTTTTTTTTTTTTTTTTTTTTTTTTTTTAATTTAAATAATTTTTTTTTTTATATATAAAAAAACCATGTATCCTCCTTTGCCAAAAGGAATACAACACACGCAGCCACCTGTGACGTTCATGTCATGTATGTCGCATTTCTCGTAGGCCATACATGGGATATATGTCCCATGTGCACGTCACATATAACATTGAACCACATAACTTTAACGTCATGATTTCTCGCAAGGTGGGGCTAATGAATTTTAGTAACATGTTTTAAAGTGTCACAAGGTTTACAACATATATTCCCTGAAATCCCATTATTTGCATGCATCACCATACAATCTCTTGCAAAAGTTTTATTGACAATTCCATTATGTTGCTAATTAAAACACTTCTAACCTTTCTTCTATTATCACACGCATAGAAAGGTTTTACATTTCACAATAAGATTTATAAAACTAAAGCATTACACCAAAACGACAAATACTTATACTCGAGTTTTTATTCCAACTCAACAATCTTTATTCCATATGAGGGGTACAAAATACAGGAACATGGCCTAACCGATTTAGTACAAAATTGAGGATCTTACATTTTCCTCAATATGACCAAACCTCTATCTTCTACTTGACATCGCTCACAAGTATTGATACCATTTAGTAAATTGAGTATGAGTATTCCATTCAATAAGACAATAAGTGGCTCGATGATTAGTATTATTAAGCCATTTCTATCTTATATATCCTATTTCATTTTGAACAATAACCAAAGCAATTATGCATAAACAAAGAAACTGAACATTAATTACCAAATGTTTATCAGTTGTGGTCGAGTCACTTGGTGATTACATAGACAGCATAAATAATTCCAGGGATCCACCCAAACAAGGTTAGAAGCAAACATATCCAGAATTCCACCTGCACTTGGTATATAAATAAAAGTAATTATTGATCTCTGTTATATATGTCACTGATGCATGTGTGCGCGGAAGTGAAACATAGAATAACTTCAAACAATTCTAAATTTTGTCCCAATAAGTGAAGTTATGGGAACACATGCATTCGTATGACATGTGATATTATGTATACGGTTGATCACAAATTCATAATTGCAAAATATAATCAGATCATGCATTATTTTAGTTGATCCTGAGCTCAGACGTCATCAGACATGGCGTTGTTATGTAAGAAGGATGAGACTGGGACACACGTACCTTGCAGCCAAACTTGAAAATAACACCAAGAGGAGGAAGAACAATGGCTAATAGGATTTCTACAAAAGTTTGTGTCGACATCTTGGTATGCGGATATCTTTGATCAGAATGGAATTAATACATGGTGAAATGGTGAATATCAGGTGGTGGTAGGCGGATATCGAGAGGTGAGTAGGGTGATCAGTGGGGTTGGCCGCCCAACAAGAAAAGTAGAAAGTGGTTGATAATATCGTGTACTTTGTGCGATATATATTCCAAATTTTATTTTATTAAGGCACATCAATGAAGATGTTTACTGAAAATGTCTCGGTTTGGGTTGGTCCTGGATTGATCAGTCTTGGGCCGGTTTCGTAACTATACAAATTTTTTGAACCAATCTAATAATTTTCCGATCTTTTCTTAGACTCTATTCATTTTAGACTGGTTCGGTCTTGGTTTTTTGGGACCGGTCTATTTGTGCACTTAACTCCTAGAGAGACCGCCGTAAGAATGTGGACAAGTTGGGCAACCAGAACCAATGGTGGAGCTAAAAACATAAATATGAGGTAATCGTTGAAGGCGAAGCTGCTGCTAACGCCGATGGATTTGTTTGTTGTTGTTCGTTGTGGCCTAGGCCGGCTTCCCTAGTTCCTTTCCGACTCGTAGCTGATGCCGCCATCCCCATTTCTTGCGGTTGTTTCCCTTCTAGTGAGATTTAGTGGCCACTGTGAGCATCCGCAGCCACCATATATGTTCCCTTCTTTTGTTTCTGCCGCCACTGCCGCTGCCACCTATGCAATTCCTTTGCTGCTCTGGTCACCGCTTACCACCCCGAAGGGCTGTCGTGTTCATGTGGGTACAAGTGTGCTATTGTTTCAAGTTTGTGTGGTGTGTGTATGTGTTTTATTTCATGTATGTGGGGTTTGTTTGGCCGAAATCCACGAGAACAGTCACCACCACCACCACCATGAGGTAGTGGTTGCCACCATCTACCACTGCCGATCACCACAAGGGTAGTTGTGTGTGTGTGTGTTTATCTTAGTATGTGTGTGTGTTTAATTAGTTTTTTTTGTTGTATGTTGTAATCAGTAACAGAATAATCAAAAGAAAAACTCATAACCACCACCGTGAGGTGGTGGCTGCCGCCTCCTGCCATCACTAGTCGCCATGTGCTTTTTTTTTTTTTTTTTTTTTGTGTTTAGACTTCGTTTGAGATGCTTGGACAAAATGGACTAGAACCAAAACCACCACCGTAGGGTGGTGGCCGCCGCCGTGAGCCGCCATTGACCACCACTACTATAGGTGGTAGTGGGTGGTGCCCGACTTGTTTAACTCTAATGTGTCACACCCCCGAACATGGACGGCGGAAACGTCCGGGTGCGGACGACTTCGTGTCACTACTAGAAAAATAGCCTTTTACGACGCGCAAACCACGACGCTCATTGATTTATGTTACACAAAAGAGAGTGACATTAAAAAAGTGTCATCTCTTCAAAAAATTTAAGGATTTACGTCACGCATTATTGTGTGCCCTTAAATTAGTGTCTAAACAAAAAAAAAAGAAAAAACACGCAGGGCACCTGTAATATAATGCGTGTTGTCTATGGACGTCGCTTTATAAATTTTAATGGAACGCGCGTTCCATCCCTTAATAACCAGGGGCAAAAATGAAATCTAAAAAATTAAAAACCCCGCCTTCCTTTTTTCTCCTTTCCCTCTTGCCCTAATTATCGACGCTCAAATGAAAACGAACGACTAGACGCAAAGTTGAAATTGGTCGGAGAATACGGTCTACGATGCAAGCGAGAGCTCTGGAGGATGCAATATGCACTCAGCAAAATCCGTAATGTTGCGAGAATGCTTCTAACTCTTGAGGAGAAAGATCCACGAAGAATCTTCAAAGGCGAAGCTCTCATGAGGAGGATAAACAGGTACGGTTTGCTGGATGAACGTTCTTGCCCTCACTGTTGAAAACTTTATTGAACGTCGTCTTCAAACCCTCATCTTCATTGAACAGACTATTTATCTTATCAAAAAATCATAGGGACCATTATCTAGGGCTTTTTTCAAGGAGTGCTCTCTGCAACACTCTTTACCTCGGCTCTCCTCACCTGCAAGCAACCTGAACTCACCTCTTTCAACCGGAGACCTCAGGCTCACCTCGCCTCACCGGAGACTGGAACGACTGCACAAGTTTCCAAGCCGTAGAGTTGATTAAGGTATGTTTATCATAATCTCGACACACCTCAACAACACCACTACAACTCATTCTCAGTCGTCGACTTACTCTGTTGACCGATGTTCTTGGTATCGCCAACTTCCTGCCTTCCAAGGCTCACCTCACCTCACCGGAGACTGCGATGAATGCTCAGGTTTACAATCCCTAGGTCTGAATAAGGTATGTTTTCGTTTCAAATTTTGTGAGTTATCAGAGATGATGGATCAGTTTTTTTTTTGTTTCGAATTCCGTTCATTTGTCGTCAGATCTACTTCTTTATAGCGAAACAAGTACTGCATCAATTTTCTCTAATGTAAGTGATTCAAGATCTTCCCCCGGGCCACCATTCTGAGGGTTACAACGCATCATTATTTATAAAAAAACATCTTGATTTGAATTCAACTCGTTTGAAGAGACATATTTTCTCTCTTGTCAAAAAATGGAACTACCTTTGCTTTGATATCAAATCTGGTGCTTTCCACTTCATTAAAGTACCATGTATTGCATCTGAGTATAAATATTCTAGCTTTCGTTTCCCACAACTTCTTGTTTCCAACTATGTTGTGACAATATGTATTCAACTCTTTGTATTGGCGCAAACTGGAATATAATCGTGGGCAAAGAAAACTAAAATTTTCCATTATCACGAATCCCCTTTCACTTTCCTTTCTAATCCATCCTCATCCCCATGGTAAAATCGATTCCATGTTTCTTATAATTTAGTTTGTTTCAGGTTCTTTATTAGGCTGGCGAATCAAGTTCAATTTTGGGGTTAATCGGTATCTAAAAGCTGTTTTCCTGATGTGAAATTGGGTTCATGGTTTTTCCATTCGTTTGTGTGTTATTTGTTGTAGACGGAAGTCCCAGCAGTTGAGTTGTCAATTACCTCTTCCAAGCTGCCAACAACCTCCTCCTAATGAAAAGTAATTTCTTTGTACCCTTCTTTTTTCATAGTATTGAGGACATCAATAATTTTGGGGAAATTCCATTTTAATTTTAGAAAATGGTCATCAGCCTCTAAGGAAATTTAAGTTCGATTTTATATGTTCTAATGTTATCTCCATTTTTATATTAATGCTAGCTAATTTTATATTAATGCCAGCTAATTTTGGGGTAATTCCATTTTAAACAGTAATGCTAGCTAACATTAACATATGATTGCATATTGTTGAGGTTTTTTAATTACATGCGTTGAGTTCTTTTTTAATTTGGAAAGAAAGAAATATGTATCCATCCTCCATCTATTGCTGTTATTTTCAGCAAGAATGAGACGCCCATAAAGAAGTGCCAAAAATTAAGATATTATCTTTTATTGAAGAAATTTAGATTGATTTTAGGTTTGGTAATTCCTCTTTGAGGTATGTGCTTTAATTTGTTGGTAAAATCAGTACAACATTGCATACCCTGATTCAACCGCTCCAAGGAGAAATTCAAAATGACCTAAATGTATATTCCTCTTTTATCCTTGATAATTTTACTCTTTTTTTCACCTTGAGATATTTCAAATGATGTAGAATATTGAACCAATTAGGGGTTGTTATTTGTTTTATGCCCTGTGTGTGTCAATTGGGTTTAAGATATCTATTTGTATGCCTAATTTTGTGCAAATACTAATTCCTTTCTTATGTATCCCTTTCAGATTCTATCTTTACCCACCCACTTGATGTTAGATTGAAAAGAAAGTTTCAGCTGCACACCAACTGCTTGATGAAATGCTTGAACCATATTTCTGAAGTTTCATTTTGGCTGCTTTACTGTTTAACAACAGGTTGTTGTTTGATTTCAAGGGCTGTCCATCAAATCATGCAAGTCGCTTAAATTCAAGATTGAAAGCTCTTAAACTCAACTTTGGTAGCTATCATCTCCTGTGATCTAGATATAATGAAGGATTAGGCTAACATCTCAGGTCATAAATGTACTCTCAGCAATAAACCCAATTTATATGAAGAATCCTATGTTTCTAATCAAACGGAAATTGGATTCAAGAACCTGAATGAATAGAACTCAAGTAACAGAAAAGATGCATCTTCAAAAGGCAAAGCTAATGCATTTTCACTACTTGGAAAATGTTTTAATTAGGTAAATTAGTTTTCATTATTTTCAAGTACATTTGTTTCTGGGTCTTTTTTTCATTAACATCTTCTTTATTTTCAGTTTTTTTTATTTGAATTATCTTGAGATTCTACCACTTATAAAAGTTTTTTTCTTAAACTTCTTAAACATTACTGACGTTGCCTATATTTTCACTACTTGTATGTTGCTGTAAAATGCAAGTCGTTAAGGGTGTAAAGCTTTTGAGTGCACATAGTATTTTGAATAATCATGAGTGTTATTAACTTGAAGTTAATGAAAACAATTCACCTTTTGAAAGAACCTTCTTCTATTTGTCAAGTGTCGGGTCATGGCAGGAATCCGGGAGACAGAAAGAGCATCAACAAACAAAAGAACAAACACCTACCATTGTTTCATTCTG
Organism: Lactuca serriola; assembly: GCF_051521515.1. Lineage (NCBI taxonomy): Eukaryota > Viridiplantae > Streptophyta > Magnoliopsida > Asterales > Asteraceae > Lactuca > Lactuca serriola. Next base: position 163,764,018 of record NC_136410.1, on the reverse strand, counting down.
AGAGGTGGAAGTGCATCAATAAAAGACATGGTATCTAGTAAACAACCCTACCAATGAATAATTATTATCATTATAATCACCCAGTTTTAAATGTATTTAGATTTATTTTTCAAGAAAAAAATTATCCAATTGTAGAAAATGGCATCCAAATACCACTCTACTAGATATATAATTGGGTAACTTTTTCAAAGTAGAAACAATCAAATGACTTTCTGGAAAAATAGGGAAAGCAATAAACATAATCGAAAGTATGATAAGAAATAAATGAAAGTAGGTTGTAATTATATTTACCATCATGGATTCAATGGTAGAAACGGGAGTGGGAAGTCTGAGATGATGAACTAAAATTTTTAAATATAAAACAGTTGCAAAATTAATCTTGTTTTTCTAGTTGAATATGGAGGATTAGGTTTAGGTTATTTATATCACTGCATAGCTTTGGAGGAGATTAGCTATGCTTCATGATCAGTTAGAAGAACCTTTGGTGCGCATTCTAATCTTTGTATTGATCAATTGGTAACACCAAAAACTCTATACTTGTAAAATCATGAAAACCCTTCACACATGTTTAACTAACATAACAAGTTTGTTAATCTCGTAGGTGAGAAACGGAAGTGCTGCACAAAAGGAGAAATATTTACCCAAGGTTTTATTTTAAAAAAAACTAATTGTTCAGTGAATTTCATCTTGTTTTATGTATGTTCTTTCATGAATCCATTTCAATTTCTTTTTCTTTCTTTCTTGTAGTTAATTAGTGGGCATCATGTTGGAGCTCTTGCAATGAGTGAACCTAATGGTACTTTTTATAATTTTACCGTTTTAGATTATCTTTAAGTCTCTACTTATGAATTAATTATATATATTTTTTCTTTTTTAATATCAACAGCTGGTTCAAATGTTGTTTGAATGAAATGTAATGTTGAACGTGTTGACGGTGGTTATGTTTTAAATGGGAATAAGATGTGGTTCACCAATGGCCCAACTGCTCAAACTTTAGTAATATGATCTTAACTTTTAAAATAAAATATCTTAAAATTTGAGTATATTTTAAAGATATTGACTTTGTCAAAATTAGGTGGTTTGTGCTAAAACAGATGTAGCTGCTCGTTCAAAATTAGTCCAGGCAAAGCTCGAGAAAGAAAGCCTGCGAGAGTTGTCTTAATTTCAGCAGACCGACCGTCTGCCAATACAATTATCCGCGGATACTCCTTCCCATTAACCTTAGGTAATGTAGTTAGGTGAAAGACCTGTTGTCATCATTTTTCTGTTTTTATAAACTCATCCATTTTTTAGTGAACTCATATGAAAAGCACTTTAATTATCTGTCTAGTTGGGTGGGAGGCATCCGTGTGTAGAAGGACATTTATGCTAACATTGAGTTGTCTCAAACAATAATATGCCATTTGTTTTTTTTCTAATTTATGGAATTATTATTTTTTGGAGGTCTCCTTGCACCTACAGTAAGTTTCTTTTCCATATATAATACAAAAAATCAACACATGTACTATGTAGTTTTTCTCTAAAACTATATGAATTATGATCTCAGTTGAGGGACATCATATGTAGTTTTCATTTCTAGCATGCATCTTCCTATGCAGTTGAGGTATACAATATACATATTCCAATATAATAAAATTATGCAATTCAGTAAAATTAAATTCGACTGTTTATCATTTTGATTCATAAATTCAGTGATGTTGATCAGCACTTGGTGTGATTTCAGCTTTGATGGTGGTTGAAATAAACAATGTAAAACAACAGGAGCATAAAAGATGTTCACTTGGTTGTTGGTGACTGCATGTTAGTTGGCTTACAGGTAATTTCTTTAGCAGTGATATACTTATATCCCTCGCAAGTCTCAAGGCTATAGAGCTTACATATGTTTCATATACTGTAGTTTTCTTTAAGAGAAACTTGTGGCATCTTTTGTAAACTTTGGATTTATATCTTATTTAGATTATTCCCAAATTCCTAACAGTGGAACATAGATTCCTGAGGGAACTTCACCATGGAAAAAAAAGTATGATAGAATCTGCCTATCTACTTTCCTTTCATAGTCCCAAGACTATATGAGTCGGATTTGTCATTTTTTGTATGCTATGTAGGCATTTTGTTCATGCATGATAGTTTTCTAAGAGAAACTTTTGTCATCTTTTGGGAGCTCTCAATTTATATCTTATTAGAGTAGAACATATATCCAATTATGGTGAGAAGGATGTTGATGGTATAATATAATCTTTTTCTCCTCATTATCCTGGAAGAAAAGATAAAGAAAGTGTTTTGTATATCTATTTATAGTACATATCTTTCACATAACATAAACAACTCTTTAAATTCCATGCATCATTGACTGGATAATATTTAGGTATAGTTAGTTGTGTAGTGTTTCCATGTTACATAATTGATCAATACCTCACTAAGTTGATCATCTTTTACAGCCGATTTTGGTGTACGTGTCCAAGGTTGATGGGAAGTTCAATTTTAGCCCCATCAGTGTTAAATTTCTAACAGAAGTTCCAAAAGTTATCTTTGCACTTGTCATGCTTCTAATACAAGTATGTTCTTCATTTCTTAATTTTATTGTATTTATCTTCTACTTTTGTTTTGGAGAACTTTTTTGTGACCTAAGCTTATCTTTCATCTATTTACACCAGAATATATGATGCTAACTTGTTGGCTTGGTTATTAGGTATTTTGCTCTCATTATTTGCATGTTATCTTAATTGCTTTTTAAGTTCTGAACTTATTGTAGTACTTTCTTCCCTTATTCCTTACAAGTTGGTAAATTCTTTGTTAATTTTCAGGATAGAAATCAGAAGATTGGAGAGAAGCCACTTCTTTCTGTCTCCAGCTTTGTACAGGTAAAGTTGCCAAATTTTCGTTTTTGCGTCAACATATTATGAAATGGTTAGGCTTCTTCCAACAACAAAGTACTCATTGTATTCTTAATGATTCCAATTCTACTTTATGTGAGCTATAGAATGCTTAAAAGTTAAAAATTTATACCATATCTTCTAACCTATAGAATAAGTTTAGTTTTTATAAAAGCAACAACAAAGATCATGCTCATGTCTTTATGTCTGCCATGGTTTTCTGCAGGCAACTCGCAACAATGTGCTTCTTGCTGTTCCAGCTCGCAACAAAGCATTCCTCTATGCTTTTAATTACACTCTAAATTCCTTTGCGTTTTTTGTTCAATGATTACAAACACCAATTTCTTTCAAACAACAGAAGATCTAGAGTTTAATTGGGTGATTGAAGGTGATGGATGTAAATTTGATTCTGGAACTCTCAGTCTACCAACATCAGAGTTTAATTGGGTGATTGAAGGTGATTTTGGTTCTTGAAACGAGACTCGGGATATCATATTTTGGCATGGCTAGAAGCTTTGGAGGAAACGAGACTCAAGCAAAAGTAAACATAGAGAGTTGTTGGCATATAGTAAGCTAGATGATGCAATTGTATATAAATGAGTTCATTTTTTTATAACATTTACTCACTTTTGGAATAATTATTTGTATTTGACATATTAGTGAAATGAATTATCTTTGTTATTTATGGTATTTTATTTTGTATTATGATATTTTTAATGTATTATTTAATTTGAAAATTAGTAAATCTATAAATAATATTTTTTTTAAACATTTAAAATTATGATACGCAAAAATGTGTGTCATCTTCATTTATGACATGGCCTTTCTTGACAGGGGCTTTCTTGATACGCATTGCGTGTCATTAAGACGCGCGTCGTAAGGTTATGACACGCGAATGCGTGTCGTCTTCCTTTATGACAGGGACTTCTTTGATACGCATTGCGTGTCGTAAACGCGCGTCGTAAATGAGCGTCGTAAATGCGCGTCGTCTATAGACGACGCGCAAAAGCCCGTCGTCTCTCTTTATGACAGGGCCTTCCTTGACGCGCATTTGCGCGTCGTCTGAGCCTTTTACGACGCGCAATGAGCGTCGTAAAAGGCTGTTTTTCTAGTAGTGTGTATAGTATCATTACAATTGAATATGGATGAAACATAGCAACCAAACATCATACATTGAAGATACACGCTTAAATAGTTTACATATTAAATTTGTTCATCGTTTACACAAAAGTAAGAAAGTAAAATTTCTTGAAGTTGCACCACTTGACCTCATAGTCGAGCTTATTACCTGCTACTGGAATTCCGGAGAATACAAGTCGTTTTGAAAAACGTCAACTAACAAGTTGGTGAGTTCATAAGCAGTTTTGAATAAAAATGGTTTTTGTACTTGTTTAGAATCGTTTTCATAGTGCTTTCAAAAATTCAATATTTTCTAAAAAGAAATGGTTTGAAATATTTGTGTCCAATCTTATATTAATGCATGTCTGTTAATGTTTGCGAAAATAGAAAGAGAATGATTTCCAAACAACCCGATGTTGTCTGCAATAGATAATGCTGAAATCTCAACTCTGGTGGTTGACTACCGGTGCTTATAGATTGTCGTTTTATCAAAAAGAAGGTTTCTCGTTTTATCCCAAAAAGAAAATAGAATGGTTTCCTGTTTTATCCCAAAAAGAAAATAGAATGGTTTCCCGTAAATCTTATAACGTTAATTCCTCTAAGTGAGTCGTTATATCCATACTAAATAATGACAATTTCACCTGTCTTTGCGTCTTTGGGATGCCGACGGAAGAGGATAAGGTTTTTGTCACCCTAGACTGGCCTAGTCTAACTGTAGCGAACAGCTCAGGTGTGGGGTGTCACCCCCGTATATATCTATACACAAACTCCCGCTTTCCCTCCAGGAAACTCTGGTTATAATTACAGCCTATGATTGTACACTCAAAGGTGCCAACCGACAAGTCTCACTAGATCCTTAATCGAAAATTTACACAGAAAAGAAAGGACACATATAAAACTCATTCCCATGCCCAATAAAGATGTAAGTGGACCATTAAGGCCCACTATACGTGTCTATTATTTCAAGGCTCAAAAGGAATATAAATATATATCCTGAGCCCAATATACATGTAAAAGAACACTAAGGTCCACTAAACATGTATATTATTTTCAGACTCAATAAGGATATGAATATCATTTTTAACCCGTTTGTTATTGTTTTGTTTATTTTAGCTTGATTATTTACAAAAATGGTATAAAAAGCTCAATTTTTCTAAAAATGACGTTCTTGGCCCAATAAGCCACAAATTCTCAATTAAGGCCCAATCATAGTAAAAATAACACTTTAGTCCCCATTTAGTTCAAAACTTGTGTTTTTGACTAGTCTGTGGTAAAAATAACATTTTAAACCCATTTTTGGCTTGATTTTTTTTGTGAAATACATATTTTTCTGGTTTTTGGCTTTTCTGACCTAGTTGTTGGAAAAATTTTAGAAAAATCATCGTAAGTCGAAATTTGAATCCGTAAGTTCTGAAAGTTTGGAAATTTTGTCTACTTTGGTCACAATTTTTATCATAATTTTTATTGGGCTCTAACAAGTGTGAAATTGCTCACCTTCACAGGTTGGTTCGAAATTATTTCAAATCTGATAGGCAGTTTTGTAAAATACGCCAAACATAGTAGAAAAATCGTATGAAGACGTGAGCATAGTCATTTTAAAGGTAATAACCTGAGCTTTTTTCATGTAAAATATTTTTGAAAAATATTACCATTAAGGAGGTCAAAACAGTTCGATATTGGACTAAAACTTTTCTGTCAAGGGCTAATTTTTTAGTTTAAGTTATCTAAGTTTGTTCGCAACACTTGTTTTTGCTATTTTAAGTGGATAAATCCCAGATCTACAAGTTTACATGTATTATATGTGATGACACATACTTTTCTCAAGGTTTTTATGAAGATCCAAGTGATAAACTTCATTTTCAAGTAAAGATCTAAAAGTTAAACACGATTTTATAAGTGTAGGAGGATATGAAGAAGAAACTTGGAGTCTAGCTTGAGCAACTTGGAGAGATCTTGAAAATATGGGTGTTCTAAGGGCTTAATCACGAAAAATGGAGTTGTAAGAGGAAGGATCTTTTTAAAGCTTGAAACAAAACAATGGAGTTAATCATAGACTTACCTAGGATCTTAAAAATCCCTCCTTGATGATGAAAAGCTCGAAATTTTTGAAGAGAAGAAGAAGGATTGTTCTTGAGAGTAATGTGTGAAATTTGGAGTTGTGAAGTGTGTGTATTGTGTTTGTATAGGCCGAGAATAAGAGAAGGGAGGGAAGAAAAAGGTAGAGGTTGGCTTCTCCAAGATGATGAGATGTGTCTAGATATATGGGAGGTAAGGACTTGGGAACATGTTGGTTAATAATGTGGCGGCAAGCTTATTGTCCACCCTAATCTTTTCTTTCTCTTTTTTTTTCGGCCCAAAGGTGGCCCAAAAGGATAGTAGGCTCCGATCTTGTCTTGGCCCAAAGGAGTTTTCGGCCCAATGAAAAGCTTACTAGGAGTTTTTGGTTCAAAATAATATTTAATAAAAGTTTTTTGTCCCATTAGGGCCCAATGAGAGGTTATCGGCCCAACTAAGGTCCTAGTATATGTTTTTGGCCCAAAAGGCCCAATAAGAATGTATTATGGCCCAAAAGAACTAAGTTGATGGCTTATTGGCCCGCTAGGGCCTAATAAGAAGGGTTCGGTCCATTAAGTGTGTTTTAACCCTAAAAATGCTAAGATGGAGTTTTGGGTCCACTATGACCTAATAAAGGTGTTTACATCTTAATCTAATTTTTGTCAGTTGTGACATAATGTGCCCAATAAAACCTTGATTAACCTAAAAGCCCAACCATGTGACTAATGGGCTACTATTGGGTTGGAAACCCTAATTAGGGTTTGGAAAACCCTAATGTCATGAAACCCTAATTTCGGGGATTTATTGGGACCCGCACTGGAATTATTTAATAAACTTAAAATATTAATTAATAATCATTGGCAATTTAACCTAAGGCAATACTGGACTTAATGGATTAAGTCCATAATGGGTTAAGTAGGAACACTTAACCCTAATCATCATTTCATGTGAAAACCCTAATTTCACTAGGGCCTTAAGTTGGGCCTTCGAATTGGGATTTGGTGATTGGAGTATTGATGGGCTATCCAAGAACAAGTGAATGGATCAAAATAATTGGATGGGCTTTAGGATAGGGCCCATGTGAAGGACTTGGGCCAAATTTGGAAAATTGGGCCATAACTCGGCCTTGATGATTATGTGATATTGGGTCATGGGAATACTAAGAGTTTAGGATGGGCTTCAGAAGACCGAAAACTTGAGGAATGAAAGCACCAAACTTCAGAAGACCGAAACCTTGAGGACTGAAAGCACCCGAAACCGAACCACTGAGACGGAAACCAAAACCCTAAGCGAACTGAGAACAGCCTTCGGACCGAACCTTCCCTTCGCCTTCGCCTTGCTACCTTCGCTTTCGGTCCCTTCTTCGTGTTCGCCTGCGAGATTTCTCGGACCGAAACCCTCTTTCGGTTCTCATCACAACCGAGAATCCCTTTGGTTCTATGCTTCCAAGGACCAAACCTTTGGCCCTAAATCCGTATTTTCGTATATTTCGCATCTTTTTCCTGGTTTTCGACCCCGACTTCGTTTTAAGCTCGTTTTTCGTGATTTTAACGCGGGATTTTCACCCAAACTCGTATTTTGGCATATGAGACCCTATATATTCATATTTTAATCAGTTTTGTGGGCAAATCTTAGTCTAAGGATAAAATCTATAAAATAAGATATTGAGGTGGAGTGTTGACTTTTGCATAAGTCTATGACACAAGCAACCTCCCATACCCACTCCATGTCATTATTCCCACCTTGATCTAGTCAAATCGAGATCTTCCCATACCTCCATCAAATCTCATCCATTAGCCACTCTCTAATCCTTCACTCTTCCCACTCTCCTCCTCCCAAGATACACTTTTACTTCCTCTTATATTCTCTCTAGAAACTCGAGTTCCTCTAGGAGACCCAAGTCCTTCCCCTGTTGCTGGTAAGTAACTTCATCCTACACTTGAATATCCTACACTCTTTCACTCAAATAATTGCTCCCTTACACAAATATCATCATATTGGTTCATAAAATCTTCAAATCTTCAAGCATCTCCTAAGTGTTCTTGACTTGGAAACTTCATCTCCTCACCATTCATCCTAAGAGATCACTCAAGGTGAGTTCATACCCCCACATTTTCATATTTTCTTCAAGTTTTAGGGGGGGAGAATACAAGTTAAATTACTAAAAACTTAACAAAACTCAAACATTAGCTTTCCATAGAAAATATTAGTTTCATTCATGGACTGTTTTGGACAACTTAAACATTTTTGTTTTCAAAACTGTACTAGATAAAAGTAGTTCAGTTTTATACCTTTACAATGACCACTTGCACATATTCACATGATTTTTCTATAATTTATGGTGATTTTTACAAAACGGCCTATCACTGTAGCTACGAATTCGGACCACTCTGTGAATATGAACGTTTTCATACCAGTTAGAGACTCCTAAAAATCATAATAAAATTTATGAACAAGTTAGACACATTTTCTAAACTCTCAGAGTTTATGGATTCAGTTTTCAACATCGTATGATTTTTATGTGATTTTTCTAAAACAGTGCGTAAATGTTAAAAACGAATCAACAGCTTATACTTTCACAACACTTTGTAACATGTTGAGTGAAGTGTTAAACTTTGATGAATTCTTATTTTGTATGTGTTTCCTGTTGTGATATAATTATATAACAGAAAAAATTCATTGAATAGTAAACGTCCTTTATTATTACAAATAATACAAGATGAAACATAATAAGCAAAGTTATGTTTTTGCTAAAATACTACATACTACCTAAAAAGGGTATCACTCCCGATACAAATGGTTTTTTCATTTACTACACAATAAACTATCAAGGGTATAGTTTGGGGATTTCACATTTTAAGCATACAAAACAAACGGGGATTTCAATCCCACCACAAAAAAAAGGTTTTTACACTCACACTACACGTAAACTTGTTATCGTAAATTGTGAGACTAGTCTTCATTATACTCTTAGAGTATGGATTAAACCGCCAGTTACTTATAACCAGAGTCTCTTGTAGGGAGAGCGTGATAATTGTGTATAAATCTATTTTGGGATTGACAACACACACCAATTCTTGTTTCCAATAATCCGACTGGCCAGTCGGGGGTGACAAATGTCATATCTATTTCTACGCCTGGAGAACGTCGCGTGCAGGTCATCTCTGTCATAGTATGGTTATAGCGACTCACATAGGGAGATAACGACACACATATAGTTTACGAGAATTTCTACTTTAAAAAGGGGTTTAGCCATTTAAATCGACATTCACTGTTACAAGTACGAAATAACATGCATACATTAGGTCTTGGGATTTAAGACTGCATAACGTTATTTAAGGAAAGTATTCGATTTTTCTTGGTTATACATATCATTTACAAACAAAGGTTTTCAAACTCGGGATACAACACTCATTTTATTTTATCTAATAAAACTACTATACTTACTGGCAATAACCGAGGTTTTCAAACTATACATCTAAAAGCTTATGAACTCACCAACTTAATTGTTGACAGTTTTTCAAAACTACTTGTATTCTCAGGTAACCAGTAAAACAGATGACTACCAGCTTTTGAGGATGGAATGCTTCAAGGAAAACATTTTGTCATTATATTGTAATCGATTTTGAAACATGTAAACTTGTGAAAACATGTAACTTTCTCGATTAGATTTATAATGGTTGTATTTACTTTGAACACTATTATACACGTTGTTATGATACTTCACATGAAGTCCTCCATCCCCGAACGTTTCTGCCATCCTTGGTTCGAGGGTGTACTAGATTGGTATGATTGCATTGTTTATAGTGAACTTAATATATCAAATCATATAAGATATACAAACTATAAAACACAATGGGACTAAGACTCTCTGATTAAACCATGTCCACACAAGTATACTTTTAAAAATAAAATAATATTTTTATAAAAAGTATGAGTACATGCATGCATACCGGCATAGTGGCACACCTAAGAAAAATCATGAAAGGTAAAATTGGATGAGTTGTACACTAACATTATGCCTTGGGTATGTAATCAAGTCTAGGAGGAATATAGCCATATCAACTATATTCGTCCGAGAAGTGACTAGCATATGTCGGGGGATAGTAGTAGTGGGCAACAAGTGTGTCAGCCTACCAACACTTACACCGAAACTATAATTAGAGTCAAACCAAAAAGAATAAAATACTATAGGAGTATTTTGTCTTACTAAAAGTACAACATTTCTAGATTCATTATGTGTTTCTTACACCCTCATTCTCGTACAGACGTTATGGTAGGATTTCATCTACCGGAGACCCCTACGACCTCAACCACGGAGGACCGGCTGATAAGGCCCTCCCAATCGTGATCCAACAAATCACGAACTTGGGAAATCAGAATAGGGAAACTGCCAACCGTGTTCAGGAGTTGAGTGTCGTTGCAGAAGTTGCCACGTGCGCACCCACAACACGGAATGAAGCCACTACCCCAGGGACCAACTCATAGAGGACCTTGCCACTACACGGGCGGAGTCAAGGGAATATTGGGAAAGATACCTTGCTCTCAAGTAAAGGGTACCCATAGCCGAGCGACTACTAGCGGAGCTTCAAGGAGACTCGACCTCGTCCCAAAGTCCGCAAGGGACTAGTCGTTGTGAGTAGTGTTCACACTGCTCACAAATCTCTATAAATTAGGTTTATGAGTACGTGTTGGTGCTAATCTTTTCTTTTCTATATGTATGTACAATCCTGCGATTATGTGGTTACGCTAATCGAAGGAGCTTAATGTTTTCAAAAACTTCTTTATCAACGATGTGTTGTTGACCTACGTCAAGGTCAAATTTTTTCCCGAACTCTATGTACGAAAGTCATATCAATGTAAATTTGCATGCTTATTTGACTTTCATTGGCAGTGTATCTATACATGTCATTGCTTATGGTAAGTCTACAACTACTTGGTGTAGGCAATAAAATTGTATGCTATTAAGATTATATCGGTTTAGAAATGGTAGATCCACTTTAGGCTATGTTCCTTGTTTGGTTGTGGACCTGGGGCAGACCCATTAGATTCAACGATCTATTCGATCTTAATTGCATACAACCAGCCTGCACTAAGCAGATGTAGAAGGACCGGGCATGGATCATGTCACAAGTTTGCACTCTAACACTACTAAAATTCATGGGCTTTAAATCATATGAACTCTCTAGCATGAATTACTTACAAATACATTAAAAAGTTGGAACACAACTCAGACAAGTTTAGTTCAATAAAAACCGACTGTTCATTACTATTGAAGGCTTATCAAAGATTTTCTTTTAAATTATGGCAGAAATATTCCACCGCGGAAAAATCGCAAGCCTACTCCCATCCTACCACCCCCTCCACCACCACCTCCACAGTTTGACCCCACCATGTTCCAAGTTGCTGTAACAGCAGTCGTGGCAGCTGCAATGTCACAAATTGGCACCAATGGTGTGGGTGGGTCAAGTTCTAGTGCAACCACCTCCAATCATGGAGACAATCAGGGACTTTCGAAGGAAAGTTCTTATAAAGATTTTTCGAATGGTAAACCCAAATCCTTCGACGAAACCGGGGTTGTTATCGCATTTATGCAGTGATTTGAGAAGACTGAATCATTCTTCGAAATATGTGTCTGTCCTGAAGCAAGCAAAGTTAAATTCGCAGCTTGCACCTTCAGTGACCGAGCCCTTACCTGATGGAACGGTCATGTGAAATCTCTAACTCTTCAAGTGGCGAATGCAATGAGTTGGGAGGATCTAAAGAACCTTATGCTAACAGAGTAATGCCCGAGGGGCGAAATTCAAAAATTAGAGCAGGAACTTTGGGGCCTTAAAATGACGGGCTCTGACATCGCATCCTACACTGCCAGATTCAACGTTTTGGCCATACTATGTCCCGGGATGGTCACCCCGAAAAGCAAGAAGGTGGAAAAATACATCTGGGGATTAACACCCCAGATCCAAGGAAATGTGTTCGCTTGAAAACCAACTACTTTTGATAGTGCCAAGCAATTTCCACAGCAACTCTTCGACCACCGTGCTAGTCATGGCACAGTGGTGGCCACCTCCGAGCAATCAAAAGAGGGAAACATGAAAAGGAAATTCTGGAACAACATGAAGAACCAACCGACTCAGGATTCCACCAAGAAACAACAAATAGTGGCAGTTCACGTTGCCACTACCGCCGCTGCTCCAACCCCTCTAAGATAGTACACCGGGAATCTTCCCAAATGTAACAAGTGCAACTTTCATCACGTTGGCCCCTATCGCGAGTTACACTGCAATATCTGTAACAAGAAAGGGCATACCGCCCGTTCCTGTAGGACGACTACTCAACACGCCAACCCGACCGCCAATGCCGGAGAAAGCTGAGCCAGTTTCGACTGCGGGGAAACTGGGCATTTCAAGAGGGACTGCCGAAAAGCTAGAAACACAAACGCCGGTGGTGTCGGAAGGGTTTTGGCCTTAGGGCAAGGGGAAGCAATGGAAGATCCCACGGTGGTTACCGGTACGTTTCTCCTCAATAACTCTTATGCATGCATATTATTCGATAGTGGAGTTGAGAGGAGTTTCTTTAGCCACGAATTCAAACACTTATTAAAACAAAACCCTCAATCACTAAAAGATACATACGTCGTAGAAATGGAAAATGGGAAGACAAAAAGCACTAAAGACATATACTTAGGGTGTACCATCACTCTAAACAACCACTCATTCAAAATTGATCTATTGTCGGTCTCAATAAAGAGCTTTGATATCATTATCGGCATGAATTGGTTGAGTTCTAATCGTGCTGACTTTCTATGTTACGAAAGGGTCGTTCGCCTCAATCTGCCAAGTGGCGAAACTCTCGTCGTCTATGGCGACAAACCTAGTGCGAACCTACAAATCATCTCCTGTGTCAAAGCACAAAAGTATCTCCGTAAGGAGTACCACGCTTTCCTAGCCCATGTAGTCGATAAGAAACAGGAGAAGAAAGACATCAAGGATATTCCGGAGGTCTGTGACTTCTCTGATGTATTCCCAAAAGATCTTCACAGAGTGCCGCCCGCACGACAGGCCGACTTCTGAATCGATTTAATCCGTGGAGCTACCCCCGTAGCAAAAGTGCCATACCGCTTAGCACCAGCCGAGACGCAAGAACAGTCCAATCAATTAAATGAACTGCTAAGCAAAGGATTCATCTGACCAAGCTTCTCGCCGTGGGGAGCACCAGTTTTGTTTGTGAAAAAGAAAGATGGATCGTTCTATATGTGCATTGATTATCGCAAGTTGAACAAACTTACCATCAAAAACCGATACCCCCGATACCCCCTGCCCCGAATCGATGACTTGTTCGACCAACTCCAAGGAGCGACATACTTCTCAAAAATCGATATGAGGTCAGGATACCATCAACTACGAGTCCAGGAGGAGGATATTCATAAAACGGCGTTTAGAACCCAGTACGGTCACTATGATTTCGTAGTGATGCCCTACGGACTAACCAACGCACCCGTTGTATTCATGGATCTAATGAACCGGGTATGCCGGCCTTACTTAGACAAATTTGTAATTGTCTTCATAGATGACATTTTGGTCTACTCAAGAAGTAAGGAAGAACATGGCCAACACCTACGACAAGTCTTGGAGACTCTGAGAGCAGAGAAATTGTATGCTAAGTTTTCAAAGTGCAAATTTTGGATCTGAGAGGTGTGTTTCCTTGGTCATGTAGTCAACAAGGAAGGGATTCACGTGGATCCTTCCAAAGTTAAGGCAATTGAAAACTAGTCTACTCTAAGGACGCCCACAGAAATCCGTCGGTTCTTAGGCCTTGCAGGCTACTACAGGAGGTTCATCCACAACTTCTCCAAAATCGCTAAAACACTTACCACCCTAACCAAGAAGTGAGTAACCTTCGACTAGGGAGAAAATCAAGAAGCGGCATTCCAAACGCTAAAATAGGCTCTGTGCAGCGCTCCGATCCTATCCCTACCAGAAGGAACCGAAGACTTCGTGGTCTACTGCGACACATCAAACCAAGGTTTCGGTTGTGTACTAATGCAAAGAGGAAAATTCATTGCGTATGCATCCAGGCAACTGAAAACACACGAAGTCAACTATGCCACACACGATCTCGAACTGGGAGCGGTGGTGTTCGCTCTAAAGATCTAGAGGCACTACATCTATGGGACGAAGTGTACCATCTTCATTGAACATAAAAGCCTTCTGCACATCCTCAATCAGAAAGAACTCAACATGAGGCAGAGACGATGGGTGGAGCTACTAAATGATTATGAGTGTGGAATTCATTATCACCAGTGCAAAGCCAACGTAGTAGCTGATGCCCTCAACCGAAAGGAATACTTAGGCCGTCGAGTCAAGTTGTTAACCATGACAATCCATTCACACCTGTCCAAGTAGATTAAAGAGGCTCAGCTGGAAGCCCTGAAACCAGAAAACATAACAAGTGAGGCCTTAAGAGGGATGGATAAGAGCCTGGAAATGAAGGACGACAGAATACACTATTTCATGGATTGCATTTGGACACCCAAATTTGGAGGATTTAGGGACGTCATCATGAACGAAGCACACAAAACTCGTTACCCCATGCATCTAGGTTCAAATAAGATGTACCAAGATCTCAAGACACTCTATTGGTGGACAAACATGAAAGCCGAAATCGCTACCTTTGTGAGTAACTGCCTGACTTGCGCCAAAGTCAAGGCCGAATACCAAAAACCATCAGGCCTATGACAACAACCGGAGATACCCGAGTGGAAGTGGGAACGGATCATGATGGATTTCATTACTATATTGCCCAAGTCTCCGAGTGGGTACGATACTATTTGGCTAATTGTCGACCGATTGACCAAATCCGCCCACTTCATGCTAATCAAAGAAACCTTCAAGATGGAGAGACATACTCGGATCTACATTCAAGAAATAGTTCATCTGCATGGGGTGCATGTCTCCATTATCTCCAATCGGGACAACAGATTCACCTCGAGATTTTGGCAGTCACTCCAGAAGTCATTGGGAACTAGGCTGGACATGAGTACAGCTTATCACCCACAAACTGATGGGTAGAGTGAGAGGACCATTCAAATGCTAGAAGACATGCTTAGGGCGTGTGTGATAGACTTTAGCAAAGCGTGGGATACCCACTTGCCACTTATTGAATTCTCGTACAATAACAGTTATCACACTAGCATCAAGGTTGCTCCATTTGAGGCCCTCTACGACTGGAAGTACAGGTCACCACTGTGTTGGACTGAAGTGGGCCACACACAGCTAGCAAAGGGACAAGTCCCTAACAACTCCATCACTGGCTCGGAAATCATACGAGAAACCACCGAAAAGATTGTCCAAATCCGGGAAAGGTTAAAGGCTTCTAGAGACAGACAGAAGAGTTATGTATATAATAGACAGAAGCCCTTAGAATTCCAGGTTAGAGATCGAGTGCTGTTAAAGGTCTCTCCCAGGAAGGGCTTAATACATTTCGGTAAAAGAGGAAAGCTAAACCCAAGATACATCGGACCATTCGAGATCCTCGCTAGGATTGGTCCGGTAGCATACAAGCTTCAACTACCACAAGAACTCAGAAATGTACATCCCACCTTTCATTTGTCCAACTTGAAGAAGTGCTTGTTTGATGAGACTCTTATTATTCCTTTTGACGAGATTGAAATTGACGAGAGCCTTCACTTCATGTAGAAATAATGGACCGAGAAATCAAAAGAACGAAACAAAGTCGTATTCCCATTGAGAAGGTCCGATGGAATGCCAAATGGGGACCCGAATTCACCTGGGAACGTGAAGATCAGATGAAACAAAAATACCCGCATCTTTTCCCCCGACTCTTGAAGTCCCTGTCAAAGTGTTAAAATTTAGGACGAAATTCCAGGGGGGGGGGTGATGTGACAACCGTCAATTTCTGGTCAAGTCAAGGTCAACAAAAGTCAACAATTTAAACCGGTCAACTCCATTAACCCTTGTATATTAGGCATTGCATTATGTTTAAAGTTGTACAACTCGCTATGTTAATACAAAGTACCACTTGAAAGTTTTATGTGTTCAGAAATTTTAAGCCCTAATCATGTTAAGTGATGGAACTACTCAATAAAAACATTCTTTCATACCTCTCGGGGGTATATATGTCACACCCCGAAAACCGAAGGCAGAAACATTTCCGGGGTTGACTCCACGTTTAGTATCAAATGCAACGCACATAGTAAGTAAAGTAAACAACCATTACATAACATACATAAAGTTTACATTTGTTTCAAAAGTAAAGTTATACAGTTGTGATACATAGTATACATGAACAAAATGAGACGAGTCTTCTACGCACTCCGTCTTCGTCAAAAGGAATCATCGAGTACCTGTCTAATGTGGACCTGAGAATACAAGCAGTTTGAAAATCAGCATAACGCTGGTGAGTTCATAAGCGGTTTTGTTTTCTGAAAATGTACGAGTTCCTTTTCTGTTTCTGAAAATGATACATACCAAGAAAATCCCATATTTTCTTAAAAGTTGGTTATTAAATCCCAAAATGTAACGTAAAAAATGTACACTGAAAACATGTTTACCCTTGTGAATTGTAAAGTTTAGTTATCTGGTTTGTTACACTGTTCTGATTATGTACAAATGTTTCCCCTGGAAAATCCCATATTTTCCTGAATGTTGGTTACCGAATGTAAAATATGTATACTGAAAACCAGGTTATTCTTGTGAAATGTATTAATTTCAACACGTATATAAAACTAATATATACAAAGTAAATTAATTACTTTATTCATTATTACTATTAAGTAAATCTCTGTTATCCTAATTGCGAGTTCCATAACCATACAATAGACTAGATATGGCAATAAGTAGTCCACATCACCTTATGACTTTCATCACCCTTGAACCTTTCGGTTCGGCTGTAGCTAGCAGCCAGGTGCGGGGTAGTCAACCCTGTATAGATCTATACACTCAAGTCACGCTCCCTATATAAGAGATTGTGGTTACAGATGCGGTCCTCCACTCGCATATCTCTGTGGAGTGGTCACCGAGGACGTGTCTCCAATTATATAGGATTAACAAATTTACTAGTAATAATACAATAATCCTCCACTCGTGTATCTCTGTGGAGTGTTACCGAGGACAAAAACAGTGTACTAAGTTTTATGTTCAAAGTTCAAATGTCATGCTTTTAACTGATTTACTGTGGGAAAACTATTTGTGAAGTATAAAACACAACATTTTATAACATGTTTCACAAATAATATGTTTACGTGTTCTGCATGTTCAAACGGTTATCTGTTATGACTATCAGTGTTAAAAGCATATGTAATATAAAACACAACACATGTAAAACAAGTTTTGAGTACAAGTATTCCTTGTACTTTGCTTGTATTCCCCCCTAAAAACAGTGAAAAACAGTGAAAAAGGTAGGGGTATGAACTCACCAGTCGGGATAACGTGACGGTTTGGATGCTAGATGTCAGTTCGGGGCTTGATTACGCGCGAGGTTACTATGTAATATGAAATGATATACAAATGTATCTAATTAGACTTTGAACCACTAATTAGACACAAATATGCACTCCAAGACGTGAAAACACTTCAATTCAAGTGTTAGGAGTGATCCGGGTAGCATCTAAGGGTGTGTAGGGCCTAAATATGGAGTTTACCCTTCAAGAGTAAACTCTTTAAGGAGTTTACGGCCCATTGACCATATCCCCATGAGTTTACGGCCGTAAACTCATGGGTGGTGGGTTCTTGGATGCCAAGTGGTCAAACAGTGCACACAGGAAGCTTCTAGGGTCGATTCCATGGCTTAGGATGTGATCGGGACTTGAAATAACCTTGGGAAATGAGTTTACGGTCTAAGGAGATGTTCTTGGGGAGTTTACTACCTTAAACTCATGAGTTTACAACCATAAACTCATGTTTGTCCATGAATCAAGGGCTTTGATGGTTGTAATCCAATCACATGTGATTCTAGGTCCAAAACAGTAACGACCATAAAATTTCAACCAATTTAAACTTTTCAAAAACAACCCAATTTCATAAAATTATTACAAAAAGATTTTCAATACAATTATTTCAGAGACTTCCCAGAACCACATCATAAAACATAAACATGAGGAGCGGTACGATCACGCCTTTGCCTTGCCACGGTCACGTGGATCCAAAGAGATCTAGGCATTTTACACTCTAGGGCTAGGGTTTGGGACAAAAGGGCTTCACCAATCACTAAAAAAATCGGGACTCTATGACATACAGGACCATCACAAGCTTAGATCTAAAGTAGCATCCTCAGATCCAAGCTTCTATCTCAATTTAGATGTCATAACAACCGCCACACATGAACCCCATGAAGAAAAAGCTTAAGGAAATGGTTCCTTACCCCTGGAATGAGCCCAACCAACTGTAGATTCCTGATCTCCCCAAGCTTTCTGATACAAGCCTCCAAATCTTCAAGCTTAAAGCACCAAAGATCCTTCTCCAAACTCTAATTCACTCAATAATGGGGTCTCCTCACGAATTTAGGGTTACTGGAACTCAAGGAATGGCAAAAAGGTTGGGTAAGAAGTGTTATGTTCTTTATATAGGGCTCATCCCTCGGAAATAGGGTTTTCTCCACTCAGCACCAAATCGCCGAGTCCATCCATGCTACTCGCCGAGTTGGTCACTTAACACGCGACTAGAGTCGCGACCCTACTCGCCGAGTCCACTCGTGGACTCGCCGAGTTGCCCTTTCCCATTTACACTTTTAGCCCTTCAACTCTACTCTTGATATTCCGGGATGTTACAATTCTCCCCCACTTAAATTAGACTTCGTCCTCGAAGCCTGCGGCAACACAACTCCAGAACTACTCTCGCACTGCACCACCTGGCATTAACCAGACCAGGTTCCTCAAAACACAACCACTGAAACCCATACCCCGATTTTTCTTCCCGCGGTGTTCTAATCACCGCCTCAAGCCGGCCACCGGCCTCATCCTCTGACAACCACACTTACCATCTTATCAACTTATCAACTGAGTATCATTTCATGATACTTCACTCGCTCCAAAACACAACGATCACTCGACTCATACGAGCTAGAAATAACCCTGAACCACCGAAATCTCGATTTGAGACCAACTCTATCCACTCCATGCTAACAGGATGACACATCCTTCAGCCTCAGAGCAACTCCCATGAGTTTCTCCACCGCAATCTCATACCCATGCTGAACTGGCTCTAGCATCTTCGGGTTGGGAAAACCCGATACATTGACAACACCTCCAAACATCCCCCATGATGAATTTCCACCACATACATAAATCCTTGATCAAAATCAAACTGGAAATCCAAGATTCCATTCTTGCATTCCTTCCGAGCCTTTTGGCTCTACGCCCACGGAAATTTCTTCCATGCCCTCAGCAAACATCCAACCCGGATGTGATTCCATACTACAGCCGCAAACACACTGCTCATCAACCATGCTTGGAACACCCCAATCATAACTCTGCACTACTGCTTTCAATTCCATGAACTTATACTCCCTCTCGGAGCTACATTCCTTTCCCTTTCCTTACTAAGGAAATCCACTTGGCCGCCTTGTCACTATGACAAGTGCCACGGTGCTCACCCAATACTACACCATTCTCTTATAGCATAACCGCTATCCCATGCACCACACATGCTCTGGATCTGCTCGCAAGGACTCTCAAGTCCATGCTCTACCTTCCACTCACCATGATCAATACTCGGGGCCAGACCTTCTGACGCTAACACGTCACAGCATACTCAATTCATTTCCTCTTACCGATCTATCAACACATGCAGATTCTTCAGCATGACTGGACCTCCTTTTCAGGCCTTCAGCCCATCTGGACCACTCTCGGAACCTTCAGCAGGTCTGGGCCGCCCTCCAGGGCCTTCAGCCTGTCTGGATCGTTCTCCGAGCCTTCGGCCTGACTGGTACGCCCACCGGCCTTCAGTCTATCCAAACCGCTCAACCAGCATCCAACATCCTGAATTATCTCTCCCAGAAAACTCTCCCATGCATATTGTTCTAGCCCTCTAGGGGTTCTGAACTCTATCTTCACCCTATGTACTCAATCCCGGCCCGATCCCAGGCCTCCCACAACCAATTACCCTTGGTTTGTATCCCGCCCCGCATGCCTGTCACTTACTCATACCAGCCTATACTCTTGGCTGACAGAACCACTACTGAATCCCAACCAGCTAAACAACTTCTCATGACCATCGATCTTCCGGAGAGTTTTCCAATTCTCCCCCACTTAGAGCACTGACTATCAACCACCGTTCGCCATTACCGACCTCTATTATCAACCCTACACACCACAATCCCTTACACGCGATCTGGTTCCCACTAGAATGAGCAACCTTCACAAAATCACATATCAATACAGATCATCTCGGCTCGAAAGAAACCCGACCTTCAGCAACCACTCCTCAGACTTCAGATGTTGCCCAACATTCAGACCAAACGCCATATTCCCACTAATAACCTTCATGAATGATAACCAACAAAATTCCCAACACCAAACCCTTAACCATACCATAACCCTCAAGGAACAACGAATACTGTGACAACCCGAAAAACTTCTCGCATGCACTCTTCAATTCTTTCTAATATTAGACTTATTTTACTATATAGTAGTACCCCTTTAGAGTCTAATGAAGCGTTTTAAATGTGATATAATCAAGGTAGGTGTGTTAAGGGTTAACTCGAAGTGTAGGAATCAAAACTGGGCCAAACACTCCAACACATGGAGTGTGCGGCCACACACTCTTGTTTGCGGCCTCACACCTTCCCAACCGCACACTCCACATATTTATGCCACACTTAGTTCATTCTTGAACACTTCATTCACTTCTTCAAGCATAGAACACGAAAATCCTATCAAGTATCATCCATTCTCCTTGAAGATCTTCATAAAAGGTACCAAGAACACCAAGAACACCAAGATCATCATCTGGCCGCACACATGGCAGCACACACCACCTGGCAGCACACATGACCGCACACAGGGCTGCACACATGTGCTGGCAGCAAACTAGGCCGCACACCTGGCCACACACACACATATAGTGTGTATTTTGGCCATACACCCTCTTGTATAGCCTTATAAACCCTCATACAATCATATATGATTATAACACTTCATTATAAGTGTTTACTAGTCCCTAAGGTGGTCCCAAAATCATCAATTACTTGTTCATAACACTAATTAAATCCATATATGTGCCAATGTATGCTAAATAGGATTCGCGCGTGTACTCAAGTCACCACTTGGCACCTAACGTCTAATCCAACATTGTCATCAGAACCACTCACTACAGGTGAGTTCATACCCCTTTAATTAACATTTGAAATACTTTTAAAATTTTTAAATACTTTTATGGGGGGGGGGGATACAAGTTGAATACTTATAGTTATTACATCAATCACATGTGATTAATAACTAGAAAACCAATGATTTTATCACTGTTCAAACTGTTTATCAAACTGCTTTACTCCAAAATGTTTTACAAACTCTTTTACTCATCAAATACTTTTATTTAAACTTTGTTATACTTCATATAAATTGCATGCCCATATATGTATAGATATATAAGAAATGTTTAAAGGGCTTAGGAAGGCCATCCACCCAATTTCCTTTTTCTCGATTTGGATGTGGTCTTGTGGGATTTCGGGTAACCGTCCGAATGTCGTTTCAATATTAATTATATATCAAATGTACATATATAGACATAAAAGTACTTCCATATTCATGCGTATCAGTCACATCATTAGTAAGTTACCATCGAGGTAACACAGGATCATACTACTACAATTTCTAGATCAATGAGTCAGTTCATTCATGAGTCAATACTTATTACTATGAGTACATATACAACTATACTAGGAAGAAAACATATACAACTATACTAGAAAGAAAACATATACAACTATACTAGAAAGAGAACATATACAACTATACTAGGACGAGAACATATACAACGATACGAGAACGAGTAACATTACATTACATATACATGAATACGTTAACAATTGTGATCCACTGTATCGGAGCATGCCTTAAATGTCATGGCCCGAGTTGTAGCCAGAGTTCTCTTGGCGGGAGAGCGTGAGTTTGCGTATAGATCTATACTGGATTGACTATCCTACACCTTGTTGCTAGCTACAGCCATACCTGCAGGTCTGCGGGTGCCAAACGTCATTCCGTTATTACGACCATTCGTATGTCGTTGTTACTAGTCGATAGTATGGTGCAATTAATCACATGATACCTCAATATAAATCCGGCTTAAGGTAGTTAGTACAGCAGTAGTTCCTATAGTACAACACTATAGTACTACAATGATTTACCCATTACATATATTTAGTGATTATTTCACTTAAACATTAATGTACAAACTATATTTTGTTAAATGATAGTTACACTTGCGAAATTACACAATTTTATAACAAACGAGCATACAAAATAGTAAAGCCTTGGTAGAAGGCTACTTTAATAGAAATAATAGGTTTTTTTGAGAGATTCAAACTTTTACAAACACTTACTTACATTTTACAAACTTACACTTGAGACATGTTCAAACATTTTGATAACAAACACCGACACTAAAATACTTATGAACTCACCAGCTTAATGCTGATAAACTCTTTCAAAATAACTTGTATTCTCAGGTCATCAGTAGACAGGTACCGAGGCCAGCTTTTGAGAAGATGGAGCGCATCCAAGACTCATCTTATTATTTTCATTTACATTATATTTTTGGTGTCTAAAACTATACATAACACGCTTGTATTAAAATTATATATTTAATGAAATGGATGATGTTGTTTGCTTATTTACATTTACTGTGTTGTGATACTTTACATGACGTCCTCTGCCCCAGAACGTTTCCGCCATTCTTGGTTTTGGGATGTGACAGATTGGTATCAGAGCATTGTTTATAGTGAATCAAGTATATCAACCCATAAAAGATATACTAAACTATAAACCCATTAGGGATTAAAGCACTCTGACCCAGAGTCTATACTTTAAATATTAAAATATTTAATTAAGTATGCTAGTCTGCATTCATACTAAAATCAGTGTCACAATGACAAGAACAAAAGTATTATGATTGTTAAATATCACAAGTGAGCTCGGGGATGTATGGTCAGTCCTAGGAATGGCATAGTCTGATCAACTATGCTGGTCCGAGGAGTGATTAGCATATGCCCTAGAATGGTTGTGATGTGTTAACAAGTCTAAAAACTTACCAACAATACCACAAGAAGATCAGTTGAACTTAAAGTTAAAATACTATAGGTGTATTTTGTACTACTAGCTACATGTATACTATATTCTTATACCTCTCTTCTCGCGTAGATTTAAATGGCTGGATTCAATCACGGCGACCCGTACTTTCCAAATGAAAGCAATGCCGGGTGGATCGAAGAAGAGCCCGAAGATGAGCATCCAATCCCTTTGGATGATCACCTCGCAGAAGGATTTTCTGATGGATCTGACTCTGAGCCTGAAGTCAACAACCTACCGCTAGTGGGTCAAGCCCCGAACAACAACCCCCGACCAGCTTTTCCAGGTCCTACTCCCTTGTGGGCAACAAACTTGAATCGCTGGAGTGATGAATAGGGTCAACCCTTACCTTACTTTGGGGACCAAATCTTTTACAACGTCAGTGAAGGTGGTTCTGCTGATCGAGCTCTGCCCGTCATTATCCGCAGAATAGCTCGTAATGTTGAGCAAGGTCGAGCAGCCATCGACTGGGTCATGGAGGTTGATGCCAACTGTGGTGTCAACACAGTCCGCATCGGTCGTCTTGAAGAAGACATGGAACGGACCTGGAGAACCAATGAAACCCTGTAGTAACAGCTGGTTGCCTCCCGAGATGAAGTCTTGGAACTTCGAGCCCTCCAGAGGGCTCAGAAGCGACACCTTCAAGAGGTGTTTCGTCAAGGGTCGGACCTCCGGGCTCGCCCGAGGAATTCCCATCGCTATTAGATGATGTCTAGTACATCTCTGTCTTCTGGTTAATGAATAGCCTTTAACATCTGTGCTCTAAGTAGCACTTGTTTGTAAAATATTCCTAACTCTCAGTACGATAACTAGGAATCTAGTAACTGTCAAACTTTTCCGTATGGTATGATGTAAGACCTACTATTAGGTCGATTTTTCCCCTGAACCCATTACATCAATAATACCAGTATTATTGACAGCTAACTAGTCTGTGAGAAAAATTTTACACTTGCGTTTTCCTACTATTCTTCCCTATTGTGAATTCAATTTGTACACTCATTCAACTGTTGGACTATGGCTATTTAGTCCATATGTCACTCTCAACTTGCTTACAATTGATTCTTACCATTGTATATGTCTTTACAAACTTATAGCTGAAAGATGCCTCCTCGCAAATCTCCCCGGAATAACCCTGCACATCCACCACCTCCTCCGCCTCCGGTCATCGATACTACAGCTCTGAATGCGGCCGTAGCCGTAGCAGTGGCAACTGCCATGGCTCAGTATCACTCTACTGACGCCAGCAGAGGTGGAACCCCTGTTAACTCCATTCCGGTTGAAACCCCTGTGCGCTCGAGAGAGTGCTCCTACAAGGATTTCACCAATTGCAAGCCGAAGCCTTTCCATGGCACCGACGGAGTCATTGCCCTCTCGCAATGGTTCGAGAAGACTGAATCAATCTTCGAAATCTGTTCATGCCCTGCTGCGAGCAAAGTCAAATATGCCGCATGCACCTTTGAAGGAAAGGACCTGACGTGGTGGAACGGCCACGTTAAAGCTCTAACCCTCGTCATAGTCAACGACATGGGCTGGGAAACGATGAAAGACCTCATGATTGAGGAGTATTGCCCGAGGGGCGAAATCCAGAAATTGGAATAGGAACTTTGGAGCCTAACCATGAAGGGCACCGACGTGGTCGCTTATACCGCCAGGTTCAGTGAACTAGTGGCTCTCTGCCCCAATATGGTTCCCATTGAGGGGAAAAAGATCGAAAGGTACATATGGGGGCTAGTGCCTCCGTATCAGGGGAATGTCCTAACATCCAACCCTGCTACCTTCGACAGTGTCAAGCGACTAGCACACCGACTCATTGACCATGGAGTCAAAACCCCTGCAACAACAACCACCCTAGCCATCCCGGAACCCTCCAAACCCACTGACACTAAGCGGAAGTTCTGGGAAGACCGACTTTGTTTATGCTTTATAAAAATCAGAGTACTTCTTTAATAAAAGTGTTGCGGAATTTGTCCCCAGAAAAACATGATAAATACATTATTAAAACATTTTCGAAGAAACGTATTTTATTCATTTTAAAACGTTTGGGATGTCATCGTCAATACAGGAACATAAGCATAAACAGAACTTACATTTATTTACACTAATGATTTACATCTCCTTTATTCTCTCAGTGAATTATGTCTTCGTATTGATACCTGTGATACAAAGAAAACTGAGTGGGTCAGGCTTGGGAGCCTGGTGAGCATATAGGGTTTTCAACCCACAATAATACATTTATCATATTCAATTATCAACAATCAACCCAAATACCCATCCCCATTATCTTCTTTAAGGTTTTACCCTAAGAATCGATTATACTTTCTTCATTTATTCCTAAGGGTTTACCTGAGGAACTGGCACACAGTCCATTTGCTACCACGGTTCATACAATTGGCACTACGTCTCATAGTCACCAGGGCTTACACAATAGGCACTACGTCTCATAGTCACCAGGGCTCACACAATAGGCACTACGTCTCGTAGTCACCTGGGCTTACACAATAGGCACTACGTCTCATAGTCACCTGGGTTCATACAATTGGCACTACGTCTCATAGTCACCACGGTTTGCACAATAGGCACATCGTCACCAAAGTTTATCAAATAGGCACAAAGTCGCATCGTCACCAACTATTCCATCTACCCATGTTCTACCCAACATTTTTGTAGATATAAATACAAACACAATTTGAATCATTTAACACCCGTATAAAAACATCAATTCCAAATCCATCTCGAATAGATATATAACACCTAGCACGTATTTCATAGCTAATACTTTATATTTATGTATTAGAAGAAAGTGCTATGCACTCACGCATATAAACAACAATATATATGTATACACATAACACGTATTTTATAAAATACTTCATATTTATGTGTAAGATGAAAGTGACTATACACTCACTTGCTCAGAAGATGATCCGACAGCACTACGGCTTGCAGATGTAGCGCCTCTCCGCAGATCTGGAAGATCTTCACAAAAACCGGGCTCCTCGCGGGCAGGGCTTCGGCTCGGGAATAACGCTCTTCGGGATTCTCGGGGCTTCGGATCTTGCTTCAGGGCTCGGGAATAATACCGGGGCTTCGGGGTGCAAACGGCACGCAAATCGAGGCAAAAGATGAGAGAAGATGAAGAATTTGTAAAAGAAAAGAAGCTGGCCTCGCATCCCCTTTTATAGTTGCTGACCCTCGCACGTACGCGGGGCGTACTCCTTGGAGGTCGTCAGCGCTTACGTCATCGGCCCTCATACGTCATTGCATACGACTCACGACTCCGTAGAACTCGAGTGCCCTACGCAGTACGCGGTGCATACTTCGGATGGACCGACTGATCTTCCTTCGGATAATATAGTATGTTAATTAAAAATAAATATTAAATATTTATTAAACTTCAAAAATTCATATCTCCTTCATACGAACTCCGTTTTCGACGTTCTTTATATCCACGCGAAGGTGAGACTACGCTCTACAACTTTCATTTAGACTCCGTCAACTAATTTTGACTTTTATTTTTATTAATTATTTTTAGGAGGTCGGGACAGAAAATTTCGTTATAAATTCATAACTTCTTCGTCCGACGTCCATTCTCGCCTATCTTTTCATCGTTTCGCTACTAACAACGAGATCTTCGATTCTCATTTAGATTGTTTCAGCTAAAAACCGCTCGATATTAAATCGAGTATTCGGGCTGCATACTGCCACGTCGAAACTTCAGAAAATCATAACTTCCTCATACGAAGTCAGATTTGTGCGTTCCTTTTATGCACGCTCTCAGTTTAACGAAATCTACGACTTTCGTTCAGATCGCTAAGGCTAAATATCGCTCTATCTTAAATTCATATTTTTACGTCACTCGGCGTCATGTCAGTTCTGTCGCGAAACTTCGACAGGTCATAACTTCTTCGTTATTACTCGGATTTCGGCGTTCTTAATATGCACGGAAACCTTGTAACATATACTATAACCTAGTTAAGATTATTCATTCTAAATAATCTTCTATCAGAAACTCATTTTTGACGCTTATCGTCTTTAAATTGACTAGCCCTGATCTACGGGCGTTACAATTATCTCCCCCTTGGGATGATTACGTCCCGGAATCATCAACGAAATAGGGCTTGCATAATGATTCCACACGTTATTTCTTCATCCTTGGTAATCACCGTAACTTCTATGTTTCCTCGAAAGAGTATTTAACTCTATGGCTTTCTTGACCACAGAAGATGCCCAATCTAGTCTCTGCTTATCGTACTATGTTGTACTTTCAATCGTAACCTTCAAGTTACCAAATAAGTCCTTTATTTTGGACTCCTTCTTCTTCTCAGGATAAATACTTCCATTTATCTATTGTAACAAACCGATGGGTCGTGCCCTACTGACCTCTCATCGCACGATGCAGCGCTTAGACTCGGTCTTTAATAAAGTTATATTTCATTAATGGAATATACCTTCCTTCATATTCTAATGTGATATAATCACATTTCAGCATGTAGCATTTCTACCTGCAAACTCCTTTTAACAACAAGAGCGACACTATCAATCGCATTAACTTCAACCTTCTGACTTAAGTCAGATGTTACATCTAACTTGGTCCTCTAGACCACGTAACATACTCCTCGTAGTCGAACTCAAATTTAAACATGACCACTAGGGTCGGAACAAGAACCATCTTACTAGTCATTACCGAAACAATAGTAATGACATACCAGAATAAAGTGGAATCAATCACTAGCTTCTTGGTAACCTTGTGACTTTCCCTGATCCAAGTGCGAGTCCTGTGCTTCCGGTAGTATATGCATCTACTACCTTTCACACCTACTCATACTCGTTCCAAGTATTGTCTCTCAGTCGAACCAAGTCACTATACAAAAAATCACACAATCATTTAACACATCAGGTACTAAAACCATAAATATCACATAAATATCAAAACCAGGGTTTACAATATAACTTGAAATGATTACACAAAAGCTCAAGTTCACCCTATACTATGCCTTTAATTGGCTATATCATAAGTTGATCCTTGGATATAAATTCCTCATTCTTGATTCGCTTCGTCGAGGATCATGTGGAATGCCTTTGGCTGTGGTGGTGCGTTTTTCTTTGGGCAGTCTCTAGAAATATGCCCTTCCTCGTTACATCCGTAGCACACCCTTTTGTTGGATGCACACTTGTTGGCGTAATGCCCCGTCTTCCCACATTTGTAGCAAGTCATATCCTCGCTACACTTCCCGAAGTGTTTCTTTTTACACTTCTCGCACCACTTAGCTTCATCTCTTCCTCCAGATTTCGAGAATTTGGTTTCTTTGTTGATTATTGAAGATCCTTCATGTTTCCTTTTCTCTCCAACTTCAGCTCTCTCCAGACCCTTTTCTTTTATTTGGGTTTCAACATTTTTGGCTGCCCAGATGGCGGCTTTCAAAGTGGTTGCTTGCTTGACTATCGGACCAAAGTCCGCTGGTAATCCATTGGCAAACTTGTTGACCTTGGAAAGTTCAGTTGGAACTAGGTATGGAATGAGCTTCATCTTTTCCGTAAAGCTTGTGGCATATTCAGTGATGCTCAATTTTCCCTTCTTCAGATTCTGGAACTCATTGTTGATTTCCAGGAGATCCTGCTCAGAGCAGTATTGCATTTTCAATTGTACCACGAACTCCTCCCAAGACATCTTGCTAGCTTCCCCCTTGGGCATCGAACCGGCCAGTAACTTCCACCAGCTCAGTACTCCAGATTTTAATAGAGGAATTGCAAGAGCGGTCTTCTGCCTGTTGCTGCATTCGCAACTTTCAAACATAGTCTCCATTTCGGAGACCCAGTCCATAACTTGCACCGGCGTCGGGCTTCCGGATAGACATGGTGGTTTGGATGCCATGAAATCCTTATACTTGCACCCACGACCATCATTTCCTCCATACTGGTTATTGCGTCTAACCACTGGTTGTTCGACTTGACCAATGATCCCACTAAAGTTTTCTCCTTCAGACTGCCCTCCATTCTCCTCGGGCTCTTCTGCTTGAATTGACGGTTCTTTACGATTCTGCCTAAGCAGGCGTCTTGTTTCTTCCATCTGACGATCCAACATCATTTGGATCATCATTTGTACACCAGCCATTGTTAGCGGCTCAGGTGCATCAGCTACAACAGGTACTTGTTGAATTACAGGCGGTTGATTCCTGTTTTCATCAGCATTTCCAACTCCGCTTCTTGTTCTCACCATTTTTGATCTACACACCTAATAATTTCACCTTATTACTCCAAACGATTACATGCTAGTTCTAATGTCATATACATACGCTTAGAATCCTAAACACATAAACCTTCAGATCCGGTTGGCAACAAACCGTAGATCCGAACAAATAATATCATATATGGCAACATATAACATTTAGCACATAAAAGCATTTTAGGCAATTTTCCTAAAATAAAGTAGTGCTTATGTCTATTTAGGTGTACTACCTAACATATTTTAGACACACTCCTCACAATCATTACTTAGCATTCTAAGTTTAAGTCTAGAAATTCCCTACAAATTCCTAGTTCGCTTAAACTAATGCTCTGATACCAACTGTGACATCCCCAATTTTACGGCCAGAAAAGACCGACTTTGTTTATGCTTTATAAAAATCAGAGTACTTCTTTAATAAAAGTGTTGCGGAATTTGTCCCCAGAAAAACATGATAAATACGTTATTAAAACATTTTTGAAGAAACGTATTTTACTCATTTTAAAACGTTTGGGATGTCATCGTCAATACAGGAACATAAGCATAAACAGAACTTACATTTATTTACACTAATGATTTACATCTCCTTTATTCTCTCAGTGAATTATGTCTTCGTATTGATACCTGTGATACAAAGAAAACTGAGTGGGTCAGGCTTGGGAGCCTGGTGAGCATATAGGGTTTTCAACCCACAATAATACATTTATCATATTCAATTATCAACAATCAACCCAAATACCCATCCCCATTATCTTCTTTAAGGTTTTACCCTAAGAATCGATTATACTTTCTTCATTTATTCCTAAGGGTTTACCTGAGGAACTGGCACACAGTCCATTTGCTACCACGGTTCATACAATTGGCACTACGTCTCATAGTCACCAGGGCTTACACAATAGGCACTACGTCTCATAGTCACCTAGGTTCATACAATTGGCACTACGTCTCATAGTCACCAGGGCTCACACAATAGGCACTACATCTCGTAGTCACCTGGGCTTACACAATAGGCACTACGTCTCATAGTCACCTGGTTTCATACAATTGGCACTACGTCTCATAGTCACCACGGTTTGCACAATAGGCACATCGTCACCAAAGTTTATCAAATAGGCACAAAGTCGCATCGTCACCAACTATTCCATCTACCCATGTTCTACCCAACATTTTTGTAGATATAAATACAAACACAATTTGAATCATTTAACACCCGTATAAAAACATCAATTCCAAATCCATCTCAAATAGATATATAACACCTAGCACGTATTTCATAGCTAATACTTTATATTTATGTATTAGAAGAAAGTGCTATGCACTCACGCATATAAACAACAATATATATGTATACACATAACACGTATTTTATAAAATACTTCATATTTATGTGTAAGATGAAAGTGACTATACACTCACTTGCTCAGAAGATGATCCGACAGCACTACGGCTTGCAGATGTAGCGCCTCTCCGCAGATCTGGAAGATCTTCACAAAAACCGGGCTCCTCGCGGGCAGGGCTTCGGCTCGGGAATAACGCTCTTCGGGATTCTCGGGGCTTCGGATCTCGCTTCGGGGCTCGGGAATAATACCGGGGCTTCGGGGTGCAAACGGCACGCAAATCGAGGCAAAAGATGAGAGAAGATGAAGAATTTGTAAAAGAAAAGAAGCTGGCCTCGCATCCCCTTTTATAGTTGCTGACCCTCGCACGTACGCGGGGCGTAACTTCGGGGTACGCGGGGCGTACTCCTCGGAGGTCGTCAGCTCTTACGTCATCGGCCCTCATACGTCATTGCATACGACTCACGACTCCGTAGAACTCGAGTGCCCTACGCTGTACGCGGGGCGTACAGCAGTACGCGGTGCGTACTTCGGATGGACCGACTGATCTTCCTTCGGATAATATCGTATGTTAATTAAAAATAAATATTAAATATTTATTAAACTTCAAAAATTCATATCTCCTTCATACGAACTCCGTTTTCGACGTTCTTTATATCCACGCGAAGGTGAGACTACGCTCTACAACTTTCATTTAGACTCCGTCGGCTAATTTTGACTTTTATTTTTAGGAGGTCGGGACAGAAAATTTCGTTATAATTTCATAACTTCTTCGTCCGACATCCATTCTCGCCTATCTTTTCATCGTTTCGCTACTAACAATGAGATCTTCGATTCTCATTTAGATTGTTTCGGCTAAAAACCGCTCGATATTAAATCGAGTATTCGGGCTGCATACTGCCACGTCGAGACTTCAGAAAATCATAACTTCCTCATACGAAGTCAGATTTGGGTGTTCCTTTTATGCATGCTCTCAGTTTAACGAAATCTACGACTTACGTTCAGATCGCTAAGGCTAAATATCGCTCTATCTTAAATTCATATTTTTACGTCACTCGGCGTCATGTCAGTTCTGTCGCGAAACTTCGACAGGTCATAACTTCTTCGTTATAACTCGGATTTCGGCATTCTTAATATGCACGGAAACCTTGTAACATATACTATAACCTAGTTTAGATTATTCATTCTAAATAATCTTCTATCAGAAACTCATTTTTGACTCTTATCGTCTTTAAATTGACTAGCCCTGATCTACGGGCGTTACACTCAGGCACGAGCCCAACCTGCTATGGATGTGGTGAAGCAGGCCACTACCAGAGGGACTGCCCCAAAGCAAAGAATGCAGGTGCGTCGGGGAGAGTACTGGCAATAAGCCATGGGGAAGCAGTTGTTGACCCGATGGTGGTGACTGGTACGTTGCTTCTCGATAACTCCTATGCATACATTCTGTTCGATAGTGGAGCGGAGCGAAGCTTCGTGAACCATAAATTTGTTCACATACCTAAACATCAACCGCACACACTTAAAGAACAATTCATGGTCGAAATGGCTAATGGGAAAACTGAAAGCACCAGGAGTATATATTTAGGATACAACCTAACTCTAGATAACCATTCATTTCCAATCGACCTCATGCCGGTTTCAATTAAAAGCTTCGACGTTATCATCGGCATGGATTGGTTGAGTCTTCATCACACCGACATCATGTGCTTCGAGAAAGCTATCCGTCTAAACCTCCCGTCTAACGAAACTCTTATCGTCTACGGAGACAAACCCAGTACAAGTCTTCTATTATCTCCAGTATTCAAGCACAGAAATATCTACGTAAGGAATATCGTGCATTCCTTGCTCACATTTTCGATACGAGCCTCGAAACGAAAGAACTAAAGAACATCCCAGTAGTGAGCGACTTCCCCGACATTTTCCCAGAAGAGCTACCAGGTTTACCTTCGTAAAGACAGGTCGAGTTCAGAATCGACTAAATTCCAGGAGCTACCCCAGTAGCTAAGTCGCCCTACCGATTAGCACCAGCGGAGATGCAAGAATTATCTAGTCAACTTAACAAACTGCTCAGCAAGGGCTTCATAAGACCAAGCTTCTTGCCTTGGGGAGCACCAGTCTTGTTTGTTAAGAAGAAAGACGGATCATTCCATATGTGTATCGATTATAGGGAACTCAACAAACTGACGGTCAAAAATCGTTACCCTCTGCCTCGCATAGACGATCTATTTGATCAACTGCAAGGGGCGAATTATTTTTCTAAAATTGATCTGAGATCCGGATATCACTAGTTACGAGTGCTAGAGGAGGATGTGCCGAAGACAGCCTTCCGAACTCATTACGGACACTACGAGTCCATGGTGATGCCATTCAGATTGACCAATGCGCCCACAGTCTTCATGGATTTGATGAATAGAGTATGCCGACCTTACTTGGATCAGTTCGTTATTGTCTTTATTGACGACATCCTGATCTACTCCCGGAGTAAGGAAGAGCATGGCAAGCACCTACGACAAGTTTTAAGAACTTTACGAACGGAGAAGCTCTATGCGAAGTTCTCAAAATGTGAATTTTGGATCCGAAGAGTCGAATTCTTAGGACACATGGTAAGCGAAGAGGGAATCCATGTGGATCCATCCAAAATTAAGGCTATTGAGAACTGGTCAGCACCAAAGACGCCTACAGAAATTCGTCAATTTCTAGGTCTTGCTGGCTACTACCGCAGATTCATACAGAACTTCTCCAGTATTTCGAAACCTCTTACAACACTGACCGAGAAGGGCGTGGCCTTTGACTGGGAAGAGAAACAAGAAAGAGCATTTCAAACGCTCAAGCGAGCTTTGTGCACCACACCAATACTATCCCTACCCGAAGGAATAGAAGACTTCGTGGTCTATTGCGATGCGTCAAAACAAGAGCTCGGTTGTGTCCTGATGCAACGAGGTAAGGTCATCGCCTACGCCTCGAGACAGCTGAAAACACATGAAGTCAACTACACCACACATGATCTTGAGCTGGGGGCAGTTGTGTTTGCCATGAAGATCTGGAGACATTACTTATACGGCACAAAAAGCACTATTTTTACCGACCACAAGAGTTTACAACACATATTCGATCAGA
The DNA here is from genome assembly GCF_051521515.1 of Lactuca serriola. NCBI lineage: Eukaryota > Viridiplantae > Streptophyta > Magnoliopsida > Asterales > Asteraceae > Lactuca > Lactuca serriola. The sequence continues at coordinate 163,729,989 of NC_136410.1, read as the reverse complement.
AGGAGCTCAACATGAGACAACGACGGTGGGTCGAGCTACTCAATGACTACGAATGCGACATTCGTTATCATCCGGGTAAAGCCAACGTAGTAGCGGACGCCCTAAGTCGGAAGGAATATTCTGGTCGAAGAGTCAAGTCGTTGACAATGACTATCCATTCGCACTTGTCTAAACAAATTCAGGCGGCTCAACTTGAAGCTATGAAACCTGAACATGTGGCGAGTGAATCCCTCAGAGGAATGGATAAGAACTTAGAAGGCAAGGGTGGCGGAGCCCTATATTTCATGAACCGGATCAGGACCCCGAAGCACGGTGGTTTCCGAGACTTGGTCATGACCGAGGCGCACAACACTCGGTATTCCGTCCACCCAGGTTCAGATAAGATGTATCTGGATCTTAAAAAGCTATACTGGTGGCCTAATATGAAAGCAGAGATTGCTACCTTCATGAGTAAATGCCTTACTTGCGCAAAGGTCAAGGTCGAGTACCAGAAACCCTCTGGTTTACTGCAACAACCAGAGATCCCAGAATGGAAGTGGGAGCGGATCACTATGGATTTCATAAGCAAGTTGCCTAAGACAACGGGTGGACTTGATACCATATGGGTCATCGTCGATAGATTGACCAAGTTAGCACACTTCCTACCTATCAAGGAAACCGATAAGATGGAGAAACTTACGAGAACATACATTAGGGAAATCATGCGACTACATGGTGTTCCTATATCCATTATCTCTGATAGAGATAGTAGGTTCACCTCAAGATTCTGGCAATCATTGCAACATTCCCTAGGAACAAAGCTAGACATGAGCACAGCCTACCATCCTCAGACCGACGGACAAAGTGAGAGGACCATCCAAACACTGGAAGATATGTTGAGAGCCTGTGTGATTGACTTTGGAAAGGCATGGGATACTCATTTACCCCTTGTCGAGTTTTCCTACAACAACAGTTATCACACGAGCATCAAGGCTGCCCCATTTGAAGCCCTCTACGACCGAAAGTGCAGATCCCCTCTGTGCTGGGCTGAGGTGGGTGATACCCAATTAGCTAGGGGACAAACTTTTGATAGTACTCTCACAGGTCCGGAAATCATTCGGGAAACGACGGAGAAGATCGTTCAGATCCGTGAACGATTGAAGGCCTCCAGAGACCGACAGAAAAGCTACGCCGATAAACGTAGGAAACCGTTGGAATTCCAGGTGGGCGACCGCGTTCTACTGAAGGTCTCACCCTGGAAGGGCTTGATACGCTTCGGAAAGCGTGGAAAGCTAAATCCAAGGTACATTGGGCCTTTCGAGATTCTCGCAAGAATCGGCCCAGTGGCTTACAAACTCAATCTACCGAACGAACTTCGTAACGTACATTCTACATTCCACGTTTCCAATTTGAAAAAGTGTCTATCCGACAAGACTCTTGTAATTCCACTCGACTAGATCGAGATCAACGAGAGCCTCAACTTCGTGGAAGAACCTGTAGAAGTCATGGACCGTGAGGTCAAGCAGACGAAGCAAAGCCGTATCCCGATTGTGAAGGTTCGCTGGAACGCCAAGCGCGGACTGGAATTCACTTGGGAACGCGAGGATCAGATGAAACTAAAATATCCTCATCTTTTTACTTAGTTATTTAATGTAGTAACTTAAACTCAAATTTCGGGACGAAATTCCCTTAACAGGGGGATGATGTGACAACCCGAAAAACTTCTCGCATGCACTCTTCAATTCTTTCCAATATTAGACTTATTTTACTATATAGTAGTACCCCTTTAGAGTCTAATGAAGCGTTTTAAATGTGATATAATCAAGGTAGGTGTGTTAAGGGTTAACTCGAAGTGTAGGAATCAAAACTGGGCCAAACACTCCAACACATGGAGTGTGCGGCCACACACTCTTGTTTGCGGCCTCACACCTTCCCAACCACACACTCCACATATTTATGCCACACTTAGTTCATTCTTGAACACTTCATTCACTTCTTCAAGCATAGAACACGAAAATCCTCTCAAGTATCATCCATTCTCCTTGAAGATCTTCATAAAAGGTACCAAGAACACCAAGAACACCAAGATCATCATCTGGCCGCACACATGGCAGCACACACCACCTGGCAGCACACATGACCACACACAGGGCTGCACACATGTGCTGGCAGCAAACTAGGCCATCCAGCCTATTTCCTTTTTCTCGATTTGGATGTGGTCTTGTGGGATTTCGGGTAACCGTCCGAAGGTCGTTTCAATATTAATTATATATCAAATGTACATATATAGACATAAAAGTACTTCCATATTCATGCGTATCAGTCACATCATTAGTAAGTTACCATCGGGGTAACACAGGATCATACTACTACAATTTCTAGATCAATGAGTCAATTCATTCATGAGTCAATACTTATTACTATGAGTACATATACAACTATACTAGGAAGAAAACATATACAACTATACTAGAAAGAAAACAAATACAACTATACTAGAAAGAGAACATATACAACTATACTAGGACGAGAACATATACAACGATACGAGAACGAGTAACATTACATTACATATACATGAATACGTTAACAATTGTGATCCACTGTATCGGAGCATGCCTTAAATGTCATGGCCCGAGTTGTAGCCAGAATTCTCTTGGAGGGAGAGCGTGAGTTTGTGTATAGATCTATACTGGATTGACTATCCTACACCTTGCTGCTAGCTACAGCCGGACCTGCAGGTCTACGGGTGCCAAACGTCATTCCGTTATTACGACCATTCGTATGTCGTTGTTACCAGTCGATATTATGGTGCAATTAATCACATGATACCTTAATATAAATCCAGTTTAAGGTAGTTAGTACAGCAGTAGTTCCTATAATACAACACTACAGTACTACAATGATTTACCCATTACATATACTTAGTGATTATTTCACTTAAACATTAATGTACAAACTATATTTTGTTAAATGATAGTTACACTTGGGAAATTACACACTTTTACAACAAACGAGCATGCAAAACAGTTAAGCCTTGGTAGAAGGCTACTTTAATAGAAAATATAGTTTTTTCTGAGAGATTCAAACTTTTACAAACATTTACTTACATTTTACAAACTTACACTTGAGACATGTTCAAACGTTTTGATAACAAACACCGACACTAAAATACTTATGACCTCACCAGCTTAATGCTGATAAACTCTTTCAAAATAACTTGTATTCTCAGGTCATCAGTAGACAGGTATCGAGGCCAGCTTTTGGGAAGATGGAGCGCATCCTAGACTCATCTTGTTATTTTGATTTACATTATATTTTTGGTGTCTAAAACTATACAGAACACGCTTGTATTAAAATTATATATTTAATGCAATGGATGATGTTGTTTGCATATTTACATTTACTATGTTGTGATACTTTACATGACGTCCTCCGCTCCAGAACATTTCCGCCGTTCTTGGTTTTGGGGTGTGACAAATACAATACCAGAAACCACACAACGAGACTAGCAGATATACAATACTCCAAAATAATCACAAAATAACAAGACATCAAGAAAGAAACATACATGCAGCTGCATCCGACACTGCTCTGACCTCCTCTGCTGCAAGCTGAAAAGCACGACCCTGAGCCCTTGGGGGCTCCGCTCCACGCTGACCTTCACCCGTAATACTCAAAGTGGCCGGTACTGGAGCCTGCACCGGTCCTGCAGCAACCTGTGGATAGTTGACCCTCAAGTGTCTAACCAGATGGTAATGATAACAAATCCTCAAATCCCAAACCGGGGTTGTCTGCCGACGATCCCTTGCATAGTGCCCCTCCTTTCCGCACTTGCGGCATGCACCACCGGACCTGCAAACTCCAGTGTGACCCTTCCCACACTTCCCACAAGTGTGGCTGCTCTGATCTCCCAATCTAAAATCAACAGTCTTGGACCGTTTCGGGGCCGGCTGCGACTGCACCGGAGCATGCCTCTGCTCTCGCAACTGCAACTCAATCTCCAACTCATGCTTCCTGGCAGCCTCCTGCAACTCCAACAAGGTCTCACGCCTCTACGTAGACACAAACTGCCTGATATCCCTCTTGAGCATACTCAGATATCGGGACATATGAGCCTGCTCTGAAGTGAACTCAGGGCAAAACATCGCCCTCTCAGTGAACATCCTGGTGATCTCTGTCACCGACTCTGAATCCTGCTTCAACTCCAGGAACTCCTGAGCCAATCTCTCCTTCTCAACTCGCGGAACATAACGAGTGATGAACATCTCTCGGAACTGATCCCATGAAACCATAGCCCTTTGCGCATTTGAATATGACCCCATGGTCAATCTCCACCAATCCTTCGCCCCGAGCCTCAATAGGTTCAGAGCACACCTCACCCTCTGATCAGCAGGGCATGAACACATGAAGAAACACCCCTCCACGTCCGACAACCAGATCATACCAACAATCGGGTCCTTCACCCCATCGAAGGTAGGAGGCTTCGTATTATCTAAGTCCCGATACTGAAAACCCCGACCAACTGCTCCCCTTGCCGCTGCTATAGCCGCTGTAGCCACTGCGGTATCCGTCTCTGTGAGAGTCGCATAGCGCTCATCAAAATACTCAACCATGGTGGTCTTGATCGACCCAAACATTTCCTGCAACTCAGCCCGGAACAACGCAGCAACCTCATCATGCAGGATCTTACGAATCCTCGCATCCAACTCGCACGTGCTCATCCGACCAATAACCTCGGGCGGTACTGACCCGCCCTGAACTCCCTCTCCTGCTCCTGATCCTGACCCGGATCCACTCCCAGCATGCCTCGAAACCTCCATACTAAAAAAACCACAAGATATCAGATACTTCCCACAAACCCGGGAACCAACTCCTAACCCAACCCTAGAGGTCATGTTTTCTTTGATACGCGTATAGGTCCTGTGCTTTCAGTAGTATGGGCCCATACTACCTTCCACACCTACCCATATTTATATCAATTATACCACAACGCCCTAGAGAAGAACATACATATCAGCACTCAACCCTCACTCCTAGAGGAACATTGGAAATCCTGAAGATCCCTAGCCTAGTACTAGCATGCTGTTCTATCAAAGCTCAAAAACAAATAACATGTATGGTATTTTGGGGTTACTTACTGGCTCCGGCTGATCGTACCTCCGCGTCCTCCTTTACTCATTTTGAAAACCATTTTAAATTCTCTTTTGAAAACCCTCCTCGATTTGAGACTGGATTCACACGAATGTTCCTCCAATTCACTCAAACCAAGGCTCTGATACCAACTTGTAACGACAATAAAATTTCAACCAATTTAAACTTTTCAAAAACAACCCGATTTCATAAAATTATAACAAAAAGGTTTTCATTACAATTATTTTAGAGTCTTCCCAGAACCACATCATAAAACATAAACATGAGGAGCGGTACGATCACGCCTTTTCCTTGCCACGGTCTCCTGAAGAACCCGAAAAACATTAAACCACAACTGTAAGCCCGAAAGCTTAGTGAGATATCCCCAAAATCCCAACCACATATACCATACACGCATAACATGCCATAACATAACAGAACACAGAACAGCCATGCACTTCGGGTCTACTGTGTGACTGGTCCGCCGCACCGGCCAACAGTCCACCTGGTCCACCCTCCGAGTGTAGCCATATACATCGAGTCTACATTGTGATTGGTCCGCCCGCACCGGGCCTTCAATCCACCTGGTCCACTCTCTGAGTCTACAGTATGACTGTTCCGCCCGCACCGGGCCTTCAGTCAGCATGGTCCACTATCCGAGCCTCGGCACGTCTGGTCTGCCCTCTTGGGGCCTACAACCTATCCAGACCGCTCGCTCGGCCTTCGGGATAATCGGTCCGCCCCGGGTATGTTAGCCTACAGCACAAAGCAGGTCCCGTCTCAACCCAACCCCAGTCCAACAACCATGTGCACATAAACATTCAATCACATAACATATCACATCCAATCAAACCGATCTAACAGATCAAATAGCATAACATCGTCCTAACCAGGATACCGACCTAAGCGGTCACTAGCATAGCATCATCCTATATACCAGGATTCCGACCTTAACCAGGTCTCTAACATATACCATCCTAACTACCAGGATGAAACATAGCAAAGCAATAACATAACAACGATACCCGGATCACAATCCGATAAATGGCCGGCCTTGGTGCCGTAGACCTTGTTGATATAGTGAGGATAACTCACCTCGCAACTGCCGACTGAACAGATAAACCCAAGCTGCTCCGACCACTAATACGATCTCCACCACTGGCCAACCACCAAAACACTGAACTCGAAACAAATGCCAACAATTACCAAAATGCCCCTGGAAGTCAACTAGTCAACCCTTGGTCAAAGTCAAAGTCAAAGTCAACCCCTGACTGACTCTACTCGCCGAGTCCCCATGCACAGAACTTCCTCAATCCATGACTCAACTCGCCGAGTCACCCCGAGACTCGCCGAGTCCAACAACTCTGAGTCCTTTCACACTCGACTCACCGAGTCATCCCTAGACTCACCGATTCACAGCTCAACCAGAAGAAAGGTTAGGACCTCACGACCAAACTCGCCGAGTCCAAGAACAGACTCGCCGAGTCCAAGGCTATCTGCAACCAACTCGCCGAGTTGTTCTTCCAACTTGCTGAGTTCCTGACCATATTCATCCAACTCGCCATGTTGTTCTTCCAACTCGTCGAGTTCCAGCCTATCTTCAAGAAACTCGCCGAGTACACCCTTGTGACTCGCCGAGTACCACTAGATCTGAAAACCATACAGAGGCTTTCCAAGCCATGCAGAAGCTCTAAACCATAGATCTACTCTTCTACAAGCCATCCATCATGTAAAGTGGCAAACTTTACGTGGATCCAAAGAGATCTAGGCATTTTACACTCTAGGGCTAGGGTTTGGGACAAAAGGGCTTCACCAATCACTCAAAAATCGTGACTCTATGACATATAGGACCATCACAAGCTTAGATCTGAAGTAGCATCCTCAGATCCAAGCTTATATCTCAATTTTAGATGTCATAACAACCGCCACACATGAACCCCATGAAGAAAAAGCTTAAGGAAATGGTTCCTTACCCCTGCAATGAGCCCAACCAACTGTAGATTCCTGATCTCCCCAAGCTTTCTGATACAAGCCTCTAAATCTTTAAGCTTAAAGCACCAAATATCCTTCTCCAAACTCTAATTCACTCAATAATGGGGTCTTCTCACGAATTTAGGGTTTCTGGAACTCAAGGAATGGCAAAGAGGCTGGGGAAGAAGTGTTATGTTCTTTATATAGGGCTCATCCCCTGGAATTAGGGTTTTCTCCACTCAGCACCAACTCGCCGAGTCCATCCATGCTACTCGCCGAGTTGGTCACTAAACACGCGACTAGAGTCGCGACCCTACTCGCCGAGTCCACTCGTGGACTCGCCAAGTTGCCCTTTCCCATTTACACTTTTAACCCTTCAACTCTACTCTTGATATTCCGGGATGTTACAAAAACCAAGCTATTCAAAGGGTTAAAGGCACCTTAACACCCTTTGGGGGGTGTTTACGACCTAAGGAGGTGGGTTTACGGTCCAAGAATGTTCTTGGGTCGTAAACTCAAGTTTGATGCATTTAAGGATGTTTTGGTGCATCACATGAAGGATTATGAGGTTCTACACTCCTGTGGAAGCTTTTGAAGGTGTTTAAGTGCACTTTAACACCCATTGAAGGAGTTTATGGTCTAAGGAGATGAGTTTACGGTCTAAGAATGTTCTTGGACCGTAAACTCAAGTTTGTCCCATTTGTGTATGATTTGGTGCATTTCTTGAAGGGTTACAAGGTTCCATGCACTCATGGAAGAAGTCCATTGGAGGTGTTTAGGGGAAAACTAACACCCAACAAGGTGTTTAAGGTCTATGAATGAGGTTTTGCGGTCCAAGCATGTTCTTGGACCGTAAACTCATGTCCATGCCTCATTTGGTGCGATTTTGGGGTCCTAAGCTCATGCATGCAAGTTTCTAGGCCGAGCCCTAGAAGTGTTTTGGAGGGGTTTTGAGGCTTCAAAACCCTCATATGAGGTGTTCACGGTTTTGGGGGGGGGGTCCCCAAACCGTAAACACATGTTCATATGTGTTTTGGGTGATTCCAACAAGAATTAGCAAACCATTCAAGTTAAACAACAAGTTTAGGATGGATTTCTTACCAAATGATGCTTGAAATGGGGTTTTTGGGCCAATTTCGAGTTCTAGAGAGAGAAAGTTTTTAGAGAGAGAGTAAAAGCCTCAAAATGATGTCACTCAATCCCTTATATAGAGGTTGAGTTTGTGGCCCGGTGGAATTCTACCCGATACTGCCGTTAGACAGTGCTTTTGGTCGAACCCGATAAATTTGCCGTAATCACGATTTAGATGAAAATAATAATTTTCCAAACAAATATGGAAAATATTTTAATGATTATATCACATCGCGACACTTACGAAATCAAAATAAAGGTCGCGATAAAATTAATTTAACGCAAAGGTTAACAGAGCAAATTGAATACGATGGTTTTATTCGACGGGAACGGTTTTAGTGATGGAATAAATTACAGGTTGTCACAGTATAACATTCATAATCAGGCTTAACGGGGTTTACAAACCTTGCATTACAAAGCTAAACATCCAAAAAGTTCACAAACGAAGTCTCTCACAATCTCTCTCGCTCTATCTCTCTCTATCTCAAATCTCTATTAAATCTCTCCCAAATCTCTCTCATAACTTCCCTCAACTTTTTATAATCATTTGGGGCATCCTGATCCTTAACTTGGTCAAAAATCGCTCGAAACGAAAAGATTTATGGAAAAATAGCTTAAAAGGGGTGAAGCTTCTAAGAACCGAAGCCTAAGGAACCGAAACTCTTAGAAACAAAACCAACCCTAGGAATCAAACTTCAGAAGATCAAAACCCTGAGGACCGAAAGCACCCAAAACCAAACCACTGAGACCGAAACCGAAACCCTAAGCGAACCGAGAACAACCTTCAAACCGCACCTTCCCTTCGCCTTTGCCTCGCTACCTTCGCTTTCGGTCCCTTCTCCGTGTTCGCCTGCGAGATTGCTCGGACCGAAACCCTCTTTTGGTTCTCATCACTACCAAGATTCCCTTCGGTTCTAAGCTTCCAAGGACCGAACCTTTGGCCCTGAATCCAGATTTTCGCAGATTTCGCATCTTTTTCCCAGTTTTCGACCCTGACTTTGTTTTAAGCTTGTTTTTCGTGATTTTAACGTAGGATTTTCACCCAAACTCGTACTTTGGCATATGAGACCCTATATATTCATATTTTAATCTGTTTTGTGGGAAAATTTTAGTCTAAGGATAAAACCTATATGATAAGATATTGAGGTGGAGTGTTGACTTTTCCATAAGTCTATGACATAAGCAACCTCCCATACCCACTCCATGTCACTATTCCCACCTTTCTCTAGTCAATTCGAGATCTTCCCATACCTCCATCAAATCTCCTCCATCAGCCACTCTCTAATCCCTCACTCTTCAATCTATAAAACCCCACTCTCCTCCTCCCACGATACACTTTTACTTCCTCTTATATTCTCTCTAGAAACTTGAGTTCCTCCAGGAGACCCAAGTCCTTCCCCTGTTGCTGGTAATTAACTTCATGCTACACTTGAATATCCTACACTCTTTCACTAAAACTATTTGCTCCCTTAGACAAATATCATCATACTGGTTCATAGAATCTTCAAAATTTCAAGCATCTCCCAAGTGTTCTTGACTTGAAAACTTCATCTCCTCACCATTCATCCTAAGAGATCACTCAATGTGAGTTCATACCCCCACATTTTCATGTTTTCTTCAAGTTATAGGGAGGAGAATACAAGTTAAATTACTAAAAACTTAACAAAACTCCAACATCAGCTTTCCACAGGAAAGTTTAGTTCTATTCACGGACTGTTTTGGACACCTTAACCATTTTTGTTTTCAAAACCAGACTAGATACAAACAGTTCAGGTTTATGCCTTAAAAATCACTACTTGCACATATTCACACGATTTTCTACAATTTATGCTGATTTTTACAAAACTGTCTATCACTATAGCTACGAATTCAGACCAATCTGTGAATATGAAAGTTTTCACACCAGTTAGAGACTGCTAAAAATCATAATAAAATTTATGAACAAACTAGACACATTTTGTAAACTCTTAGAGTTTACGGATTCAGTGTTCGACATCGTATGATTTTTTTGTGATTTTTCTAAAACAGTGCATAAATGTTAAAACGAATCAATAGCTTATACTTTCACAACACTTTGTAACATGTTGAGAAAAGTGTTAAACTTTGATGAATTCTTATTTTGTATGTGTTTTCTGTTGTGATATAATTATATAATAGAAAAAAGCCACTGAATAGTAAGCGTCCTTTATTATTACAAATAATACAAGATGAAACATAATAAGCAAAGTTATGTTTTTGCTAAAATACAACATACTACCTAAAAAGGGTTTCACACTCGATACAAATGGTTTGTTCATTTACTACACAATAAACTATAAAGGGTATAGTTTGGGGATTTCACATTTTGAGCATAAAAAACAAACGGGGATTTCAATCCCACCACAAAAAAAATGTTTTTACACTCACACTACACGTAAACTTGTTATCGTAAATTGTGAGACTAGTATTCATTGTACTCTTACACTACGGATTAAACCGCCAGTTACTTATAACCAGAGTCTCTTGTAGGGAGAGCGTGATAATTGTGTATAAATCTATATTGGGATTGACAACACACACCCATTCCTGTTTCCAATAGTCCGACTGGCCAGTCGGGGGTGACAAATGTCATATCTATTTCTACGCCTGAAGAACGTCGCGTGCAACTCATCTCTGTCATAGTATGGTTATAGCGAATCACATAGGGAGATAACGACACACATATAGTTTACGAGAATTTCTACTTTAAAAAGGGATTTAGCCATTTAAATCGACATTCACTGTTACAAGTACAAAATAACATGCATATACTAGGTCTTGGGATTTAAGACTACATAACGTTATTTAAGGAAAATATTGGATTTTTCTTGGTTATACATATCATTTACAAACAAAGGTTTTCAAACTCGGGATACAACACTCGGTTTTATTTTATCTAATAAAACTACAATACTTACTGGCAATAACCAGGGTTTTCAAACTATACATCCAAAAGCTTATGAACTCACTAACTTAATTGATGACAGTTTTTCAAAACTACTTGTATTCTCAAGTAATCAGTAAAACAGGTACCTACCAACTTTTGAGGATGGAATGCTATGGCATCAAGGAAAACATTTTGTCATTATATTGTAATCGATTTTGAAACATGTAAACTTGTGAAATCATGTAACTTTATATTTATAATGGTTGGATTTACTTTGAGCACTATTGTACACGTTGTTATGATACTACACATGAAGTCCTCCATCCCCGGACGTTTCCGCCATCCTTGGTTTGGGGGTGTGACAAAATACAAGGGTAGGTCCTTGAACCTCAAGTTATGAGTTTAGACCTGAGTTTTGTATATAGTGGTATTCTGATTTAGGGTATCACATCACGAGGATGACTAGACCCTATGATTGATTGGACCTGACGTGTTTGGTATTCCAACCCGAGGGTTGATTGGGCCAAACATTTACATGATACGAGGGTATTCCATCCTAAGGATGATTGGGCCCACAGTAGGTGGGCCTGGTATTCCAGCATGAGGCTGATTGAGCCAGGAATGAGAGTTTGTGCTTGTTAGTTGGTCATTATATATATATATATATATATATATATATATATATATATATATATATATATATATATATGTGTGTGTGTGTGTGTGTGTGTGTGTGCGTGTGTGTGTGTGTGGTTCAGGAACTAAAGGAGGCATTGTCTTGTTGATCCTGAAAGGGTTTATCTCCTAGTTTACATCCCATTGTTCATTATATCCCTAGGAATTGATTATCAAAACGAGTTTCTCTTCAAGGAGCACCTACTCTCTTGTTAAGAAAAGAATTATGGGTAGCAGTGTGTGATTTGTGATTCTGTTTTCTAGTGGGAACCTCTGGTTATCAGAAGTAGAGTAGCCAATTGGGAGTTAAGTCTAATGAATATGACAATGATCCAGTGTAGGCGGTCTGTCAGGGAACCAGACCATCTCGAGACTTCAGATTTCAGATTGAGTAAATGTGATCATATTGTATGGAATTCGTTTATCTTTAGGTTTTAGAACCCACCAAGGGATGGTTTCAGTTGCCTCGGAACAGCTGGGGTTTGTTTGTAGTTGTGGCCGTGTTGCTCAACTTGTCTGGCGTGTAAGGAATAATAAGAAACGATTTTGAGGACGAAATCAAATTTAAGTGGGGGAGAGTTGTGACATCCCGTTTAAAATAGAATAATTAAATAATAAACCTTGAACCCCGAGAAGTAACTTTTATTATTATTTTATATTATTATAGCCCAAAATCAAATAATAATTAGCGGGGTGCTGATTTCGGGGAGCCAAATGACATGATTTAGAGTTGCGGTGGTTAAAGTGTAATTTCGAGGCTAATTTTGTGAAGATTTTCAGTAGTCAGGGGTGTTTGGTATCATTTGGACTTAATTCGACGGCTAGGGCTAAAAGGTTAAATTATGTACCTATGTTGAAAAGAATTTGTCAAGCAGGGGTTGCTTGGTAAATATTTTGGACTTGATTTGTAAGGATTTACAAAAGGAGGGGTTTAAATGGTAAATTAAGGATTCATTATAAAAGAAAAAAACAGGAAGGGCCGATTGTGTTAAAAGTGTAGAAGTTTAGTATGGACTCAGGGGTTTAAACCGTGTTTTGCTTTCCCTCATCACATCACCAAACCCTAACCCTAGTAGTAATCCTATAGCCGCCAGCTTCCATGCAAGACCTTTCAGCCGCCACCTCCTCGTCTTATATTTCCGATCAGCCAAGGTCGCCAAGGCAGTCGCCGCCATGATGAGCGATCGTCTTGCACAACATGTTCATCCTACCGCCGGGAAACCAACTTATGTGAGTTGCGGCCGTCGCTGTGCCCAATCGTTAAAGGCGAAGCCGCTGCTAATGTCGTTGAATTTGTTTGTTGTTGTTCGCTGTGGCCTAGGCCGACTACCCTAGTTCCTTTCTGACTTGTAGATAATGTCGCAATCCCCATTTATTGCAGTTGTTTCCCTTCCGGCGAGATTGAGTGGCCACCATGAGCATCCGATGCCACCGTATCTTTTCCCTTGTTTCGTTTCTGACGTTGCTTCTGCCGCCACCTGTGCATTCCTATTGCTGCTTCGGTCACCGCTTACCACCCCGAAGGGTTGCCATGTTCATGTTTCATATGGTTACAAGTTTGTTGTTGTTTCAAGTTCATGGTGTGTGTGTGTGTGTGTGTGTGTTATTTCATATATGTGGGGTTTGGGAAACCCTAATATTGGGGATTGATCGGGACCCATATTGGAATTATTTAATGAACTTAAAATATTAATTAATAATCATTGGCAATTTAACCTAAGACAATATTGGACTTAATGGATTAAGTAGGAACCCTTAACCCTAATCATCATTTCATGTGAAAACCCCAATTTCACTTGGGCCTTGAGTTGGGCCTTCTTATTGGGCTTTGGTGATTGGACTATTGATGGGCTATCCAAGAACAAGTAAATGGACCAAAATAATTGGATGGGCTTTAGGATAAGGCCCATGTGAAGGAATTGGGCCCAATTTGGAAAATTGGGCCATAGGTGGGCCATAACTGGGCCTTGATGATTATATGATATTTGGCCATGGGAAAACCAAGAGGTTGGACCAGAATAATTGGATGGGCCTTAAGGAAAGACCACGTTGAGGTCTGGGCCCAATTTGGAAAATTAGGCCAGATGTTGGCCTTTGGCCAATTACTTGACTATTGGGCCTTTGGAGTGTGAGTTGGACCTTGGGCTTGGAACCCAATAATTAATTGGGTATTGTTTGATGTTGATTGTTCGGGAATCTGTCAACCACGAGCTGGAGTTTTATCTGTGGGACTTCAACAGAGCTAGGTGAGTTATCCTCATTATACTAAGGGGTCGAAGGCACCAATGCCAGCCCATTAGATCTGATGTCCTAGTAGTTGGTGATATGTTGAGTATGAATTAGTTATGCATGCTAGTTGCTATGCCAATTTGGTATATCTGTAGGACTACCTGTGTTATTATCTGATTATGTATATGTGCATTAGTTATGTTATATGTCGACATGTTATGTGGGATTGGTTGAGGTTGAACTACTCCGTGCAATAGCCAACAAACCCTGGAGTGTTCCAGATATGAGTTGAGGGTCGGGCAGGGCATGTCAGACTCATATTGAGGACTCAAGAGCATTCCAGATACGAGCTGAGGGCTGGGCAGGGCGTACCAGACTCATACTGTGGACTCAAGAGCATTCCAGATATGATTTGAGCGTCGGGCAGGGCATGCCAAACTCATACTGTGGGCTCAGTGGCAAGCCAGATGTGAGTTGTGGGCCCGAAAGTCAAGCCAGACTCATACTGTGGGCCCAGGGGTAATCCAGTATGTAAAGTTGTGGACCCATTACATGTTGGTATTTCCATATGCTATTTGTTGTGTATCGGTATTTTGGGGGAACTCACTAAGCTTTGAGCTTACAGTTTTTGTTTTCGTTTCAGGTACCTCAGATGATCGCAGGAAGGCAAAGGCGTGATCTTACAGCTCATCACATTTTTATGATTTTGATTTCTGGGATACTCTGACATGAAACGATTTTGAAAACACTTTGTAATTATTAATGGTTTTAATTGTTTTAAAAAGTTTCAAATTGTCTTGAATTTTATGGATGTTACAATACATATTTGGAAAATGAAAGGATTACTTTCAAGAAGCACATATACAAGTTAAAATACAAAATAGTAATAAAAACACATTACTTTTAAAGTACATACTTGTTTTACATAATTTCAAAATTCACAAATTATGTTTAAACCTCCCAAATGTGTCATGTCGAGTTGAAATATTTTTTTCAAAATGACATTATGTATTAAAACCTAGCTAAAAGCTAGAAAAATGAACAAAAACAATTAGTTCACTAGAGGATTTTGCATCAACCAATTCCAGTTCTTTTTAGCTTATCGTTTCCCATTAGCAACCAATCATAAGAAAAAAGAAACAATAAAATTAAAAAGCGAATATTTTTTAGGAATCTGCCCTGAGGGGCGTGACACGTTCTTTCTTTGGCGCGACACACCTATTGAAGTTAACACAACATTTATGTCTTTTAAGAGCGTTGTGCATCACCTGAAGGCCACGACGCACTTATTCGTTGACCTTTAACTTTGAGCAATTTGACTTTCGGTCAAACTTTGAGGACTAGAGCCATAGGTTGAAGTTTGAAATCTGATTATTATTTAGGTGGGTTGTGTTAGAAGATTCATCTGCAAAGAATGTTGTTGAAATTTAGTTAATTGGGATCAGGTGAGTTTTCTCACTATACTGCGTGTGGCATTGTATATCCTTTATAGAATAGGATATAGGTATTGCTAAGGTACGAATACGCTAGTAGACTAGGATAGTATTTGTTATGTATGTGTTTTGTTGATTGTATGATATTGTTATGTGCTATGTATGGGTGGGTATTGGTGTTTGAAAGAGTGTCCAATGTTATTAACTATTAGTTATATTTCTAATAATAGCAGGGTCTTCTTGGGTTTCCTTTAAGGCAAATTAAGTAGAATAAATAAAGGAAGAATTAGTTTATAAAATATTATAGTTTAATAATCAGTTAGAAACTAACTGGAAAATATTTTGGGAATTAATTAACAACTTAATTAATTAAAGGGTTGAATGTCAATTAATCAATAGCTGATTAATCGGGAATATTCAAAAATCCTTATGTGAGATAGAGTGGTCGAAATATCTCTTGGATAAGAGAGGATTTCAAATTTTGGATCCCATCCAACATGGGTTGGAGGATAAAACCTAAGAAGGAATCTAAGGCCATCAAATAGGGCCTTGGGAATATCATTATTCCTTGCTCATTGGCTTGACTCTTAACCATTCGTCTCCCTCCTTATTATGGATGAACTCTTAGTAAGATCATCCTACATCCTGGTTTTTTTATTCTGCTCTTTTCAGTTCTTTGGGTGTGACCAAGAGAGAGATTCTGGTTTAGATCCTTTCATCCAAACAAGATGGTATATACAAGGTCTTAAGCTCGAAGGTCGTTAGCTACACGTGAGGTATGTGGTTCTTCCTTCACTTTTATATTGTTCATAGAGTAGTAGTAATACTATAAAACTTAGATCCTTACGTTGCGTGAATACGTAGGATGTTGTTATGTTGTCATTGCCTTAATAATGTGTTTATATGCATAGAAAACCTAACGGTGGTATTAGAGCCCTTAGTTCATGATTACATGAACTCTATTATCCATTTGATTTGTTAAAACTTGTTTGAAATTGGAATTGAAAGCTAAAATTTGAAACCGGGAAAACCTGTTGATCACAGGTAAGATAAGCCTCATTTTGGGAGCGACGCACTCTGTAAGATTAGGGTTTTCAGTTTCCTTTTAAAGTTCAAACTTGAATGGATTATCGTATACATATAATTACCTTATTTAAATAATCTTTAAATCTTGATGTTATTAGAATAAATATTATTATAATAAATATTATTTAAATAAGTGTTTTTTAAATTTTAGTATATATTCTTTTATTATCATTATTTAAATAGTGATTTAAATTTTAATATTCGAAATTGATTTAATATTATTTATAATTGAGATTTATCATTTTATGAATATTAAACCCTCATTAATTATTAATTGATATATTGTGTCATTGCAATTCAATTAGAACTAATAATAGACAATGAAATTTAAAGAGTTATAAATTTACACCTTATATTTATATATATATATATATATATATATATATATATATGTGTGTGTGTGTGTGTGTGTGTGTGTATGTTAGCCCAATATCTATTAAATGTATATGAAATTTACGACATATGTCATCCCATGTTTAAGTATGATATTGTCAGTCTTATCACGACTAGGCTCACCTAATCTAATACCTATTTAACGAGGTCTCTTTGATTTCTAGTGATGTCGGTTTTTAATATGCTTCGCACTTACCTCCCTTGCCACCTTTTGTATTTTTAGTGTGGAGTAACTGAAGAGTTTAATAGTGATAATGATCATGTTAAAAGTACTAACATTAAAATTATAAAAAATCTGATTTTATTAATAAAATGTGAATCTTATGTTATCCATGAAAATTATACATTCTCTCTATATTCTGTTGATGGAGCTCGTGTGGTTAACCGATACATCAATTTAATAATATAGTTGAGAGTCATGTGGTGCTCGTGATTCTCAAGCATAACTTGAAATTGGGACTGCACAATTTTGCATGGTTAACATGCCATTGATAGTCAATAAATCTAAAAGATCTAGGAATTCCATACTTATTGAAATTGGCAAAGGGACTTGTCTACGTAAATAACTTTGTGATTTTTTACGATGACCCTTCACACATCTTGTAGTGAAATATAGATCCTATCCTTAGATAAATAATTTTATCGAAGGTAATTATTTTTTAAGGATTTATTGTATCAAAATAATTGGAATCTCTCTTTCGTAAATGGCATTCCCAAACAACAACAACCTCCCACCACCTCTTTCCCCCTACGAACTCAAAACTCCAAAGTTCCTTTTAATTCCTCCCTTCCTAGTGTGAGGATTGACAGATTCGAAATTACAAAAGCTCTTGTGGACTATAAGAACAAAGATGGGTAATCTATAAGTGCACATTTTCATAGGATTAAAACGTACTTTGATAGATTAACTAACTTGTGTATTAAGATTCTGAAGGATCAAACTACTGATTACGTTATGTGCTCTCTTCCCACTTCATTTCATGAGTTCTTTATAAACAACAAAATGGACAATCCCAATATGACCCTCATGGAGCTTGATGACTTGTTAATAATAGTTAAAGTTAGCATACAAGAGACTATTAGGTTCACCAACCCTATCTTGGCCGTTAATCGTGTTACTACTAAAAGGAAAAGGGTTTCTCATCCTATACGAAAGGTAAAGGGTAAGGTTGGACAGCTAGACCAAAAATCTAAGAGAGAGGTCCAAGCTGAAATAGTTCCTACTACTGATCCAACTGAGGTTGTGTGTTTCTAATTCCAAAATAATGGACATCGGAAACATAGCTACCCAAAATATCTAGAGGATCTTATGAAGGGAAAAATCAAGGTGGCTGGCACTTCAAGAATGTTTATGATAGAATCCATAGCACGTAAACATCTAATTCTTAGGTTCTTAATATAGGATGTTGTACTCATATTTTCTCTGGTATATAGGCAGTAAAACAAAGTTGGAAGTTGAAGCATGGGGAGCTCAACCTGATCATAGGAAACATGGACAATTCAGCTTTTACAATGATCGGGAATTATGATCTCGTGCTTAGTGATGGTGTTTGTCTTAGTTTATTAAATTGTTGCTTTTCTCCTAATATGGCATGAAACATTATTTTTTCATGCACTATATAAGGATGGTTGTGAGTTTTCTTTTGATAATGAAAATGGTGACATTTTGGTTTATAAGACTGGTTCTTTTATTTTTAAAGCAAGTCCTTGCAGTGATGTGTATGAGAAAGTTTTTTGCGTAAGTAATGTTGATAATCTAATATTGAATGTTGGTTCTTCTAATAATGAATTGCATAAGTCCTGTTTTTGGCATTGTTGTCTTGGGAATATAAACAAGAAATGCATCACAAAGACGTAATCGAATGGGATCTTGTAATCATTTAACCTAAAGTTAGATGATGTATGAGAATCTTGCTTACTTAGCAAAATAAAAAAGTTGTCATTCATAGATCACAGTGAAAGAGGAAATGATTTATTTGATTTCATTCATATACATGTTTGTGGACCGTTCAAATCTGCCACAAGACATGGAGGTGGATACTTGTGACAACCCACAACTTCTATCAAGATTAAACTCGATTCCGTCACCTTTTAACACCGTTTAAGGGTTCATTTAAGTGATCTAAGCTTGAGTACAACCAAGATTAGAATTAGGGATGAACTATAAAGTCGTGAAGTAGCAAAAATGGGCTATACACCCTCTTAGGAGGAGTGTACGGCCGTACACATGGGTGTGCAGTTGCACACCCACCCTTCAACTACACACCCAGGGTGGTGGGTCACCCAACCTTATAAATATGAGGAGATCCCTCTCATTCATCCTTTTCTTCCTTTGGCTGCACGCTGCTACTTTCTCTCTCTAGAATCTTCATCCAAGAACACTCCAAAGGCATACAAAACGTAAGTGATTCATCCCCTAGCTTGTTATACTTGAAATATTTCCTTGATTCTTCATGTCTTAGGCCTTGTTCTTCATCCTTTGAAGGTGTATGGCCGCACACCTTCATAAGGTCGTCCATACACACCTTAAAGCCCCTCCAAAGTGAGAATTTGGCCTCTGTCTTCTAGTTGGACACGACCCTAGCCTTGATTCTCTAGAAAAATTGACATTTTGGACAAGGATGAAGAGTGTATGGCCGCACATTGCTCTATATGGCCTGTCACACCTCCTAGAACCGTAAACACCCACTTTGATGTTCATATTTGGCCTTAAATTTGCAAAACCACTAAGTATGGGACTTAGAACACTCCTCGGATGCTTGTAGAACCTTGGAAACGCCACAAAAACACCCCTCATCATGAGTGTACGGCCGTACACTCATAGACCATACACCCATGGCCGCACACACCCTTAGGGTGGCCATACATCTCCTTTACTCAATAACATAAGGTTTTAACAATTAGTTCAAGTGTTTCCCAAGCCCTTAGAGTGGTTTCCCATATGTCTAGTCGTGAAATACCCTAATTTTGAATCCTATATGTGTTATTACGTGTTAAATAGGATCTAATTGTGTTCAAGGCTTCTCTAAGCACTCAACATCTCATACCCATCTTTGTTTCAAACCATCCACTCAAGGTGAGTTCATACCTCTACGCTTTTCTGAGTTTTTCCATGTTTTCAGTGGGGGAATATAAGAAAAAGTACAAGGAAACTTGTGCTCAAAGTATATTATTGTATGTTCAGAATGCTTTTAAAACAGAAAACAGTTTTACCAAACGATTAAGAAATTAACTCGTAGAAACAGTTTTCAAAACTAAAGCAATGAGTTCAGGAATCATATCGTAAAATGTGTTATTTTATAAAGGATTCATACAGCTCATCAACAGGATTTTCAGTATTATTACTTAAAATTGTTAGTCTAAAGTTGGAGACACGTCCTTGGTAACACCCCCATAGAATCGGGGTGTAGGATTAGCACTTGTAACCAGAAACTCTTGTAGGGAGAACGTGACCATTGTGTATAGATCTATATGGGACTGACTATCCCTCACCTTACTGCTAGCTATAGTTGGACCGGTAAGGCTAGGGGTGACAAAGTCATAAAAAGATACTGGCCCCGTTACGTGTTGTATCAAGTCTAAGTACAGTTATGACACTAATAACCTAGATAACAGTAATCTACTTTTGTAATAATGAAACAAATAAGCTAACCTCAAAGTAACAACCATTTTGACTACTATTAGTTATTAATAATACCTTGAGTATTTAATTCATAACATATTTATTAGTTTTATTTATGTAATAAGGCTAATACACCTCACACGGAACAAACAGGGTTTTTCAAGAAAACTACATCTAACGATACAAGTATGGTAGATACTTGTACACCTCAGACAAGAACAGATAACCAACTAGCAACGTTCAGGGAAAATATAGGATTTTCCCGGGATAACTCAATCTTTCATAAACGGACTGTTTAACAAATAGCTAATGGATAATCACACACCTTTCATAAGAAAATATAGGGTTTTCTTGAGGAACACTTTTCAAAGGATGAAAGAAACATTTTTCACCAGAACTAAATACTTATGAACTCACCAGTTTTATGCTGATACTCTTTTGAAACTTCTTGTATTCTCAGGGATTTGTAGACAGGTACTTCCAGGATTTTGGAGAAATCTGCGCGACAGAAACTCGTCTTTTCATTTTATTCTAATATGTATAAAACTGTGTATTAAGACAATGTAAAACCTTTTTCATGTATGTATTCAATGTTTGGTTATGTTTACTATGCTTACTATGATACAACTGTTGTGATACTATGCATGACGTCACCCGCCCCCGGACGTTTCCGTCGTTATTTTTGACGGTCCGGGGGTGTGACAGATTGGTATCAGAGCTCTTGTTTATAGTGAACTAAGTATACCGAACCTTAGATGGTATACAACTATAAACACTAAGGGCCTAAGTGCTTTGAACTAAAAAGTATACTTTCAAATATATGTATTTTTATAAAAAGTATACAAGTATACCTAAGTACCTGAATCAGTATCATAAGAAGAACAAAACAAAAGTATTTAGATGTTGGACATCGCGGTTGAACCTGGGCAGTTATGTAATCATTTCTAGGATCAATATAGCCTGATCAACTATATTCATTCGAGACATGACCAACATGTGCTTGGGAGTAACTGTGGTGTTGCAGCAAGCCTAAAACTTACCTAGATACTAGAAGAATTCTAGAATCAAATGTAAGGGTCAAAATACTATAGGAGTATTTTAGGATACTATGACGACCAAACTAGAAACTAGCCTGAGAATCCATCCCTCAAGAATCCATCATAGAACCATAATAAATTAGAAGTATTATTAGATTCGATGCCTAATACCTATCCCTGTACATTTATCTCGCATAGACAGCATGGCCGAATTCCATCTCCCTGCTGACCCGTACTTTCCCAACCAAGTAAATGGTGGGTGGTTTGATGATGAGCCAGAAGAACCTGCAATCCCCTTAGATGATCATTCCATCGAGAACTATTCGGAAGGTTCCTATTCCGAGCCCGAAGTTAATAATCAATCCCTGGTGGCTTCTGTCCCAAATCCTAACCCTCGTCCAGTTTTTCAAGGCCCTACCCCTCCATTGGTGGAAAGCTTGGAAACGTGGAGTCAAAAGCAGGATCAACCTATGCCCTTCAATGGAGATAGAAGCTTCTACGATATGAACATAGGAGGCTCAGCCGACAGAGTCCTCCGAATCCTGGTCCGCAGGGTTGCTAGGAATGAAATACAGGGTAGGACAGTCCTCAGCAGAATCATGGAAATGGATGACAATGCGAGAATGCATACAATTCACACCATCCGTCTTGAGAGTGCTCATGAGAGAGTCATGGGTGAAAACGAGATCCTGTGGCGAGAGCTTGCTACAACTCGAGCTGAAGTCATAGAACTCCGAGTACGCCAAAGAGTATTCGAACGACACCTTCTTGACATGGAGCGCCAACTAGCCAACTTAAGGATCCGTTTGAGGAGTCCCCATCGTTAGTAGGAATTACTCTACTCATCCTTTCTTTTGGTTAAGAATAGCCTTCCTACATATGCTCTACGTAGCACTTTTTCCCGTAAAAATCTATGTATTGCAAGTACTATTTTGCTAGTTTTTCATACTGTCAAATTTTCCTTCTGTTGGTATGTTGTAGACATACTCATAGGTCGAAATTTTCCTAACTCTGTGTAATCTTATTTCCAACTATAGAGACAATAGTCTTAACACAGTTAAAGATCATCGTTAGCAAACGTATATCTTAGATCAGTAAACCGCGAACTAAGTAACTTTATCAAAATCGTACCATTATTCATCCTCGAAACATATTTAGAGGCAGTACTCTTATCCTAGACGATCACTCCTTTCCCATAAATCTCATTTCGTTTTCCATAAGAACTATAATGTTATGATCTACATGGATGAGCGAGCCTTAATCACACTAAAACCTCTGTTTTGAGTAAACAATTCGTCTAAATGTTCCCTCTGGTGAAGCCCTCACCATTTTCTGTGCTAAACTCAGTTCAGATCTTCATATCGTTTCATGCATCAATACCCATAGGTACCCATAGAAGGAATGCTCTGCGTTTCCATCTCATGATAATGAAATGCAAAGATGTTAAAGACCACGCGAACTTTCCCGAAGTCTGCAAATTTTCCCAACACTTTCCCCAAAAATCTTCCAGGGATTTCTCCCGAGTGCCAAGTCAAGTTTCGTATCGACTTAACCCACGGAGCTACCCCTGTAGCTAAACCTTCATATCGTCTAACATCGGCGGGAGCGCAAAATGTTTTCCAGATAACCCAATGAACTGATCAGCAAAGAATTCATAAGTCTATGTCATGGAGATCTTATTATAGATTGTTTTCAAATCTTTCCAAAAATTTAAAAATCAATATTCGCCAATCGAAGGTAATTGAGTTCGGATGAGACTCAGTCTCTAACTACTCCAGAAACTTACTTCTATTTCCTGTTAGAACCATATCATAAGGATGTGGGCCAAACCAATGCGAACCAGATAACAAAATGAGAAATTGTCATGCATATAAACATTTAGAATACATTCAGAGGAAACCATTGTCGCTCACAAGTTCATTTTCTCGACATGTAGTACATCATGCCGCCAAAGGAACGTAACCAACCCACGAGTAAGACACCAGTCCTCCAGATGGACTCATCCGCATTCCAAGCTACTGTCACAACAGCCGTAGCAGCCGCCTTAGCTGTTCTTAACATTAACAACCTAAATGGGAATGGGAAAAATTTCCACACCTCAAGTTGTAACAACACGCTAGAAAACCAATAAGGGCTTGTCCAAAAGGACATTCCAACTCCCAAACCTAAGAGCACCAAACGGAAAATTTTGGGCCGAAAGGAAGAACAAGTCGTCTCAAAAACTTGCCAAGAAACGACAACCCGAGATAACTCCTACAACCACCACATCCACCCAAACAATGCCAATGCCAGTGCAGCAATATGCTGGAAAACTTCCAAATGGCGAGAAATGCAACTTCCACCACGTAGGAAATTGTCGCGAACTTCGATGTACGAACTGCAACAGGCAAGGACACACCACACGATGCTGCAGGACACCTACAAAACTAAATACCTCGATTCCTGGCATACAGATGGGTCAGGTTTGCTACAATTATGGCGAACCCGGACATTACAAAAGAAATTGTCCAAGGATTAAGGATGGCCAGGAAATCTGTTTCGTACAGACCCCGACTCAACACATCATTTCCATTACTGATGCTAACATAGTTCAAGTGTGCGGTACATGTGGAGAAATGGGAAATCTCAAAAGAGACTGCCCCACAGAGAAAAACTACAAAGGAGCAGGAGGAGTCTGACCTCAGAAGATGAGGAAGCATCGAAGGACCATGCCGTGTTTTGGTATGCTTTCAAAACCCCAATAATTTCCTATATTCCGATTATTCTTTCATTCAAACTAAAATTCCATTTTTCGTATAAACTTGGGAGCCTCAATAAGTAAATATGATTGATTAATGTATACGTCAGGGTCAGCTGTACATGTATACGCCAAACGATTATAGAGAGACCTAGTGACGAGTAATTCCGAAAAAGCCCATAAATTCAAAGTATTTGAACCCTCGTACTAGTAATACCCGCCAAAGTCGAACCAAAAATAGGAAACATCAGAAACATACACCCCGAGACACCAATATTCTAACAAAACGCTCCATCTGAACTAATTTAACGCGCGATTCTAACTAAGTCTACATCATACCAAACATGCACGTCCCTAAGCAGACCCATCGCCTTAAACCACTCGAATTCCGAAAACCCACGTCACTCATAATGGAAAAATAGATGTGAACTTTGAAAAGTACATCTCCCTTCCGGAACCCGAAAGTATGAACGCAAAAGGTTTGACATCCACCCGCAACCTTCCTTAAACATTCTTGATAGACAATTCTAGGATTCCCACTCGCGCAACAAGCCAAGTGCAAGCACAGAGACTAGGTACAAATACGGTTTGCCTATCAATCTTAATTATATATGACTTGTGTACACGAGACAATGATGGATGGACTATCATGAACTTCAGGACAAAGACCGCTCAGAGCTAGACAAGAGCCTACACTTCATGGAAGAATCATCTTCATCTTTTCCGAGTCCGCTATTTGTATTCTATGATTGAGTTTCGGGACGAAATTCCCTCTAACGGGGGGATGATGTGACAACCCGGAACTTCTATCAAGGTTGAACTCAACTCCGTCAGCTTTTAACACTAATTAAGGGTTCGTTTAAGTGTTCTAATCTTAAGTACAACCAAGATTAAGATTAGGGATGAACTATAAAGTCGTGAAGTAGCAAAAATGGGCCATACACCCTCTTGGGAGGAGTGTACGGCCGTACACATGGGTGTTTGGCCACAAACCCACCCCTCAACCACACACCCGGGGTGGTGGGTCATCCACCCCTATAAATATGAGGAGACCCCTCTCATTCATCCTTTTCTTCCTTTGGCTACACGTTGCTACTTTCTCTCTCAAGAATCTTCATCCAAGAACACTCCGAAGGCATCAAAAAAATAAGTGATTCATCCCCTAGCTTGTTATACTTGAAATATTTCCTTGATTCTTCATGTTTTAGGCCTTGTTCTTCATCCTTTGAAGGTGTACGGCCGCACACCTTCATAAGTTCGGCCATACACACCTTAAAGCCCTTCCAAATTGAGAATTTGGCCTCTGTCTTCTAGTTGGACACGACCCTAGCCTTTATTCTCTTGAAAAATCAACATTTTGGACAATGATGAAGAGTGTACGGCCACAAACTCCAATGTACGGCCGCACATTCCTCTGTACGACCGCACACCCCTTGTATGGCCGCACACACCTCCCAGAACCGTAAACACCCACTTTGATGTTCATATTTGGCCTTAAACTTGCAAAACCACTAAGTATGGGACCTAGTACACTCCTCGGATGCTTGTAGAACCTTGGAAACGCCACAAAAACACCCGTCATCATGAGTGTACAGTCGTACACTCACGGACCATACACCCATGGCTGCACACACCCTTAGGGTGGCCATATACCTCCTTTACTCAATCACACAAGATTTTAACACTTAGTTCAAATGTTTCTTAAGTCCTTAGAGTGGTTTCCCGTATGTCTAGTCGTGAAATACCCTAATTTTTACTCCTATATGTGTTATTACGTGTTACATAGGATTTAATTGTGTTCAAGGCTTCTCTAAGCACTCAACATCTCATACCGATCTTTGTTTCAAACCATCCCCTCAAGGTGAGTTCATACCCCTACGATTTTCCGAGTTTTTCCATGTTTTTAGTTGGGGAATACAAGCAAAAGTACAAGGAAACGTGTGCTCAAAGTATATTCTTTTATGTTCAGAATGCTTTTAACACAGAAAACAGTTTTACCAAACGATTAAGTCATTAAGAAATCAACTCGTAGAAACAGTTTTCAAAACTAAAGGAATGAGTTCGTGAATCAAATCATAAAATGTGTTATTTTATAAAGGATTCATACAGTTCATCAACAGGATTTTCAGTATTATTACTTAAAATTGTTAGTCTAAAGTTGGAGACACGTCCTTGGTAACACCCCCACAGAATCTGGGTGTAGGATTAGCATATGTAACCAGAATCTCTTGTAGGGAGAATGTGACTACTATGTATAGATCTATACGGGACTTACTATCCCATACCTTACTGCTAGCTACAGTTGGAACTGTAAGGCCAGGGGTGACAAAGTCATAAAAAGATATTGGCCCTGTTACGTACCGTATCAAGTCTAAGTACAGTTATGACACTCACAACCTAGATAACAGTAATTTACTTTTGTAATAATGAAACAAATGAGCTAACCTCAAAGTAATAACCTTTTTGACTACAAGTAGTTATTAAGAATACGTTTAGTATTTAATTCATAACATATTTATTAGTTTATTTATGCAATAAGGCTAAT
This sequence comes from Lactuca serriola, assembly GCF_051521515.1. NCBI lineage: Eukaryota > Viridiplantae > Streptophyta > Magnoliopsida > Asterales > Asteraceae > Lactuca > Lactuca serriola. The sequence goes on along the minus strand of NC_136410.1, from coordinate 163,703,113 downwards.
ACACCTCACAGGAAACAAACAGGGTTTTTCAAGAAAATATGTCTAGCGATACAAATATGGTAGATACTTGTACACCTCATACAAGAACAGATAACCAACTGGAAATGTTCAGGGAAAATATAGGATTTTCCCGGGATAACTCAATCTTTCATAAACGGACTGTTTAACAAATAACTAATGGATAATCAAACACCTTTCATAAGAAAATATAGGATTTTCTTGAGGAACACTTTTCAAAGGATCAAAGACACATTTTTCACCAGAACTAAATACTTATGAACTCACCAAGTTTATGCTGATACTCTTTCAAAACTGCTTGTATTGTCAGTGATTTGTAGATGGGTACTTCCAGGATTTTAGAGAAATCTGCATGACAGAAACTCGTCTTTTCATTTTATTCTGATATTTATAAAACTATGTATTAAGACAATGTAAAACCTTTTTCATGTATTTATTCAATGTTTCATTATGTTTACTATGCTTACTATGATACAACTGTTGTGATACTACGCATGACGTCAGCCGCCCCCGGACGTTTCCGCCGTTATTTTTGACGGTCCGAGGGTGTGACAATACTTCATGACTTTCACTCATGATTTTAGTAGATATGAATATATCTGTTTAATCAAGCATAATTCAGAAACCTTTGAAGTGTTCAAAGCATTTCAAAATAAAGTAGAGAATCAACTAGGCAGAAAGATAAAGATGCCCCCATCTCATAAGGGTGGAGAATATTTAAGTCTTGAACTCTACGATCATCTTAAGAATTGTGGAATAGTTTCATAGTTGTCTCATCCTATACCACCATAGTTAAATGGTATTGCTCAGAGAATAAATAAAATGCTAGTAGATATGGTTCATTCTATGATGAGTCGAGCTACAATTCTGATAACCCTTTGGGGGTATGCCTTAGAAACAGCCGCCTACATCTTAAACCTTGTACCAACTAAGAAGGTTGCTAAAACACCCTCTAAAATGCAGAGTGGGACACGTCCTTATCTAGCATATATACAATTTTGGGGATGCAAGGTTTTTTTCCGTCATGAGGGAAACGATAAGCTCGAACGCATATAAGAGAAGTGTTACTTCGTTGGTTATCCACTAAAGTCATTTGCAAACTTATTTTACAAGCCTTCTGAGAACAAGGTGTTTGTTGATCGAATGGGGTTCTTTCTTTAAAGGGACCATATATCCCAAGAGGCCAGTGGGAGCTAAATTAATCCTAAAGAAGTTCAGGAGTCAATCTAAGAATAACTTGTAGTTGACACTTGCACTCAACCTGAGGTAGAGCAACATGTTGAGAAAACTGATATATCTCCACCTCCCCTTCATAGGTCCAATAGAGTTTGTCTTCCTCCTGATTTCTATGGTTTCCAATTTACCATAGAAGGGGACGTGTTGATCAATGATCATACATTATTTAGTGTAGATGAGCCATCTTACTATAAGGAAGCGGTAGCAGGATCAGAGTCTAGCAAGTGGAAGACAAGCATGGAGAGCAAGATTCAGTTCATGTATGACAACCAATTAAGTTTGGAATTTGATGATTCCACACATGCATTAAAACATTTGGGTATAAATGGATCTTCAAGAAGAAGACAGACATGGATGGGAATGTACACACATTCAAGGCTAGGTTTGTTGCGATGGGTTACACGCAAACACGAAGGACTACTTGTGAGGAAAACTTCTCATCAATAGCCAAGATCAATTCGATTAGGATAATTATTTCCATATCGGCCTTCTATGATTATATGGTATGGAAAATAGATGTGAAAATTGCTTTCTTTAATGGAAAATTCATAAAGGATGTGTATATCTATCATGTAAATCATGACATGTACTCGACCCGATGTCTCATATCCTCTTAGCATTATGATTCACTTTCAGGATAATCTGGGTAGTAATCATTGGATAGAAGTAAAGAACATTTTGAAATACTTAAGAAGAACAAAGGATATGTTCTTGGTATATGGTAGCTAAGATGAGTTAATAATTATTAGTTACAGTGATGTAAGTGTCTAGACTGACAGAGATGACTCGAGTTCATAGTCAGGATAGGTATACAAAATCAATGGAGGAGTGCTCACTAAGAAGAGTTCCAAGTATAAGATAGTGACAGACTCTACTTGTGAGTCAGAATATATAGCAACTACTTAAGATACAAAAGTAGCTACATGGATGATGAATTTCATTAATGATCTTGGTGTCATTCCGAGCATCAAGGATCCTATAGAAATCTTCTATGACAACAAGGGTGCAGTCACATTGACTAAAGAACCCAAGGACCATGGTAACTCGAGACACGTGCTCAGAAAATGCCACTATGTAAGGAAGCACATCGAGGATGGAGACATTTTCGTGAAAAGAATATCATCTTGGGAAAATTCTGCTAATCCGTTCACAAAGCAATTATAAAGGATCAAGCATCATAGTCATGCTAGATCTATAGGCATTAGATTTGCTGATGATATGGTGTAATTGTTTAGTTGTTAGTTTGATAAAGTTTTTAAACATTTAGCAGTATGAATTGTAACTAATTTGATGTTTATTTTGTGAAGGTCTAATAAAGTTCTAGTGATTCTATCATTTAAGTTAATTTGTTAATGTGTTTCAATTTTGCATGTTTAGAACCAAATTCCCGAGTATTAATTTATTCAAACCTCTACATTCGGTCATACTCTTGGAAGTAAGTAGTGATTTAAGGTTGTCATAGGTATTGGTGGGTTATCTATAGTGATTGGCATATCATAAATATTGTGCCAACATTCATGAGTACTTGAAAGAGATTTAAGTAATGAAAGAACTCACGCTTAGAGATTACTTCATGGATACAATCAAGAGTAGTTCTAAGACGATAATATCTTCTATTCCTCAAACCTAGATATATGTGGGGTTTGGCTCTATGATATTATTGTGTATTAGCTTACTCAAAAACTATCTGTAACTGGTTGTAATAAAGCGTATGTCCATGTATGATATGATGCAGTAGACAAAAACTATGTAGTCAAAGGTCATTTGTTCCTTCTACCTTAATTGGAGAAGAGATGTTTGTGAGCCATCAATGATTTGGTGGTAAAATCTTAAGTATATGGCTAGCTCTTGCCTGAAATGGATGTGTTTTCTTTATTAATCATATGTAGTCGTCACAAATCATTATTGGGAAACATAATCTTGAAATCTGAGATTAACCATTATCCATGTTTCGAATTCATTAAGATATCTTATAGAATGAAGGAATAGTTGATCGCTTATCTAAGGGTTGAAGTTGATTAGATTAGTGTTCATAATTCTCTCTATTGATTATTAGAAAAGTATTGGTCCTTATATAGATGAGGACTTGTCCAAGTGGGAGACTGTTGGAAAGAGAGTCCAAGGTCATTAACTATTGGTAATATTTCTAATAATAGCAGGGTCCTCTTGGGTTGCCCTGAAGACTCAAATTAAGTAGAATAAATAAAGGAGGAATTATTTTATTAATTATTAAGATTTAATAATCAATTAGAAATTAATTGGAAAATATTTTGGGAATTAATTAATAGTTTAATTAATTAAAGGTTGATTATCAATTACTCAATAGTTGATTAATCAGGAATAATCCAGAACCCTTATGTGAGATAGGGTGGACGAAATATCTCTTGGATAAGAGAGGATTTGAATTTTGGATCCCGTCCTACATAGGTTAGAAGATAAAACCTAGGAAGGAATCTAAGAGATCGTATGGAGATCATCCCACCTCCTAGTTGTTTTTATTCTCCTCTTTTAAGTTCATTAGGTGTGAACAAAAGAGGGATTCTGGTTTCGATCCTTTCATCCAAACAAGGTGGGAGGCACAAAGTCGCAAGCTCGAAGGTCGTTAGTTTCATGAGAGGTATGTGTTTCTCCATTTGTTTTATATTTTTCATAAAGTATTAGTAATAGTATGAAACTTATTTCCTTAGGTTTCATGAAGGCATAGGATGTTATTATGTTTTCGCTACCATAATAATGTGTTTAGATGCATAGAAAACCTAACAATAGGTATTATTGGTTGAGCATTATGTGAATATCGTAAGGATTGTATGTAGTTTAATTCGGATAGCCTTAGAAATCTACTATAGCCTAATTTCATGGTTCTTGTCTAAAATATTACTTTTGAATGGTATCATCTATTTAACTATCTATCTTATTTACTATCTACATGCGAATACGCATTTATAAGATGATCATCAATATCATTAATATTCTTGGTATGGTTGAGGAGAAGCTGAGAGTTCGTGGTTGTATGATGGATTAGAGTTGGTGGTTATATGATGGTTGAGAGTCGGTATTTGCATAATGGCAGGGTGCTTATGATTGATATATATATATATATATATATATATATATATATATATATATATATTGTCACACCCCCAAAACCGATGAACGGCGGAAACGTTCTGGGGTGGAGGATGTCATGTACAGTATCACAACAATGCAAAGTAGTAAACAAGCAACAACATCATCCATTGCATTAATAGTATAATTTCATACAAATGTGTTCTGTCAAGTTATATGGACACCAAAAATTATATACATCAAAATAAAAGAGTCTTGAACTAGCTCCTTCTTCTCAAAACCTGGCGCCTGTACCTGTTTACTGGCGACCTGAGAATACAAGTTATTTTGAAAGCGAGTATCAGCTTTAAAGCTGGTGAGATCATAAGTATATTAGTGTATATGTTTGTATGAAAGCATTTGTAAAATGTATTGTGTATGTTTGTAAAAGTTTTCTATTTGATTGAACTCTCCTAGAAAACCCTATGTTTTCTACTAAAAGTAGCCTTCTACCAAGGCATCTAGTATTTGTGTGTGTGTCATTTGTAAAAGTGTGTATTTTCCTAAATCCGACTATCATTAACCAAAAATATAGTTTTTACATTTTTGTTTATTATGTGAACATCACAAAGTAAAAAGTAAAGGGAAAATGTTATAGCACTGCAATGTAGTGAATTGTAACTACTGTTGTACTAAGTACCTTAAACCAAATGTAAATTTTAAGGTGACATGTGATCGGCCTGTATCCTGCTACCGACTTAGCTGAAAGAAGACAATGTAAGATGCCGTGAAAATGACGTTTGGCACCCGTAGACTTGCAAGTCCCACTGTAGCGAGCAGCAAGGTGTAGGATAGTCAATCCAGTATAGATCTATACGCAAACTCAATACGCTCCCTAATGAAGGAGATTTTGATACAAAAACAGTCATGGCAGGTAGTGCCATGCCCTGCTTAATGGCTTACATAAATGTGGTTAATGTATACGAAATGTGATTTGTGTGCTAGCTGTATTGTGTGTTCTTTCTCTGTCTAGCCTGTATGTTTGTTTCTCATCATAGTGTCTATTGTTTGTTTCTCATCACTCTGTATCATTTTGATTCTCATCATAGTATGTATTGACTCATGGATGAACTGACTCATTGTATGTTTCATTGATCTAGTAATAGTATCTTCCTAAACTACCCCTATGGTAGCTTACTAGTAAAGTATGAACATGTTTGTATACCCTTGCTACCCAAGGGCATGGAATTGATTGAAAGAAATAACCTTTTATATCTATATACATATACATAACATATAACTAGGATTCAAACGACCTTCGGACACCTAACCTTGATACCCTAAGACCACATCAAACAAGAACAGGAAGCAGGGTAGACTAGCAGTCCTAAGTCCTTTCAATCCTACTTATGTAACTATATTTATACAGATACACTGAATATAAGTTTAAAAGAGTTTAAGAAAAATTATTTGACAATTAAAGGAGTTTGTAAGACAGTTTGAGGTAAAATAGTTTAATAAATAGTTTGGAAAGTAAGAAAACCATTTGCTTGGTAGTCATTAATCACGTGTAATTGATATAATAACTATAATTGTTCAACATGTATTCCCCCCCCCCCTCCCCACCATAAGAGCATTTAAAAAAACATTTCAAAGGTTAATTTAAGGGTATGAACTCACCTGTAGTGAGTGGTTCTGATGACAATGTTGGATCTGTTGCTAAGTGCCAAGTGGTGACTTGAGTACACACACGAATCCTATTTAGCATATATTGGCACATATATGAATATAATTAGTGTTATGAACAACTAACTAATGAATTGGGACCACCTTAGGGACTAGTAAACACTTATATTGAAGTGTTACAACCATATATGATTGTATGAAGGGTTATAATGCTATACAAGAGAGTGTATGGCCAAAATACACACTATATGTGTGTGTGTGCGGCCAGGTGTGCTGCCAGCACGTGTGTGCGACCCTGTGTGCGGCCAGGAGGGTATTTCAGTTTCATCTGATCCTCTCGTTCCCAAGTGAATTCAGGTCCTCGCTTAGCGTTCCAGCAAACCTTCACTGTCGGGATACGACTTTGTTTCGTTTGATTGACCTCTCGGTCCATGATCTCTACTAGTTCTTCCACAAAGTTGAGGCTCTTGTTGATCTCGATCTCGTCGAGTGGGATTACAAGAGTCTCGTCCGATAGACACTTTTTCAAGTTCGATACGTGGAAGGTAGAATGTACGTTACTAAGTTCGCTCGGTAGATTGAGTTTGTAAGCTACTGGGCCGATTCTGGCAAGAATTTCAAAAGGCCCAATGTACCTTGGATTTAGCTTTCCCCGCTTTTCGAAGCGTATCAAGCCCTTCCAGGGTGAGACCTTCAATAAAACACGGTCGCCCACCTGGAATTCCAACGGTTTTCTTCGTTTATTGGCGTATCTTTTCTGGCGGTCTCTGGAGGTTTTCAATCGTTCACGGATCTGAACGATCTTCTCCGATGTTTCCCGTATGATCTCTGGTCCTGTGAGAGTGCTTTCAGGAAGTCGTCCTTTAGCTAACTGGGTATCACCCACCTCAGCCCAGCACAGAGGTGATCTGCACTTGCGGCCATGGTAGGCCTCGAATGGAGCAGCCTTTATGCTTGTGTGATAACTGTTGTTGTAGGAAAATTCGACAAAGGGTAAATGAGCATCCCATGCCTTCCCGAAGTCGATCACATAGGCTCGCAACATATCTTCCAAGGTTTGAATAGTCCTCTCACTTTGTCCGTCTGTCTGCGGATGGTAGGCTGTACTCATGTCCAGCCTAGTTCCTAGGGAACTTTGTAGCGACTGCCATAACCTAGAAGTGAACCTACTATCTCTATCCGAGATAATGGATATGGGAACACCTTGCAGTCGGACTATCTCCCTAATGTAAGTTCTTGTAAGTTTCTTCATCTTGTCTGTTTCCTTGATAGGTAGGAAGTGCGTGGACTTGGTCAATCTGTCGACGATGACCCATATGGTATCAAGTCCACCCGTTGTCTTGGGCAACTTGGTAATGAAATCCATAGTGATCCGCTCCCACTTCCATTCTGGGATTTCAGGCTGTTGCAGGAGGCCTAAGGGTTTCTGGTACTAGACCTTGACCTTTGCGCAAGTAAGTCATTTACTCACGAAGGTAGCAGTCTCTGCTTTCATGTTAGGCGACCAGTATAACTTTTTAAGATCCAGATACATCATATCTGAACCTGGATGGACGGAATAATGAGTGTTGTGCGCCTTGTTCATGACCAAGTCTCTGAAACCACCAAGTTTCGGGGTCCAGATCCGATCCACAAAATAATAAGTTCCGCCACCCTTAACCTCAAAGTTCTTATCCATCCCTCTCAGGGATTCACCCGCCACATTTTCGGGCTTCAAAGCGTCAAGCTGAGCTGCCTTAATTTGTGTGGACAAGTGTGAATGGATAGACATAGTCAATGATTTGACTCTACGACCAGAATATTCTTTCCGACTTAGGGCGTCAGCTACTACATTGGCCTTGTCGGGATGATAACGAATTTCGCATTCGTAGTCACTGAGTAGCTCGGGCCACCGTCGTTGTCTCATGTTGAGCTCCTTTTGGTCGAATATGTGTTGTAGGCTCTTGTGGTCTGTAAAGATTGTGCTCTTCGTTCCGTACAAATAATGTCTCCAGATCTTCAGAGCAAATACAACTGCTCCTAGTTCAAGATCATGGGTCGTGTGGTTGACCTCATGTGTCTTCAGTTGTCTCGAGGCATAGGCGATGACCTTACCTCGCTGCATTAGAACACATCCGAGTCCTTGATTCGATGCATCGCAATAGACAACGAAGTCTTCTATTCCTTCAGGAAGGGATAGTATTGGCGCGGTGCACAAGGCTCGTTTGAGCGTTTTGAACGCTCTCTCCTGCTTTTCTTCCCAGTCAAAGGATACACCCTTCTGGGTAAGTGTTGTAAGAGGCTTCGCTATGCGGGAGAAGTTCTGAATAAACCTGCGATAATAGCCAGCGAGGCCTAGAAATTGACGAATTTCTGTAGGCGTCTTCGGTGCTGACCATCTCTCAATGGCTTTAATTTTGGAAGGGTCCACGTGTATTCCCTCTTTGCTAACAACTTGCCCTAAGAATTCGACTCGGCGGAACCAAAATTCGCATTTCGAGAACTTTGCATAAAGCTTCTCCGAACGTAATGTCTCTAGGACTTGACGCAAATGTTGGCTATGTTCCTCCTTACTTCGCGAGTAGATAAGTATGTCATCGATGAAGACGCTGACGAACTGATCCAAGTAAGGGCGACACACCATATTCATTAAATCCATGAATACTGCGGGCGCGTTTGTTAATCCGAACGGCATCACTACGAATTCATAGTGCCCATAACGAGTTCGGAAGGCTGTCTTCGGAACATCCTCCCCTAGCACTCGTAGTTGGTGATATCCGGATCTTAAGTCGATTTTTGAAAAGAAGTTCGCCCCTTGAAGTTGATCGAATAAATCGTCTATCCTTGGCAAAGGATAACGATTCTTAACGGTTAGTTTGTTGAGCTCCCTGTAGTCGATGCACATTTGAAATGATCCGTCTTTCTTCTTGACGAACAAGATTGGGGCTCCCCATGGTGAGAAGCTTGGTCTTATAAAGCCCTTGCTGAGCAGTTCGTTAAGTTGACAGGATAGTTCTTGCATCTCTGCAGGTGCTAGATGATAAGGCGATTTGGTTACGGAGGTAGCCCCTGGAACTAAGTCGATTCTAAACTCGACGTGTCGTTGTGAAGGTAGTCCTGGTAGTTCTTCTGGAAAGAGGTCGGGAAAGTCGCGTACTACTGGAATGTTCTGAATAGATTTCGTTTCTTGGCTCACATCGACCACATGAGCAAGGAATGCGCAACATTCCTTTCGCAAGAATTTCTGAGCTTGAATGCTCGAGATGATACGAAGGTTCATGCCGGGTTTGTCGCCATAAACTATTAGGGTTTCGCCAGACGAAAGATTTAGGCGGACATCCTTTTCATAACACGTGATGTCGGCACGCTGAAGACTCAACCAATCCATGCCAATGATGACGTTGAAACTTTTAATTGAGACTGGCATGAGATCGATCGAGAATGAATGACTATCTAAAGTTAAAGTACACCCTATGTATATGAAGCTAGTGCTCTCTATCTTCCCATTAGCCATTTCTACTGTGAACGGTTCTTTGAGTGCTCGTGATTTTTGCTTAAGTAAAAGAGCAAATTTTTTATTCACGAAGCTTCTCTCCGCTCCACTATAAACTAGAATGCATGCATAAGAGTTATCGAGGAAAAACGTACCAGTGACCACTGTGGGGTCGGCAATCGCCTCCTCCTAGCCTATAGCAAGAACTCTTCCTACTCCACCGGCATTTCCTGCCTTGGGGCAGTTCCTTTTGTACTGGCCCACATCGCCACTATTGTAGCAAGCTTGGCCCACTCCAGCATCGGGGACTTGTGTGATTGGCCTCGCCGGAGCTTTGTAGAAACGGGTAGTGTGCCCCTTCCTGTTGCAGTTTACACACTACATTTCCCGACAGGCTCCCACATGGTGGTAGTTACATCTGTTGCAGAGCGGCAAGCTTCCAGAATACTGCTTTAATGGAATATCAACAGTGGCAGGTGCCATAGCAGCATGAACTGCCACGATCTGTTGTTTCTTGGCAGCCTTATTCTTTTTCTTGTCATCCCAAAATTTCTGCTTGGACTCTACGGTTCTGGTGGGTTCTGAGATGGCTAGGGTGGTTGTTGCTGCCGGGGTACGGACCCCGTGGTCAATTAGTTGTTGTGCCAATCGCTTGGCACTATCGAATGTAGTAGGGCGTGATGACAAAACATTGCCCTGGTATGCTGGCACCAGTCCCCATATAAACCGTTCGATTTTCTTTCCCTCTGTATGAATCATATTGGGACAGAGGGCCACCAGTTCACAGAACCTGGCGGTACATGCGACGATGTTGGAGCCCTTCATCGTTAGGCGCCAAAGTTCTTCCTCCAGCTTTTGAATCTCGCCCCTCGGGCAGTACTCCTAACTCATGAGTTCTTTCAAAGTATCCCAGCCCATATCATTTGCCACTGGGAGAGATAGGGACTTAACATGGCCATTCCACCACGTTAGGGATTTTGTTTCGAAGGTGCAAGCTGCGAACTTCGCCTTGCTCCCTTCCGCACAGGAGCAGATTTCGAAAACCGATTCAGTTTTCTCGAACCATTGCGAGAGTACAATGACTCCGCCAGTTCCTTTAAAGGACAATGGCTTGCAGTTTGTGAAATCTTTGTAGGAGCACTCTTTCAAGTGCACAGGGGTTTCAACCTGTATAGTTGGAATAGGAGTCCCTCCTCCAGTGGAACTTGAGGAATGATATTCAGCCAAGGCTGTTGCCATAGCTGCAGCTATAGCAGCATTGAGGGCTGCTGTATCAAATTGAGGAATAGGTGGTGGTGGAGGATTGTTTCTTGGTGATTTGCGTGGAGGCATCGTTTAACTGAAAGTTTAGAAAGGTACAAATATTGATAAGAATTTGATAGGAAAACTGATGAGAATGACACATGGACTAACTCTCCATAACCCAACAGCATAATTGAATGAATATGATTGAATGAAGACGAAAGCAATTTGGATAATAATTTCCATTAGGTTAGACATCTGTCAAAGATATTGGAATTACCGATGTAATAAGTTTGGGAAAAATGACCTAGAAGTAGGTCTTACATCAACCAAGATGGAAAATTTTGACAGAACTATGACCTAATCAAGACCTAACAGGTCTAAGATTTACAAGGATAGGAAATTAGCCTAAAGTTTTTACATAACTATGTTATATCCAAAAGAAAAGTTAATAAGATTCTATCGGCAACGAGAACTGCTAGAGTGAGTCCTCGAATCCGACAAAAGGCGCTCGATGTCCCTTAAACGTCTATCCGATCTTGCTTGCTGAGCTCGAAGTTCCCTGACTTCAGCTCGGGTTTCAGCAAGCTCCCTCTGAAGCATTGCATTGCTGACCTGAGCTCTTTCCTGAGCAGACTCTAGTTGGCAAATGTGGACAGTGTTAACACCAGTGTTGGCATCAATATCCAAGATTCGATTGATAGATGATTGCCCCAGTATCATGTTCCGAGACATCCTAATAACTATGATGGTTAGGACTCTGTCGGCAGAACCTCCATCAGTGAGGTTGTAGAAACTTATGTCTCCATTGTAGGGAATGGGTTGACCTTGTGCATGGCTCCAAGTATTTAAGTTTGTTGCCCACAGAGGTGTGGGTCCTTGAAATGCGGGTCGGGGGTTGTCATTCGGAGCCTGACCTACTTGAGGTAGGTTGTTGACTTCAGGCTCTGAGTCAGAACCATCTGAAAAGCCTTCAGCTTCATGATCATCCAAAGGAATTGGGTGATCATCTTCCGGTTCATCTTTTAGCCATCCTGCATTGTCGTGGTTGGGGAAGTACGGGTCTCCAGAGATATGGAATCCAGCCATTTAATCTATGCGAGAATAGGGATAAGGAAATAATTAATAGACAAACTAACTAGAAAATTATTAGATGATCTTTATCAGTTACTCCAATACTTGTTTAGTGCATACCAGCTATATGTACTCATAACAGGATAGCCCTTCGAATAAGTGAATCCTAACTTTAAGCCCACAATCAAACAAGAACAGGAAGTACAGCAAAGATTTACAGATTCGAAGGCTATGAAATCCTAGGCAAATATACCCGTAATGTATCCACTAAGCAACTATTGACATACTAATAAAGACCTTTAATTCTCAGATAAGTGATTATTGTAACACAAAATACTCTTGTAGTATTTTAAGTTTAATGTTCTGTTCTACTATTCTTGTTGTAGTAGTGTTGGTAAGTTTTTAGACTTGTTGCAACCTCACAACCACACTTAGGCACATGCTAGTCACTCCTCAAATAATGTATTTGATCGGGCTACATCTTCCCAGGGGTGACCATATGTCTCTAAGTCTACTTGTGATGTCTGACAATCGTAATACTTTTGTTTTGTCCTAGTGACACTGATTTTAGTATGAATGCAGCTATGTATATTTGGTTAAGTATTTTATTATTTCAAAGTATACACTATTTATCAGAGTGTTTTAACTCCCACTTGCGTTTATAGTTCGTATATCTTTTATGGGTTGATACACTCGATTCACTATAAACAATGCTCTGATACCAATCTGTCACACCCCCAAAACCGATGAACGGCGGAAACGTTTTGGGGTGGAGGACGTCATGTACAGTATCACAACAATGCAAAGTAGTAAACAAGCAACAACATTATCCATTGCATTAATAGTATAATTTCATACAAGTGTGTTCTGTCAAGTTATATAGACACCAAAAATTATATATATAAAAATAAAAGAGTCTTGAACTAGCTCCTTCTTCTCAAAACCTGGCATCTGTACCTGTCTACTGGCGACCTGAGAATACAAGTTATTTTGAAAGCGAGTATCAGCTTTAAAGCTGGTGAGATCATAAGTATATTAGTGTTTGTGCTTGTATGAAAGCATTTGTAAGATGTTTTGTAAGATGTACTATGTATGTTTGTAAAAGTTTTGTATTTGATTGAACTCTCCTAAAAACCCTATGTTTTCTACTAAAAGTAGCCTTCTACCAAGGCATCTAGTATTTGTGTGTGTGTCATTTGTAAAAGTGTGTATTTTCCCAAATCCGACTATCATTAACCAAAAATATAGTTTTTACATTTTTGTTTATTGTGTGAACATCACAAAGTAAAAAGTAAAGGGAAAATGTTATAGCACTGCAATGTAGTAAATTGTAACTACCGATGTACTAACTACCTTAAACCAAATGTAAATTTTAAGGTGACATGTGATCGGCCTGTATCTTGCTACCGACTTAGCTAAAATACGACAATGTAAGATGCCGTGAAAATGACGTTTGGCACCCGTAGACTTGCAAGTCCCACTATAGCGAGCATCAAGGTGTAGGATAGTCAATCCAGTATAGATCTATACGCAAACTCAATACGCTCCCTAATGAAGGAGATTCTGATACAAAAACATTCATGGCAGGTAGTTCCATGCCCTACTTAATGGCTCACATAAATGTGGTTAATGTATACGAAATGTGATTTGTGTGCTAGCTGTATTGTGTGTTCTTTCTCTGTCTAGCATGTATGTTTGTTTCTCATCATAGTGTCTATTGTTTGTTTCTCATCACTCTGTTTCATTTTGATTCTCATCATAGTATGTATTGACTCATGGATGAACTGAATCATTGTATGTTTCATTGTTCTAGTAATAGTATCTTCCTAAACTACCCCTATGGTAGCTTACTAGTGAAGTATGAACATGTTTGTATACCCTTGCTACCCAAGGGCATGGAATTGAATGAAAGAAATGTCGTTTTATATCTATATACATATACATAATATATAACTAGGATTCAAACGACCTTCGGACACCTAACCTTGATACCCTAAGACCACATCAAACAAGAACAGGAAGCAGGGTAGACTAGCAGTCCTAAGTCCTTTCAATCCTACTTATATAACTATATTTATACAGATACACAGAATATAAGTTTAAAAGAGTTAAAGTAAAAGTATTTGACAATAAAAGGAGTTTTTAAGACAGTTTGAGGTAAAATAGTTTAATAAATAGTTTGGAAAGTAAGAAAACCATTTGCTTGGTAGTCATTAATCACGTGTGATTAATATAATAACTATAATTGTTCAACTTGTATTCCCCCCCCCCCCCCATAAGAGCATTGAAAAAAAACATTTCAAAGGTTAATTTAGGGGTATGAACTCACCTGTAGTGAGTGGTTCTGATGACAATGTTGGATCTGTTGCTAAGTGCCAAGTGGTGACTTGAGTACACACACGAATCCTATTTAGCATATATTGGCACATATATGAATATAATTAGTGTTATGAACAACTAATTAATGAATTGGACCACCTTAGGGACTAGTAAACACTTATATTGAAGTTTTACAACCATATATGATTGTATGAAGGGTTATAAGGCTATACAAGAGAGTGTATGGCCAAAATACACACTATATGTGTGTGTGCGGCCAGGTGTGCTGCCAGCACGTGTGTGCAGACCTGTGTGCAGCCAGGAGGCATGTGCTGCCAGAAAACTTGGTGTTCTTGGTGTTCTTGGTGAAAGATGTTACCTTTCCGGATGATACCTGAGAGGATTTTTGGGTCCTTTCTTTGTAGAAGTGTAAGAAATGATTAAAATGACCAAGCATAGTATATATAGGGGAATGAGTGCGGCTGGAGGTGTATGTGGTTGGCCTGTGTGCGGCTGGCTGGCCGCACACTCTAGTGTGCGGCCGTACACACCTGATTTGGTGTGTTTGGCTTGTTTTTCCAATGCTACACCCAATCTAACCCATCCTCCGACATGTATCTCAATTATACTAAGCTTTAAGCACTCTTTTAGACCTAAAACTTCATTATAAAATAGCAAAACGAAGCTAACTTTAATAACAATGAAGAATGAAAGCTAGAAATTTCGGGTTGTCATATATATATATATATATATATATATATATATATATATATATATATATATATATATGATCTCATGTATGATTGAGAGATTGATGGCGGATTGACGCTAGATCTAAGAACCTTGTTTGTATGATTGTATGTATGGTGGAATGTCTATTATACTAGGGAACTCACTAAGATTTATGCTTTCATTGTTAAGTTAGATGTTTTTCAGGTTGTTCGAGGGAAGGGCGCGATGTGATTGTACATTCATAATAAATTAATATTGTTTTTGGACTTCTGAAGGTTTTTATAATTCAACTTTGTTTAAACCTTATGCTTTAGGAACAAGTGAATATTATGATATGTTTTCAAAAGTGATTTTTGAATGTTTAATCTGGTTTTAAATGAAAACTTTTCTTTGAAATTTAGGACGTTAAAAGTTGTTTATTAAAGCCTTAGTTTAATGGATTTGGATTGACACACAAGTATGAGACTGAAGTCAAACTGAGAATGGGAATGTGAACTTTGTCTCATTACATGTTCTTGTCTGATTGTTGTTTTGAGAATGTGAGCATTGTCTCCCGATCTGACTTAAATTATAGAAGAAGGAAGATGTGATGCAAAGCTCATACAGGAAAGTGATTCATAATATACCAATATTTCTTTATATGCTATTTATGCAGTTGACAGATATGCACGCTAGAATTTAGGTTAAGGATTTCTCCAGGACTTGCAGGCTAGAATTTCCTTATTTTTATAGATGCATCGTGTGCCTTATATGTGATGCTTGTTGTATGTTCTATGGAATCTATGATTAATATTGTCGATATGTTTAGCAAATTGCATAACGTTTGTCCATAATTTGGATCTAATAGCTTAGATTTTTTTATTCGGCCTTATTATCTGCTCCGTGTGTGGTGGTAGTCTTAGGGTAGAAACACTTACGCAAATGTCTATCTCATTCTCGATTACGTATGACTTCACATTCGTGAGACAAATTAGTGATATTTAAAGAGACTTCATTCGACATGAGAGTAAATGAGTGAAGGGACTATTGGAATAGGTGACCAATGTCATAACTAAATTGGTCAATGTTATAACTACATTGGTATAACTTTATGGAATATAAGTAGTGTAACGACGTAAATTTTCAAAACAAATATTTGAATTTTAAATCACATAATTCTCATAACACATTTTATAAAAATCTCATTTACTTAATTTACAAACACAACTCCATGTTTGTTTGATTATATTCCATGATCCTATAAACGTAGCTCTTTCTCTGGTGTGTACAACCAAGTCGATGCCTTCCCGCGCTCTCGAGAAAAACCTAAACACATAACACATAACACGGTAAGCAGGAAGCTTAGTAAGTTCCCCAAAATACCACATACAAAAATTCGCCACTCGAGGCTATACTCTGTAAGACCCTCCAGTCCATGTGTCTCAGCGGGACCTTCCAATCCCATAGCTCGTTGGACCCTCTAGTCTATTCTAGCTCGTTGGACCCTCCAGTCTGGTCTGATTGAGAACCCTCCGACCTCATAGTTCGTTGGACCCACCGATCCGGTCTAAGCAACAAATAATACAACATACAATACATACCACACAAACATGCATAACTACACAAGCACACAAGACCCTCTGGTCATAAATAGTTACCACTCTAAGTAAAGTATAGTGAGAAGACTCACCTGGTGGCTAGTAGGTAATAGACAACACTCGTAAATCCTGGACTAGCCTCAGCCTACACATTAGACAAGCATCTCAATCATTATTCGCCTTATTACTCATTTACTCCTTAAGTCCTCTTTTCCCCTTTTTACCCTCGGGATGGCTAACAGTCTATTTTACCCCTCTTTGGTCCCTCCTGACCCTTATTGACTCACCCAGGAAGGCAACAGAAAGCCAGACCGAGTCAACAACCAAGATTGACCTGACTCGCCGAGTGTACACCTGTGACTCGCCGAGTCCACTCGTATTCTCCTCGTTCTTCCTAGGGTTCACTCATCTCACTGAGTTGACTCTCAACTCGATGAGTTAACACTAGGTCCAAGCTACTAGGTCGCACCCGCTACGACTCGTCGAGTCATCCCATGGACTCGGCGAGTTGGCTCCATCGGATTTCTCATTCAGCCACCTGAGGTCAGATCTGTAACTTTAGCTTATAGATCCAATATCCTAGCATCCAAAAGTCACGTAAAGGTCCAACCTTTATGTTCATGCATCACATATCTAGCTCTATTTGAGAAAATGACCCTCTCAATGGTGTTTTAGGCTCAATACTCTTATGTGACTGCATAAAGCTGGGATCATGGGACTCTCTTGACCTCTCAAGGTCCAGAACTGATGTCTAAGCCTCAAAGGGACTTCACATACTTCATAAATCAACTTAAAAGAGGGTGAAGAATCCCTAAATTCATGAGATCTGCTAACCATACGAAATTAGGTATAGATTTATACCTTAAACAACAGCCTTGAATGGAAGATCTGAGCCCCTCAAGTTAATCTTGCTTGAACAGCCTCCTTCTTCCTTGCAAGAATGCACCAAGATAATGAAATTAGCCCGCTCCTTCTCTATGCTCTCTGGATCAAATAGGGTATCTCAAGGGAAAGTGTGGCGACAAATGAAGGCCATAAGAGCCTTTAAATAGGTCACAAACCTAGACAATTAGGGTTTTCCTCAACAACGCTGACTAGGCGAGTCAGATACCCGACTCGTCGAGTCCATCCATTTAACACGTCACCGAGTCACAACCCTACTCGACGAGTTGAGGCACCAACTTGTCGAGTCCCTCCAAAATCCTTAAATTAAATAATTAAACAAATCACCTGGTAAACCAGATGTTACAATTCTCCCCCACTAGAATTAGATTTAGCCCTCAAAATCGCTCCTTAACCACACAAAGATTGAATCCAACAACCCAAAAGGCACTACCGAAAGTATCTCATACCACACCGATATCTTTTTCCATGGATACCCGAATCCACATAGAAATTCCCAAGTCTGGAACAAAACCAACCCTTCTGCCGCTAAGATACCCCTTTCTGACCTTCCCAAAAACTAGAAACTCTAGTGGCCTGGCACGCCGCCAGACCGCCCACTAAAGCTATCACCATGTTATTCGCTCCTCAAACATCAACCCTGATAACTCACTGCTCCTCTGATTCTCACAACACAAAATCCAACAATCGGCTACCGATTACTCATACGAAACGTACAAAATGATCCGAATCACGCCCCAAGGAACGAAAGGTTTCACGTCCCACTAGGGGCTTATCCATTGAACAACTATCAGAGCCCATCCGAACAATAAACTTTTAACACCCTGTTCTCCGACACAAGAACAAAAATGATCATGCTCGCTTAGAAGTCCTCAAACATTTGAAAATCGTAATCCTTGACTTTCCCCTAGATATCTCTTTTTAACATTTAGCAATTGGTCTACTCTCGACCCCTCAGTTGGACCTCCAAAGGTTACCCACTACATGCCCAACATGTCTCGCCGCCTTCCTTTTCACAACAACTATCTCGGTCCATTGTGACACACAAGTCACGAAGTTATTTTTACCCCAAACGAATACTACAATCGCAACTAAAGATTGACTCCACCCCAACCTCTGTTGTCTACTTCTCATAGTTCCATGCATCTCGCGGTACCTCCCGTACCCGAGTACTGACCTACACTAGTCTAAGACATCAGATGACAAACAATACCCCTCAACATGGAACCCACCTTAGAATCCAGAATCTCATCTCTCCTACCAATCACACCACCAGAGCCAAGCTCAAACTCGAGAGTTGGTCTGACCCAGATTCGGAACCACTCATCCCAATGAAGCACTCAACTCGCGACTCATGACCCGCAACCCGCACGTATACCACTTCTCCACTTCCTTTTGGTTGCGACAACCACAACTCGATTCAGAATATAACGATTCCCAACAAATATGGAGACCCCAGTCTCTCCTTCAATTTGCCGCCCGGGTTCTCACAGACCCTTCTGGTAAGGCTGCCCATGCCTAAGAGCCACTCTATGCCATATATATCCTGCCTAATAAGGTTGCGGCTCCCCACAGTCTTACAATACTCTTCCCTCTAACTCACGCATGCTACAACTCCCAACAGTCACACGATACTCTCTCTCTAACTCATATATGCTACGGCTCCCCGTAGTCACACGATACTCTCCCTTCCTAACTAATGAATACCACGGCTCCCTGCAGTATTACAATACCCTTTCTCTGACTCACGTATGTTGCAGCTCTCTGCAGTCACACCATACCCTTTCTCTCACTAACTCATGGGTGCTACGGCTCCCCATAGTCTTACAACACTCTTTTACTCACTGACTCGCCATGGGCTCACTCCATGGTTTTTCCCTGGTAATCCCAAGTGATTAACCCCACTCAGATCCACCCGCTCTCTTATCACCTCATAGTCTCATCATCAAGTCATCGCCACACTGAGTTCACTAACTCATGCTCCATATCCCAACATATATAAGTGTACGCACCCACTCAGTTTATGCACCACCACCCCTTTGTTGGGATTAAAACCCTAATTGAGATTTGATGAACAAGATGCGGAAAATAAGAACAAACACAAATATGAAGATTATGTCGAATGATCACTCGATTTATTGAATTATGAGGAACAAATTACACTTAAGAAATAAGAATCTAACTCTACAAGAAACCTCACAACGTGGCGGCTACATTTTGCCTCACTCTTAACCCTAATAATGAATAATACATGACTATTTATAGGGAAAAGACAAGTCTTGGGCTTTTAACCTAGAATTCATCAAAGGGGCCCATTGCCATCATCCATGGAGTGCTTTGAAACCCTACAATCTCCCCCTCAAAGTATGGAATGGATGACAATGCTTTAACTTCCAAAACAAGCATCTAGCAAATAAAAAGATCTGCAACAAGGAATATATGAAGCAATCCACGAATCTTGATTCTTCAATAGTCTTCAAAAACGGGCTCTAGGATATATAAATCAAGCATTGAAGTAATGTCTTTAAACTTCATTTTCGAATGTAATCCCAAAGAATCTTCATGAAAACCAAACCCGCCATAAAAACCCATTTCAGAACAAAGAAACTGAATCATTTCTTGTCTTTGAAGAGCTCCCCCTCCAAGTCACAATGATCTTCAAATAAGATAATGATATAAGCCATCAAAAAAATATCATGTAACAACCCAAACTTTAAGATTCGTAACGCCACTTGATCGAGAAAATACAAGAAGTCGGAGATATAACAAGTCCTTAGCAGAGCTCGATAAAGAACTTCCGCTGTAAAGGATACTTCTCTGTACAAGCTTTAGCAGAGCTCGATGAAGAACTTCCGCTGTAAAAGCTACCTTCATAATTCTACCACAAGCTTTATCAAAAATCTTCAACTTTGAAAAGTCACAAATCCAATTTCGAATGGCCATACCAAATTCTCCCCCGATTTATAATCAAAAATATGATTATAAAGCCTTCAAATGGTCATGAGAATGATCTTGAATGGATAAAAATTTACTAAGCTCCCCCGTGACAAAATGATATACACAATGAAATATAAAATCCGAAAAAGTCATGAAAAATTTGACGTTATCACGAAAAATGACTTTCCGAACCGCCAAGACTTGATGGAATCATTATTTTGCTGTTCACGAAAAAATATGAGCGTTGAAAAATCCAAAACAATTCACCAGCCCTTAAAATTGCAAATTTTTCAAAAAATGGGCTGAAATTGTCACTTGCTGAAAAACAGGGACTGAAATTGTAATTCTGCATCAATACTCCCCTTTATTTCTGACAAAATCTGGAAATCGTCCATAATCGCCAAGTTGTGAAAACAATAAGGACCAGAAGTGTCATTTCGTTGAAGTTTCAGGGACCATTAATGTAACTTGATATCTTCTTCCCCAATTTAGACGCCTGATAAAAGGGATGCAGCGACTGGAACAAATGCAAGACCCCAAAATTAATACCCGCGAATCATACTTTCATTCCAAGTACAAGCAACCGAAACCAAGTTCGGTCCAGGTTTATTGAACCGAAACCATGTTCGGTCCTAGCACAGGTTCGCTTTCGGTCCTTCCCTCTTTCGTTCCAAGCATAATCACGCGAATCACCTTTCACTTTCGGTCCTTCCTTCGTTCGCTCCAACCACTAATAAACGACCTCAAGTTCGTTCCAGGTTCAGTCCAAGTGCATCAGCTTTATCCCAAGGGGAATCTCCATTTTTTCGTTACAAGAGCTAACAAACAAACCCAATCATAGATTTGCTTCAATATCGTCGATTATACCCCAAAGAGAA
The DNA here is from genome assembly GCF_051521515.1 of Lactuca serriola. Lineage (NCBI taxonomy): Eukaryota > Viridiplantae > Streptophyta > Magnoliopsida > Asterales > Asteraceae > Lactuca > Lactuca serriola. The sequence goes on along the minus strand of NC_136410.1, from coordinate 163,681,994 downwards.
GCACAGTAAATGAACATTCACAGGTAAGGCTTTCATAGCGATTTTGATCTTTTGCATTGACCACCAGTTCATTCCAATTGAAGAAAATAATCACACCACCACAGTCAGAGAACGTTCGTGGGTGAAGAACGAGTTCACAGGTGAAACATTCTCAAAAACTCAATTTTGACTTTCATGTAGACTAGGAATTTCGAACCAAAATACACCCACTCAGACTTCATTCGTCTCGATTCAGATACCTTTCACTCCTAATAGACCATAAACCTTTCGTTTGACTGTAGTTCTTCCCAATTGAGCACCAATTTCGAGACCCATTACACATGAACAATATGAACAGCAAACCATGAAGTTGCGAACAGATTAGAACATCACAATTTTAATTTTGACTTTCAGGTTTGACATGGAAATTGCGAACAAATCATCAACACATTCCAGATGATTTCGACAACATTCGTTTTGATCATCACTCTATCGATGCGAATCCAGTTCTAGCTCCGAGTCACAATTACTTTCGATTTAGAGATCGTTCGCAGGGAAACATTCGTCCATTGTTCACAGTCAATTTTGACTTTTCAAACTGTGACCAATTGTTCGTCAACAATGCCTTCACACAACTCCAAAAATTTCATTCGACAATCATACAATCGCCACTTCCAAAAATCGAGATAAATCACAAAAATATCATCAGATAGTTTCCAAGATCAAAACGAGTTAATCAAATCGATCTTATGAATATGAATTAGAAAATCGATGAAAGGTTTGATCTTGAATAAAACTACACACAGATCGAGTCATCAGAATCGATGGTACAAGCAACGATTGTTAATCATGATTGATCATGAGAGAATGAATGAATGGAAGAACTGAGCACGCAAAAGCAAATGACGCAAACGGAAAATTGAATATGATATTTAGGGAAAACGAAATGGATCATGAACAGTGCAGTAACGAATCAATGGCCCAATAACAAATGAAGCTGATGCATCGACAATACATTGGATTTGGATTAAATTAATGATCAGATCTAATCAGGCAACATTTACAAGATATGAATCGAATTAAAAAAAAAATACCCAGATGAACAGTGACAGAAAACATAAGTTTTCATGAACATTTTCTTGAACAGAATTTTGATTCCATGCCGCCAAAACACCAAAAATCTTCAAAATCTTGTGTAGAAAATCATCAAATCAAGAACCGATACTTCAAAAATCAATAGATCTTCAAAGACCCACTCTGATACCACTTGTTGGGATTAAAACCCTAATTAAGATTTGATGAACAAGATGCGGAAAATAAGAACAAACACAAATATGAAGATTATGTCGAATGATCACTCGATTTATTGAATTATGAGGAACAAATTACACTTAAGAAATAAGAATCTAACTCTACAAGAAACCTCACAACGTGGCGGCTACATTTTGCCTCACTCTTAACCCTAATAATGAATAATACATGACTATTTATAGGGAAAAGACAAGTCTTGCGCTTTTAACCTAGAATTCATCAAAGGGGCCCATTGCCATCATCCATGGAGTGCTTTGAAACCCTACACCCCTGATGTTAGTTCTCGTAGGCAAGGCACTGTTCTACGCATGGTAATACCCTTAGACAATCCGACTCTGATAGTAATTAACTGAGAGGTTCTCACTGGAACAAGAATCACTCGGTACTCCACTTGCCATCCCACAACTTGAGTGTCGATATGACCAAAAATTAGGACAACATACATGGGTACCTCGGTACACCATCACGGCCTCTCACGATGTCTTGCCTCCACCACTGATCTTCCTCTCGCACAGCTCGAAACCTCGAAATACCCCAATATCGTAAATTTAAACACAGAGGAATCTTTAACAACTGAAAACTCGTTAACAAAAGTCTGAAGCTCCATCCTCTACTGATCACCATGCATACAAAACTACTCATACTGACTCTGAATTTAGTTAACAAATCAATTGTTGCCCCTCCTGGAGTATAGATCCCAATCCATACCAATACCACCCTGAACTCAGCAACCCAATCACCTCGAACTTCAACATTTGCAAACCTGAAAAATCCCTGGCCACAATAACTTCCCTGACAGTGGCCACCTATCGTGGATTCACTCATCCTTTCTTAAAGACATACACATACATCTTCACATCTTGCACCTCGCTTCATCCACCAATAACCCAGATTTCTTGCGTCCTCACCGCAGGTCTCCATAAATAGTTCTCTAAAAGTACCTCGACAATACTCTGATCCTCTTGATAAAATACTCAGTCCTCCCCCACTCAGGGTTCAACCCATCACCAATTGGCATACCCATAATCTACTCCACAAACTGTTTCACTGGTTATATCACACTTAACTCTTGGAATGTACCATGTAATCACGTCATTGATCTTCCCGATAGAAGTCAATAAATACAAACATCCCGTAACTCATATAGAAATCTTATAATCCACTCGATGTGACTACCTCGAGTCATCTCGAAGCCTCAGACCGACACACTGTCGGATACCCCAGTTGTTCCAAAATTATCCTAACTCTTGATCCCATAAATAATGCACTATCATACACCTCGCCTCCGACTCCTTGACCATCCTCCCAATACAAGAATCATTATCAAAGCACAATACCTCACTCTCATGGCCGATACACATCATAACGACGAGGGCCACTACCCTAATATACTCCTCTTGATCACTTGGAACCGCTGCTAAAACATGCCTGACTCGACCATGGCATCTCTTTGTTCCTCATCTCAGTCTCCACTAATAGCTCTCTCGCGGCATAAGGAATACATCGTAGCAACATACTACCTAAATATCCTGGTGAAAAAGGGCAACCCTATGCTACCCCATAGGGTTTACCTCTAACTCTAAAACCGAAAGCTCAACATCTCTTTTTCTTCTCCCGGGAAACGGGAACAGTGCAATCCTGGTCACAGAAAGTGACATCACAACTATCAGCCGATTGCTCAACTCAGGCCGCATTTCTCCAAAAAGATTCATCTATACTCTTCCCTGAGTCTTGCGACTCCAACTTGCATCTCACCACTAAATCTCTCGGAAACTAACTCGATTTTCCCTTTCTAGGAAAACTCTATTAAAACTCGCTTGACACGGCCCTTAGCTCTACACGCTATCACATATGATCTCAGTCTAATCAATCACAACGAGGTAACTGATAAAACCAAAAGCACTATCTGACACGCACCATGGTACTCGAACCATGTTATCTCCTCTCAACCTACTAATTAGATTCTCTGGAATTTTCCATATTTTGAGTATGGGTACTCTGCTTTCAATAGTACGGGCCCATACTACATGCCACATCTACCCATACTTTCCACAAGGATCGTCCCAGATTCCCTAAGTAGCTGCTCAACCTTCTCGATCACCAAACTTGTTACACTTGGTCGCTCCCCAGCGAATACTCTCCTCTATCAGTGTACTTATCTAACTAAGTTCACCTCCTAGGCTCTTCCTAGGTTCTCACACTTCTCTGCCATCAGCTGCTGAAGAACTCCTCATGATGCCAGCCATCTACCTCCTGAATATCGTCATATTCACTTAGTACCCATCTCCCATCATCAAGAGTTCCACGAGGCACGAAGCAAGCAGCATTCGAGCATCGAATAACCCTCACTAACACATAAAGCCACTCTGGTATATAATTCCTCTTGCTCTATTCACAACTCAAAAGATGTTGCCGGCTCAGGCTATCCTACCTCTCGAGGTATCTAACTACTCTACTTAGTAGACTCCTCATATGCTCATCTAGGTGTCTCTCCTATATTACCTCTCGACTCAAAACTCTCTCTATATATATATTAGGAAATTCTAGCTAGATACTCTTACTCAGCACATACTCAAAACACATCACAGATAGCAGCAACTCATAGGATAAGGCATCACAAATCAGGCAACTCTAGTCCTAAAATATGAAATACCTAGCCTATCTGTAGCATGCATAATATCTCATAACATCTCATACATATCTCATAACATCTCATAACATAGAATAAGGGCATTTAGGAAATCATCGTTCGGGCTCTGGCTAATTATATACACTGCTCCGACTCGTTTTCTCTTAAACCCTTTCTCATTTAGAAAAATCTACCTCTTTTGAAAATCTTTTCTTGAATCCTCAGTTTGAGTCTAGACATACCCGAAGGTGCATCCAAATCCCTCAAACCAAGGCTCTGATACCAACTTGTAACGACGTAAATTTTAAAAACAAATTTTTTAATTTTAAATCACATAATTCTCATAACAGATTTTATAAAAATCTCATTTATTTAATTTACAAACGCAACTCCATGTTTGTTTGATTATATTCCAGGATCCTCTAAACGTAGCTCTTTCTCTGGTGTGTACAATCAAGCCGATGCCTTGCCGCGATCCTAAGAAAAACCTGAAATACATAACACATAACATGGTAAGCACGAAGCTTAGTGAGTTCCCCAAAATACCACATACAAGAAATTCACCACTCGAGGCTATACTCTGTAAGACCCTCCGGTCCATGTGTCTCAGTGGGACCTTCCAGTCCCGTAGCTCGTTGGACCCTATAGTCTATTCTAGCTCGTTGGACCCTCCGGTCCGGTCTGATTAAGAACCCTCCGGCCTCATAGTTCGTTGGACCCTCCAGTCTGGTCTAAGCAACAAATAATACAGCATACAATACATACAACACAAACATGCATAACTCAACAAGCACACAAGACCTTCTTGTCACACATAGTTACCACTCTAGGTAAAGTATAGTAAGAAGACTCACCTGGTGGCTAGTAGGTGATAGACAACACTCATAAATTATGGACTAGCCTCCGCCTACAGATTAGACAAGCATCTCAATCATTATTCGCCTTATTACTTATTTACTCCTTAAGTCCTCTTTTCCTATTTTTACCCTCGGGATGGGTAAAAGTCTATTTTACCCCACTTTGCTCCCTCCTATCCCTTATTGACTCACCCAGGAAGGCAACAGAAAGCCAGACCGAGTCAACAGCGAAGATTGACCTGACTCGCTGAGTGCACACCTATGACTCGCTGATTCCACTCGTATTCTCCAAGCTCTTCCTAGTGTTCACTCAGCTTACTAAGTTGACTCCCAAATCGATGAGTTAACATTGGGTCCAGGCTACTAGGTCACACCCGCTACGACTCGTCAAATCATCCCATGGACTCAGTGAGTTGGCTCCATCGGATTTCTCATTTAGCCACCTGAGGTCAGATCTATAACTCTATTCGACAAAATGACCCTCTTAATGGCGTGTTCGGCTCAATACTATTATGTGACTGCATAAAGTTGGGATCATGGGACTCTCTAGAACTCTCAAGGTCTAGATCTAATGTCTAAGCGTCAAGGGCACTTCACATACTTCATAACTAAACTTAAAAGAGGGTGAAGAAACCCTAAATTCATGAGATCTGCTTACCATATATTTATACCTTAAACAGTAGCCTTGAATGGAATAGCAGCAAATATGAGCCCCTCAAGTTGATCTTGCTTGAACAACCTCCTTCTTCCTTGCAAGAATGCACCAAGATGATCAAATTAGCCCCCTCCTTCTCTCTATGCTCTCTGGATCAAATAGGGTCTCTCAAGGGAGTGTGTGGCCGCAAATGAAGGCCATAAGAGCCTTTAAATAGGTCACAAACCCAGTCAATTAGGGTTTTCCTCAACACCGCTGACTCGGCGAATCAGATATCCGACTCGTTGAGTCCATCCATTTAACATGTCACCAAGTCACGACCCTACTCGACGAGTTGAGGCACCAACTCGTCGAGTCCCTCCAAAATCCTTAAGTTAAATAATTAAACAAATCACCTGTTAAACCGGATGTTACAAGTAAAGTCCTTTTTGGGTTGCCCTTGGAAACTAGAAATAGCAAGAAATGACTTTAAAAGAGAGATAAAAGGATTTGTTAATTTATTATTTGAAAAATTATTTAATTAGAAGTAGTTCGAATTAACTAATTAGTAATCAAAATTAATATAGAAATAATTTGTGATTAATTTGAATTAATTAGAGGTGCAAGGATTGAATTGTAACCATTCATTAACTAAACAAACTAAACAAAAGAAGCAATTCTAGAGCCCTCCATAGTATGGATGGTTTTAAGGGCTCTAGAGAGGCTCTAGATGTATCCTCATAATTTATAAGGATAATTGTCTTGAGTAGATTAAATCTAATACTAAAGTATTCAAATCAGGGTTTATCATTGTGATCCCCTAGCCATAAATACTCCCCCTAGGCATGAAATCTTATTGCTCATCATTCTTGAAATGAGAAATCCAAATTTCTCATCCTTTTTCTTCTTGATTTCTAGTGTTCTAAGGTATTGGGTGTGAGCCATTAGAGGCATGCCTATTTTGGGTGCACGCTTTCCATGGAGCTTTTGAAGATCAAAAGAGACAGTATATTAGATTATACTCGAATGTATGTATTCTAATCTAGTTGTTATTCGATAATGTTAGATTAGATTCAAGTTTCATAGTATGTTGCTATAGTGAGAAAACCATAGATCTCTTGGTTGTATGTGCCCATAAATAGTTTATGTAAATTCCGCTATGAAAATATTTGTTTTGTAACATAGAAAATCCATCAGTAGTATCTGAGCCCAGGATTTTCCATTATACACACATTGCTGAAAAACTGAAGAAACATAGAATTTGAGTCACACCTTGGTGCACTTCCTGCCACGGTGCGGTGCCCCTTCAGCAGATTTTCGGGGTTTGTTGTCTTTTTTCAAATTGTAGGATAATCACTAATTAATTATGGTTATTTTTATTACTTAAAATCCAAACTTTTAAACTAGGTAATTTGATAAACCCTAATCTCAAAAATTAAGGAACAAGATAAAGAATAAATATTATTTAATTAAAAGTTTAAATAAGATAATTATTTAATTCTTAGAAGATTCAATATAATTAATTAAATGTTCAATTACAAGACAATTATTAAATCTTAAATGGTTTAAATATTAATTAATTAGAGGTTAATTGAATTAATAAGATTAAACCTTGTATTCTTAAAAAGTTAAAAATACACCCTTACATATATTTATAAGAGTATACAATAGTATATGTAAAAGAATAATAATTATTTAGTCGAATCTAGACTAGGCCTCATTCATGAAGCACTACTACAAGAGAGGTATAAGATAACGGCCAATAAAATGACTGTTGAATGAGGGGGTCCTTTTCACTCACCGCTTCTTTGTGTGGTGGATTGTCGTTAGCCAACAGGGTTCTAATAGGACGTAAATCTCATTAAATTTATAAGATAAAGTCCTAACACACTAAAATTCCCAATCTAGTTACTTAAGAAAAATGTGAACTTGTATGCTAATTCATCAAACACACGTCATCTATTTATGATTCGTTAGTGGAGCATGTGTGTGTAACGCACAAACTAATTTAGGACTATAAATTAAAATCGTTGGAACAACTTGAGTTTATGATTTTTTATGGAGCATGTGTGGTTAACTAACACATCAATGTGAGATCATAAATGACAACGAGGGTTCCATGCATGTATGCATGGTTATTCACATCTTGTTTGTGATCCTTAATATCATAGTCACAAATGTAAGAGCATAATCTGAGATTAACATGCCATTGATAGTTCTATGAGTCTAAAGAAATCTAAGAGTTGCATTGTGATTAAAATTGGTAAAGTGCTTTACCTACCTAAAATAGATTCGTGATGTGATTACGGCATCCTTCTTCATATTACAATTCCAAAATATGGATCCTAGCCTTAATTTAAAATTGGGTTAATAACTAAGGATTGAATCAACTTCTTTAATTTTTCTTTTTTAGGTTGGATAAAAATCCTCTCCTACCTTCACTTGCACTTTCAAATTCTAGCTTCTCTCTATTCTTCATCCTGAATAACTCATTTGCGATGAAATCTTCCTCAATTGAGCAATCAAAAAGATGTCCTCGATGAGCATTTCCCTCAAATCAACAATACATCAACTTTAATTAAGTTTTTATTCCCTTAAACATGTAGATTTGTCAAATAAGGTCTCTTGTATCATTATCTCTATGTCGTTAATGTTCCAAAGGGACTTTTGTAAACATGTGAACATAAAATGAATTTGCAATTGAGTGAAATGTTTAACCAAAAGGTAAATGCAAGAGTCATTCGAAAATCGTCAAAAGTTCCTAATTCCACTAAAAGATAAAGTTGAGAGTTTGTATATGCTCAATGAGAGCTACATAGATAAACACGTGAATCTCAATGTTTCCCTTGACAAGAGTCTTGTTATAGATCTTGTTCTTGGATCTCGCACTAGTTGTTATGATAATTTCAACTTGATTTATCATATGAATAGTATGGAGAAGATGTTGATGGAATAATTAAACCTTCTCCAAACTCTAGAAATAGGAAACGAATCAGATTTTTATCCAATTGCTAAAAGATCATGTATGCTCAAGAGTCATTATAGAATTATATTGCTAATAATATATGGTCCTATTGGGTCACACCTTTTAGTTAGTTAGCATTAATTGATTAAGTATTACTATAATTTGATTATTAATAAATATATCAACACTTGTACTTAATTGGAAAGTTATTATTTCATAAAACTAATATTTTGCTAATTGGAAATTTATTTTTTATGAAAATATGATTTATTGGAGAAATAACAACTTATGAAATATATCATTAAGTATGATTATTTATAAGTTATATTTATATCTTAATAAATGAGATAGAGTTTATTTATATAAAAGGTTGTCTTATATAAAAGAATATATATATATATATATATATATATATATATATATATATATATATATACTTTGGAATTACTTTATATATAAGATACCATTTTATATAAAGATGATATATATATATATATATATATATATATATATATATATATATATATTAACAATAATAGTAGTAGTAGTAGTAGTAGTAGTAGTAGTAGTAATAATAATAATAATAATAATAATAACTAGCCATGAGTTATGCTAAATTTCCAAGTATAGTCCCCAGTGGCAAATTTGTGAATCTGAAGTTCTCTGGAGTACACAAGGCATACACCCTCATATGTAGGGTGTACTCCAAAGTGCCTTAGAACATTGCACGTACGCACGTACGTAGGGCATATGCAGCCAAGGTGACAACCTTAAATCTTAGGGTTTGGACCCTGTTTAAACTCATTTATGGCCTCATGCACCTTCTTATCCTCAACCCCCTCCTCATTCAAAACCCTAAAGAGTGTTTGTACATTGTGAAGTTTGTTGAGCCATTATAGGTGCCATTTGGAGCTTTTGGAGTAGAAGGAAGAGCATTGAAGTGTTGGTGTTTCACTCAAGGCTTTGGATCCAGCATCTTGTCCCCATTGTCCACCTTGTGGATGTAAAAAGTTTCAAACTTGATGTAGAAATCGCATAGATCTAGCTTTTGCTCAAGTTTTTCCTTTTTGGTCCCAAACTTGGTCTTTGTGAGTAATAGGTAGTCCAAGGCATTCGAGTTTCCATTTCAGAGGTTTCAAGGGATGTTAAGTCATAAAGTTAGGTTCGTGGTCACTAATTTCCCTCCATGCAAGTGCTAGATGGTCTTAATTGATTAAGAGACTATAGTTTTTGGATTTAAGGACTTAATAGCCATGCTAGACCATAAAGTTGGAAATTTTATGGTTTAGAACATCTTTTGTGACTTAGATATGAAGTTTGGACGTAGGTGCTTAAGGGATTAAGCACTTATTTAGGAGATTGGAAAACAACCTCATGCGCAGGGCATACTGTCACACCCCCGAACCAGACGGCGGAAACGTCCGGGGGTTGTTGTGACTCAATTGAATACCATCACAATGAATATACATGAAACATAACATCATTCATCACCAACATTTGAATATTACAACTGATAGTGTTTACATTCATTACATTGTCTCAAAACATTACATTCCCAAAAGTAATTGTTCGATACTAATTAAACAACAGCAGAACGTCATAGGGTACAATTCATCCTTCACTTTATCTGTTACCTGAGAATACAAGTATTTTGAAAAACGTCAACATATGAAATGTTGGTGAGTTCATAAGTAGTGTTTGAAATCCAATGTTTTGTATTGTTTGGAAACCACCAGAAAATCCGATATTTTCTGAAAATAGTATAGTCAAAAAGGTGTGAAGATCCATAAGTATGCTTGTTTGTTTTCTATAGATGTAAGCGTGCAATTTGTAAAACTTGTTATGTAGTTCATAGGGGTAATAGTTGAAAACCCTAGGAAAACCCGACGTTTTCCTAATATTTTGCTTTAAATTAGTTCACGTGTTGTTATTTCGTTACGACCGGTGTATTCGTTGAGCTCCGGAGGCATTGGGTGTACAGTGGGTTGTGAATTGTTGTAACATACGTTAATGAAAACGTCCAGTTGACAACCATACAAGCGATTAGGCGTCGCTCGCACTTATTCACATAACCCAACCCTCCTGGACCTGTGTAGTCCCACGACCGAAGGGAAAAGGAGAAGGTGCGAAACCCTCGGTATTTCCCTACGTCGTTCAAGACCATTGCGAATGCGAAGGGCCCGAAGCCCAACTCGCAATCGTGAGTTCCCGACTCTATTAGCAGTACCGAAGGACCCTAGGGGACCAGCAGCACGTTTGCCATTGAAAGTCCTTTTACACGAGGTTAAGTCGTATTGGACCCAACTACATGTAAGCAAGTATCCTTTGGGCCTAAAGATCATGTCATCGGGCTAGCTAGGCCAAACAAGCATGATTTGAAACTTTTGGGCCTAAGGAGGGTACGTCGACGTATAGAGTAGTTCCACGAGTGTATAGAGTTCCGAGAGTTCCATGTGTGTATTGAGCGTCGTAGTGTTAGTAGTTTTGGATTTTCATTGGTTCGAGACCGAACCAATTCGTTTCACAACGATTTTTGGTATTGTAGTGTATTGTATTTCGTCGATAGTCGCGGTGCCATCATTTGATCAAATTGTATGTATTGAATTAGCCTTGAAAGTTTTCTGTTTTCAGCTCCTCATTGTTTGTAAAATTTACTTTTTCACCCCTTTAAGTAAATTAATTTCCGGTTTAGTCCTTAAACCATTTTTTCTTGGCATTTTAACATCAAAACTTAATGAAATTGATATTTTTCAGCACCTTTTTAATTGAAAACAGTTTTAGACCCTGAAAATACAATTTTTCTCGGTTGTAGCCCTTTATTTCGAAATTTTACACTTTTGGCCCAAATTGGAAAATTTTTGCAACTTTGGTCCTTTCTAACTATGGAAAGCATTTTTGACCTTTGAAAAGTATTTAGGACACTAATAACCCACTGTTTTGCAGAAAAATAAGGTTCAGCCCCTCAAGTTTGGGAAATTTCGCATATTGGGCCCTATTGGGCCGAAAATGTCGTTTTTAGCCCATTAAACTTGAAAATTATGTTTTTAATCCTCCAAAAGAGTATATATTCAGAAAATACATTATGGAAACTGTTTTGAATCATCTCACCTATCAGAATTCGAAATATTTCATTTTGGGCCCTTTAACTTTATATTTTTAACATTTTATGTCCAAAAATTGAGTTTTTAGCCCAAAGAAGATGTTATTAATCCATTTAGCTATTTTCCTTGAAACACTTTGTATATAGAAATATATTTGATGCTAGTATCATTTAACATAAAGTATATCTCGATTTTTAGGGGTTTATGGCTAGATCCAACATCATAAACACACAAATACACATATATAAGCATAGAAATCATACAAGGCATACAAAACACATATAGATCTACACTTTCACTTGTATTCCCCTCCCACAAAACTTATAAAACAGAAAAATAGGGAGTATGAAGCTCACCTTGTTTGAAGGTTTCGGTTCTTGATGAAGATGTGAAGAGGTTTTTGGCCCTAGCAAGCTTCTTGAGGAGCTTTACAACTTAGATGGCTCTAAGATGTATGATTCACGAAATGGAAAGGGTTAAGAGGAGATTTTGAAGAAATCAAGAAGCTAAACCATGGATATAAGTAAAAACTTACCTAGGATGATGATTTTTGGTGGAGAATCCTCTTGAAAGCACACACCAACTCGAGATTTTTGATGGAGGAGGGAAGAGGTATTTGAGAGTGTTTAAGAGAGTTTTTGAATGAAAAATGAAGGTGGTGAGAGGGTTGGCCGAGAATATGGAGAGAGAAGGGAGAGAGAGATGGTGAGGTGACATGCTTGGAAGTATGGGGGTCCTTGCATGGATGTATGTTGGACATTATGGAGGTGGCACCTCCTAAGTCAACTCTCATTATATTTCCCTTTTTTTGTCTTATTTGATCTTGGGCCGAGATTTTGGGCTAGGAGGAATGGGGGGTGAATTAGCTTGGCTCAATCCTTTCTTTGGTTCGAAATTATGAAGCCCATAAAGAAAATTTTCGGCCCATTGGGCCTTTAAGGTAGTTCTCGGCCCAATAGGTCCATGAGAAAGGTGTGGGTCATTCTAGGCCCATTAAAGCACAAAATACTATATCTTAATGAATGTGAGTTCAAATAAGGCCCAACTTAAGACTCTTAGCTTAAAAGAATTAAGTTAAGGGTTTATTGGTCCATTAGGTCCAATGAGAGAATCATAGTCCATAATGAACTTGAGTCGGGATATCTAGCATTTCCAACCCTTATTTAGACATATGAGATATATTTGAATGAGAGTGGAGCATGATATTCCTTTAGAGTAAAAGTTATTACACTAGGTGAATGATTGCATGAGAGTAGAATTTCCTAGCAAAAATGCTAGTTGTGACACATACCGAAGGGTACGTTGAGCGTACAAGGTCAGCATCCTGATCCTCGGTTAACTTCAAGGTATGCCCTGCATACACAAAGAGTACGCCTCGTGTACTGACTGATTCAACCTGGTTGACTTGGTTAACTTTGAATTGAATTTTGACTAGGGTTTGACCTATAGGTATTTTAGGTATTTGAACGGTAGTCTGAGTTTTGGATTATGACCAACCCACTGAATTGTATGAGTAAAACTGCATGTTATCGTATGATTCGATTCGTGTGCTTGTATCATTTATGTATTGAGTCGTATCGGCTTGGAGTCATTATGGATTTGGGATTCATTCGGACCCAACATAGCTATATGATATTATTTTGTGTTGATACGGACCTAAAACTGCCATGTGTTGTTATATGATATGTACGTTGTATGTGGTAAATTGGGAAGCTGACTAAGCTTTATACTTACAGTTTATAATTAAGGTTTCAGGTACTTCCAGCTCAAAAGTGAAGGGCCATACATGATGGCACAACATCTTCCCGACATGATTTCCACACTTGATGTATTTGTGCTATGATGTTTTGGAATTTTGTAATGAATGATTTCTTTTGATACAATCAATGAATGAAAACTAATGGTTTTTAAATGAAAATTTTTAGTACTGTTTTTGGGTTATTATAGGTTTTCTATTTACAAAAAAAAATTCATACATATTTTCTTTGACAACTTTAAAATGTTTATAATTTTTATTTTTGACTAAAAGTTTACATGCATCTTTATAGTCATGAAAGTTGTCTTAGAAAAACAAATAGTCGTTTTATATAATTTGAAGTATATAAATGTGTATGATGTGCATAAACTAGCCATGGACATTTGTGTTGTTGAATGTGCTGATTTATTTAAAATGGTTGTAATTATTATTTACTCATATGGTATGTAATAATTAAATAGATAGTTTTCATTTGTTATTTTTTGTAAGTAATAGATTAGTTTTTAGAAATAGTTTATTTTCATAAAAATATAACAAGAATGAAGTTAGTGGCCATTTTAAAGATCAAAAGTTTATAAACTTTATTTTATTAAAGTTTCTCAAACTTTATAAAATTATTTTTATAAACTTGCTACAAAGTGTTGAAGCAAGTGGGAGCACATGAAGATTACATAAGATGAAGGTCCCTTATGTCACTTTTAGAATGGACTTAATATTTTTGTGATGACTCACAAAAATATTACTAGTTTATGGTTTGGTTTATGCACACATATTTTAATTGTTATGCATGCTTGTGTTGTTTTATGTTTATGTTACTATTATTACGTAATGGTTGATAAATTAATTTTTCAAATGAAAAATAATATTTGAACGTAAATAAACATTACAATGCAGTTTAGTTTTAATGAAATTTACCTTTTAACATAAGATGATAAAAATAGTTTTAAAATAAAACAAACTTTATCGTTAAAACTAGTAACCGGTAAAATTTCAGGATTAAAATTGTATAAGTTAAAAATTGAGATTTGCAAACTTATCAAACTTCAAACCTTAATTTATAAATGGAAGTTCTATTAATAGGTTTACAAATGTTGTAAAGCGCTCAAACATCGATTTAATACTAGTTATTAAAATTTAATCGCGTCAATTTTATAAAACCAAGTTTTATAAAAGTACATTGTTAAAATGTGATTTTTTTCATAAAATAAGATTTTTTTATAGTATACCATGGTTTATTCGATGCATGCAATAACCATGATTTAATATGTTTTTAAAACTAGAATTATAAAAACATCAAAGACCCCTTACAAACCTCAAATATATGCAATCTTTTTTAAGAACACTCGCACATCTCTAGTATGCACTAGTGGGATATAGGTTACCTAACCACTTAGTGTTATCTTTTGATGGTCTGGGTGTCTTCGTGATTCCTATAACCAAGTTATAGGTCGATTAAACAAGTTTTTCAAATTAGATGATTTGATCGGAAATTTTTTGTGATAAAGGTCACCTAAGCAAGAGAGTTCCGATCCATAATGGGATCAAACATGTCTAATTTTTTTTATTAGCGATCCTATAAATCTATGAATTATATAGTAATATATAATCGTTAATCCATATCTACCGGGTTGAATTCAAATGGATGAGATAAAGGATACCTAACCATTTATTTCTTTTGCAACTTGGATCCTAGACTTTGATAATCAATGTTTTTGGAAACTAAAAGGGTATTAATTATAGAAGATTAAATATGAAAATACTAAATGAATTTTGTTAAAATTTTGTGTAACGCCTTGTTCCGAATCGTTTCCTAATGTAGAGTGGTAACCCCCAGACGAAGTATCATCAGGCTTAGGGACTTTGAGAAAAAGAGATTTAGACCCATTTGGGTATGGGTAAGGTAACTTGAATGATCCGAGAGTTCGGTTTGTGTTTTGGAGCCAAGGGATATTGCAGTAAAGTGTCAATTCGGGCCTTTAGGGAAATTGGATTTTTGTTCGAGAATGTACTTATAACAAAAACGTTATGACCTTTGAATGATTCATGGTTTTAGAGTTAAATCGAGTACGCGGGGTGTACACATGTGTATGAATGGCATACTATTATTCAAGCCAGTACTCAGGGAATACATTGGTGTGTGCAGGGCGTACTAAGTAATTTGATCGTGCATGCCTTACGGTGTACGCTAGGCATACTCCAGTCAGATCCAAACCCTAATTTAGGGTCGTAGACCCTATTTAAGCTCCTTAACTCACCAGCAAACCCTATTATCTTCAGCTTCCATCCCTCTAAACCCTATAAACGAAAAAGTAGCCCCAAATTTGAGTGGTTTTTGAGCTTTTGGTGGTATTTCCTGGTTTTTGATGTTCAGAAAAGAAGAAGGAACTTCTTGGAGAGGTGTGGGATTGCTTGAAGCTTTTGGATCCATGCTTGTTGCATCTTGATCTACCCTTTTAAGGTATAAAGTTTCTATCTTGATGACTCTATTTGTTAGATCTAGTTTAAGGTGCATTTTGGGTTCATTTTGGTCCTTAGAGTTATCCTTTTGAGTATGAGCTACTCCAAGAGCTTATGTAACCCCTTGGCCCAAAATTGATAGACTGGTGATCTTAGAGATACTATAGTCGAATTTTGGTGCCTAGAAGCTCTTTCTCGTTATCCTCCAATTGTTGGTGGAGTTTGTGACTTATTAGAGGCATCACACTTGAGGTGCTAAGGTCTTAAAGGCCAAATACATCAAGCTACAACAGGAGGTAATCTTCTAACTAGTTTTTTTTATTCATATATCAAGTTGTATGCTAGTTAGGCTTCATGCTTTGGATAATTTTTATTGCATGTATAACTAGAGAAAACTTAGATCCAAAGCACTTAGGGTTATATATGCACCATATGAGTGTTATAGTACACAAAACCCAACAGTGGTATCAGATCCATGGGTTGTTTTATGTTATATTGATGCATTGGTTGATTGTTCAAAGCAAAATAAAATCGTTTTTTGAAATCTAACATATGACCACGACGTGGTGGACCATCTGTGTGCAGATTTTCAAGTTTTTTTGCCATTTTTTTGGATTAAGATCATTACCACAAACTGTTTTGGACTGTTAAAATCCATTTTTCCCCATATGGTAATGATTATCCCATCCAATTAAAAGATAAATTGTCAAATTATAAAATAATTTATAGATTATATGATAAACTATTTATTTGTGTAATTTGATTTGAAATTATCATACTACAAGAGTTGCATTAGGTCAAATTGGTAAAAGATAAATAATATGATTATTTTATTAGTTTAAAATTTGATCTAAATGTTTTTAAAGAGTTTAAAAACTTGTCTTTAAGTTTTGGAATTCTAAAAGTTTTTTAAGAAGTTACAAACTTGCCATCAAGTTTTGGAATTCAAAGGTTTAACCGAGTTACAAAACTTATCCTCAAGCTTTGGTATTTGAAAAGTCTCATATTAAGAAACATTGAATTCTAAATCTCTTGTAATTGAAAGGTGCAACTATTGGGTTCATAACTTAAAAAATTAATTAAATAGTTTTAATTTTGAATTTTGTATTTGGTACCTTGATGTCTTTTTGAATAGTTCAAATTGACTCTTATGGATTGTATTAAATTAATTAAAGTGTTTAATTAAAAGATAAGATTATTAAGTAAATCCATAATAACATGGTTAAATTTTAATTAAATTAAGAGTATAATTTATTAATTAAACCATCAAGTGTTTTAAAAGTTTAAAATACACCCTTATGTTATATAAATTTAAATGTTTAATATATTATATATGTATAAGTAAAAGGTTAGTCTTACCGTTAGTAGGCCTCATTCACGAATTTGGTCTATAAGGGGTGTTTAAGGAAGCGGCTTGTAAAAGGACCGCCAATGGGTATCTACTTTTACCCACCGTACCCTTGACCAGTGGAGGGTCGTTAGCCGAACGGGTAGGATAGGACACAACTTCCATTAAAAGTATAACGATTTATCAAGTAACTGAATACTTTTATAAATTCCCAAATCATAGTTACTTAGGAAAAATGTGAATTTGGTGCTATTCCATGAAATTTCACTTAGTACCTTGCCAAGTCGTTAGTGGAGCGTGTGTGGTTAACCGACACACTAACTTGGACTAGTAAGGGTGGCAAAGGGTAGCTCGATGTTTAATGGAGCGAGTGTGGCTAACCGACACATTGATTAGGTGATAAATGACTTCGAGAGTACCAAGCTAATATGTGTGGTTATTCACACCTTGTTTGTGATCTTCGGTATCCCAGTCACAAACTTGAAGGGCGTAATCGAGATTAAACATGACATTGAAAATTTCAATGAATCTCAAAGAATCTAGGAATTTCTATTCATTTAAAACCTAATGTTCATTTTCATTATTCATGGTGGAAATTGGTAAATCGACATTTACCTACATTCAAATATGTTGCAATTGGATTATGACATCCCTCTTTCAAATTGTAGAATATTGTGTTGGGTGCTAGCCTTAATATTTCGTTTTGGGTGTTATATTAAGGACTTAGAACAAGTAAACTTGAATTTCTCCCTTGTAGATGTCTACTTCTGACAACTATGGTCTTCCCGAATCTTTTGGAAAAAGCTTTCCTCATGAAGATGATGTCCCATGATTGGATCGTGGAGATGGAAATTATGCTTCTCTTCCTCCACCTCCTCCAATAATTCTCCCTAACCCACATGTCCATCAACTTGAAAAGTTCAAGGTGACTCAAACCCTATTGGCAAGAAAACACCAAGATGGAAGGTATGTATGTGCACATGTCTTGGAGATGAAGTCACACATTAACAGGCTGGGAATGTTAGTAGTCAATGTCTCGAGGAAGTTAACTGTTAACTTGGTTCTTCACTCACTTCCTAAGTCGTATATTGAGTTCATTAAACATTACTATATGATAGACAGCGACTTGAACCTTATCGATCTTGCATATTTGCTAATTGCTGTTGAATCAGAAATGATTTGGCGCACTGGTAAAGCAAATTTTATTGGAAGATCTACTTCCCAAACTTCCATGGACATTGACAATGAAAACATTGGAAGTCCACAAAATATTTTTCTTCCCAAAGGAAAGGGAAAGGCTAAGTCGAAGATTGTCCCATATGCCATTCAGAAAGAATATGTTTGCTTCTGCTACCAAGAGAAAGGGCATTGGTTGCGAAGCTGCCTTATCTACCTGAAGGATCATAAGGATGGTAAAGTTAGAGTGTATGACTCTACTTCAGGTAAGTCGACTATCTAACTCTATTAAGTTCCTATTTGGAGATTCTTAATACATGATGTAATGTAATTACATTTTGATTTTTTGTAGGATCAAAGAAAAGAAACTAAGCTTAAAAGAAGAGTGAGATGAATCTGATCGTGAAGAGATGGATTTTGATCGCCTGATTCGATAATCGGATTTTTTAGCTGCTACTTAGGAGTTATGATAGATTTCTTAGACATATGTAATAACATAGTTTTCATTTGTAATTGCATTGGAAGGAAAAGTTTTTCAGTAATACTATAAATAAAGGAAAAAAAATTATTTTATCTTATTTTATATTTCCTTGCAATGGCATTTGTGAAAATTGATGTATATATGTTTCTAGCAATATTGGAAAATGGATTTGATTCTTTCATTTGTGGTAGTGTCTAAATTTACCAAATAAGGAATGATTCTCATCACCAAAGTTTTAATTAGACAGAAACTTGGAATCATGTAACTTGTATTGTGTGATGAATGAGAAATTTCGTCTTTGGGAAATTAAGACTAATTCCTTGTTCACATGTATATGTGAGTCAAGTGAAAGACTAGGGGATCTAGTACAAATTAATGTGCACTGGTCAGGTCCATCACAACAAACGATAAGACTATGTCATGATTTACTAAAAGCTTAGTAAATATGATTATGCTTACAATATTAGGTATAATTCTGAATCATTGAAAAAGTTTCAATATATAGCAGGGCGAATAAGAAGAATCAAATTAGGTAGAAAGATAAAAGTTTCTTCAATCTGAAAGGAAATGAGAGTACTTTAGTATCATATTTTATGATCATTTTAACGATTATGAAAACCATATCACAATTGATCCTATAAGGACACCTTAGTGCACTTGTGTGGCTAAGAAGAGGAATCGGGAATTGTTGAAATGGTTAAATCAATTAAGGTGAGTCATACTTCGACTTGAGTGACATATCTTATGTAGGTTTATAACACATCATGAAATATGGAATAAAAATGTTTTCTATATCATGCATGATTCAAATCGGTAGTTGTGATGTTTTGGCTAAAACAAAGACCAGGTAAAACCAATTATATGAAGTGTCATTCTTGATAATAACCGGCACTAACTCTTGAGTATTTTTTTTGTCAAGGCATGTTTCTTGACAAGAGAATCTTATATGTCAAGAGGTCAGGGGAGTCTTAAACATCTTGAAAAGGTTCAAGAACTAATCGAGAATAAACATATTGTTTATCACTAGCACATGACTTGAGGTTTGTAACCTACCATGTTGACATATT
This sequence comes from Lactuca serriola, assembly GCF_051521515.1. Taxonomy (NCBI): domain Eukaryota; kingdom Viridiplantae; phylum Streptophyta; class Magnoliopsida; order Asterales; family Asteraceae; genus Lactuca; species Lactuca serriola. The sequence goes on along the minus strand of NC_136410.1, from coordinate 163,662,233 downwards.
TGCTGGATTAATGTCTAAGTCCATAACTATTTTGGTATGTACTTGACCCGATGGTGCATGGTCCTTTTGGGTTGCCTTCACCAAAGCAACTTGATAGGATGAATTATGGAGAGAAAGGATTAAATATGATTTATTAATATATTATGGGAATAATATATTAAAGGAGAAATCATATTGTTTAATTAATATTAGTCAAGAATTAATTGGTAATTAGTTTTGTGACTAAAAGAGATTAATTAAACTTAAGGGACTGGAATTGAAATTATAAGATAATTGAAATTTGGGCCATGGATTGCCTTATAATAAGGAGTGGACGAATTCTATGGGAAACCCATGGGGAAATCATCCAAGGCCCTTAATTAAAGGAGTCCATGGGTTGCTTAGGGCTTAAGCATCCAAATTAGGGTTTCCTTGTTAGATAACCCTAATAGCCTCACTATATATAGATCCCTTAAGGACCAAAAACGTGGAAAAGACCCCTCTAAGGTTTGTAGACGCATTTCGGAAGCCTCCATCCTCTCTCCTCTTCATCCTCTTGCTTATGGTGTTTGTCAACCATTAGAGGAGTGACATTTGTGACTCTAGGCTTTCTAAAGTCAATACAAGGAGATTTGGGATTGTTATTACTACATAACAATCAAGGTAACATCTTAAACCTATTCTTATGTTAATATGATTATGTGTATCCTAGAATTAGGGTTTATAGTCTTGGATAACTTGCATGTACAATAGAGAAACCTAGATCCAAGCATTAGGGTTTGTATGAGCACATAGGATGTTCTTAGGACCAAAACCCACCAGTGGTATCAGAGCCTAGATTGGTTTCTATTGTATTGATGCATTATATGTTTGAAAAATTCAAATTTTGTGTTTCTGGAGGCTGGACTCGCCGAGTCCATAGATGAACTCGCCGAGTCAAAGGTGACTCGGCGAGTCGGCTGGTCAGATGGAGGGAAAACCGGGATTTCTTGCTGTTTTTGCTTAAGGATAGTTGCCTTATCATATTAGATCAATATTAATCCTATTTTATGATATATTTGTCTATATTCTTGATCTAATTGAAGATATTGATCAATTAATAAGATAATTGTTTCCTTATGTGATAATTGATTAATTATTTTGATTAAATTGGTAAATTGTTTTGCAAGAAATCATTAAATAAATCAAATATGGATAATTATGTGATTAAATGTTAATTTAGATTATTTGTTATTTGATCCTTGTGTTATGAAAAGTTTCATATTTTCCCCTTTAGGTTTTATAGTTTAAATTTGAACCCAAAAGTTTTGTTGTTTTGAAATTTAAATAGTTAAAACCCTAATGTTTTGAAAAAGGTTTCAAAACTTGCCCTCAAGTTTTGGAATTTAAATTTTGATTAATTGTTTAATTTTGATGTATATTTAAATTCTAAACCCTAATGTTTTGAAATGTTTCAAAACTTGCCCTCAAGTTTTGGAATTTAAAAGTCGAATAAAAGTTTAATTAGGAATGTTAAATTCTAAAACCCTAGTATTGTTTTGAAAAGGTTCAAATTACACCCTTATGGTTTTATTAATTAATTAAGGTGTATAATTAATAGAAGTTTAATAAATCCATAAAAGTTTAGGTTTACAATTTAATTGAATTAAAGGCATAATTGTTAAATTTAACTTCATAGTATTTTAAAAGTATAAAATACACCCTATACTATATATAACATTTAAAAGTCTAACATTATATATACGTATGAGTAAAAGTCAGTCTTACCGTTAGTAGGCCTCATTCACGAAGCTGGTCTATAAGGGGTGTTTAAAGAAATTGCCTATAAAATGGCGATTGAATGGGTAACCACTCTTACCCACCGCACTCTTGACTAGTGGAGGGTCGTTAGCCGAACGGGTAGGATAGGACGAAACCTTCCATTATAAGTATAATAAAGTATAAAAGTAACTAAATTTTTTCATAAAATTCCCAATCTTAGTTACTTAGGCAAAATTGAATTGATGCAATTCCATGAAATTACACTTTGTGCCCATGCAAAGACGTTAGTGGAGCGTGTGTGGATTACCGGCACACTAAATGGTTCTAAGCAAAGGTAGCAAAGGGTGACTCAATGTTTGTCATACTTTGGTGGAGCGTGTGTGGTTTACCGGCACATCGAATAGGTGACTGTAACATGTGAGGGCACCATGTAAGTTTGCATGGTTATTCACACCCGCTTTGTGATCCTCGGCATCCCAGTCACAAACGAGAGGGGCATATCGAGATTTAAACATGTCATTGAAATGTTCAATGAATCTCAAAGGATCTAAGAGTTTTCATAGATTTAAAACTTAAATTTCTTTTTCGTTTTCATGGTGGAAATTAGTGAATCGTCATTCACTTACCTTCAAATGTTCTGCAATTTGGGTTACGGCATCCCTCTCCCGAGTTATAGAATATTGTGTTGGGTCCTAGCCTTAGTATCTCATTTGGGTGATTTACTAAGGACTCAGTCAATCAACTAACTTGAATTCGTTTTCTCCCGTTTTGTAGATGTCAAAGTTCGACAACTATGGTCTTCCCAAATCCCATGGAACAAACATTCCACATGAATATGGTATTCCACGATTCGATCGAGGAACAAGAAATCATGCTTCACTTCCTCCACCTCCTCCATTTGTTCTCCTAACCCACAAGTTCAAAGGCTTGAAAAGTTCAAGATCACTCAAGCCCTTTTGGCAAGTAAACATAAAGAAGGAAAGTCGGCGTGTGCACACGTCCTAGGGATGAAGTCACACATTGATAGGTTAAGAATGTTGGGATCCGTTGTCTGTGAGGAAATGGTTGTTGATTGGGTTCTTCATTCGCCTCCTAACTCATATAGTGAGTTCGTAAGAGAGTACTATACGATGAACCGCGACGTGACCCTTATAGATCTCACCTATATGCTTATTACTGCTGAATCAGCAATAGTTTGGCGCAATAGAAAAGCAAAGTTGATTGGTGAATCTGCCGTCAAGACCTCTATGGACATAGACAATGGCAACGAAAGACATGCTATGATCGAAAAGTTTGATCATAAGAGAAAGGCAATGTCTGAAGTAGTTCCATGTTATGTTCCAAAAGAGTCAATTTGCTTTTATTGCCAAGAGAAAGGGCATTGGAAACGAAGCTGCCCCATTTACCTAAGAGATCTAAGAGATGGGAGAGTCGAAACGTATGGCTCTAATATAGGTAAAATCTATTAACTAACTCTTTTAAGCTTCTATTCTAGATTCTTAATACATAATGTGATAAGATTGCAATTGATGTTTTGTAGGATCGAAGAAAAGGAAGGAAGCTTAAGGGAAGAAGTGAGCAGAATCTAACCATGAAGGAATGGATTTCGATCGCATTTCTCGAAGATTAGATTCTTGAGCTACTACTTAGAGTTAGAATTAGATTGCTAATAAAGATGTATTTGCATAGTTTTTCAATGAATTGCATTGTAAGGACAAAATTTTTCCGCAATAAAATAAATTTTGATTTTATATTATTTATTTATCCTTGCAATGGCGTATATGAAAAATTGATGTTTGAATGTTTCTATTATTAGCAATAATGGATTTGGTTCTTATTATGTTATTTATGGAAAGTCGAGAGTTTACCAAATAGGGAGAGTTTCTCATCGCCCAAGTTTCAATTGGAAAGAAACTTGGAATCATGCAACTTGGTTGCACGATGAATGAGAAATTTCATATTTGGAAATTAGACTAATTCATTGACAAAGTGTCAAGTGAAGGACTAGGAGATCGAGCACACAAAGTTGCGTGTTAATCAAGTCCACCATAAGAGTAATAATGATATTCGTCATGATTTACTAAAGGTTTAGTAAATATGATTATACTTACAAGATTAAGTGTAATTATGAATTGATTGAAAAAGTTTAAATTAATAGCAGAACGAATAAGAAAAATCAAGTACACAGAAAGATAAAAGTTTCTCCATTCTAAGAAGAAGGGAGAGTACCTTTTATGCTTTATGATAGGTCTTAATGATTAAGAACCATATCTCAATTGATCCTCTAAGTGAGTCTTAGTACAATTGTATGTTTAAGAAGATGAATCAAGAATTGAAGAAATGGTTAAATCAAGAGGTCATACTTCGTTCCAAAACAAGTCTTAAAGTTAAGATTGTGACATTGAGTGATAAGTATTAAGAAGGTTTATAGCATTCATCAAATATGGAAAAGTTGTAATGTCTTGGATAAGACAAAGACCAACTAGGACCAATTTATGAAATGTTTTGATAAAAACTACGCTAACTCTTGAATATTTGTTTGTCAAGAAATGGTTATTGACAAGAGAATCTTATATGTCAAGGAGTAAGTGGGAATCTTAATGGTCTTGAAAGGTTTCAAGAACAAATCAAATAAACCTTATCGATCATCACTAGCACACAAGTTGAGGTTTACAACCTATCGTGTTGACATTATTTTGTTTCTGTGCCAATCCAATCGAGTTAATTATGCATGTGAATCCTATGAGTTCTCATTTGAATGCATAAAAGGCAAGGACCTTGATCAATGGAGAGTACATTGATAAGAAAAGGTGAGCTGCTTAACTACTTGGAAGACATGGTGGGCAGCTGTGCTACCATAAGGCAAGAAATCGAGATTAAGAACGTTCGATCCATATGAGTTTGAATTTGTCGTAAATTTTGGTTTTAACAAATTCACATGGATACAAACACATACATTGTTTAAATCTAAGTGTCATAATATTTCCTCCTTCATGAAAATGATTGTGAGGAAATGCTTTCACTAAGAAAGATTTTAAGAAGATAGTGATTGTAAAATTGCATTCTCGAATTCGATCATGGTTACGGTATCCCTTTCCATGATTTGAATTGTGAGGTTTGGCAATTAGTCTTAATTGTTTAGACACACATATAAACTATCTAAGGCAAAGCTGTATAAGTTCAAAAAGCCTTAATAAAAGGTTATCAAAGCATTAAGTATCAGAAACATGGACTTAAGAAATTCAATAGGTATTGTTTTTCTGAAAGTTAAGTTGTTTCTGAATACATGTCAAAGCTAGTGGGAGCATAAGTGTTATGTTTATAATAATCATCATGATAGTGGGAGCATAAATGTTATGATTGTATGATTATTAAGGAAAGTATTGCAAGTTGGCAATATTAATTATAGAAAACAAGAGTCATTCTTTGCAAAGTTGTAAGGATGGAATAGTTGTTTTGCTATAATTAAGGGAGAAAATATTATGCTTCATTTCAAATCTAAAGGCTTAGGTTGTGGAATGTTAATAAATTTAGTCAAAGGTACATAGTGTGTTCTTAAAATTTCGATTATGATTACGGCATTCCTCTTCACAATTCGATTTTTGAGAACATAGCAAATAAAACATTATGCATCGTGTCTCATACGCTTCGGGTATAGGATCGATTGCAAATGCTTTAATATTTGACCATTCTAAAATTTTCCAAATGTCTAGCGCATTTACAGGGAAAAAGGACAAGAATCGGTTTTGACTAATATAATTAAACAACTATCAAAGGACAATCCAAAGTTCGTCGAGGATTGGTCGCTTGTGAGTAGTTGGAAGTATAGTATTGGAAAATATGGAAATGTTTCCATATTGGATGGACCATATCGACATTATTATGAATAGATAAGATTCTATTAAGAATAAGTTGTCATATGGAAAATATGGAAACGTGTCCATATTGGAAATTGAATATTGAAAATATATGTCTAGATTAGAAACTTTTATGCAAATGGATGTTCAAAGGAAAGTACTTTGAGTGAGAGACATCATATCTAAGGAATTGTCTTGTAACAATCTCCGATAGAGGACTTTGTAATATCATTCACAATAGTCTTTGTGACTTTGGTGCAGTGATAAAAACGAAAGGATCATTGCATAAAATGTTAGAATCTAGCATAATCTATAAGTAGCAAGAATTTGATATTCTTTCACTTATGGAAAAAGGATTTGGAGTTGTGAAATGAGAATGATTGGGAATGTGCTCAATTTGGTCTATTTCACAAAGTAAGAACCATAGGTAAACATTGTGTGCATGCTAGGAGCATGCGACAAGTGTAATAATTCAAGTAAGAAGTTGATTACCTGAAACGACAAATAATGAGTAATCGATATGGTGATAAATAAAAGGAGTTTTATTTATACTCAAAGGTTTGAGGCCATATGGGATTATTATTATTCTTGTGTTTCACTTTTCATGTTTTGACTTCCAGAATAATGGAGTTTATTAAGAATAATCGAATTATTCGAACGGGCCACGGTCGTTCATATGTTGGAAGTAGATATGAATGAAGACGGTCATGAATTGGTGTGTGGATTGTCTAAAAGAGTATTAGACATAAGCAAATGTTTACTGCAACGTTCATGAGTGCTTATGAATATGATTTGAGCATTGGATTAAACCCACGCTCACTTGGATCACCCCATGAATTGTATCACGAGTGATTAGTGAGACGATAGCATCTTATATTCTTGAAACCGAGATGTGTGAGTTGTATCTTGCAAATCGGTTGCACATTGATAATATGTAAACGCACTAGTAACTTGGTGTTATAAAACATATTATTGTGTGTGATTCGGTGAGTAAGTGCAAGCCGGCATTGTATCAAAGTTTATCCGTTCCTTTTATCCAAAGTAGGATAAAAGCGATATCTTTGGGCCCCTCGATGATTTAGTGATGACAAACATAAATGCTCGGCCGGGCTAGGGCTAATTTGATTTGTTCAATTAGTCAGTCGTCATAAATCGGGAATCGAGATATAGTACAAAGAGAATGATTTGAAATCATATCTCATATGATATCTAGAATGGAGGAATATATGATCCCTTATCTAAGGACACGCGTATCTGATAGGATCAGAGTTGACAGCGGCTTTGGAAAGCTACAATTGCATATCAGGATCTGAAGTCATACGCAAAATAGTTATTAGACTTATCCAAGTGGGAGACTGTTGGATTAGTGTCTAAGTCCATAACTATTTGGGTATGTACTTGACCCGATGGTGCATGGTCCTTTTGGGTTGCCTTCACCAAAGCAACTTGATAGGATGAATTATGGAGAGAAAGGATTAAATATGATTTATTAATATATTATGGGAATAATATATTAAAGGAGAAATCATATTGTTTAATTAATATTAGTCAAGAATTAATTGGTAATTAGTTTTGTGACTAAAAGAGATTAATTAAACTTAAGGGACTGGAATTGAAATTATAAGATAATTGAAATTTGGGCCATGGATTGCCTTATAATAAGGAGTGGACGAATTCTATGGGAAACCCATGGGGAAATCATCCAAGGCCCTTAATTAAAGGAGTCCATGGGTTGCTTAGGGCTTAAGCATCCAAATTAGGGTTTCCTTGTTAGATAACCCTAATAGCCTCACTATATATAGATCCCTTAAGGAACAAAAACGTGGACAAGACTCCTCTAAGGTTTGTAGATGTTTTTGGGAAGCCTCCATCCTCTCTCCTCTTCATCCTCTTGCTTATGGTGTTTGTCAACCATTAGAGGAGTGACATTTGTGACTCTAGGCTTTCTAAAGTCAATACAAGGAGATTTGGGATTGTTATTACTACATAACAATCAAGGTAACATCTTAAACCTATTCTTATGTTAATATGATTACTTGTATGCTAAAATTAGGGTTTATAGTCTTGGATAACTTGTATGTACAATAGAGAAACCTAGATCCAAGCATTAAGGTTTGTATGAGCACATAGGATGTTCTTAGGACCAAAACCCATCAATATTCTTGTTTCTATGCCCATTCCAGTTAAAGTTGGTTGTGCATCTGAGTTCTATTATTTCTGAATTTTTTGCATAAGGCAAAACACCTTGATCAGTAAGGGTGATCTGCTCAGCAACTTGGAAGACATGGTAGGCCCTCGTGCTGCCAAGTGGCAAGAAATTAAGATTGAACAGGTTCAGTCCATATGAGTTTGAATTTGTCATAGACCTTATCCTATGATAATGGTTGGAAATGATAGATTCACAAGGACAAGAACACATACACCATTAAATCTAAGTGACACAAGGTTTCTCTCCAATTCATGAAAATGATTGTGAGGAAAGACTTTCACTAAGTAGATTTTGAGAAGTTAGCAGTTGTGTTAATTGGGTTCTCAAATTCGATTATGATTACAGCATCCCTCTTCATAGTTCGAATTATAAGAAATGGCAAATAGTTTGAACATTCGGGACTTACTGTTGTAAGTTCCGAAATAGTTTAGACACACATATGACCATTCTTATAAAAGCTGTATGAGCTTAGATAAAGGATTATTGAAGTATCTCGTATCAGAAATCTAAACGTTGGAAAGAAATTCAATAAGTGATGATTTCTAGAAGTCCAACTGATTTCTGAGTACATGTGAAAACTAGTGGAAGCATAAGTGTTATGCTGGAAAGAATGTAATTATTATGCTAGTGGGATCATGATTATTATGTTGAGTGTTGAAGGTTAGCAGTACTGGTTGTAGGAAACAAAGGTTAAGAATTTTGCAAAGCTGCATAATTTGAAAAGTTGTTTCGCTATATATTAAGGGAGATGATACTTATACTTTATTTCGAATCTAAAAGTGTAGATTAAAGTATTAATTAGACTTAGTCATGGATATATATGATTACCATATTGAATGTTTCAACATGGGAATTCTATTCTATGGAAATATTATAGCAAAAGACTGGTCAAGTCTTTATGTAAAACATTATGAATCGTATCCCGTATGCTTTGGATATAGGATCGATTTCATATGCTATAATATTCACGTGTTCTAATTTTCCAAATGGCTAGGGCATTAAGAGGGAAAAAGGACTAGAACTGGACATGACTAAGGTAGTTAAACAACTGTCAAGGATGATCTAAGGTTTGCTAAGGATTGGTTGCATAAGGACAGTTGGAAGTATAGTAATGAATGGTTCATACTGACATTATTATGAATATAGAAGATTCTATTAATAATGAATTGTCATATGGAAAATAAAATTATGTTTCCATAATGGTAGTTGGAAATTAAGAATCTATTTGTAGGTTAGAAACTTTTATGCAAGAAGGATGTTCAAAGGAATGTACTTTGAATTTGAGACTTCACTTCCATGGAAATGTTCTTGTAACAATCTCCAAAGGAATACTTTGTAATATCATTGGCAAATTCTCTGTGACTTTTGTACCTCGACATTACAAAAGCAATCATTGTATGATATTTTAGAATCTAACACATTTTAATAGTGGCAAGAATTTAGAATTCTTATAGTTGTGATAAAGATATGGAATAGTAAAATAAGCATCATTGAAATGTTTTCAATTGATCTAGTTCACAAAGAAATGGCCATAGGTAAACATAGTGTGCATGCTTAGAGCATGGGATAACTATTGTTTTAATTCAAGTATGAAGTTGATTAATCGAAACATTATACAATGAATAAAGTGTAATCAATATTGTGATTATATAAATGTGCTTTATTTATATTCAAAAGTTTTGAGACCATATTGGATTCGATTATTCTTGTGTTTCACTTTGCATGTTTTGACTTCCCGAATAATAAGATTATTCAAATTATCCTTAGTCGTTCATACTTTTTAAGTAGGTATTGAGGAAAGACTGTCATGAATCTAACTATAGATTGTCAGGTGTCTTAGACATAGCACAAGTTTGTTGCAGTGTTCATGAGTACTAATATAATAAGATTTGAGTATTGGATTAAACCTACTCTCATCTAATCAATTCATAAATTTTATCACGAGTGATTAGTGAGACAATAATATCTTATATTCTTGAAAATGAGACATATAGTTGCAGTTTACAAGTCGGTTGCACATTGATAATATGTAAACGCACTAGTAACTTGGTGTTACAAAACATATTATTATGTGTGATTTGATGAGTAAATAGAGCAGGCATATGAGTTGAAGCTTATCCATTCCTTTTACCCTTAGAGGGATAAAAGCGATATCAGTGGGCCCCCCAATGATTTAGTGATGACAACCCACCCTAAGCACTTGGCTAAGCCTGAACTAATTTGATTTGTTCAATTAGTCGGTCGTCATAAATCGGAAACCAGGAAACAACATATGGATAGATAGAATGATTATAATCCATGTCTCAGTCCATACGATATCTAGAATGGAGGAATATATGATCCCTTATCTAAAGGACGCGTCAGAGTTCGACAACAGCTTTTAAGAGCTACGATTGCTAGTCGGTGTATAATGTCATACTTGCAGTTATAGTTATTAGACGTATCCAAGTGGGAGACTGATGGATTATATGTCTAAGCACATAACTATAATTGGTATGTACTTTACCCGAGAGTAGCATGGTCCTTTTGGGTTGCCTTCACCAGAACAATCTGATAGGATGGATATTTGAGAAAAGGTTTATTTATGATTTATTAATATATTATAAGTATAATATATTAAATTGAGAAATCATATTATTTAATTAGTATTGATCAAGAATTAATTTGGAATTAATTTAGTGATCAAAAGAGACTAATTAAATAAACAGGGGGTGATTATGTAAATCAATGATACATATGGTTTGGACTATTGATCCATGATAGGCTAAGTTTATGTAAGAGCCCATGAAGAGTTAGTTTATATGAGTTATGGATCATAAGCCTAAGTGTAAGAATTAGGGTTACACATGACTCTTGGATTCCTACACTATAAATATGTAACCCCTTGCCCCAAAATTGATAGACTAGTGATCTTAGAGATACTATAGCCGATTTTTGGTGCCTAGAAGCTCTTTCTCATTATCCTCCAATTGTTGGTGCTGTTTGTGACTTATTAGAGGCATCACACTTGAGGTTCTAAGTTCTTAAAGTAACAAGCTACAACAATAGGTAATCTTCTAACTAGTTTTTATGATTTATATATCAAGTTGTATGCTATTTTAGGCTTCATGCTTTGGATAATTTTTATTGCATGTATAACTAGAGAAAACTTAGATCCAAGCATTTAAGGTTGTATGTGCACTATAGGAGTGTTATAGTACACAAAACCTAACAACTTCGTACCTAATTCCTCTTGTAGACTCCTCCAAAACCTTGATGTGAAACGACTATCACGATCTAAGACAATTGTTAAAGGTACGCCATGAAGTCTCACCACTTTCTTCAGATAAGCATTTGCAAGATTATCCATAGACCATCTCTCATTCGTTGCTATGAAGTGTGCGCTTTTAGTGAACCGATCAACGACCACCCAAATCATGTCGTGATCGTCCTTCCTTCTAGGCAGTTTAGTCACAAAATCCATGGTGATGTCTTCCCATTTACCCATGGGTACAGGTAAAGATTCTAAACTCCCATATGGTTTCTGATGTTGTGCCTTAACTCTTGCACATGTTATATACTCGGCTACATACTTTGCAACATCGAGCTTCATCGTCGGCCACTAGTAGTAGTGTTTTAAATCCTTATACATTTTTGTGCTGCTGGGATGAATCGAGTACATGGTCTTGTAGGCTTGTTCCATCAGAAGATCTCTTATTCCTCTCGTCTTAGGTACCTAAATCCTATCTTGGAATACCTTCAATCCTTGACTTTTGTATCGAACACTAATGTTTTGCCCAAATGTTTCTCCTTTCGGTCATTTTTCTCAGAAGCTTCTTTCTGAGTTTTCTTGATGATTTCCACAATTCTTGAGACAACTTCTATTCTTAACGTTCTTGGCCTTCTCTTTTCAAGGCTCACTTTTCGGCTTAGAGCATCAGCTACAACATTTGCTTTACCAAGATGCTAAAGTATTTCATAGTCGTAATCCTTAAGCAACTCTAGCCAGCGTTGTTGTCTCATGTTCAATTCCTTCTGATTAAGGAGATACTAAAGACTCTTATGATCAGTGAAAAATTTGCACTTTGTGCCGTAAAGATATTACCTCTGTATCTTTAATCTGAATACTACCGCTGCCAACTCTAAATCATGAGTGGGGTAGTTCTTTTTGTGTTCTTTAAATAGTATCGATGCATATGCTATCAACTTATCCCATTGGGTCAGAACACAACCTAACCTAACTCCAGATGCATCGCTATAAACTGCAAAGTTTTCAACTCCATCAGGTAGAGAAATAATTGGTGCTTTACACAAATTCTTCTTTAACTTCTCAAATGCCTCTTCGTGTTTTTCACTCCATGTATAAGTAGCTCCTTAATGGGTTAAAGCTGTCAATGGAGCAGCTATCGAAGAAAAGCCTTGGATAAACCTTCGGTAATATCCGGGTAATCCCAGAAAGCTTCGAATCTCCGTAGGAATTTTCGGTCGCTCCCACTTCATCACAGCTTCAATCTTTGTTGGATCAACCATTATCCCTTCCTGGTAAACCACACGACCCAAGAATTGGACTTCTCGAATCTAAAAATCACATTTGGAGAACATTGCATATAGCTTCTCCTTCTTCAAAACTTCTAACACTTCTCGTAGGTGCTTGCCATGCTCCTGCTCTCTCTTTTAGTAAACCAAATCGTCATCTATGAACACTATCACAGATTTATTGAGGAATGGTTTACAAACCCTGGAGCATTGGTTAGTTCAAATGACATAACCAAGAACGCATAGTGTCTATATCTTGTTTTGAATGCGGTTTTCTCAATATCCGGCTCTCTCACCTTTAGTTAATGATATCCTGACTTAAGATTGATCTTTGAGAAATACCTTGAACCTTGAAGCTTATCGAATAGGTTGTCAATCCTTGGTAATGGGTACTTGTTCTTCACCATTGCCTTGTTCAACTCTCTGTAGTCTATGCACATCCTCATGCTTCCATCTATCTTCTTTACGGATAACACCGGATCTCCCCAGGGTGATGAACTAGGTCTAATGAAACCGTTGTCCAACAACTCCAGAATTTGCATCATAATCTCCTTCATCTCTATTGGTGCTAATCGGTATGGTGCTTTCGCTATTGGTGTTGATCCTGGCAACAAGTCTTTTTGAAACTCCACTTATCTATCAGGGGGCAATCCAAGAAGTTCTTCGGGAAAGACTTCCAGATACTCACACACCACTGGAATTATTTGCAACTCCGTATTTTCCTTCTTTGCATATATCACAAATGCCAATTATGATGTGCATCCTTTAGACAAACATTTTCTGGCTTTCATCAAGGAAATGATTCTAGAATTTACTCTGCGTTTGTCCTCGTACACCATGAATGACTCTTTTCCAGGCGGGTTCACTCTTACTATCTTCTTCTAGCATAGTATCTCAGCATTATTGGTGCTAAGCCAATCCATTCCTAGTACGATGTCGAAACCGTTGAACTCAATGGGTAACTAACCCGAAATTTCTATCTTGTAAAGTCAATCAATTCAATTAAAAGTCAGACTAGTTTCTGCTATCTTTTAGCATTGTTAAGGGTCTGTTTGACTGTTCTAAGCCTAGTACATTCAAGGATTGTGTGTTAGGATGTGTTAACTTAAGTTCACCGAGTTACAATCGAGCCGGAAACTCCATCAAAATGTGCTAACGGCCGCAAACTAGGGTTTATGACCGTAAACCCTAGTTGGTCGTGAACCCCTCCTCATATACATGATTTCCTTCATTATTTACTCATTACTCACATCTTCAAGTCAAGAACACTCAAAACTCTCTCAAGTATCATCAAGAACACTCTCTCTTCTCTTCAAAATCGTAAGTGTTTCTTTCATTGTTACTTGATATCTTTCTTATACAAGTGAAACCCTTTGATTTCATCCATGAATTCAACACTTTTGGTTTAGATCTTCAAATCTTCATCTTTTTCACCAAGAACACACACTTGTTCTTGGGCCCTAAACACCCTAGAAGGTTTCCAGAACGTAAGTATCTTCTCTATGATCTTGTTATCCATTAGAATCACTTGAATTCCAGCCTTGAGTCAAGCATATTTAGCATGATCTTCAAGAGTTCATGGCTGTGAACCCTTCATGTGGCCATGAACCCTTCATAAATTTCTAGTTACGGTCGTAAACCCTTCTTAAACCCGAGATAGGACCGCAAACACTTCATAGAATCAAGTTTGAGCCATGAACACATCATGTGTTCTTGGCCGTAAACTTTGCTATGGCCGTAAACACACTTTGTGTGGCCGTGAACTCCTTTAAATCAATCATATGTGATTGATACACTCCATTGAGAGTGATTCCTAGTTCCTAAGGATGTTTCCCAATACATGTTAGTTGTTTCATACACTAATTGTATACATATATGTGTTATTATATGCTTAATAGGAGCTGTTTGTGCTTGAGATTTAACTTGGCATACTTAGCATCATATATCGATCTTTCATTGGAATCACTCACTATAGTTGAGTTCATACCCCTACAAGCAACCTTTTACTTGTTTTTAAATTGCTTTAGGAGGGGGGGGGAGGGAATACAAGTTGAAACACAATAGAATTGTGTTTGATTGTACATTTGAATTCTTGCAAACAAAAGAACTTTACGGTTTTCAAACATTGTTAAACTTCATTTTTCAAAACCTTTTTAACCTACTTATAAACTCTTTTACTTTCAAAACCATATACATACAGATATATGGGTATAAATATGCTTTAATGGACTTAGGACTAATGTTAATAACCTTGACTCATGTTCCTTGTTTGGTTGTGGGGTTAGGGTAGGATTCACTAGTCCGATTGTCAATTAACTTATAATTGTATATACTAGATACTTATATGAATATTAAACCCCATTCTCAAAGATATATATAACTTAATCGTTTATGCTTAACAAGTGAGTCTTTTCATCAAAACATTTATACAGCAATCATACTAGTAAACTATAATAGGTATAGTTTAGATATCATACATTTACAAAAGGAACATATACATTTACAAAAGGAACACACACAGACATATACAAGAAACAAAAGGAACATACATACTATACATGTACATGATAACAAGAATGTGAGATACTACTTCATGGCACATCGATACACTTGTTGTGTCACATTTTGTAACCAGAGTCTCCTAGAGGGAGAGCGTAAGTTTGTGTATAGATCTATATGGGATTGACCATCCCACACCTCACTGCTAGCTACAGTGGGACCTGTAAGTCCACAGGTGAACAAATGTCATACCTTTTCGACGTCTGAAGAACGTCGTGTGATTATACTAGGTCGATCAAGCATGGTTATAACCTCTACCACATTTTAACCTAAATTAACCAATCCGGTTATAAGCAGTAAAACTATCAATAGAGTATCATTCATCAGTACGAACATTTCATTTTCATTATTACAAGAGAACAAACATACAAATAGTCGGGTCTTGGTAGAAGACTACATTTCATTATAAGTAGAAAATATAGGATTTTCTGGGAAATTAAACAAACCATTTTTATGATACAAATACAAACATTCCGTGAAACAAATACAACATAATGTCACTAAACTACTTATGCACTCACCAACTTAAATGTTAATCTACTCTTTCAAAATAACTTGTATTCTTAGGTCACCAGTAGACAGGTACAGATGACCAGGTTTTTAGAAGAAAGAGTTTATTCAAGAGTCGTCTTTAATTTGATTATAAATTTTTGGTGTCATTTAAACTTTACAAAGAACACATGTATTATCTATTATTATTAATGCAATGGATGTTGTTGCTTGCTTTACTATTGTGCATTGTTATGATACTGTACATGACGTCCTCCACACCAAATATTTCCGCCAATTCGGTTTTGGGGTGTGACATTAGCAGCTCCTCGTTGAATTTGTTTCCGTTCAAGTTGATGACAACATTCTGAATGCAATCGCTAACAGGTATGAATCTGCCACTGGCAACTTCTACAACTAGAGCATTGTCAAGTTTTTCTATAGGCAATGCTAGTCTTCCACCAAATTTATGTGATATAAATGAGTAATTTGCTCCATAATCAAACAATAAATTGGCAAACAATCTATTTAAAAAAAAGGTACCTGAAGCGACGTTGTTGCCTCCTTTGCACCTTCCAGGGTCATCTGGAAAGCTCTGGCTTTTGGCTTCAGTGGGACATTGGGCCATGCTGCCTCCTTCTTCTCCAGGAAATCCTTAGAAATGCGCCCTTCTTCGTTGCATCCATATCACCCCCTTTTTTTGGATGTGCACTCATTGGCGTAGTGCCCTGTCCTTCTACATTTGTAGCAAGTCACCTCCTCGCTACATTTCCCCAAGTGTTTCTTTTTACACTTCTCTCACCACTTCACTTCATTTCCTCCTCCTCCAGATTTCTTCAAACTAGATTTGCTCTTCTTCTTGGATTTTGACAATCCATCGAACTTCCTCTTTTCTCCAATCTCATCTCTCTCCAGACCCCTTTCCCTCAACTGGGTCTCAACATTTTTGGCTGCTCCAATGGCTTCCTTCAACGTGCTTGCCATTTTGACCGTTGGGCCAAAGTCTGACGACAATCCGTTAGCAAACTTCTCTATATTGGCAAGTTCAGTTGGCACCAAGTATGGAAACAACTTCATATTTTCGGTGAATGAAGTAAATAGTCATCAATGCTCATTCTTGCCTTCTTCAAGTTCTGGAACTCATTGTTTAAGTCTATCAGATTTATTTCGGAGCAGTATTGCATTTTCAACTACTCTATGAATGCTTCCCAAGACATTTTCAAAGCTTCTCCTCATGGCATCGTATCTGCCAGCAATTTCTACCAGCTCAAGACTTTGGTCTTCAGTTGTTTTACTATAAAGATGGTTTTCTGCTTGTCACTATAGTTACAACTTTCAAATACCATCTCCATTTCGGAGATCCAATCCATAATCTCTATTGTTTTCGGGCTTCCGGAAAGACTTGGTGGCTTGGCACTCAAGAATTTATTATACATACGCCTATCTCTGTTAATTACCCTCTCCCGGTCATTCCTCCCTGCCCCTTGGGGTCCAGCTTGACTCAAAGTACGACTGTAATTTCCTTCCTCCGACTGTTCAATGATCAGCTCAGGTTGTTCAACAGGCATAGAAGGTTCACCCCTGTTGTTTAGCAAAGATTGTCTCATTTCTTCCCTCTGTTCAGCTATCATAGCCTGAATCATGGTTTGTACTCCAGCCATTGTGACTGGCTTAGGTGCAGCTTCTTCTACAATTAGCACTTGCTTAATCCCTTGAGGTTAAGGCTGCTGATTCATGCTCCCATCTGCATTTTTTACTCCACTTAGGGTTCTTGTCATCTTGATCTATACACCAAAATAGGTAATTTTAGATCTTTATTCACGATAGACGTTTAAATTCTCCTTATCCCACCGAAATGTTACACGCTAGTTCTAATATCGTAGTCGCATGCTTAGAATCCTAAACACATAAGGTTTCCAGATCCGGTCGGAAATAGTAGAGATGGCAACGATGGCGGGGAACACAGGGGACCCCAATCCCCATCCCCTTCTCCGAAACATCATTCCAATCCCCATCCCCATCGGGGAATATAAATAAACCCCCATCCCCACCCCCAAAGGGGACTGGGGATCCCCAACGGGGAAACAAAGATTTCTTTTTCTCTTTTAATATGCAAAGTTTTACGTAAGAAAAAACTCTAAATTTCAATTTTACAAGCATAAGTTTAAAGATTTTATAAAATATATAAGTACCCATAAATTGCATAAAGAATATAAATATATTTTCTACCAGATTTAAATACATACATGAAAAATCAAGTAGAAAAAAATTATCATATTGATATTTAAGGTAAAATAGATCAACTAAAGAGAAAAAAAATATACACGAGTTTAAATTAGATAAAAGAAAAGGCAAAAGTATAATTTCAACCAAGTAATTACTAATGAGTTAGGTTATTTAGATCAAATTTTATGTATTATAAATTATACTATAAATATATGTTATGTATTATTTTTATATATTAATATATGTCGGAGGCGGGTCCAAGGTCAGGGATTAAGGGTATCCCCATCCCCACTTTTTTTATTCGGGGATTCCCCATCCCCGGTCAACTTGGGGATTTCCCAGTCAAAACGGGTGCGGGTTTCGGGATCTCCATTGGGAATAGGGTTTTTTGCCATCCCTAGGCAACAGACCATAAATCCGAACAAATAATAGCATATACGGCAAACATAAATCATTTAGCACATAAAAGCATTTTAGGCATCTTTCCTAAAATAAACTAGTGCTCATGTCTAAAATATGGTAGACACTCATCTCACGATCATCGCTTAGCATTCTAAGTTTATGTCTACAAATCCTACAAATTCCTAGTTTGCCTAAACTAATGCTCTGACACCAACTGTAACCTCCCCAATTTTATGGCCAGAAAAGACCAATTTCATTTATGCTTTTATAATAAAATCAGAGTAATCTTGCAAAGAAAAGTGTTGCGGAATTTGTTCCTAAAACAATATATGATAAAAATTTATCAAAGCATTTCTTAAAGAAATGTATTTCCGTTACATCACAAAACTCGGGATATCATCGTCAATACAGATCAAAAGCATAAACAAAACATCATAGGCCACAAAACAAAATTGGCCTCCAAAACAATATAGGCCTTACAACATTCTATTTATTTTCTACTGGCCTATAAATCCATAATCTCTCGTCAGATCATCCAACTATGCTTTTGCTACTACATGTAATACAAGAAACTGAGTGGTCAGGTTGGGGAGCCTGGTGGGCATATAGGGTTTTCAATCCACAATAAATAAGTTTATTATTATTTTCAACAAATCATTAGCCCGATTACCCGTTCCTGTTATCCTCACTTTACGTCCCTAGAGCATCTATTCTAGGGGACTTAGCCTAAGGATTTTTCTTCGAGCTGACAACACTGCTTAGGGTATTCTTTAGCAATACATGTCAAATAAGGCAACCTTGGGGGGATGGAGTACATCTGGTGAACACTTAGTTCAAAGACACCTACAGGTTGCGAGCCTACTAGCGTTCCACTGGACTGCCTAGAATAGTCTATGGTCGTCATCTATACTCCACTAGATGACTAGATCATCGTAAACATCGAGGTCTCTCATCATTTTATCATACATCAACTATTTCATATACCCATTTTCTATCCAACATATTTGTAGTTATAAAATACATATACAGTCTAGATCTGCAAAACAAAGTTTAAATCTTTCATCCAGCATAGATCTCAAGGTAAAAAACATATATATATAGTTTAGATCTGAAAAGTTTAGATCTGAAGTGAGAAAGTTTAGATATGAAGGAAAACGTTTCAGATCAGAAACAAAAATTCTAGATCTGAAAGAAAAAAGTCCAAATTTGAAAAGAAAGAAGTATAGATCTTTCATTCAGCATACATCTCAGTTAAACAGATTATATATATATATATATATATATATATATATATATATATATATATATACACCTAGCACATAATTTATATAAAATATTTCATATCTATGTGTAAGATGAAAGTGACTATACACTCACTTGATAAGGTGGTGATTCGGACAGCACTTCGCTTCTTAAAATAATCATCTTTGATGAAACCAGGAGGTTTGCTTGAAAACCGGGCTCTGCGGGGACAACACTTCGCTTCTTCTTTGGGTTGTGTTGGCTAAAAATCGCTATATCTACAATTCGAACTCTGGGTTGCACACTATTGTGCTGAAACTTGGAAAAATCATAACTTCCTCATACGAAGTCTGATTTGGAAGTTCCTTTTATGCATGCTCTCGGTTTAAAGAACACTATGAGTTTTGTTTAGATCGCTGGGGCTAAAAAGTACTTTATCATAAACTCACTTTTTACGTCGCACAGTGTCGTGCCAGTTCTGTCGCGAAACTTCAACATGTCATAACTTCTTCGTTATAACTCAGATTTTGGCGTTCTTTATATCTCCGGAATCCTTGTCACGACCACTACAACTTTCTTCATAGATATCAAGCTTATCTAACGTTTTTTTTAAACTTATTTTTATTATGTATTTACAACAAGTATATAATCAAATAAAATCACATAATTCACATAATATTCAAGTAATGCCTCTTTATTACTTTAAAATGGGTTAAAATGGTTGACCTAAATTATTATATTATCATACTAATGCTTAGCCTAGAAACACGGGCGTTACAAGCTGGTAGGCACAAACCCTAATTCTCAGGCTTAAGCCCTATTTAAAGGTATTAACTTGTAGGGTTAGTTATTTCACTTAGCCTCCATCCTCAAAGACCTTCCATCTCGAAAACACTAGCCTCCTTGCCTCTTTTGCTAATGTTTATGTGCTTTTGGTGACTCTTTGAAGAAAGGAACAAGGACTGTGGTGCACCAAAAGCAAGATCTTGAGAGTAGAAGCTTTATTATCATCCCATTATGCTCTCTAAAAATTAAACGTCCAAACTTTATGTATCTTGCTTAGTATATATGATTGTTATTTAGGTTGTTTGTGTTACCTATTTTGTCTGCATAGGCGGCTATTAAAATTTTAATAGTTAATCTTATGTGAGTTTTCTCATTATAATGTATGTGACATTGCATATCCTTTGTACGATAGGATATATGTACTGTTAGGGTATGAATACGCTAGTATACTAGGATAATCTTTGTTATATATGTCTTTGGTTGATTGTATGATACTATTATATGTCATGTGGGGATGAGTATTGGAAGTATTTGTTGATCATTGAGTGAATGTCGTAGGGATCTTACGTATTTTAAAATGGATAGCCTTAGAACTTTGGTTTGGCCATATTGCATGGTTTTGTCTAATATATTGGGAAGTTACAAAATGTATATAAAGTTTTTAGTATTATTTTAAGTTTTTAGTATTATTTTTAACAACGTTTTAACTCAGTTATCGATGAACATAGCAAACTACATCCAAATCTTTAGCTACAATTTTAACATAATAAATGTGAAAAACGAGCCATAGCCGAAACACCATGGACAAATGTCACCGTTTGCAAAGGTTTTTTTGTTTCATATGTGGCTTATTTTGTGATGGTTATTGTTTATATATATATATATATATATATATATATATATATATATATATATATATATCAAGTTACTGTCATGTGTCTAAATTATAGAGTGTATGTAGACACATAAATCCATTATAGCACATTAAAAAGCTAATTTATACCGCATAAATTATTTTTTGTGTCAAAACGGTGGTGTTTATTAGCCAAATAGATTTATAGTGATAGAAAACTAACATCTATATATATATATATATATATATATATATATATATATATATATATATATATATATATATATATATATATATATATATATATATATATATATATATATATATATATATTCAAATGTTTTCACTATCTATTGTGTGCATGTATGATTAATTCTAGACCAATCATTTTAGTTATTTTAAGAAAGTAATTAATGTATATTAAATGCTGAAGACGTAATTAATATCCATTATATCTTCAACATGTAATATACATTAATTACTTTCTTAAAATAACTAAAATGATTGGTCTAGAATCAATCATATATGCACATTTGCACACAATAGATAGTGAAAACAAAATAACCTAACCCCATATATATATATATATATATATATATATATATATATATATATATATATATAGGGCTAGGTTAAAGTGTTTTTTACATTTATTGTGTGCTAGAATGCACCAATAGGAATTTAGTAAATTATATTATTATTTAATTAAATAATGATAGATATTAAATGGTTTCCATAATTGTATGTATATTAAATGATATCCATAATTATAATTTTCTCTCTATGAAAATTAATTAAATCCGTCACTAATGTCAATAATAACATTCTTTCAGAATGAATTCGTATCTACACTTTTATGTCAGCAATAACATTATTTTAGGACTCACTCACTTAAAATACAATAAAGTTGTATCGAATATGAAGAATGAGGGTGTATTCTAGTAGAATATACTCTCGTTCTCCTAGAATACACTCTTATTATTTTATATATGAATTCATTCTGAAAGAATATTATTATTGACATTAATGACGAATTAAATTAGTTTCCATAAAAAAGATTTATAAATATGGATATCATTTAATATACATTTAATGTTTACTCAATTCTTATTGGTGTATTCTAGTACACAATAGATGTGGTTCGATATACTTAGTTCACTATAAACATTGCTCTGATACCAATCTGTCACACCCCTAAACCGGAACGGCGGAAACGTTTGGGGGCGGATGACTTCATGTGGTAGCATAACAAATGAATACATAGTAAAGAGAGCAATACAACCATCATATATATAATTGAAAGTTTACATTGTTAAATAGTACATGTTCAAAACCAATTACAATATGATGCCAAAATATGAATTTAAACTGACGACGCAGCGTCCCTTCTTCAAAAGCTATTTTGATACCTGTAATTACTGAATCCCTGGGACATACAAGTAGTTTTGAAAGAGTAGATCAGCATTTAAGCTGGTGAGCTTCATAAGTATTAAATGACAATGTTTGTATGAAATGAAATGTTTTGTTTTTGTTTGTTTGTTTCTAGAAAATCCCATATTTTCTACTAGCATAAATGTAGCCTTCTATCAAGACAAATGTTTGTTTCTAGAAAATGTATATACATGTAAAATATCCAATATGTTTGAAAAACCTCGTAAATCAATGTATTTTTAATACCCCATGTGAGTTTTATAACCATACTATTGACTCGGATTGCCTATACACAACGTTCTTCAGGCGTTGGAATGTTATGACGTTTGTCACCCCAAATGGTGGACTGTAGCTAACAGTCAGGGCGCGGGTTGTCAAGCCCGTATAGATTTATACACAAACACAATGCTCCCCCTCCAAGGGATTCTGGTATATAATACAGGACTTGAAATGTGTACTCGAACGTACGTGAAGTTAATGTCTCACATATCTTAGTATAAAAACAGATTTACGTGTTAAAATGTTCGTTTGTTCTTGTATATGAAAGTGACTTCTTGAAAATTGTGTTTCTAGTATGTAAAAGTTAGCAATATTCTCGTAAAACTATACCTATTATAGCTTTCTAAAAGTGTGTCTCGTTTGTTTAGAAATACCTAGAAAATGAATCACTTGTTATGAAAGTATAGATTTTTATAGTGTCTAAGATAGACACGTATACATGTAATTTAAGCAAAATGTTTAATTTATACATATATGACAACATTTTACATTTCAAAAGATATAATGTTATCGTAATATATTTTATATACGAAAGTTCTCTATAAAGTTTATAAATCACATATGATTCGGTTGAATAAAAGTGTATAATAAATCTTTATATAACACACGATAATACTCGTGTGTTTTACTTGTATTCCCCCCTTGAAAGCATATAAAAGCATTTAGAATATTTAAAAGGGTTACTTAAGGGGTATGAACTCACTTGAAAGATCGAAGAAAGGCAAGATGAAAACCGGGCAGAATTTCTTCTCGGGAAAATGGATTTTCTCGGGAATCTCGGGAGCACAAACGACCTTCGGGACTTGAGCAAAGTGACCCGGGCTTCGGGTTAGCACGGGCACGGAAAACGAGGCAACAACGCAAGAGAAATGAGAGAGAATGGCACTTTTCTTCGGAACCCTCGCATCCCTTTCATAGGGGGTGGGAACCGCCTCGGTACGTTGGGCGTACGCGTGCGTCACGCATGACCGGATCCTCGACTGCCTCGGAGTTTGGATGGGACGGGTTGCTAGCTTCGCATAGGGCGAGACGTGGATGATCCGAAGCCTAGCCCTTGAGTACGCTGGGCGTATGCCTGTACGCTGGGCGTAACTCGGATATACTTGCTGACTCTTCCTTCGGATAATACCAAGGTTTAATAATAAATTTTTTATTTTATTTATTTAATAAACTTCTAAAATTCATATATTCTTCATACGAACTCCTTTTTCGACGTTCTTTATATCCACGCGTACGTGAGACTATGTTCTACAACTTTCATTTAGATCCCGTAGGCAAATTTTGAAATTATTTTTATTATTTATTTTTAAAAGGTCGCGTTAAGGAAATTTCGTTAGAAATTCATAATTTCTTTATCTGACGTCTGTTTTTGCCAGACTTTTTACCGCTAAAATACCATTGTCGAGACCTTCGATTCTCGTTGAGGTCATTTCGGTCAAAAGTCGCTCGATCTCCGATTCGAGTTTTTAGCTGTCTGTCGCTAAGCCGAACTTGGAAAAATCATAACTTCAATTTACGAAGTCGGATTTGGGCGTTCTTTTTACGTACGATCACGGTTTAATGACAACAAACATAATAGGTAATTAAATAGAAACTTTTTGGACATTTTATTTTCGAAGTTAATTTCATTATCACAAAAGTGGTTACAATACTTGACTTTTTAGGTCATTACATAGAGTTGAAATATCGGGTTGTCACATCATCCCCCCGTTAGAGGGAATTTCGTCCCGAAATTTAAAGTAGTAAAGATGCTAGTGAATACGAAAAAGAGGAGGGTACTTTTGTTTCATCTGATCTTTGCGTTCCCATGTGAATTCAGGTCCCCGCTTGGCGTTCCAGCGAACCTTCACGATGGGTATGCGACTTTGTTTCGTTTGTTTGACCTCTCGGTCCATAATCTCTACCGGTTCTTCCACAAAGTTGAGGCTCTCGTTGATCTCGATCTCGTCGAGAGGAATAACAAGAGTCTCATCGGACAGACACTTCTTCAAGTTCGAGACATGGAAGGTTAGATGTATGTTACTAAGTTCATGCGGTAGATTAAGCTTGTAAGCCACAGGGCCGATTCTAGCAAGAATCTCGAAAGGCCCTACGTATCTTGGATTTAGTTTCCCACGCTTTCCAAAGCGTATTAAGCCCTTCCACGGTGAGACCTTCAATAAAACGTCGTCTCCTACCTAGAATTCCAAAGGTTTCCTGCTTTAGTCAGCGTAGCTTTTCTGTCGGTCTCTAGAGGCTTTCAACCGTTCACGAATTTGAACGATCTTTTTTGTCGTTTCCCGTATGATTTCCGGACCGATGAGTGTGCTGTCAGGAACTCGTCCTCTAGCTAACTGGGTGTCGCCAACTTCAGTCCAGCACAGAGGGGATCTGCACTTTCGACCATAGAGGGCTTCAAACGGAGCAGCCTTTATGCTTGTATGATAACTATTGTTGTATGAAAACTCGATAAGGGGTAAATGGATGTCCCATGCCTTTCCAAAGTCAATCACACAGGCTCTCAGCATATCTTCCAAAGTTTGTATTGTTCTCTCACTTTGTTTTTGGGTAGTAGGCTGTACTCATGTCTAGCCTAGTCCCCAGGGAACTTTGTAGTGACTCCCAGAATCTTGAAGTGAATCTACTATCTCTATCGGAGATAATGGATATCGGAACACCATGCAGTCGCACTATTTCCCTTAAATAAGTTCTTGTAAGCTTTTCCATCTTGTCCGTCTCCTTTATTGGTAGGAAATGCGCGGATTTGGTCAATCTGTCGACGATGACCCATATGGTATCTAGTCCACCCGTCGTCTTGGGCAACTTGGTTATGAAGTCCATAGTAATCTGTTCCCATTTCCATTCCGGTATCTCCGGCTGTTGCAGTAATCCTGACGGTTTCTGATAATCGACCTTAACCTTAGCGCAAGTAAGGCATTTACTTATGAAGGTAGCAATTTTTGCTTTCATGTTAGGCCACCAGTACAGTTTCTTAAGATCCAGATACATTTTATCTAAACCTGGGTGAACGGAATATCTCGTGTTGTGTGCTTCTGTCATGACTACGTCTATGAAACCACCATGTCTCGGTGTCCAGATTCGATCCATGAGATAATACGCTCCGCCACCCTTGATTTCTAGATTCTTTTCCATTCCTCTCAGGGATTCACCCGCCACATTTTCAGGTTGTAACGCTTCCAGTTGAGATTCCTTAATTTGTGTGGATAAGTGGGAATGGATAGTCATAGACAGAGATTTGACTCTCCACCCAGTGTATTCTTTTCGGCTGAGGGCGTCAGCTACCACGTTGGCCTTGCCAGGATGATAACGAATTTCACATTCGTAGTCATTGAGTAACTCGACCCATCGTCGTTGTCGCATGTTGAGCTCCTTCTGGTCAAAAATGTGTTGAAGGCTCTTGTGATTGGTGAAAATAGTACTCTTTGTTCCGTACAAGTAGTGTCTCCAGATCTTCAGAGCAAATACCACTACTCCTAACTCAAGATCGTGTATCGTATAGTTCACTTCGTGTGTCTTAAGCTGTTGGGAGGCATAAGCAATAACCTTCCCTCTCTGCATAAGCACACAACCAAGTCCTTGGTTTGATGCATCACAATACACTACAAAATCTTCTATCCATTTGGGAAGGGATAGTATCGGTGCGGTGCACAAGGCCTGTTTCGGTGTTTGGAACGCCTTCTCTTGTTTCGCTTCCCAGTCAAAGGCCACGCCTTTCTGGGTTAAGGTAGTAAGAGGTTTCGCAATGCTAGAGAAGTTCTTTATGAATCTGCGATAGTAGCCAGCGAGACCAAGAAATTGACGAACCTTTGTAGGTGTCTTTGGTGCCGACCAGTTCTCAATGGCCTTAATTTTGGAGGGGTCCACATGTATCCCCTTCTCGCTAACAACGTGGCCCAAAAATTCGACTCTTCGAATCCAAAATTCGCATTTAGAGAACTTCGCATAGAGCTTTTCCGATCGCAATGTTTCTAAGACTTTTCGTAGGTGCTGACTATGCTCTTCCTTACTTCGGGAGTAGATAAGTATATCATCGATGAAGACGATGACGAACTGATCTAAGTAAGGACGGCACACCCTATTCATTAGGTCCACAAATACTGCTGGTGCGTTGGTTAATCCGAACGGCATCACTACAAATTCGTAGTGTCCATAACGAGTTCGGAAGTCTGTCTTGGGAATATCCCCCTCTAGCACTCGTAATTGGTGATATCCGGATCGTAGATCTATCTTTGAGAAGTAGTTTGCCTTGAAGTTTATCAAATAGGTCGTCAATACGGGGTAGAGGATAGCGATTTTTGACAGTAAGTTTGTTCAGTTCTCTATAGTCGATGCACATGTGGAACGATCCGTCTTTCTTCTTTACAAACAGGACCAGTGCTCCCCAAGGTGAGAAACTTGGTCTAATGAATCCTTTTTGAAGGAGTTCGTTAAGCTGACTGGAAAGTTCTTGCATCTCTGCTGGTGCTAGGCGATAAGGCAATTTCGCTACTGGAATAGCCCCTGGAACTAAGTCGATTCTAAACTCGACTTGGCGTTGTGGTGGTAATCCCGGTAGTTCTTCTGGAAAGATATCGGGAAAGTCGCGTACTTCAGGAATGCTCTTGATGTCTCTTAATTCCTGACTCGAATCAACGATGTGCGCAAGAAATGCATGATAATTCTTTCGCAAACACTTTCGAGCTTGGATGCACGAAATGATGTGAAGGTTTGTACTTGATGTGTCGCCGTAAATCACTAATGTTTCGTCGTTAGGAAGACTAAGACGAACTGCTTTTTCAAAGCACAGGATGTTGGCGCGAAAAAGACATAACCAATCCATGCCGACTATGACGTCGAAACTTTTAATTTGGACCGGCATGAGGTCGATTGGGAAAGAATGATCGTCTAAAGTTAACGTACAGTCCATGTATATGCAGTTAGTGTTTTCCGTTTTTCCATTTGCCATCTCTACAGTGAATGATTTTTCTAACTTGCTAGGTTTATGTTTAAGTAAGTGAATAAAGTTTTGACTCACGAAGCTTCTCTCCGCTCCACTATCGAATAATATGCATGCATATGAATTATCGAGAAGGAACGTACCAGCAACTATAGTCGGATCAGCTACGGCTTCATCGTGGCCTATAGCCAAAACTCGTCCCACCCCGCCGGTATTTGCTGCCTTTAGGCAGTTTCTCTTGTAGTGGCCCACCTCGCCACAACCGTAGCAAGTTTGGCCTACACCCGCGCTGGGAACTTGAGTGATCGGCTTTGCGGGATCCTTGCAGAAACGGACAGTGTGTCCCTTTCTGTTGCAGTTGGAACATTGCATTTCCCGACAAGGTACATGATGGTGATAAGTTCATTTGGTGCACTTTGGAAGGTTACCCCCATAAGGCTTTGTTGGGTAGGGATTTGTAGGAATGGTAGTAGGTACAATAGCAGCATTCACTGAAACCAGTTGTTGTTTCTTCGCGGATTCTTGGGAAGACCCACCCTTCCCTTTATTCCATACTCTCTTCCTGTTATTGTTGTTGTTGTTTCCCTTTTGTGGTTCTGGTGTAGCAACCGTTGAGTTCTGATGACCTCCGTAATCAACATGAGATTGTGCCGGTTCCTTGGCACTTTCAAAAGTGTCAGGTTTTGAAGCTAACACGCTTGATCGAATTTGGGGCGACAGTCCCCAAATGTATCTCTCTATTTTCTTGCTCTCAGGAGCAATCATATATGGACAAAGGATTGCCAGATCGCAGAATCTGTTGGTATAAGTTGCTATGTCGGTACCAATCATTCCAAGAGTCCAGAGTTCATGCTCGAGTTTTTGAATCTCCCCTCGTGGACAGTATTCTCTCATCAGCATGATTTTTAAGCTCTCTCAGCTTATGGAGTTTGCCACTATCAGGGTAAGTACCTTAACGTGGCCATTCCACCAAGTTAAAGCTCTATCAATAAGGGTGAAAGTTGCAAACTTGACTTTGCTGTGCTCGGGATAGGAGCAGATTTCAAAGACTGATTATGTCCTTTCGATCCACTGCCTCAGAGCCATCACACCACCAGTTCCATAAAACATCCGGGGTTTGGCATTAGTAAAGTCCTTATAGGTGCATTCTCGGGATTGCCCATGACTCTCGCCATGGTTGGATGGGTGTGTGCCAGTTCCCAAGCCAGTAGTACTCGAGTTATTGATCTATGACATGGCAGCTGCTACAGCTGCGGTGACTGCTGCTTGGAACATGACATCATCAAATTGAGGAGGTGGAGGTGGTGGTGGTATAGGTGCTTCCCCATCGTTGTTTCATCTTGGGTTCCTACGCGGAGGCATCCTTCAACTATAGGTTGAAAAGATAAAGATAAGAATTTCATAGCATAGAAACTGTATGTGTCTTATGAACTAGATTGCTATAGCCCAACGACAGATGATAGTACAAGTCCCAAAATAGAAGAATGAAAGTTATTTGTAAGACTGAAAATATGAAACAAGCATTTGGTTTTTCCATAACTTTTTAAGGATTGAATGAAATACTCCACGTAGTAATAATAGTGCCACTTATATTAATATAATAGTTGATACAATGATCACGAAAATTTGACCCCTATAAGGGTCTCCGGTTACAAAGTTTAAGAAATTTAAAAACTTTTAGCCGAGGTCCTAACTTATAACAAAATTTGAGATTTTGGCAAGCACTACTTGCGACGTAGGTTGCGCTTGGAGCTTGACTCCGCATCCAATTGCTTCGATTCCATTAGACGCCTATCAAAAGCGGCTTGTTGTTCCCTCAATTCGGCTAGGGCTGCAATCACTTGTGCTTGGAATGCCTCGGTTTGGAGTTGGGCATTGTCCTGAATTCTGTCCAGCCTACGGATGTCAGAAGTGTGAACCTGTACTTCTACGTTGACATCCCGAATCTGGCTAGCTTGAACTCCGGATTGGTAGGATTGATTGGCTAGCTTGCCCACCATTACTGGTAGTGCCCGATCAGCTGAACCTCCGCCGCGGACATCATAGAAGTCTCGGCACATGTTGTAGGGAGGGCGTAGGTTTTGCTGTTGGCTCCAATGGTGGAGGTGACTTCCCCAGACGGGAGTCGGTCCTTGAAAGTTCCTTACGAAGACGGGAGGTTGTGCGGGTGGTGGATTGATCACTTCCGGCTCTGAGTCGGTACCGGAGTCATCATCCAATTCTATGGGTTCTTCGTCCTCTTCGGGATCCTCCTCGATCCATCCCCCGTTGCCATAGTTGGGATAGTAGGGGTCGCCGGGGTGGTGAAATCCAACCATTTGACTGTACGAGAATAGGGTTTATAAGAATCAAATGATGTTTGGAACATGTGAGACTAAACAGGTATGTTAAGCTATCCTAAGTAATAAATACTCCTATAGTATTTAAATTCATGTGTTTGATTCCCGTGATGTTTTGGTAAGTTTTGACTTGTTGCCTACTACGAGCAATCATCAATATATATTGGTCCGATCTCGGACAAATATAGTTGATCATGCTGTATTTGTCCCAAATCCGATTACATATATCGAGTCTTAATCGTAGTGTCCAACTTGTCTAAATACTTCTTGTATAGTTATTATCATGAAAACATGTTTGTTGTATGCATGTATTTGTACTTGAATGAACTAACATTAAAAGTTAAACGAAACACGGCTTAGGCGTAAAACAAAAAAAATGTTTTATCAGAGAGTATTAGTCCCTTAAGCATTTATAGTTTGTATATCTTATGTGGTTCGATATACTTAGTTCACTATAAACATTGCTCTGATACCAATCTGTCACACCCCTAAACCGGAACGGCGGAAACGTTCGGGGGCGGATGACTTCATGTGGTAGCATAACAAATGAATACATAGTAAAGAGAGCAATACAACCATCATATATATAATTGAAAGTTTACATTGTTAAATAGTACATGTTCAAAACCAATTACAATATGATGTCGAAATATGAATTTAAACTGACGACGCAGCGTCCCTTCTTCAAAAGCTATTTTGATACCTGTAATTACTGAATCCCTGGGACATACAAGTAGTTTTGAAAGAGTAGATCAGCATTTAAGCTGGTGAGCTTCATAAGTATTAAATGACAATGTTTGTATGAAATGAAATGTTTTGTTTTTGTTTGTTTGTTTCTAGAAAATCCCATATTTTCTACTAGCATAAATGTAGCCTTCTATCAAGACAAATGTTTGTTTCTAGAAAATGTATATACGTGTAAAATATCCAATATGTTTGAAAAACCTCGTAAATCAATGTATTTTTAATACCCCATGTGAGTTTTATAACCATACTATTGACTCGGATTGCCTATACACAACGTTCTTCAGGCGTTGGAATGTTATGACGTTTGTCACCCCAAATGGTGGACTGTAGCTAACAGTCAGGGCGCGGGTTGTCAAGCCCGTATAGATCTATACACAAACACCATGCTCCCCCTCCAAGGGATTCTGGTATATAATACAGGACTTGAAATGTGTACTCGAACGTACGTGAAGTTAATGTCTCACATATCTTAGTATAAAAACAGATTTACGTGTTAAAATGTTCGTTTGTTCTTGTATATGAAAGTGACTTCTTGAAAATTGTGTTTCTAGTATGTAAAAGTTAGCAATATTCTCGTAAAACTATACCTATTATAGCTTTCTAAAAGTGTGTCTCGTTTGTTTAGAAATACCTAGAAAATGAATCACTTGTTATGAAAGTATAGATTTTTATAGTGACTAAGATAGACACGTATACATGTAATTTAAGCAAAATGTTTAATTTATACATATATGACAACATTTTACATTTCAAAAGATATAATGTTATCGTAATATATTTTATATACGAAAGTTCTCTATAAAGTTTATAAATCACATATGATTCGGTTGAATAAAAGTGTATAATAAATCTTTATATAACACACGATAATACTCGTGTGTTTTACTTGTATTCCCCCCTTGAAAGCATATAAAAGCATTTAGAATATTTAAAAGGGTTACTTAAGGGGTATGAACTCACTTGAAAGATCGAAGAAAGGCAAGATGAAAACCGGGCAGAATTTCTTCTCGGGAAAATGGATTTTCTCGGGAATCTCGGGAGCACAAACGACCTTCGGGACTTGAGCAAAGTGACCCGGGCTTCGGGTTAGCACGGGCACGGAAAACGAGGCAACAACGCAAGAGAAATGAGAGAGAATGGCACTTTTCTTCGGAACCCTCGCATCCCTTTTATAGGGGGTGGGAACCGCCTCGGTACGTTGGGCGTACGCGTGCGTCACGCATGACCGGATCCTCGACTGCCTCGGAGTTCAGATGGGACGGGCTGCTAGCTTCGCATAGGGCGAGACGTGGAAGATCCAAAGCCTAGCCCTTGAGTACGTTGGGCATAACTCGGATAGACTTGCTGACTCTTCCTTCGGATAATACCAAGGTTTAAAAATAAAATTTTTATTTTATTTATTTAATAAACTTCTAAAATTCATATCTTCTTTATACGAACTCCGTTTTCGACGTTCTTTATATCCACGTGTAGGTGAGACTATGTTCTAAAACTTTCGTTTAGATCCCGTCGGCAAATTTTGAAATTATTTTTATTATTTATTTTTAAAATGTCGCGTTAAGGAAATTTCGTTAGAAATTCATAACTTCTTTATCTGACGTCTGTTTTTGCCAGACTTTTTACCGCTGAAATACCATTGTCGAGACCTTCAATTCTCGTTTAGGTCATTTCGGTCAAAAGTCGTTCGATCTTCGATTCGAGTTTTTAGCTGTCTGTTGATAAGCCGAACTTGGGAAAATCATAACTTCAATTTACGAAGTCGGATTTGGGCGTTCTTTTTACGTACGATCACGGTTTAATGACAACAAACATAGTAGGTAATTAAATAGAAACTTTTTGGACATTTTATTTTCGAAGTTAATTTCATTATCACAAAAGCGGTTACAATACTTGACTTTTTAGGTCATTACATAGAATTGAAATATCGGGTTGTCACACACATGCTCAAGATTTTCTTATGACTATTCCTATTGACGGTCTTGGTCAGTATATGTCAACAGTGGAGTATTGTGCTATCCTTAAGTATCGCCTTTTGGTCCTTTTATTTT
Organism: Lactuca serriola; assembly: GCF_051521515.1. Classification (NCBI taxonomy): domain Eukaryota; kingdom Viridiplantae; phylum Streptophyta; class Magnoliopsida; order Asterales; family Asteraceae; genus Lactuca; species Lactuca serriola. The sequence continues at coordinate 163,629,575 of NC_136410.1, read as the reverse complement.
CGGCTGATGAGACATTCTCTGTTTGTTGCAAGGCATGATTGGACTCATTTGCTAAGCATGTAGTTCGTTATAGAGAGTTTTCGGGGTTCAAGTACAGATACGATCTGGTAATGGATGTTCTTTCTGACATATATAGGCAAGCCAGGTATTCTGCCAAGAAAGAGTCTCCTGTGAACTTTCTGACTAACTTGTTAAAAGGTATATCAATACTTAGACCGGATGATGTTTAAGTTTTTGGATGGGCTGGAAGGAAGTACACATGTATGGATCTAATTGGGATTTCTCCTCTTTTAGGCTTCAAGAGTGGGGTTTTCATTGTGGGCACACTGCTTTAAAAGTTGTATCGTGCAAAATGGTAAAACATAAGAAAACGTACATGAAATTAACACATATCTTTATACCTTTTGTATTTAATACCAACGATCATTGTTTAATTGAGTCAATATGTCTAAAATATAAACTATTACCATATTGAATAACTACTTTATAACCCGTGGGAACCACGGTTACAAAATTAATTAAGTTTTTATAGTGAAAATTGAAAGTTATTAATCAATTATTTTAAATATATTATTAGTTAGGAGATTTTTTAATCATATAAAACTATAATTATTGATTTTAAATATGTAAAATTATATCACTTTATAATTTGTATTAATTTTATTTTAATGCTATTAATTTAATGTAGATAGAGTGGAAAATTTAAAATTTAAAATAATAATCAATAGGTTGACATATGGCAAGTATTAATTAGTAGACATAATATGGTAACACATGACAAAAGAAAAATAAAACATAAAGGTCTATAAAAATGACACATTTCAAAAGAAGAATAAAATTTTTTTTTATTAGAATACGAAGATAAATGCATGAATAATATCAAAAGCTACTAGTAGAAAAATAAATGCATGTGCCAATGCGACAAATCATATTAAAGTCTCGTAGACTAGTATTTCTAATCCCCCCTGGGGTGCTACAAATTAAACATAACTACACATAAATTTCGATATAATCAAAAGCAAAACATAAAACCAAGTTTTTTCTTCCAAATTCAAACACCTACTGATTCTCATTGCTCACAATCCTAGATGGACATCACCTCCTCCACCATACCATAATGGATGACCAGCTCCGAAAGCAAGGCTAATTCAAATCATCAATCACCTTTCAAAAAAGGCACAAGTCTAAAGTCCGGCTTAGATCATGATTTTCTCTTCTTTTAGTTGTAGCAAAAATGGTATTTCGGCTTTGAAGTTTATTTCGTTGTTACTTGAAGGTTTGACAACTACAGGAATGTCGTGTTTATGTCTCCCTTCATATGTAGTTACAACTGATTTAAGGTCCGATAAAGCCCGCTCAACATGCTTTCGAACTTTGCACCCTACGTAGGTGCATCTATAGTAACTCCTGCACGTCACAAGTTATATATAAGCATAATTACTTTTTGAACCGCAGGTTATCCAAGACTGAAGTTGTAAGATTCTAACTTTATTTCGAAATATTTAATACCATATGATAACCATTTTTATATATCCAATTGAACCACTTGATATGGACAATGGGTCCTAGGAACTTTATTAAAAATGGACCCAAGAGCTAAACACAAAAAGTCTACACTTCAATAACATCAATCTACTTACATATTATCCAAATATTTTAATATAATCACAATAAATTTAAGTTCATTAAGTTATTTTTCTGAAAATCATCACCTGGGGTAAATATTCCCTTTCACCACTTTCTGCCCATATTTTCGCCACTTGAATCCATCATCTAATATATCGATTTCACTTCTCGTCTGCACGACAATCTTTGGTTCAGTGACCACCACCCGACACGAGCTACTCCGGTCCACACACTTCACCTCAGTCTTCCTGCACAAAAAGTCTCGTCAATCACTAAGCTTTCAACTTTAACATGTCCTTTAGTGATCATATATAAGAAAAAAGACTCTAAAACGATAGAAATTTGCCTTCTTTTTGGCATTAGTTCGTAAGCTTGTTCATCGGCAACCACCGCTGGTTTATGAAGCTGCGGTGGCTCGTGGTTATGCCGACCACTGTAGATGATCTCGCTGGTATTCCCATCAAGAAAATGTCCGATCTTTTTGGTCACCGGGCAGTTAACTTGCGTGCATCTGTAATAGCTACGAGGAAGCTCGCTTGCCTTCACTTGTTTCTGCCCGTATTTCCTCCAGTTATACCCATCGCTAGCGGGTTTAGCTAGAGCCACCACTCGTTCGGGTTTCGAGTCACCAGATTCAGAATCCGAAACAGTTTCCGGTGATCGGATTTGGGAGGAGTTGTCGACGTAGGGGTCTGATGTTTGACTGGTTCGTGATTCTTCCGGGGATAATAGAGATAAATAGTCATTGTAAAGTGGAGGTGCAGGTGAGTTTTCAGCGGCGGGGGAAGGTAGGACTCCGGCGAGAAGCTGAGAGAGAGAATAGATATCAGTGTCTGGGTAGTGATCGGAGAAAAAATTGGAGACTAGTGTCATGGGGCCGGGGCTAATACCGGTGAGGAAGGTATCGGAAGAAGAACGCGGTGGGAGTGTTATCATTGGTGGAATTCTCCGTGGCGGTGGTGCTGAATCTCCGCCTGTCTCCGCCATGTAACTAATTACGATGTATGAATGGATTGTATAGGATAAGGTATAAATATTCGAGGGACAACAATCATGCTAGTGCAAATTGCTGGAGCAAATTAAAAACAAAAGGGACCACTAGCTAGTGCAAATTAAAACCAAAAGGGACCTTTTGAGTAGCTAGTGTGGGCCCACTAGTCACGGTTGTATTTCCGTACAATAGACAAAATTGCAAAATGGTCCTTTGTTCAAAATTGACACTTTGGGCCAAGCAAATTTGGACTAGTCCAAAAGTTTCCATTTTATTGCTATTTTGGTCCATTTTAGCTTGATTTTTTATAAAATGTCGATTTTGCCCTTTTCTATCTGTTTTTTGCTTTTCTTTTTGTTATTTAATTATTTCTCAAACTAAAAAATAAAAATAAAAGAAAAGAAAAGAATCTCTCTCTCACTCACACACACACACTCCCCCCCCCCTCTCTCTCTCTCTAGAACGTCACCACCCTTACTCCCTCCCCCAAGCATCACTCTCGCCAGAAAATGCTGAAAACCACCGGCAGAAAAGATGAATACCACCGACAGAAAAGATGAACGCCACCAAGTCAAAGCTCTGGCAGCGAAACCCCAACCCTAAAAGACGAAGCTTGTCGATTCTCAAGAGGCGGCAGATCTAAAACACTCGTTACCCACGAACTCCGGCAGTGCTAGGGCTTGTGTTCTGTTCATCTTGAAACCGCCATTATCTTCATCAATGTCGATTTCCACCTACCAGCAACGTCGTCATCTTTATCGATTTGGATTTCAACCTAAAAGAGGCGAAAGGATTTCTCTCCATCTTTGTCAGCAAACCCAAGCTCGCCGCCGCCTTCGTTTTTCTCCATCTCTTACGTTTCATCATTAACAGGAGTTCATATCTGCTTGTTAGACTTTAGACCTGGTAAGCTCACTTTCGTCAAACTTCAGACCTCATGCCCCCCTGATGAACATGATTTTGGATTGCTTGTTGGGTTTCAACCTAAAAGGGGTGAAAGGATTTCTCACCCAATTTTCAATTTCGATTGTCTGAAACACATTTTTGCCCTTCTGTTGGTTTGATTATAGAGTAGGTAGTCGATTTTGGGTCTTCAAAATAATTATACCACTCTCTTCATCCCTAGATTTCAGATCTTTAGAATAATCAATTTTGGGTTTGATTGAGTTTGATTGCAAATGAGGTAATCGGATATCAATGCTTAAACTGGAAACCTCTTTTTGGATTCAATAGTTTTTTGTGTGTTTGGGTTTAATTTGCAGGTTTTTCTTGAGATAAAATTGCAAGAATGCTTAACTGGATTCATCAGATCTTATCAGATCTTGAAGACGGAGAAGGAGAGACTTCATATGTTCAGGTGGCAATTTGTGTATATCTCGGATTCCATTATAAACTATGAACTCGATCTCTTCATGGTTACAAGTTTAGGATTTGAGAAATTCTTATTTTGTATGTGTCTTGTATGTTAGATTTATTGTTTTTGTGTTCATCTGGATAGAGAGGGTGTGTATATCAGGAGAGAGAGAGAGAGAGAGAGAGAGAGAGAGAGAGAGAGAGAAAGTGAGTGAGAGAGAGAGATATTCTCTTTTTTATTTTTCTTTTAATTATAAAACAATTTAAATAAATTAAAAAAAAAACTAAAAAAGTAAAAACAAAGGGCAAAATGGTCATTACAAAAAAAAATTTAAAGTAAATTGGACCAAAGTGGCAAGAAAATGAAAACCTTTGAACCATGAGTGCTAGTCCAAACATGTTTGGCCCAAAGTGGCAATTTCGACCTAACCACAGGGACCATTCTTACAATTTTGTCCGTACAATATTCATGGAGTTTTGTGTAATAATATTTAGACGAAACTTCAAAAATGGTCCATGTGGTTTTTGAAAATATCAACTTTAGTTCTTAAGTTCAAAAAACCTCACAGATGGTCCCTGTGGTTTCAAAACTTTTAACAAATAGTCATTTTCATTAACTCCGTTAGCTTTTGGCCGTTAAGTGAAGGGTATTTCTGTCATTTCACTGGCATAGGGACCATTTATGAATATTTGTCTTATTTAAAAAAAAAAAACTAATTATTTAATATTAAAAGGTCTCTCTCCAAGTGGGTTTAGATCTTGGGTTCATCTTTTCTCTCTTGAACAAACACACATACAAATTGTTGTTAAAAACTGTGATCCAAGAACAAAACACAAGTGGGTTTGGAACAAATTCACGGTAATTGTCTTGTAGTAGGTGTAAAGATTGCTTGATGGCTAGTCGGAGCTCCCTCTTCCCTGGCGCCGACGAGTTCTTCAGATCATTGACCTGAAAAATAGTATTTAAGCCGTCAGGACTAAAATCCAGCTTTCTTATGCTCCTCTCAAGAAACTAAATCCTCTATTTCAGAAACCTTGTTCTCTTTTCTTCATCGGAGAAAGTTGTATGATAAAGTTAATTGTTCTAAAACCCGCCATAGGCATCAGTTCTTAAGCATCGTGAAAGAATCTTTCACTTTGAAGTCTCTAGCTCACAAGAACTTGAGCAAAATTACATCAGTTCGATCGCCTTTAAGAAGAAGTATGCCCCAAGTTGAGATCTCATCGGGATTTGATTTGATTTTTGAAGTGGTGTTTTCTGATGAAGACGAAAACGCAAAATATTTGTTAGCAATGGCTTCTTGAACTAGCTGTTAGAACTCATTAAATGATACATTTTCCAAACATGATAGATCACATGATAGATCTCTGATTTTGTTGCTCTCTTCTTTGAAAGAAATCATGGATTCGGGGATATTCTTGGGGTCACGTGATAAAGTTTTTTCTGGTGGTTCTATTAGTTGCAAAAACACGAATTTACCTGTACATGATTGGAATTGAGAAATCGATACTGGTTGAACAATTCCAATGGTTTCTTCCGACCTAGACTAGTGAATAAGGGTCTTCTGATTTTGTTGCTCTCTTCTTTGAAAGAAACCATGGACTATGATTGATGGTGGTGACAGGGTAGAAGTAAGGTGAAGGGAACGAAAATGGAGGTAGGAGATACTTATTTTACTGTTGAACAATCGAAATAAAGGGGTTGCTGAAGGGAAGGGATGACGGTGGATCTGTGTGTTTTGATCGGAGTAGAGGCATGAAATCACTTACCTTGGCCGATGTCACCTGGTGGTGATGATGGTAGAAGGAGCAAATAACAGCTTCAATTCTAATGGAGAAGGTGGTTCGATGTTTTTGAGTGTGTGTGTGTGTGTGTGTGTGAGAGAGAGAGAGAGAGAGCGAGAGGAGGTAGGACCCTTTAATATTAAATAATTAGTTTTTTTTAAATAAGACAAATCTTCATAAATGGTCCATGTGGCAGTGAAATGACAGAAATACCCTTCACTTAACGGCCAAAACGGCCAAAAGCTAACGGAGTTAATGAAAAGAACTATTTGTTAAAAGTTTTGAAACCACATGGACCATTTTTGAAGTTTTGTCTAATATTTATAAAGAATATAAACACATAAAATACTTAGATATACAAACACATAACATACTTAAATATATAAACTATTTTGTAAAAAACTATAATTACAATTGCTTAGGCTAATCATTAGCAATTTTACAAATGAAATACTAAAAAGTTGTAAGGAGTACTAAACACAATACAAAAGATGATCGTGAGGTGAGCATTCACCGCATCATCAGCAACACTTTGGTTGAGTTAAATTATGTGTGATGAGTAACACTTTCACTCCTCTTGTTTTCTTTTCATTAAGGTTATTTATTTTTCTGAAAATAAAGGTTATATTAGAATTTTTTTAACTATTTACCATTATATAAATATCAACCAATTTTAATGATGAATTAGGTGGGGAGCCCCGCGTTGCGGGGGTCGGATGCAACAATTTTTTCCGTTGTTTGTATCAACTATTTTTTTATAGTTTAAGTATTGTTATGAGGCAGTAATATTGTTTCATCATGGATAATTTTTTTGTTGTCGGATAAGCTATTTATCTAAATAAATACTCCATGGGTTTATCCTTTGGTAGTTAACTTGCCTTATTTTCCAATTTATTATAGATGAAAAACAATAATTTTTAATTATAATCCTCTACTTTACATGGTTAGAACTCAATAGGGGCTTAGGGGGGTTATGGTTGGAACTCAATATGCCACCTTTCTTATGGATCATCTTGAAAACCACTTGTTGAATCAACCGAGGATCTTTTCATCGGCACATCATCTGCAAAAAATAAAAAATAAAAAATAAACTTGTGCACCAATGGGAACAGGGAATGTGAGATTATGGGGGAAGCCATTGATGTTACATGTAAAAATAATAAAAAAAAAAAACTATTTATTACCTAATAAACTACGAAATCAGCAGGAATATCCAGCCGACCAATGTTGTCGCCTCGAAAGAAGGTGGCACCTTTTGAGTTTGAGTCGGTTTTCTACTATTTGCGGCTACTCACAAACTTCTGCGATAGCTTTGTAATTTTCATTGCTGCCAACAGCCTTAATCAAAGGGATACACAGCACAAAACCATACAATGTAAAATCATGAATCCACAGACCTGAAATTCACAAGAAATGCCTAAAAATGTTTAAATGAGAATATAAGAATTTAGCATATTCATAGGACCTATCATATAAGCTGAAAACAGTTCAGATTGATACCTCTTACAATTATGTGGGGGAAGTGTAATATCATCAACCTACAAAAGAACATGAAATCATGCCAAGTGCCAACCATTAGATAACGGAAAACTATTTCATACTTGGATTACATTGCTATAATTAGGCTAAATGTTAATAGTAGATGTTTTAATAGGAGTTAAGAATGAAAAAAATGATGATATAAGGAACAAATCGGTAGAATCACATTGCTATTTCTTGCATCTAACCCTAACTATGAATCTAAATTACCCCATAAATACCCTCTATACAGGGTCTAGAGGGTATTTTAAATCACCTGCATCGACAATAACAACAACAGCTCCGGTTCAAACATGGAGCAAGGCAGCAAGAAGGTTATTTAAATCACTTGCATCAATAACCACAAACTAAGAAACCTTAAAATCTAAAAAATCACATGAAAAATTATAGATATTTGAAAAAAGAATAGAAGCTTTATATTAATCTGAGCACCATAGCATCAATTTTATTAAAAAAAAAAACTAACCACATCGATGTCTTCTTCTTATTATTGCTCCAAATGGAAAAAATAGAGTAATACCAAAACCTCTTGTAAAATAGTGAGCTGATTGTTTACCGATCAACACTCCTAATAAGGTCAGTTTCATTCAAAATTGTTAAATTCAAAAAAAAAAAATTAAGTATAAAAACATTATGCAGGGGCATTTCGGTCCAAAACTGTTAAAACCAAAAAAAAAATAGCTATAAAAATAGTATGTTGGGGTAGTTTTGTCCAAAACCGTTAAAATCAATTTTTTAAGTTTAAAAACAATATGCAGGGGCAGTTTGGTTCAAAAACTTAAAATTAAATTTTTTAAGTATATAAACAGTATGGAGGGTCGGTTTGGTCCAAAAATATTAGAATAAAAAATTTATAACTATAAAGGCGTCATTATTAGAATTTTACCTTATATAATCCATAGCAAAAGATATTTTGTATAAAAAGTTAAAAAAAAATGTATGGATTCATAAGTGAACCTTTTTATGTTTCGGTTTTTTCCTATACTTGGTCCCTCATTTTTCCTCTGCTTCATCTACCAAATATATAGTGTCGTTAGCATTTTAAAGCAAAAAAAAAATAGATTCTTTTATTCAACGAAAGCAAACGAAAGAATGTAAGAAAAAAAAAAAAAAGCAAAGGGAGAATGTAATTAGCAAGTAGATATGGGTGGATGATCTTTTCCATGGATTCCTTCTATCATCAAACATACCTGATTGAGGTGTAGCATTGCCACCAAACGTGAGGAAGCCCCATCCACCGCTAAAAATCACGTTGGAATAACTGTTGGAGAAAGAGGGTAGCAACCAACAAATTTTGAGATTGAAAAGCAATACAAATAACTAAAGATTTTGAATCACCTCTACCAACACAATTTGTGTGTGTCCCAACTATTGGGAACCATGATTAATAAAGATAAGATCTCTGATGCATAAGTAGATTAAACATTATCCAAAATTTGAAGGAAATTACTATCATATATGGACCTAAATTGTAGAATGATCGCAACGAAGGCTTCATACATCGGGTTCATACATTGTAAAATTTTATTAATATTAAAATAAAACTACCTTATATATCAATGCTTGCGTTACTATATTAGGTAAGTGTTCTTCTGCCCTGAAGCACAAGGGTTTAATACATTGTAACATAAATTATATAATAATAATAATAATAATAATAATAATAATAATATTGTAGTAGTACATGGTTATTAAATATATAATAATATAAAGATTTAGTGATTACCTTATAACATGTGTTATTGTCATGGTGGCATCATCAACTGTGACACAAAAATTATAAACGGGTTCTCCATTACTTCTCATAGTTACAAAATCGCCAAGTGTGTCTAGATTCCAGCTAACCTTTACATAACATCATTAAACAATATCAAATTTTTAATGTCTAATAAGTTATTAAATTAATTTTTGTATAAAAATTAATTACCTCTCCTCTAATCAAGCTGCCAATTTATTAACTCCTTTAGGTGTGACAACCCGAAATTTATTCCGTTATCCTTAACCCCTTCTTCCGTTAAATAGCATCGCTTTATAAATCATCCGTTAACCTTTTTGGAAGAAGTTAATTAATTTGGGACTTTTATATTGACTTACATTTTGTAAGGGTTGAGACAAATTAGAAACACCCCAATATTCTCTTGAAAAATTTTAGTTTCAACCAAGTCAAAATACGACCATTTAATCGGGTGCGACCAAAAGCCCCGTTTAACGGCAGTATCGGGTAGATTTCCACTGAGCCCCAACTCAAACCCCTATATAAGGGTGAGTGGAAGTCCATTTGAGACTTTCCACTCTCTCTCTACAACTTGTTTTCGAGCCAAAAACGCCCGTTTCGAGCCCCAAACTAGTAAGTAATCTATCCTAACTTGTTGTATAGCTTAGTTAACATGCAAATTCATGTTTAAGACATCAAATAGGGGCAAGATTATGTGTTTATGGCCCAAGAACACTCTTGGACCGTGAACACCCTTAAGTGGGGTTTTTAAGCCCCAAAACCTCTCTAAACTACACCTAGGGCTTAGATATGACTTATGGACTTACACCTTCGAGCTTAGAACACTAAAACCTTATGTTATGGAGAGTAAACATGAGTTTACGGCCCAAGAACACTCTTGGACCGTAAACCCCTCTTCATAGGCCGTGAACACCTTTTAAGGTGTTAGAAATGCCCTCAAACACCTCCTATGGCCTTGGAAAATGTCTAGAAGCAACCCCATTGTAGTAAAGACATTAAACATCAATTAAACCAAGGAAATAGGAGTTTACGACAGTAAACCCCCCTAGAATTGTTCCATGGGCTGTAAACTCCCAAAAGGTGGCCAAATGATGCCCCAACACCCCCATTTGACTTGGAATAATGCTTAGAACTTTATACTTTATCATTTAAGGCTTAGATCTATGAAGGAAATGACCAAGTGAGAGTTTACGGCTGTAAACTCCTTGTTTAGGGCCGTGAACTCCTTAAATGGTCCATTTGTTGCCTTAAACCCATTCATATGCCTTATATTTGGACCTAGCCTAATTCTATGAGTGAGATAAGACCATTTAGCATCCTAGAACACCCCCACCATGAGTTTACGGCTGTAAACTCATGGGGAGTTGGTCTCAGGGCCGTAAACTCTATGAAGAGTTTACTCTTGAAGAGTAAACTCCCTATCTAGGCCATACATACCCATAGATGTTACCCAGGGCACCCCTAACACTTAATCAAAGTGTTTTCCGCACTTTAGGATGCGTATACGTGTTTAATTAGTATTATATTTACTAATTATATGTAAACATATGTCATCATATGTTAATAGGTCACTAAGTGTGTTCAAGTCTTTACTTGACACCGAGCACCCAACCGGCACCTTCGTTCGATCCACTTACAACAGGTAAGTTCATATCCCTGAATGAACCTTTTAAATGTTTTTACATGCTTTTATTGGGGGGGGACTACAAGTTAAAACATGTCAGTTATCATATCAATCACATGTGATTGATAACCCGCATGCACAAGGATCTATTACACTGTTAACTGATTTACCAAGTATGATATTGTACATGGTTTTCTAAAACGTCTTTACTTGTTCAAAGCTTTTCTCAAATTGACTCTCGCGCTGTATGTTTTACTTCAAATTTAGTTACAGCAGTATTTTAAACAAAGGATTTCTTTACCTATAATGTTTTATCAAAGTTTCATTTAAAACTTGTTTATGAAAGGTTTTCAAAGGATTTCTAAAGGCTTTTCAAACTTATTTTACAAAAGAATACAAAGTTGTGATTTTCTTAAGTATAAAGATTTTCCAAAGTTTTCATCAAAGTTTTCTTCCATGTTTTTATACTCCTACTTTGTTAGATACTACTGCTTCGTTATACTTCTACTTAGTTAATGCTCTTACTTAGTTAAATGTTATTACTTTGTTAACGCTTTTACTTCGTGATACACTTTTACTTCGTGATACGCTCCTACTTCGTGATACGCTTTTACTTCGTGATACACTTTTACTTTGTGATACGCTCCTACTTCGTGATACGCTTTTACTTCGTGATACACTTTTACTTCGTGATACGCTCCTACTTCGTGATACGCTTCTACTTGTTAACGCTTCTACTTCGTGATACGCTTCTACTTCTTGATAAGCTTCTACTGTTAACGCTTCTACTTCGTGAAACACTTTTACTTCGATAAACACTCCAACTTCATTAAATGCTTCTACTTAGTTAAATGTATGCTTGTACTTGTATAGTTATATAAATAATGTTTGAAGGACTTGGGAAGGCTAGTTCGCCCTATTTCCTTTTCCTCGTTGGGATGTGGTATGGTGGGATCGGATATCCGTCCTTTGATCATTAATTATATATTATGTATATATGTATAGACATATAGGTTTACGTCGGTCAGTTTATTTGTGATTCTCTATCATTAGCCTAGTATTTACATCAGAACTCACTATACGAGATGCATCTTCAGGACACGGCCTTCTCCGTTGTCAAGTTGGTAACCAGAGTCTCTTGTAGGGTGATCGGGCATTGTGTGTATAGATCTATACGGAATTGACACCCCCACACCTTGACTGCTAGCTACAGTCAACAGCCTACCAAGCCAAGGGGTGACAAATGTCACATTCTTTCCGACGCTTGCAGGGCGTCAAGTTCTCTAGTGTCTATCAGTATGGTTACGAGTATCTTGGGGTTACCTTATAATTCATGGCCTTAAGGTAGCGGGAATTAACACTGTATTCACTGTTTTTAGACCTTGCTAGACGTATCATTCATTTGATATTGTCTGGGGTCTGTATTCTCTTTTTTTAGACCTTGCTAGACGTATCATTCATTTGATACTGTCTGGGGTCTGTATTTACTGTTTTTAGACCTTGCTAAACGTATCATTCATTTGATACTGTCTGGGGTCTGTATTTACTGTTTTTAGACCTTGCTAAACGTATCATTCATTTGATATTGTCTGGGGTCTGTGTCTCCTTTCGTTAGACTGAGCCAGCGTGTTGTTCATTCAATACTCTCCTGGAGTCTATGATTTCTTTTGCCTTAGTCAACAGTATTCACTGCTGAGGCATATGTTATTTTCCCTAATATTCTCGTACTTTCTTTAAAATCAAATACCGTATTTTGGTAATGATAGTGTTTAAGGGAAAATTACTTTTTACAACATAACTCTGTCGGGTCTTGGTAAAAGACTACTTTTATTTAGAAAATATAGGATTTTCTGGAAAGGTCGCTAATACACTGTAACTCTAAACTACTACTTATCATAAAGTTATTTTGAATAAAATGCTTACTTACACAAATGACACTAAATGCTTATGAACTCATTTATAAAAATACTGATACTCGCTTTCAAAATAACTTGTATTCTCAGGTCAGCTATAGACAGGTACATCCCAGGAGCTTTTGTTGAAGACGGTTTTGTACCAAGCTGCATCTATACTAGTTTCCGTTATACTTTGATGTTTCTATGTAATGTAAACTATGTAAAACTATACTATTAATGCAATGGTTGTTGTACTTTGATTACAATACTGCATATGTTGTGATACTTGACATGACGTCATCCACCCCAGAACGTTTCCGCCGTTCCGGTTTTGGGGTGTGACAGATTGGTATCAGAGCATTGTTTATAGTGAGCTAAGTATATCAATTCATAAAAGATATACAGCCTATAAATACATAGGGATAAAACACTCTGACCAGGAACTATACTTTAAAATATAACCATATTTTACCAAAGTATAAGGACATCCAGAATTTAAACACTCGAACACAAGTATCACAAGAAGAACAAGAATAAAAGTCTTCGGATGTTGAGCATTACCGTCAAACCTGGGCAGTTATGTAATCGTAAGCTGGAATAAATGTAACCTGATCAACTACATTTATTCGAGATGCGATGAACGTGTGTTTGGGAGTGATAGTGGTGTTGCAACAAGTCTGAAACTTACCAGCTAGGAATGATAGAGCCAAACATAAAGTTTAAAACACTATAGGAGTATTTTGGAATACTAAAAGACTCACGTTAATCCCAGAATCATATTCAGAAGATAAGAAACAAACAAGAAATTAAAATACCATAGGGGTATTTTAGGATCCATAGATAACCTTGTGTGAAGAACTAAAAAGATCCTTATTGATATACCTACAATTATAGAGGGTATACTCCCAAGGTTATATATAATAAGGATCCCATAGGCTAAGAATGTGTGGTTTCGCTCTACTTCCTTTTCCTCGTTGGGATGTGGATATAGAGTAGTATCACATATTCGAAGGCCTATCGGATCTAAGCTATATATGATTTGTATACCCTATGTAATCGTAGCAGAACTCGATAAGGATCACTCAGTGAAATGTTAATAATCTCTTAGGATTCTTTAGACATTTCCATTCTCGCATGAACCCTGTAGAAAACCCTATCCACTTCAGTACTCGGCAGAAGAGGTGATTCAGACCCAGAAGAGGTTCATTGAGAAGATTTCCAGTTCGGAAATAAATGAACTAGGTCGAGACTATTGAAACCACCAAGTGCATATATCTTTTTAGGGACATCGGTGGGAAATTCGCCTAAACTTCCAAGATTTCCAGTCATCCATCATGAAGTGATGACACCCAGAGTTGGAATCGGAAGTAAGGCGGAGTAGAAATTCAATATGTCTATAAGAGAGGAGAACCCTAGGTAACTACCCGAAGGAAACCAACGCCGATCTCAGTCAAAGATACGAGGTAGACAGAGGGAGCCAGTACATGGAACCCAAGAAGTGTCTTTTCTTCGTATTCGTCACGCTAACACACCCATAAAATAATACAATTTAGTGAGTTAGTGATTACACTACTCACGATATGTGTTAGGTAAATCACCTTTTTCCCGTTGCAAGTAATACGATTAGAGCGGATCCCCACACCTCTATTGAGGATGTTTAGCCATAAGTCTTCATGAGCCCTTATTCTCGCGGTCTTCGTTCCGAACTGTTCTCAAATCTTTCCAGGCCGGAGAGTGAAACCTTTCCCAGTATAAAGGTAACTTAGTAGGAACGATTCCCATCTTATGGCTTTTTCTGATACTCACACTCGTACCTTGAATACCAGGACTACATCATAGGGATGTAGGTCGACACTCAGGCAACCAATATCCGAAGCACGGGAAAAATTTATGCCTAATACAGTAAGGACAGTTATGTCCAGGGTTAGCAATCGTCTCTCATCAGCTTGTGTTCCTTTCCATATAGGAAAAACCATGCCTCCGAGGAAGCGTAACCCATCCGCTGGCAAGAAACTGACTCCCCTATTCGACGAAGCTACTTTCCAGGCTGCAGTCTCGGCAGCCGTTGTAGCTAGGGGTGAGCATTTGGACCGGACTGGACCGGCTCTTGGACCGGACCGGTTATGGAGAAAATTGTGGACCATGGACCGGACCGGATGCATCGTGTCCGTGTCCATGTCCGTGTCCGGGTCCGGGTCCGGGTTTTCCGGTTTTTGGACACGTTTGGACCGGTACAACTTTAGTTGCATAGAGTATAAGTAATCTACATTGATGGATAATATTATAACTTGCAAACTTAATTTTCCAAATAAAAGCAACTAACATATAATTCAAGTTCACCAACAAAAGTTAACAATTTTAACACAAACATACAAAAATAATACCGTAGCAACAAAAATCATAGTTTAAACTTTAAAATCAATCAAAATAACAAACTTCATAAACTCATAATCTAATCTTCCATTGGCTTCTTCCCCCTATCATTGTCATCAATATATAACATATTTAAAGCTTGTGCAATCTCTACATAAACACAAATGAAAATGTTGTTAGTATTAAAGTAATAATTGTATATAAAAAGAACAACGCTTGTATTTTTTTTACCCAAAGCTATATCATCATCGTTCAAGATGTCATCAACGTTGTCAATTATCGGATTTGTAGACTTTCTCACCCAATCATGGGTGCATAACAAAGCTTCAACTATCAAGGTCGATAAACTAGTCTGATACTCACTTACAACTCTACCACATGTGCTAAACGCGGACTCGGACGCTGCACTTGAGATTTGTATCGCCAATATGTCTAACAACAAAGAATTATATTATAACAACATTAATTTATAAATAAATTATGAAAGACTAAAAAAAAGTAATCACCTTTCGCCATCCGAGCAATTGTTGGGAACCTAATTGCGTTTACTCTCCACCACCCGAGAATTGAGAAATCTTTTTTATAATTAACTATATTCTCTTTCAAATAAGTTCGTAACTCGTTATCTGTTGGATCCGAGTTGCTACCTCCCGTACAAAGAAAATCACCGAAAAAATCGTTGTCATCATCAACATCAATGGCTATTTGACTCACTTCTTGTTGAGATGATCCACCGCTGTCAAATCGTTCCAAGTAGGTCATAAATAAATTTTCCATCATATTCTCAACCTCTCAGACCATTTGACGTGCTTTTATGTCCATGCTCGCGGGGGTCAATGATGGTTCCATGTACCCGATCATTTTTTTAAAAGCATGTAACAAAAAAGGTGATTTGGTGGTAGGATCAAGTAAAACCGCAAAGTACATAAAATCATTCATCTTGTTGTAAGCACCCCAATACTTGTCGTATTTCGTCCTCATATCTTTTACCATATCGAGAAACATTGGTTTGGTTGACCACTTTCTTAGATGTATGTCCACATCCAAGACTTCCCTGATAAAAAGATTTACCAAAGGTTTTGATGTAGCCGAAACAAGCTCTGTTTTTGTTTTGAATTTTTCAAAGAATTTCACCATTTCGGTTACAACTTCAAAGTCATAATTTTCCGGTACTCTATCAAGATCCCTTTCATATGATTTATCTGTCAAAGATACATAAACAAACAAAATTATAGTCTAAACAAAATCTTAATAATTTTGCTGAAAAGATGATATATAACTTAAAAATAAATATTACCTCTTATGCCAAATTCCGTAAATGCCTCTCGTAACTCATATGCGGACTTCAATAACTCGAAAGTCGAGTTCCATCGGGTAGGAGTGTCAGCACATAGAAACTTCTTCGTTTGTAAGCCACAATCTTTCATCGCCTTCTTGAACTTGTTTATTCTTTGTGGTGACAATCTAATGTACCGTACCGCCTTTTGGATACACTCAACATGATAGTTTTGGTATTTTAGTCCATCCTTTACGATAAGGTTTAAAATGTGAGCCATACACCTAACTTGGAAATTCTTTCCACCCTCATAAAGATTGGGCAACTTTTTGACCAAAAAGTCAATTGCCTAGTCGTTTGTAGCGGCGTTGTCCAAGGTAATGGTCATGACATTTTTCATTCCCCATCCACGAATACAATCGAGTAATTCTCGGCCCATATCCTCTCCCTTATGGCTATCTATCTCCCTAAAGTTTATAATTCTCTTGTGCATCATCCAATTCTCGTCTATGAAGTGAGCCGTGACCACCATGTATGTAGTCCTTTGACAAGAAGACGTCCAAGTGTCCGTTGTCAAATGTATAGCAGTCTTTGGGTTACTTAAAAATTGAAGCATTTTGGTTCTTTCTTCTATGTAAAATTTGGAAACATTTCGGGATATTGTATGTCTAGATGGCAACACAACCTTAGCATTAAGTGCATTGGTGTATTCCACAAAAGCCTCGTTTTCAACGAACTTGAAAGGTAATTCGCCTACCACAAAAAGGTTAAGTAATGCTTTTTTGATCCTTGCATCATCGTGTTTCCATGTTTTAACACTAGTATCTCCATTTGACTCCTTTTTTAGATTCAATTTGGTTTGATTTGGATCTTGTAGCTTATCCGGGTTTTTTTGACACCGATCTACGTGTTTGAGTAAACTAGAAGTCCCGTTTCTTTCCACATCCGCCTTTAGTAGCCTTTCACACCATTGACATTTTCCATATCTTCTTTCCATACCATCATCCTCTTTTATCATAACTTTATCAAATGAGTCCCAACAAGAGGATGTTTCTTTGCCACTTGTTTGTTTTTTTTGTGACTTGTTTTCGTTTTGCTATTTGTTCTTTTTCGTTTGTTAACATTTGATTGATCATCTTTTGCCAAATCATCAACTAAATTGATTTGTGGTGTATCCTCAATAAATTCCTCTTCATCAACATTCGTATCCTACATTACATATAGTCACAACAAAAATGTTTTCACAATTAATCAACAAAATATAACGACATACTTTATGACATTCAACAAAAATTAACAAAAATCAACAAAAAAAACATAACCTTAGTTTACATACAATCACAATAATTTTTTTTTAACAACAAATAACCTAAATATAACAACATACTTTATGACATTCAATAAAAATTAACAAAAATCAACAAAAAATCATAACCCTAGTTTACATACAATCAAAACACAAACTTTTTCACAATTAATCAACAAAATATAGCAACATACTTTATAACTTTCAATAAAAAATAACAAAATTCAACCAAAAAACATAACCTTAGTTTACATACAATCACAATAAATTTTTTTTACCAACAAATAACCTAAATATAACAACATACTTTATGACATTCAATAAAAATTAACAAAAATCAATAAAAAAAATCATAACCCTAGTTTACATACAATCAAAACACAAACTTTTTCACAATTAATCAACAAAATATAGCAACATACTTTATAATTTTCAACAAATATTAACAAAATTCAACCAAAAAACATAACCTTAGTTTACATACAATCACAATAAATTTTTTTTACCAACAAATAACCTAAATATAACAACATACTTTATAACATTCAATAAAAATTAACAAAAATCAACAAAAAATCATAACCCTAGTTTACATACAATCAAAACACAAACTTTTTCACAATTAATCAACTAAATATAGCAACATACTTTATAATTTTCAACAAATATTAACAAAATTCAACCAAAAAACATAACCTTAGTTTACATACAATCACAATAAATTTTTTTTACCAACAAATAACCTAAATATAACAACATACTTTATAACATTCAATAAAAATTAACAAAAATCAACAAAAAATCATAACCCTAGTTTACATGCAATCAAAACACAAACTTTTTCACAATTAATCAACAAAATATAGCAACATACTTTATAATTTTCAACAAATATTAACAAAATTCAACCAAAAAACATAACCTTAGTTTACATATAATAACAATAATTTTGTTTTGAAAAGTATTCAACTAAATATAACAATATTGCTTGTTATTTCAACAAAAATTAACAATAAAACAACCAATAATCGTAACCCTTACTTGAATTTCATCATCATCAAGTGCAATCCAATTAGCAATCCCGATTTTTGATTCCATTAATTGTGAATCGAGACTTGAGTTTCACAGAAAGCTTGAATCGACACTTGATAGTTGAGACTTGAGAGAGGGAGAATCGACACTTGAGAGAAACGAATTGCTACTTGCGACTTGAGGATATAGAAATCAGAATCGACACTTGAGAGAAACGAGTTGCTACTTGCGACTTGAGGATACAGAAATCAGAATCGACTTGAGACTTGCGACTTGCGATTGGAGCGGCTCCACTATCGGCTATTGCTTGCGATTCAGAAATCAAAAAGGAGAAGGGCCGATTTGCGACTTGAGATAATCAGGGAAGGCACAATTTGCGATTTGAGATGATCGACATCGAAGGAGTTTTTTTTTTGGTTTGGGAATTATCGGCTATTATGTGTTATGGGAAAGGGAACGTCGCTTTTGCTAGTGCTGGTATAATAAGGCCGATTAAACTATTTTTTTTACCATGTCCAACCGGTTCTGGACCCAGTAAAAACCGGACCAAACCGGGAAAAAAACCGGACCGGACCGGATAGAAAACTTAGAACCGAGAACCGGCCCGGGGGTCCAAAAAAACGGTCCGGTCCGGTCCGGTCCACCAGTCCAAATGCTCACCCCTAGTTGTAGGTGTCATGGCTCAACTGAATGCTGACAACGCTAGTGTTAGCAAGAGCCCTATCGGGAATTCTGATCCTAGTAATGGACAACAACAATCAACCTTTGTATACCCAGCCACCCAAGAACCTCAACTAAATCCTTTGAAGAGAAAGATCAAGATCGAGGAGGGAAGTACCTCGGCTCAAGTACCTTCCGAAGGGCAACGAGCTGAGACAGTCAATACCCCTGCCAGCCCTTCCATCCCGACTTCAAGAAGACCACACCTAGGAAACCTTCCCCACTGCAGCAAGTGTAGCTACCATCATCATGGTATCTGTCGAGAACTCTTGTGCTAGGTGCAACATGAAGGGGGCATACTGCTCGCGTCTGCAGAACCCCGGTTGAGTTTATTACATCAACCACCAATGTGGCGGCCGATCCAGTTTGTCATCTATGTGGTAAGATTGGGCACTTCAAAAGGGACTGCCCAACAGAAGGAAACAACAAAGACACAGGAGGATTCTAACTCTAATGCTTAGGGAGAAGCATCAAGGAACCCGGTAGATTTTTGGTACGTCTCTCAATCTCGGATAACTAACCGAAAACATTAAAAAGCTAACTCTAAATGTAATTACTTCCCCGTTAAGGCGAAAGTCGCAGCACTGTTATAAAATTTAAAAATTTCATCAGGTAAAACTATAATGGCTAGACATATACGTTACGACCATGTATAATTGAGATGGATAGACCTAGAGTGAGCGAATGCCGCCTCATTTCCTATTCCTTGTTTGGTTGTGGATTTAGGGCGGGGTCACTCAGTCAACAGTCCTCCCCACCTTAATTATACATGACTAGTATATGTTTGGCGATTATAGAAATGCCTCGTGAGAATCCATTCATGAAAAGGTACTCTACTCAGAAACACTCAGGACCCTCTATAGTTCTGCGTCGACTCTATCGGTCCAAGTATCCGCGACAGTGATACACGGGACGAAACCCGAGACGCCTAGAACTTGTGTGCCCGTTCGGCACATGACTCTATCGACCCTCATTATGTATCATGTCGAAGTATGCCAACTTCGACGCCTCTATTAATCATGGTTTAACTTCGTGCAACCATGTGTAAATCCTTAGTGTTGTGTAAAAATAACTTTCTCCATAGCCATTTCGGCAAATAAAGGTCCTTCCGAACCTAAACAAAATAAGAATAATAAAACCTAATGCGATCCGTCAGTCGTCACTCGTATTTCAAACCTTCCGAAGTACCCAGGAGAAGGGTACCACGCACTGTTAACCAACCCTTCTTAGACAGATAGAAACCGAAGCGAAAGACACTGCAAGCCTTCCAGAAGACGATAACCACCCGAAGCAAACGCCGTAGAAACCCAGAAAGACCCTTCGTACCTCGCAATCAGGTTCGGGAATCAAGAGAATAGAACTCATAGGACTGACTACTGTAACTGAGTATATGCATAAGGGTGGTATATAATTGAGATCAAAAAGATTTAAGATGTGTGCTTCCTCCCTATTCCCTGTTCCTTGTTGGGTTGTGGGTCTGGTGTGGAATCGCACAACTGAACATCTTGCCGACCTCAATTATATACGGCTTGCATGCACCAAGTATTAGTGGTTAAGCCAAGTATGAGCTCTACCACGAACCTCATAGTAAAACCCTTCATCCTATTCCTTAGAATAGGAGCTAGAGTCAAGAGAACCACGGCGGGTTGAGCTACTATAATGGCCACAAATCCGAATTTTGTTGTCATCCCGGCTAAGCCAACATAGTAGCTAACACCCTCAGTTGGTAAAAAAATCTGAGTCGTAAGAGTCAAGGACATTGACTACGACCATCAATTCTCGCTTAATTTCCCCGAATTAAGCATCTCAGCGGATATCCCGTATCCCTGGAAGCTACGATAAGTTAAACTCTGAGAAGAGTGGATGGGGAGATTAAAGTTCCGAGTTATGGAACCCTATACTCACTAGATTTGAACTAGACCGAGAAAACTTAGAACCTTCGGGAGAGTAGTTGCAGAAGATGTTCGCACTACTCAGGAACTTCGTCCACCCCGTTACTGACGAGTAGTGCCTAGGACCCTCCGCCCTCTCGCAGGGAGGAAATCACAGTCGCCCTGTAGATGATAGACTACATTCTCCAAAGTGAACACTAGAATACCAAGAACCACAGGATAACCTCCGCAGCCATGAATACTTGAATAAAGTGCGAGAGTAGGTTGCGTTAAGCCTTATAACCCAGATCACGAAGAGATTATAGACTCGACACTAGTCTAGGTGTTAGTCGATGGGTTATACAAGAGCACGCGCTTTCCGCAACTAAAATAAACCAACGCATTGGAGAATAGGACATGTCTTAGAGATTTATTGGACTACTAGGTATTCCACGAATACTATCTCGCACAGAAATAGTAGAACCACCTCCCGAGATAGTGCAACACTCGTCTGGTGAAACCCTATCTCCCCGACCCTGAGGGTTTCCATTAGAAATATCTCAAGAATCAGAAGTTCAGGTTCATTTTGCACAAGATTGAGATAGACACTCTGCAGCAAACAGATACCCATAGACATGCAATCCACACGATGATCTAAAAAACCTCTGAAAGCCAAACAGTAGAAACACGAATCCAAGGACAACCCGAGCTTTCTAAGAACCAACAAGAAGGACTACACTTCCAGTATGAGAGAGAACGTTTCGAACTTCGGACTGGCGATCACGCCAGTGATGATCTCGCCATAGAAGTACATTATGTTCTAAGTACTGAAAAGCTCTACCCTTCCGAGAGCTTAAGACTATCCGAGATTCTTTACGAAGATTGGTCCAACCCTCATCAGACCACTACTACTTTCGGAAATTCCACAAGCTTCACCCCAGATCAATCCACTTCTTAGAATTGATTAGTGTTTGCCCGACGTCACTCGTTGTATCCCACTCATCTTGATATAAACCATTGGGAACCCTAACTTCGTAGACGAACCGTTAGGAATCGCTAACGGCACGAGACGGAATCCGCATCCCGTGAAGTGAAGGTTTGTTGGAATGACAAGCAGGCCAGAGTTCACTTGGGAGTGCGAGGACCAACCGAATAGGAAATGTCCTCATACCTCTACCTGATTGTTTATGCCACTTCCTTGCCTAAACCTGAATTTCGGGACGAAATTCCCTCTAACGGGGAGATGATGTGACAACCCGAAATTTATTCTGTCATTCTTAACCCCTCCTTCCGTTAAATAGCCTCGCTTTATAAATCGTCCGTTAACCTTTTTGGAAGAGGTTAATTAATTTGGGATTTTTATATTGACTTACATTTTGTAAGGGTTGAGACAAATTAGAAACACCCCAATATTCTCTTGAAAAATTTTAGTTTCAACCAAGTCAAAATACGACCATTTAATCGGGTGCGACCAAAAGCCCCGTTTAACGGCAGTATCGGGTAGATTTCCACTGAGCCCCAACTTAAACCCCCCAGTGGAAGTCCATCTGAGACTTTCCACTCTCTCTCTACAACTTGTTTTCGAGCCAAAAACGCCCGTTTCGAGCCCCAAACTAGTAAGTAATCTATCCTAACTTGTTGTATAGCTTATTTAAAATGCAAATTCGTGTTTAAGACATTAAATAGGGGCAAGATTATGTGTTTACAGCCCAAGAACACTCTTGGACCGTGAACACCCTTAAGTGGGGTTTTTCAGCCCCAAAACCTCTCTAAACTACCCCTAGGGCTTAGATATGACTTGTGGACTTACACCTTCGAGCTTAGAACACTAAAACCTTATGTTATGGAGAGTAAACATGAGTTTACAGCCCAAGAACACTCTTGAACCATAAACCCCTCTTCATAGGTCGTGAACACCTTTTAAGGTGTTAGAAATGCCCTCAAACACCTCTTACAGCCTTGGAAAATGTCTAGAAGAAACCCCATTGTAGTAAAGACATTAAACATCAATTAAACCAACGAAATAGGAGTTTACAGCCGTAAACCCCCCTAGAATTGGTCCATGGGCTGTAAACTCCCAAAAGGTGGCCAAATGATGCCCTAACACCCCCATTTGACTTGGAATAATGCTTAGAACTTTATACTCTATCATTTAAGGCTTAGATCTATGAAGGAAATGACCAAGTGAGAGTTTACGGCCGTAAACTCCTTGTTTAGGGCCGTGAACTCCTTAAATGGTCCATTTGTTGCCTTAAACCCATTCATATGCCTTATATTTGGACCTAGCCTAATTCTATGAGTGAGATAA
This sequence comes from Lactuca serriola, assembly GCF_051521515.1. Taxonomy (NCBI): domain Eukaryota; kingdom Viridiplantae; phylum Streptophyta; class Magnoliopsida; order Asterales; family Asteraceae; genus Lactuca; species Lactuca serriola. The sequence continues at coordinate 163,606,141 of NC_136410.1, read as the reverse complement.
GACCATTTAGCATCCTAGAACACCCCCACCATGAGTTTACGGCCGTAAACTCATGGGGAGTTGGTCTCAGGGCCATAAACTCTATGAAGAGTTTACTCTTGAAGAGTAAACTCCCTATCTAGGCCATACATACCCATAGATGTTACCCAGGGCACCCCTAACACTTAATCAAAGTGTTTTCCGCACTTTAGGATGTGTATACGTGTTTAATTAGTATTATATTTACTAGTTGTATGTAAACATATGTCATCATATGTTAATAGGTCACTAAGTGTGTTCAAGTCTTTACTTGACACCGAGCACCCAACCGGCACCTTCGTTCGATCCACTTACAACAGGTGAGTTCATATCCCTGAATGAACCTTTTAAATGTTTTTACATGCTTTTATGGGGGGGGGAATAAAAGTTAAAACATGCCAGTTTTCATATCAGTCACATGTGATTGATAACCCGCATGCACAAGGATTTATTACACTGTTAACTGATTTACCAAGTATGATACTGTAAATGGTTTTCTAAAACGTCTTTACTTGTTCAAAGCTTTTCTCAAATTGACTCTCGCGCTGTATGTTTTACTTCAAATTTAGTTACAGCAGTATTTTAAACAAAGGATTTCTTTACCTATAATGTTTTATCAAAGTTTCATTTAAAACTTGTTTATGAAAGGTTTTCAAAGGATTTCTAAAGGCTTTTCAAACTTATTTTACAAAAGAATACAAAGTTGTGATTTTCTTAAGTATAAAGATTTTCCAAAGTTTTCATCAAAGTTTTCTTCCATGTTTTTATACTCCTACTTTGTTATATACTACTGCTTCATTATACTTCTACTTAGTTAATGCTCCATCTTAGTTAAATACTATTACTTTGTTAACGCTTTTACTTCGTGATACACTTTTATTTCGTGATACGCTCCTACTTCGTGATACGCTTTTACTTCGTGATACACTTTTACTTCGTGATACACTTTTACTTCGTGATACGCTCCTACTTCGTGATACGCTTTTACTTTGTGATACACTTTTACTTCGTGATACGCTCCTACTTCATGATACGCTTCTACTTGTTAACGCTTCTACTTCGTGATACGCTTCTACTTCTTGATAAGCTTCTACTGTTAACGCTTCTACTTCGTGAAACACTTTTACTTCGATAAACACTCCAACTTCATTAAATGCTTCTACTTAGTTAAATGTATGCTTGTACTTGTATAGTTATATAAATAATGTTTGAAGGACTTGGGAAGGCTAGTTCGCCCTATTTCCTTTTCCTCGTTGGGATGTGGTATGGTGGGATCGGATATCCGTCCTTTGATCATTAATTATATATTATGTATATATGTATAGACATATAGGTTTACGTCGGTCAGTTTATTTGTGATTCTCTATCATTAGCCTAGTATTTACATCAGAACTCACTATACGAGATGCATCTTCAGGACACGGCCTTCTCCGTTGTCAAGTTGGTAACCAGAGTCTCTTGTAGGGTGATCGGGCATTGTGTGTATAGATCTATACGGAATTGACACCCCCACACCTTGACTGCTAGCTACAGTCAACAGCCTACCAAGCCAAGGGGTGACAAATGTCACATTCTTTCCGACGCTTGCAGGGCGTCAAGTTCTCTAGTGTCTATCAGTATGGTTACGAGTATCTCGGGGTTACCTTATAATTCATGGCCTTAAGGTAGCGGGAATTAACACTGTATTCACTGTTTTTAGACCTTGCTAGACGTATCATTCATTTGATACTGTCTGGGGTCTGTATTCACTGTTTTTAGACCTTGCTAGACGTATCATTCATTTGTTACTGTCTGGGGTCTGTGTCTCCTTTCGTTAGACTTGTAACGCCCGGGTTTTAGGGCTAAGCATATTTGTCAATGTAATAGTCTAGGTCAACTATTGTAACTCTTTTTGAAGTAATAAAGATGAAATATTTGAGTATTATGTGAATTATGTGTGTTATTGTGCTTATTATTTAATTATAAATGTATAATTAATAAAGAATAAAAATAAGCGTTAAAATTAAAGTGTGAGATAAACCCAATATGTCTACATAAAGTTGTAGTGGTCGAAACAACGATTCCGGGGATATAAGGAACGCCGAAATCCGAGTTATAACGAAGAAGTTATGACCCGTCGAATTTTCGCGACAGAACCGGCACGATACCGGGAAACGTAAATAGTGAATTTATGATAGAGCGAGATTTAGCCTTAGCGCTCTAAAAGAAAGTCGTAGAATATGTTAAACTAAGAACATCGATAAAAAGAACGCCCAAATCTGACTTCGTATGAGGAAGTTATGATTTTTCTAAGATTTAGCATAGCAGTGCACAGCCCGAAATCTGAATTTTAGATCGGTCGATTTTTAGCCGACGGGATCTAAATGAAAGTTGTAGTACTCGTAAATACCAACGCGCGGATATAAAGAACGTCGATAATAGAGCTCGTATGCGAAAGATATGGACGAAGCTTAGTCCCTACTTTTCGAGCGCGGCGAATTCGATACAGTTTTGTAAATCCGAGATAGAATGAGAATTAGCCAACGAGGTCTAAATGAGAGTTGAAGATCTCATTAATAGGAACTCAACGGTAAAAAGACAAACAAAAGCGGAGCTCGTATGCGAAAGTTATGGACGAAGCTTAGTCTCTACTTTTCGAGCGCGGCGAATTCGATACAGTTTTGTAAATCCGAGATAGAATGAGAATTAGCTAACGATGTCTAAATGAAAGTTGAAGATCTCATTAATAGAAACTCAACGGAAAAAGACAGACAAAAACGGAGCTCGTATGCAAAAGTTACGGACGAAGCTTGGAGACTACTTTACTATACCCTTCCTATAAATAAGAGATGAACTCTTCATTATTTCCTCACACCTTCAAACCTTTCTTTCTCTCTCTAACTTCTCTCTAACCTCCCTAAACCCCTCCCAAGTCTAGGTAACCTCCCTATCACGAGAATAAAGCCCCAGAGCGCCCGACGGCTCCGAGAAGAAAAGCTTTCGGCTCGGAAACGCTACTCCAGCGAAGCCCGATTTTTAATAAAAACCCGCTGTAAGTGAGTTACGTCTATACTATACTTAATATAGCTTTTATTTAATTATAGTAACATTATTAGAACCTTAAAATAATTATTTGAGCTATTATTATGAGTTATATTGAGTGTTATTTAATGCTTATATAATAGTAATAATAGCTAGACTATTAATTAGTCGCGATTAATGTTAAAACTAAACTCTAGTGGTATTAATACTTGGTTTTGGTCAAGGAAATTTTTTTTTAAGAAGTAACGAAGAGCTGTCCGAGTGCCGAGTCACCACCTTACCAAGTAAGTGCATAGTTACTTTCAGCTTACACATAGATATGAAGTATTTTATATAAATTACGTGCTATTTGTGCATATTATCTGAACACTTGCTATCTATGCTAGATGAACATTGTTATACATGTTTTCAATGATTTAAACTGTATATGTATTTTATATCTACGAAAAATGTTGGGGTAAAACATGGGTAGATGTAATAGGTGATGTGTGATAAAATGGTGAGAGGCCTCGATGTTGATGTTGTTGATTCTATCATCTAGCGGAGTATAGATGACGACCATGGACTCTTCTAGATAGTCCAGTGGAACACTAGCAGGTTCGCAACCTCTAGGTGTTTGTGAACGATGTGTTCACCGGTGTACTCCATCCCCCACATGGTTGCCTTTAGGACATTTATTGTTAAGGAATCCCCTTAGCAGTAGTGTCCATCCCGATGATGATCCTTAGACTAGGTCCCTTATGATAAGTGTTTAGGGACGTAAAGTGAGGATAACGGGAACGGGTAATCGGGTTATAGTTGATTGATGAAATTAATAAACTTATTTATTGTGGGTTGAAAACCCTATGTGCTCACCAGGCTCCCAAGCCTGACCCACTCAGTTTTATGAATTACAGGTAGTGGCGCTTGAGCATAGATATGATGTTTGGACGATGGATTACAGATATAGGCATGTAGATATGAAATAATGTAGTAAGGCTTATATTGTACTATTTATGCTTTTGATCTGTACGAACATGACATCCCAAGTCTTTTAATGAAATACATTTCTATGGAAATGCTTTTGATAAATCTGTATCATATTTTGTTTTGGGACAAATTCCGTAACACTTTTATTTAAAATGTTACTCTGATTTTCAAACAAAGCATAAACAAAATCGGTCTTTTCTGGCTGTGAAAATGGGGATGTCACAAGACTGAGCCTGCGTGTTGTTCATTCAATACTCTCCTGGAGTCTATGATTTCTTTTGCCTTAGTCAGCAGTATTCACTGCTGAGGAATATGTTATTTTCCCTAATATTCTCGTACTTTCTTTAAAATCAAATACTGTATTTTGGTAATGATAGTGTTTAAGGGAAAATTACTTTTTACAACATAACTCTGTCGGGTCTTGGTAGAAGACTACTTTTATTTAGAAAATATAGGATTTTCTGGAAAGGTCACTAATACACTGTGAACTCAAACTACTACTTATCATAAAGTTATTTTGAATAAAATGCTTACTTACACAAATGACACTAAATACTTATGAACTCACCAGCATTTATAAAAATGTTGATACTCGCTTTCAAAATAACTTGTATTCTCAGGTCAGCTATAGACAGGTACATCCCAGGAGCTTTTGTTGAAGACGATTTTGTACCAAGCTGCATCTATACTAGTTTCCGTTATACTTTGATGTTTCTATGTAATGCAAACTATGTAAGACTATACTATTAATGCAATGGTTGTTGTACTTTGATTACTATACTGCATATGTTGTGATACTTGACATGATGTCATCCACCCCAGAACGTTTCCGCCGTTCCGGTTTTGGGGTGTGACATTAGGGACATAGAATCTGTAAGTATATGGAGTTCCTTTTGATAACTCTTTTTCTCATATATATATATATATATATATATATATATATATATATATATGAGGTAGTTGTTTTTCCTTTGCAATTTCTTTCACTTTTTCAAGTTCCTAAAAGGTTTAACAGGATAAAAACCAAAGATAATCCATTCATAAAACTCTTGTGTTAGTATCTTGATTTTAATGGGTTGCATAAATAAATGTTAATTCCTTGCAATATCTACCACTTGTCACTTCTACAGTTCATTATTAAAACATGAAGAAAGAAGACAGTGAAAAATAAGATTGCAGATTTGAAAAGGATAAGTTTCTTTCAGTAGCAACAATGCACATCAATAAATATGACAAAGTTCAAGATTCACATCCAACACACACACACACATCTCTGAAGTTCAAGGGCACTTACCTAATTTGAGCAAAAGCAACGATAAACTTCACCAGATTGTAGAAGTTTCTCAGTGTATTGTTTGTACAAATCAGACAGCTTTAACCTTGTTGACCAAATTCACAACCCACAATAAGGGATTAATCCGAAAAACAAAAACAATAAAGCACAATTTAGAAAAAAAAATTAGGCTCAAATGTACTTGAATCGAGTTCATATCAACAATCAGTGATGTACAGACACAACTCTACTCATTCAAAACTTCAATTCCACAAAAAAATAGCAAAATCTCACCTATAACTGTATCTTAGAGTAACCATCACACAGAGAGAAGAAAGAAGAAAACACAAATTACTTGTTAATAAACAGAAATCGATAGAGATTTAGAGTTCCATGCTTTATCGGGTAATCTTCACACACAGAAAAGAACAAATATTTAAAGGAGATACCTTCATGATGAAAAAATAGAGACGAAATCAGTCTGGGATGAAATTTTGCATCCGTTCCAATTCCTATCATCACCAACAAATAACAATCTATCATCTCAGTGAAAAGAATTTTGGTTCTATTCAAACAACATTAACCTTTAAAGGAACCATTATATTGGTTCATCTGCAAAGACCAAAAGAAAAGGATTATGCGAGAAGGGTCATAGATACCGAACAAATTCTTATCGACTTATAGCGTGGGTGAAGCAAGGTTGAAGTGATGAAGGTATGCAAAAATTATGTGTTGGTGACTCGTCCGACGATCTATCACTCTTTCGATGTGTCGATTTCATATATCGATGGTGGAAGTGTCGAATTCACATACCGACTGTGGTTTACCCCCGATTTCTCTTTTCCCTTACTTCTGTCTTGTGTTCGTCTTCCTTATTGGCCGATCAAAATAAAAGAAATGCCCTGGTCTGTACGTGATGGCGGTGCTCAATTGGTTCTAAAGAGAAACCCTCACAGAGGGTAAAGGAAAGACAGTGGAAGGATCGGGAAGAAGAAGGTTTGGATAAGGAACGATGGAAGGATCGATTACCTACAGGTGTGGGGATAAAATGACCGGCAAATTGACACTATTCCTAAAGATGGTCATCTTTAATATATATATATATATATATATATATATATATATATATATATATATATATATATATATATAAGAATGAGGAGATTAAAAAAAGTATCATGGCGACAAGATATCGTAGTTTGTTTTAGTTTTGTTTTTTTTTTTTTTTTAATTCAAGGTTCTTTTTTTAAATTATATATTTTTCTTTTTTCCATGTAATGAAATATTGGCATTTTTATTAATTTTGCAATTACTAATCAATTTTTTTAATTAAATTTAATTATTTCTTAAATATGTTTTTCAAATTAAAGTAATTTTATTTTTATTTTATTTTTAAAAAAAATAAGGACAGTGAAATGAAATTGACTATTTCTAAGGTTTTGAGTAGGAGAAAAAAATAAAACGACACTTGAGATGATATAAAAAATATAAAATGTGAAATGTGACCACATCATCCACCTTAAATATTTATAAAAAAAAATAAAATATAATTGTTATGACTATTTAACTACAATATAGTAGGCGATTGATTTTATATATATATATATATATATATATATATATATATATATATATATATATATATATATATATATATATATGATTTGGATTTCAAAGCTTTTGGGTTAAAAAGGGAAATGAGAATCTCTCATATGTTTATATTAGTTTTTATGAGTTTACAAACAGAATATCATGATATTTATAAAAAAAATAATAAAAATAAAACAAATACAAATAAATAAACAAATAAAACTACAATAATTATGATAACTAAAATTAACTGTAAAAGAACCACAACCACTCTAGTGTAAATTTCATTTTGTTTAACATAAAAAAATAAAAAATAAAAAAAAATAAAAAAAAAATAATAATTTTCAATAAAAGATGAGTCTTATTAGTTAAAATTATCAATTCAGTCAAACTATTGGACACCTAAACATCGGGCACCTTAAAAGTATATATACACCATAAATAGGTTTTCCACCGCCCATTACGACTCTCCGATATTTTTGAGTTTTTTTTTTTTTTTTTTTTTTTTGGTGGGGGGGGGAGGGCTTGGCTTTAGCGATGATAAGCAACCCTTTTTCTAGACTGTATCACGCAACACTTCTTTTGGCCAAACCCTTGATTGAAACTTAAGGTTTGAACTTGGGATCTCCATATTGTCTAACTGTTACCCGTTGAGCGAGCCATTGTAATGTTGGTTGATCGTCAATAATTACTCTTACAAGAAAAATAATTTATATGCATCCTGTAAAGTATAAAACATGAATCCTTACTACAATAAAAATAGTAATACTTATACATGCATTTTTTTTTAACTTATGAGAGTCATAATTGATACTTCCTCCATCCCAAAAATTATAGTTCATCTTTTCTTTTTGGTTTGTCCCAAAATAATAGTCCACTTTTAAAAATAAGTAACATTTTTACCAAAATACCTCTCATTATTACTTAACCAACTAAGTATTTAATAGAACATTAAATACAAAGTAAGGACAAAAATTGTCATTTTATTAAATAAAGTTATTGGTAATTAATGTTTTTCTTAATTTGTGTATTTTGGTTTGTAGATAATAATATTGGGACGGTGGGAGTATTACAAGTAGGTTAGTTAAGTGAATCAAGTATTTTTGTAGTTAGCGACAGAACAAGAAAAATGGCGGAAGACGGATGGTTGAAGGTTTGCCGGCGGAGACAAACGAACACTGGCAAGAGATGGGATCATAGGGGGGTAACCACTATGTTTGTATCAGACATCCCCGATGGAGTCAGCAAGGAAAAAATAAGGAGACTCTTTGAAAAGTTTGGGGAGATTACAGATATCTATATGGCGACAAAAAAGGACGTCAAGAGAAAAAACTTTGCATTCGTAAGGTTTAAAAAAGGCAAGGGAGAACAGGAGATGGAATTGTTGATGCAGGGGATAAAATGTAATGAGTCGGTGCTCACGGTCAACATTGCAAGGTATGAAAGGAAAAGGATCCCTGTGCAGAATGTAGCAGATACGAACAAAATTCGGTATGCGCAGCAACCTTTGGGTCACTCACTCAGGGATGGCAGGTCTTTCATGGAAGTAGCGGCAGGAAGAAGAAAACCGGCTTCCCCTCCCCCTCCCCCGCCGGTGCTAAAGAAGATCCCAGAGAAGCTGGTAGGCGGATCAAGCATGGCGGAATGGCTTCATAGCCCCCTGACCCTTGTGGGTGAGACGATCTCTTTTGAAAAATTAAAGAATCTGCCACTTGATATTAGATTGGGGTCGGCACATTCTTATGGTATGAAATATCTTGGTGGTCTAATGGTTGGGTTACGATTTCAATCCCCATCTGATGTGGACGAGTTCTTAGCAAACAAAACCTACTGGGGTATGTGGTTCAAAGATTTTAAGGCAGGGACTGATGTATCTGGGGTATTTGATCGACTAGCATGGCTGAGAATTGTGGGACTCCCAGTAAAACTATGGGATGAAGAAAAATTTTCCATAATTGCCAGCGAATTTGGTAAGGTGGTCGTCCCGGCGGAGATTTTTCCTAGCATGAAAGACCTATCGTTAGGCAGTATATGCATACTGACTGATCACAAAAAGCGTATCAACGAGGAGGTGTTGGTAGAATTAAAAAAAAGTATTCTCAAAGTGGGTGTGCTCGAAAGTGATTTTGATTGGTCTCCATTTCCATTCTATCCAGTCGATTGTATAGACTCAAATACAAATCGTATGGACAATTGTAATGATGTTTCAATGGGTAACGATGATCTAAATATACTGGAAGAAGGCGAAATAAATGTTGAAAGTGACGATGACGAGGAAGGAGTGTCGGAGACTATCCTGGAAAACGGAGTTGAGAAATCAAACGACATCATTGGCGAGGCGGAAGCTCCGATGACGGTGGAGCTGCATAGTCCAAACAGATCGGGTGGCGGACTTGGAGAAGACCAACAGTCTTGTCGGGAACTTCAGCAACCATCCAAAAACTATGAATGCCTTGGGGTAGTTGAAACATCAGTAGATAACGTTGACCTTGGATGCAACGGTAATATTCTGGACGGTGAGAACCTAGCAACCCCAACTACCATTGGATGTGGGCCTTTTGGGCCAATAAAAAATTTAGCATCATCTGGATGTTTTGGGCCGTTCCCCATGGGGCGTGATCCTTCGAGTCTTATGAGGCCCTCATTTTTAGTTGAACCGGTTAACGAACACGAACCAGTTCAATCTTACGAAGCAGGTGGTACCCTGGACAAACGACGTAGGATTCATCGATCCCCAATCAATGAGATACCCCAGTTACAAGAGCCATTAGACCTCAATCGACCAGAAGCGTCGAATCTCGATCTTCACTCCCCCTCGAACCCCCCTGATGCGCCGAAATTTGGTTCAAGTCTGGATGAAATTCAGAAAACGGTGGAGGTGGGTCAGCTCATTGGTTTTGAAATTGATGAGGAAAATCCGATCCTCATGGAAGCAATGGCGGAAGATGGTGAGATCCCCAATCTATGATGAATTTAATGACCCTAAATATCTGAGGGATTAGAGAGAGAGAGAGCTAAAGCTGAATGGGTGTGTCGACTAAAGAGGAATCAAAGGCTCTCACTTATTGCAATTCAGGAAACACAATTGGGTGATCTAAATAATTCTCTTAATATTACAAGATGTTGGGGGAATAACAATTATGGATTTGAGTTTGTCGATGCATCTGGCAGATCGGGTGGATTGCTCACGATTTGCGACCCCAGTTTCTTTTCCATTGATGAGTCGGTGTTGTCCAGGTATTTTCTTGCTATCTTTGGTTCATGCCCAGCTGATAATGGTCAGATTGCGGTGGTTAATGTATATGGTCCAAAATTGGCCTTGGAGAAAGCAAAACTATGGAGTGTTCTCATCAACCTAAAACAATCCAAACAAGCCACCTGGATAATTCTTGGGGACTTTAACGACGTGAGGGGACCTGAAGAACGGATCAACTCGTCATTCTGTAAGTCAAGCTCTGATTCTTTCAACAACTTCATAGACCAAGCGGAATTATACGACCTGAAGATGGGTGGTAATCGGTTCACTTACTTTCGACAATGGGGTGCTAAATTGAGTAAACTTGATAGAATTCTAGTCTGCTCTAGATTTTTTGAAAAATTCCCAACTGCTTTCTCAGTAGCCCTTCCCAAAGAACTCTCTGATCATTCTCCTGTGGTTCTACAAACTGATACTGAAGATTTTGGCCCTCCCCCATTTAAGTTGTTTAATTCCTGCATGCTGTGTGATGGTTTCAACCGGTTGGTGGTCAAATCATGGGACAGTTATAGGGGATTTGGTGCTGCTGATTCCTATCTAGCAAACAAGCTCAGGTACCTGAAGGGTGAAATCAAGAAATGGCGATCGTCCGAGTATCACAATGAGCACAACAAACTGATATCAATTAAAACAAGATTGGAGGAGATCGATTTGTTAGCAGAATCCAGACAATTAACAAACCATGAAATCGACGAAAGAGCTATGGTTTCTAGCAGGATCTCGGAATTGGAGAGAATGGCCTCGCTTGATCTAAGGCAAAAAGCCAGAATAAAGTGGGTGGTTGATGGTGACGAGAACTCTCGTTTTTTCCACGGATATGTCAACAATAAAGTGAGGAGGAATCAGATTCATGGGTTTATGGTGGACGGCAATTGGATCTCCAAACCTGGTGAAATGAAGTCTGAAGCAGTCAACTTCTTCTCAAAGAAGTTCCACGAAAAATGGTTGGTTAGACCAGTTTTTCGCAGCAATTTGTTTCGAAATCTTGCGGTGGCTGATGCGAATTTCTTAGAAGCCCCAATCTTAATTTCTGAAATCAAGCAAGCTGTGTGGGCATGTGGTAGTGAGAAAGCTCCAGGGCTCGATGGGTTCACTCATAAATTCTTCAAAAAATATTGGGAGACAATAAAAAATGCTATCTATGGCTATGTAAAGTACTTTAAACACTATGGAAAGTTCTCAAGGGGCTGTAACACGTCTTTTATTACCTTGGCTGCAAAGGTCAAGGACCCCCTCCGCCTTGTTGACTATCGGCCAATCAGTTTGATTGGTTCGCTATATAAAATCATCGCTAAGATCCTAGCTCTTAGGATCAAAAAGGTTATTGGAAGTGTAGTTGGAGATGTCCAATGTGCTTTTGTAGAGGGTAGAAATATATTGGAAGGCCCACTCATTGTGAATGAGATTTGTTCGTGGGCAAAGCTGTGACATCCCCAAAATCTCGGCCAGAAAAGACCGATTTTCATTTATGCTTTTAAAATAATTTCAGAGTAAATCCTTTTGATTTGAAAGAGTTGCGGAATTTGTTCCCAAAAACAAAATGTGATAAAATAATATTTACCAAAGCATTTCATAAAGAAATGTATTTTCATTATATAATCAAAACTCGGGATGTCATGTTCCGATACAGACCATAAAGCATAAACGATAACATTACAAGTCATTCAACAAATATATACATATACAGACTTGTAAACAAAACCACTTGATAGTTCATCCATCTTATGCCCTTGCGCCACTTCCTGTAATACAAATAAACTGAGTGGGTCAGGCTTGGGAGCCTGGTGAGCATATAGGGTTTTCAACCCACAATAAATAATTATATTTAATTTCCACCAACCAACAATAACCCAATTACCCATTCCCGTTATTCTCACTTTACGTCCCTAAGACAACTAACATAAGGGACCTAGTCTAAGAATATTTCATCGGGGCGACAACACATGCTTCGGGGGTTCCTCAGCAATATAAGTCAAATAAGGCAACCATGAGGGGGATGGAATACAGCGAATGAACACCCAAGTTCATTAATACCTACAGCTTATAAGCCTGCTAGCGTTCCACTGGACTGTCTAGAAAAGTCCGTGGTCGTCATCTAAATTCCGCTAGACGACTGGATCAAAACAACATCGAGGCCTCTCATCTGTTTATTACACACCAACTATCTACCCATGTTCTACCCAACATATTAGTAGATAAAATATACATTTTTATACATAGTTTTAAAACCTGTATAGCATGCTCAGTCAATACATTTTCCACATAACAGATGAGGCACACACACATAACACGTATTTCATAGAGAAATAATCAGATCTATAAGATAGAAGAAAATGAATATACATTCACACACATAACAACAAAATATACACATAACACGTATTTTATATAAAATACTTCATAATTATGCGTTAGAAGAAAGTAACTACACACTCACTTGATCAGAAGAGGATCGGACAACACTACGGCTTACAGAAGTAGTATTCTTCGGCAAATCTGGAAGATCTTCACAAAAACCGGAGTCCTCGCGGGCAGAGCTTCGGCTCGGGAATCTTACTTCTCGGGATCTTCGGGACCTCGGGACTTGCTTCGGGGCTCGGGAATGATACCGGGGCTTCGGGATAATTCTTGCACGAAAAACGATGCAAAAACGCGAGAAAAAGGGAATAAATAAGCAATGAACTCGGTTGCCCTCGACCTCCTTTTATAGGGGCTGGAAGTTCGAATTACGCTGGGCGTAATATGAAATTACGTTGGGCGTAATGACGATAAGGTCGCTGACTCCCCCAAGGATAATATCAGTTAATATATATTTAAATTAAATATCGAAAATATTTAATAAACTTCAAAAATTCATATCTTCCTCATACGAACTCCGTTTTCGACGTTCTTTATATCCCCGCGTAGGTGAGACTACGCTCTACAACTTTCGTTTAGACTCCGTTGGCTAATTTTGATTTTATTTTTATTATTTATTTTTAGTAGGCCGGGACAGGAAAACTCCGTTATAAAATCATAACTTCTTCATCCGACGTCCATTTTCGCCTATATTTTATCGTTTTACTCCTATTAACGAGACCTTCGATTCTCATTTAGATTGTTTCGGCTAAAAACCACTCGATCTCAAATCGAGTATTTGGGCTGCATGCCGCTAAGTCGAAACTTCGAAAAATCATAACTTCCTCATACGAAATTAGATTTGGGCGTTCTTTTTGTGCACGCTCTCAGTTTAACGAACTCTACAACTTTCGTTTAGATCACTAAGGCTAAATATCGCTCTAACTTAAATTTCACTTTTTACGTCATTCAGCGTTGCCGGTTCTGTCATGAAACTTCGACAGGTCATAACTTCTTCGTTATAACTCGGATTTCGGCATTCTTTATATCTTCGGAATCCTTGTTTCGACCACTACATCTTTATGCAAAGATATCGTACTTATCTCATACTTTAATTTTGACGCTTATTTTATTCTTAATTCATTAAATTATAATAATTAAGAAAATAAACACATAATTCACATAATACTCAAATATTTCATCATTAATACTCCAAAAAGAGTTACAAGGGTTAACCTAGACTATTACATCAATGATAATGCCTAGCCTGGAAACGCGGGCGTTACAATTCTCTCCCCCTTAGGATGATTCCGTCCCCGGAAACAAACAAATGCGGATAGCGACTCAACATGTCACTCTCCGTTTCCCACATGAGATTTCGCCTATTCGAATGTTTCCAACGAACAAGCACTAATTCGACCATCTTGCGTCGAAGCTTCTTAGTCTTTCGGTCAACAATTGCCTCAGGTTCTTCAATTAACCTCTTGTTTTCATCAATTCTCAATTCAGAAATTGGAATTATATCGGGAACTTCTCCCATGAACTTCCTCAAATAACACACATGAAAAGTGTTGTGAATTCCATTCAGTTCCTCTGGTAGTTCAAGCTTGTAAGCTTGATTCCCAATCCTCTGAAGAACTTTAAACGGTCCAATAAACCTTGGACTCAACTTTCCCCTTTTACCATATCTTATAAGTCCCTTCCACGGCGAGACTTTAAGCAAAACCGAATCTCCAACTTCGAAAGTCTTCGGTCTTCGCTTCTTGTCAGCATAGCTCTTTTGACGATCTTGAGCTGCTAACATTCTTTCTCTAATTACTTTCAACTTTTCAGCGGTTTGATGGACCATCTCGGGACCCATAAACTGCTTTTCTCCAGCCTCAAGCCAACAAGACGGCGTACGACACTTCTGTCCGTACAAAGCTTGATAAGGTGCCATCTTTATGCTCGAGTGGAAACTATTATTGTAGGAAAATTCTACCAAAGATAAATGTTCATCCCAGTTACCTAGGAATTCCAGGGTACATGCTCTCAGCATATCTTCAAGTGTTTGTATTGTTCTTTCACTCTGACCATCAGTCTGCGGATGGTAAGCTGTACTTAAACACAACTTGGTACCCATTTCCTCTTGTAGACTTTTCCAAAACCTTGAGGTGAAACGGCTGTCACGATCCGACACAATCGTTAACAGAACACCATGAAGCCTCACAATTTCCTTCACGTAAGAACTTGCAAGCTTTTCCATAGACCATTTCTCATTGGCTGCTATGAAATGCGCACTCTTAGTGAATCGATCAACGACCACCCAAATCATGTCGTCACTATTCTTTGTTCGGGGTAGTTTAGTGACAAAATCCATATCAATGTCTTCCCATTTACCCATAAGCGCAGGTAAAGGCTCTAAACTCCCATATGGTTTCTGATGTTGTGTCTTGACTCTCGCACAAGTCACGCACTCGGCCACATACTTTGCAACATCAAGCTTCATCGTCGGCCACCAGTAGTAGGGTTGCAGGTCCCTATACATTTTAGTGCTACCTGGATGAATTGAGTACATGGTTTTGTGAGCTTCTTCCATCAGAAGATCTCTTATCCCTCCGGACTTAGGTACCCAAATCCGACCTTGGAACACCTTCAGTCCATGACCGTTTGTATCAAACACCAACGTTTTTCCCAAACGTTCCTCCTTTCGGTCATTCTTCTCAGAAGCTTCCTCTTGAGCTTTCCTTATACTCTCCACAATTGTTGAGACAACTTCTATTCTCAACGCTCTTGGCCTCTTCCTTTCAAGATTGACTTTCCGACTGAGAGCATCAGCAACAACATTAGCTTTACCAGGATGGTAAAGTATCTCACAGTCGTAGTCCTTGAGTAACTCTAGCCAGCGTTGTTGCCTCATATTTAACTCTTTCTGATTGAAGAGATATTGGAGACTCTTATGATCAGTGAAAAGTTTACACTTCGTGCCATAGAGGTAATGCCTCCATATTTTTAGAGTGAAAACTACCGCTGCCAACTCCAAATAATGAGTCGGGTAATTCTTTTCATGCTCCTTCAGCTGTCGAGACGCATATGCTATCACCTTTTCTCTTTGGGTCAAAACACAACCCAATCCAACCCCAGACGCATCGCTATAGACAGCGAAGTCTTCAACTCCATCAGGTAGAGAAAGTATCGGTGCCTCGCATAGCTTCTTCTTTAGCTTCTCGAATGCTTCTTTATGCTTATCATTCCAAGCAAAAGTAGCTCCTTTGTGGGTCAAAGCTGTTAATGGAGTAGCAATCAAAGAAAAGCCTTGGATAAACCTTCGGTAATATCCGGCTAATCCTAAAAAGCTTCGGATCTCCGTGGGACTTTTCGGCTGTTCCCACTTCATTACAGCTTCAATCTTCGCTGGATCAACCATTATCCCTTCCTGGTTGACCACGTGACCCAAGAATTGGACTTCACGAATCCAAAAAATCACATTTGGAGAACTTTGCATACAGCTTCTCCTTCTTCAAGACTTCTAACACTTCTCGCAAGTGACTGCCATGCTCCTCTTGGCTTTTCGAATAAATCAGAATGTCTTCTATGAACACTATCACATATTTATCAAGGAACGGATTACAAACCCTATTCATCAAATCCATGAATGCTGCCGGAGCATTGGTTAGTCCAAACGACATAACCAAAAACTCGTAGTGTCCATATCGTGTTCTGAATGCAGTCTTCTCTATATCTTGCTCTCTTAATTTCAGCTGATGATATCCTGACCTAAGATCGATCTTCGAGAAATAGCTCGAACCTTGCAATTGATCAAATAGGTCATCAATCCTCGGCAACGGATATCTATTCTTTATTGTTGCCTTGTTCAGCTCTCTGTAATTGATGAACATTCTCATGCTTCCATCTTTCTTCTTAACGAATAACACCGGAGCTCCCCAGGGTGATGAACTAGGTCTAATGAAACCTTTGTCTAATAACTCCTGAAGTTGCATCATCAGCTCCTTCATCTCCGTCGGTGCTAATCGATATGGTGCTTTTGCTATTGGCGTGGTTCCTGGTAACAAGTCAATACGGAACTCCACTTGTCGATCAGGCGGTAATCCAGGAAGATATTCGGGAAATACTTCCGGATAATCAGACACCACTGGTATACTCTACATCACCTTCTTTTCCTTCTTAGCATCGATCACGAATGCTAAATATGATGTACACCCCTTGGTCAAACACTTTCTGGCTTTCATTAGGGAAATGATTCCAGAATTTACTCGTCATTTGTCTCCATACACCATAAACGATTCCTTCCCAGGCGGGTTTACTTTTACTATCTTCTTCTTGCATAAAATTTCGGCATCATTGTCGCTAAGCCAATCCATTCCCAACACGATGTCGAAACCATTAAGTTCGATAGGCAATAATTCCTCGTGAAACTTATTCCCATTAAGGTCTATTAAGATGTTTTTCATACGTTGGCTAACAGGTACAAACTTGCCACTAGCAACTTCGATTAATAAAGCATTATCTAGTCTATCAACAGGCAAGGCTAGTTTTCTACCAAACTCATGCAAAATAAAGGAGTAGTTGGCTCCAGAATCAAACAAAATTTGAGCAGGTAATTCGTTTACGAGAAAGGTACCTGAAGCGACATCAACTTCATCTTTCGCAGCCTCAAGTGTCATCTGGAAGGCTCTCGCCTTCGGCTTTGGTGGAATGTTGGGCTTAGCTACCTCCTTCTTCTTCGGACAGTCTTTCAAAATGTGCCCCTCTTCATTACAACCAAAACACATCCTTTTGTTGTTCGGACACTCATTGGAAAAATGCCCAATTTTTCCACACTTGTAGCAGGTTACATCCTCGCTACATTTCCCAAAGTGCTTTTTCTTACACTTATCACACCATTTCGCTTCGCCTCCTTTTCCTCCAAACGTTTTCGAATCAGATTTCATAAAATTGTTTTTCTTACCAGAACCAGATGTTCCCTCAAACTTTCTCTTCTCACCAACCTCAACCTTGTTGGTGGTTCTCCCCTTAATCATGTTCTCAACATACTTGGCAGCCCAGATAACTGCCTCTAGAGTATGTGCCTGACATACTGGCACCTCGTACTCCCATAGGAGTCCCTTCGCATATCGGTCCACCTTTGTCAGCTCGTCTGGGACGATATGCAAGGCAAACTCCATCTTATCGGTGAAGTTATTGGTGTATTCATCAACTGACATGCTGCCTTTCGTCAATGCCAAAAACTTATTCTCCAATTCCAACAGATTTTGGGCCGAGCAGAACTTACGCTTGAACTGCACCAAGAATTCTGCCCACGTCAGTTGCAGTGGCTCATTAGGGCTTAAAGTCTTCCATAGAGTGTTCCACCAACGAACGGCTCCACCTTGGAACTGACGCACTGCATAGATAGTCTGCAACTTGCCTCTGCAGCCACAAGTCATGAAGGCCAACTCCATTTGTGAGATCCAATCCATAACTCCAATCAGATCCTCCTTTCCATTGAAGGTCGATGGTTTGCAAGTTAGAGAGTCCTTGTACTTGCATCCCATTCCATCATTCCTTCCATCATGGTTGTTTTGCCTAACTATCGGTGGGTTGGCTTGACCAACAGATCCACTGAAGTTTCCGCCTTCAGAGTGCCCTTCATTTAATTCGGGCTCTTCCACACGGATTGACAGTTCTTCATGATTCTGTTGAAGCAACCGCCTAGTTTCATCCATCTGACGATCCAACATTGTTTGAATCTTCATTTGCACACCAGCCATGGTTATTGGCTCAGGTGCTGCTGCTACGACAGGTATTTGTTCAATCATTGGTGGTTGATTCCTGTTTTCATCAGCATTTCCAACTCCACTTCTTGTTCTCACCATTTTTGATCTATACACCGAATAAGGTGAAGTTAGATCCTCATTCACGATAGATATTCAAATCATCCTTATCGCTCTGAAACGTTTACATGCTAGTTCTAAATTCGTAGACGTACGCTTAGAATCCTACACACATAAGGTTTCCAGATCCGGTCGGCAACAGACCATAGATCCGAACAAACAATATCATATATGGCAACATATAACATTTAGCACATAAAAGCATTTTAGGCAACTTTCCTAAAATAAACTAGTGCTCGTGTCTAAAACATAACAGACACATATCTCAAAATTTCACTTAGCATTCTAAGTTTAAGTCTAGAAATCCTACAATATCTAGTTCGCTTAAACTAATGCTCTGATACCAATTGTGACATCCCCAAAATCTTGGCTAGAAAAGACCGATTTTCATTTATGCTTTTAAAATAATTTCAGAGTAAATCCTTTTGATTTGAAAGAGTTGCAGAATTTGTTCCCAAAAACAAAACGTGATAAAATAATATTTACCAAAGCATTTCATAAAGAAATGTATTTTCCTTATATAATCAAAACTCGGGATGTCATGTTCCGATATAGACCATAAAGCATAAACGATAACATTACAAGTCATTCAACAAATATATACATATACAGACTTGTAAACAAAACCACTTGATAGTTCATCCATCTTATGCCCTTGCGCCACTTCCTGTAATACAAATAAACTGAGTGGGTCAGGCTTGGGAGCCTAGTGAGCATATAGGGTTTTCAACCCACAATAAATAATTATATTTAATTTCCACCAACCAACAATAACCCAATTACCCATTCCCGTTATTCTCACTTTACGTCCCTAAGACAACTAACATAAGGGACCTAGTCTAAGAATATTTCATCGGGGCGACAACACATGCTTCGGGGGTTCCTCAGCAATATAAGTCAAATAAGGCAACCATGAGGGGGATGGAATACAGCGAATGAACACCCAAGTTCATTAACACCTACAGGTTATGAGCCTGCTAGCGTTCCACTGGACTGTCTAGAAAAGTCCATGGTCGTCATCTAAATTCCGCTAGACGACTGGATCAAAACAACATCGAGGCCTCTCATCTGTTTATTACACACCAACTATCTACCCATGTTCTACCCAACATATTAGTAGATAAAATATACATTTTTATACATAGTTTTAAAACCTGTATAGCATGCTCAGTCAATACATTTTCCACATAACAGATAAGGCACACACACATAACACGTATTTCATAGAGAAATAATCAGATCTATAAGATAGAAGAAAATGAATATACATTCACACACATAACAAAAAAATATACACATAACACGTATTTTATATAAAATACTTCATAATTATGCGTTAGAAGAAAGTAAGTACACACTCACTTAATCAGAAGATGATCGGACAACACTACGGCTTACAGAAGTAGTATTCTTCGGCAGATCTGGAAGATCTTCACAAAAACCGGACTCCTCGCGGGCAGAGCTTCGGCTCGGGAATCTTACTTCTCGGGATCTTCAGGACCTCGGGACTTGCTTCGGGGCTAGGGAATGATACCGGGGCTTCGGGATAATTCTTGCACGAAAAACGATGCAAAAATGCGAGAAAAAGGGAAGAAATGAGCAATGAACTCGGTTGCCCTCGACCTCCTTTTATAGGGGCTGGAAGTTCGAATTACGCTGGGCGTAATGACGATAAGGTTGCTGACTCCCCCAAGGATAATATCAGTTAATATATATTTAAATTAAATATCGAAAATATTTAATAAACTTCAAAAATTCATACCTTCCTCATATGAACTCCGTTTTCGACGTTCTTTATATCCCCGCGTAAGTGAGACTACGCTCTACAACTTTCGTTTAGACTCCGTTGGCTAATTTTGATTTTATTTTTATTATTTATTTTTAGTAGGCCGGGACAGGAAAACTCCGTTATAAAATCATAACTTCTTCATCCGACGTCCGTTTTCGCCTATATTTTTATCGTTTTACTCCTATTAACGAGAACTTCGATTCTCATTTAGATTGTTTCGGCTAAAAACCGTTCGATCTCAAATCGAGTATTCGGGCTGCATACCGCTAAGTCGAAACTTCGAAAAATCATAACTTCCTCATACGAAGTTAGATTTGGGCATTCTTTTTATGCACGCTCTCGGTTTAACGAACTCTACGACTTTCGTTTAGATCACTAAGGCTAAATATCGCTCTAACGTAAATTTCACTTTTTACGTCATTCAGCGTTGCCGGTTCTGTCACGAAACTTCGACAGGTCATAACTTCTTCGTTATAACTCGGATTTCGGCATTCTTTATATATTCGGAATCCTTGTTTCGACCACTACATCTTTATGCAAAGATATCGTACTTATCTCATACTTTAATTTTGACGCTTATTTTATTCTTAATTCATTAAATTATAATAATTAAGAAAATAAACACATAATTCACATAATACTCAAATATTTCATCATTAATACTCCAAAAAGAGTTACAAGGGTTAACCTAGACTATTACATCAATGATAATGCCTAGCCTGGAAACGCGGGCGTTACAAAAGCATAGGAAAAAGGAAATTTTATTGTTCAAAGCCGACTTCAATAAAGCTTTCGATTCTGTAAACTGGGGATACTTTGAGTCCATTATGCTCCAAATGAACTTTGGCCCAAAATGGCGCTCATCAATCAGGGGTTGTTTGGAATCAGCGAGAGCTTCGATTATTATCAATGGGAGTCCCACAAAAGAGTTCGTACTATCGAAGAGTGTTAGGCAAGGTGATCCATTATCCCCCTTCCTGTTCATAATTGCAATGGAGGGGTTGAATATAGCAATGAAGTCGGCAGTCTCAAAAGGCGTGTTCGATGGTATTCATATTCCTAATTCCAATATCTGTGTGTCCCACCTGTTGTACGCAGATGATGCCTTGTTTTTGGGAGAATGGTCGAAAAAAATATTAACAACTTGGCGAGGATCCTTTGCTGTTTCTATGTAGCTTCTGGCTTAAAGGTCAATTTCACTAAATCCAAAGTTTATCGTATTGGAGCGCCATTGCAAGAAGTAAACAATTGGGTGTGTCGACTAAGATGTGAACCTGCATCCCTCCCCTTCACCTACCTGGGGGTCCCGATTGGGGCCAATATAAACCGTATTGCCACATGGCATCCTGTCATGGAGAAACTAAAAAGTAAGTTATCAAGTTGGAAGGCGAAAACTCTCAGCTTTGGTGGTAGAGTCACCCTCGCAAAGGCAGTCCTTGGTAGCATCCCCACATACTTTTTGACCATTTTCAATGCCCCAATTGGAGTTATTAACTTGCTCGAGAAGATCCGAAGACAATTCATCTGGGGTGGTCCAAATTGTAACAGGAATATCAACTAGGTTGCGTGGGGGAAAATCATTGCTCCAAAAAAGGTGGGTGGTCTTGGTCTGGGATCAATACGATTGTTAAACCTTGCACTTCTCACCAAATGGTTATGGCGATTGAACAATGAACCGAATGCACTTTGGGTTAAGATTATCAAGGGGCTTCATCTCTTAAATGGAGAGGAACATGGCATCTGCCTAAGGAGTCGCTGGAACAGTGTCTGGAGAAGTATTGTCAAATGCAAAGCCATCCTAGATAGAATAAACATTCCCTTTGATGAGGTAATGAAACCGGGTCTACCAGGACAGGGGTGGGTATCTCCATTTGTCGTGAATGCAGAATTTTGTGTGGCTCTCCTACGTGAAAGGATTGAAAGGGCAGATTTCCCTGTTTGCGACGGAAGAGTCCCATGGCTAAAAATGATCCCACTAAAAGTCTTGGGATTCGTTTGGCGTGCTAAGCAGAACAAGATAGCCACATCTGAAGCCCTCCGAAATAGGGGCATTATATTGGAATCGTCCTTGTGTGGTGTGTGTCGTGAGTCTGAAGAGATAGGAGATCATCTCCTGGTCTCATGTCCTCTAGCAAAGGATATTTTTCAGTCGATCTTCAATTGGTGTAATGTCCAGGTGTCAGGGCTTCAGTCGGTAAGCAACATGATCGACTTTGCCTCCAAATGGGGAAATTGCCCCATTAAAAGGAAAACGTTAATCACGATACTGTTCGGCACATTGTGGTGTCTATGGAGGGCTAGGAACGATAGAATCTTCAACAAAGCTCAATGGCAACCGGCGAGAATCGTTTCTATTATACAGTCTCAAACATTTAATTGGGTTAAATATCGTGGTGACAATGCAAAGTTAGAATGGAGTTTGTGGATTAATAACCCACTAAATTGTAATTGACTGAATGTAACAATTTCGCCTCACTAGCTACTTGCTGGTGTGGTTGAGTTCTTAATAAATTAGATTTTTTCGCCGGTTCAAAAAAAAAAGTTAAGTGATATTTACAAAAATGTTAGTTAATTGATATTTACGAAGGTTCTAAAAAGCTCGCCATGGCTCCGCCATGGCGCGCCATGACTCCAAGGCTTGCACTTGCCGCCAAGCTTTGCTAAAACGCCGCCTTAACTCATATATATGTATAAAAAAGAATAATAGTTGAAAATACATATAAAAATATTAATTACATAGAAAATTGTCGCCTTAAGTCAGGCCTTACAAACGTTGTGACTCGCCAAGGCTCGGAAAAGCTTGAGGCTTGACATTACCGCCAAGTAACTCCTTACGTTATTTAGAACCTTGATATTTACAAGAAGGTTAGTTAGCCGATTTAAAAAATTAATAAATAAATAAAAATATATAATCGTCATAAATAGGGTTAAAGGCTCCATGATTATGATTCACATGACACTCAAGGGTGCATGAATGCACCTGAGCGACAAGCCCAACTTGCTCATTAACTGCGCCAATTTGCATAAACAAACAACCAACAAGGGTTCAACTTGGCTAGTACATCCCACTTATTCTAATTACCCATTTGGATATAAATTTAATTATTATATACATTTTAAATTATACGCTACCAATAACCTTATTCATGTTTTTAAATTTATAATGATGTTATCGGAATAATTTCTTAATTTCTGTTTTGAGTGTCACAACTTTTATGTTGGAGACCGTAGACGCAAAAATCATGATAGTAGATTTTAAAATCTAAAAATTTTAGATATGGTTACTCAAATTCGAAATATCAACCTACAAATATAAAATTAGGGATGAGCAAAAATCGAATCAAAAAACCAAAAAATCGAAAAAAACCGACATAACCAAAATCGAAAAACCGAAACCAAAGCAAAAACCGACGGTTTAGGTTTGAATTTTACAAAAACCGAAAAATAACGGTTTGGCTCGGTTTTGAAGTATAAAACCGCACATAAAAACCGAACCAGCCCATATATATATATATATATATATATATATATATATATATATATATATATATATATATATATATATATATATATATATATATATATATATATATATATAAGTGGTCTCAAATGAACCTAACCCTATATATATATATACATATATATAAAAGGCTATAGGGTTAGGTTCATGTGTTTCTCAGATTTATTGTGTGCTATAATACACCAATAGGAATTTAGTAAAATTAAATTGTCATTTAATTAAATAAACATAGATATTAAATGAATCCATAATTGTATGTATATTATATGATATTTATAATTATAATTCTTTTTTTTACGGAAACTAATTAAATTCGTTATTAATGTCAGCAATAACATTCTTTGAGATTGAATTCGCATCTACGTTTTCATGTATGAGTTCGAGTTTTGTTTATAGACTCACACACTTAAAATACAATAAAGTTGCATTGAATATGAACAACGAGAGTATTTTGCTAGAATACATTATCATTCTATTAGAATATACTCTCATTCTACTAGAATACACTCTCATTTTTCATATTCTATGCAACTTTGTTGTATTTTAAGTGATTGAGTCCAAAAATTAAATATGAACCCACACACGAAAAACTAAATGTGAATAGATTCCTGAAACATATTATATCTTGAAACTCACCTAGATCGAAAGATAGCAAACCCCACACCCGAGTTTGCTGCCCAACAATTTCTCACGCTGAACAAAACCAATACCAACCTTAATTACTATCTAAGTTTATGCTCATAGTCATAAGGCCTAACAATGCCCCAAGCCCAAACTACCTTACCCTAAGGCCCAACATAGGCCCAAGAGGTCCAAGATTGCCTAAGGCCCATAAATGATCCAATACTATATATATATATATATATATATATATATATATATATATATATATATATATATATATATATATATATATATATATATATATATATATATATATATATATATATATATATATATACTCGTGAAATTATAACAACTAAAAAAGAATCATTTTGTATGGCTCTTAGTATCATGATTCATAAATAAATGCAAACCCTCTATGGATTTCTTAATCTAAATCAATAATAAATAGATGTACACTTCGTCACTCATAAATATTACAATTAATCTTATATTAGTGGGTTTGTAGTTTTTCGTTGTAATCTTTTAAATATATGATCATTTAAAATTATATAATATTTTGAAAAACTGATTGATTTGTTAGTAATACATAAAGCATACACATCTTTCCTAAAATGAAATACATTAAACAGATTAATTAACTAGTCGTTTCTAGAATACATAAAGACTTTATGGAAACAAATGTACAAAAATAATTTATATTGATAAATTTAAAATGATAGAGATAATATATTATTAATTTTATTTATGTAAGAAAATTTTTATTATCCTTCTTAATAAATAAAGGTTTTTTTTGCCACATGTCAATCTTTTATTAGTTTTGAAACTTGTCATTTTGTGATATTTTTGAATAAATGTTTTTTCCATTTATCATTTTCTTATTTTTTATCTCTCTTAATTAACACATCATATTTACACTTTAATTAATAATTGCCTTAATTGAAAATAACCAATAAATTACAATATTACAACTCATATAGTATTTAATATGTTTCCTTTAAATTCAAATTTTAAATTTCAAACTTAAATAAATTTTTGTTTAAACCTTCATATTTAATTTTTTTTATTTTATCCAACCCGTATAACATATGGGTCTCACAATAAATGACAGTCTTTTTACCATATGTTATTTTGTGGTTATTTTCAATTAATTTTTTTTCCACATGACATTTTGTGTTTTTTTTTCCATTTTATTAAATCTCACATAATATTTAAATGTAATAATTGCAATAAATGTAATAATAAATACATACCTATTTTAATAATTGACTTTCCTTCTAATTTCAATATTTCTAAATTATAACTTCATTAGTTTATTTTGTTTATTTATCTAAATTATTTGTTTAAAATGTAAAAAGAAATTAAATATCATCATACTTATTGTTCCTACAAATTCTCCTACCTAATTAAATAGTGACATGTGTAACATTTAATGTCCATTTAATGAAAATTTTAGTATACTAATATGACACATGTCTTGATTTAATTAGGTATGAGAATTTGTAGGAACAAAAGTAAGAGGATATTTAATTTCTCAAATGTAAAAGAGAAAAAATATTTTAATTTTAAGAATTCAATATTTTCCTAATTTTTTTATAAATTTAAACTTTTTCAAATGTTTAGAATTTTCATATATTTTTTTAAATGAACTCATGTAATACATGGGTCTTACACCTAGTCTACTCTAATAAATGAGGTTTTTTTGTCACATGTCATCTTCTCATTCATTTGGACAAATGTCATTTTGTAAAATTTTTAAATTTTCTATTTCCCACTTGTCATTTTATTGTATTTTTCATTTTATTAAATTAAAATTCCATATTTAATGTGTAAGGTAATATATATGTAAGGTATTTATTAAAAATAGTGTAGATATGTAATGTATTCAATATATTAAAGCCTCATTAATTTTAATAATTCAAAAAAAAAATCTCATTTTTCTTACAAATTCAAACTTTTCAAATTGTTAAAATTTCATATTTTTTTTTAAATAAACTCATTTAATACATGGGTCTCACACCTAATAATATATGGTTAGACATTAATTGTTCATGTTATTCATTTAATTAAGTAACCACATTTAAAAAAAATCAAATTATATTTAATTAAGTACCATAAATATCAATTAAATACCATAAATAAGTAAATCCTTTTTGAATATTATTGGTTTAATGTTAAATAACCCTTAATTGGAATTTAAAGGATTGTAATACTAAAATAAAAATTCAATACCATTAACAAATAATAATATGTATACTCTTAGTTTTCTATATAGAAAAAACATCATAAATGGTCCATGTGGTTTCCCCAGATCAGAAGTTTATTCCCCATGGTTTAAAAACATCATAGATGGTCCCTATGCTTTAAAAAAATTTATTGATCAATCCTTATTACTAACTCCATTAAGTTTTGTATGTTAACTGAAGAGTATTTTCGTCATTTCACTACCATAGGGATCATTTATGATGTTTTCTCTTACTTTTCTTAAAAGAAAAAAATAAATATAATTATTTAATACATAAAAGATCCTACCATCTCACTCTCACATTCAGTAATTGAAATAAAAAACAAAAAAAAATATTATCAACACCCGTACCACCCCCTTGTTCTTCAACAAATCCCAACTATGAAAACCAACCCAAAACATTTAAATCAAAATCAACATCTACAGAATCTAAAAAACTTGAAAAACACCAACCTGCAACAAAACACAAAGAAAATCTACCAAAATTATAATATATTACAAGTGAATTTGAGATTATTTCAACACTCTTAACCTTAATCAAACCCAAAAAATCGATAGAGGGAGGAACTGATTCTCAAAGAGGAATCGATATTCAGAAATCAAAATCAATTACTTAGTTCAAATATAGAAAAATCTGGGAGTGAACTTATCAATAAGGGTGTCAAAATCAATTTTCTTCTGCTTTTAGGATTATAGAATCTCCACTTCCAACAACTTCCCGTGATAGTTCTATTCGATGACTCGTTTTGATACGAAAGACTTTCAGATAAACTATTCAATTAGAGACACAAAACTGGAACGACTTTTAGGATTGTCATACCAGTGGAGAATGAGGGAGAGAAAATCAGATAAACGACCCAATTAAAGAAGAATAACTTTCAACCTAGATTAGCCCTTTTCCCGTTCCACCTGGTTGTGTGTATTTTCGGTTAGCCAAAGGTTAGCACAAACGGGTTCTAGAGACATGGAATGGGAATAGGCGTGATGAGATTAAGCCGTCTTTGTCATTACAGACCAAGGCAGTGAGATCGGGGAAGGTGGGAAGGTTGCTTCAAATTTTTAATGACCATCCTTCTTAATAAATAAAGGTTGTTTTTGCCACATGTAAATCTCTTATGAATTTTGAAACTTGTCATTTTGTGATATTTTTGAATAAATGTTTTTTCCATTTATCATTTTCTTATTTTTTATCTCTCTTAATTAACACATCATATTTACACCTTAATTAATAATTGCCTTAATTGAAAATAACCAATAAATTACAATATTACAACTCATATAGTATTTAATATGTTTCCTTTAAATTCAAATTTTAAATTTCAAACTTAAATAAATTTTTGTTTAAACCTTCATATTTAATTTTTTTTATTTTATCCAACCCGTATAACATATGGGTCTCACAATAAATGACAGTCTTTTTACCACATGTTATTTTGTGGTTATTTTCAATTAATTTTTTTTTCCACATTCCATTTTGTGTTTTTTTTTTTTCCATTTTATTAAATCTCACATAATATTTAAATGTAATAATTGCAATAAATGTAATAATAAATACATACCTATTTTAATAATTGACTTTCCTTCTAATTTCAATATTTCTAAATTATAACTTCATTAGTTTATTTTGTTTATTTATCTAAATTATTTGTTTAAAATGTAAAAAGAAATTAAATATCATCATACTTATTGTTCCTACAAATTCTCCTACCTAATTAAATAGTGACATGTGTAACATTTAATGTCCATTTAATGAAATTTTAGTATACTAATATGACACATGTCTTGATTTAATTGGGTATGAGAATTTGTAAGAACAAAAGTAAGAGGATATTTAATTTCTCAAATGTAAAAGAGAAAAAATATTTTAATTTTAAGAATTCAATATTTTCCTAATTTTTTTTTTTATAAATTTAAACTTTTTCAAATGTTTAGAATTTTCATATATTTTTTTAAATGAACTCATGTAATACATGGGTCTTACACCTAGTCTACTCTAATAAATGAAGGTTTTTTTTGTCACATGTCATCTTCTCATTCATTTGGACACATGCCATTTTGTAAAATTTTTAAATTTTCTATTTCCCACTTGTCATTTTATTGTATTTTTCATTTTATTAAATTAAAATTCCATATTTAATGTGTAAGGTAATATATATGTAAGGTATTTATTAAAAATAGTGTATATATGTAATGTATTCAATATATTAAAGCCTCATTAATTTTAATAATTCAAAAAAAAAAATTCTCATTTTTCTTACAAATTCAAACTTTTAAAATTGTTAAAATTTCATATTTTTTTTTTAAATAAACTCATGTAATACATGGGTCTCACACCTAGTAATATATGGTTAGACATTAATTGTTCATGTTATTCATTTAATTAAGTAACCACATTTAAAAAAAATCAAATTATATTTAATTAAGTACCATAAATATCAATTAAATACCATAAATAAGTAAATCCTTTTTGAATATTATTGGTTTAATGTTAAATAACCCTTAATTGGAATTTAAAGGATTGTAATACTAAAATAAAAATTCAATACCATTAACAAATAATAATATGTATACTCTTAGTTTTCTATATAGAAAAAACATCATAAATGGTCCATGTGGTTTCCCCAGATCAGAAGTTTAGTCCCCATGGTTTAAAAACATCATAGATGGTCCTTATGCTTTAAAAAATTTTATTGATCAATCCTTATTACTAACTCCATTAAGTTTGGTATGTTAACTGAAGAGTATTTTCGTCATTTCACTACCATAGGGATCATTTATGATGTTTTCTCTTACTTTTCTTAAAAGAAAAAAATAAATATAATTATTTAATACATAAAAGATCCTACCATCTCACTCTCACATTCAGTAATTGAAATAAAAAACAAAAAAAAATATATTATCAACACTCGTACCACCCCCTTGTTCTTCAACAAATCCCAACTATGAAAACCAACCCAAAACATTTAAATCAAAATCAACATCTAAAGAATCTAAAAAACTTGAAAAACACCAACCTGCTACAAAACACAAAGAAAATCTACCAAAATTGTAATATATTACAAGTGAATTTGAGATTATTTCAACACTCTTAACCTTAATCAAACCCAAAAAATCGATAGAGGGAGGAACTGATTCTCAAAGAGGAATCGATATTCAGAAATCAAAATCAATTACTTAGTTCAAATATAGAAAAATCTGGGAGTAAACTTATCAATGAGGGTGTCAAAATCAATTTTCTTCTGCTTTTAGGATTATAGAATCTCCACTTCCAACAACTTCCCGTGATAGTTCCATTCGACGACTCGTTTTGATACGAAAGACTTTCAGATAAACTATTCAATTAGAGACATAAAACTGGAACGACTTTTAGGATTGTCATACCAGTGGAGAATGAGGGAGAGAAAATCAGATAAACGACCCAATTAAAGACGAATAACTTTCAACCTAGATTAGCCCTTTCCCCGTTCCACCTGGTTGTGTGTATTTTCGGTTAGCCAAAGGTTAGCACAAACGGGTTCTAGAGACATGGAATGGGAATAGGCGTGATGAGATTAAGCCGTCTTTATCATTACAGACCAAGGCAGTGAGATCGGGGAAGGTGGGAAGGTTGCTTCAAATTTTTAATGACCATCCTTCTTAATAAATAAAGGTTTTTTTTGCCACATGTCAATCTCTTATTAGTTTTGAAACTTGTCATTTTGTGATATTTTTGAATAAATGTTTTTTCCATTTATCATTTTCTTATTTTTTATCTATCTTAATTAACACATCATATTTACACCTTAATTAATAATTGCCTTAATTGAAAATAACCAATAAATTACAATATTACAACTCATATAGTATTTAATATGTTTCCTTTAAATTCAAATTGTAAATTTCAAACTTAAATAAATTTTTGTTTAAACCTTCATATTTAATTTTTTTTATTTTATCCAACCCGTATAACATATGGGTGTCACAATAAATGACAGTCTTTTTACCACATGTTATTTTGTGGTTATTTTCAATTAATTTTTTTTCCACATTCCATTTTGTGTTTTTTTTTCCATTTTATTAAATCTCACATAATATTTAAATGTAATAATTGCAATAAATGTAATAATAAATACATACCTATTTTAATAATTGACTTTCCTTCTAATTTCAATATTTCTAAATTATAACTTCATTAGTTTATTTTGTTTATTTATATAAATTATTTGTTTAAAATGTAAAAAGAAATTAAATATCATCATACTTATTGTTCCTACAAATTCTCCTACCTAATTAAATAGTGACATGTGTAACATTTAATGTCTATTTAATGAAATTTTAGTATACTAATATGACACATGTCTTGATTTAATTGGGTATGAGAATTTGTAAGAACAAAAGTAAGAGGATATTTAATTTCTCAAATGTAAAAGAGAAAAAATATTTTAATTTTAAGAATTCAATATTTTCCTAATTTTTTTTTATAAATTTAAACTTTTTCAAATGTTTAGAATTTTCATATATTTTTTTAAATGAACTCATGTAATACATGGGTCTTACACCTAGTCTACTCTAATAAATGAAGGTTTTTTTTGTCACATGTCATCTTCTCATTCATTTGGACACATGTCATTTTGTAAAATTTTTAAATTTTCTATTTCCCACTTGTCATTTTATTGTATTTTTCATTTTATTAAATTAAAATTCCATATTTAATGTGTAAGGTAATATATATGTAAGGTATTTATTAAAAATAGTGTATATATGTAATGTATTCAATATATTAAAGCCTCATTAATTTTAATAATTCAAAAAAAAATTCTCATTTTTCTTACAAATTCAAACTTTTAAAATTGTTAAAATTTCATATTTTTTTAAAATAAACTCATGTAATACATGGGTCTCACACCTAGTAATATATGGTTAGACATTAATTGTTCATGTTATTCATTTAATTAAGTAACCACATTTAAAAAAATCAAATTATATTTAATTAAGTACCATAAATATCAATTAAATACCATAAATAAGTAAATCCTTTTTGAATATTATTGGTTTAATGTTAAATAACCCTTAATTGGAATTTAAAGGATTGTAATACTAAAATAAAAATTCAATACCATTAACAAATAATAATATGTATACTCTTAGTTTTCTATATAGAAAAAACATCATAAATGGTCCATGTGGTTTCCCCAGATCAGAAGTTTAGTCCCCATGGTTTAAAAACATCATAGATGGTCCCTATGCTTTAAAAAATTTTATTGATCAGTCCTTATTACTAACTCCATTAAGTTTTGTATGTTAACATAAGAGTATTTTCATCATTTCACTACCATAGGGATCATTTATGATGTTTTCTCTTACTTTTCTTAAAAGAAAAAAATAAATATAATTATTTAATACATAAAAGATCCTACCATCTCACTCTCACATTCAGTAATTGAAATAAAAAACAAAAAAAATATATTATCAACACTCGTACCACCCCCTTGTTCTTCAACAAATCCCAACTATGAAAACCAACCCAAAACATTTAAATCAAAATCAACATCTACAGAATCTAAACAACTTGAAAAACACCAACCTGCTACAAAACACAAAGAAAATCTACTAAAATTATAATATATTACAAGTGAATTTGAGATTATTTCAACACTCTTAACCTTAATCAAACCCAAAAAATCGATAGAGGGAGGAACTGATTCTCAAAGAGGAATTGATATTCAGAAATCAAAATCAATTACTTAGTTCAAATATAGAAAAATCTGGGAGTAAACTTATCAATGAGGGTGTCAAAATCAATTTTCTTCTGCTTTTACGATTATAGAATCTCCACTTCCAACAACTTCCCGTGATAGTTCCATTCGACGACTCGTTTTGATACGAAAGACTTTCAGATAAACTATTCAATTAGAGACATAAAACTGGAACGACTTTTAGGATTGTCATACCAGTGGAGAATGAGGGAGAGAAAATCAGATAAACGACCCAATTAAAGACGAATAACTTTCAACCTAGATTAGCCCTTTTCCCGTTCCACCTGGTTGTGTGTATTTTCGGTTAGCCAAAGGTTAGCACAAACGGGTTCTAGAGACATGGAATGGGAATAGGCATGATGAGATTAAGCCGTCTTTGTCATTACAGACCAAGGCAGTGAGATCGGGGAAGGTGGGAAGGTTGCTTCAAATTTTTAATGACCATCCTTCTTAATAAATAAAAGTTTTTTTTGCCACATGTCAATCTCTTATGAGTTTTGAAACTTGTCATTTTGTGATATTTTTGAATAAATGTTTTTTCCATTTATCATTTTCTTATTTTTTATCTCTCTTAATTAACACATCATATTTACACCTTAATTAATAATTGCCTTAATTGAAAATAACCAATAAATTACAATATTACAACTCATATAGTATTTAATATGTTTCCTTTAAATTCAAATTGTAAATTTCAAACTTAAATAAATTTTTGTTTAAACCTTCATATTTAATTTTTTTTATTTTATCCAACCCGTATAACATATGGGTGTCACAATAAATGACAGTCTTTTTACCACATGTTATTTTGTGGTTATTTTCAATTAATTTTTTTTTCCACATGCCATTTTGTGTTTTTTTTCCATTTTATTAAATCTCACATAATATTTAAATGTAATAATTGCAATAAATGTAATAATAAATACATACCTATTTTAATAATTGACTTTCCTTCTAATTTCAATATTTCTAAATTATAACTTCATTAGTTTATTTTGTTTATTTATCTAAATTATTTGTTTAAAATGTAAAAAGAAATTAAATATCATCATACTTATTGTTTCTACAAATTCTCCTACCTAATTAAATAGTGACATGTGTAACATTTAATGTCAATTTAATGAATTTTTAGTATAATAATATGACACATGTCTTGATTTAATTGGGTATGAGAATTTGTAGGAACAAAAGTAAGAGGATATTTAATTTCTCAAATGTAAAAGAGAAAAAATATTTTAATTTTAAGAATTCAATATTTTCCTAATTTTTTTTTTATAAATTTAAACTTTTTCAAATGTTTAGAATTTTCATATATTTTTTTAAATGAACTCATGTAATACACGGGTCTTACACCTAGTCTACTCTAATAAATGAAGGTTTTTTTTGTCACATGTCATCTTCTCATTCATTTGGACACATGTCATTTTGTAAAATTTTTAAATTTTCTATTTCCCACTTGTCATTTTATTGTATTTTTCATTTTATTAAATTAAAATTCCATATTTAATGTGTAAGGTAATATATATGTAAGGTATTTATTAAAAATAGTGTAGATATGTAATGTATTCAATATATTAAAGCCTCATTAATTTTAATAATTCAAAAAAAAAATCTCATTTTTCTTACAAATTCAAACTTTTCAAATTGTTAAAATTTCATATATTTTTTTTTAAATAAACTCATGTAATACATGGGTTTCACACCTAGTAATATATGGTTAGACATTAATTGTTCATGTTATTCATTTAATTAAGTAACCACATTTAAAAAAAATCAAATTATATTTAATTAAGTACCATAAATATCAATTAAATACCATAAATAAGTAAATCCTTTTTGAATATTATTGGTTTAATGTTAAATAACCCTTAATTGGAATTTAAAGGATTGTAATACTAAAATAAAAATTCAATACCATTAACAAATAATAATATGTATACTCTTAGTTTTCTATATAGAAAAAACATCATAAATGGTCCATGTGGTTTCCCCAGATCAGAAGTTTATTCCCCATGGTTTAAAAACATCATAGATGGTCCCTATGCTTTAAAAAATTTTATTGATCAATCCTTTTACTAACTCCATTAAGTTTTGTATGTTAACTGAAGAGTATTTTCGTCATTTCACTACCATAGGGATCATTTATGATGTTTTCTCTTACTTTTCTTAAAAGAAAAAAATAAATATAATTATTTAATACATAAAAGATCCTACCATCTCACTCTCACATTCAGTAATTGAAATAAAAAACAAAAAAAAAATATATTATCAACACTCGTACCACCCCCTTGTTCTTCAACAAATCCCAACTATGAAAACCAACCCAAAACATTTAAATCAAAATCAACATCTACGGAATCTAAACAACTTGAAAAACACCAACCTGCTACAAAACACAAAGAAAATCTACCAAAATTATAATATATTACAAGTGAATTTGAGATTATTTCAACACTCTTAACCTTAATCAAACCCAAAAAATCGATAGAGGGAGGAACTGATTCTCAAAGAGGAATCGATATTCAGAAATCAAAATCAATTACTTAGTTCAAATATAGAAAAATCTGGGAGTAAACTTATCAATGAGGGTGTCAAAATCAATTTTCTTCTGCTTTTAGGATTATAGAATCTCCACTTCCAACAACTTCCCGTGATAGTTCTATTCGACGACTCGTTTTGATACGAAAGACTTGCAGATAAACTATTCAATTAGAGGCATAAAACTGGAACGACTTTTAGGATTGTCATACCAGTGGAGAATGAGGGAGAGAAAATCAGATAAACGACCCAATTAAAGACGAATAACTTTCAACCTAGATTAGCCCTTTCCCCGTTCCACCTGGTTGTGTGTATTTTCGGTTAGCCAAAGGTTAGCACAAACGGGTTCTAGAGACATGGAATGGGAATAGGCGTGATGAGATTAAGCCGTCTTTATCATTACAGACCAAGGCAGTGAGATCGGGGAAGGTGGGAAGGTTGCTTCAAATTTTTAATGACCATCCTTCTTAATAAATAAAGGTTTTTTTTGCCACATGTCAATCTCTTATTAGTTTTGAAACTTGTCATTTTGTGATATTTTTGAATAAATGTTTTTTCCATTTATCATTTTCTTATTTTTTATCTATCTTAATTAACACATCATATTTACACATTAATTAATAATTGCCTTAATTGAAAATAACCAATAAATTACAATATTACAACTCATATAGTATTTAATATGTTTCCTTTAAATTCAAATTGTAAATTTCAAACTTAAATAAATTTTTGTTTAAACCTTCATATTTAATTTTTTTTATTTTATCCAACCCGTATAACATATGGGTGTCACAATAAATGACAGTCTTTTTACCACATGTTATTTTGTGGTTATTTTCAATTAATTTTTTTTCCACATTCCATTTTGTGTTTTTTTTCCATTTTATTAAATCTCACATAATATTTAAATGTAATAATTGCAATAAATGTAATAATAAATACATACCTATTTTAATAATTGACTTTCCTTCTAATTTCAATATTTCTAAATTATAACTTCATTAGTTTATTTTGTTTATTTATATAAATTATTTGTTTAAAATGTAAAAAGAAATTAAATATCATCATACTTATTGTTCCTACAAATTTTCCTACCTAATTAAATAGTGACATGTGTAACATTTAATGTCCATTTAATGAAAATTTTAGTATACTAATATGACACATGTCTTGATTTAATTGGGTATGAGAATTTGTAGGAACAAAAGTAAGAGGATATTTAATTTCTCAAATGTAAAAGAGAAAAAATATTTTAATTTTAAGAATTCAATATTTTCCTAATTTTTTTTTTTATAAATTTAAACTTTTTCAAATGTTTAGAATTTTCATATATTTTTTTAAATGAACTCATGTAATACATGGGTCTTACACCTAGTCTACTCTAATAAATGAAGGTTTTTGTCACATGTCATCTTCTCATTCATTTGGACACATGTCATTTTGTAAAATTTTTAAATTTTCTATTTCCCACTTGTCATTTTATTGTATTTTTCATTTTATTAAATTAAAATTCCATATTTAATGTGTAAGGTAATATATATGTAAGGTATTTATTAAAAATAGTGTATATATGTAATGTATTCAATATATTAAAGCCTCATTAATTTTAATAATTCAAAAAAAAATTCTCATTTTTCTTACAAATTCAAACTTTTAAAATTGTTAAAATTTCATATTTTTTTTAAATAAACTCATGTAATACATGGGTCTCACACCTAGTAATATATGGTTAGACATTAATTGTTCATGTTATTCATTTAATTAAGTAACCACATTTAAAAAAAATCAAATTATATTTAATTAAGTACCATAAATATCAATTAAATACCATAAATAAGTAAATCCTTTTTGAATATTATTGGTTTAATGTTAAATAACCCTTAATTGGAATTTAAAGGATTGTAATACTAAAATAAAAATTCAATACCATTAACAAATAATAATATGTATACTCTTAGTTTTCTATATAGAAAAAACATCATAAATGGTCCATGTGGTTTCCCCAGATCAGAAGTTTAGTCCCCATGGTTTAAAAACATCATAGATGGTCCCTATGCTTTAAAAAATTTTATTGATCAGTCCTTATTACTAACTCCATTAAGTTTTGTATGTTAACATAAGAGTATTTTCATCATTTCACTACCATAGGGATCATTTATGATGTTTTCTCTTACTTTTCTTAAAAGAAAAAAATAAATATAATTATTTAATACATAAAAGATCCTACCATCTCACTCTCACATTCAGTAATTGAAATAAAAAACAAAAAAAATATATTATCAACACTCGTACCACCCCCTTGTTCTTCAACAAATCCCAACTATGAAAACCAACCCAAAACATTTAAATCAAAATCAACATCTACAGAATCTAAACAACTTGAAAAACACCAACCTGCTACAAAACACAAAGAAAATCTACTAAAATTATAATATATTACAAGTGAATTTGAGATTATTTCAACACTCTTAACTTTAATCAAACCCAAAAAATCGATAGAGGGAGGAACTGATTCTCAAAGAGGAATTGATATTCAGAAATCAAAATCAATTACTTAGTTCAAATATAGAAAAATCTGGGAGTAAACTTATCAATGAGGGTGTCAAAATCAATTTTCTTCTGCTTTTACGATTATAGAATCTCCACTTTCAACAACTTCCCGTGATAGTTCCATTCGACGACTCGTTTTGATACGAAAGACTTTCAGATAAACTATTCAATTAGAGACATAAAACTGGAACGACTTTTAGGATTGTCATACCAGTGGAGAATGAGGGAGAGAAAATCAGATAAACGACCCAATTAAAGACGAATAACTTTCAACCTAGATTAGCCCTTTTCCCGTTCCACCTGGTTGTGTGTATTTTCGGTTAGCCAAAGGTTAGCACAAACGGGTTCTAGAGACATGGAATGGGAATAGGCATGATGAGATTAAGCCGTCTTTGTCATTACAGACCAAGGCAGTGAGATCGGGGAAGGTGGGAAGGTTGCTTCAAATTTTTAATGACCATCCTTCTTAATAAATAAA
The DNA here is from genome assembly GCF_051521515.1 of Lactuca serriola. Classification (NCBI taxonomy): domain Eukaryota; kingdom Viridiplantae; phylum Streptophyta; class Magnoliopsida; order Asterales; family Asteraceae; genus Lactuca; species Lactuca serriola. Next base: position 163,568,325 of record NC_136410.1, on the reverse strand, counting down.
GGTTTTTTTTGCCACATGTCAATCTCTTATGAGTTTTGAAACTTGTCATTTTGTGATATTTTTGAATAAATGTTTTTTCCATTTATCATTTTCTTATTTTTTATCTCTCTTAATTAACACATCATATTTACACCTTAATTAATAATTGCCTTAATTGAAAATAACCAATAAATTACAATATTACAACTCATATAGTATTTAATATGTTTCCTTTAAATTCAAATTGTAAATTTCAAACTTAAATAAATTTTTGTTTAAACCTTCATATTTAATTTTTTTTATTTTATCCAACCCGTATAACATATGGGTGTCACAATAAATGACAGTCTTTTTACCACATGTTATTTTGTGGTTATTTTCAATTAATTGTTTTTTCCACATGCCATTTTGTGTTTTTTTTTCCATTTTATTAAATCTCACATAATATTTAAATGTAATAATTGCAATAAATGTAATAATAAATACATACCTATTTTAATAATTGACTTTCCTTCTAATTTCAATATTTCTAAATTATAACTTCATTAGTTTATTTTGTTTATTTATCTAAATTATTTGTTTAAAATGTAAAAAGAAATTAAATATCATCATACTTATTGTTTCTACAAATTCTCCTACCTAATTAAATAGTGACATGTGTAACATTTAATGTCAATTTAATGAATTTTTAGTATAATAATATGACACATGTCTTGATTTAATTGGGTATGAGAATTTGTAGGAACAAAAGTAAGAGGATATTTAATTTCTCAAATGTAAAAGAGAAAAAATATTTTAATTTTAAGAATTCAATATTTTCCTAATTTTTTTTTATAAATTTAAACTTTTTCAAATGTTTAGAATTTTCATATATTTTTTTAAATGAACTCATGTAATACACGGGTCTTACACCTAGTCTACTCTAATAAATGAAGGTTTTTTTTGTCACATGTCATCTTCTCATTCATTTGGACACATGTCATTTTGTAAAATTTTTAAATTTTCTATTTCCCACTTGTCATTTTATTGTATTTTTCATTTTATTAAATTAAAATTCCATATTTAATGTGTAAGGTAATATATATGTAAGGTATTTATTAAAAATAGTGTAGATATGTAATGTATTCAATATATTAAAGCCTCATTAATTTTAATAATTCAAAAAAAAATCTCATTTTTCTTACAAATTCAAACTTTTCAAATTGTTAAAATTTCATATATTTTTTTTAAATAAACTCATGTAATACATGGGTTTCACACCTAGTAATATATGGTTAGACATTAATTGTTCATGTTATTCATTTAATTAAGTAACCACATTTTAAAAAAATCAAATTATATTTAATTAAGTACCATAAATATCAATTAAATACCATAAATAAGTAAATCCTTTTTGAATATTATTGGTTTAATGTTAAATAACCCTTAATTGGAATTTAAAGGATTGTAATACTAAAATAAAAATTCAATACCATTAACAAATAATAATATGTATACTCTTAGTTTTCTATATAGAAAAAACATCATAAATGGTCCATGTGGTTTCCCCAGATCAGAAGTTTATTCCCCATGGTTTAAAAACATCATAGATGGTCCCTATGCTTTAAAAAATTTTATTGATCAATCCTTTTACTAACTCCATTAAGTTTTGTATGTTAACTGAAGAGTATTTTCGTCATTTCACTACCATAGGGATCATTTATGATGTTTTCTCTTACTTTTCTTAAAAGAAAAAAATAAATATAATTATTTAATACATAAAAGATCCTACCATCTCACTCTCACATTCAGTAATTGAAATAAAAAACAAAAAAAAAATATATTATCAACACTCGTACCACCCCCTTGTTCTTCAACAAATCCCAACTATGAAAACCAACCCAAAACATTTAAATCAAAATCAACATCTACGGAATCTAAACAACTTGAAAAACACCAACCTGCTACAAAACACAAAGAAAATCTACCAAAATTATAATATATTACAAGTGAATTTGAGATTATTTCAACACTCTTAACCTTAATCAAACCCAAAAAATCGATAGAGGGAGGAACTGATTCTCAAAGAGGAATCGATATTCAGAAATCAAAATCAATTACTTAGTTCAAATATAGAAAAATCTGGGAGTAAACTTATCAATGAGGGTGTCAAAATCAATTTTCTTCTGCTTTTAGGATTATAGAATCTCCACTTCCAACAACTTCCCGTGATAGTTCCATTCGACGACTCGTTTTGATACGAAAGACTTTCAGATAAACTATTCAATTAGAGACATAAAACTGGAACGACTTTTAGGATTGTCATACCAGTGGAGAATGAGGGAGAGAAAATCAGATAAACGACCCAATTAAAGACGAATAACTTTCAACCTAGATTAGCCCTTTTCCCGTTCCACCTGGTTGTGTGTATTTTCGGTTAGCCAAAGGTTAGCACAAACGGGTTCTAGAGACATGGAATGGGAATAGGCATGATGAGATTAAGCCGTCTTTGTCATTACAGACCAAGGCAGTGAGATCGGGGAAGGTGGGAAGGTTGCTTCAAATTTTTAATGACCATCCTTCTTAATAAATAAAGGTTTTTTTTGCCACATGTCAATCTCTTATGAGTTTTGAAACTTGTCATTTTGTGATATTTTTGAATAAATGTTTTTTCCATTTATCATTTTCTTATTTTTTATCTCTCTTAATTAACACATCATATTTACACCTTAATTAATAATTGCCTTAATTGAAAATAACCAATAAATTACAATATTACAACTCATATAGTATTTAATATGTTTCCTTTAAATTCAAATTGTAAATTTCAAACTTAAATAAATTTTTGTTTAAACCTTCATATTTAATTTTTTTTATTTTATCCAACCCGTATAACATATGGGTGTCACAATAAATGACAGTCTTTTTACCACATGTTATTTTGTGGTTATTTTCAATTAATTTTTTTTCCACATTCCATTTTGTGTTTTTTTTCCATTTTATTAAATCTCACATAATATTTAAATGTAATAATTGCAATAAATGTAATAATAAATACATACCTATTTTAATAATTGACTTTCCTTCTAATTTCAATATTTCTAAATTATAACTTCATTAGTTTATTTTGTTTATTTATATAAATTATTTGTTTAAAATGTAAAAAGAAATTAAATATCATCATACTTATTGTTCCTACAAATTTTCCTACCTAATTAAATAGTGACATGTGTAACATTTAATGTCTATTTAATGAAATTTTAGTATACTAATATGACACATGTCTTGATTTAATTGGGTATGAGAATTTGTAGGAACAAAAGTAAGAGGATATTTAATTTCTCAAATGTAAAAGAGAAAAAATATTTTAATTTTAAGAATTCAATATTTTCCTAATTTTTTTTTATAAATTTAAACTTTTTCAAATGTTTAGAATTTTCATATATTTTTTTAAATGAACTCATGTAATACACGGGTCTTACACCTAGTCTACTCTAATAAATGAAGGTTTTTTTTGTCACATGTCATCTTCTCATTCATTTGGACACATGTCATTTTGTAAAATTTTTAAATTTTCTATTTCCCACTTGTCATTTTATTGTATTTTTCATTTTATTAAATTAAAATTCCATATTTAATGTGTAAGGTAATATATATGTAAGGTATTTATTAAAAATAGTGTAGATATGTAATGTATTCAATATATTAAAGCCTCATTAATTTTAATAATTCAAAAAAAAATCTCATTTTTCTTACAAATTCAAACTTTTCAAATTGTTAAAATTTCATATATTTTTTTTAAATAAACTCATGTAATACATGGGTTTCACACCTAGTAATATATGGTTAGACATTAATTGTTCATGTTATTCATTTAATTAAGTAACCACATTTTAAAAAAATCAAATTATATTTAATTAAGTACCATAAATATCAATTAAATACCATAAATAAGTAAATCCTTTTTGAATATTATTGGTTTAATGTTAAATAACCCTTAATTGGAATTTAAAGGATTGTAATACTAAAATAAAAATTCAATACCATTAACAAATAATAATATGTATACTCTTAGTTTTCTATATAGAAAAAACATCATAAATGGTCCATGTGGTTTCCCCAGATCAGAAGTTTATTCCCCATGGTTTAAAAACATCATAGATGGTCCCTATGCTTTAAAAAATTTTATTGATCAATCCTTTTACTAACTCCATTAAGTTTTGTATGTTAACTGAAGAGTATTTTCGTCATTTCACTACCATAGGGATCATTTATGATGTTTTCTCTTACTTTTCTTAAAAGAAAAAAATAAATATAATTATTTAATACATAAAAGATCCTACCATCTCACTCTCACATTCAGTAATTGAAATAAAAAACAAAAAAAAAAATATATTATCAACACTCGTACCACCCCCTTGTTCTTCAACAAATCCCAACTATGAAAACCAACCCAAAACATTTAAATCAAAATCAACATCTACGGAATCTAAACAACTTGAAAAACACCAACCTGCTACAAAACACAAAGAAAATCTACCAAAATTATAATATATTACAAGTGAATTTGAGATTATTTCAACACTCTTAACCTTAATCAAACCCAAAAAATCGATAGAGGGAGGAACTGATTCTCAAAGAGGAATCGATATTCAGAAATCAAAATCAATTACCTAGTTCAAATATAGAAAAATCTGGGAGTAAACTTATCAATGAGGGTGTCAAAATCAATTTTCTTCTGCTTTTAGGATTATAGAATCTCCACTTCCAACAACTTCCCGTGATAGTTCCATTCGACGACTCGTTTTGATACGAAAGACTTTCAGATAAACTATTCAATTAGAGACATAAAACTGGAACGACTTTTAGGATTGTCATACCAGTGGAGAATGAGGGAGAGAAAATCAGATAAACGACCCAATTAAAGACGAATAACTTTCAACCTAGATTAGCCCTTTTCCCGTTCCACCTGGTTGTGTGTATTTTCGGTTAGCCAAAGGTTAGCACAAACGGGTTCTAGAGACATGGAATGGGAATAGGCATGATGAGATTAAGCCGTCTTTGTCATTACAGACCAAGGCAGTGAGATCGGGGAAGGTGGGAAGGTTGCTTCAAATTTTTAATGACCATCCTTCTTAATAAATAAAGGTTTTTTTTGCCACATGTCAATCTCTTATGAGTTTTGAAACTTGTCATTTTGTGATATTTTTGAATAAATGTTTTTTCCATTTATCATTTTCTTATTTTTTATCTCTCTTAATTAACACATCATATTTACACCTTAATTAATAATTGCCTTAATTGAAAATAACCAATAAATTACAATATTACAACTCATATAGTATTTAATATGTTTCCTTTAAATTCAAATTGTAAATTTCAAACTTAAATAAATTTTTGTTTAAACCTTCATATTTAATTTTTTTTATTTTATCCAACCCGTATAACATATGGGTGTCACAATAAATGACAGTCTTTTTACCACATGTTATTTTGTGGTTATTTTCAATTAATTTTTTTTTCCACATGCCATTTTGTGTTTTTTTTCCATTTTATTAAATCTCACATAATATTTAAATGTAATAATTGCAATAAATGTAATAATAAATACATACCTATTTTAATAATTGACTTTCCTTCTAATTTCAATATTTCTAAATTATAACTTCATTAGTTTATTTTGTTTATTTATCTAAATTATTTGTTTAAAATGTAAAAAGAAATTAAATATCATCATACTTATTGTTTCTACAAATTCTCCTACCTAATTAAATAGTGACATGTGTAACATTTAATGTCAATTTAATGAATTTTTAGTATAATAATATGACACATGTCTTGATTTAATTGGGTATGAGAATTTGTAGGAACAAAAGTAAGAGGATATTTAATTTCTCAAATGTAAAAGAGAAAAAATATTTTAATTTTAAGAATTCAATATTTTCCTAATTTTTTTTTATAAATTTAAACTTTTTCAAATGTTTAGAATTTTCATATATTTTTTTAAATGAACTCATGTAATACATGGGTCTTACACCTAGTCTACTCTAATAAATGAAGGTTTTTTTTGTCACATGTCATCTTCTCATTCATTTGGACACATGTCATTTTGTAAAATTTTTAAATTTTCTATTTCCCACTTGTCATTTTATTGTATTTTTCATTTTATTAAATTAAAATTCCATATTTAATGTGTAAGGTAATATATATGTAAGGTATTTATTAAAAATAGTGTAGATATGTAATGTATTCAATATATTAAAGCCTCATTAATTTTAATAATTCAAAAAAAAATCTCATTTTTCTTACAAATTCAAACTTTTCAAATTGTTAAAATTTCATATATTTTTTTTAAATAAACTCATGTAATACATGGGTTTCACACCTAGTAATATATGGTTAGACATTAATTGTTCATGTTATTCATTTAATTAAGTAACCACATTTTAAAAAAATCAAATTATATTTAATTAAGTACCATAAATATCAATTAAATACCATAAATAAGTAAATCCTTTTTGAATATTATTGGTTTAATGTTAAATAACCCTTAATTGGAATTTAAAGGATTGTAATACTAAAATAAAAATTCAATACCATTAACAAATAATAATATGTATACTCTTAGTTTTCTATATAGAAAAAACATCATAAATGGTCCATGTGGTTTCCCCAGATCAGAAGTTTATTCCCCATGGTTTAAAAACATCATAGATGGTCCCTATGCTTTAAAAAATTTTATTGATCAATCCTTTTACTAACTCCATTAAGTTTTGTATGTTAACTGAAGAGTATTTTCGTCATTTCACTACCATAGGGATCATTTATGATGTTTTCTCTTACTTTTCTTAAAAGAAAAAAATAAATATAATTATTTAATACATAAAAGATCCTACCATCTCACTCTCACATTCAGTAATTGAAATAAAAAACAAAAAAAATATATATTATCAACACTCGTACCACCCCCTTGTTCTTCAACAAATCCCAACTATGAAAACCAACCCAAAACATTTAAATCAAAATCAACATCTACGGAATCTAAACAACTTGAAAAACACCAACCTGCTACAAAACACAAAGAAAATCTACCAAAATTATAATATATTACAAGTGAATTTGAGATTATTTCAACACTCTTAACCTTAATCAAACCCAAAAAAATCGATAGAGGGAGGAACTGATTCTCAAAGAGGAATCGATATTCAGAAATCAAAATCAATTACTTAGTTCAAATATAGAAAAATCTGGGAGTAAACTTATCAATGAGGGTGTCAAAATCAATTTTCTTCTGCTTTTAGGATTATAGAATCTCCACTTCCAACAACTTCCCGTGATAGTTCCATTCGACGACTCGTTTTGATACGAAAGACTTTCAGATAAACTATTCAATTAGAGACATAAAACTGGAACGACTTTTAGGATTGTCATACCAGTGGAGAATGAGGGAGAGAAAATCAGATAAACGACCCAATTAAAGACGAATAACTTTCAACCTAGATTAGCCCTTTTCCCGTTCCACCTGGTTGTGTGTATTTTCGGTTAGCCAAAGGTTAGCACAAACGGGTTCTAGAGACATGGAATGGGAATAGGCATGATGAGATTAAGCCGTCTTTGTCATTACAGACCAAGGCAGTGAGATCGGGGAAGGTGGGAAGGTTGCTTCAAATTTTTAATGACCATCCTTCTTAATAAATAAAGGTTTTTTTTGCCACATGTCAATCTCTTATGAGTTTTGAAACTTGTCATTTTGTGATATTTTTGAATAAATGTTTTTTCCATTTATCATTTTCTTATTTTTTATCTCTCTTAATTAACACATCATATTTACACCTTAATTAATAATTGCCTTAATTGAAAATAACCAATAAATTACAATATTACAACTCATATAGTATTTAATATGTTTCCTTTAAATTCAAATTGTAAATTTCAAACTTAAATAAATTTTTGTTTAAACCTTCATATTTAATTTTTTTTATTTTATCCAACCCGTATAACATATGGGTGTCACAATAAATGACAGTCTTTTTACCACATGTTATTTTGTGGTTATTTTCAATTAATTTTTTTTCCACATTCCATTTTGTGTTTTTTTTCCATTTTATTAAATCTCACATAATATTTAAATGTAATAATTGCAATAAATGTAATAATAAATACATACCTATTTTAATAATTGACTTTCCTTCTAATTTCAATATTTCTAAATTATAACTTCATTAGTTTATTTTGTTTATTTATCTAAATTATTTGTTTAAAATGTAAAAAGAAATTAAATATCATCATACTTATTGTTTCTACAAATTCTCCTACCTAATTAAATAGTGACATGTGTAACATTTAATGTCAATTTAATGAATTTTTAGTATAATAATATGACACATGTCTTGATTTAATTGGGTATGAGAATTTGTAGGAACAAAAGTAAGAGGATATTTAATTTCTCAAATGTAAAAGAGAAAAAATATTTTAATTTTAAGAATTCAATATTTTCCTAATTTTTTTTTATAAATTTAAACTTTTTCAAATGTTTAGAATTTTCATATATTTTTTTAAATGAACTCATGTAATACATGGGTCTTACACCTAGTCTACTCTAATAAATGAAGGTTTTTTTTGTCACATGTCATCTTCTCATTCATTTGGACACATGTCATTTTGTAAAATTTTTAAATTTTCTATTTCCCACTTGTCATTTTATTGTATTTTTCATTTTATTAAATTAAAATTCCATATTTAATGTGTAAGGTAATATATATGTAAGGTATTTATTAAAAATAGTGTAGATATGTAATGTATTCAATATATTAAAGCCTCATTAATTTTAATAATTCAAAAAAAAATCTCATTTTTCTTACAAATTCAAACTTTTCAAATTGTTAAAATTTCATATATTTTTTTTAAATAAACTCATGTAATACATGGGTTTCACACCTAGTAATATATGGTTAGACATTAATTGTTCATGTTATTCATTTAATTAAGTAACCACATTTTAAAAAAATCAAATTATATTTAATTAAGTACCATAAATATCAATTAAATACCATAAATAAGTAAATCCTTTTTGAATATTATTGGTTTAATGTTAAATAACCCTTAATTGGAATTTAAAGGATTGTAATACTAAAATAAAAATTCAATACCATTAACAAATAATAATATGTATACTCTTAGTTTTCTATATAGAAAAAACATCATAAATGGTCCATGTGGTTTCCCCAGATCAGAAGTTTATTCCCCATGGTTTAAAAACATCATAGATGGTCCCTATGCTTTAAAAAATTTTATTGATCAATCCTTTTACTAACTCCATTAAGTTTTGTATGTTAACTGAAGAGTATTTTCGTCATTTCACTACCATAGGGATCATTTATGATGTTTTCTCTTACTTTTCTTAAAAGAAAAAAATAAATATAATTATTTAATACATAAAAGATCCTACCATCTCACTCTCACATTCAGTAATTGAAATAAAAAACAAAAAAAATATATATTATCAACACTCGTACCACCCCCTTGTTCTTCAACAAATCCCAACTATGAAAACCAACCCAAAACATTTAAATCAAAATCAACATCTACGGAATCTAAACAACTTGAAAAACACCAACCTGCTACAAAACACAAAGAAAATCTACCAAAATTATAATATATTACAAGTGAATTTGAGATTATTTCAACACTCTTAACCTTAATCAAACCCAAAAAAATCGATAGAGGGAGGAACTGATTCTCAAAGAGGAATCGATATTCAGAAATCAAAATCAATTACTTAGTTCAAATATAGAAAAATCTGGGAGTAAACTTATCAATGAGGGTGTCAAAATCAATTTTCTTCTGCTTTTAGGATTATAGAATCTCCACTTCCAACAACTTCCCGTGATAGTTCCATTCGACGACTCGTTTTGATACGAAAGACTTTCAGATAAACTATTCAATTAGAGACATAAAACTGGAACGACTTTTAGGATTGTCATACCAGTGGAGAATGAGGGAGAGAAAATCAGATAAACGACCCAATTAAAGACGAATAACTTTCAACCTAGATTAGCCCTTTTCCCGTTCCACCTGGTTGTGTGTATTTTCGGTTAGCCAAAGGTTAGCACAAACGGGTTCTAGAGACATGGAATGGGAATAGGCATGATGAGATTAAGCCGTCTTTGTCATTACAGACCAAGGCAGTGAGATCGGGGAAGGTGGGAAGGTTGCTTCAAATTTTTAATGACCATCCTTCTTAATAAATAAAGGTTTTTTTTGCCACATGTCAATCTCTTATGAGTTTTGAAACTTGTCATTTTGTGATATTTTTGAATAAATGTTTTTTCCATTTATCATTTTCTTATTTTTTATCTCTCTTAATTAACACATCATATTTACACCTTAATTAATAATTGCCTTAATTGAAAATAACCAATAAATTACAATATTACAACTCATATAGTATTTAATATGTTTCCTTTAAATTCAAATTGTAAATTTCAAACTTAAATAAATTTTTGTTTAAACCTTCATATTTAATTTTTTTTATTTTATCCAACCCGTATAACATATGGGTGTCACAATAAATGACAGTCTTTTTACCACATGTTATTTTGTGGTTATTTTCAATTAATTTTTTTTCCACATTCCATTTTGTGTTTTTTTTCCATTTTATTAAATCTCACATAATATTTAAATGTAATAATTGCAATAAATGTAATAATAAATACATACCTATTTTAATAATTGACTTTCCTTCTAATTTCAATATTTCTAAATTATAACTTCATTAGTTTATTTTGTTTATTTATATAAATTATTTGTTTAAAATGTAAAAAGAAATTAAATATCATCATACTTATTGTTCCTACAAATTTTCCTACCTAATTAAATAGTGACATGTGTAACATTTAATGTCTATTTAATGAAATTTTAGTATACTAATATGACACATGTCTTGATTTAATTGGGTATGAGAATTTGTAGGAACAAAAGTAAGAGGATATTTAATTTCTCAAATGTAAAAGAGAAAAAATATTTTAATTTTAAGAATTCAATATTTTCCTAATTTTTTTTTATAAATTTAAACTTTTTCAAATGTTTAGAATTTTCATATATTTTTTTAAATGAACTCATGTAATACACGGGTCTTACACCTAGTCTACTCTAATAAATGAAGGTTTTTTTTGTCACATGTCATCTTCTCATTCATTTGGACACATGTCATTTTGTAAAATTTTTAAATTTTCTATTTCCCACTTGTCATTTTATTGTATTTTTCATTTTATTAAATTAAAATTCCATATTTAATGTGTAAGGTAATATATATGTAAGGTATTTATTAAAAATAGTGTAGATATGTAATGTATTCAATATATTAAAGCCTCATTAATTTTAATAATTCAAAAAAAAATCTCATTTTTCTTACAAATTCAAACTTTTCAAATTGTTAAAATTTCATATATTTTTTTTAAATAAACTCATGTAATACATGGGTTTCACACCTAGTAATATATGGTTAGACATTAATTGTTCATGTTATTCATTTAATTAAGTAACCACATTTTAAAAAAATCAAATTATATTTAATTAAGTACCATAAATATCAATTAAATACCATAAATAAGTAAATCCTTTTTGAATATTATTGGTTTAATGTTAAATAACCCTTAATTGGAATTTAAAGGATTGTAATACTAAAATAAAAATTCAATACCATTAACAAATAATAATATGTATACTCTTAGTTTTCTATATAGAAAAAACATCATAAATGGTCCATGTGGTTTCCCCAGATCAGAAGTTTATTCCCCATGGTTTAAAAACATCATAGATGGTCCCTATGCTTTAAAAAATTTTATTGATCAATCCTTTTACTAACTCCATTAAGTTTTGTATGTTAACTGAAGAGTATTTTCGTCATTTCACTACCATAGGGATCATTTATGATGTTTTCTCTTACTTTTCTTAAAAGAAAAAAATAAATATAATTATTTAATACATAAAAGATCCTACCATCTCACTCTCACATTCAGTAATTGAAATAAAAAACAAAAAAAAAATATATTATCAACACTCGTACCACCCCCTTGTTCTTCAACAAATCCCAACTATGAAAACCAACCCAAAACATTTAAATCAAAATCAACATCTACGGAATCTAAACAACTTGAAAAACACCAACCTGCTACAAAACACAAAGAAAATCTACCAAAATTATAATATATTACAAGTGAATTTGAGATTATTTCAACACTCTTAACCTTAATCAAACCCAAAAAATCGATAGAGGGAGGAACTGATTCTCAAAGAGGAATCGATATTCAGAAATCAAAATCAATTACCTAGTTCAAATATAGAAAAATCTGGGAGTAAACTTATCAATGAGGGTGTCAAAATCAATTTTCTTCTGCTTTTAGGATTATAGAATCTCCACTTCCAACAACTTCCCGTGATAGTTCCATTCGACGACTCGTTTTGATACGAAAGACTTTCAGATAAACTATTCAATTAGAGACATAAAACTGGAACGACTTTTAGGATTGTCATACCAGTGGAGAATGAGGGAGAGAAAATCAGATAAACGACCCAATTAAAGACGAATAACTTTCAACCTAGATTAGCCCTTTTCCCGTTCCACTTGGTTGTGTGTATTTTCGGTTAGCCAAAGGTTAGCACAAACGGGTTCTAGAGACATGGAATGGGAATAGGCATGATGAGATTAAGCCGTCTTTGTCATTACAGACCAAGGCAGTGAGATCGGGGAAGGTGGGAAGGTTGCTTCAAATTTTTAATGACCATCCTTCTTAATAAATAAAGGTTTTTTTTGCCACATGTCAATCTCTTATGAGTTTTGAAACTTGTCATTTTGTGATATTTTTGAATAAATGTTTTTTCCATTTATCATTTTCTTATTTTTTATCTCTCTTAATTAACACATCATATTTACACCTTAATTAATAATTGCCTTAATTGAAAATAACCAATAAATTACAATATTACAACTCATATAGTATTTAATATGTTTCCTTTAAATTCAAATTGTAAATTTCAAACTTAAATAAATTTTTGTTTAAACCTTCATATTTAATTTTTTTTATTTTATCCAACCCGTATAACATATGGGTGTCACAATAAATGACAGTCTTTTTACCACATGTTATTTTGTGGTTATTTTCAATTAATTTTTTTTTCCACATGCCATTTTGTGTTTTTTTTCCATTTTATTAAATCTCACATAATATTTAAATGTAATAATTGCAATAAATATAATAATAAATACATACCTATTTTAATAATTGACTTTCCTTCTAATTTCAATATTTCTAAATTATAACTTCATTAGTTTATTTTGTTTATTTATCTAAATTATTTGTTTAAAATGTAAAAAGAAATTAAATATCATCATACTTATTGTTTCTACAAATTCTCCTACCTAATTAAATAGTGACATGTGTAACATTTAATGTCAATTTAATGAATTTTTAGTATAATAATATGACACATGTCTTGATTTAATTGGGTATGAGAATTTGTAGGAACAAAAGTAAGAGGATATTTAATTTCTCAAATGTAAAAGAGAAAAAATATTTTAATTTTAAGAATTCAATATTTTCCTAATTTTTTTTTATAAATTTAAACTTTTTCAAATGTTTAGAATTTTCATATATTTTTTTAAATGAACTCATGTAATACATGGGTCTTACACCTAGTCTACTCTAATAAATGAAGGTTTTTTTTGTCACATGTCATCTTCTCATTCATTTGGACACATGTCATTTTGTAAAATTTTTAAATTTTCTATTTCCCACTTGTCATTTTATTGTATTTTTCATTTTATTAAATTAAAATTCCATATTTAATGTGTAAGGTAATATATATGTAAGGTATTTATTAAAAATAGTGTAGATATGTAATGTATTCAATATATTAAAGCCTCATTAATTTTAATAATTCAAAAAAAAATCTCATTTTTCTTACAAATTCAAACTTTTCAAATTGTTAAAATTTCATATATTTTTTTTAAATAAACTCATGTAATACATGGGTTTCACACCTAGTAATATATGGTTAGACATTAATTGTTCATGTTATTCATTTAATTAAGTAACCACATTTTAAAAAAATCAAATTATATTTAATTAAGTACCATAAATATCAATTAAATACCATAAATAAGTAAATCCTTTTTGAATATTATTGGTTTAATGTTAAATAACCCTTAATTGGAATTTAAAGGATTGTAATACTAAAATAAAAATTCAATACCATTAACAAATAATAATATGTATACTCTTAGTTTTCTATATAGAAAAAACATCATAAATGGTCCATGTGGTTTCCCCAGATCAGAAGTTTATTCCCCATGGTTTAAAAACATCATAGATGGTCCCTATGCTTTAAAAAATTTTATTGATCAATCCTTTTACTAACTCCATTAAGTTTTGTATGTTAACTGAAGAGTATTTTCGTCATTTCACTACCATAGGGATCATTTATGATGTTTTCTCTTACTTTTCTTAAAAGAAAAAAATAAATATAATTATTTAATACATAAAAGATCCTACCATCTCACTCTCACATTCAGTAATTGAAATAAAAAACAAAAAAAAAATATATTATCAACACTCGTACCACCCCCTTGTTCTTCAACAAATCCCAACTATGAAAACCAACCCAAAACATTTAAATCAAAATCAACATCTACGGAATCTAAACAACTTGAAAAACACCAACCTGCTACAAAACACAAAGAAAATCTACCAAAATTATAATATATTACAAGTGAATTTGAGATTATTTCAACACTCTTAACCTTAATCAAACCCAAAAAAATCGATAGAGGGAGGAACTGATTCTCAAAGAGGAATCGATATTCAGAAATCAAAATCAATTACTTAGTTCAAATATAGAAAAATCTGGGAGTAAACTTATCAATGAGGGTGTCAAAATCAATTTTCTTCTGCTTTTAGGATTATAGAATCTCCACTTCCAACAACTTCCCGTGATAGTTCCATTCGACGACTCGTTTTGATACGAAAGACTTTCAGATAAACTATTCAATTAGAGACATAAAACTGGAACGACTTTTAGGATTGTCATACCAGTGGAGAATGAGGGAGAGAAAATCAGATAAACGACCCAATTAAAGACGAATAACTTTCAACCTAGATTAGCCCTTTTCCCGTTCCACCTGGTTGTGTGTATTTTCGGTTAGCCAAAGGTTAGCACAAACGGGTTCTAGAGACATGGAATGGGAATAGGCATGATGAGATTAAGCCGTCTTTGTCATTACAGACCAAGGCAGTGAGATCGGGGAAGGTGGGAAGGTTGCTTCAAATTTTTAATGACCATCCTTCTTAATAAATAAAGGTTTTTTTTGCTACATATAAATCTCTTATGAGTTTTGAAACTTGTCATTTTGTGATATTTTTAAATAAATGTTTTTTCCATTTATCATTTTCTTATTTTTTATCTCTCTTAATTAACACATCATATTTCCACCTTAATTAATAATTGCCTTAATTGAAAATAACCAATAAATTACAATATTACAACTCATATAGTATTTAATATGTTTCCTTTAAATTCAAATTTTAAATTTCAAACTTAAATAAATTTTTGTTTAAACCTTCATATTTAATTTTTTTTTATTTTATCCAACCCGTATAACATATGGGTGTCACAATAAATGACAGTGTTTTTACCACATGTTATTTTGTGGTTATATTCAATTAATTTTTTTTCCACATGCCAATTTGTGTTTTTTTTTTCCATTTTATTAAATCTCACATAATATTTAAATGTAATAATTGCAATAAATGTAATAATAAATACATACCTATTTTAATAATTGACTTTCCTTCTAATTTCAATATTTCTAAATTATAACTTCATTAGTTTATTTTGTTTATTTATCTAAATTATTTGTTTAAAATGTAAAAGAAATTAAATATCATCATACTTATTGTTCCTACAAATTCTCCTACCTAATTAAATAGTGACATGTGTAACATTTAATGTCTATTTAATGAAATTTTAGTATACTAATATGACACATGTCTTGATTTAATTAGGTATGAAAATTTGTAGGAACAAAAGTAAGAGGATATTTAATTTCTCAAATGTAAAAGAGAAAAAATATTTTAATTTTAAGAATTCAATATTTTCCTAATTTTTTTTATAAATTTAAACTTTTTCAAATGTTTAGAATTTTCATATATTTTTTTAAATGAACTCATGTAATACATGGGTCTTACACCTAGTCTACTCTAATAAATGAAGGTTTTTTTTGTCACATGTCATCTTCTCATTCATTTGGACACATGTCATTTTGTAAAATTTTTAAATTTTCTATTTCCCACTTGTCATTTTATTGTATTTTTCATTTTATTAAATTAAAATTCCATATTTAATGTGTAAGGTAATATATATGTAAGGTATTTATTAAAAATAGTGTATATATGTAATGTATTCAATATATTAAAGCCTCATTAATTTTAATAATTCAAAAAAAAATTCTCATTTTTCTTACAAATTCAAACTTTTCAAATTTTTAAATTTTCATATTTTTTTTAAATAAACTCATGTAATACATGGGTCTCACACTTAGTAATATATGGTTAGACATTAATTGTTCATGTTATTCATTTAATTAAGTAACCACATTTAAAAAAAATCAAATTATATTTAATTAAGTACCATAAATATCAATTAAATACCATAAATAAGTAAATCCTTTTTGAATATTATTGGTTTAATGTTAAATAACCCTTAATTGGAATTTAAAGGATTGTAATACTAAAATAAAAATTCAATACCATTAACAAATAATAATATGTATACTCTTAGTTTTCTATATAGAAAAAACATCATAAATGGTCCATGTGGTTTCCCCAGATCAGAAGTTTAGTCCCCATGGTTTAAAAACATCATAGATGGTCCCTATGCTTTAAAAATTTTTATTGATCAGTCCTTATTACTAACTCCATTAAGTTTAGTATGTTAACTGAAGAGTATTTTCGTCATTTCACTACCATAGGGATCATTTATGATCTTTTCTCTTACTTTTCTTAAAAGAAAAAAATAAATATAATTATTTAATACATAAAAGATCCTACCATCTCACTCTCACATTCAGTAATTGAAATAAAAAACAAAAAAAAATATATTATCAACACCCGTACTACCCCCTTGTTCTTCAACAAATACCAACTATGAAAACCAACCCAAAACATTTAAATCAAAATCAACATCTACGGAATCTAAACAACTTGAAAAACACCAACCTGCTACAAAACACAAAGAAAATCTACCAAAATTATAATATATTACAAGTGAATTTGAGATTATTTCAACACTCTTAACCTTAATCAAACCCAAAAAATCGATAGAGGGAGGAACTGATTCTCAAAGAGGAATCGATATTCAGAAATCAAAATCAATTACTTAGTTCAAATATAGAAAAATCTGGGAGTAAACTTATCAATGAGGGTGTCAAAATCAATTTTCTTCTGCTTTTAGGATTATAGAATCTCCACTTCCAACAACTTCCCGTGATAGTTCCATTCGACGACTCGTTTTGATACGAAAGACTTTCAGATAAACTATTCAATTAGAGACATAAAACTGGAACGACTTTTAGGATTGTCATACCAGTGGAGAATGAGGGAGAGAAAATCAGATAAACGACCCAATTAAAGACGAATAACTTTCAACCTAGATTAGCCCTTTTCCCGTTCCACCTGGTTGTGTGTATTTTCGGTTAGCCAAAGGTTAGCACAAACGGGTTCTAGAGACATGGAATGGGAATAGGCATGATGAGATTAAGCCGTCTTTGTCATTACAGACCAAGGCAGTGAGATCGGGGAAGGTGGGAAGGTTGCTTCAAATTTTTAATGACCATCCTTCTTAATAAATAAAGGTTTTTTTTGCCACATGTCAATCTCTTATGAGTTTTGAAACTTGTCATTTTGTGATATTTTTGAATAAATGTTTTTTCCATTTATCATTTTCTTATTTTTTATCTCTCTTAATTAACACATCATATTTACACCTTAATTAATAATTGCCTTAATTGAAAATAACCAATAAATTACAATATTACAACTCATATAGTATTTAATATGTTTCCTTTAAATTCAAATTTTAAATTTCAAACTTAAATAAATTTTTGTTTAAACCTTCATATTTAATTTTTTTTATTTTATCCAACCCGTATAACATATGGGTGTCACAATAAATGACAGTCTTTTTACCACATTTATTTTGTGGTTATTTTCAATTAATTTTTTTTCCACATGCCGTTTTGTGTTTTTTTTTTCCATTTTATTAAATCTCACATAATATTTAAATGTAATAATTGCAATAAATGTAATAATAAATACATACCTATTTTAATAATTGACTTTCCTTCTAATTTCAATAATTTTTAAATTATAACTTCATTAGTTTATTTTGTTTATTTATCTAAATTATTTGTTTAAAATGTAAAAAGAAATTAAATATCATCATTCTTATTGTTCCTACAAATTCTCCTACCTAATTAAATAGTGACATGTGTAACATTTAATGTCCATTTAATGAAATTTTAGTATACTAATATGACACATGTCTTGATTTAATTGGGTATGAGAATTTGTAGGAACAAAAGTTAGAGGATATTTAATTTCTTAAATGTAAAAGAGAAAAAATATTTTAATTTTAAGAATTCAATATTTTCCTAATTTTTTTTATAAATTTAAACTTTTTCAAATGTTTAGAATTTTCATATATTTTTTTAAATGAACTCATGTAATACATGGGTCTTACACCTAGTCTACTCTAATAAATGAAGGTTTTTTTTGTCACATGTCATCTTCTCATTCATTTGGACACATGTCATTTTGTAAAATTTTTAAATTTTCTATTTCCCACTTGTCATTTTATTGTATTTTTCATTTTATTAAATTAAAATTCCATATTTAATGTGTAAGGTAATATATATGTAAGGTATTTATTAAAAATAGTGTATATATGTAATGTATTCAATATATTAAAGCCTCATTAATTTTAATAATTCAAAAAAAAAAAATTCATTTTTCTTACAAATTCAAACTTTTCAAATTGTTAAATTTTCATATTTTTTTTAAATAAACTCATGTAATACATGGGTCTCACACCTAGTAATATATGGTTAGACATTAATTGTTCATGTTATTCATTTAATTAAGTAACCACATTTAAAAAAAATCAAATTATATTTAATTAAGTACCATAAATATCAATTAAATACCATAAATAAGTAAATCCTTTTTGAATATTATTGGTTTAATGTTAAATAACCCTTAATTGGAATTTAAAGGATTGTAATACTAAAATAAAAATTCAATACCATTAACAAATAATAATATGTATACTCTTAGTTTTCTATATAGAAAAAACATCATAAATGGTCCATGTGGTTTCCCCAGATCAGAAGTTTAGTCCCCATGGTTTAAAAACATCATAGATGGTCCCTATGCTTTAAAAAATTTTATTGATCAGTCCTTATTACTAACTCCATTAAGTTTAGTATGTTAACTGAAGAGTATTTTCGTCATTTCACTACCATAGGGATCATTTATGATGTTTTCTCTTACTTTTCTTAAAAGAAAAAAATAAATATAATTATTTAATACATAAAAGATCCTACCATCTCACTCTCACATTCAGTAATTGAAATAAAAAACAAAAAAAAATATATTATCAACACCCGTACCACCCCCTTATTCTTCAACAAATCCCAACTATGAAAACCAACCCAAAACATTTAAATCAAAATCAACATCTAAAGAATCTAAACAACTTGAAAAACACCAACCTGCTACAAAACACAAAGAAAATCTACCAAAATTATAATATATTACAAGTGAATTTGAGATTATTTCAACACTCTTAACCTTAATCAAACCCAAAAAATCGATAGAGGGAGGAACTGATTCTCAAAGAGGAATCGATATTCAGAAATCAAAATCAATTACTTAGTTCAAATATAGAAAAATCTGGGAGTAAACTTATCAATGAGGGTGTCAAAATCAATTTTCTTCTGCTTTTAGGATTATAGAATCTCCACTTCCAACAACTTCCCGTGATAGTTCCATTCGACGACTCGTTTTGATACGAAAGACTTTCAGATACACTATTCAATTAGAGACATAAAACTGGAACGACTTTTAGGATTGTCATACCAGTGGAGAATGAGGGAGAGAAAATCAGATAAACGACCCAATTAAAGACGAATAACTTTCAACCTAGATTAGCCCTTTTCCCGTTCCACCTGGTTGTGTGTATTTTCGGTTAGCCAAAGGTTAGCACAAACGGGTTCTAGAGACATGGAATGGGAATAGGCGTGATGAGATTAAGCCGTCTTTGTCATTACAGACCAAGGCAGTAAGATCGGGGAAGGTGGGAAGGTTGCTTCAAATTTTTAATGACCATCCTTCTTAATAAATAAAGGTTTTTTTTGCCACATGTCAATCTCTTATGAGTTTTGAAACTTGTCATTTTGTGATATTTTTGAATAAATGTTTTTTCCATTTATCATTTTCTTATTTTTTATCTCTCTTAATTAACACATCATATTTACACCTTAATTAATAATTGCCTTAATTGAAAATAACCAATAAATTACAATATTACAACTCATATAGTATTTAATATGTTTCCTTTAAATTCAAATTTTAAATTTCAAACTTAAATAAATTTTTGTTTAAACCTTCATATTTAATTTTTTTATTTTATCCAACCCGTATAACATATGGGTGTCACAATAAATGACAGTCTTTTTACCACATGTTATTTTGTGGTTATTTTCAATTAATTTTTTTTCCACATGCCGTTTTGTGTTTTTTTTCCATTTTATTAAATCTCACATAATATTTAAATGTAATAATTGCAATAAATGTAATAATAAATACATACCTATTTTAATAATTGACTTTCCTTCTAATTTCAATATTTCTAAATTATAACTTCATTAGTTTATTTTGTTTATTTATCTAAATTATTTGTTTAAAATGTAAAAAGAAATTAAATATCATCATACTTATTGTTCCTACAAATTCTCCTACCTAATTAAATAGTGACATGTGTAACATTTAATGTCCATTTAATGAAATTTTAGTATACTAATATGACACATGTCTTGATTTAATTGGGTATGAGAATTTGTAGGAACAAAAGTAAGAGGATATTTAATTTCTCAAATGTAAAAGAGAAAAAATATTTTAATTTTAAGAATTCAATATTTTCCTAATTTTTTTTATAAATTTAAACTTTTTCAAATGTTTAGAATTTTCATATATTTTTTTAAATGAACTCATGTAATACATGGGTCTTACACCTAGTCTACTCTAATAAATGAAGGTTTTTTTGTCACATGTCATCTTCTCATTCATTTGGACACATGTCATTTTGTAAAATTTTTAAATTTTCTATTTCCCACTTGTCATTTTATTGTATTTTTCATTTTATTAAATTAAAATTCCATATTTAATGTGTAAGGTAATATATATGTAAGGTATTTATTAAAAATAGTGTATATATGTAATGTATTCAATATATTAAAGCCTCATTAATTTTAATAATTAAAAAAAAAAATTCTCATTTTTCTTACAAATTCAAACTTTTCAAATTGTTAAAATTTCATATATATTTTTTTTAAATAAACTCATGTAATACATGGGTCTTACACCTAGTAATATATGGTTAGACATTAATTGTTCATGTTATTCATTTAATTAAGTAACCACATTTAAAAAAAATCAAATTATATTTAATTAAGTACCATAAATATCAATTAAATACCATAAATAAGTAAATCCTTTTTGAATATTATTGGTTTAATGTTAAATAACCATTAATTGGAATTTAAAGGATTGTAATACTAAAATAAAAATTCAATACCATTAACAAATAATAATATGTATACTCTTAGTTTTCTATATAGAAAAAACATCATAAATGGTCCATGTGGTTTCCCCAGATCAGAAGTTTAGTCCCCATGGTTTAAAAAGATCATAGATGGTCCCTATGCTTTAAAAAATTTTATTGATCAGTCCTTATTACTAACTCCATTAAGTTTAGTATGTTAACTGAAGAGTATTTTCGTCATTTCACTACCATAGGGATCATTTATGATCTTTTCTCTTACTTTTCTTAAAAGAAAAAAATAAATATAATTATTTAATACATAAAAGATCCTACCATCTCACTCTCACATTCAGTAATTGAAATAAAAAACAAAAAAAAATATATTATCAACACCCGTACCACCCCCTTAATCTTCAACAAATCCCAACTATGAAAACCAACCCAAAACATTTAAATCAAAATCAACATCTAAAGAATCTAAACAACTTGAAAAACACCAACCTGCTACAAAACACAAAGAAAATCTACCAAAATTATAATATATTACAAGTGAATTTGAGATTATTTCAACACTCTTAACCTTAATCAAACCCAAAAAATCGATAGAGGGAGGAACTGATTCTCAAAGAGGAATCGATATTCAGAAATCAAAATCAATTACTTAGTTCAAATATAGAAAAATCTGGGAGTAAACTTATCAATGAGGGTGTCAAAATCAATTTTCTTCTGCTTTTAGGATTATAGAATCTCCACTTCCAACAACTTCCCGTGATAGTTCCATTCGACGACTCGTTTTGATACGAAAGACTTTCAGATAAACTATTCAATTAGAGACATAAAACTGGAACGACTTTTAGGATTGTCATACCAGTGGAGAATGAGGGAGAGAAAATCAGATAAACGACCCAATTAAAGACGAATAACTTTCAACCTAGATTAGCCCTTTTCCCGTTCCACCTGGTTGTGTGTATTTTCGGTTAGCCAAAGGTTAGCACAAACGGGTTCTAGAGACATGGAATGGGAATAGGCGTGATGAGATTAAGCCGTCTTTGTCATTACAGACCAAGGCAGTAAGATCGGGGAAGGTGGGAAGGTTGCTTCAAATTTTTAATGACCATCCTTCTTAATAAATAAAGGTTTTTTTTGCCACATGTCAATCTCTTATGAGTTTTGAAACTTGTCATTTTGTGATATTTTTGAATAAATGTTTTTTCCATTTATCATTTTCTTATTTTTTATCTCTCTTAATTAACACATCATATTTACACCTTAATTAATAATTGCCTTAATTGAAAATAACCAATAAATTACAATATTACAACTCATATAGTATTTAATATGTTTCCTTTAAATTCAAATTGTAAATTTCAAACTTAAATAAATTTTTGTTTAAACCTTCATATTTAATTTTTTTTTATTTTATCCAACCCGTATAACATATGGGTGTCACAATAAATGACAGTCTTTTTACCACATGTTATTTTGTGGTTATTTTCAATTAATTTTTTTTCCACATGCCATTTTGTGTTTTTTTTTCCATTTTATTAAATCTCACATAATATTTAAATGTAATAATTGCAATAAATGTAATAATAAATACATACCTATTTTAATAATTAACTTTCCTTCTAATCACTAGTTTATAACTCGTGGGAACCACGAGTTATAAAATTAATTAAACTTTCATAATAAAAATTTATAATTATTAATCAATTATTTTAAATAAATCATTTTAAATAAATTATTAATTAAGAGATATATCAAATTTTTAAAGTTATTATAACTTCAAATTTAACATATAATTAGAAAATATAAATGTGACTTTTGAAATGAGTTGCCTAATATATCTACATGACATATGATATAATATTTATGAGGAATTGTATTAGAGTGACACTTGATAAGAAAAAAAGATTAAAATTATTCATTTATTAGAATTGGAATTATTATAAAAACTAAAAAATTGTCAAATAAATAATTTTTAATTTGATTAATCATACCATTCGTTAACAGTAACAATTTTGTTAAAAATATATACAATTTTATGCCAAATTATTACAAAAATTATTATTTCATATTTAGTATCTATAACATAATTGAACAACCTATAAATTTCAAAATTGTAACTATATAATCTTAACTTACGTAACGCGTGAACATTTGCATATTCTAATATTAAAAGAAACGATTCGATAGAAAGAATTTAGTGTTGGATTAATGTCTAAGTCCATAACTATTTTGGTATGTACTTGACCCGATGGTGCATAGTCCTTTTGGGTTGCCTTCACCAAAGCAACTTGATAGGATGAATTATGGAGAGAAAAGATTAATTATGATTTATTAGTATATTATGAGCATAATATATTAAAGGAGAAATCATATTGTTTAATTAATATTAGTCAAGAATTAATTGATAATTGATTTTGTGGCTAAAAGAGATTAATTAAACTTAAGGGACTGGAACTGTAATTATAAGATAATTGCATTTGGGCTATGGATCACCTTTGTAACGACTCGTGTCCGGTATGGTAATTCCTTGGTATTTATTTTGTAGTTTTGCAAGAGGGACTCGGCGAGTTCATAGCCTGACTCGCCGAGTAGGGTCGCGACTTCGAGCACGTGTGAGCCGGGGACTCGACGAGTCCATATCCCTGACTCGGCGAGTCCATCCGACTGGGTGAAACCCTAAATCCCCGGGTTGCCCACTATTTAAGTCACCTTATAGCCCCATTCTCGCCTCCCTCACCCTGAGAACACTGTGAGAAAGAACCCTAATCCACCCTTGTGTGAGCTAAGTGTTTTGTGCCATTTTGTGAAGGTTTGAAGAAGGAGAAGAAGCAAGGAGCAAGGAGAAGAGGTGTAGTGCAAAGATCCAAGGGCAAATCTGAGTTATTTGAGGTATTTTCGGATTTCCCCTCTTGTTATATGCTTTAAACCTCCATTAGAGCCCTCCTAGGATCTAGTTGATGCTTGTTCCAAGCCTTATGTTTGCATGAATGCCTTATTAAGTCAAGATATCTTTAGGTCTGAATGATTGGGGGTTGTAGAGCCCAGATCTACTGCCTTTTTGGAGTTACTTTGCATAATAACCTTAGATCTACCCATTTTGTGCATCTTTTAGCCTTATCTCCCTTATTCATGAGGTTGTACACGTAAAGTTGGAAACTTTACGTGGTAAATCAGCTTATTGGACTCAGATCTATCAATTGTATGTGTTGGATTCAAACAAAATCGAGTAAAAATCAGTTGCATGGCGGCAACTCGGCGAGTCGGGAAGAACGACTCGGCGAGTTGGGTCGCGAGTCCCCGATTCCTTCGTTTTTATCAGTAGCGAGTGGATCCAGTGAGTTAGAGAGTGGACTCAGCGAGTTGAGAGTAGACTCAGTGATGGAGTGACTCGGCGATTTGTTCATACAACTCGGCGAGTCCAAGGCAATCTTCTTAAGCTCAAGAACAACTCGTCGAGTTGTTCTTAGGACTCGGCGAGTCGGATGAAGATTGTCTGAGTTCTTGGATCGGGAGAGTACTCGTCGAGTCGATGCCATACTCGACGAGTAGCAGCGAGTTGAGTCGAGGAGTGAGAGTAGGGACTCGGCGAGTTGGCGGCCCAACTCGGCGAGTCAGGTCAACTATGGGTTGACTTTGACCGAGAGTTGACTTTGACCTGGGGTAAAAGAGTCATTTTACCCAGTGCAGTGTTTAGTATTTGATTGAGTATGTTTATGGACTTGTAGCCGGGGAGATACCGGAGCAGCAGCAGTTAGCCCTCAGAGCTATTCACTCAGCAGCCAATTCACGAGGTGAGTTCCTTTTCAGTAGGAGCGGGTCTATGGCCACAATGCCGGCCCGTTTAGCTAGCAGTAGTATCCAGATCTTTATCCGACGCAGTAGTTAGCATGTTTGAAGCCTTCGTGGCTCAGACAGGATTATGTGTGTTCATGCTAAGTGATACGTTATGTTATGATCAGTCAGCTTCGGACTCCGGTTCGATGTCAGCTTCGGACTCAG
Organism: Lactuca serriola; assembly: GCF_051521515.1. NCBI lineage: Eukaryota > Viridiplantae > Streptophyta > Magnoliopsida > Asterales > Asteraceae > Lactuca > Lactuca serriola. The sequence goes on along the minus strand of NC_136410.1, from coordinate 163,542,483 downwards.
GTTCGATGTAGGGGACAAGGTCCCGGTCAGCTTCGGACTCCGGTTCGATGTCAGCTTCGGACTCAGGTTCGATGTAGGGGACAAGGTCCCAGTCAGCTTCAGACTCGGTCTGATGGGAGCTTCGGATTGCGGTCCGATGTAGGGGACAAGGTCCCGGTCAGTCAGCTTCGGACTTCGGTCCGATGGAGGGGGGGGCAAGGCCCCAGTATGTGCTTGATATATATATTATTGTATGGTATGTGGTAATTTGGGGGAGCTCACTAAGCTTCGTGCTTACAGTTTCAGTTTTGGTTTCAGGTACTTCCGCTAGCAGAGGGAGGAGCTCGGGTTGATGGCATTGCACACACCACAGCTTCAGCTTTCATCCTGGGAGTTGATTTAGTTCCTGATTTTTATATGTCATGGATATGATACAGTTTTCTATACCGTGGTTTATTATTATTTTGAGATGCATTATGTATGGTTTCATGATATGACACTCAAATTATGGTTTTTGGTTATGTTGAAAAACGAAATTTTTGGGTCGTATTTTTGGGTCGTTTCAACCTTGGAATAATAGGTTGGACAAATTCTATGGGGAAACCCATTAGAAATCGTCCAAGGGATATTCTAAAAGGGTCCATGGGCTGCTTAGGGCTTAAGCAGTCAAATTAGGGTTTCGTAGTTGAAAACCCTAATAGCCTACATTTATATATAGTACCCTTAAGCCCCAAAAACGTGGCTAAGAGTTCCACTAGGGTTTCTACACGTTTTGGGCAGCCTCCTTTCTCCTTATTCTTCATCCTCTTGCTCTTGGTGTTTGTGAACCATTAGAGGAGTGACACTTGTGATTCTAAGCTTTATAAAGTCATTACAAGGAGGATTTGAGATTGTTATTGCTACATAAAAATCAAGGTAAGATATAAAACCCATTCTTATGTTAATATGATTAATAGTATGCTAGATCTAGGGTTTAAAGTCTTGTATGAATTGCATGTTCAATAGAGAAACCTAGATCCAAGCATTAGGGTTGCATGAGCACATAGGATGTTCTTATGGCTAAAACCCATCAGTGGTATCAGAGCCTTGAGTGGTTTCTATTGTATTGATGCCTTGGCTATTTTTTCAAGCTTCAAAATCGATTTTTTGGCTCCCTGACTGATGAAATCGGCGAGTTCCAATGTGGACTCGACGAGTTCGAGCGTCAGTAAGAGTAGATTTCGGGATTTCTTGTTGTTTTGCTTGAGGATACTTGCCTTAATTGTTTTGGGTCTTTAATATTCGAATTTTATCTTATATTTGAGTATATCCTTGCCAAAACAAAAGATAATTACCAATTGATTAGATAATAACTTCCTTATATGATTAAAGATTGATTATTTGTATTAATTGGGTAACTTATCTTGCAAGAAATTAAAATTAGGTCAAATATAGATAATGACAAAATTAATTGTTTAATTTCTATTATTTGTTATTTGATCATTGTGTTGTGAAAAAGTTTCATTTGTGTCCATGTAAGTTTTATGGTTTAAATTTGAACTTAAAACTTTTGTTTTGAAATTTAAATAGTTGAAACCCTAATGTTTTGAAATGTTTCAAAACTTGCCCTCAAGTTTTGGAATTTAAAAGTTGATTAAAAGTTTAATTTAGAAATGTTAAACTCTAAAGCCTTAGTATTGTTTTGAAAAGTTCAAATCACACCCTTATTAATTAATTAATTAAACTCTAAAGCCTTAGTATTGTTTTATTAATTAATTAAGGTGTATAATTAAAAGAGATTTAATAAATCCATAAAGTTTTGGTTTAAAACTTAATTAAATTAAAAGTATAATTATTAAATTTGACCACCTAGTATTTTAAAAGTGTAAAATACACTCTATACTATATATAACATTAAAAGTCTAATATATATGTATGAGTAAAAGTCAGTCTTACCGTTAGTAGGCCCATTCACGAAGCTGGTCTATAAGGGGTGTTTAAGGAAATTGCCTATAAAATGACGATTGAATGGGTATCCACTCTTACCTACCGCAGTCTTGACTAGTGGTGGGTCATTAGTCGAACGGGTAGGATAGGACAGAAACCTTCCATTATAAGTATAATGAAGTACAAAAGTAACTAAATGCTTTTACAAATTCCCAATCTTAGTTACTTTAGGCAAAAGTGAATTGATACAATTCCATGAAATTACACTTTGTGCCCTTGCGAAGATGTTAGTGGAGCGTGTGTGGTTAACCGGCACACTAAATGGTTCTAAGCAAAGGTAGCAAAGGGTGACTCAATGTTTGTCATAGTTCGGTGGAGCGTGTGTGGTTAACCGGCACATCGAATAGGTGACTGTAATATGTGGGGGCACCATGTAAGTCTGCATGGTTATTCACACCCGCTTTGTGATCCTCGGTATCCTGGTCACAAACTAGAGGGGCATATCGAGATTTAAACATGCCATTGAAAAGTTCAATGAATCTCAAAAGATCTAGGAATTTTTAATAGATTTAAAACTTAAATTTCTTTTTCGTTTTTCATGGTGGAAATTAGTGAATCGTCATTCACTTACCTTCAAATATTCTGCAACTAGATTATGGCATCCCTTTTCTAGGTTGTAGAGTATTGTGTTGGGTCCTAGTCTTAATATCTCATTTGGGTGATTTATTAAGGACTCAATCAATCAAATAACTTGAATTTAATTTTTCTCCCGTTTTGTAGATGTCAAAGTATGACAACTATGGTCTTTCCAAATCCCGTGGAACAAGCTTTTCACATAAAGATGATATTCCACGATTCGATCGAGGAACACGAGATCATGCTTCACTTCCTCCACCTCTTCCTGTTATTCTCCCTAACCCACAAGTTCAAAAGATTGAAAAGTTCAAACTCACTCAAGCCCTTTTGGCAAGTAAACATGAAGAAGGAAAGTCAGTGTGTGCACACATCCTAGAGATAAAGTCACACATTGATAAGTTAAGAATGTTGGGGTTTGTTGTCTATGAGGAGCTGGCTGTTGACTGGGTTCTTCAGTCACTTCCTGACTCATATAGTGAGTTCGTAAGAGAGTACTATATGATGAACCACGATGTAACCCTCATCGATCTCACTTATATGCTTATTGCTGCTGAATCAGAAATGATTTGGCGCACTGGAAAAGCAAAGTTGATTGGTGGATCTGCCTTACAGACCTCTATGGATATAGGAAATGGCAACGAAAGGCATGCCATGATCGAAAAGTTTGATCATAAGAGAAAGACAAAGTCAGAAGTAGTTCCATGTGTTGTTCCAAAAGAGTTAATTTGCTTTTATTGCCAAGAGAAGGGGCATTGGAGACGAAGCTGCCCTATTTACCTAAGAGATCTAAGAGATGGGAGAGTCAAAACGTATGACTCTACTTTAGGTAAATTCCATTAACTAACTCTTTTAAGTTCCTATTCTAGATTCTTAATACATGATGTGATAAGATTGCATTTCGATGTTTTGTAGGATCAAAGAAAAAGAAAGGAAGCTTAAGGGAAGAAGTGAGCGGAATCTAATAGTGAAGAAATGGATTTCGATCGCATTACTTGAAGATTAGAATCTTGAGCTACTACTTGGAGTTAGAATAAGATTGCTAAGAAATATGTATTAACATAGTAAGGACAAATTTTTTCCGCAATAAAATAAATTTTGATTTTATATTATTTATTTATCCTTGCAATGGCGTGTATGAAAAATTGATGTTTGTAAGTTTCTATTATTAGCAATAATGGACTTGATTCTTAATTATGTTATTTGTGGAAAGGTCAAAAATTTACCAAATAGGGAAAGTTTCTCATCGCCCAAGTTTCAATTGGATAGAAACTTGGAATCATACAACTTGGTTGCATGATGAATCAGAAATTTCATATTTGGAAATTAGACTAATTCATTGACAAAGTGTCAAGTGAAGGACTAGGAGATCGAGTACACAAGGTTGTGTGTTGATCAAGTCCACCACAAGAGTAACAAAGATATTCGTCATGATTTACTAAGATTAAGTAAATATGATTATACTTATGAGATTAAGTGTAATTCTCAGTTGATTGAAGGAATTTCAATCAATAGCAGAACGAATAAGAAGAATCAAATAGGCAGAAAGATAAAAGTTTCTCTATTCTAAGAAGAAGGGAGAGTACTTTTATTATGTTTTATGATAAGTCTTAATGATTAAGAACCATATCTCAATTGATCCTCTAAGTGAGTCTCAGTGCAATTGTATGTCTGAGAAGAGGAATCAAGAATTGAAGAAATGGTTAAATCAAGAAGTCAATCATACTTCGTTCCAAAACAAGTCTTAAAGTTAAGATTGTGACATTGAGTGACAAGTCTTAAGAAGGTTTATAACATTCATCAAATGTGGAATTTGAAAAACTTTTCTTATTTTTGAAATTGGAAAGTTGTGATGTCTTGGATAAGACAAAGACCAACTAGAACCAATTCTGTGAAGTGTTTTGTCTTGATAAAAGCTACACTAACTCTTGAATATTTGTTTGTCAAGAAATGTTTTTTGACAATAGATTCTTATATGTCAAGGAGTCAGTGGGAGTCTTAATGGTCTTGAAAGGTTTCAAGAACTAATCAAGAATAAACCTCATCGATCATCACTAGCACACGAGTTGAGGTTTACAACCTATCGTGTTGACACTATCTTGTTTCTGTGCGGTTCCAATTGAGTTAATTATACATGTGAGTTCTATGAGTTCTCATTTGAACGCATAAAAGGCAAGCACTTTGATCAATGAAAAATACATTGATAGGAAAGGGTGAGCTGCTTAACTACTTGGAAGACATGGTGGGCAGCCGTGTTACCATAAGGCAAGAGATCAAGATTGAGAAGGTTCGGTCCATATGAGTTTGGATTTGTCACAAACTTTGGTTTTCGGAAAATTCGCATGGATAAGAACACATACACCACTAAAATCTAAGTGTCATAAGATTCCCTCCTTCATAAGAATGACTGTGAGGAAATGCTTTCGCTAAGAGAGATTTTAAGAAGATAGTGATTGTGAAAATTGTATTCTCAAATTCGATTATGGTTACGGTATTCCTTTCCATAATTCGAATTATGAGATTTGGCAATTAGTCTGAATTTTTTAGACACACATATGAGCTATCTAAGGCAAAAGGTGTATAAGTTTAAGAAGCTTAGATAAAGGATTATCATGTCAAAGCTAGTGGGAGCATAAGTGTTATGCTTATATGATAATAATCATCATGATAGTGGGAGCATAAATGTTGTGCTTGTATTATTATTAAGGCAAGTATTGCAAGTTAGAAATATTAATTATAGAAAACAAGAGTTATACTTTGCAAAGTCGTAAGGATTGAATAGTTGTTTTGCTATAATTAAGGGAGAGGATATTATGCTTCATTTCAAATCTAAAGGCTTAGGTTGTAGAATGTTAATAAATTTAGTCAAGGATACATAGTGTGTTCTCAAATATCGATTATGATTATGACATAGTTCGAATTGTGAGAACGTGACACATAAAATATTATGGCAGAAGATTGATAAAATATCAGATCTTTATGTAAGAGATTATGCATCGTGTCCCATATGCTTCGGGTATAGGATCGATTACAAATGCTATAATATTTGACCATTCTAAAATTTTCCAAATGTCTAGCGCATTTTGAGGGAAAAAGGACAAGAATCGGTTTTGACTAAAATAATTAAACAATTATCAAAGGACGATCCAAAGTTCGCTGAGGATTGGTCGCTTGTGAGTAGTTGGAAGTATTGTATTGGATGGACCATATCGACATTATTATGAATAGATAAGATTCTATTAAGAATGAGTTGTCATATGGCAAATATGGAAATGTTTCCATATTGGGAGTTGGATATTGAGAATCTATATCTAGATTAGAAACTATTATGCAAGAAGGATGTTCAAAGGAATGTACTTTGAGTGAGAGACATCATATCTATAGAATTGTTTCTGATAGAGATTAGCCAAGTCTTGATGATTTTGAGCTATGACTTTATGAAAGAATCATTGCATAAAATGTTAGAAGCTAGCATAAGTAACAAGAATTTGATATTCTTATACTTATGATAAGGATTGGGAGTTGTGAAATGTAGGGGTGTTCAAAAATATCCGCATCCGAAATATCCGATCCGGAAATCCGAAAATCCGATCCGAAATTATCTGAAATTTCGGATATCTGGATTTTCGGATATCCGGTTTTTCGGATTCGGATACGGATAGTGAATTTATAAAGTTTCGGATATCCGATATCTGAAAAAAATAATTTTTCTTTATTTTTAAATATTTTAAAATGAGAAATTAGAAACATTGACATGCTTAATGGACTAATGTTCCCCACCATTTTCAACTTTTTCGTGACCATTCTTTCCAAACTTTTATTGCAAACCTTTCCATTTACAATCGTTATATATTTGTTTGTTATAATCCTGGTTCGTTGGCTTATAATCAAAAACTATTAAGTAAATACTACATATATTTATTTGTTGCTATCGATATCCATATATGTCGCAAGATTTAACATAGTTGCTATTATTAATTTTAAGAGTTGAGGTGATTTTACGGATTGGATGTTCAGATGTGGATATTTATTTAAAATTAATGAAATTCGGATATCCGGTTTAATATCCGAATCCGTATCCGAAATTTCGGATATCCAAAATTTCGGATACGGATTTGGATATCAAAAATCAACTATCCGAATTTTCGGATATCCGGTTTTGAACACCCCTAGTGAAATGAGTATGGATGGAAATGTGTTCATTTGATCTGTTTCACAAAGTAAGGACCATAAGTAAACAATGTGTGCATGCTGAGAGCATGGGACAAGTGTAGTAATAATTCAAGAAAGAAGTTGATTACCCGAAACAACAAATAATGAGTAATCAATATGGTGATTAAATAAAATGTTTTATTTATACTCAAAGGTTTGGGACCATATAGGATTAGTATTATTCTTGTGTTTCATTTTACATGTTTTGACTTCCTGAATAATTAAATTGGTTCAGAACAATCAAATTATTCGAACGGACCACAGTCGTTCATATGTTGGAAGTAGGTATAAATGAAGACCGTCGTGAATTGGTGTGTGGATTTTCTAAAGTGTTTTAGACATAAGCAAATGTTTGCTGCAACGTTCATGAGTGCTTATGAATATGATTTGAGCATTAGATCAAACCCACGCTCACTTTGATCACTTCATGGATTTTATCACGAGTGATTGGTGAGACGATAACATCTTATATTCTTGAAACCGAGATGTGTGAGTTGTATCTTGCGAGTCGGTTACACATTGATAATATGTAAACGTACCAGTAACTTGGTGTCATAAAACATATTGTTGTGTGTGATTCGGTGAGTGAGTACAAGCAAGCATTGAATCAAAGTTTATCCATTCCTTTTATCTAAAGTAGGATGAAAGTGATATCTGTGGGCCCCTCGATGATTTAGTAATGACACCTAAGTGCTTGGCCAAGCCGGGACTAATTTGATGTGTTCAATTGTAGTCTGTTGTCATTCGTCATAAATTGGAAATCGGGAAACAACACATAGACAGAGAGAATGATTTAAATCCATGTCTCAGTCAATATGATATCTAGAATGGATGAATATATGATCCCTTATCTAAAGGACGCGTATCTGATAAGATCAGAGTTGACAGCGGCTTTTGAAAGCTACGATTGCAGATCAGGATCTGAAGTCATATGCAGAATACATATTAGACTTATCCAAGTGGGAGACTTTTGGATTAGTGTCTAAGTCCATAACTATTTTGGTATGTACTTGACCCGATGGTGCATGGTCCTTTTGGGTTGCCTTCACCAAAGCAACTTGATAGGATGAATTATGGAGAGAAAGGATTAATTATGATTTATTAATATATTATGAGAATAATATATTAAAGGAGAAATCATATTGTTTAATTAATATTAGTCAAGAATTAATTGATAATTGATTTTGTGGCTAAAAGAGATTAATTAAACTTAAGGGACTGGAACTGTAATTATAAGATAATTGCATTTGGGCTATGGATCACCTTGGAATAATTGGTTGGACGAATTCTATGTGGAAACCCATTAGAAATTGTCCAAGGGATATTCTAAAAGGGTCCATGGGCTGATTAGGGCTTAAGCAGTCAAATTAGGGTTTCCTAGTTGAAAACCCTAATAGCCTACATGTATATATAGTACCCTTAAGCCCCAAAAAACGTGGCTAAGAGTTCCACTAGGGTTTCTACACGTTTTGGGCAACCTCCTCTCTCCTTATTCTTTACCCTCTTGCTCTTGGTGTTTGTGAACCATTAGAGGAGTGACACTTGTGACTCTAAGCTTTCTAAAGTCATTACAAGGAGGATTTGAGATTGTTATTGCTATATAACAATCAAGGTAAGATCTAAAACCCATTCTTATTTTAATATGATTAATAGTATGCTAGATCTAGGGTTTAAAGTCTTGGATGAATTGCATGTACAATAGAGAAACCTAGATCCAAGCATTAGGGTTGCATGAGCACATAGGATGTTCTTATGGCTAAAACCCATCATTTAGGACGAGCAACCGAATGAGATTGAGAGAAAAGAACCAAAAGTTTACTTTGAACCGATCAAATTTTTTAATTTTAATCCTCCATTGTCTTTCTCCATAACGAAATTAATCGTCTTTTTGATCTTCAATTAATAAGCGCTTAGATCGAGAAGTTAGAAGAGTGCATAATCAAATTTTCAAATGGCACCTAATTAGGTCTCGACATTAAGCATTTCCGGATCATATGTGGCCTAAATAATATAATATCCATAACAAACCTTGAAAATGATATGTCCCATTAAGATTTTGTTTATGAGCTTGGGCCAACTAACCCTAAAAATTGTAACAAAAATATTTAATATCATTCTTAGTTATGAATCATAATTGGAAATGTTTAATTAATTTTGAATCATAACTAAAAATTATATATATATATATATATATATATATCAACACCTTTCAACTTTAGTGATTAATTTCTTATTCACTATTTTTTCCAACAAAATGGTATGTGATGGGAAGGTGACCCAAATAATTATGAACTTAGTCCTAGTATTTTTTACAAATCATATGCACGATTTTATGTAATTTTGTCTAATTTTTTCATGGTTTTGAAAGTGTATGTTATGAAATCCCATATCTTAATAAATAAGAAGATTTAAGCCACGTAACATTCTTTAAGCACACCTCATTCAAATTTTCCCACTTATTCTTTCAATGTGAATTTCCATAAAATTCCCTTCACCTATTGTATATCATTTGCCCATTTCTCCTATACTCCTCAATTCGGCTGCTTTCCTAACTATAATCCATAAATCAACTCCCAAATTTTCGGGATTCTCGTGATAATTTGCAAGATTGGTGTTAATTTGGTATGTTTTCCTATTCAGTTTTCACCTAATTATTTAGATTTCATGAATTAGCTCTTGCATATGTTTATGATTCTCCTTCTGCTACTAATATCATTCAAATATATTTTTGCTCGTTTTCAGTTTGATGCTTTATTCTTCAATCCCACATTATAAATACCCGATTTATCTATCTCCTTCACCAATGTGTGTGTGTGTGTGTTATTATCACCATCATCTCCTTGTGGATACCTTTTCTTTAATTCAAGCATTTTGTTTGTTCGAATAACTTTATGAATTTTAGGGTTTTTATTAACCGAATCTATCGTCTATTGAAATCACTTGTGGGTTTCAACTTTAAATCTTATCAAGGTTCAGTTCCAATTTAATAGGAATCATGAATGGATGGTATTTGAAGAGTCGAAGCCAAAAGAAACATAAATCATGAATAAGTGATATTCAGAAGAGCTGAAGAGAGAAAGGATTTGATATCAGGCTAGCTTTATCTTCAAAACTCAGCTTAGTTTCATCTCCTTATTTATAAAATTGGAAAATTTCATGTTTTGAATCAGATGATATATGGACTTGTTTTTAAACATCTCTTAGCTAAGAATAGGCTCTTGTGTCAACTTCTTATAAAAAAAACCCCAATAAAATACCATTCGAGTCCTAACCTTAATGTGAATGTGAATTATACTTGTAACATTTGCAAGTTTTGGGGACACATGAACTCTGAAACTTAAACAAACATTTGGAAGCATAAACCTAGATTTCAATTTTTCAGTAAGTATTTATTTCCAATCTAGTGATTTAGACCTTAGATGTTTATTAGTATCATATATATTGAATATGTTTGTTGTTAGAGTCATTAGGAACACATATTGTGTTGAACTGGTCTATCAAGACTTTCTTCTCAGTTTTGACTGAAGTATCCATAGTTAACATGGTAATTAACATCACAACTACAATTAAAATAAAGCTAAACCATTACAGAATATGTACTACATTTGGTGATAAAAGAATAGGAATAAAATCCAGTGTCCGTGAGGAAAAAGCTATATATCATTGATGAGGTGAATGAATTTGAAATTTCTATCTATTTATATCATTGCACTTTCAATTAATTCTTATGAGAACATTATACTTTGACAACACAATCTAATTTTAGAAGTGAAAATTGTTTCGTATTGTTATAATTGGGTAGATTTTTTAAAATTCTAATGTTGTAGCAGGAAGAATGTAAGTATGATGCTATAATAATCATATCATTGGATACACGATGCTATGTCTTTCATTTAGGCCAATCCTAAATCTCAACCTGTGTCTTTTTACTCTCATTAAGTATATGTATGGAATCTAAATTTAAAATTATGAAATGTAAATGCAAGTTGTTTTAAATATGAAATCTGGTTATGTTTTAAAAAGTTATGAAATGTATATTTCATAACTTTTTAAAACAAAACATATGGTCATATGATGTGCATTGAATATGGGCGTGAGATAAGTAACTTTGTTGTATGCGTGCGACTGTGTGTGTCCCTTTTTAGTTCATAATAGTATATTTGTTGTAAGTTATGGATGTTCATCTCCACATCAAATTGTTTTGGAAATTATGGTGGCATGTGACTCATTATGTAAATTCTTTTCTCATTCATATTATTTTCCCTTTTATCAAGTCAATTTGGTGGTTAATTATGATCTCCAGTAAGACATGATTTTGTTATGAACTTGACAATTGACAATGAAATATAGTGTAGACCAGAACCGTTTGACCAAAAAGGTAATGCTTTTTATTGGTTTTCATCAAAATTTTGCTTTCTAAGTAAACTATGAAAATATATAAAATAAATACTTTGGTTGAGTGGATCATGTGCACATAATATTGATAGGATTTTCATAGAACTTTGTTATACATGTGTAAAAAACACAATGTACCTCCTTAATAAAAGACTCCTCTCTGCCATGTGCCACTTACAACTTCGATTTCCCTTCAATGTAAAATTTCATTTTTGCCCCTTCTTCATATAACACTCTTGGTTACTTGTACAACTCATGTGACATTTGTAACTGATGTGACATTTGTAACTGATATCCTATTTTAATGGCTTACCATATTCATTTTCTAATTGATCTTAAAATTACTATACGGTTGTAATCAATCAAATAAATTCCATGCAAATAAGGAACTGATATGGTATGATGTCTTCTATTTTAAATTAAGTTTAAATTACATTTGTGGAGGTATGTGATGGCACATGTTCACAGGTGCTAAGGTATTTACTTCAATCGGGATGTTTTCCATCTCTTCCTGGTCAACCTTTACCTTCATAACTTCAATAAGGTATTTACTTCTTATTTAGATCGAATTTGCTTTACTATAAGTATTCTTAATTTCTTATGATAATGGGTTCCAATCCAACTAGACTCTATCGTGAACTCTCTAAAACATCTGATAATTCTTCAAATTTCGAGTTACTGGTCTTGAATTTGAGGAATTGACCACATATTTGAATGAAGTCTAAGAATTGTAATTAATTTTAAATCAATGATTGAAATAGAGATCTCATTCAATCAATTTTTGCTTTTTGTTGTAAGCGTGTATGCTATTCAACCTGATTCTCGAGTCTTCTGCATCCATGAAGTTCCTAAGTGGGACGTGTCAAATATTTGTTGTTATGTTATGAATTTATCCCTGTAAATCATGGAAAGAAGAAACAAAATTTGACAAAATCAACCCTGGTGCGCAATCCCTATTCTAATAAATAAATAGTTTTAATATCTTTTGTCAAGTGTCACTTTAATACAACTTATCATTAATATTTTGTCATGTGTCATGTAAATATATTAGGCAATTTATTTCAATATTCAAATTTACATTTTCTAATTATATTTTAATTTGAAGTTATAATAACTTTAAAAATTTGATATATCTCTTAATTAATAATTTATTTAAAATGACTTATTTAAAATAATTGATTAATAATTATAAATTTTTGTTATAAAAGTTTAATTAATTTTATAACCGTGGTTCTCACGAGTTATAAACTAGTATAATTATAAGCTTATGTTTATGTTTTCTCACTTGTATTATCTCTTTCAAGATTTTAAAGAAGGATGGTATAATGGAGGTTTAGTTGTTATAATTATCATAGTTGTTATAAGTACTTTATTAAATAAATTATGATTTTGTTACATTCTTATATAGATGTTAAAGATTCTTATATAGATATTAAAGGAGGACCATTCTTAGGAATAGTGAACATGCTGGTCTTTTGGCAAAACTGGTCCTTCAATTATTGGTATGTGTTCTCTTCTGGCTTTATCGCTACCAATTTTTGTGTGGGGAATTTTATGCCATTTTCTCAATTCTTTATGACACATGTTGACACGTGTTCCTCACAGCTTTCTTCACTGTTTTGTAACCGAATCACATTTGGATCGGTGTTATTCTTCTTCACTATTTTTGTTAGCCAGTTTATATGTGTCGGTTTCTTCGATTTCTTGCTTTCGTTTTCTTTTTTCCACCTACGTCTCACCGCCTCTTTGCTTCACAAAAATCTGTATCTCTCAGATTTCCCACCTCTTCTTCTATGATTGTGTCTGCTTTTCCTTCCATCTTCAACACCTCCGCTTTTTCTTTCTCCATCTAATCCCGCTGTTAATACTCCTCAATTCCTATTTCTGGCTTCCGATCAAATGAAGAAGTCGACAACGACATCTCGAAACACACTGCTAAGGACACCTGCCTGCATCACCGATCTCTGCCTGCTTCAACTACCATCATCCCGTCGCCACTGCCTTCAGGCGATGTACCGACCACCAGACGACCTCTGCCAGCTTCAACCACCATAGTTCGTCGTTTACCCTTTACTCCACCACCGTATCATCGATCCAGACAAACCCGTTTTCTACTTGCTCTTGGTATGTTTTCCCTGCTTGGGTTTCTGACCGCCACCGCCTCCACTCTCTTCCGCTGTTGTGCTTTGGAATTCCGGTGGGTGGTTAACTATATAATATACGATTTCATTTCATTCTGAAAGGCTTTTTAGTCTTCACAGTTCACACATACCAACTTCAAATTCAAGAAACTTCTTTTACCTCAAAAAATCTCCGATCTTTGTCCATTGTCGCTGCTATCCATATCCATTTCCGGTAACATCTATACAAATTATACTTTCTGGGTGACCCTATAAATTCTAACCTATATATGTATTTTTGTAGAGCAACTTTTTCCCCCCTTCATACAGCTCGACCTAATGGAAGCTATCCGCGTTGTGCTTAAGTGGTGAGTTCCAAATTCAATTTTATGCTTTTACAGTAATTCCTTTTGTTCGCATTTGTAGTTTAAGGTTTTGAAGTAATATTGCGAACCTAAACATTTGTATTCATTTTCTCATTCGAAAAGTTTTTGTTCTTCAGTAGACACGCATGTTGCATGTGGTTATTTGGTGTGCTGTCGACGTTTTCATAGTGATAATTGCCACTTCAACAATCATTAATCGGATAACAATATAATTATTTGATTGAAGTACATCAGAAAAATTAATTTATTCTGGATAATCAGTTCTTTCAGCAACTAAATTAGATGATTGTGTCTTGAAAGTATTAGAGAATTGTGATCATAAATGATAATCATAATCAGCAAATCGCTTTTGCACCATATCATAACAGGTTACATGATCTTACACATGATCTAGTAATATGAATACTATTGTCAAATTTTTAGGGCACACAAATGGTGGGTAGTAACATATTTTAATTCATAGAGAATGTTGCGGCCAGTTTAGTCATCAGAGTTTGTATTATAAAACATAACATATTGTTGTTGTTTTCTGTTTTGTATCCATAAGTGATTTATAAACAATCGTTAAAACTTAAATGAAGAGAAGAAGAATATACAGTTGGAGGTGGATATTATCTTTTGAACAAGTTTCAATTAAACATCTTTTACTTTTGTTTACTAATATATATTATATTGTTAGGTTATATGGGAGGTGTCATAACTCTTAAAATTAGTGACCAAGTAATATATTTCTCATTTATTTTTATTATCATAGTTTTACTATTTCCATTTTTACCCTTGCTTTAGCTTCATTCATGGGAGCCGATAAATCCACTACTTACTTTTATCCATCCACATACTTTGGTTAGTAATTGACCATTATGCCTTTATTTAATTATACAAAATGTATTTTAATTATTCCAAGGCGGTTGATTTGATTCCGTTTCCAAAGGACGACGCTAAACCTTAATCTTCAATCCTTCGATTCAACCTTAATCTTTAAGTATTCCAGAGCTCCGAGGGTAGTCTTCCTGGAAAATAATTTTGTGTTTAGTTCAACAGGTTCTCGAGGGCAGTCTTTCCGGAAAATGTAAACCTTGATCTCGAGCGATGGGAATGTGTTCTAACCAGTCTTGTTAAGACACGTGGATTCTTCGATGACTGCATTCTTTTCCTTCAGACACATATATAGGGATGAAGATTGCAAAACGTATGCGTTGGCTGAAAGAAGATTGCATCGCAAAAGAAAGAAGAGGCATGGTGAGGAAGAAAGGGGTTTGGTTGAAGCGTTTAAAAAACGAGCGTGTAATACTTCAAATTTAAAATTTAAAATCTCTATACTAATAAAAGAGTAGCTTTTTTGCCATGTGTCACCATATTAGACATTTTAATTAATGTGTTGCCACTTGTCAATCTATTAGTTTTTCATTTTAAATTTATTAGACCTCCTCATTAATGTGATTCTATTTTGAATTTTAAATTTTAAATTATTGTTTTCATTAATTCACAAATAAAAAATATCTAATATATATTAAAAATTAATTTTATATATTTATTTGAATCAATGATTATAATTTCACATAACTAATAAAAAATATCTCTTAAATTAATAATTTATTTAAAATAACTTATTAATAATTTTTAGTTTTTACTATAAAAGTTTGATTAATTTTATAACCGTGGTTCCCACGGGTTATAAACTAGTACAATATATATATATATATATATATATATATATATATATATATATATATATATATATATATATATATATATAAGTAAAGGGTATATTCGTCCATTTACTTACAAATTGTGTGGGTGAATAAAATAATTCAATGGAAGAATCAGTTCCCTTCATTTATAAACTGTGTTCCAACTGATGAGATTTCAATTTCTGGTCACTCCCTTTCAATTTATGAATCAAGAATCACCGACGAGAGTAAAATTGGAAGGTTTTATAAAGTTGTGTTACATTGTGATTTATATGAAATCTTTTAGATGACAGATGGTAATGACAACCCAATTTATAGCCCCCGGATTTGATAAGAACACTTGTAAAGTTTCTTGTTGTATGTTTATAGGCCGAATAGTAAAAAGACAAAACTCCCCATTTATCTTATGTTTATTGATTTTGAATAGAGTAGGTTTTATCATTTATACAAAATAGTTCGTGGGAGATGTAATGGACGAAATACACTTATTATACTCTCCTATGAGTTAAACCAGTTTGATTAGATTGCTTTAGGAAATTTGGTTTTGACTCTGAAGGTTCAGAATTAATACTCTTAAAACTTATTTAGTTTTTATTATAAAAGTAATTACGTTGTTCATTCTTGAAAGAAACGTGTTTGTTTAAAATTGCAATGCCAAAATTGAAAATTTTCACAATATGCTTCTTGGTTTGTTGTATGGATATGATAGTTGATAGGAATTGAGGGGAAGAGTTTATGGTCGGTTTTGAATTTGACTTTGGAGGCCTTATAATACAAGATACAAAGTTAATAAAATTTGTATGTGTAAAAGATTTTCTATTTTAATTTGTAAGAATTTATTATATTTGTTAAATATAAGAAAGACAAATATGGATAAACAAAAGGGGTTTACATTTACATGAGAACAGTA
Organism: Lactuca serriola; assembly: GCF_051521515.1. Lineage (NCBI taxonomy): Eukaryota > Viridiplantae > Streptophyta > Magnoliopsida > Asterales > Asteraceae > Lactuca > Lactuca serriola. Next base: position 163,526,231 of record NC_136410.1, on the reverse strand, counting down.
AAGAATTTTTAAAATTTATTGTGTTCTATTAATTTATTTTTATTATATTTTTGTTATATTAATTTTTTTGTATATCAATGTCGTTTGCATTATTGATTGTCTTTTTTTTACACGCTATTAAAATTTATATCCCTTCTATCAAAATTATTAACTTCATTTAATAAAATTTTAATAAAAAATTGATGTTTCATAATTATTTTTAATTATCAATATTTGTTTTTTTATTTAGGCAAAATTGCAAAATTGGTTCCTGTGGTATGCATTTTTTTGGAGTTTTAGTCTAAACCTCGATTTTTTTTGATCGGTGGTCCTTATGAGCTAGTTTGCTTGTAGTTTTGGTCCCTCGGAAAACTGAAAAGACTAAAAATACCCTTGAGGTATTTCTTTTTCATTTTTCTTTCATTTTTTTTATCTATTTTTATAATTAAAAATTTAAGAAAAGTCTCTCTCTCTCTCTCTCTCTCTCTAACCTGCAACGAAAAATACATAGTAAAACCACACACACATCGTCCACATGATTACTAAAATAAAATTAACTAATTTCAAATCAAGAAACACATGAGTTCAACTTTCTTATTGTTGTTGGGGATGCACAAAGAAAAAGTCGCTCCTATCGCTGACAAATGAGAATCACAGGAAACACAAATCAAATCCAGAAAACATTGAAACTCCATTGGAGCAGTACTGTAAATCAAAAACGCAAACCACATCCACACCTCCTCTTGTTTGCAAATGAAGTGCTCAAATTGAGAGCTTTCCAATGGTTACCGATTACAATCTAACAATTAAGGAAGAGGAAAAGAGTTTGTTTAAATTTTCAAAACTTCATAACAAAATACAAAGATTTAGATATGTTTTCTTTTACCTGTACATATAAATTTCTTTCCCATGATTTTTTTTCTTTCATCTCGTTGTTATCGGAATCGAGATGCACTAGGTGGATACCATCACTGGGTTTCTTTAAAGTAGAGACTACACCAAGTCCACCCCACCCATATCGCGTGTCACTTGTTGATTTGAGAGGCTCAACACAGTAGCTACATCGACAAGCTTACATCCATAGCCAGTCAAAATGAAAGTGAAGAAGAGTTAATGAGGCATTTGGTCGAATAGGTGGTGTGTGTGTGTGTGTGTGTTCACCGTCGATGAAGCTTGGTATATTGGCGATGAGTTCCATCAAACATCAATTGGGAAGGCGTCGAGGAGGATCTGAAGTCTTTTGATGTTGACTGTTCGATCTAAATACAAAATCTAACCCAAATCCTTGATTCGCCTTAACTTCTTCCTTACCCTCTCCTTCATCTTGCCTCTCGCTGGAATACGCCGCCGCCATGGGACCTCCGACGAAGAGTTAGATTATAACTAGTAAAATGACTGCCCGTAACCCAGCAGATAAAGTACATTACATAGCATTACATAGTCCGTTTTAGGGATTGGCGACTTACCCATTCAGTGACTTTGGTATTGGACGTTCCCCAAACGGGTACTGTCGGGTCGGGTGAATTCAATAATAGACGCCTGTTGGCATTCTAGCCTTCCTTCGCCTTTCATGGCCACATATCTTTCTGGCTAAGGAATGGGAAATCCTTATCCTGTTCCATGAATCCAATTTGCATTTCATTCGGGAAAAGCCATCTTTTTCTCAACAATACATTTGTCATTTGATCCAATAGTGTTCCGTTAGATAGGAACAGATTTGATAAATACTGATAACTCTCGGATAGAGTATTAGAACGGAAAGATCCATTAGATAATGAACGATTGGTTCTAAGCCATCTCTGGCGATTAATCAACAATTCGAAGTGCTTTTCTTGCGTCTTCTTGATAAACCATCGTTTATATAGAGATGTAGGACGATTTTTTTGGGGAGTAAGAAGCCCCTTTGACATCTCTTCATCTGTAAATAATTCTCGATGTGAAAACACAGAGACAAAGGGCTGAGCTTTGAATAGGAAAAAGAGTGGATCTGCAGGGTCCCAAATGAATTGGCTTATTCGAAAAAGGCCTTGTTCTTTGGAAGATATATCTCGTGTCTGGTACTCCACGATTCCACTCTACAAGAACTCCGAATCATTCTCTTGAAGCTCATCCTCTTCATCATAAACGATCCGCATGCCCCGAAATGACCTGGACCAATAGGGAAATCCCAATTCATTGGGAAGAAGACTATTTGACTTGACCCCTTCTTTCTTTGTTTTTGCTTTTTTTATAAAAATTTGGGGTGATGTTATTATGTTGCTATTGACATATTAAAATGTCATAAAATGCATTTGAGTCTAATACAATGGACTTCAGCTAGATCCTATACAAAGGTAAACACAAAATAGAACGGATAATTAAAGGGAACAAATATTTCTGGGAGGGGTTATTCGTCTTCCTAGTCTTCGACACAAGAAAGGGGGTGTGAAAAATCCTTTTCTTGTGTCGAAATAATAATGATTCTTGATACTGTTCGTCAAACATTCCTAGTGTTAGTTTCTATTTTTTACAGACGTATCAGAACGTTTTTTTATAGTTATTACATATTTTATTTATACATATTGATATTGCTAGTTTCCTACTTTCTAAATAGAATATATTTTTTATTCGATTTAGAAATAATGAATTACCTCCTTGGTTGCAACCCCTCATAAAAACTAAAAAAGGCCTAAATGTCTGCGATCGAGTAAATAGCTCTACGAACGAATGGATTGGATCGTGTCACACCCCGAAAACCAAAGGCGGAAACATTTCCGGGGTTGACTCCACGTTGAGTATCAAATCCAATGCACATAGTAATCAAAGTAAACAACCATTACATTACATATATTAGAAAGTTTACATTTGCTTCAAAAGTAAATTGTACAAGTGTTATAGATATATCATATGAAAAAAAGTAGAGACAAGTCTTCTGCGCACTCCGTCTTCACCAAAACATATCACCGGGTACCTGTCTAATGTGGACCTGAGAATACAAGCGGTTTGAAAATCAGCATAAAGCTGGTGAGTTCATAAGATTGTTTGTTTTCTGAAAATGTACCAGTATCCTTTAGTTTTCCGAAAAGGTTTGTTATCCAAGAAAATCCCATATTTTCTTATGTAAAACAGTTTAGTTATCTTTCATTACTATTCAATTACGCGTTATATGTTACCCCAGGAAAATCCCATATTTTCCTAAATACAAGACCGATTGAATATCACAGAGTATAGTTTAATACAAAAAACTATATATTTAGAATCATGGGATTACTATCCCGAATTAGATACAAAATACTTTAATATACGTGAACTGTAGATGGAAAGTAGTTTGAAAACCTTGGGACTCACATCCCGTACTACATATAAATTTAATACCACGAGACTATCATCCCGGACTAGATACAAGATAGTTTGATATACATGAAAATATAGACTGAAAACCATGGGACTACCATCCCGGACTAGATACAAGATAGTTTGATAAAACCATGGGATCACTATCCCGAACTAGATATAGATTCTAACCATAGGAATAACATCATGCAATAGATATGAAACCTATAGACTAAAAGCCATGGGATTACCATCCCGTACTAGATATATATCCAAAATCAAAGCCGTGAATAAACTTATATTAATACGTATTGTGCGTCGGGTAACCATTCTGATACGACAACGAGACCTCCTTGACGCTTGTCAGACGTCGGACGATATCCAGAATTTGTCACCCCAGGCGTGCCCGCCTAACTGTAGCTACCAGTTAAGGTGTGGGATTGTCAGTCCCGAATAGATCTATTCACAAATTCCTCGCTCTCCCTCCAGGAGACTCTGGTTACACTTCCGGGGAGGATTTACTGATCATCCAAAAAGGGTAGTGGCAAACTCAGAAGCTAGTACTAAACTATTCACAGGGTTCTTATACAATATCAAACATACAAAAGATTATGAAGCATAATACAGTGAATACAGATACATACAATGAAACTATCTGACAATACATCCAAATGATACGGAGATAAACTGAATCAGACATAGTTTATCTAATAATTTTATATACATATCAGTACATGATTAAACAAGAACTAAAGAATCCCAAATTATTAACATAATAATTTGATTAGTTTGGTTATTTCCTTAGCTGAATTTCATATAGTTGTGGTTAATAAATCATCCCTTATGCTCAGCATAATACATAAAGGGGTAAAGGTATTTATAAGTTTGCCAGATATTATTTGAAACACATCAGTGTTATGGTTTAAAAACAGTTGTAGTTTGCTTGTATTCCCCCCCTGAAAACATTGAAAAACCATTTAAAAGGGTAGGGGTATGAACTCACCGGACGAGAAACGTGTCTGCTAGGATCCTAAACGTCGGTTCTGGGTTTGCAAACGCACGAGGTTCCTACGAATTATGAAAAGATACATATTTGTATCTAATTAGGACTTAGATTATTTATTTGGTAGAGACAAACACTTCTAGTTGCGGAAACACTCCCTTACAAGTGTTTGGAAGGACCCGGGTGACATTTGGGGACACATATAGCTAGGATATTGAATTGGGACTTCAAGAGTAAACTCCTTAGGGAGTTTACGGCCCTAAATACCACACCCACTTGAGTTCACGGCCGTGAACTCATAAGTGGTGTTTTTGGATGCTAAATGGCTTCATAATTCATGGATAATTTAGCTAGGATTGCATCTAAGGCATAGGAATGAATTTAAACTCACTTAGGGACCATTTATTGGAGTTTACGGCTGTAAACATGGAGTTTACGTCCGTAAACTCCCCCACACACAAGATCCTTAATGTTTTGGTCCTTTAATCAATCACATGTGATTCTAATGATTTTTCCAAGCCTTGAATGGATTTTTAAGGGACTTTTGACATGGTTTTAGGAGTTTACGGCCCATGAACCCCCTCATGGTCGTGAATTCCTTGGAAGGGTGTTATAATATGTTTTAAGGTCCAATACTTGTTTGTAAACACTTCTAGAATTTATTCCAAGGCTTTAGGTGTGTTAAAGTGGCATTTTAACACATTTAGAGGAGTTTACTCTCCATGAACAATGAGTTTATGGCCCAAGCATGTTCTTGGGCAGTAAACTCAAGTTTACTCCTCTAAATTGATGTTCAAGGTGTTCCAAGGCCAAATCCAATATTCTAACATTCATATCTAAGCTTCAATGGAGTTTTGGAAGGGTTTTAGGGCATAAAAACCCCATTTATATGAGTTTACGGCCCAAGCATGCTCTTGGGCAGTAAACTCATGTTTACTCTTTAAAATCCATGTTTAAGGCATTCCAAGTCCATTCCATTAAGCCATTAATCCATATCTAAGCTCCAAAGGTCGATTAGAAGGGTTTTTGGGCTCTAAAACCCAATTTATGTGAGTTCACGGCCTAAGACTATTCTAGGGCCGTAAACTCATGAATATGGTCCTATTCCATGATTTGAACTCGAATTTGAAGGCCTAAGATGTTATACTAGGAGTTAGGGTAGTTACCTTGGTGATTTGGAGCTTAAATTTGATGATTTTGGACCCTTAAACTTGGTTTGAGGAGAGAGGTTAGAGAGAGTAGAGAGAGGAAGCAAAAGCTTTAAATGAATGTTTAAACACGTTTAAATAGGTCCTAAAACTTGGACACGGTGGAATTCTACCCGATACCAGCATTAAACGGGGCTTTTAGTCGCACCCGATTAAGTTTCCGTAACCCGGCGAGGATGTTTCTAAAATTTATGAAATAAACATTTTGGGCTAATTTCATGAGTTCCTAAGGGGTTTGGACACTCATTAGTATTAAAATAAACATATAAGTTTAATTAATTTAACCCAAAAACGAAATTGGAACGAATTGATATTCGGTGAGTTTTACGGGTAGAACGGGTTTTCGGCGATGAACAACTTCGGGTTGTTACATTATCCCCCCGTTAGAAGGAATTTCGTCTCGAAATTCAAAGATTAAGATATAGATCATGAATTGGAATGGGATACGAATGGATTTGTTGTCTCGGATCTTCACGCTCCCAAGTGGAATCAGGTCTCCGCTTGGCGTTCCATTGAATCCTCACTATCGGGACGCGACTTTGTTTCGTACATTGAATCTCTCTCAATCTATGATCTCAATTGATTCTCCCATGGAGGTTCCAACCTTGATGAATTCGGTATCCTAAAAGGAATTACTAGGGTTTCGTTGGGTAGATACTTCTAAGGATTCGAGACGTGAAGTACCGGATGGATGCTACTAAGTTCTGAGGATAGCCGAAATTTGAAAGTTGCGAAATCGATTCTAAGAGGATCACGAAGGGTCTAATGTATCACGCATGAAGTATTTCGCACTTCTCAAAGCATATCATGCTTTTCTGGGATAAAGCCTTCAACATGACAGATGCTCCAATAGGAAGGCACATCCTCATGGAGCCGAGTAGCTAAGGGTCTGATGGTTCTAGAAGAAATTTCTGGGTAAGTCGGCGATATTAGTCGATGAGACCCAAGAATCAACAGGTTTCTATATGTATTTTCGGTGCCGACTAATTCGCTATCGCCTTAGATGTTGGAAAAGTACACGGTTACGACTGCTTTGCTTGGCTACATGATCAAGGGAAAAGGATTTGACCGAAGGGTACCACTACTAACTCGTAGTGATCATATCAATTCTTGGTCACCGTATTGGACATGTTACTATCGCTGAGATTTGGTGACGAGGTAGTTCGGGGAATTAGGCCGGTGTGAGGCTAGACTAGATGTTCGGAAAGAGTTCTCGAGAGTCCTTCGGGAAAGAATTTAGGGAAAAGAGCTGCAGACTTCTCGTTTCCCGATGATCATAGGAACGAGGGTTGCGCGACAATTCCTTTAGGGAAAACTTTTTGAGCTTTAATGCACGAAATGATGCAAAGGTTTGATGCTGAAGATCACGAGAGTCGGGTCGGGGAAAGATCTAGACGGGCGAACCTTTCGAAACCAAGAATAACGACATGAATGAGACTCGTTCATTACATGTCAAACATAGCATCAAAGTATTTCGTGAAAATTTTCCCATTAAATCGAGTGGAACAGAATAATCCTCCGGACTGAGAATACAATCTATAGGTACGAAGTTAGCGTTCTCTTATTCCACTAGTTAGCCGTCTCGATGGTACACAATTTCGGTTACAAACGAAGGGTTAAGTTTAGAAAGGTGTTCGAATAGATAGATAACAGGTTTCCCTTCTGGTACTAGAATCGAAAAGAGTTGCAGGTATAAGAGTTGTCAAAGAGGAGTATACCTGCGGCGACAGTAGGATCAGCGGTTGTCTCCTCTCGTCCTATTGCTAGGACTCTTCCGGTGTTGCCAGTTGTTGCTGCTTTGGGGCAATTTCTTTTGAAGTGCCCTACTTCGCCACAACTGTAGCAGGCTGGACTGATTCCCGTTCCGGATGATTGGTTTTTTTGATTTGGCTGGTTTTCTGCAGGTTCGAGCAAGGTGGCCCTTCTTGCCATAATTGTCACAGATTCTTTCGCGACATGGACCCAGAATACGGTGATGGTAGCTGCACTTACCGCACCAAGGAAGGGTACCAGTGTATCCACTGGTAGGAGTTTGGGCCGTGGACCCGGCAGCTGAAACAGCAACAGGGGCAGTAGCAGCATGGATTGCTACCGTTTGCTGTTTCTTAGAAGAACCTTGCATACTTTGGGCCTTCCGCTTGTTCCAAAATTTCTTTTCACTCCCACCTCCACTTGTGACTGGCTCGGGAGTGGTAGCCTCCTCATCAGAGCTATCTTTGTGATCGATCAGGGTTTGCGCAAGACATTTAGCGCTGTCATAGGTGTCTGGCTTCGCAGCCAAGACATTCCCTTTGGTTGGCTGGGTCAACCCCCAGATGAACCTCTCAATTTTTTTACTCTCCGGGGTAACCATTCCCGGACAGAGTAATGCCAAGTCATCGAATCTTGAAGTATAAGCAGCTATATCGGAACCCTTCATCTTAAGGTTCCAGAGTTCGTGTTCTAGCTTCTGTAATTCACCCCGAGGGCAATACTCAGCGAGCAGAAGCTCCTTCATAGCTTCCCAACCCATAGCATTTGCTACAGGTAGAGTTAAGGATTTGACTCGGCCGTTCCACCAAGTCAGGGCTTTGTCAAGGAAAGTGCAGGCGGCGAACTTTACTTTGTCAGACTCCGAACATGCGCATGTTTCAAAGATTGATTCGATTTTCTCAAACCATCGGGTGAGGGAAATGACACCTCCAGTGCCATCAAAGGATGTGGGTTTCGTGTTCATGAAGTCTTTATATGAACCCTGTTTTCGGTGTCCCTGACTGTTCTCTGGGTTTTGGGTTTGAGTACCACCGGAACCATCCGAGTTCCTTTGAGACATAGCAGCTGCCACCGCGGCATTGACAGCTGCCTGGAACATCACAGGGTCAAATTCAGGAGGAGGTGGTGGCGGAGGGTTGTTGTTGGTTCTTGAGCTGGATCTCCTTGTTGGAGGCATCGTGATCTAAAAAGATCAGGAAAGAGAGGATCATAAGTCCTCTGAATTGGATCATGAGATATGGAACAGAGGATATCTCATCAAGACAGATATAGCACCGTATTAAGCGATAAAGCAGGAAAGAGTTATCAAGACAGAACATTTTATCGCTAGAGGAATGATCAAGGAACAACGCGTATACGAGGACTTTCTACAAAGGATTGACTCGAGAAATACTCCCATAGTATTTCATGATTCACTGCAACGACGTCTCGTTGTTTGGGGTATTGGGTAAGTTTTAGGTATGCCGCATACCACAGTCACTCCCAAGCACATGTTGGCCGTGTCTCGAATGAATATAGTTGGCCAGACTATATTGACCCTAGACACGACTACATAACTGCCCAGGTTTAACCGCAGCGTACAACACCCATTTACTTATGTTTTGTTCTACTTGTAGTTACGGATCTCCACGGCTCGGTATACTTATATACTTTTGAAAATACTTATATTTAGAAGGATACTTTTAGTTCAGAGCACTTAGGCCCCTTAATGTTTATAGTTTTATACCATGTAAGGTTTGGTATACTCCGTTCACTATAAACAAGGGCTCTGATACCACTCTGTCACACCCCGAAAACCAAAGGCGGAAACATTTCCGGGGTTGACTCCATATTGAGTATCAAATCCAATGCACATAGTAATCAAAGTAAACAACCATTACATTACATATATTTGAAAGCTTACATTTGTTTCAAAAGTAAATTGTACAAGTGTTATACATATATCATATGAACAAAAGTAGAGACGAGTCTTCTGCGCACTCCGTCTTCACCAAAAGATATCACCGGGTACCTGTGTAATGTGGACCTAAGAATACAAGCGGTTTGAAAATCAGCATAAAGCTGGTGAGTTCATAAGATTGTTTGTTTTCTGAAAATGTACCAGTATCCTATAGTTTTCCGAAAAGGTTTGTTATCCAAGAAAATATCATATTTTCTTATGTAAAACAGTTTAGTTATCTTTCATTACTGTTCAATTACGCGTTATATGTTACCCCAGGAAAATCCCATATTTTCTTAAATACAAGACCGATTGAATATCACAGAGTATAGTTTAATACACAAAACTATATATTTAGAATCATGGGATTACTATCCCGAATTAGATATAAAATACTTTAATATACGTGAACTGTAGATGGAAAGTAGTTTGAAAACCTTGGGACTAATATCCCGTACTACATATAGATTTAATACCACGGGACTATCATCCCGGACTAAATACAAGATAGTTTGATATACATGAAAATATAGACTGAAAACCATGGGACTAACATCACGGACTAGATACATGATAGTTTGATAAAACCATGGGATCACTATCCCGAACTAGATATAGATTCTAACCATAGGAATAACATCCTGCAATAGATATGAAACCTATAGACTAAAAGCCATGGGATTACCATCCCGTACTAGATATATATCCAAAACCAAAGCCGTGAATAAACTTATATTAATACGTATTGTGAGTCGGGTAACCATGCTGATACGACAACGAGACCTCTTTGACGCTTGTCAGACGTCGGACGATATCCAGAATTTGTCACCCAGGCGTGCCCGCCTAACTGTAGCTACCAGTTAAGGTGTGGGATTGTCAGTCCCGAATAGATCTATTCACAAATTCCTCGCTCTCCCTCCAGGAGACTCTGTTTACACTTCCGGGGAGGATTTACTGATCATCCAAAAAGGGTAGTGACGAACTCAAAAGCTAGTACTAAACTATTCGCAGGGTTCTTATACGATATCAAACATACAAAAGATTATGAAGCATAATACAGTGAATACAGATACATACAATGAAACTATCTAGCAATACATCCAAATGATACAGAGATAAACTGAATTAGACATGGTTTATCTAATAATTTTATATACATATCAGTACGTGATTAAACAAGAACTAAAGAATCCCAAATTATTCCCATAATAATTTGATTTGTTTGGTTATTTCCTTAACTGAATTTCATATAGTTGTGGTTAATAAATCATCCCTTATGCTCAACATAATACATAAAGGGGTAAAGGTATTTAAAAGTTTGCCAGATATTATTTGAAACACATCAGTGTTATGGTTTAAAAACAGTTGTAGTTTGCTTGTATTCCCCCTGAAAACGTTGAAAAACCATTTAAAAGGGTAGGGGTATGAACTCACCGGACGAGAAACGTGTCTGCTTGGATCCTAAACGTCGGTTCTGGGTTTGCAAACGCATGAGGTTCCTATGAATTATGAAAATATACATATTTGTATCTAATTAGGACTTAGATTATTTATTTGGTAGAGACAAACACTTCTAGTTGCGGAAACACTCCCTTACAAGTGTTTGGAAGGACCCGGGTGACATTTGGGGACACATATAGCTAGGATATTGAATTGGGACTTTAAGAGTAAACTCCTTAGGGAGTTTACGGCCCGAAATACCACACCCACATGAATTCACGACCGTGAACTCATAAGTGGTGTTTTTGGATGCTAAATGGCTTCATAATTCATGGATAATTTAGCTAGGATTGCATCTAAGGCATAGGAATGTATTTAAACTCACTTAGGGACCATTTATTGGAGTTAACGGCTGTAAACATGGAGTTTACGGTCGTAAACTCCCCCACACACAAGATCCTTAATGTTTTGGTCCTTTAATCAATCACATGTGATTCTAATGATTTTTCCAAGCCTTGAATGGATTTTTAAGGGACTTTTGACATGGTTTTAGGAGTTTACGGCTCATGAACCCCCTCATGGTCGTGAACTCCTTGGAAGGGTGTTATAATATGTTTTAAAGTCCAATACTTGTTTGTAAACACTTCTAGAATTTATTCCAAGGCTTTAGGTGTGTTAAAGTGGCATTTTAACACATTTAGAGGAGTTTACTCTCCATGAACAATGAGTTTATGGCCCAAGCATGTTCTTGGGTAGTAAACTCAAGTTTACTCCTCTCAATTGATGTTCAAGGTGTTCCAAGGCCAAATCTAATATTCTAACATTCATATCTAAGCTTCAATGGAGTTTTGGAAGGGTTTAAGGGCATAAAAACCCCATTTATATGAGTTTACGGCCCAAGCATGCTCTTGGCCAGTAAACTCATGTTTACTCTTTAAAATCCATGTTTAAGGCATTCCATGTCCATTCCATTAAGCCATTAATCCATATCTAAGCTCTAAAGGTCGATTAGAAGGGTTTTTGGGCTCTAAACCCCAATTTATGTGAGTTCACGGCCTAAGACTGTTCTAGGGACATAAACTCATGAATATGGTCCTATTCCATGATTTGAACTCGAATTTGAAGGCCTAAGATGTTATACTAGGAGTTAGGGTAGTTACCTTGGTGATTTGGAGCTTAAATTTGATGATTTTGGACCCTTAAACTTGGTATGAGGAGAGAGGTTAGAGAGAGAGAGAGTAGAGAGAGGAAGCAAAAGCTTCAAATGAATGTTTAAACACGTTTAAATAGGTCCCAAAACTTGGACACGGTGGAATTCTACCCGATACCAGCATTAAACGGGGCTTTTGGTCGCACCCGATTAAGTTTCCGTAACCCGGCGAGGATGTTTCTAAAATTTATGAAATAAACATTTTGGTTTGCCAGTTGTTGCTGCTTTGGGGCAATTTCTTTTGAAGTGCCCTACTTCGCCACAACTGTAGCATGCTGGACTGATTCCCGTTTCGGATGATTGGTTTGTTGATTTGGCTGGTTTTCGTCAGGTTCGAGCAAGGTGGCCCTTCTTGCCATAATTGTCACAGATTCTTTCGCGACATGGACCCGGAATACGGTGATGGTAGCTGCACTTACCGCACCAAGGAAGGGTGCCAGTGTATCCACTGGTAGGAGTTTGGGTCGTGGACCCGTCAGCTGAAACAACAACAGGGGCAGTAGCAGCTTGGATTGCTACCGTTTGCTATTTCTTAGAAGAACCTTGCGTACTTTGGGCCTTCCGCTTGTTCCAGAATTTCTTTTTACTCCCACCTCCACTTGTGACTGGCTCGGGAGTGGTAGCCTCCTCATTAGAGCTGTCTTCGTGATCGATCAGGGTTTGCGCAAGACATTTAGTTGTAACGCCGAAAATTTCAAAACAATTTTTCATTTAAAATAATCGTTTAATTCTTAAAAACACTTTGCTTAAAATCTCATTCATAATCGAATTACAAAACATAACTCCATTTCCACTTGTATGATAAACCAGGATCCTCAAAACATGACTCTTTCTCTGGTGTGTACAATCGAGCCGGTGCCTTCCCGTGATACTGTAATAACCTGAAACACACAACACAAAACACTGTAAGCACGAAGCTTAGTGAGTTCCCCAAAATACCACATACAACACACATTAGCCACTCGAGGCTATAACTCTGTTTGACCCTCTGGTCAATGTGTCTCAGTGGGACCCTCTAGTCCCTCAACTCTGTGGACCCTCTGGTCCTAAGCTCGTTGGACCCTCCGGTCCGGTCTGCTTGTGCCTTCCGGCTCATGAATCGTTGGACCCTCCGGTCCGGTCTGTAAACTTCGCATAGCATAAATCACAAAGACATAATGCATAGCATGTCACATACAATAGGATAACATAATACTCAATGTAAGCACATACGACCTTCCGGTCACACATAACTACCACTCAAGGTAACGTATAGTGAGAAGACTCACCTCGCGTATCTCGATAACTCGCAAATCCCGGAAATCACTCGCGCTCGATCCTCCGAGCTATAATCCTCCTATAACACCATAGATCTCTAATTAACACTTTCTCAACTAAGATTGACTACCCCTATCAAGTCAACACTAGTCAACTCTGGTCAACGGTCAACGGTTGACCCGAATCGCCGAGTATGGTGTGGACTCGCCGAGTCCCTACGGGAACCCGATCCCTCTGAATCTCTTCCGACTCACCGAGTCACTCACCCGACTTGGTTACTCCACCCCTGGTTCGTAATCACTGAACAACCCGCACCAACTCGCCGAGTCTGGGAATGGACTCGGCGAGTGCATTCCATGCACAACCCCAAACGACCTTCTGAGGTCAGATCCGCTTCACTAACTTATAGATCCAGTCTCCTTAAGCTTATTGACCACGTAAAGTTCAAGTCTTGATGCTCATCAAGCATTGAATAGCTCATGAATGGTGTTTTAGCCTCAAATACATTGATCCCAAGTCAATACTTCCATGGATGCATATAAAGCTTTGGTAAAGAGGTGCTCTGGACCTCTATGGGTCCAGATCCAGGACCTTAACTCGCTAAGGGACCATGAGGACACTAGATCTAGCCACAAATGGGTTCAAAAGCCCTAAATCTACATGAACATCACAATAACAAAGAATGATTCGAGATTGTACCTCATTTGTGATGTTCTGGACCTCAAATCTTCAAGAATCCACCCCTCTCTTGCTTCCTCTTGGCTAGATCTCCTCTTTCCTTGCTAGATAACAACTCCAAGATCAATAATGGCTCCTTCCCTCACTTGAATCACTCATTTGCTCTAGGGTTTCACTCTGGGGACTGATGAGTGCAAATAACGGCCATAAGGCCCTTTAAATATGCCTCAAACCCGAGAAATTAGGGTTTCATTAAACAGCGTGGACTCGTCGAGTCCGGATGCGAACCCGCGCCCAAATCGCGATCATACTCGGCGAGTCTGAGCTCCAACTCGCCGAGTCCCCTCACAAATCACCAAAAATTATAAGAATAGCTAATACCTGGGAATCCGGGCTGTTACAATTCTCCCCCACTAGAACTAGACTTCGCCCTCGAAGTCTCGCTCTGCAAATAACTCCGGATGCTGCTCGCGCATCTCTTGCTCCGGCTCCCAAGTCATCTCGGACCCCTTATGATGCCGCTATTGAACCAAAACCCAGGGTATCTCCTTTTTCCTCAGAACCTTTATTTTCCAATCTCTGATTGCCACTGGTCTCTCAGCATAATTCAGGCTTGCATCCACCTGAATATCCTCTAATGGAACCACTTGCCGACTCATCGGCTATACATTTCCTCAGTTGCGACACATGAAAAGTGTCGTGAATCTGCCCCAACTCTGCTGGAAAATCCAAATGATAGGCCACCCGGCCAACCCTCACGATCACTCGGAATGGACCAATATATCGGGGCCCCAACTTGCCCCTCTTCCTGAATCGAATCACTCCTTTCCAGGGAGAGACCTTCAGGAGTACAAGGTCACGACCAAAAATTCGAGCTCGGACCGGCGCCTGTCCGCATAATTCTTCTGGCGACTCTGAGCGGTCAACAACCTCTGCCTGACCTGTTGTATCTGCTCTGACATCTGAAGCACAATCTCTGTACTTCCCAGCAAATGGGGTCCAATACCCCCTTCCCTACAACAGCTCAAAGGGCGGCATACTGATGCACTAATGATGGTTGTTGTTGTAGGAAAACTCTGCAAAGGGCAATTACGGGCCACAATTTCCCCCCGAAATCTAATACACATGCCCGAAACATACCCTCGAGCGTCTGAGTCGCTCGCTCTCTCTGAAGTGTCCACAGACATCACTATGGTAAACTCTAGCTCGTTTCTCATATTCATCTTCGATACCGAGCACCGGGTCAGCTTTTGGCCCCACAGCTGAATCCCCAAAGGTCACACATAACATGATCCAAAACATCTCACTAACTTCCTCCCCGTGACCACTATCACGGCCCAGTGACACGCAAGTCACGAAATTCCCTATTCCTCATGAAGAAATACAATCCAATCAAAGATCGAATCAGCTCTAACCTCTGGCATCTGCTGCGCATATTCTCCCGCGCGCCTCGCTGACCCTCCCGATAGAGACGGAGACCCCAGTCTCGCCCCGGTTTTAACCACCAGGCTCCAAAAACTCGACACTAGGGCTACTCAAGCCTAAAACTCTTATGCATCATGCACTTACCAGAGAACACTCCATCATCACACTCTCTTGCCATCTAGTGGGTACTATGGCTTCCCACACATTACAACAACCTCTGACTAGTGAGTATTACAGCTCCCCGTAGTATCACCACGCCAACTAACTCGTGAGTACTATGCCTCCCCGTAGTACCACGACTCCCTCCCTCTGACTTGTGAGTACTATGGCTTCCCGTAGCATCACAACACCCTCTAACTGGTGAATACTATGGCTCCCCGTAGCATCACGACTCTCTCTCTCTCTGACTTGTGAGTACTACGGCTCCCCGTAGCATCACAACACCTCTGACTGGTGAATACTACGGCTCCCCGTAGTCTTCACCATATACTCTCATTCTCATTACAACGCCACACTATGTTCACTAACTCATGCACCGAAGACTATCATAGATAGCTACACACACACTTGCCCCGATATGCATTACGGACTCTGGCGGCAACCGCCATAACACAAAACCTCCCTCTGCGGAGATCCACTTCCTTAAATAATCCCTCTTGATGACAATACATGAAGGGCTCCCACTGGAACCGTGGATACATGATACATCACTGGTCATCTTAAGCTCAAGACTCTAAATAACTCTGAAATCGGGACGCTATACGCGGAAACCACAGAACACCCTAACAGAGCATCACGATGTCCTGTCTCTACCACTGATTCCCTTACTCCCAGCACCATACACATACAACAATACATTTCCTCTGAATCCCATAACAATTTCCTATATCACTCGATGCGCAACTTTAGTGCATCCAAACACTCAATTGGAATACAAGGAAGGCGCTAACCCTTCAGAACACACTGATGATCTTCCGAAACCCTTTCCACTACTGCTCAAAATCCAAGCAAGAATACACATCCCAGCCCGAGAGTTGGCTACTCGACAATCTTCTACCCATTTTTCAACCCATAAATTCTCAACTGCCCATACCATCATTACGAGCCTTCCACTTGAGAAGACTCTGATCACCACCAGATTCCAGATCATTGACCACCCGCCGTGGAGACACCCATCCTTCTCTCAGACATATACCACATGCATTATCTCGCCCTGCACCTTTCCTTGATCACCAATGACCCTGATCTCATGAATTCAAGCCGCATGTTTCTGCATCTAACCCCTAACTGCTCTTGCACAAATCTCCGGGTCTCTCAATAAACCACCCGGTTCTCCCCCACTTAGGGTTCGAACCATCACTATCTGACACATCAACAACCTCACAAACTATTTTCACCAGCAACAACGCACCTGCCCCTGGAAAGTGCTACGCAACGCCCGATAATCCCCTTTAAGGAAATCAATCGATCTCATAACTCTGAACCTCAGGTGAAATCCTCAAGAACTTCTCGTCACGACTGCCTCTAGTCGTTCCAAGTCTCGTACCAATCCAATACCAAGCAACTCAACTGTCCAATAACATCACTGACTCATAAACTAGACCACGCAATCATCATATTCCCCCACCTCGACTCAACAACCGACGTTCCAACACATGGATCATCCCAAGAACAGGGACCCACTCCCATATTCAATACCCAACATAAATAGGAAAACCACTGCACTGATTAACTCGACTGGACTCCCCCACTGATACCTCTACAATACGCCTTACTATACTCAAATAGGTGTAACGTGGTCCTCGACTATCTCAGTCCCATCTGACTATCTGCTCATGGTAAATCACCGTCTCGCAGCACACATGCTACCTGATACTCTAATGGAAAACCATCATCAATAACAACCTGTAGGGTTTTACCCCCAAACCCGAAACTTAAACATCGGGCCTCTCATGTTCCGCACACGAACATAAACAACACCACTCAGGTCATAGAGGGTGACATCTCCTCTATCGACTGATTGCTCAACTCAGACCGAAATTCGCCCCTCCCTCTAACTCCTTACCAAAAATACTCTGATAGGCTCTCGACCTCCCTCTCAAGGGACGCCTCTTCGAACTCAATCATGGCCCACATGCCTAAAACCCATAGCGTCCAATCTCTACCTCATCAATCGTGACCGGATAACCGGAGAACCACAAGCATCATTCACTACAAACCATGGTACTCATCCCATGACATCTCTTCTCAATATGCTCCGGTGTATGGTACCCGAACCATAGCATCACTCCTCCATCTGCTCCGATGTATGGTACTCGAACCATAACATCATTCCTTCATCCGCTCTGATTTATGGTACTCGAACCATAACTTCACTCCTCGATCCGCTCCGATGTATGGTACTCGAACCATAACATCACTCCTCAATCTGCTCCGATGTATGGTACTCGAACCATCACTTCTCAATCCGCTCCGATGTATGGTACTCGAACCATAACATCACTCCTCAATCCACTCCGATGTATGGTACTTGAACCATAACATCACTCCCCAATCTGCTCTGATGTATGGTACTCGAACCATAACATCACTTCTCAATCCGCTCCGATGTATGGTACTCGAACCATAACATCACTCCTCAATCTGCTCCGATGTATAGTACTCGAACCATAACATCACTCCTCAATACGCTTCGATGTATGGTACTCGAACCATAACATCACTCCTCCATCCGCTCATTAGAACCTTCAGAATATTCCCTATATCAAGTATGGGTCCTCTGCCTTCAGTAGTACGGGCCCATACTACCTGCCACATCTACCCATACTTTCCACACGGACTATCCCGGAGCTCCTAAGTAGCTGCTCGACCTTCTCGTTCACCAATTCCGTCGCGCGCTCGCTCCCCATCGAATTTCTCTACTCTTCCAGTGCACTCATTTGGCTAAGGTTACTCCCTAGGCTCTTCCTAGATTCCCACACTTCTCTGCCATTAGCTGTTGAAGAGCTCCTAATGATGCCAACCATCTACCTCCTGAATATCGTCATATTCACTTGGTAGCTGAATCCCATCATCGAGAGTTCCACAAAGCACGAAGCAAGCAACATTCGAGCATCGAAGAATATATATGACTCACTCTGGGTGATAACTCCGCTTGCTCTGCTCATCCTCGAAAGTACCACCGAACTCTGCAACTCTTCCCCTCGCAGGTTCTAACTATTCTTTCTCTAAGTACCATGGTACTTATCTAGGTATCTCCCCTAGATTACTCCTCTACTCAAATCCCCTGAAGGATTCCAACTAAATATTCTCACTCATCACATACTCAAAAGCACATCGCATATAACAGCAATCCCTAGGCTAAGGCATCACAAATCAGGCCACTCTAGTCCTAAGATATGAAATACCTAGCCTATCTCTAGCATGCAATAATATCTCATAAAGTGCATCATAAATATCTCATGACACAAAAGTAAGGGTATTTTCGGAAATCACCGTTCGGGCTCTGGCTGATTGTACACACTGCTCTTTCTCGCTTTCTCTTTGAACTCTTATTCGCTTTAGAAAATTATTTCTTTGAAAAATTTTCTTACTTCCTCAGTTTGAGTCCAGATTTACCCGAAGGCGCATCCGAATCCCTCAAACCAAGGCTCTGATACCAACTTGTAACGTCAAAAATTTCAAAACAAATTTTCATTTAAAATAATCATTTAATTCTTAAAAACACTTTGTTTAAAATCTCATTCATAATCGAATTACAAAACATAACTCCATTTCCACTTGTATGATAAACCAGGATCCTCAAAACATGACTCTTCCTCTGGTGTGTACAATCGAGCCGGTGCCTTCCCGTGATACTATAATAACCTGAAACACACAACACAAAACACTGTAAGCACGAAGCTTAGTGAGTTCCCCAAAATACCACATACAACACACAATAGCCACTCGAGGCTATAACTCTGTTTGACCCTCTGGTCAATGTGTCTCAGTGGGACCCTCCAGTCCCTCAACTCTGTGGACCCTCTGGTCCTAAGCTCGTTGGACCCTCCGGTCCGGTCTGTAAACTCCGCATAGCATAAATCACAAAGACATGATGCATAGCATGTCACATACAATAGGATAACATAATACTCAATGTAAGCACATACGACCTTCCGGTCACACATAACTACCACTCAAGGTAACGTATAGTGAGAAGACTCACCTCGCGTATCTCGATAACTCGCAAATCCCGGAAATCACTCGCGCTCGATCCTCCGAGCTATAATCCTCCTATAACACCATAGATCTCTAATTAACACTTTCTCAACTAAGGTTGACTACCCCTATCAAGTCAACACTGGTCAACTCTGGTCAACGGTCAACGGTTGACCCGAATCGCCGAGTCCCTACGGGAACCCGATCCCTCTGAATCTCTTCCGACTCACTGAGTCACTCACCCGACTCGGTTACTCCACCCCTGGTTCGTAATCACTGAACAACCCGCACCAACTCGCCGAGTCTGGGAATGGACTCGACGAGTGCATTCCATGCACAACCCCAAACGACGTTCTGAGGTCAGATCCGCTTTACTAACTTATAGATCCAGTCTCCTTAAGCTTATTGACCACGTAAAGTTCAAGTCTTGATGCTCATCAAGCATTGAATAGCTCATGAATGGTGTTTTAGCCTCAAATACATTGATCCCAAGCCAATACCTCCATGGATGCATATAAAGCTTTGGTAAAGAGGTGCTCTAGACCTCTATGGGTCCAGATCCAGGACCTTAACTCGCTAAGGGACCATGAGGACACTAGATCTAGCCACAAATGGGTTCAAAAGCCCTAAATATACATGAACATCACAATAACAAAGAATGATTCGAGATTGTACCTCATTTGTGATGTTCTAGACCTCAAATCTTCAAGAATCCACCCCTCTCTTGCTTCCTCTTGACTAGATCTCCTCTTTCCTTGCTAGACAACAACTCCAAGATCAATAATGGCTCCTTCCCTCACTTGAATCACTCATTTGCTCTAGGGTTTCACTCTGGGGACTGATGAGTGCAAATGACAGCCATAAGGCCCTTTAAATATGCCTCAAACCCGAGAAATTAGGGTTTCATTAAACAGCGTGGACTCGCCGAATCCGGATGCGAACCCGCGCCCAAATCGCGATTATACTCGGCGAGTCTGAGCTCCAACTCGTCGAGTCCCCTCACAAATCACCAAAAATTATAAGAATAGCTAATACCTGGGAATCCGGGCTGTTACAATTCTCCCCCACTAGAACTAGACTTCGCCCTCGAAGACTCGCTCTGCAAATAACTCCGGATGCTGCTCGCGCATCTCTTGCTCCGGCTCCCAAGTCATCTCGGACCCCTTATGATGTCGCTATTGAACCAAAACCCAGGGTATCTCCTTTTTCCTCAGAACCTTTATTTTCCAATCTCTGATTGCCACTGGTCTCTCAGCATAATTCAGGCTTGCATCCACCTGAATATCCTCTAATGGAACCACTTGCCGACTCATCGGCTATACATTTCCTCAGTTGCGACACATGAAAAGTGTCGTGAATCTGCCCCAACTCTGCTGGCAAATCCAAATGATAGGCCACCCGGCCAACCCTCATGATCACTCGGAATGGACCAATATATCGGGGCCCCAACTTGCCCCTCTTCCTGAATCGAATCACTCCTTTCCAGGGAGAGACCTTCAGGAGTACAAGGTCACGACCAAAAATTCGAGCTCGGACCGGCGCCTGTCCGCATAATTCTTTTGGCGACTCTGAGCGGTCAACAACCTCTGCCTGACCTGTTGTATCTGCTCTGACATCTGAAGCACAATCTCTGTACTTCCCAGCAAATGGGGTCCAATACCCCCTTCCCTACAACAGCTCAAAGGGCGGCATACTGATGCACTAATGATGGCTGTTGTTGTAGGAAAACTCTGCAAAGGGCAATTACGGGCCACAATTTCCCCCCGAAATCTAATACACATGCCCGAAACATACCCTCGAGCGTCTGAGTCGCTCGCTCTCTCTGAAGTGTCCACAGACATCACTATGGTAAA
Source organism: Lactuca serriola (assembly GCF_051521515.1). Lineage (NCBI taxonomy): Eukaryota > Viridiplantae > Streptophyta > Magnoliopsida > Asterales > Asteraceae > Lactuca > Lactuca serriola. Next base: position 163,504,975 of record NC_136410.1, on the reverse strand, counting down.
CTCTAGCTCGTTTCTCATATTCATCTTCGATACCGAGCACCGGGTCAGCTTTTGGCCCCACAGCTGAATCCCCAAAGGTCACACATAACATGATCCAAAACATCTCACTAACTTCCTCCCCGTGACCACTATCACGGCCCAGTGACACGCAAGTCGCGAAATTCCCTATTCCTCATGAAGAAATACAATCCAATCAAAGATCGACTCAGCTCTAACCTCTGGCATCTGCTGCGCATATTCTCCCGCGCGCCTCGCTGACCCTCCCGATAGAGACGGAGACCCCAGTCTCGCCCCGGTTTTAACCACCAGGCTCCAAAAACTCGACACTAGGGCTACTCAAGCCTAAAACTCTTATGCATCATGCACTTACCAGAGAACACTCCATCATCACACTCTCTTGCCATCTAGTGGGTACTATGGCTTCCCACACATTACAACAACCTCTGACTAGTGAGTATTACAGCTCCCCGTAGTATCACCGATTGAATATCACAGAGTATAGTTTAATACAAAAAACTATATATTTAGAATCATGGGATTACTATCCCGAATTAGATACAAAATACTTTAATATACGTGAACTGTAGATGGAAAGTAGTTTGAAAACCTTGGGACTCACATCCCGTACTACATATAAATTTAATACCACGAGACTATCATCCCGGACTAGATACAAGATAGTTTGATATACATGAAAATATAGACTGAAAACCATGGGACTACCATCCCGGACTAGATACAAGATAGTTTGATAAAACCATGGGATCACTATCCCGAACTAGATATAGATTCTAACCATAGGAATAACATCATGCAATAGATATGAAACCTATAGACTAAAAGCCATGGGATTACCATCCCGTACTAGATATATATCCAAAATCAAAGCCGTGAATAAACTTATATTAATACGTATTGTGAGTCGGGTAACCATTCTGATACGACAATGAGACCTCCTTGACGCTTGTCAGACGTCGGACGATATCCAGAATTTGTCACCCCAGGCGTGCCCGCCTAACTGTAGCTACCAGTTAAGGTGTGGGATTGTCAGTCCCGAATAGATCTATTCACAAATTCCTCGCTCTCCCTCCAGGAGACTCTGGTTACACTTCCGGGGAGGATTTACTGATCATCCAAAAAGGGTAGTGGCAAACTCAGAAGCTAGTACTAAACTATTCACAGGGTTCTTATACAATATCAAACATACAAAAGATTATGAAGCATAATAAAGTGAATACAGATACATACAATGAAACTATCTGACAATACATCCAAATGATACGGAGATAAACTGAATCAGACATAGTTTATCTAATAAGTTTATATACATATCAGTACATGATTAAACAAGAACTAAAGAATCCCAAATTATTAACATAATAATTTGATTAGTTTGGTTATTTCCTTAGCTGAATTTCATATAGTTGTGGTTAATAAATCATCCCTTATGCTCAGCATAATACATAAAGGGGTAAAGGTATTTGTAAGTTTGCCAGATATTATTTGAAACACATCAGTGTTATGGTTTAAAAACAGTTGTAGTTTGCTTGTATTCCCCCCCTGAAAACATTGAAAAACCATTTAAAAGGGTAGGGGTATGAACTCACCGGACGAGAAACGTGTCTGCTAGGATCCTAAACGTCGGTTCTGGGTTTGCAAACGCACGAGGTTCCTACGAATTTTGAAAAGATACATATTTGTATCTAATTAGGACTTAGATTATTTATTTGGTAGAGACAAACACTTCTAGTTGCGGAAACACTCCCTTACAAGTGTTTGGAAGGACCCGGGTGACATTTGGGGACACATATAGCTAGGATATTGAATTGGGACTTCAAGAGTAAACTCCTTAGGGAGTTTACGGCCCTAAATACCACACCCACTTGAGTTCACGGCCGTGAACTCATAAGTGGTGTTTTTGGATGCTAAATGGCTTCATAATTCATGGATAATTTAGCTAGGATTGCATCTAAGGCATAGGAATGAATTTAAACTCACTTAGGGACCATTTATTGGAGTTTACGGCTGTAAACATGGAGTTTACGTCCGTAAACTCCCCCACACACAAGATCCTTAATGTTTTGGTCCTTTAATCAATCACATGTGATTCTAATGATTTTTCCAAGCCTTGAATGGATTTTTAAGGGACTTTTGACATGGTTTTAGGAGTTTACGGCCCATGAACCCCCTCATGGTCGTGAATTCCTTGGAAGGGTGTTATAATATGTTTTAAGGTCCAATACTTGTTTGTAAACACTTCTAGAATTTATTCCAAGGCTTTAGGTGTGTTAAAGTGGCATTTTAACACATTTAGAGGAGTTTACTCTCCATGAACAATGAGTTTATGGCCCAAGCATGTTCTTGGGCAGTAAACTCAAGTTTACTCCTCTAAATTGATGTTCAAGGTGTTCCAAGGCCAAATCCAATATTCTAACATTCATATCTAAGCTTCAATGGAGTTTTGGAAGGGTTTTAGGGCATAAAAACCCCATTTATATGAGTTTACGGCCCAAGCATGCTCTTGGGCAGTAAACTCATGTTTACTCTTTAAAATCCATGTTTAAGGCATTCCAAGTCCATTCCATTAAGCCATTAATCCATATCTAAGCTCCAAAGGTCGATTAGAAGGGTTTTTGGGCTCTAAAACCCAATTTATGTGAGTTCACGGCCTAAGACTATTCTAGGGCCGTAAACTCATGAATATGGTCCTATTCCATGATTTGAACTCGAATTTGAAGGCCTAAGATGTTATACTAGGAGTTAGGGTAGTTACCTTGGTGATTTGGAGCTTAAATTTGATGATTTTGGACCCTTAAACTTGGTTTGAGGAGAGAGGTTAGAGAGAGTAGAGAGAGGAAGCAAAAGCTTTAAATGAATGTTTAAACACGTTTAAATAGGTCCCAAAACTTGGACACGGTGGAATTCTACCCGATACCAGCATTAAACGGGGCTTTTAGTCGCACCCGATTAAGTTTCCGTAACCCGGCGAGGATGTTTCTAAAATTTATGAAATAAACATTTTGGGCTAATTTCATGAGTTCCTAAGGGGTTTGGACACTCATTAGTATTAAAATAAACATATAAGTTTAATTAACTTAACCCAAAAACGAAATTGGAACGAATTGATATTCGGTGAGTTTTACGGGTAGAACGGGTTTTCGGCGATGAACAACTTCGGGTTGTTACATTATCCCCCCGTTAGAAGGAATTTCGTCTCGAAATTCAAAGATTAAGATATAGATCATGAATTGGAATGGGATACGAATGGATTTGTTGTCTCGGATCTTCACGCTCCCAAGTGGAATCAGGTCTCCGCTTGGCGTTCCATTGAATCCTCACTATCGGGACGCGACTTTGTTTCGTACATTGACTCTCTCTCAATCTATGATCTCAATTGATTCTCCCATGGAGGTTCCAACCTTGATGACTTCGGTATCCTAAAAGGAATTACTAGGGTTTCGTTGGGTAGATACTTCTAAGGATTCGAGACGTGAAGTACCGGATGGATGCTACTAAGTTCTGAGGATAGCCGAAATTTGAAAGTTGCGAAATCGATTCTAAGAGGATCACGAAGGGTCTAATGTATCACGCATGAAGTATTTCGCACTTCTCAAAGCATATCATGCTTTTCTGGGATAAAGCCTTCAACATGACAGATGCTCCAATAGGAAGGCACATCCTCATGGAGCCGAGTAGCTAAGGGTCTGATGGTTCTAGAAGAAATTTCTGGGTAAGTCGGCGATATTAGTCGATGAGACCCAAGAATCAACAGGTTTCTATATGTATTTTCGGTGCCGACTAATTCGCTATCGCCTTAGATGTTGGAAAAGTACACGGTTACGACTGCTTTGCTTGGCTACATGATCAAGGGAAAAGGATTTGACCGAAGGGTACCACTACTAACTCGTAGTGATCATATCAATTCTTGGTCACCGTATTGGACATGTTACTATCGCTGAGATTTGGTGACGAGGTAGTTCGGGGAATTAGGCCGGTGTGAGGCTAGACTAGATGTTCGGAAAGAGTTCTCGAGAGTCCTTCGGGAAAGAATTTAGGGAAAAGAGCTGCAGACTTCTCGTTTCCCGATGATCACAGGAACGAGGGTTGCGCGACAATTCCTTTAGGGAAAACTTTTTGAGCTTTAATGCACGAAATGATGCAAAGGTTTGATGCCGAAGATCACGAGAGTCGGGTCGGGGAAAGATCTAGACGGGCGAACCTTTCGAAACCAAGAATAACGACATGAATGAGACTCGGTCATTACATGTCAAACATAGCATCAAAGTATTTCGTGAAAATTTTCCCATTAAATCGAGTGGAACAGAATAATCCTCCGGACTGAGAATACAATCTATAGGTACGAAGTTAGCGTTCTCTTATTCCACTAGTTAGCCGTCTCGATGGTACACAATTTCGGTTACAAACGAAGGGTTAAGTTTAGAAAGGTGTTCAAATAGATAGATAACAGGTTTCCCTTCTGGTACTAGAATCGAAAAGAGTTGCAGGTATAAGAGTTGTCAAAGAGGAGTATACCTGCGGCGACAGTAGGATCAGCGGTTGTCTCCTCTCGTCCTATTGCTAGGACTCTTCCGGTGTTGCCAGTTGTTGCTGCTTTGGGGCAATTTCTTTTGAAGTGCCCTACTTCGCCACAACTGTAGCAGGCTGGACTGATTCCCGTTCCGGATGATTGGTTTTTTTTGATTTGGCTGGTTTTCTGCAGGTTCGAGCAAGGTGGCCCTTCTTGCCATAATTGTCACAGATTCTTTCGCGACATGGACCCAGAATACGGTGATGGTAGCTGCACTTAGCGCACCAAGGAAGGGTACCAGTGTATCCACTGGTAGGAGTTTGGGCCGTGGACCCGGCAGCTGAAACAGCAACAGGGGCAGTAACAGCATGGATTGCTACCGTTTGCTGTTTCTTAGAAGAACCTTGCATACTTTGGGCCTTCCGCTTGTTCCAAAATTTCTTTTTACTCCCACCTCCACTTGTGACTGGCTCGGGAGTGGTAGCCTCCTCATCAGAGCTGTCTTCGTGATCGATCAGGGTTTGCGCAAGACATTTAGCGCTGTCATAGGTGTCTGGCTTCGCAGCCAAGACATTCCCTTTGGTTGGCTGGGTCAACCCCCAGATGAACCTCTCAATTTTTTTACTCTCCGGGGTAACCATTCCCGGACAGAGTAATGCCAAGTCATCGAAACTTGAAGTATAAGCAGCTATATCGGAACCCTTCATCTTAAGGTTCCAGAGTTCGTGTTCTAGCTTCTGTAATTCACCCCGAGGGCAATACTCAGCGAGCAGAAGCTCCTTCATAGCTTCCCAACCCATAGCATATGCTACAGGTAGAGTTAAGGATTTGACTCGGCCGTTCCACCAAGTCAGGGCTTTGTCAAGGAAAGTGCAGGCGACGAACTTTACTTTGTCAGACTCCGAACATGCGCATGTTTCAAAGATTGATTCGATTTTCTCAAACCATCGGGTGAGGGAAATGACACCTCCAGTGCCATCAAAGGATGTGGGTTTCGTATTCATGAAGTCTTTATATGAACCCTGTTTTCGGTGTCCCTGACTGTTCTCTGGGTTTTGGGTTTGAGTACCACCGGAACCATCCGAGTTCCTTTGAGACATAGCAGCTGCCACCGCGGCATTGACAGCTGCCTGGAACATCACAGGGTCAAATTCAGGAGGAGGTGGTGGCGGAGGGTTGTTGTTGGTTCTTGAGCTGGATCTCCTTGTTGGAGGCATCGTGATCTAAAAAGATCAGGAAAGAGAGGATCATAAGTCCTCTGAATTGGATCATGAGATATGGAACAGAGGATATCTCATCAAGACAGATATAGCACCGTATTAAGCGATAAAGCAGGAAAGAGTTATCAAGACAGAACATTTTATCGCTAGAGGAATGATCAAGGAACAACGCGTATACGAGGACTTTCTACAAAGGATTGACTCGAGAAATACTCCCATAGTATTTCATGATTCACTGCAACGACGTCTCGTTGTTTGGGGTATTGGGTAAGTTTTAGGTATGCCGCATACCACAGTCACTCCCAAGCACATGTTGGCCGTGTCTCGAATGAATATAGTTGGCCAGACTATATTGACCCTAGACACGACTACATAATTGCCCAGGTTTAACCGCAGCGTACAACACCCATTTACTTATGTTTTGTTCTACTTGTAGTTACGGATCTCCACGGCTCGGTATACTTATATACTTTTGAAAATACTTATATTTAGAAGGATACTTTTAGTTCAGAGCACTTAGGCCCCTTAATGTTTATAGTTTTATACCATGTAAGGTTTGGTATACTCCGTTCACTATAAACAAGGGCTCTGATACCACTCTGTCACACCCCGAAAACCAAAGGCGGAAACATTTCTGGGGTTGACTCCATATTGAGTATCAAATCCAATGCACATAGTAATCAAAGTAAACAAGCATTACATTACATATATTTGAAAGTTTACATTTGTTTCAAAAGTAAATTGTACAAGTGTTATATATATATATATATATATCATATGAACAAAAGTAGAGACGAGTCTTCTGCGCACTCCGTCTTCACCAAAAGATATCACCGGGTACCTGTCTATTGTGGACCTGAGAAAACAAGCGGTTTGAAAATCAGCATAAAGCTGGTGAGTTCATAAGATTGTTTGTTTTCTGAAAATGTACCAGTATCCTTTAGTTTTCCGAAAAGGTTTGTTATCCAAGAAAATCTCATATTTTCTTATGTAAAACAGTTTAGTTATCTTTCATTACTGTTCAATTACGCGTTATATGTTACCCCAGGAAAATCCCATATTTTCCTAAATACAAGACCGATTGAATATCACAGAGTATAGTTTAATACACAAAACTATATATTTAGAATCATGGGATTACTATCCCGAATTAGATATAAAATACTTTAATATACGTGAACTGTAGATGAAAAGTAGTTTGAAAACCTTGGGACTACATCCCGTACTACATATAGATTTAATACCACGGGACTATCATCCCAGACTAAATACAAGATAGTTGGATATACATGAAAATATAGACTGAAAACCATGGGACTAACATCCCGGACTAGATACAAGATAGTTTGATAAAACCATGGGATCACTATCCCGAACTAGATATAGATTCTAACCATAGGAATAACATCCTGCAATAGATATGAAACCTATAGACTAAAAGCCATGGGATTACCATCCCGTACTAGATATATATCCAAACCCAAAGCCGTGAATAAACTTATATTAATACGTATTGTGAGTCGGGTAACCATGCTGATACGACAACGAGACCTCCTTGATGCTTGTCAGACGTCGGACGATATCCAGAATTTGTCACCCCAGGTGTGCCCGCCTAACTGTAGCTACCAGTTAAGGTGTGGGATTGTCAGTCCCGAATAGATCTATTCACAAATTCCTCGCTCTCCCTCCAGGAGACTCTGTTTACACTTCCGGGGAGGATTTACTGATCATCCAAAAAGGGTAGTGACGAACTCACAAGCTAGTACTAAACTATTCGCAGGGTTCGTATACGATATCAAACATACAAAAGATTATGAAGCATAATACAGTGAATACAGATACATACAATGAAACTATCTGGCAATACATCCAAATGATACAGAGATAAACTGAATCAAACATAGTTTATCTAATAATTTTATATACATATCAGTACATGATTAAACAAGAACTATAGAATCCCAAATTATTCCCATAATAATTTGATTAGTTTGGTTATTTCCTTAATTGAATTTCATATAGTTGTGGTTAATAAATCATCCCTTATGCTCAACATAATACATAAAGGGGTAAAGGTATTTATAAGTTTGCCAGATATTATTTGAAACACATCAGTGTTATGTTTTAAAAAACAGTTGTAGTTTGCTTGTATTCCCCCCTGAAAACATTGAAAAACCATTTAAAAGGGTAGGGGTATGAACTCACCGGACGAGAAACGTGTCTGCTTGGATCCTAAACGTCGGTTCTGGGTTTGCAAACGCACGAGGTTCCTATGAATTATGAAAATATACATATTTGTATCTAATTAGGACTTAGATTATGTATTTGGTAGAGACAAACACTTGTAGTTGCGGAAACACTCCCTTACAAGTGTTTGGAAGGACTCAGGTGACATTTGGGGACACATATAGCTAGGATATTGAATTGGGACTTCAAGAGTAAACTCCTTAGGGAGTTTACGCCCCTAAATACCACACCCACTTGAGTTCACGGCCGTGAACTCATAAGTGGTGTTTTTGGATGCTAAATGGCTTCATAATTCATGGATAATTTAGCTAGGATTGCATCTAAGGCATAGGAATGAATTTAAACTCACTTAGGGACCATTTATTGGAGTTTACGGCTATAAACATGGAGTTTACGTCCGTAAACTCCCCCACACACAAGATCCTTAATGTTTTGGTCCTTTAATCAATCACATGTGATTCTAATGATTTTTCCAAGCCTTGAATGGATTTTTAAGGGACTTTTGACATGGTTTTAGGAGTTTACGGTCCATGAACCCCCTCATGGCCGTGAACTCCTTGGAAGGGTGTTATAATATGTTTTAAGGTCCAATACTTGTTTGTAAACACTTCTAGAATTTATTCCAAGGCTTTAGGTGTGTTAAAGTGGCATTTTAACACATTTAGAGGAGTTTACTCTCCATGAACAATGAGTTTACGGCCCAAGCATGTTCTTGGGCAGTAAACTCAAGTTTACTCCTCTAAATTGATGTTCAAGGTGTTCCAAGGCCAAATCCACTATTCTAACATTCATATCTAAGCATCAATGGAGTTTTGGAAGGGTTTAAGGGCATAAAAACCCCATTTATATGAGTTTACGGCCCAAGAATGCTCTTGGGAAGTAAACTCATGTTTAATCTTTAAAATCCATGTTTAAGGCGTTCCAAGTCCATTCCATTAAGCCATTAATCCATATCTAAGCTCCAAAGGTCGATTAGAAGGGTTTTTGGGCTCTAAAACCCAATTTATGTGAGTTCACGGCCTAGGACTATTCTAGGGCTGTAAACTCATGAATATGGTCCTATTCCATGATTTGAACTCGAATTTGAAGGCCTAAGATGTTATACTAGGAGTTAGGGTAGTTACCTTGGTGATTTGGAGCTTAAATTTGATGATTTTGGACCCTTAAACTTGGTTTGAGGAGACAGGTTAGAGAGAGAGTAGAGAGAGGAAGCAAAAGCTTCAAATGAATTTTTAAACACGTTTAAATAGGTCCCAAAACTTGGACACGATGGAATTCTACCCGATACCAGCATTAAATGGGGCTTTTGGTCGCACCCGATTAAGTTTCCGTAACTCGGCGAGGATGTTTCTAAAATTTATGAAATAAACATTTTGGGCTAATTTCATGAGTTCCTAAGGGGTTTGGACACTCATTAGTATTAAAATAAACATATAAGTTTAATTAATTTAACCCAAAAACGAAATTGGAACGAATTGATATTCGACGAGTTTTACGAGTAGAACGGGTTTTCGGCGATGAACAACTTCGGGTTGTTACAATCGACTTGGAAAATGGAAAGATTTGTACAAGTTATACGTTTCGTCACCACTTTGTGGAAAAGCCTTAGGTATGAATATGTTAGATACATGTGACTCGATGGCTGAAATAGTATCTCTCCCCCAAAAAACATGTTTTTTTTACCGACGCACAAAGAAAATATTTTGTTGCGAATGAACAAGATATTGAGGAATTGTCCATACGTAAAATCATAATTATTGATATGGGCCTTTTCCACATAAAAGGGGAATCTTTTGTTATAATAGAAGCAGAAGTGATGTGGATTATTCAAGAATCGAAGTTGATTTGTTTTATAAAAAGAAGATCTCAATAAACTTCTATGAAATGATTTCACGGGATTCAGCCAATTGTATTGATCGTGGAATATCATTGAGAAATAGGAATCTGTGTTATCAAAGGATTTTCTGTGATTATTTCTAGTATGGAATGAGTCAATCATCCACTTTGGTATCTTATTGAACAAAAATGGTGATATTGTTCCTCCATTGATCAAGAATTTAGATTTTTGGCAAGTCTCATGATCATCCAATAAGAAGGGTTTCAATTTTTTCAAATGAACGATTTGAAGACCTATTGATTCTAAAAACTGTGGATCATTCGGACCTTTCAATTCATAGATGTAGATCTCGGACCTATGAATGGGGATATTCCCGAAACTGACAAACAAAAACGGAAGTGAGTTAGACAAAAAAAGAAGCAACTTGGACAAAAAGAAACGAAGTGGCTTAGACAAATCTTTTTTGTCGATAACCTCCCTCTGTTCTCCTTCTCCATTGGTAACGAACTGAGCCTCTTTTCCCCCTACAACAATTTTGTACCCATTAGACCAATAATGGTGGTTGAAGAGGGCTTTTGCAAAGGTGGACCATAGGCAATGATATTCGATCGTAGGTGATGGTGACGATGGCACAACTGAGCAATTATTTGGTTTTTATTAGGATTCGAATGTTGAAGGAGATTGAAGGGAGGAGAAACATTTTGACTTTTTCAGTCAAACATTATTTGAGAGAGAGAGAGAGAGAGAGAGAGGTGAGTCCTCTATTATTTTTTTAATTGTTAAAATAAATAAATAAATATTAAATTTAAAAAAAATGAAAGAAAAATGAAAAATAAATACCCCAAGGGTAATATAGTCATTTCAATTTTCGGAGGGACCATTTTCACATACAAACCACTCCAAAAGGACTACAAAACCAAAAAAGTCAGTGTTTGGACTAAAACCCCAAAATTTTGCATACCACAGGGACCATTTTTGCAATTTTGTCTTTTATTTATAACCTAATTTGAAAGAAGATATGTCAATTTCGTTATCGACTTGAGAGAAATAGACTGGGCCATTATGTTCGAACCTCTTAAAGAGAGCACAACCTTTGTAAAATTCATGTGAGGTTCCAGAAATAAAGAAAAAGGTCCTACCGGGAGTCGAACCCAGGTCGCTGGATTCAAAGTCCAGAGTGCTAACCACTACACCATAGAACCGATTGATGTTGCACTGCTCTTTTTATCATTTATATAACGTAGAAATTATTAACAATACCGTAACAGCCTTATAGTTATCTAAAATTTTTCGTTAATTTAACACTGTGAACTTTTTTTTATTATTCTTAAAAAATAAGTGTTACTATAGAAAAATATATGAAGTATTGACTAAACCCAATTCCATTATGGTTGTACATATAAAATACTAGGTTAAAATCCGTGGAACCCACGGTTGTTAATTTTAAATAGAATTAAAAAAATTGATTATATAATAAAATATTATACCATTAATTTAAAAAAACTTATGAATTGTAATATTATATTTTTAATAACTTTTTAATTTGTAAGTATTTAATTACACATGTAAATCCTCATAATTTATAAAAATCATGAGTTTATATAATGCAACATATTATCAGTTTTGGAGGTTTTTTTTATATTAAATAAATGGAAATTGCGACCCAATCACAAGACAAGAGCGTACGTTGTAAAAAAATATTTATTGTTATTAAACTCTTACTTTTGATGCATGATTTTTGGGAAGAAAAAATGTTTTGTCGACTAAAATGTCACTTTTTTTACTGTAACTTATCACCCTAATAAATCTTCAACTTCACTATCTCAATCACTCCTCATTTTCATTCCACAATAGAGAAAAAAAACATTCATTCATAATTTGAAATCGCAATGACTAATAAAATATTTGCAATAACTTTTTTTAATTAATTTACAAATATACTATTGGTATTGGGCAACAAATGAGCATAGGGGAACAAATAGGATAAAATGTAAATAATGTTGAAATAATAAAATACATTTAAGAAATATAAAATGATGATTTTTGACAAACGAATCAAAGTAGATTGCTATTTATTGCATGATTTGATTTGGTATTTTTTTTTTTATTTTTAATTATTTTTATTTTTTTACTATTGGCATAGGGATAACAAATGACATAATTTGTAAATAAGACTGAAAATAAGAAAATATATGTAGGAAGTATAAAATGACGATTTTGATAAACCAACAAAAGTACATTACTATTTCTTGTCTGATTTGACTTAGTACTTTTTTTCACTGTTGGCATAGGGGCAACAAAATGGGATAAAAAGTAAATAAGGCGGAAATAAGAAAATATATGTATGAGTGTCTTATTACTTATATGTATAAAGCCCGAATATAAGTACCGAAACATAAATACAAAGCATATTTATCAACATCAGTGGTAATCCACTTTCTGATGTTTCTTGTCATATTTTGAACCTTTAAATTGGTAATCTACTTTCTGATGTTGTTTAAATCACGGTTGTTTCTCCTCGGGTTCAAATATCCAAATTAGCAAAAAAAAAGTACATGATATAATAAATAGTTGAAAGGAAATTAGTTTTCCCATGATTTAAAGGTACAATGCCATATTTGGAAGGATTTTTTTTAAGGCACAATGGGTAAATACGAAAAACACTAAAAGTACATTGTTATAACAATGTGGTCATTTCTTTCGTAACAGGGACCAAAATCATTAAGAAAACCACAAAATAAGTGCTAAAAGTGCAATTCAATTTATTTAGCAACCAAAAATACGAAATGGTTATGGGTATAAATTTTCTTGACTTTGACTTGGAGGTGGGAAGAAATGATCATTCTAAACATCATAAGTTTAGGAGTTGTTTTTTACCCGTTATACCCTCTATGAATAAAATGTCTAAATAGGTAATGATCTAATTCCGGATAAAAAGTTCTATATATGAGGTTTATTTTATTTTTTTCTAAATTTAATATCATATCAAAATAGTTTAAATGACCATTGTACTTTTACAATCCAACAATTTTCACATATTTCATCAATAATAACAATATGAATCAATTTTAACGTGAAAAGGATTGAGATGAAAAAAAGGAGCAATTTATGGAAATATAAGTTATTTTATCCGTATGAAGTAAAAAAAATATAATCACATATTTATCTTGATTAAATGCTTAATCTTTTAATTCAAGATTAGAATAATAAAAATGTGTTTTTTTTTTTTTGTAAAAATATTGAAGATATCTTACCCCATCTCTAATAGTGTACGCAATAAAAATGCTTCTTTTGACACACGAGCTTTGTGAAGCTAAAAGATAACAACATAGACCTAATTTCTTAATGTCATAAACAAAATTACACAGCCACATCTACTTGTCGCATCCTTTTACAAGATGATAAAACCCAAATATTAGGTGAAACTCATTTTTTGGAGACAAATAAATAAATTCTAACCAAAAACCTTATAATAACCTTCAAACCCAAAAGAACAAATGGTCAAAAAATGACCATTTTACCCTTGATTAAAAAAGTACATATACTCTTAAAACTAACAACAATTATTTGTTTATTATCATAAACAACATACTCATTATATTCATGCTCAGTTTCTACCAGACAGCCAATACATATCTTAAAACAGAAGAGTGCGATGGAACTCAAAGACATGTTACACTCATTATTGAATTTGAACTATTACACCCAAGATTCTATATAATCCAAGAAACACGAAAAATGATATTTACTAAGAAGAAGCCCATTAAATTAACAAATTAACAATAAAAATGGAGAAACACACGAATAACCCTTTCAGAGTATAAAGTAAAAAAGTGTAAAGCGGCGACAAATTATGTTCCGTTAAGAAACATGTAACCATGCATGTTCAACTATAGACAACATGTATGATAATTTTTAAATGATGGATTTTCCATAACAACCAATTATGTATGAAAATATAATAGACACAAAAGTAAACTGAGATAGGAGATACATATACAATCTAATATAGTTATTGTTCCCAAAATTATTCAAATTTCTAAAACCAATTATGTATGAAATACCAAACAAAAATTTATACGAACACCAAATATATAAAACACACTTTTATTTCATTTATAATTAGGTCAACAAAGTATAGATATTGTTCCCAAAATCATTCAAATTTCTAAAACCATTATAAAACTTTTATACCTATCATCCGTAAAGTTGTAAGTAGCAGGAGCCCTGTATATCATTTACATTAAAAAAAAAAATTAATGGTTAAAGGATTTTTTTTATAGAATAGTCAATAGAAAATACCTAGATACAGACATGAATATTAATACCAACCAAGAATAGGCTTTATGACATGTGATCGTATGGTTGTCATTATTTTGACCATTTGTAGCTTGATGGCCAAGACGGTTCTGTAAGTGTGTATAAAGACAGAGTTAAAAGGTAATTTTTCTTATAAAATTAAAATAAAATGCTAACATAATGTGTAAGAAACTTAAGAGGGTTTCCAGTTGAGTATTCATCTAGGAAGAGCTTAGGAAAAAAGAAATTTTTGGCATCTACAAGAATTAAAAGAACTTTGAAAAGTTAACAATTGCTACCAAACTGAACAACAAAAACAAACATTCATTTGGGAAGATACCTGATAGAGTAAAAAATTATTTAATTAGACACAAAATTGGAAAAAAAAATCAAGTTGGAGTTCCCTTTATTAAATAAGCTAAATGATACAGTTATTAAAGCTACAATGTCTAGTGATGTCACTATTTGGTTTAACAATACATTTCGTTTGCAGTTACCTTTTCTACTATAATTGAAGTCAATAAAAAAATAAGAAATTTCCATGAAAATGAGTGTACAAACTGTTACTTGCCAATTAAAGGTGCTGAACTGCTAATGTTATCTCCATCAAAAACATTAGAACCTTTTGTATATAAAGGCAATGATATAAAGTGAATAGTGAGTGTTTCCTTTCTCGAGTTGTTCTATTTTGGTGAATAGTTATCCTTTGGTGAGCTTTCACAACTATGTGCATAATAGGCCTAAACTCACTCTCATACTGTATATACAAAGCAGCAACAACAACAACCAACTACATCAACAATCGATTTTTTCATTAGTTAAGAACCAATATAGGGAATGGGCTTTACTTACATAAGAGATAGACATTTTCAAATAAAAAATAGCAACATCTCCTTGATCCATGACAGACCGTCCACTCGAATCCTGAACAAAATCCAAAAAATATATCAAATTGGTCAGAAAACATGTTAATCTCATATACAATCCTTTATCTCAATGTCTTAGAAGAGCCTCCAACGAACCGTGATGTATCTTAAAGGAATATGGCTAATTGGATACTATATGTACAAGTATCTAGTCATTCTAAAAGCACATGCATACCAAACTCAAACGTTTCATGGACTTGTAACATACAAATGATACAAAATCAGGCTCCCAAACATTAAATGTAAGACATAAGCTAAATTAATTAAATTATACAAACCTTACGCAGATATGTATCTAAACCAAGTATCTATTTGTTCAAAAAACTCCCTTAATCACCCACGGCTGAAAGTTTTTTCAAAGCATAGGAGCTGAAGGTCTTCAAAAACCAACGGGAAATCCATGGCAGCATGGTGTGACATCCCCAAAATCACGGCCAGAAAAGACCGGTTTCATTTATGCTTTTAAAATAATTTCAAAGTATATCCATTGATTTAAAAGAGTTACGGAATTTTTCCCCAAAACAATACATGATAAAATAAGGTTTATCAAAGCATTTCTTTAAAGAAATGTATTTTCATTATATATCAGAACTCGGTATGTCATGTTCCGATACAGGCACAAAAGCATAAACAATAAAACATAGACCTTACACAGTTACATACAACTACTGGTCTATAAACAAAAACATCTTCACAAGTTCCCCAACTTATGTTCTCGCGCCACTACCTGTAATACAAAGAAACTGAGTGGGTTAGGCTTGGGACCCTGGTGAGCATATTGGGTTTTCAACCCACATTAAATAATTATATTTAATTTCACCAACCAACAATAACCCGATTACCCGTTCCCATTATCCTCACTTTACGTCCCTAAAACAACAACTATTACAAGGGACCTAATCTAGAATTTTCATCGGGATGGACACTACTGCAAAGCGGTTTCCTCAATAATGAATGTCCTAAGGCAACCATGAGGGGGATAGAATACATCAAATGGACACCCAAGTTCACCAGCACCTGCAGGTTATGAGCCTGCCAACATTCCATGGGACAATCTAGAAAGAGTCCGTGGTCGTCATCCATATTTTGCTGAATGACTATATCACAATCGCATCAAGGCCTCTCATCAGTTTATCACACATCAACTATCTACCCAAGTTCTACCCAACATTTTTGTAGATAACAACATACATATGCATTCATATGCAACTTAAAAACTGATAAGATACTCATTCAATACTCATTCCAAATAAACAGATAACATATATACATACACATATATTTATACACACGTAACATGTATTCTAAAGTAGATACTTCATATCTATGTGTTAGAAGAAAGGGAATATGCACTCACTTGATCAGAAGATGATCGGACAACACTACGGTTCTAAATGTAGTATTCTTCGGTAAAACTGGAAGATCTTCACACACCGGGCTTCAGACGACAGAGTAGATACAACAGGTTAGACAGAGATTGCTGACGGCCCATAGTCATTAGAAGAGTTACGCGGATGGGCGCCGATCAGAGCTCGAGTTTCAGGTTGGGGATTTTGTTCTTCTGAAAGTATCCCCTTGGAAAGGAGTGATTCGTTTCTGGAAAGGGGCAAGCTGGGGCCCCGGTATATTGGGCGATTTAGGGTGATCGTAAGGGTGGGCAGGGTAGCATATCGTTTGGAGCTACCTACGGAGTTGAGCCAGATTCATGATACCTTCCACGTGTCTCAGTTGAGGAAGTGTATAGCCGATGAGTCGGCAGTGGTACCATTGGAGGATATCCAGGTGGACGCGAGTCTGAATTATATTGAGAGGCCGATTGCAATCTTGGATCGGAAGATCAAGGTTCTGAGGAACAAGGAAGTGCCCCTGGTTCAGGTCCAGTGGCAACATCGGAAGGGGTTCGAGCTGAATTGGGAGCCAGAGTTGGAGATGCAGGAGCAGCATCCGGAGTTATTTTTGGCATGAGATTTCGAGGGCGAAGTCTGGTTCTAGTGGGGGAGAATTTTAACATCCCGAAATTCAGGTAAAGTTATTTAACCCTTCTCCTTTCCCAAGTTGTCAAGATAAGTCCTTTAAGTATGTGTTAGGCTTGTGAGTATGCTGGGCATACTAAGGAGTATGTTGCGCGTACTCACATGCTTATTTTGGACGCGGACTCGCCTGGGTACGCTGGGCGTACCCAGGTTACGCCGGGCGTAATGTGTCCAGATGTAAACCCTAATTTGGGGCTTGAGCACTATCAAAGGAATGCTATGGCTGCAACCCCAGCCTCCATTCCAGAAAGAAAAACCCTAATAGAGAGTCCCCTTTCGTTTTTAGCAAGTGTGTTGGTGTTCTAAGCTTCTAGTGTCATTTCAAGGTGGTGGAAGGAAAGAAAAGGTCATTTTGGAGGCTAGAAGCTTGTGGGAAAGAGTAGATCTGAGCTTTTAAGAGGTTGGAGGTTCTTTCTGAGGTAAAAAGCTCAAACCTTGCCTTGTTATTTGTGTTATGTGCTTCTTGGACCAATTTCTAGGGTTTTTGGTCCCAAGATGGAGACTTTATAAGCAAATGGTCTCCATTGGCCTAGATCTATCATATTTCTAGTCTATAAGTGTTGTATGTTCATAAAAATGCAAACTTGGACGTAAAGATGGAGTCATGCATGAGATCTAGACCTTTAGAGGGAAAAAGGAAAGAGGTTTGAGGGTGTAGGGACCTTTATAGCCATGCCAAGGCTTAAAGCTTCCGACTTTATGGAACAAGATGTTGTAAGAAAGTCAGATCTGGAAGTTGAAGAAGTGTCTTAACTGTTTAAGACCAAAATCTTAGAAATGGCTGAACTGGGACTTACGTTGGGAGTAATTCCCAGTACGCGCAACGTAAGGGGTTGAAGCCCCGATTGTGGTTCGCTGGCATATGCCCCGCGTATAGAGAAGGTATGCACCACGTACTGCCTTCTGTTGACTTTCGTTGACTTTTAGGGTTTTGGTCAACCTTTGGACTTTTGGGTCAGGGAGGGGTAAAATGGTCTTTTACCCTTCTGTGGAAATTATAGAGTGGATTTAATCTAGCCTTTGAGAGCCATTATTTATTTGAGTGTATTGTTATGTGTTTAGGCGGGGGCTAGACTAGTGTGATCGAGTACGAGACTATCCGAGATACCGAGGTGAGTCTTCTCACTATACTGTACCTGGAAATGTACCTATGTGCGACCAGAAGGTCTTGTATGCTATGAGATGTATGTGTTATATGTTATGTGATATGTATGCGCTATGTATGTTATGTATGATATGGACCGGAAGCTCAAGATGATATGGACCGGAAGGTCAAGAGGGTACGGACCGGAAGGTTGATACGGGTAGGACCGAAAGGTCTACCGGAGTTCGGGACGGAAGTCCCCTGAGACACTCAGATCAGAAGATCCCATAGATTTATGGCCTGGAAAGGCGTATGTGTGGTATGTGGTATTTTGGGGAACTCACTAACCATTTATGCTTACAATGTTGTGTGATGTGTTTCAAGTACTAGTGACGACCGCGGGAAGGCGCCGACATGATGAGTACACACACGAGGAGTTTTACATGTTATGATCTTGGGATGTAATGTTATGGGTTGTTATGTGATACAATGATATTTTTATAACTATTATGAATGAAAGTATGTTTTTAAAATGTGAAAAATTGTTTCGAAAATTTATGTCGTTACATCAAAGGGAATAGAGTTTCTTGAGTACGAAAAATTGTTACATGTGCCAAATGTAACAACAAAGGACACAGTGTCAGGACTTGCAAAGGGCAGTTACCATGTTTTGGTGGCGCATCTAGAAGAAGAAAGGAAAAGGGAAAGAGGACGGAAAGGTTTCTGTTACACCCCCAGCCGGCAGCGAAAACACCGGACGATGTAACGTCATTCCTTGTATCATAGTTATCAAATATATATTGAAAAATACAAAAGAATTATTATAATATACATACCTTTATTGATAATAGAAAGTTATATTATTCCAGCTTATCAAGTTCCTGAAAACACATGCGTTTTGAAAATACGTCAACATAAAGTTGGTGAGTTCACAGGTTTTGACTCTGAGTAAAGATAGTACTCTTTCCGAATTCCAAAAGTATAGAACATAGTTCGAAAATATTATTCTGACTCATATTTGTTTATGTATAGTATATATAAATCCTAGGTACAATGGTTTGCTTAGTAGTATACCTATGAGGTTCATATACTATGCATATAGGTGTTTGTAATTCCATACAAACAAAAGTTGCTACGTATAAATCTTATTTCAATTCTATACGAGTAAAAAGAACCGCTACGTATAAATCTATTTCAATTCTATACGAGTAAAATCGTGACGTATAAATCTATTTCAATTCTATACGAGTAAAACCACTACGTATAAATATATTTCAATTCTATATGAGTATGTGTGCTAGGTATAATTATCTACTTAATATATAAGTAGTATACATACTATTTTCTTATACTTAGAGTATAAGTGTTTGGGAAACTTATACTTAACATTAATACTTGTATAACAATAAAGTATAATGCTTCTAACAATTTGCGACCATGAGTCCGTAACCGCGACTATATGACTTAGTTTTATACCTGTGGTTATTGTTACAAGGATCACACCTTGGGGTAGTTACAAGGATCACACCTTGTGGTATTTTCCGCACGCTTCATCAACGTCGGAAGGTAGTAAATTTGGCAAGTTCGTCACCCGCCAAATATTGGTTGTAGCTCACAACCACGGGTGGGGTTGTCACGCTCACACGGGATTAATAGATACTGGTCACAGGACTTTCACTAAGATCCCCAATCTTAGTTGATGGTTACAAGAACTCATGTAGACTTTGTCGGCTTCCTATAGCTCTAACAACAAAAGCATTTTCGTGTTTAAAACCCTAAGTTACTAGACTATGCTTTTAAACATTACTCCTAAGTTCATAATACTTTAGGCAGTACAACAACTATAACTTGAGGAAACACTAGGTTTTATCTTTAGAAAAAACCAAATAACAACATATAACATACGAGGTTTTATCTTGACATAAAACCAACAATAACAATATAATTATTAATTAGCATATAGAACTTCCGAGTATAACTCTGGAACTATATCGCACACAACATATATATAGAACTCCCAAGTATAACTCAGGGTCTACATCATACATAATATATATAGAACTCCCGAGTATAACTAAAGGTCTACATTAGTATAATAACATGCTAACTAGTTTATGATAGTTGTATGTTTTAAAAATATCATATATAAAACAGTTATATCCCGGTTAATATAACTATCTATGTTGATACGAACATACTATCATATAGACATAGTATTAACTTATATATAATACATAGCATGAGTTTTCCCCCGAAAACATTAAAAAGTGAGGCCGTGAAACTCACTTTAATATCTTGCTTTGACAGAATCTAACTGAAAACGATCAGCAATTCGCAATCGTCGGGCTCGGGATGCGAAATGGCCTCAGCAAACGAGAGAGAAATAAGAGAAATGGTGTAAGGAAAGCTTATGGCCGAACTTTCTATTTATAGGTTGATTTTTGGCCCTCACGACATGAGAATGATAGGCTCACGTCGTGAGTTATGGCAAGAGTCATCCTGTAGTCTTCCCAGGTGTTTTCTAGGCTCGATTAGTGTCCTGCAGTGTCCTCATGTCGTGAGAAAACCGTGCTTACGTCGTGAGATTTTGAGTTATCGTTCCGTAGACTTCTATCTTCGAAATGTGTCGTTTTGAATCCTCACGTCGTGAGTGTTTATGCTCACGTCATGAGTTCAGTCTGATTAGGGTTTCTGATAGCTGTATCTTCGAAAGGTCGTAACTTTTGCATACGAACTCCGTTTTTGACGTTCTTTATATCCACGCATAGGTATTTACGAGTACTACAACTCTCTTTTAGACTCCAATAGCTAATTCTAATTCTATTTTAAATTCGTCTTATTATAGAGATTTATAGTGTTAGGTTTTATCATAACTTCTTTACACGAAGTCACATTTAGACGTTCTATATAACTTTGGAATCGTATGGACGTATACTTTGAGTTGTATCATAAATTATGTATGAAAGTTCATACTTTAACATGAATTACATAGTAAGTTTATCACGTTACTAGTTTAACAAAATCACATTACATGATTGTCGTAATGACATGTGATTGTTATTGACCTATTTTGACTGGTGTTACAACTGCATTGTAAACTCTTATGCCATGTGATGTTTTTATTTTGGTTAAACTATTATGGATTATGTTCTTTTAGTTAAATTATTATGAAATGTTTTGTGTTTGGTATCACCACAATAATTTTAGGTGGTTAAACTGTTATTTTGGTTAAACTCTTATGTGACGTTATTTTGTCAATGTTATGTATAACTCTTATATAAGGCTTTTGTTTTTATGTTATGTAATGCTTAAATTGTTATGATTTCAACCATTGTAAAATATTGTAAAATATAGTTATGAGTCAACCATTGTAAAACACAAAATACCCTTTTCATTGCTCCATAACAGTCAACTTTGGTCCTTGCAGCTATTAATTGTACCAAAATATCCCACATGCAACTACATTAGGTGATCTTTAACCAAAGAAGACTATTGATATACCCAATATTACAACTTCTAAACAATTATGCCAAAAAACAAAACCCAACTGAATATTAACAATATTTTCAGGTTCCGATTTTGGATTTCTATTTCTTCATTTTGGATTTCAAGCTCAGGATTTTAGATTTCAACTTAATACTCATGAATTTTTTTCATCTACCCACGAAATAAAGTCATTCCTTAGACCCTAAAGTTTTCAATAGCCTCGATTAGTACAATCTAGGGTAAAAAAATCATAAGTCAATACATGTAAAGGGCATGCATAAAATGACCTACTAGGGTTTCTCTTAGCCCTTAAAGTTCGTATAATACCTACAACACCACAATTACATTTCACCGTAATCAATTTTATGGATCTTCAATTTTCACACAGTAAGAAAAATGGAGGAGAAGATGAGAAGTAGAGGAAGTGATTGAGAAAAAAAGGGAGGAGAAGTTGAATAAGGGATTGACAAAAATACCCCCAACATGCTAGTCACGTGGGGGATTTCTAACCATAAAAAAGAGGGAAAGTTAAATAAGGGACTAGGTGGGTTACACATTTCAATACTAAAGACATTCCGAGTTAAAAAAATCTTTCTAGGGACGAGACATGCAAGTAACCCCAAACCACAAGGACCATCCGGGGACCAACGATGAAATTTTCTCTAAAGTTAGTGACACCTCATGCGTTTTTCTGCCAATTCTAGTTTATATGCAGATACAACATCAATGACATATAAAAAGTTTTTTTGACACATAAAAAGTTTTGATATGTGCATTATTAGTATTATATTATTTAACTCTTTGATACGTGTAGCTTTTATTCTGGGGAATGATAAAAAAAAATTTTGTTTAAAAGTTTTGGTGGATATTCTCCCCCCTTGTTTTGATAATCAATCGCCTTCTGATTCTTGTGCTATGTATGTTTGAATGTATGATTCAATATCAATTCAAAATGCTAAAATTTCTTTTTCAAATTTGGTATATTGATGCTTGATGTGTTTAACTACAGTTTTCCTCTGTATATTAGCTTACTCTAACTACATTGGGATCTTACCAAAGCCCATTTAGTTTATATAGAGTGAACAATTTCGTTCCTTTGTTTTACTTTTTAGAATTTGATTTTCGCCTTTAGGATATATTACAATTTCGTTCCTTTGTTTTACTTTTTAGAATTTGATTTTCGCCTTTAGGATATATTGAACATAAAGATAAAGGGAATAGGAATAGAAGATCATGAAGATATCGACATATTTGTAATTTTACGTGAATATAAACAATAAAACAAGTTAAAAGGCAAAAAGTGAACCAAATGCATTAAAATATATATAGACAACACATAGTAAATTTGTAATTCACTCTAAAAGATTTAATCCTTTCATTTACACATATTTCATCGAATTCTCAAACTTAAACGGCCACATCTTCGTTGGTTTTCTCTGGAGCAAACAACAACTCCACATAGAATTCCGGACCTGCTACGGATTTGCCTTTATTTTCAACTTTATCTAATTCCAACATCGAAAACTGAAAGAAATTCAAAACCCTAACATTAAAAACTCATTATAGATTTATATCCAACATTCTAACCTAACAAAGATCGGTTAAAGTACCTGTATGAGGTTGTGTTCGATGAAAGCAGTATTGAAGCAAGCATAGAAGAGACGACCTCCAAAGCTTTTCTCGTAAAATGTCACACACACATCTCCACTCACCTGTTCAACCATTATATATATAAACGTTAACGATTTTACAAAAACCCAAATTTTAAGGAAGATTATAACTATATATAATTAATTAATTAATCACACCTGTACTGTTTTGATAAAATAGCAGTCGAGGCGGTTATGTCCATCTTCTTCTTCCTCGATGAACGGGTAAGAGTGTCGATGATTGTTCTCAAAAACACCATTCTTACTTTCTTTGCAAAAATTCCTGCAAGTTTCTTCGGATCGATGATACCTCTGTCCATAAACCTCTTGCATTTCGGACACAACAAAGAAGACTGTTTCTATGTTTTTGGTGTCATAAAGTCGGATCCTTTGGATCTCTCTAGTACATTGTTTCGGAAGATTGACCTTCGGTGGACAGCCGCCAGTGAAAGAAAGAGATTTCTGCCAGTAGTTAATGTAACGCCGTTGGCTTGGTATTGTCACCTGCCATGTCACCATATCCATATTTAATTTCTTTACACTTTATTCTAGAAGATATTTAAGAACTTAAATGGAAGAAAAAACAAAAACTTACTCCAAGATTACTTTTGGTCGTTTTATCTACATAACTCTGAAGAGCTTCATCTGCTAACATGCCATTGTGGACCAAATAAGAAGATAGCATCAACCCAGTTTGATATTTACCCGCCTGTTGAATTTCAAAAACAAACCATTATCTACATGAATATATTTAATATAAACCAAAGTGTGCAAGAATTTACAGAGCAAAAACTTTACCATGCAGTGAACAACTACAATATTTTTTTGGTTGCTTGAAAGCCATGAATGAACACTTTCACAGAATTCCTTGATCATTGGGAGCGATGGGACGTGAATATCATCGAATGAGAATCTTTCCACAAGACCGCTAAAAGGGGATGGATCATAATCTTGCTCTACACATAAGTTGTACACCTAAAAAGGTAAAAAAATATGAGAAAACTTGCCAATTTATGCAACCAAGTTTCAGTTATTACCAAAGGTTTACCGTTTTATACATGAGAAATTCACTGTGAAAATTGGTAAATAGTTTTGGCTTTGTAAGAATCTCATGGTAATTTTAATCAAGTTATAATTATAATTTTTTAAATAATTAGAAAATAGTTTCTTTATTATATTTTTAGATTTTGATAGACATTTATTATTTCTAATTTTAATTAGTTAGGTAGTTAAATAATAATTTTTTAAATATCGTTAAATACTATATTGAATAATGTTTACATATACCTTGTACTTACATAGTTACATATGATATAAAAAAAATCCAAGCATGATAATGAATATAATTACTTATTCCGTTACTTTATTTATTTATTTATTTATTTTCAATTGTTATCATTCAACTATACCCCTATAAATTTAGTCGACTAAATTACCTTATAGTGTCCATGATGTCTATGTTCCAAAGCCTCCTTGACCTGATTTACGGTTTTCTTTCGCTCCATGGGAAAGGACATTGCTAATATGCGATCACCAATGTAATAACAACCCGGCATCATCCACCTTCTCTTTTGAGGCACCAAACAAGATCCTTGAACGAGTGTTGTAGCTTTCAAGCCCATTTTACGTATTAAACTAGACTCCAATAGATTATAGTTAGTGTACTTTCAAAAGTGTGTGTGAAACAAACAGTATACTACATATCTGCAGATTATATTGATTAGCTAAGAGTCAACATAATACAACAATCAAACCTATAACATTCAATACATGGTATACAACTTTGCAAATTAACGAAGTATGTATTATTGTATTAAAACTTAGTTCTGTTACGTTATATAACTAATCGTATATAGATTTTTTGCTCTTCAATATATTATTTATAAAATATTTTATGTTTACTATACTGTGGGTATGGATTTTCGTCGTAGCCTTTTATTCTACATTCAAAATACTTAAAGAAACATAAACATTCGAATATTTGACGTCAGAAAGATTACCTCTTATTGGTAATACTGACACTTGAGTTGTTCTCTGTGTTTCCTCTCCGATTTTGGTTTATGATTTTTGTGCAATATTAAGATGATCAAATATATAAGCTATTTAGGAGTGTTAGTATTTTGGTAAGATTAGGATTCTTTTTGTTTCCTCTCTGCGTTTCCTAAAGCTTGTATATTTTGTAACCCTTCATCACAATTTATAAAATAAGAAAGAGTACTCAACAAGAAATCTCTCCGTTTGGTTATCGACATTTCGGGGGATTTGAAAGTATTAATTTGGAATTGATATCTAATAAAATCCCCGGTTTGACTAAAAAAATAAAACAATTGTATTATAAATATGTTATTTTAAGAACTTTCTTTGACGAACGTTTTCACAAAACCTTTTATCACGTAAACAATTTTAAATCCAATTTCCTTAATTAGACATATTTTTGGATCGATGGAATCCTAAAGATTTTAATAAATTTTAATTCAAAATAGCATACCCAACTACGAACATATATATAAGAGGGTAAATTACATCATTTGTCCCTCTGCCAAAAAACACGTTTAGTTTTTATTTTCAAAAATTAATCTGGATCATCTCCATTAACTTTGCACGTTTAATCCCTAAAATATGATTTTTTTGCAAACTTAGTCCTTGTCATAATTGAAATGACCATAAAACTCTTATGTTTTTATTTTTCAATTTTTTTAATGTTTTATTATCATTTTCAATTATAAAAAAAAAAGAATAAATACACAATTAAAATGACCGTCCCTCCAACTACATTTTCCATACCCCATCTACCCTTTTAATGTGATACTGATCGAATAGTATAACAAACATAGACTCGTTGGTCACCCTACCAACAAATAACACCATTAGAAATCGTCGGTCAATGAAAAACCACCGACCACCGCCGCTCCATTTCTGGCTAGTGTTTCTGTTGAATCATAAGGTTTCCGATAACATACACTCGATTTCCATCAAGAACAAGATATGTTTGAATTCCAACAAGATCTAGGGTTTTCGTTGTGTTTCCGACTAAGCCGCGAGGTACTTTCGATGGCAGATGAAATCATGTCGACTGCTACATCTACACCAACCTCTGTCTCCAGCTACCCTTTGATGAAATTGTTTTCGCCAGATACATGCTTCGTTTTCAGTCCTCCATATCGCAAAGTTAGGATGATGATGGTGAGAAGTAGGCGATCTTAGGGGACGTAGGGCATTGACTAGAGTAAACCCTCTTCTTACTTGCTGATGTTTGTAACGCCCCAAAATTTTCAACAAATTTAAACTTTTTAAAACGATCCTTTTACTAATAAAATGTTTACAAAAATAGTGTTCTCAAACATTATTTGAAAATCAGAGTTTCCCCAAGACCCAATTTGTTGTAAAACCAAGGATATGTATAGTCACATCTTCGCCTTACCACTTTGATCATCTAAAGAAACTGATACCATAAACAAAATTGTAAGCACAAAGCTTAGTGAGTTTCCCCCATAATACCACCACACAATAGATAACATATACCAAAAACAAACCCCATGCATATAGAGTCTATAGTATGACTGAACCGCCCTCATTAGGCATGCAGTCTATCTGGCCCACTCTAAGAACCTTCAATATGTCTGGTCCGCCCTCCCGGGCCTTTAGCCTGTCTGGACCATTCTCTGGGCCTTCAGCTTAACTGATATATCCTAATGGATCTGAAGTCTATCCGTTCCGCCCTGGGTCAGTTGGTCTTTAGCACAAAGCAGGACCGCCTTAACCTAACCGAACACAATATGTCGATATAAACAATCATTTTCAAGTGGGCACATAATATAGGCAACAACAATCATACAACTCACTACTACCTACTAATCCCTCACCACATATAATCTTGCTACCAGCTAACCTCCATAGAATGCATAACCATAAGTAACCAGAGGTGAGATAGCCACCCGAATAGATAGTCCTACTCTAGAGCCACAACCAAAGAATGAAGAGGCAAGAGAGCCTAAACCAAGAGTTCTCAGGCTATCCTACGTAACCACCGACAGTCCTTAAGGGCAGTCCATAGATGATAACCAGGAAGCACATATAACATGAATTTTTACAGGTCATTACCATAGAGCAACCAACTCCATACCAAGAGATAGATCTAACTGATCACTACAGCATATCAAAATACTCAATACCAGAACATAGATCTAGTAGATCACTACAACATAACAACATACCCAATACCAGAACACTGGGCGTACGCCAGTACACTGGGCGTACTTCGGATAAGATCAATGACTCCTTCGGATATACATCCGAATTAAAGATTAAATATATATTTTTATTTTTTAATATACTTCAAAAAATCATATCTTCCTCATACGCACTCCGTTTTCGACGTTCTTTATATCCACGCGTAGGTGAGACTACGTTCTACAACTTTCGTTTAGACTCCGTTGGCTAATTTTGAATTTATTTTTATTAATTATTTTTAATAAGCTGAAACAGGAAAACTCCGTTATAAATGATGGGTTTTAGCCATAAGAACTTTCCTATGTGCGCATGCAAAACCCTAATGCTTGGATCTAGGCTTTCTAATTAAACATGCTTTGAATCCAAGACTTCTAATGACTATTTAGGAATAAGAACAATGATAAACCAGATCTAGAATCATACCTTTGAATTCCTTGATGACCTTGTTGTCTTGGAGCTTCTAGAGTCACAATTGTCACTCCTCTAATGGCTTACAAACACCAATAGCAAGGAAGATGATTTGGGAGAGAGGAGAGGGGAGGAAATCGGCCAGGGTTCTCTTACTTTTGTGAAGTGCCGATTTCCTTTAGCCATGGGGTCTATTTATACTTGTAGACTCCTTAAGGGTTACAACCTAAACCCTAATTGGATAATCTTCTCTTAAGGCTATCCAAATCCTTTCCATAGATAAGTCTTGGACGATTTTGAAGCTATCCTAGCTTCTAGAATCCGTCCCTTGTATATCTATATGGATTTACAGTCTAAAGCTTAACTATCAAACAATTGACAGTTTATACCCTTTTATTTAATTAATCTCTTTAAGTCACCAAATTAATTCCAATTAATTCTATGACTTATATTAATCAAATAACAATATATTATTCTTTATATTATTCTCATAATATATCAATAATATTTACTCTCTCTTAATAAATCATCCTATCAAGTTGCTATGGTGAAGGCAACCCAAAAGGACCATGCACAACCGGGTCAAATACTTGCCTAATATAGTTGCAGCCTTAGACACTATTCCAACAATCTCCCACTTGGATAAGTCTAGTAACTATACGCACAAGTACAATTTGGTTTGCAATCGTAGCTCTCAAAGACGCTGTCTCACTCTGATCCAATCAATTTTGTCCTTTAGATAAGGGATCGTACAGTCCTCTGTTAGATATCATGCTGACAATCCTATGGAATGGTTAGTCAAGCATTTAGGTTTCTCGATCTTTGATTTATTTGACATAGAACTTAATCGAACACATCAATTCAGTTCTGACCGGGCCCGACACATAAGTCAAATCAAATCATCGAGCGACCGAGATATCGCTTTTACCTTCTTAGATAAAAGTTACAGATAAACTTCGAGTTATATGCATTTACTTATTCATTAACCAACTATACACAACAATACGTTTTATAACACCGAGTTACTAATGTGTTTTCGCATTATCAATGTACAATCAATTAACAAATAACAAACCATATATCTAGGTTTTAAGACTATATGATATTATCGTCTTGCGATCACCCTTTTGTATCATATTCCATAAGGTGATTCCAGCAAGCGCGGGTTTGTTCCAATGCTCAAAACTAGTTCATAAGCACTCATGAACTTTGCAGCAACCCTTTGCTATGTCTAACACCATTTAGACAATCTACACACCAATTCATGACAATCTTCATTCATATCTACTTCCAACACATGAACGATTGTGGACAATTTGAATAATTCTATTATTCCTAATAAATTCAATTATTTCTGGAAGTCAAAACATGCAAAGTGAAACAATAGCTAAACAATCAACATAAGATAGTAACATTACTCATAAATAAAACTCCTTTATTTAATCATCAAATGTTAATTACATTTATCTATTACACGTTTCTAATACTATCTAATCTATGCTAATATCATCCTTCAGCCCAATACTCCTAGCATGCTGCAAGTGCTTAATCCTACTCAGTCCCTTCGTAAGCGGATCTGCTGGGTTATCTTCCGATGATATCCTCTTCACTACGAGTTGTCCTTCTTCTACACGATGTCTAATGAAGTGATATTTTCTGTCGATATGTCTTGATCTACCATGATCCCTCGGTTCCTTGGTCAAGGCAACCGCTCCTTCGTTATCATAGAAAATCTCCATGGGCTCCTTTATGGCGGGTACAACTCCAAGATCACCGATGAAGTTCTTCAGCCATATTGCCTCCTTCGACGCTTCGCTCGCTGCAATGTACTCTGATTCGCACGTTGAATCAGCTACGGTTTCCTGCTTGGAACTCTTCCATGTCACTGCTCCTCCATTTAGGGTAAAGACCCAGCCCGACTGCGAACGGTAGTTGTCCCTGTCGGTCTGAAAACTGGCATCACTGTACCCTCGCACCTTCAAGTCATCACTCCCTCCGAGGACTAAGAACCATTCCTTCGTCCTCCGAAGGTACTTAAGGATATTCTTCACCGCAATCCAATGTGCTCTGCCAGGATTCCCTTGATATCTGCTAACCATGCTCAAAGCGAAGGCTACATCAGGACGGGTACAAGTCATAGCGTACATGATTGAGCCAACTGCGGAAGCGTATGGTACTCGGCTCATTTCTGCTATCTCAGCTTCGGTACTCGGACTTTGAGTCTTACTCAATTTGGCATTACTCTGTATCGGTAATTCTCCCTTCTTCGAGTTTTCCATACTAAATCGTTTTAGTACTTTATCCAAGTAAGTATTCTGACTAAGTCCAATTAGTCTCTTACTTCTTTCTCTTACTATCCTTATTCCCAAAATGTAAGAAGCCTCTCCGAGGTCCTTCATAGCGAAGCACTTCCCGAGCCAGGACTTAACCTCCTGCAGAGTCGGGATGTCGTTTCCTATGAGTAATATGTCATCGACATATAGAACGAGGAAGCTTACTATACTCCCACTGGCTTTGACATATACACATGATTCGTCTTCGCTTCGTACAAATCCAAACTCTTTGACTTTCTCATCGAAGCAAAGATTCCATCTGCGAGGCGCTTGCTTAAGTCCATAGATGGAATTCTCAAGCTTACACACTCTATTTGGATGCTTCGGATCCACAAACCCCTCTGGCTGAGCCATGTAAACATCCTCAGCCAACTTTCCGTTAAGGAAAGCGGTATTGACATCCATTTGCCAAATCTCATAATCATGAAATGCAGCAATAGCTAACATCACTCTAATAGATTTAATCTTCGCAACTGGTGAGAAGGTCTCATCATAGTCAACTCCGGGAGTTTGAGTAAATCCCTTCGCAACCAATCGTGCTTTATATGTGTGTACGTTTTCCATCCACGTCGGTCTTCTTCTTGAAGATCCATTTGCACCCAACGGTCTTACGTCCGGGCACATAATCAACCAAATTCCAAACTTGGTTGTCATACATGGATTGGATCTCGCTGTCCATTGCCTCTTTCCACTTCACAGACTCCGGGCCTGCCATGGCTTCCTTATAGCTATTAGGTTCATCAAGATTTATTAGTGTACCATCACTAATATACGTGTCCCCTTCGGTAGTAATATGAAAACCATAAAACTGGGGATGAACTCTAACTCTATCGGAACGTCTAAGAGGTAAGGATTCGTCAATCGGTTCAACCGGAGTTTCCTCCTCGGGTTGAGCGCCAGCGGTAGAGGTTCCTTCATCTATCGACTCTTGAATCTCTTCAAGCTCAATTTGCCTCCCACTGTCTCCTTGGCTTATGAGTTCTCGCTCTCGGAAAACTCCTCTCCTCGCAACGAAGACAACATTGTCCTTCGGTCTATAGAAGAGATATCCAAAGGATGTCTGCGGGTAGCCGATGAAAATACATCGCTCACTTCGAGGTTCGAGCTTGTCGTGAGTATCTCGTCTTACGAAAGCCTCGCAACCCCAAACCTTGATATGTGTCAACGAGGGAGCTTTCCCTGTCCACATCTCGTGAGGTGTTTTGGCAACTTTCTTAGTAGGGACTCGGTTAAGGATATGGGCGGCAATCTCTAAGGCATACCCCCAGAAAGAGATAGGTAGTGAAGCACGACTCATCATAGAGCGAACCATATCCAATAAGGTTCGATTACGCCTTTCTGCCACACCATTCAACTGCGGTGTCCTAGGAGGCGTCAATTGCGAAACTATTCCACACTCCTTAAGATAATCGTGGAATTCAAGACTTAGGTACTCTCCTCCTCGATCGGACCGAAGCATCTTGATTTTCCTGCCCAATTGATTCTCGACTTCATTCTTGAACTCTTTGAACTTTTCAAAGGTTTATGACTTTTGCTTGATTAGATATACCCATATCTACTATAATCATCGGTAAAAGTCACGTAGAAGCGGTTTCCATCCTTCGTGGTTGATCTAAACGGTCCACATACATCGGTATGTATTAAGTCCAATAGACCCTCACCGCTTTCGCACGTACTCGTGAAAAGTGACTTAGTCATCTTTCCAAGTAAACAAGACTCGCATGTGTCATCTTCCCTAAGGTCGAATGACTCCAACACTCCATCCTTTTGGAGTTGGGCTATGCGTTTCTTGTTGACATGTCCAAGACGACAATGCCACAAGGATGCTTTATCCATGCTAGTGGAAGAATCAATATTCAAAACATCATTTCCTAAGTTATCAACAATCATAACAGTTTCATAAATTCCATTACATGGTATAGATTCAAAGTAAAAGACACCATTTAAATAAGCCAAAATAGAACCATTCTCATTATTAAAAGAAAATCTAAAACCTTGTCTATATAAACCATGTAATGAAATGATGTTTCTAGCCATTTCTGGCGAATAGCAACAATTGTACAAATCTAAACACAAATTATTCCTAAGCACTAAAGAATACACTCCAATCTTGGTCACAGGCGACGATCTTCTGTTCCCCATGATTAGATTGATTCTTCCTTGCTCCACATCCCTACTTCTTCTTAGTCCCTGCACATTAGAACAAATGTGGTAACCACAACCGGTATCAACAACCCAAGAAATAGCATGATTAGAATCGTTAGATTTAATTGTGTATATACCTTCGAAAGATGGCTTGATCTTTCCTTCTTTGATGGATTGCAGGTACTCTAGGCAGCTTCTCTTCTAATGTCCTATCTTGTGGCAATGGTGGCACTCTGCCTCCTTTGGGTTAGGGCAGGGCTTAGCGGGATCAACTTTTGTCCCACTAGAAGAGGCACCATCTCGGGCTTTAAACTTGCGATAGTTCTTAGACGAAGCCTTCCTCTTCTTTCCCTTTCCTTGACCAATAGCCAAGACGGGAGCAGCAGGTGGATTGGGAGTTGGTGCAACAGACTTGTCTTTGAAGTTGCTCTCAGCGACCCTCAAGAGACCTTGGAGTTTGCTTAGGGTGACCTCCTCTTTGTTCATGTGGTAGGTCATCCTAAATTGATTGTACATCGGAGGCAAAGAGTGAAGCACCATGTCGATCGCCAAGTCTTCCCCAAAGTCAACATTTAACTTGCGAAGGCGGTCGACATACCTTTGCATCTTTTGCAGGTGCACGGTATGAGATTCTCCATGACTCATCTTAGCGGAAATCATGTTGGTGAAAATCTCATAACGCTCTTGTCTCGCGTTCTGGTGGTATCTCTCCAATAAGTCTTGATGCATCTCGTACGGGTACATGTCCTCATAGGACTTTTGGAATGGTGGCAATCATGATGCAATGTACATTCGTTGCATCTCGCTCATGAGTTTCAAAAGCGGTGATTTCAGCCGGAGTAGCGATTTCAGGGTTAATCTTCTCGAGCTTCTCATCGAGGACATACTCCTTATCCTCGTAGCGAGCAATGGTGCGAATGTATCTTATCCATTCGCTAAAGTTCGTTCCATCGAAGGTGACCTTTTGGCAAAGGCTCATCAACGTGAAAGAACTAGCAGCAGCGTTGTTTGCGTTCGACATCTACAAATAGAAAGGACAAAGATAGATTAGAATAAGAATCCCTATTATCACCCAATAAGAAAAATTAGGGCTAGGATCCAACAATAACATTTACATATTAGAAAAGGGATGCCGTAATCCAACATGCAAATAAATTGAAGGTAAGTGAATGACGATTCACTAATTCTCCACCATAAAAACCTAACTATTAGTCCTAAATGTATTGAGAATTCCTAGGTTCGGATGAGATTCATTGAATTATGCAATGGCATGTTTAAATCTCGATATTCCCCTCTTGTTTGTGACTGGGATACCGAGGATCACAAAGCGGGTGTGAATTACCATGCAAATTCACATGGTGCCTTCATTGTAACGATCACCTATTCGATGTGCCGGTAAACCACACACGCTCCATCGAACTATGATAAACAATGAATCACCCTTTGCCACCTTTGCTTAGAACCAATTAGTGTGCCGGTAAACCACACACGCTCCACTAACTTCTTAGCAAGGGTGCAAAGTGTAATTTCATGGGATTGCATCAATTCACTTTTCCTAAAGTAACTAAGATTGGGAAATTTTAAAATATGTGTAGTTACTTTGTATTACTTATTATACTTTTAATGAGAGAATGAGGTTGCCCTATCCTACCCGTTCGGCTAACGACCCTCCACCAATCAAGCAAGCGGTAGGTGTGAGTGTACACCCATTAAGCGTCATTTTATAGGCCGCAACCTTATACCCACCTTATAGATCGGCTTCGTGAATGAGGCCTACTAACGGTAAGACTAGCATTTAGTTATACATATATATATATATATATATATATATATATATATATATATATATATTATTCTAGTAATATCATATTAGTATAGGGTTGTATTTTAAACCTTTTAAAATCTTGGGTTTGAAATTTAAATTGTCTAAACTATAACTGTTAATCACAAAATATAAATTTCAAAACTTGAGGGCAAGTTTTAAACATTTAAAACATGGAGGATCAAATAACAAATAATTCCAATTAACAATTAATATCCTAATTATCTATATTTGATTTTATTCAAGATTTCTTTTTAAGATAATTACCAAAATAATCAAAATAATTAATTAATTATCATATAAGGAAATTAAATATTTTATTAGTTGATAAATATCTTTAACTAGATCAAGATTATAGTCATACATATCAAAAAATCGGATTAGGGTTGATCTAATTTGATTAAGGTAAGTTTCCATAAGATAATCATGAAGAAATCCCGAATCTGGCCATTCCTGACGCTTGGACTCGCCGAGTGCACCAAGTGACTCGCCGAGTCAGGCCAACTCGCCGAGTCCATGACTCAGAAACACAAAAATCGAATTTTGCAGATTAGTTTCAGACAATTAAGCAACAATTTAATGAAAACCAAGCTAGTCTCTGATACCACTAATGGGTTTTAGCCATAAGAACTTTCATATGTGTGCATGCAAAACCCTAATGCTTGGATCTAGGCTTTCTAATTAAACATGCTTTGAATCCAAGACTTCTAATGAATATTTAGGAATAAGAACAATGATAAACCAGATCTAGAATCATACCTTTGGATTCCTTGATGACCTTGTTGTCTTGGAGCTTCTAGAGTCACAATTGTCACTCCTCTAATGGCTTACAAACACCAATAGCAAGGAAGATGATTTGGGAGAGAGGAGAGGGGAGGAAATCGGCCAGGTTTCTCTTACTTTTGTGAAGTGCCGATTTCCTTTAGCCATGGGGTCTATTTATACTTGTAGACTCCTTAAGGGTTACAACCTAAACCCTAATTGGATAATCTTCTCTTAAGGCTATCCAAATCCTTTCCATAGATAAGTCTTGGACGATTTTGAAGCTATCATAGCTTCTAGAATCCGTCCCTTGTATATCTATATGGATTTACAGTCTAAAGCTTAACTATCAAACAATTGACAGTTATACCCTTTTATTTAATTAATCTCTTTAAGTCACCAAATTAATTCCAATTAATTCTATGACTTATATTAATCAAATAACAATATATTATTCTTTATATTATTCTCATAATATATCAATAATATTTACTCTCTCTTAATAAATCATCCTATCAAGTTGCTATGGTGAAGGCAACCCAAAAGGACCATGCACAACTGGGTCAAATACTTGCCTAATATAGTTGCAGCCTTAGACACTATTCTAACAATAAATTCATAACTTTTTCATCCGACGTTCGTTTTCGTCTGTCTTTTTATCGTTACATTACTAATGACGAGATCTTCGATTCTCATTTAGATTGTTTTGGCTAAAAAACCGCTCGATCACAAATCAAGTATTCGTGTTGCATACCGCTAAGTCGAAACTTAGAAAAATCATTACTTCCTCATACGAAGTCAGATTTGGACGTTATTTTTATGCACGCTCACGGTTTAACAAACTCTATGACTTTCGTTTAGATCGCTAAGGCTAAATATCGCTCTAACGTAAATTCACTTTTTACGTCATTCAGTGTCGTGTCGGTTCTGTCGCGAAACTTCGACGGATCATAACTTCTTCGTTATAACTCGGATTTCAACGTTCTTTATATGTACGGAATCCTTGTAACATATACTAAAACTTAGTTAAGATTATTCCTTCAAAATAATCTTCCATAAAAAAGTCATTTTTGATGCTTATTGTCCTTAAATTGACTAGCCCTAATCTACGAGCGTTACAATTATCTCCCCCTTAGGATGATTACGTCTTGGAATCATCAACGAAATAGGATTCGTATACTGACTCATACGTTATCTCTCCATCCTAAGTAATAACCGTGATGCCCAATCTTTCATCTGCTCTTCATACTATGTTGGACTTTCAATTGTAACCTTCAAGTTACAAAATAAATCCTTATGATGGACTCATTCTTCTTCTCAGGATAAATACATTCCTTTATCTATTGTAATAGACCGATGGGTCGTGTCCCAATGACCTCTCATCGTAGTCGGACTCAATTTGATATGACCACTAGGGTCGGAATAACAACCATCTTACTAGTCATTACCGAAACAATGGTAATGACATGCTTGAATAAAACGAAAACAATTACTAGCTTCTTGGTAACCTTGCGACTTTCCCTGATCCAAGTGCGAGTCCTGTGCTTCCGGTAGTATAGATCTCTACTACCATTCACACCTACTCATACTCGTCCGAAGTATTGTCTCGCAATCAACCAAGTCACCATACATAAATCATATAATCATTCAACACATCAGATAACAAAACCAGGATTTATATTATTTCTTGAAACTATTACACAAAAGTTCAAATTCACCTTATACTATGCCTCTAATAGGCTATGCTTGCTGATACAGACTTTATATATTAATATGAAGTCTTCATCTTTTAATCCTCCCATCGTTTTCTGCTTCGTCGAGGAGCATGTGGAATGCCCTTGGCTGTGGCGATGTGTCTTTCTTTGGGCAGTCTTTAGAAATATGCCCTTCTTTGTTACATCTGTAGCACACCTTCTTGATAGGCGCACACTTGTTGGCGTAATGCCCTGTCTTCCCACATTTGTAGCAAGTCATCTCCTCATTACATTTCACGAAGTGTTTCTTTTTACACTTCTCACACCACTTAGCTTCATCTCTTCCCCCAGATTTCGAGAATTTGCTTTCTTTGTTGATCATTGAAGATCCTTCATGTTTCCTTTTCTCTCCAACTTCATGTCTTTCCAGACCCTTTTCCCTTATTTGGGTCTCAACATTCTTGGCTGCCCAGATGGTGGCTTTCAGAGTGGTTGCTTGCTTGACTATCGGACCAAAGTCTGCTGGTAATCCATTGGCAAACTTGTTGCCCTTGGAAAGTTTAGTTGGAATTAGGTATGGAATTAGCTTCATCTTCTTCGTAAAGCTTGTAGCGTATTCAGTGACGCTCAAGTTTCTAGATTTTGGAACTCATTGTTGATTTCCAGAAGATCCTGCTCAGAGTAGTATTGCATTTTCATTTGCACCACGAACTCTTCCCAAGGGATCTGGCTAGCTTCCCCCTTGGTCATCGAACCGGCCAATAACTTCCACCAGCTTAGTACTCCAGATTTTAACAGAGGAATTGCAAGAGCGGTCTTATGTCTGTTGCTACACTCGCAACTTTCAAACATTGTCTCCATCTCGGAGATCCGGTCCATGACTTGCACCGGTGTCGGGCTCCCAGAAAGACACGGTGGTTTGGATGCCATGAAATCCTTGTACTTGCATCCACGTCCATCATTTTCTCCATCCTGGTTGTTTCGGCGAACTATTGGTGGGTTGGCTTGACCAACGGTCCCACTATAGTTCCCTTCGTCTGACTGCCTCTCATTTAGCTCAGGCTGTTCAACTGGTATTGAGGATTCACTCCTGTTGTTTAGCAACAATTGTCTCATTTCTTCCTTTTGTTTAGCCATCATGGCTTGAATCATGGTTCGCACTCCAGCCATTGTGATTGGGTCAGGTGTTGCTGTTACCACATCCACTCGCTCAACCACAAGTGGTTTATTCCTGTTTTCGTTCATGTTTCCAGCTCCACTCCTGGTTCTTGTAATTTTTGATCTATACACCGAATAAGGTGATTTTAGATCTTTATACACGGTAGATATTCAAATCATCGTTATGACTCCGAAACGTTTACATGCTAGTTCTAATACCGTAGTCATACGCTTAGAATCCTAAACACATAAGGTTTCCCGATCTGGTCGGCAACAAACCATAGATCCGAACAAATAATATCATATATGACAACATATAACATTTAGCACATAAAAGCATCTTAGGAAACTTTCCTAAAATATACTAGTGCTCGTATCTTAAAATATGTTAGACACTCATCTCACAATCATCGCTTAGCATTCTAAGTTTAAGTCTAGAAATCCTACAAATTCGTAGTTCGCTTAAACTAATGCTCTAATACCAACTGTGACATCCCCAATTTCACGGCCAGAAAAGACCGATTTGTTTATGCTTTGTTTTATAAATCAGAGTAATCGTTCAAAGAAAACGGTTGCGGAATTTGTTCCCAAAACAAGATATGATAATTACTTATCAAAACATTTCTCAAATAGAATGTATTTTTGATTTAATAATAAAACCTCGGGATGTCATGTTCCGATACAGACCAAAAGCATAAACAATATAAAATAGACCTTACAACAGTTATTTATAACTACTGATCTATAATCCAACATCTCTCGTCAAGTCCATCAACTTATACCCTTGTGCCATTACCTGTAATGCAAAGAAAACCGAGTGGATCAGACTTGGGAGCCTGGTGAGCATATAAGGTTTTCAAGCCACAATAATACATAATATATTATATTCAACCATCAAACAATCAACCCAAATACCCATCCCCATTATCTCCTTTATTTCTTAAGGTTTTACCCTAAGAACCAATTATCATTCATTCATTCATTCCTAAGGATTTACATAAGGAATTGGCACGAAGTCCATTTCTGCCACAATTTATCTATCAGATACTAAATACATAGCTATCAGGCGCTAACTCCATAGTCACCAAGGTTTACTCAACAGGCACGAAGTCACATCGTCACCAAGGTTTATCAAATAGGCGCTAATTCCATAGTCACCAAGCTTTATACAATAGGCGCTAACTCCATAGTCACCAAGGTTTATACAATAGGCGCTAACTCCATAGTCACCAAGGTTTATACAATAGGCGCTAACTCCATAGTCACCAAGGTTTATACAATAGGCACTACGTCTCATAGTTGCCACTATTTCATTTACCCATGTTCTACCCAACATATTTTGTAGATAAAAAATACATATATAGTTTGAATCATTTAGCACCCGTATAAAAACATCAATTCCAAGCCCATCTCAAATAGACAAATAATATATAACACATAACACGTATTTCATAGCTAATACTTTATATTTATGTGTTAGAAGAAAGTAACTACACACTCACTTGATCAGAAGATGATCGGACAGCTCTCAGGCTTGTAGAAGTAGTATTCTTCGGTAGATCTGGAAGATCTTCACAAAAATTGGCTTCTCGTGGGCAGAGCTTCAGCTCGGAAATTTCACTTCTCGGGATCTTCGGGGCTTCGGGACTTACTTCGGGTCTCGGGAATGATACCAGGGCTTCGGGATATTTCTTACACGAAAAACGAGGTAAAACGGGAGAGAGAGAGAGAAGAGAAAATGAGCAAGAAGGCCGGCTGCCCTCGCAAGGTATTTATAGGGCTGAACCCTCGCATTACGCTGGGCATAATGCTTAGCTATGCGGGGCGTAGTGCCAAAAAACGTCATCGCTTACGTATGCGAGGCACTCGAGTCCGATGGATTCATGCACTGGGGTACGCTGGGTGTACTTCGGATAAGATCAATGACTCATTCGGATATACATCCGAATTAAAGATTAAATATATATTTTTATTATTTAATAAACTTCAAAAATTCATACCTTCCTCATACGAACTTTTTTTTCGACGTTCTTTATATCCACGCGTAGGTGAGACTATGCTCTACAACTTTTGTTTAGACTCCGTCGGCTAATTTTGAATTTAGTTTTATTTTTTTATTTTCAGTAGGTCGGGACAGGAAAACTTCGTTATAAATTCATAACTTCTTCATCCAACGTCCATTTTCGTCTGTCTTTTTATCGTTGCACTACTAATGACGGGATCTTCAATTATCATTTAGATTGTTTCGGCTAAAAAGACCGCTTAGTCACAAATCGAGTATTCGGGTTGCATACCGCTATGTCGAAACTTAGAAAAATCATAACTTTTTCATACGTAGTCAGATCTGGACGTTATTTTCATGCACACTCACGGTTTAACGAACTCTGCAACTTTCGTTTAGATTGCTAAGACTAAATATCGCTCTAACGTAAATTCACCTTTTTACGTCATTCAGCGTCGTGTCGGTTCTGTCGTGAAACTTCGACGGGTCATAACTTCTTCGTTATAACTCGGATTTCAGCGTTCTTTATATGTATAGAATCCTTGTAACATATACTACAACTTAGTTAAGATTATTCCTTCAAAATAATCTTCTATCAAAAAGTCATTTTTGACGCTTATTGTCCTTAAATTGACTAGCCCAAATCTACGAGCGTTACAAATAGCATACTAAATATCAACAATCCAAGGAATGCATAACCGTATATACTCAAAGGTGAGATAGTTACACGGACAGGTGATCATACTCTAAAGCCACAACCAAAAATGGAACAAGTAAGAGAGCTTAGATTAAGAGTCCTCATTCTATCCTACATGACTATATACAATCCCTAAAACATCCCTTTACTAGCAGATAATCAATACTCAGGCCCGGCCCTAAACGGGTGCGGGGTGTGCAGCCACACAGGGCCCCAAGAAAAATAGGGCCCAATTTTTCTCAAATTATATATATATATATATATATATATATATAGACATTGTAATTGTCCAATGTTCTTATAATTTAACTTCTAACTTGAATTACTTCAAAGATTTTTATAAATTTCATATTTATCTTCCTCTTACATAATTGTCATTTTCAACAATAATATATATAGTCTAGTAAGTGTTCGACAAAAAGATGTAATATAAGAGGAAGATAATAGTGAAAATTTAAAAATATTGAATATAAATCAAGTTAAGGATTGAAGTTTAACAATATCATAATCAATATATCAAATAAAACGACATATTATTATGAGTTTGGGTACCTAAGTTTATATACCCTCTTATATACCCTTAAGGGTATATTCACTTTTCCCATATATATATATATATATATATATATATATATATATATATATATATATATATATATATATATATATATATATATATATATATATGGGAAAAGTGAATATACCCTTAAGGGTATATAAGCTTAGGTACCCAAACTCACCATACTATATCGTTTTGTATCATATATAGACATTGTAATTGTCCAATGTTCTTATAATTTAACTTCTAACTTAAATTACTTCAAAGATTTTTATAAATTTCATATTTATCTTCCTCTTATATAATTGTCATTTTCAACAATAATATATATAGTCTAGTAAGTGTTCGACAAAAAGATGTAATATAAGAGGAAGATAATAGTGAAAATTTAAAAATATTGAATATAAATCAAGTTAAGGATTGAAGTTTAACAATATCATAATCAATATATCAAATAAAACGACATATTATTATAAGTTTGGGTACCTAAGTTTATATACCCTTAAGGGTATACTCACTTTTCCCTTAAGGGTATATATATATATATATATATATATATATATATATATATATATATATATATATATATATATATAATATTTTACGTTAAAAGGCTCCATAACCATTAGTAGTTCTGCCGGCTAAAAGGCGCTGTTTTATCTCGGCAACTAACGCCCCGCTCCTGAGTTTCAATTAACGAAAGAACAGAACAGAATTGAGAGGATTTGGAAGGAAAACAGAGAATTTTGGTTGCTCCCTAGTTTTTTTTAAGAAGAGAAGAGAAGAACAGAACGGATTGCAGAGGAATTCTACCGCTCTAAACTTTCCTCCCAAATCGGGAGGAATTGGAGAGAAAGAAACGCATGGGAGATAAAAAGTTAATTTATGACGAAAATACCCTCAGCCTTGATGATAAAAGGATACGCCCCTGTCTTCTATTCTACCTTCTTCATCATCGTCTTCTATTCTACCTTCTTCATCATCTAGCCTGCCTTCTCCAACTGGTACGCACAATTCCTTTTTTGTTTTTTTTTTTGGTTTTTTTGTACAGCTTCTTA
This sequence comes from Lactuca serriola, assembly GCF_051521515.1. Classification (NCBI taxonomy): domain Eukaryota; kingdom Viridiplantae; phylum Streptophyta; class Magnoliopsida; order Asterales; family Asteraceae; genus Lactuca; species Lactuca serriola. The sequence continues at coordinate 163,462,798 of NC_136410.1, read as the reverse complement.
TATACAGCTTCAAACTTGTTTTTTGGTTATTATTCTGATGTATCATCTAGCCTTCTGCCTTGTATTTTTTTGGTTATTATTCTGTACATAATTTCTTTGTATGTGTATATCAGCAAATGGGCAGAAATATTTCTAGTAAAAAGGGTAAAATTGGAAATAAATTCAAATTGGTTGTTCTTCTCACAGTAAGTGTATATCAGATTGGTAAAATTGGAAACAAATGGGCAGAAATATTTCTAGTAAAAAGGGTAAAATTGGAAATAAATTCAAATTGGTTGTTCTTCTCACAGTAAGTGTATATCAGATTGGTAAAATTGGAAACAAATGGGCAGAAATATTTCTACTTATTCAGGGCTAACTATTTTTGTTAAAAAAAATACTTTATCTTTTCTTTATATGTTGAAGAAACATGAAAAATGTTACTAGATAAGAGAAGCAATAACTTGAATAGCTTCACAAATGGGCAGAAATATTTCTTTTGTTGAGCTAGATCCATTAAGTTCACCATCAAGAATATAATCACACACATATTTGGCCTAAAACAATGGATTAATCATTAATCGTTAATGTTTAATACATCTTAATTCAAAGATGGTTTCCTTAAATAAAAAAAGAAAAACAAAATTATTAAACATACCTCATCCATATTCTTCACAATGACATACTTTCCTGCAAAAGATGCTGTTGCTATGGTCTCTTCATGGGAATATTTCCCATGAATTATAGAAGTATAGTCCCCTTTCTTGTGCTTTTCAACACTATTCCATACCTTTTAACCCCAAAAAAGAAAAAAAATATCACATAAGGTGAAGTAAAGATTAAAGAAACACAGAAGAGAATTAAAAGAACTACCTTGGATACCCAAGGACATGTTGTATCTACTATTTGAACTTGTTTATTCTTCAAAGTCAACATCTCATAAATTAACTTTTTATCTCACATGCTTAAGTACTTATTGTTTGTTGTAGATGTATAATTAGAATAATATAAAACTTTTAACTTACAATTAGTATGACCTGACGGGTATTGTTTGTCACAAATTTCTTAAAATTAGCTATTGAGTTTTATATATTGGGTGAACCATATTAGAAAACATCTTGTAAATATAAAGTATTTACATATTTGTCTCCATGATGGATAGAATTTACAAATATTCATCTTACAAGTGCTTAGTATTTTCAACAATATACATATATCAATATTACCATGCAATCAATTTTATTCGTACACAAAATCTAGATATATGCCTAATACTTTTATGATATTGTTTACCAATATTGTTAGAATGTGATCAATGTATATATGTTTAAAAATTGCTTTGAATATTTTCAATTCGAGGTTGTATATTTTCAAATGTTTTATATTACAAATGTTTAATATTACAAATGTTTTAAATTTAACTCAAACTATTTTATCATGTATCAGAAAAACGGATTAGTTCATATATAGTCCTTATGGATACTCCGATACTCAACCCTGCCCATGCTTTAAGAGCCCGACAATTGCAAGTCGTTAACTTGATATGCTTGTTGTTTACTTTTATTACACAACGTAATATGGCCAACAAAAAGCGGGTTAGGTTACCCACTAGAAAAGTTATTTTAGAAAGACAAGCTGTACGGGAAGAGTTGCTCCACAATCTTTTAGAAGGTGGTCAATGTCGTGACCTTATTCGTATGAGTGAAAACGCTTTTAGGAGATTGTGTGAAATCTTACAAACTGTAGGTGGTCTACGACGTACGCAACGCATGTCCGTTGAGGAACATGTTGCTAGATTTTTGCATATTGTAAGTAATGATTTGCGAACTCGGTTTACCTCGTGGATGTATCGTCGCTCTAGATCAACAACGAGTAGGTGCTTCCATAGAGTATTACGATCGATTATAGCAATAGAAGGTCTTTATATTCAACAACCTACATGTGATGTTGTCCCGAGAGAAATTCAAGAAAGTACGAGATTTTATCCTTTTTTCAAGGATTGTATAGGGGCAATAGATGGAACACATGTTCGTGTCCATGTGCCTAATAGAGATGCCCCTAGATACCGTGGTCGTAAGGGATACCCGACAATAAATGTATTAGCTGCTTGTACATTTGATTTGAAGTTTACGTATGTGTTAACGGGTTGGGAGGGTACTGCATCAGACTCGAGAATAATAAAGAACGCATTTACTAGAAATGATAAACTGCTAATTCCATCAGGTAATTTATTAAACCAATGTAATTTCAATATCTAATATTTTTCAATAATATTGATTAAGCTCTTTATAGGTAAATATTGTTTAGTAGATGGGGGTTTGCCTCATACGAATAAACTAATGGCGCCATATAGAGGTGTTAGATATCATTTAAAAGAGTACTCCATGCGTGGTCCACAAAATTCTAAAGAGTTGTTTAATCTTTGTCATGCTTCTTTACGTAACACCATTGAGCGAGCTTTTGGTGTCCTTAAAAGAAGGTTTCCTATCATTCGAAGTACAACGGAACCATTTTACTCTTGTGAAACACAATCTGCCATATTTTTGGCATGTTGTATTCTACACAACTTTTTATTAGATGAAGACCGCGACATAAATCTTGAAGATGAGGTGATGCAAGAGATCTTAAACGGACCACAAGAGCAAGATCGTCGTAATTCAACAGAAACAAATGAGGGTAATAGAATGGCAGAGCAACTAAGGAATTCAATTGCAAATGAAATGTGGGCAAATTATTTGACACATTCAAACAATTAAATTAATATGTAAAACAAGTTTCATTTTGATACATTTTGTTTACAATTTCACATTGTATTGATGATTGGTTTTTGAGATTAATTATGTTATTTACCCTTCATATTTTTGATTAGTATTATCCTTCATATTGTGGTCTAACAATGTACCATTCTTTAATTTTTATTCCTATGTGCAAAGTCATCATGATCAAACAGGAAGCTGGTGGTAGTGAAAAGGAACAAGTTAAATGGTCAGAAATAATGGATTATGCGTACATCCAAGCAATGATTAAACAACAAGAGGCAGGCAATAGGGTGAATGGTAGTTTCACACCAACTGCATATGCTCAAATGGTTGAGGAATTGAACACAAACCATCAGATGGATATTACCAAAAGTCATTTGAAGAATCGCTACAAAACCTTAAAAAAACATTTTTCGCAATGGTACGATGTGTTTAGGGGAATTTCAATGAGCGGGTTCTCTTGGAATTCGTCTACTCAACTAATAGAAGCGGAGGAAGAAGTATGGGATAATTTAATAAAAGTAATTGTTCCTTTTATGTCTATGTTATTTTTTTAAAATATTTTATGTTATCGTTTGCAATACTAATTATTTTTGTGTTGTTATACAGTCAAAACCTGAGGCTGTGTCGTTAAAGACAAAAAAGATTGCATACTTCGATGAGATGTCGATGTTATTTGCAAGGGATAGAGCATCTGGTGCACATGCTGAGACAGCGAAAGAAAGAAATGCCCGATTAAATAAAAATGAAAATATTCAAGTTGAAACAATTAAAGAAGTTGATGACATGTTAGCTAACAATGAAATTCATTTGGAGAACGAATATGTTGATCTTGATGATAACATTCAGGATGTTATTCCACCTCCTTTTTCACAAGAACAGTCTTCATGTGCAAAGAAGTGTAAGAGTAAAAAGAGGAAATTTGAAGACGACGATGAAGAAGAAGATATTAACTCAAAGATAATGAAATCGGTTGATAATGTGGCTGCTGCTATCAGGGAGGGTAATATAATTTTTGATAGAGTTTATCCTCGGGAATATACAGGGGAAGAAATTTATAGAGAATTGGAGTTGGTGGGTTTGGAACCCCATGAATTACCGAGGGCTCTAAATTTTTTGGCAACAAATCAAGCAAAAGCTAGGACATTGTTCAGTTGTCCCCTTCAGATACGGATGGGTGTCCTCAAAGATATGATGGGTGCACGTGATTAAATAACCTTGGGTGATTGTTACTGGATTGATCTAATGCGTTTATGATTTTGGTTTTTTTTTTATTTTTTTTGAGTTGTTTGTGGTTTTCGTTTTGCATCTTGAAAACAATTGAATACCATGCGGTTTCCCTTTTTATAATTTACTTTATGTTAAAATAAAATTGTTTTGTTAATGTTTTAAGTAGAGGGGAGGAAGGGAGAGTTGGTTTTTTTGGGGTAGGGGGTATGGTAGAATGAATGTGGGGATGTAAAGACTTAATATTTACTCAAAAACATAAAAGGGTATAATTGTCTTTTTTTACTTTCTTTTCTTTCCTTTAATGAACTCGGGAGCACCTAAAATGAAAACTCTCTTTTCCTTTCTTTCGAACTCGGGAGCACTGAATACTTTATTATTTCCGTTCCCTTCCTTTTCCTTTCTCTCCTTGTTCTTCCTTTCTTTTCTTTTCTTTCCTTTAGTGAACTCGGGAGCAGGGTGTAAGGGACAAGGGTTCGAGTCTTAATTCTCTCATTTTTTTTCTTCTTTTTTCTATTCATCAGTTTGATATTAATATATAAAACTATACTTATGCAAATTCAAATATGTTTGTTAGTTCAACCGGCCAAAGTATCTTTATTTACTTTAATTTTCAATGGTTTCAATTTTTGGCTCCCCATTAACTTATTTTTTAATTAATAAGTTTTTACAATCTTTTTTTATTTATTAATCATGTTTTTTTTTTAAATCGCTCTTATCCATCTTAATTAATCGTTTTCTTAATTAAATATGTTTTTTTTTCATCCTCACCCACCTTAATTGATTTACAGAATCCACAAGTAGTATTAATGAATTTTGCATATATCTAAAAAAATTATATTTGAGCCCAAATATTATTTGTCAAAAAGGGCCCTCAAAATCAACAGACCGGCCCTGTCAATACTGGTAGCCCGACATTGGTGCCTTCGACCCACGGGTATAGTGAGGCGAAACTCACCTCGATGTGCGTGTAGAAACCATTGTACCAATGAAGGACTCTACCAGGTTCAACTCACTTCCAATCACCTACAGGAAGATACTTGAGTCAATACTCGATCACACGTCATAGTCACATGCAATAGTCACCACTTCACATGAAATGACGATTAAGGTTTCACATGAAATGATGATTAGGGTTTCACATGAAATGAGGATTAAGGTTTCATATGAAATGACGATTCGGGTTAAGTAACACTTAACCCATTAAGGACTTAATCACTTAAGGGTATGATTGATTAATGTTTGACTTAGACATTTTTGGTTGAAATAATAATCTAGTTAACAACCCAAATACATGCCCGATTATTGCCCAAAATAAAGCTCTTCGATTCTATGGTTTTTACATAAAATGATAACTAGGGTTAGTGTTTCTCACTTAACCCATTAAGGACTTAATTCATTAAGTCCAATATTGCATCAATTTAATTGTAGGGAATTATTAAGTTATTATTTTAGGTTCAATTAATAGTTTTAACGCGGGTCCCGACTAACTCTAAAATTAGGGTTTCTTAATATTAGGGTTTTCTAAACCCTAATTAGGGTTTCCAACCCCTAAAGTTAAATGATTATCTAATTAAATATATATTTAATTAATAATTAGGCACCACCCACTGCCACCTCTGGTAGTGGTGGTCGACGGCGGTCCATGGCGGCAGGAGGCGGCAGCCACCCGCACTCGACGGCACTTTGAGTAATAGATCCAACAATCCAACACACATATAGTGTATTAAAAGGCACCCACACACACTAGCACCAAAAGAATAAGAAAAATCCCTACACAACCACCAAAAAAGGTGATCGGCGGCGGTAGGAGGTGGTAGCCACCACCTTACGGTGGTGGTGGTCGGTTCTCTTTTGGTTCTAGGTCAAGCAAACACACCAATACATGAATAACAACACAACACGTCCTTACACATGACACACACACTAATAAACACATACACCCACCCATATATGATGGCTGATGATGGCAGAAAAATGGAAATGGCAACAAACCGGCGGTGGCCACCATGGTTGGTTGCCATGGTTGTCTTTCTACTTGATTTTCTGGCCGACCAAGGCACATACACACGCCAACATATTTTGAAATATGCATCCATAAACGAGTATAAAGACCCACCACACTTGTACTTCAGTCTTGGAGGAGGAGGACGGTGGCGGTTCAGAGGAATGAAGAGAAGGCAGTGGTGGTGCTAGTCGCGACGATGCACCATATAAAGAAATGGGGAGTGGATTTCGCAGCCTAACCCAGATCACTAGCAACGATAGTCACCGGCCTTGCCCACAGCAGCGGCGTCAGCTCACAACTTCCGTCTTCGTCAGCAATGGAAACAACAGCGGCAGTGCAACCAAGCCTAGTGTCAGCAGTGAAAAAACCACAACAAAAAGAAATGGAGAGGGGAGAGGTGCTCGACCTTTAACCAGAACCGTAGAGATGGTCGCCGACGACGAGATGTCGTCTCACGGGTCGTCAGTCTTCGATATCATCGGCAGCAAAGGTACGTCAAGTCTTGGCTGATCGGAAAAGCAAGAAGGAGGGATGGTGGCGGCTGGAGACGGGATGTGGCGGACGACAATGGTTTTAGGGTTAGGATTTGTTGAAGGTGCATTTTAATTGAACGCCAAGAAGAAGGTGACGGGTTATAACCCTGTGTAAATACAACTTAAGCCCAAAATTCAGTTTTAGCCCTCCCTTCTCAATGCCTTCTCAACTTAGGTCATTAATTTACCAAACAACCCTTGGTCACCAAATTCTTTTACATTTCAAGTCCAATTGATACAAATTAGACTCCGAATTCCTAAAATTATTAGATTTAACTCCCCTGCTAACACTAATCAATTATTACTACTTTAGGGTTGTTATTAATTAATTTATTTACTTATTTTATTTTATTTATTTTAATTTTGTTTAATTTAATTTATTATATTTTTAAACAGAATGTTACAATTCTCCCACACTTAAATTAGATTTCGTCCTCAAAATCGACTCTCTTTTCTACTTCATGATGCACTCTCCACAGCAACCAACATGAATGAAAATCTGTAAATTCAATCAGACTCCGAGCTTCTTGGCCCGATGCCGACACTCTAATACTGCACCAAAAGGGGATCACCGCAAGGAAAACTAACTGTTCCCATGTTAAACTAAACCACACTCTTACTTTGCTCTGACAGCCCAACTAAGCTACACACTATCAACACTCGGGCTCACCCATGATCAGACGACAACAGACAATTAAACCCTCAATCAGAGTTCCTGACACCTTAGGGCCTAAGCACTAGCATGCCTTAGAGGTGCTATCACAACTGACACAAATACGAACCGAAGGGAATCTAACAACTGACAATGATCTCGTCGCAAGACTCGAGAATTTAGCAGTTGCACATAAATCTGGAACCTAGAGAAATTCGAAAGATAACCGAATCTTAGCTAAGAGTATTCCTGCAACCAGGTTCCATTTTCCCCCACTTGAAATATGCTAGAACCTGAGAAATCTATAGTCCTTCAACACTCTGGCTAATTCAAACCCTATTACTTGATCCCAACGACTGATATCCATATACATAGGAGAATCTAAATCCAAACCACATTCCCAAATTCAAACACTCCTACAATCAAGGACAAAGATAATTAATCCATTCATAATAACAATTTAATTAGAATAGAGATAATAAGATAATTATATTTATTCCGTTTAACTGATCAACCAAAATTACAGCCGAACCTCGAAACACAAACAGAAATGACAGATAAGTACTAATACTACCAAATTTTCTAAATAGAATAACTGCCAATCTCAAATCTCGGTCCTCGGGACCCCAGCGGTCTCTCGATGACTATCGGGTAACTGCCATGCTAAGTGTTGGATTAGTGTCTAAGTCCATAACTATTTTGGCATGTACTTGACCCGATGGTGCATGGTCCTTTTGGGTTGCCCTCACCAAAGCAACTTGATAGGATGAATTATGGAGAGAAAGGATTAAATATGATTTATTAATATATTATGAGAATAATATATTAAATGAGAAATCATATTGTTTAATTAATATTAGTCAATAATTAATTGGTAATTAGTTTTGTGACTAAAAGAGATTAATTAAACTTAAGGGACTGGAATTGTAATTATAAGATAATTGCAATTTGGGCCATGGATTGCCTTTTATTATAAGGTGGACGAATTCTATGGGGGAAGCCCATATGAAGTCGTCCAAGGCTTTAAGAAAGGGCTCCATGGGTTGCTTAGGGCTTAAGCAACCAAATTAGGGTTTCCTTGTTAGATAACCCTAATAGCCTCACTATATATAGAACCCTTAAGGCTCAAAAACGTGGGGAACTTCTTTTCTAGGGTTAGAACACGATTTTGGCAGCCTCCATCCTCTCTCCTCTTCATCCTCTTGCTTATGGTGTTTGTGAACCATTAGAGGAGTGACACTTGTGACTCTAAGCCTTCCAAAGTCAATTCAAGGAGGAATTGGGATTGTTATTGCTACATAACAATCAAGGTAACATTATAAACCTATTCTAATATATAATATGATTACTTGTATGCTAGAATTAGGGTTTATAGTCTTGGATTCAAAGCATGTACAATAGTGAAACCTAGATCCAAGCATTAGGGTTTGTATGAGCACATAGGATGTCTTATGACCAAAACCCATCAGTGGTATCAGAGCCTAGCTTGGTTTCAATTGTATTGATGCATTGTATAACTGGAAAATTCATTTTTTTGGATTCTGGAGGCTGGACTCGCCGAGTCCATGGCTGAACTCGCCGAGTCCATGTAGACTCGACGAGTCCAAGCCTGACTCGACGAGTTAACTCGTCAGATGGAGGGTATTTCGCGATTTCTTGCTGTTTTTGCTTATGGATAGTTACCTTATCATGTTAGATCAATATTAATCCGATTATATGATATATTTGACTATAATTTTGATCTAATTGAAGATATTTATCAATTAATAAGATAATTGTTTCCTTATGTGATAATTGATTAATTATTTTGAGTAAATTGATAAATTGTTTTGCAAGAAATCATTAAATAAATCAAATACGGATAATTATGTGATTAATTGTTAATTTAGATTATTTGTTATTTGATCCTTGTTGCTATGAAAAGTTTCATATTTTGCCCTTTAGGTTTTATAGTTTAAATTTGAACCCAAAAGTGTTGTTGTTTTGAAATTTAAATAGTTAAAACCCTAATGTTTTGAAAAAGGTTTCAAAACTTGCCCTCAAGTTTTGGAATTTAAATTTTGATTAAATGGTTTAATTTTGATGTATATTTAAATTCTAAACCCTAATGTGTTGAAATGTTTCAAAACTTGCCCTCAAGTTTTGGAATTTAAAAGTTGATTAAAAGTTTAATTAGGAATGTTAAATTCTAGAACTCTAGTATAGTTTTGAAAAAGTTCAAATCACACCCTTATGGTTTTATTAATTAATTAAGGTGTATAATTAATAGAGATTTAATAAATCCATAAAAGTTTAGGTTTGCAATTTAATTAAATTAAAGGTATAATTGTTAAAATTAGACCACCTAGTATTTTGAAAGTATAAAATACACCCTATACTATATATAACATTAAAAGTCTAACATTATATATATGTATGAGTAAAAGTCAGTCTTACCGTTAGTAGGCCTCATTCACGAAGCTGGTCTATAAGGGGTGTTTAAGGAAATTGCCTATAAAATGGCGATTGAATGGGTATCCACTCTTACCCACCGCACTCTTGACTAGTGGAGGGTAGTTAGCCGAACGGGTAGGATAGGACGAAACCTTCCATTATAAGTATAATAAAGTATATAAAAGTAACTAAATGTTTTCATAAAATTCTCAATCTTAGTTACTTAGGCAAAAGTGAATTGATGCAATTCCATGAAATTACACTTTGTGCCCTTGCGAAGACGTTAGTGGAGCGTGTGTGGTTTACCAACACACTAAATGGTTATGAGCAAAGGTAGCAAAGGGTGACTTAATGTTTGTCATAGTTCGGTGGAGCGTGTGTGGTTTACCGGCACATCGAATAGGTGACTGTAACATGTGAGGGCACCATGTAAGTTTGCATGGTTATTCACACCCGCTTTGTGATCCTCGGCATCCCAGTCACAACAAGTCAATATTGAGCATGCTCAGACAACAAGTCATCTGAGCCTGCTCAGACGCAAAATCTAGGCAAAACATCACCCTCTTAGTGAACATGCGGGTGATCTCCATCACCAACTCAGTACCCTGTCTCATCTACTCCTGTGTCAACCGCTCTCGCTCAACCCGTGGAATGTTTTGAGTGCAGATCATCTCCCTGAACTGATCCCAAGTAACTGCAACTATCTGCTCATCAGAATATGATCCTTTCATCAATCTCCACCCGTCCTTTTCTCCAGACCTCAGCAGGTTCAGAGCACACCTTACCTTCTAGTCAGTAGGACATGAGCATGTGAAGAAACATCCCTCCACGTCAGACAACAATCTCATCTCCATGATCGGGTCCAAGACCCCATCAAACTCTGGGGGCTTCATACGATCCAAATCCCAATACTATAAATCTCTCTCTCCTAAAGCCCTAATGGCAGCGACAGCCGTGGTGGCTTCTACAGCAGCAACCTCAGAAAATATATCATATTGGTCATCAAAGTACTCCATTATCACAACCTTGACCGATTCAACCAGCTCCAGCATCTGATCGTGTACAATGGCCACAACCTCCTCATGAAGAATCCTCCTAATCCTAGCATCCAACTCATTAGATCACATCTGACCAATGGTTCCCGACAATGTTGGCCCATCCTGACTGCCAGCTCCTGATCCCGACCTGGATCCGGTCTCGAATCGCTTCGTAACCACCATACTGAAAATATACCAGGAAGATATCAGATATACCATATAGACAATGGGGAACCAACTCCTAACGAAGCCCTAGGGGTTTTGACTTCCTTGTTACGCTTATGGGTCCTGTACTTTTAGTAGTACAAGCTCATACTACCTTCTACACCTACCAACATTTGTCTCAAGTATCATCACAACGCCCCGACAATATACATAAGCATGGCGAGTGTTCAATCCTTATTCCAAGAGGAAGGCTAAATACCTCACAACTGGCTGAACGACCCCGCAAAACTTATCCATGAAACTTCCACCAACCCTGCAGCACTCGTGTATGCTAGTCATACATAACACTGGATAGACATTCGAATATCTGATCCTACCCTAAGCCCTTCATCAAACAAGAATAGAAAATAAGGTCAAACCAAACATTCTCAGGCTATAAGATCTTAATTATGTACAACTATGATGCATACACTAAGCAACTACAGTAATGATGTCAATTTCATATAAGGAAAACCCTAGGATAACAGGCATCATATAATCATGCAACTCTATCAAGCAATTCCTGAAGATCCCTATCCTATCACTAGCATGCTTTTGTAACATAACATAATATAATATCAAATATTTGTATGGTAATTTTGGGTCTACTTACTGGCTTTGGCTGATCGTACACATCTCATCCTCCTTGATTATTTTGAAAACCATTTGAAGATTGTTTTAAAAATCTTTTTCCTTAGTTTGAGACTGGATTCATATGAGTGTTCCTCCAATTCACTCAAATCAAGGCTCGGATACCAACTTGTAACGCCTCGAAAATTTCAACAGATTTAAACTTTTTAAAACGATCCACTTACTAATAAAGTGTTTACAAACATATTGTTCTTAAACATTATTTGAAAATCAGAGTTTCCCCAAGATCCAATCTATTGTAAAACCAAGGATATGTACGATCATACCTTCGCTTTGCCACTTTGATCATCTGAAGAACCTAAAACCATAAACAAAACTGTAAGCACAAAGCTTAGTGAGTTTCCCCAAGAATACCACCATACAACATATAGCATATACCAACAAACAAAAAACATGCATATAGAGTCCATAGTATGGCCGAACCGCCCTCACCGGACCTGCAGTCTATCTGGCCCACTCTCAGAACCTTCAGCATGTCTGGTCCGCCCTCTTGGGCCTTTAGCATGTCTGGACCGTTCTCTAGGCCTTCGGCCTTACTGATATACCCTAATGGGTCTGCAGTCTATCATGTTTGCCCCTGGGTCTGTTGGCCTTCAACACAATGCAGGACCGCCTCAACCCAACTAAACACAATATGTCGACATATAAACAATCAAGGTCAAGTAGGCACATAATACAAGCAACAATAATCATACAACTCACTATTGCCTACTAATCCTCTCCCCACATACAATCTTGCTACCAGCTAACCCCTATAGAATGTGTAACCATAAGTAACCAGAGGTGAGATAGCCACCCGAATAGATAGTCCTACTCTAGAGCCATAAGCAAAGAAGGAACAGACAAGAGAGCTTAAACAAATCATTGGTACAGATCTAGCATATCACTATAGCATAACAGCATACTCAATACCAGAACACAGATTTAACAGATCAATACAGCATAACAACATACTAAATATCAACAATCCAAGGAATTCATAACCGTATATACTCAGAGGTGAGATAGTCACCCGGACATGTGATCTTACTCTAAAACCACAACCAAACAAGGAACAGGTAAGAGAGCTTAGATCAAGTGTCATCAGTCTATCCTACATGACTATATATAGTCCCTGGAGCATCCCTTTAATAGAAGATAATCAATATTGGTGGGTCGGCATTGATGCCTTCGACCCATTGGTACAGTGAGGCGAAACTCACATCGATTTGCGTGTAGAAACCACTGTAGCAATGAAGGACTTTACGAGCTTCAACTGACTTCCAATCACATAGGGTTATAAACGATTTGAACGTTCAACGGACTGTTTGTGAATCGTTCGGCGGGAAGTTCATTTATGTTTGTTTATTTAATAAAAGAACAAACATGAACACAAATTAACGTTCGTTTAGTTAAACAAATAAACACGAACAATTACTCGTTCGTTCAATTATGTTTGTGAATGTTCATTTATGTTGTTTGTTTATATTCATTTATGTTCGTTCATATAAGTTTATTTTATGTTCATATATGCTTAATTATGTTTGATTACATTAGTGTATTATATATTCATTTATGTTCATATATCTTCAATTATGTTTTTTTTTTTATCTTTGTTTATTTATGTTTGTTTGTGTGTGTTCTTTTAGCATGTTCATGAACATAAACAAACGAATATGAATAATGTAATTTGTTAAACGAACGAACATGAACAAGAAAACTTGTTCGTTTATCCGTTCGTGTTTGTTTATTTGTTCGGCTAACTTCAATGAACGAACATGAACATGCCTTGTTCATGTTCGTTGGGTTCATTTACAGCCCTACAATCACCTACAAGAAGATACTTGAGTCAATACTCGATCACAAGTCAAAGTCACATGCAACAGTGACCATTTCACATGAAATGACGATTAGGGTTTCACATGAAATAACGATTAGGGTTTCATATGAAATGACAAAATAGTCAATTTCACAAATTTAACAAAAAAGTTGCTCAAGTTAAAGACACAAGAACCAAAATTGATATGAAACCTTCCAATAAAGACAAAAATGGCTAAATGATTCATTTTTGGACCACGCCCAGTAAAAATCATATATCGCAAGATTGAAAAAAGAAGGGAAAAATGGTCATTTTAACAAAAGGGTTGTGAAATTTAATGACGACCAAAATCAATATAAAATCTTACAGTAATTACCAAAACTGCAAGATGGTGATGAAAACCATATACCATAGGGACAAAAGGGGCAAAATTGTTGTTTTTACAAATTTGACCAAAAATGATGATGAAGTTAATGACACAGTGAACAAATCAATATAGAACCTTGCAATGAAACCATTAGATTTCAAACTCATACCACATTTTAGTCTTTTTGATAAACACAAATCCATAACATATTTTGTCTTCTAATTATAGCATCAAACAATTAGATTTCAAAAAGAGGGAGATCATTTACAGAATTACCTTTTAGTTTTGAGAATAACTCTTTTAGCCAAACACCTTTTGACTTTTGTTTTAATCAAACACATACCATCATAATTTTTTTTTTTTAATTTGAAGCATGTCTTTCAAACAAAAACCTTCAAAAAAAAATTAAAACTATTAAAACTAAGAATCTCATATATAAGAAAATACTTGATGGATTATGCCTCCATCAAGTAGCTTTAAAACTAATAATCCAAGAAAGAAGTAAATGTTTCATGATTATACCTCCATTAGCACGAACGACGTCAAACCTGTTTTTTCTTGGCAACATTCAGTGTAATTTTGAGTCACTAACATTCAGTCGTGTAATCCACTAGGTGTGTCATAAAGTCATCATCAAACAATTCTTATACAAAAATGTGAAACTAAAAATTGCATGTGAAGTTGCATAAAAATGTATAAAAAGAAGAAATCACAAGGTTCTATTAAGCATTACGTCGAGCAAGTGGTTGGAGAATTTTGAAATAGAAATTTTGATAAAAATACAACATCAATAATGTAATTTATGTATAAGAACATCACACAAATTTAGGGGTTTATGTGACACAACAAAAAGTTCAACTAATGACGACATTTGTAGACGTTAGAACATAAAAAATGATAAATCATGTTTAAAAGTCATAAAAGTCGAAATGGGTCTGCCGCCACTTTATACGTTTAATCATTTCAATATAATAACAAGCTAAATATCAATAAAACATCAAAAGAAATATATTATTTTTATGTATGAGCATCTAAAAACTGATCAAAACAACTAAAAATTACTTTTCCAAATCATTTTTAAACATAACTAACCTAATTTCCCATTATTGTTATTATTAACTAAAATTTTGAACAAACTCTAATGAAAAAATCTATTGATTTGCAATGAACCGTAACTTAAATTAACATCGTACCAAATTAACAAAGCATCACGATTGTTACCTATAAACATCAATATAGAGAGCGATTTTTCATTTGACCAATGAAAACTTGATGAAGGAGGCAGATCAGGAAAAGAAATCCGAGGCATAATAGAGGGTGTAGACAAAAATAAAAGACATGGAAGGATCGTCGTGGGGTTTGTTGCCAGAGAACGTGTGATCGGTGTCATGTGGTGTTTGTAGATGTGAATTAGTGTTACGTTTTCTGATATCGATTGAAGGAAGGGAATGGTTCGTCTGTCTTTAAGGTTATGACCGAAAGAAGAGATAGAGTAGATGACGTAGTTTGGAAGAGAGGGTGAGGTAATGGTGGCATATTCAATGATCAACAGTTGTACTTGATTGATACCTTGGTCAATGATGATGTCACCAAATAATCCAACGGTGAAAAATATAGGATTGAAATGAATTCAATTGCCTTGATTTCTTCAATTTAGAATTGAAGGTTCTCTTTTAATAATATTTAAAGATATTACATAAAAAATTGAAAAAGTAAAATTAAAACAAAAAGATCAAATCAAATCAAATGAGAATAATCGCTGCCTTTTGAGTTCATCAATAGTAACTTTATCATTTCTCTAACCTTCAAAGTTGAATCCAAGTTCTCCAATATATAATAAACAAGGTTGTAAAACTTGTTACTCAGTATCTGTTTGGCCGACTACCGAGTAGCGAGTAATCGGGAGTACTCGGGGAGTATTCGGATTCGGTAATTCATGTAGAAAATATTTTTAGAGAAATTATATATGTCAAAATCATAAATTAAAATCAAAAGTTGATTGAAACATATAACAAAATTAGACACATGTGAATACACAAAAACAGAAAACGCATAATGGTATCACTTGGTGAATAATTGTTGAAAATTTAAGATATATATATATATATATATATATATATATATATTAATAATCACATGTGTGTTAAATAATAAATCATTAAGTATATTATACATATTAATAACCTAGTTGATCGGGTTTTACAATACCGCTCAGTTCAGTAAGGGGTCGGTCAGAGAGTACTCGGGATTCTGTAACTCGCATTGGCAAGATGGCGAGTAGCGAATACTCAGAGGAGTAATCGGGCAACTCGGCGAATTTTACAACATTGACTATAAATTAAGAAGAGGCATTAAGATACCCCCCCCCCCCCCCCTTATGTCTCTTTCCTTTTATTTATTTATTTGTTTGTTTTTTGTTTTTAATTTTTTTGTCTTTTTTTTGTTATTACATAATATCAAACAAATTAAAATATTATTTTTTTTTATCTTTTTCCTTTTAAATTGTTTGGATGCTACCTATTTTATCGATTTAAAAAAAATGATTTTTTAACCACATTAAATAAACGATCTTAATGCTACATTTTTGTTAGTTTAGGAATTTCATCATATGGACCATCTCACCTATAGATTAAATTTATTTTAAAATTAATAGAGAATTAGAGATGATTACAAATATTAAAACAAAAGTATGAATTTAAATTTTTACCTTTAAAAAAAATGAACAATTTCTAAAATTTGTCACTACGACTTTATTATTAAACATACAGTGTTATTATTAAACAAATTAAAATTAAACGCTAAAAAAATTAAAATTTTACATTTGATTGAGCATGATACAATGTAAGCATACAATGTTATTGTAACAAGTATAAAATTTAGGTCAATATTTATCGGTTACTGTTCGCAAACATTATTGACAGTAGACCTAATGCATGATCTTTGCAATTATTACGTAAATTCTAATAACAAAGATTATTTTGTATATTATTATTCGTGTACAACCTTTTATAAAATGGAATCATTAATAAGCGTGCACATGTATGTTTATGTGCTAAGAGAATCGGTTCATAAAAATAACTAAATCTATGCACATAGTTATATATACAAGTCATGGATGGATTCTATAATAAAATGGAAAAGGTGGGTGATAAAGATTTGGGACATATAATATAATATATATTAGGTGTGAGACCCGTGTAATATACGAGTTTATTAAAAATAAAATTTTAATATCAATATATAAATATGAAATATTTAATAATGTAATATTTTATATAACATAATATAATCTTCTGAAAATTTATAAAAAAAATTAAATCGTTTGAAGTATTTATGAGAATCTATTACCAAATTAATAGGATGATTTTATTTCCTTATAAAATCCATTATAATTTTATGGAATTATATTTTAAGAAAATGAAAATCCCTAAAAAATGACAAGTGGAAAATAAAATTTCTAAAATTCTCACAAAATGACAAGTGTCAAAATGAATGAAAAGATTACATGTGGCAAAAAAACATTTATTTATTAAAGAAGATGTATACATATATTGATGCCAATACACGATTTTTGCCATTATTCATCATATTTCTTTCTTTCACTTTCCACTCTCTTCAAACATTAAGTATACTAGTTTAAACACATCACCAAAATGGGAGCTAAGCCAAAGTCAACCCTTATTGGTATTTCTCTCCTTTCTTCACACGATTCTACCCTACTTTTTATAATAAATCATCACACATGCATAAATACATTCATAGTACGTATGATTTGATGGAAGGTGGTGACATTGCTTCCAAATTTAGCTTAAAGTGCTGGATAATTGTGCTTGAGAGTCTAACCATCATTAAAAGAGTTTTCCAACACTCCTTTATGTTTCTCATAAAATCATATAAGGTGGTGCTATTAAGACACTCTTTAAATACCCTATAGATATTTTTATCAAAAGTCAACCAATTGATAACTATTTTTAATCATCATTTTCAAAAAACAATGTAAATTATAACCAATAAAAATGCCTTAAACATTATATAGAGTATCTGGTAAAATAAAGTTTTCATTTAACCAAGGTTTCCATTTAGCCAACCCAATCATGTACTATGTTGCCCCTTTCAAGAAACCTCCCATACACCAACCATTAAGTAAGTCAAACACTTGTAAGCCTATTAAAATCCCAAGATTTTCCTCGTTTGCGGCTGAACCCTTTCCTCCATAGCATATCTCTCTCTCTCTCTCTCTCTCTCTCTCTCTCTCTCTCTCTCTCTCTCTCTCTCTCTCTCTCTCTCTCTCTCTCTCTCTCTCTCTCTCTCTCTCTCTCTCTCTCTCTCTCTCTCTCTCTCTCTCTCTCTCCTGTGTTCGTGTTTCAATAAGAACACCTCCATCAGAGGTGTTTTTGCTGGTGGATTCCAATAATCTAAAGGGTAGCAGCCCATCGAGTTTCTACCACAACTATTGCTGCCGTACAAAACACCAAACACCCCCCTGTTGTTCGTCTTCAATTGCCCTCCCTATTCCTCTTGTGAGTCATCGCTGAAATAGAAACATGAGGCATCAAAGAGGCTGCCGAAACAGCCCATGCCACCTCCTTGCTGCCGAGAACCACCAACATAGTTGTGGTGTTTCATTCTCTTATCTTTTCGGTCCAATAACAGCCCCAACATCCATCATTTCAGTGGGTTAAGGAAGCAAGAACAGTTCCGGGCCTCCTTCCGAGCGTTAGTGAAGAGTTGTGACCAGAGCTTTCCGGGAAGTCAAACGAAACCCGAACAAGAACATGCTTTGAATATGAGTCTTTATGGCCCCTTTTTACGTTTCCAATCACTTTGCAGGGAGATACATACTTGTATTACTATGATAAAAGTTGATGTTAAAGTGTTCAAAATATGATTATGTGTGTATAGTTAGTTAGCTCATGTTAAAATCTTGATGGTTATATAGACACAAATAACTTGTTAAAATTATTATGAATATGTTAAAGTCATATATTTAGGGCCTGTGAGGTTAATACGCCTCATATGTCATAAGATACTAACACAGGACTTGTAAAACTAATCATATGATTTAAAAAGGATGTATATTTTTTCCATGAAATCATGTATAAAATGATGTATTTTAAATATTCACATATATTATAACCATACAAAAGCATCTAAGCATTTAGTGGTGTAAAATGACAATTTAACATGTTATTTTGTGCAGCCTGTGAAGCAATGTAATAAAAGTGTATATTATTTGTATGAGCCCATATTTTGTTAAGAAAGCATCTCACATGTGTATATTAAAGTCTAGTGTGTATTTTTGTCATCCAAGTAATGCGTATATATTTTCTGGGCCAAGGTCCCTTCTGCATGAAAATAATCTAATTTTGACAACAATTAAATTAAAATATTACAAAAGTGACTTATCATGACAGACGGTCGATAACCATATTACTGGTATATTTGAGTTATATTTGAAACGCTGAATTAAATTCATTATTAAGCTAAAAGCTCTAAGTTTTTAAAAATATTAATAATCTAAGATTCGAGTTAGTAACCATTCTATAAACTACGAGTTGGTGAGACCATAAAATTGTTATGGAGTTTGGAGGCCGGATCTCATGCGTGTGAAAATCCCTAAAACGATTGAAGGATGGCGTTTATGTTGTAGTGTCTTTCGTTCTTTAGGATCAAAATTCTAGAACCAATCCCTAGCGCTATAATCGTTAATCCAGGAGGGATTTATACAGTAAATCTAAGCACACGACATAAATTATTAATAAAGAAGTTTGGGGTAGATTTATAATGTATCGTAAAGATTTATGCGGATCGATATTCTCCATTTGTGACTGCTAGCTACAACATCGTCCGACGAGACAACAGCGCCATGTGTTCTTTCGTTGTTACTACACAAATATTCAAAAACATTAATAATGATCCTAATACCTCATTTGCTTGTGCTCTTACGGGGCATGAATGTTTGTAGTGTCGGTTATAGGCTCATCTTAGAACCAATAGACATATTCTAAATATAACACTAGAGCGAGACGGCCCTCTCAATTTGGTTGAGTGTCTAAGATTAATTCATTTGGATAATTAAATCTTTATTATGACATAACTTCTCGTAATCAAATATAGTTACAATAATAAATTTCATAGGAAAAACTAAATCTAATCATTTAAATCACATGAGTAGTAAAAACATATATATATATATATATATATATATATATATATATATATATATATATATATATATATAACTTACCGATTTTTTAAAAAGTATTTCAATTTATTAAAAATGTTTAGAGTCAAAAGAAAACCTATAAAGGTCACCAAAATTATCGCTGACGTATTTTTAAAATGTATGTATCTCTATGTATCGAAAGTAGTCGAAAGAACACTCACCCGGTGTGAGAATTAAGAATTTTGATTTCGGAAATAAATAGTTTGCTCTATAGTACCCTTTTGTCCCTTTTATGTCTTGCAGTAACTTATATTCCGCATGTAACACTTATGAATTTATTAAATAGTGTATTTCTTCATACTCGAATTGTGGAAGAATGTAATGTTATATAAATCCAAGTATTATTTCAATATATGTTGTTTACTGTGATCCAATATGTTTACTCTCAAGCCCGACATTTCCGTCATTGGTAAGGTTGTGACAATAATTATATAACAAATTAAAATTTTACATTTTACTAATTATCAGATATGTTAACTCTTTCAGGACGACGATTATTGCATGATCTATACGGTGGAACGTAGGCATTCAACCGCATGATACAATTAGTAGAGCATATTGATTTGTGCACAGGGGAAGATCCCTTTAGGGGCCAGGAGGGGCCATGGCCCCCCTGTTTTTTGCCTTCTAATATCAGAAAAAATCTAAATCAAATTATTAGTTTAATGTAAATACTATTATTGGCCCTGAGGATTTAGAAAATGTTAAAAGAGAAGATAATGCATCTATTATAACAGTTCTCTGTAGAACAAAATTTAAATTTAAAATTATTAATATTAGACTAAATATGCATTTTTCGTCATAAATGTGAATGTGACAATAAAGTTGTAATGAATGATTTGTGCTTTAAAGATCAGTTATAACTAAAGAGATAAATAGGAGGAAAAATAGGAGAGAAGTTATAGAAAAAAGAAGATCGTGAAGGTTCAAAGAAAACTGAGATGCAAGGTATGAGAGAAGCATCGCCAACAGCCGAACAGTAGCAATTCTGCCCTATTTCACCCTTGTTGTCGCTTTGCCTCACCACCCACCGCCTACAGGTATGCATTCTTCTTCTCTGTTTGTGCTTATCTTCCTTTCGCTTTTGAGGCTTAAAACGTATATAACTTGTATATATATTTGTTTATATTTATTTTTTTTCAATAGCTTTGTTTCATGATTACTTAATGTCAGAATTAAGAGTTACTGTGAACTTTAGTATCTTTTTCATGATGTCTCTGTCTTACATTTACTATTTTTCATTCTAATGGTTTTTATAGTTAATGGTAAACATTACCCAGACTCATAGAATGCATAGTACAACTCAAATCAATTGATTTAGTTTGATTTCTTAAATATATTTATATATAGGGTCTTTGGCTAAATTGTCAAAACTTGATTGTATAAATATTATTAAGAGTTACTGTGAACTTTAGTACCTTTTTCATGATGTCTCTGTCTTACATTTATTATTTTTCATTATAATGGTTTTTATAATTAATGGTAAACATTACCCAGACTCATAGAATGCATAGTACAACTCAAATCAATTGATTTAGTTTGGACTTTGGCTAAATTGTCAAAACTTGATTGTATAAATGTTGATTAACTTTTATTATATTGATCGATTTAATTATCATTTTGATACAGATTTTATGCAAGATAATTCTTTTTAATTATTCTTGTGAGCATTGCTATTTTTTTATTGAACGTTATCATATATATATATATATATATATATATATATATATATATATATATATATATATATATATATATATATATATATATATATATATATATATATATATATATATATATATATATATATATATATGTGTATGTGTATAGACACACTATAGGATCCCCCCCCCCCCCCCCCCGCTTGTTACGTTTCTTGTGTTTCGCCCTTGTTTGTGCATATTCCATATCCAAAAAAGATTAGTTATTGGATGACCCTCTTGTAAATCAACCTTAACATAATGAAAACCATTAAGGAGGGTGATATTTATAATTGGATAATTTGCGAAATCTTGTGGACCACTCTAAAGTGGGAAAGACGTTGAACATTCGAGCTTGATTAAGAAATGAACAGTAACACCGTATTTATTAGCAATTAGAATACCATTGTCACTCATAATTATCCAATATTTTGAATCGCGGGTGTTCCATAGAAATTCAACACTCCACTAATGGTATTTATTGTTGGAAATTGGTGTTAACCAATTTATAAAAATGGGTTTTTCCATTTTTTTTAACATGTCCAAAATGGATTTATATGAATGAGAAATTAATCATTAAAGTAAAGGTGTTGGAAGAAGTAAATAAAAGAGTTTAATGGTCGGGAGAAAGAAAAAAAAAGTTCGGGGACCTTTCTTGCAAACATTTATTTCTTTTGTAACTAAAATTGCAATTAATATTACAATTTAATTACATACTAACATACATTAATTTTGTGATTAATAGATGTGTTTAAATGGGAGGTTATAGAATGTGTAGTATAAATACTACTACTATAAAACCATTTTAGGAGAACAATAAGAATACAAAAACTCACTTCTTCTCCATTTCATGTTATTAGTTTTCTTGTTGAATTAAAGGTAAAATCCAGACCTATTGAGGGTTCGGGTGGTCTAGAAGAACCACTTCAAACTGTTGTATCCTGGGAAACAAACACCCAGTAGCAGGCGAATTTGTTTTAAGGACAATGTGTTAAACACATGCCTCAGTTTTTCTATTTTCTTATTTGTTTTTGTACATTACTGAATATTATTCTTACAATCTTAAAACGAAATTCGTTCGTAGGAATCAAACTAGAAATCGAAAACAATTTTACTTACATTATTTTGATTTTGTACCATTTTCATAAGAAAAAATAGTTTTTTTTTGTGATTTTGAAGCACATTTGGTCATTAAGTCATTAAGACATGTATTTGATTTTGGGTATCAGATTTTACAGCTTAACAACACCTGATGGATAAGAAGCTAGCTTAACAACACCCGGTAGCGGGCGAATTTGTTTTAAGGACAATGTGTTAAACACATGCCTCAGTTTTTCTATTTTCTTGTTTGTTTTTGTACATCAATGTAATATTATTCTTACAATCTTAAAACAAAATTCGTTTGTAGGAATCAAACTAGAAATCGGAAAAAAATATACTTACATTATTTTGATTTTGTACCATTTTCATAAGAAAAAATAGATTTTTTTGTGATTTCGAAGCACCTTTGATCATTAAGTCATTAAGACATGTATTTGTTTTGGGTATCAGATTTTCCAACTTCGGTACTGATTCT
This sequence comes from Lactuca serriola, assembly GCF_051521515.1. Classification (NCBI taxonomy): domain Eukaryota; kingdom Viridiplantae; phylum Streptophyta; class Magnoliopsida; order Asterales; family Asteraceae; genus Lactuca; species Lactuca serriola. The sequence continues at coordinate 163,439,648 of NC_136410.1, read as the reverse complement.
ATTAAGTACCTAATGGGTTAAGAAGCTAGCTTAACTCAAAAAACACAATTTACATGTTGCTGTGAAATGCTCTAATCTGCATGAGAAATCAAATTATAGAATATTTGCATCAGAAATTAAGTTTCATAATTGTTCAAATATAGATTTTTAATTATGTTGAGTTTTGCCCAAGAACGAGGCAAACATATTTTCTGGAAATTAGAATTCTAAACATTTATATTTAGGGTATAAATGATTTCAGAAATGTCACTATCCAAAGTGGAACGATTTCTGAAGTAAACTCTATGGATGCTGACTCCATTGAGTGACGGATTGATATGGGAGCGACTCAAGAATTATAAGGTTTTCCAAGTTGAGGAAAAAAATTATTCTTGAAAATATGATTCTAATAACACTTAAATTTGTTGTTTAAAACATTCCAGAAATGGTATAACATAGAAAAGAGCTAACACTTATTGACTTGTTGTATGTTGCATAGAAGAACTTAGTGTTTGGTTGGTTTTTGAACAAACATGGATTTTTTTTTGTGTTTGAGTCCAATAAGTTTGTACTAACCTAAAAAAATATGTTTGTAGGCAAGTTCTATGAGGATGGTGGAATTTTTAAATTCCAAATATTGGCTAATGAGCCTAACATCAATGAGTTGGATAACTCTTCCGCTTACTTGCTTAAATTTCTAATGTCTGACATGCTAGATTTGGACATGTTAATATTAACACGTTAAGAAGGTTAATCAAACTTGAACACATACCTCACTTTCATATAAGTCAAAATATGGATGCAACACTTGTGTTGAGTCAAAATTAATACACCAATCATTCAAGTCCATTGAAAGGACAACTAAACTCCTTGGATTAATTTACACAAATGTGTGTGATATGAACTCGAATCCATATAACGGTTATATAAGTACTTTATCACTTTTATTGACGATTACATTAAACTTTGATATGTTAATTTACTTAAAAGTAAAGATGTATAAGTTTAAACTGCACAAAAGTGAGGTTAAGAATGATCTCAACAAAAAGAGTGAATGTGGAGGTGAATATGCATCACTATTTGAGGAATTTTTTGTAAGTCATGGTATTAAACATGAGCTTAAGACACCTTATTCACCTTAACAAATGGCATCAATGAAAGGAAACATCATATCTTAAATGAAATGATGAATGCCATGTTGTTGCTTATGTTTTGGGTTGCCACACTCCATTTTTTTTTTTTGGGGGGGGGGGGGGGGGGGGGGGAGTTGTGTTGTCAGCTAATTACCTTTTAAATAAGGTACCCTAAAAGAAAAACGGGGAAAAAAAATACCATCTAAGTTATGGTCGGGTAAAAAAAGTCATCTTACAAATACATTCGAATGTGGGGGTGTAAAGGGTGTTGTTATACATAACCCAATGGTTGTAAGGATTGGACACTAGATTGTTGGTTGCCTATTTATTAGTTATGCACAAAACAATAATATTTATTGTTTTCTTGTTAGTGGAGTCAACAAATGCATCATACTTTGAAAATGTGTTTCCATGTTTTGATAAATAAAAGACAAGTGCTCCAAAATAATTGGGCACAAAGAATCCTCTCATGAAGAAGAAATGGAGGAATAAATAGATCATGATGGAGTAAAATGGGACAAGTGAGAAATCATTTCGAGATGATTTATGCATGTATATGGTTGAAAGAGAGCCTCAAACTTTCAAAAACGAATTCACTTCCTTTGACAGATCTTAATGAAAAGAGGCAATTAAAAATGAAATGGATTCTATCTTGCAAATCGCACATGAGAGCTAGTGGATATAACTCTAGTATGTAAACCACTAGGCTATAAATGGTCTGTCAAGAGGAAAATGAAAGCAGATAGATCCAAAGAATATGAGAACCAGTTAGAACATAATGGTCTTTTATTTTAATAGAAATATACACCGATTTCTTATTTGAAAATTTAGAATCGCATGATACTTCTATACTCCAAGAAGCTATTACCATTAAATCCAATAATATTAGTTAGAATTCATTAAAACAAGATAAAGGCTTTGGTGAATATTAAGATGTTCAATATGAAGTTGAAATGACTATGAGTGGAAATATGAGTATTCTAAATTTGGAATCACATGATCGTTTCTTAGAAGATCATATTGGATTAAGCTGTAAAAACTAATAATGGTTCTATCGTTTGAACTACTGAGTTTGAGAAATCACTGCGATTTAGTGGATTTGCAAATGAGAAGTAAGAGATGATGACATATTTGAAATATATGTTTGGATTACAAATATAAGAATTTCTTAGTTAATTACATTTGTATGGTCTTATAATTATATGTGGTTGTAACTTCTCAAAATGTGGAAGTATATCATTCTAATATGAACTAAAACTTCTAAATATAGATTTAGAAGTATAAATCTACATGGAACTACCAAGCAGTAATATTACCCAAGGGAAATCAACAAAATGTGTGAGTAGTAAAGTCATTTTATGATTAAAGCAAGCTTTGGAACAACGGGTATCAAAAGTTTGACTATGTCATTCAACATCAATGGATGTGTTGAAATCGATCCATTTAAATGACACTTCAAAATGTTGTTCCATTTTTTCACACATTTAGGATCCTTGAGATAGGATGCCTTAAGAATTTTACATGTAGATGGCTAAAGCAAGAAATTGCATTGAAAAATATGATATTTACAAGGATACTCATGTATGGTATATTCATAATTACATCTGGCCAATATTATTGTGAAATCACACATACATGTAGTGTATATGCTTATCGTATTATGTTAACACAATTATGCATATTAAATATTGGTAACTATGGTGTAGTAATAACCATACTGATAATGGTCAACATTTGTTGGAAAATATAAGAGAACAAGTTAACAAATTTATCCAAGGTTGGACAATGAATTAAAGAGCTTTGTAACTTCTTGGGAGACATCCCATGATGAGACAATAACTCCTATATATGTACATGATAATGTAAATTATGGTGAGTTTAGACATATTTGTCAAACACATAACACCATTCAACAATGACTCCTAAGATGAATTGTCTTTAATGATTACATTGCGGATCCGCTAACGATATGTTTGGAATGAGAGGTTGTTATGAGGAATGGGACTAAAACCCATAGATTACTAATTTATTGCGAAGGAAAACCCAACCTAGTTGACTAGAGATCCCAAGGTCTAGGTTCAATGGGACAACCTACTTGCGTATAACATTTGTGAATCACTGTGGGAGTCAACCCCAACCCATTCCTTAAACAAATAGTGACGTAGGTTAAGATTATATTCATGGATGTTAAAATGGAAATCATCATGAATTAGCTTTTAATGATTATTATAGAGTCACCTATGTAAGAGAGAAGTGGGGTCGTTTCAAAAGGAATTATATGGGCACATTCCTAAGAGCTCTTACAGAACCAAGCAAATGTCCATGACCATAATAGACACATCAATGAGAACCTATGTAGGTCAGGGAGAATCATGTGAGACACATATTGATTATTTACACAAATGGCAGAACAGTTTAAGGACATCGAGTCTACTGGACCACTAGTAAAATAAATATGTATCCGGAAGGTTCAAAGAGTAACACCTACCTATCCTATGTTTGATTCAACTGTTTGATTTTATCTAGGTAGCTTGAAAATACCTGATCAATTTTCATTCATGTGGGGAATTGTTGGAAAATTGGTGTTAACCAATTTATAAAAATGGGTTTTTCCCATTTTTTTAACATGTCCAAAATAGATTTATATGAATGAGAAATTAATCCTTAAAGTAAAGGTGTTGAAAGAAGCAAATAAAAGAGTTTAATGGTTGGGAGAAAGAAAAAAAAAAGTTCAAGGACCTTTCTTGCAAACATTTCTGTCTTTTGTAACTGAAATTGTAATTAATATTACAATTTAATTACATACTAGATTATAACCCACGTTATACGTGGGGGAACGGATAAAAAACATACAAATGTCTATATATATTGCATTATAATTATTAAAAGAAAAATATGGTTATTGGTATTATTGAAATTTGTAGAAGATACATTGAAATCAATAAATATCTATAATCGTTGAAGGACCTCTTTGTAGACAAAAAATTTTGTTTTATTAATTGAACAACATTCCTCGTCACATATGAGTACCTTCAAAATCATAGATAATTACATTAGTGTAATTTGATGAAAGATTGATGAGTAAAACATTAGGGACAAGACTTTTAGCTTTTTTTGTTGAAGAAGATGAATCATCACTTGAATCTATCACTTTGTTTTAGTGTTAATGTTGCTTATAATAGTTAAATATAAATATATATGCATATTGGTAAGTTTTATTATTTTATATAACGAAAATAATAATTATAATGAAGCAACATTATCTGAGAAATAAATGCTTGAAATACATTTTGAGGGAAAAAAATGGATCATTAAAAAAATTATATACAGAAAATACAAATTTAGATTTGGTGAAATTATTGATGAAATTACAAACAAATATTATTTTGGAGGGAATTATATTTTGTAAGGTATAATATTATGAAAAAATTCGAAAGTAATAATTATAATGTGACAACATTATCTAAGAAATAAATGCTTGCAATACTTTTGGAGGGAAAAAAATGGGGATCATTAAAAAAATTTAAATAAGGAAATACAAATTTAGATTGGGTGAAATTATGGATGAAATTACCTACAAATATTATTTTGGAGGGAATTGTATGTTGTAAGGGTGATGATTCATACACAACAATTTTTAGCCATACACAACAATCTGTGTTTATAACTGTACAATACAATTATCTAAAACATAAACTATTGTGTATGGCTAAAAAGTGTTGTGTACGAATCATTGCCCATTTTGTGTACGAATCATTGCCCATTTTGTAACTCGTAAGAAATAAATGCTTGGAATATTTTTTGAAGGAAAAAATCGGGATTATTAAAAAAAGTTATATAAGGAAAACATAAATTTAAATTGGGTGAAATTATAGATGAAATTAATGACGATTAAATTGGTATGTTATTATCGAAATCCGATTTTGAAAAGTTTGAATTTAATAAAGGAAACGCGCAAGTCGTCAAAATATAAAATTTTAAACACAGGGGAACATATAAAAAATACATAAAAAAAGATATAAAAAATCAACACAATAAAAAAAAAAAAGATAAAACAACATAAAAAAATCGATCATGATAAATAAATATTATTTTGTCACATGTTCTTTTCTCATTCATTTTGCCATATGATAATTATTTGACATTTTTGAATTAACTATTTTTCACTTGTAATTATTCTATGTTTTTCAATTATTTAAAAATGTTACTTAATTATATTATTATATAAGCATAAATATTCTAATTAGACGTTCCTTCCATAATAAGATTACTTAATTTAAACTTATATTGACAACCAATATACTGTTTTTCACTGTTAAATATTGACAACTATATCCATTCAAATAAAGTTATAAAGTATAATTTACGGAATCTAAATGTTATATGGATTGAATTTTAGTATATAATAAATGAAAATTATTTTCTAAATTATGATTGGTTTATTTAAAATTGATTATGAATATAAGTGGTAGCTTTTATGTTTGTTTTTGGTTATTTGGTGTTTGTAAGAACTTTATGTTAGACTTAGCGCAACTTTGATTAATTTTGGTATATCATCAATGTAATTTGGTATATATCTTTCAATTATATAAAATATCAAATAACGACATTCCATTACTATTGTGATAACTTAGTTTATATATTGCATTTTTACTAATGTTAAACGTCTTATTTTTTTTTTTCTAATAAACGTAACGTTTTTACTAATTGTACTTTTTACAAATCTCTTAATACCTTATAATTTTTATCTTACTTCATAATTTTTCATAACTATGGTATTTTCAAGATTGACCGTCTTAAATACGAAACTTTGTTCACTAATTTCGACAAAAAGGGTTTCTCATGACCGAGATATGACCTTTCAAAGATAGGGACAGATTAGGGGAAAAATACTGAAATGAGAGCTTTGGCTTTTTATATAAAAAAAACCACATCCGTACATTGCTATTAACTAAATATGTTAAATACAAAATAGAAATTACAATGCACTTTGTATCCACTGAACATAGTTACAACAACTCAAAGGAAAATTAGAAATTGCAATTCAAAACATTATAGATTAAAGTCAATGTACGTTACTATTAACTAAATCTGTTAAAAACCAAGAATTATGGACAAATATGTCAAATTAATAGTATATATTATTGATAATTAAAAACACTAAAGGGTAAATGTTAGTTTTCAATCATCAACTACCGTGCAATCCAAACAATTTTAGAAAAGTTTAATTACGTAAGACACACATACATACATACATACATACATACATATAGTTAATTAAAAGTCACCGTGCTTTTCTCATGGGCATTTTATCAAACATGTAGAGTGCAACATCAAAAGTAAGGTTAAAAAGACGAAAGTAAAATATTGAAAAACTAATACTAACATTTATAATCAAGAATACTCATGCATTCAAAGATCACAGTCAAATACAACACTAATGAGAATAAAAAAAATCAAATACAATTACTAAAAATTAAGAACATCATATTAAAGAAGAAACCTAGATGACGAATGTGATGCTGCAAAGGGTAATGCTGTTCGAACATGGTGTTGCAAAGGGCCTGAAGAAAACATAATGTACGAAGAGCAACACATGATTTATACATAACTTTCAACAATGATTATGGAAAGGATATCAAATTTCAAATTCTTTGATTCTTTGAAATTGTGCAACAATATCCCGTAATCTTGTAGATACGTTTCATATAATAAATGTGAATTGAAAGAATATACGAAAGGTGCCAGATAAAAATGTGATTTAAATTAGGAATGAACGAAATTTACTTTCAAAAATTATGATGGGGTTTAAATGATTTGAATACATTCCTGTTATAAATAACGTTAATATTAAATTAGTTAGTCAATCTTTCAAATTTAGTTAATATTAATTTAATTTAATTTTGTTTTAAGATGACATCATCAAAATGATCTAAGAGTTGAAATTAATCAAGGAAACAAAATGGACGACCCTGATTGTTGAAGATGATGTCATCAGGTTTCCCTTTTAATATATATAGAGATTAACACACATTAATTTGTGATTAATAGAGGTGTTTAAATGGGAGGTTATAGTATGTGTAGTATAAATACTACTACTATAAAACCATTTTAGGATAACAATAAGAATATAAAAACTCACTTCTTCTCCATTTCATGTTATCAGTTTTCTTGTTGAATTAAAGGTAAAATCCAGGCCTATTGATGGTTTGGGTGGTCTAGCAGAACCACTTCAAACTATTGTATCTTGGGAAACAAACACCCGGTAGCCAGCGAATTTGTTTTAAGGACAATGTGTTAAACACATGCCTCAGCTTTTCTATTTTCTTGTTCGTTTTCGTACATTACCTTAATATTTACATTTATGCCAATTGCAAAAACCACTATGTAATCATCAATGTGCATCAATAACTCTCCCTATAAGTTTGTCCGAATTTGATGCCAATAGTCATCACTATAACCAAGAGAAACAACTATTGCCTGTAATCCACAATGTCCATCTCTTTCCACATTTTGTATGTTTGACACATATGGTTGAAATTCACTTGAAATATCATCCATAAGTGTGTGGTCGAAGTATGGTCTTTGATATGTTGGTTCCCAGTTGAATATTTGAAGATTCTCCAAATGAATACATATTATGCTTCTCTGGTTCTAGTTGTTGGTTTAAATCAAACATATTAGACCAAAAATAATATGGTGCATACGTAGAAAAACTACGTCTATGAAGTTCTTGAGTTGGCGGAACCGGAGGTTTTGCTTGTGATGGTTTTGTACTCGCTCGTGGACGTCCACGAGTATTTGTAGGAACAACAGACTCAGAAGCCATAATAGGTGATGACTTCCATATATTCTTCATTTTTGTAAGATAATTAGCCTTCATTGTTTGATTGATTATTGTAGCTTTTATTTAAATGGTTCGCTTCACCATTAAAAGCCGATTCATCATATCGAGTGACCAGCACGGCTTTCTCTAATTCAAGTCTCCTCCAAAATTAATAAATTGACTCCAAGGGTATTTTTCGTCCCATATTGTAATAAGCAAAAATTTCATAGGCACAAGCCAACCCACAAATACGATGTAGTTTACATCGACAGTTGGCCTTAGTTATATTTTGAAATTTTGGGCGCTCTAATTCTTGGAAAAAATTTTGTAAAGCATGTTGTGAAACTTTACAAAATAATCTTTTGAGAATATGTATGGTGTGGAAATGTTTTACTTGGATTCTGCTTTTTTTCAAGGGTTCCTTTTATGGTTGTGTAATGTGATTCAACTGTCTTGTCAGTATACTTAAAAAATTTGTGCAACTTGGAGTGATTTGAATACAAGTAGTTTTTAAATCTAGCATGTTGACTCTCGACTCTATTATTCATGTGGTTGCCAAAGTGTAAAACTCTGTTTGTGCTTAATAATACAAAATTTTCATTGTATTTATCCAAGTTTGATTGAGATAATTGAAAGAACCTGAAAAAAAAACAATCAATGAGGAAATATGAAATAATTTATAATGATATAAACTGTAACTATTCATAATGGTATAAACTCTGTTTGTCCATAATGATATAAACTGTAATTATTCGTAAATTAAATATCTAATAATTTATAAAGTAAATATGTAATAAAGTAATTCATAAAGTAAATATCTAATAATTTGTGTCCTTTAATCGATGAGGAATAATTCATAAAGTAAGCATATAATTCATACAACAAAAAATAACTAAAACCATCTCGATTGATTTGTAGATTAATATATATATATATATATATATATATATATATATATATATATATATATATATATATATATATATATTAGACTTTAAAGTTTGTTTGTAGTGTTTCTTTATACATTCAAATATTTGTCATCTATAGAGTAACCGGTTGGATAAGGGGAATACATTTGCACATGCATTGAGTAAGGCTAACTCTCTATTTGTGACGATCACATATGGACCATCATATCCACCCAATGTGGTCCTAAGACAATTTAATGACCATCATATCCACCTGCACAGTCTTCCAATAATGATTGGATTTGAGCATAGTTTTCAAAATACGATCTCCCTGTTGATGACTCAATTAGATTCGCTCATACTTTCTTATATGTTACTAAAATACCATTAGACTTTAAAGTTTATTTGTAGTGTTTCTTTATACATTCAAATATGTGTCATCTATAGAGTAACCGGATGGATACGGGGAATACATTTGCACATGCATTGAGTAAGGCTAACTCTCTATCTGTGACGATCACATATGGACCATCATATCCACCCAATGTGGTCCTAAGACAATTTAATTACCAAGTATAATTTGCCTCTTTCTCTTTATCCATTAGCACGAAAGATATGGAAAATGTGTTATTTGTTGAAGTGACACCAAAAATTTTAAGAAGAGGCATGTTATACTTGTTTGTCTTATATGTGACATCCATCATTAACACTTGTGGAATGTACGCCATATATCCAATGATGCCTGATGAACATAAAACAAGTTTTCCAGCTCATTGGTCGTGTCATCTATTTGAAACTGATATATATATATATATATATATATATATATATATATATATATATATATATATATATATATATATGCGTTTGTAATCGATATTTTTCTCGTGTCCTATAAATGGTGTCTATTGTACTTACATATGTTCCTTTTGACTCTTCAAGGTCGAAAGAATATTGCATGGAGGGACATCATTATCTATCATGTCTTCCACCATATGGCGCTCATCCTCATTCACCCATTTTGCAAATACATGACCCTCTATATGCATTGCAGGTTCATGATTATGTTCACATTTTTTAACCGTCAAGGTCTAATAATCATAAGTCTTATAACAATTTCCGACCAATTCAAATGGACAATTTATATTTTTGTAACCACATTTCTGCGAGATGTATTTGTAGCTTTATAAACGCCACCCCGATTACAAACTAAGATGATTTTTGAAACATAGTCTCCACTTGATTTCGATTTGGATTTCTTTGTAATGACCACTTATCCAAGAGTTCGTGTCACATTGTCAACCCGCTCCTTCAAATTTTCACGAGTGCTAAACACCTGACAAATAAAATACACACCTGGCCTGTTCGAAAATTGTCTCAACATATTAATATACAAAACTATAAAGTAAAAAAACAAACATGATTAGTTTTAATATTCTCCATATGATTCAATTGTGGTAGATGTATTGATTTAGACAAAGATATGATATAATAAATTTTAGAATGATTTAAGTCGATCAATCATATCATATATACGTAATAATATAAGAAAACAAAACATCAAATACGTAATAATATAAGAAAACAAAACATCAAATCAATTTCTTTGTTATTAAAAATGAAGTTAAAGAAAAATCAAATCAAATTAACTATTAGATTTGTTACCATAAGTTTGTAAACAATTTAATTTTGACCAGAGTAATTAAATTATTTAATATATATCATACATATATATTAAAAGTAGGCAATAACTTAAATGTTGAAGTACTCGTGTGTGCGTGGAGGAATAAAAAACAATAATTAAAAAAACAATAAAAAAGACAATAAGGGGCAAATTAATTATTGGATTTGTTACCGTAACTTTGTAAACAATTTAATTTTGACCAGACTAATTAAAATTATTTAATATATATTATACATATATTAAAAGTAGGCAATAACTCAAATGTTGAAGTACTCGTGTGTGCGTGGAGGAATCAAAAAACAATAATAAAAAAAAACAATAAAAAAGACAACAAGGGAGGGGGGGGGGGGTAATTGAAGAAAATAAAATTTATTTTAATTTAAAATAATTATTATAAATTTAATTAACTAATAATAATAAAAGACAATAAAAAAAATTAGATTAAATAAATTTAATTTGATAATCACCAAAAACGTTTTTGATTAATAAAACCCGATTTTTATTAAATAGATATGATTATCCTCATTAAAATAGAAGATAATTGCAATTTAATTTGATAATTATTGCCTTATCTGATAATCCTTAATTATTTGAATTATTTCATTGCATTATGGATTAGGTCAAATTTAGATAATCACTAATTAATTGTTTGATTAAATTATTTGTAATTTGATCTAGATAGTTTTGAAAGGTTACAAAACTTGTCCTCAAGTTTTGGAATTTAAATTTTCGATTAAACGTTTAATTTTGTAATATTTAAATTTTAAACCTTAGAATTTTACAAGTTTAAAATTCAACCCTTATAATATTATAATATTATAAGACTAATAACATATATATGTATAAGATTAAGCTAGTATTATCGTTGGTAGGCCTCATTCACGAAGCCGATCTATAAACGGGGTATAACGTTGATGCCTATATAATGGCAGCTTAATGGGTGTCCACTCTCATCCACCGTTTCCTTGATTGGTAGAGGGTCGTTAGCTGAACGGGTATGATAAGACGTTTAATTTCTCATTAAAAGAATAATGATTATATAAAGTAACTGAATGCTTTTAGAAAAATTCTCAATCTTAGTTACTTTACGAAAAAATTGAAAATGATTCTATTCCATGAAATTACACTTTGCACCATTGCCAAGTCATTAGTGGAGCATGTGTGGATAACCGGCACACTAATTTGGGACTAGCAAAGGTGGCAAAGGGTAGCTTAATGTTTATCATAGATCAATGGAGCGTGTGTGGTTAACCGGCACATTGATTAGGTGATTTGTAACATCGAGAGTACCAAGTACATTAGCATGGTTATTCACACCTTGTTTGTGATCATCGGTATCCCAGTCACAAACTTGAAGGGCATATCGAGATTTAAACATGCCATTGAAAAGTTCAATGAATATCAAAAGAATCTAGGAATTTCAATTCATTTAAAACTTAAAACTATTTTCGTTTTTCGTGGTGAAAATTAGTGAATCGTCATTCAGTTACCTTCAAATTATTTGCATTATAGATTACGACATCTCTTTTCTACCTTGTAAATAATTGTGTTGGGTCCTAACCCTAATTTCTCATTGGGTGTTTAATTGGGGATTCTTATCTAATCAAACTTTGTTTCTTTTTCTTTTTCAGATGTCGAATTCAAAGAACAACGCTTCTAGCTCAACCCCCAATGGTTCATTCTCACTCATGAATTTGTGTGGGAGGGTGATTTTTGACAGGACCAATTTCAATGATTGGATCCATAATATCTGCATGGTCACCCGCTATGAGGACAAGGAGTATGTTCTCGACAAGGAGCTAAAGGAGGTTGATACCAACACTGCTACTCCTGAAGAGATTGTTGCGTTTGAAGCTCACAAGCGAGATGTGTCACAACTAGGAATTTGGATGCTTTGTAACAACAACAATGATAACAAATGTGAACACCAAACGTGAAAGAATGTATGATGCTTATTCAATAACAACAAAACTTGCATCAAACACTTTATAAAAGCACTGCAAATAGCCAACAAAAAATTGGAAACCCTAGAAATCCCGGTTTAAGTCCATTTTGGACTAGGACTTCCTTATTGGGGCTAATGGGCCAATAAGCTTCCAATTTGACTATCTTGGGCTTAGAACTCTTAAATGGGCTCTAATTGGACCCACTTCCATTTATTTTAACATTTTGGGCCATATTGGGCCTAGAATGAAATAAAATACCCTAATGGACCTTATTGGGCCATAACTAACCTAATTAGCTTTAATGGACTATGAAACCCATTATTCTTGACAAATTGGGCCATAAACCATCATAGGAGCCCAATGGGCGAAAAATCATCAAAATGGGCCCATGATATGGAATTAAGCACCAAAGGCCCAAAATTCTTTTTCTTTCTTCCCTTTTCTCGGCCCAAATAAATAAATAAATAAATAAAAAGAGAACGGAAGAAAGAGGGATTAAAAGCATGACAACTCATGATTATCTAACATGTATTTAGGAAATCTCATGCATCTAGAACACTATTATCCATCATGCAAAATTCTTTAATCTCTTTCCCCTCTCTCTTTACTTATGGCCGAGAGCCATTTCCCCACCACCACAATCCTTCATTTTTCAACACCTTACACTCTCAATTATTATTCTTCTTCTTCCTCCAAACTCTGAAAAATATTCTTTGGTTTCAAAAGGATTCTCACAAGAATGAATTTTGGGCTAAAAATATCAATTGAGTAAGTCTATAGGTTAAATGTGTCAAGAAAATGATTTAAGGGCTTAAAATGTCTTTTTTTTTTATAAAAGGGACAAAAATTGTCATCTTTATTAAAGAAGGGCTGAAATGGGTCAACCAATAATTTGAATCAATTCTTTTACTATCAAGATGTTTGAGTCAAAAATACAAACTACAACTCTTGAAGAAGAATATATGTATGATTCCAAGAATCGTTAACAACAACCGAGCGGCCTCGTGCCAATCCAAAATAACAATCGTTAAATCAAACCTTCCAACAATTATACAATTCCTAAAAACAAGTAAACAATCCAAACTTTGGGCTTAAAAATCCAATCATGCTTGTTGGGCCTCTGTGACCCATTAACATGATTTTGGGCCTAAGGAATATTAGCAAATGTTATTGGGCCTCCTACGACCCAATTTCATATTTAAGGGACCCTCAATGGCTTTTAAGTGCTATTGGGCCTTAGTGACCCATTAGTATTGCTAGTAAGGTCCAAGTAAACAAATACAGGTCGATAATCAATAGTAATCAAGTCAATTGGGATTTAGTGAGTAATAACAGGTGACACCAACGTGTGTCGGTCGTAGTCTCTAGTTATAATCAAAGTCTCATGGAGGGAGTGCGAGAGTTTGTGTATAGATCTATACGCGGGTGACTCCCCCACACCTCAACTGTTCGCTACAGTTAGACTCGGCCAGTCTAGGGTGACAAAATCTTAAGATCAATTACGGCGTTCACTAGAGTGCCAAGATAGACGAACTAGTCATTATCATGCATGGTTATAACGACTTACATAAATAAATCCAATATAAATCAAGTAATCAAGGTAATTAAAAAATCATTCACGTGATGGGGTAACCATTCAAATCGTTATATGATATTTTTATTTTGGAAAACATCGGGTTTTCCGGGAAAGTTGAACATTTTCACTTGTACGTTTAATACAAAATTTTTCAATTATACATGTTTTGAAATCATCATGCATATATTTACGGATCTTCACACCTTTTATAAACAATGGTCTTTTTAGAAAATATCGGATTTTCTGGGTTGTTTTCGTCAAACTACACAAAACATTTTCATATCAAACCTGCTTATGAACTCACCAACATTCCATATGTTGACCATTTTAAAAATAACTTGTATTCTCAGGTAACAAGTAACTTGAGGGATAAGCACCAAATATGATTGTGTGTTTTGCTTTTGAAAACTATCAAACAATTTATGTATGGATTGAAATGTTAAAACAATGTACTTGATGTGAACAATTTCAGTTGTAATATATTGATGCATGGTGATGTTTATGTTATGATTCATGTATATTCATTGTGATGATATTCAATTTAAGTCACATGAGCCCTCGGACGTTTCCGCCGTCTGGTTCGGGGGTGTGACAGGTTGGTATCAGAGCTCTGTTTATAGTGAACTAGCATATCTAACCACACATTGATATGCAACTATAAACCAAAGAGGGACAAGACAACTCTGAACAAAACAAAACAAATAAAACACAACGATAAAACTCTCCTACTTGTAGGATATAGGAAAAATAACATAATACCAAATCTAATAAGATAATGCTAGCATCTCGGTTAAGCCGGGACTATTCATAGTCATATTAAGGAGTGAATGCAACCTAATCAACTGCATTTCCTCTAAGGTACAACTATCACATGCCCCGAGGAAATCGCGATGGTAGGCAACCCTAAAAACATACCCCTTTATTTCCAAGAAGAGAACATCAAATCGATTCATATAGAAATTAAAACTTCTTAGGAGTAATGATAGTTTATTCATATACCTTCTCTCAGTCACCATAGAATGGGAGCACCAGGGCATTCAGTTTCATCAGGTCTTAGTGGCCCATGGGATGATCGAGGAAGAGCCTGAGGGAGATCAGGGGTGAGCACATGACGTTGGACCTGAAGCGGAACAAGACGAATATGTAATAGCTGATTTCGAATATGACGAGCTTGACCAGGAGTTAGACGAAGAGAAGGGCGTAGAAGAGGCACGTAGTGAACTCCACCTGTTGGAAGCCCCGTTAAATTCCCACACGGTTCAAAGGGTTGATACAAACTATCTACGATCTCTCGAGGAGGCAATTATCAGCCTCAAGCTTCAACTTATTACGGCCAAGGCAAGGGCTGTACGAGACGAGCAAAGGGTAGAGGTAATCACCCAAGAGGCGGATGAACTGGCTGAACTACTGATACGTGAGCTCGACGATTGAGTGTCATCGTCATCTCTACCGACGGGAATTGCTCTACTACTTGCTATTATAGGTGATGAGATATTAAATAAACTCGAAGATCGATTAGATCTTTGTAACAGGTAGTGCGAAGAACATAAAGCAATAAACAAGACAAGATTGAATCACAATGTGTCGAATGATTAATTCTAACAATCCTCAGCAGAGCTCGATTAAGAACTTCCGCTGTAGAGGATTTAGGGTTACAAGAACGATAATTAAAACTTCTCTGATCAATCTATTCTATCGTTACTATTGTTAACCTAAGATGCATGCAAGCACCTATATTTATATACAACCTTACTAAACTCACGGATGGACAGGCCCATACCGGAGATACAAAAACAGACTAGCTACCGAGCCCAATAGACGCAATTCTTAATACAAAACACGACCCAACAATCTCCCCCTTTGCGTCAAATTGGAGCGAGACTACTTCTTCTTCGGGCCAGCAGCGGGTGTCTTCTTTACAGTATCAAACAAACGTGTGATAAGAGCGAGAATAGTCTGTCTGAACCGAATGTACCATTGTATCATGTCATCGAAGTACTTGACATCATCCGCTGAGTTTTGCTTGTATCTGTGGATGATCCCCAAAACATGCTCTAAGCAGGCAGTGGTGTAAAGGTGTTTGTCAGCCAAGGCGAAAAGACATTTCTGTCCTTCGTTTCTGGTGAACATGACTGAATTCCTTCTTGAGTCAATTCTACCCATCTGCATTTGGTTCAGATCACTGGCAGAGCCAACAGGAGATATTTTTGGTTTCTTCTTAAATACGCTTGCTATCTCCTGATCCATCAGCGCAACTTCCATGATGTAGCACACCAGCATCCTCTTGAGATGGTTGATGATCGGACCATATTCAGCTTCGTTGGTGAGAAGGATGTTGTGCAAAATAATCCAATCATGGGGATTAAGGTTTGGAAGATCTGCAAGGGAAATGGCATGTTCAGTTTTGGCAGATCCCCGAAGTACCTTGAACTGAATGTTAATGAAGTTCCCTTCAGTATACAGCTTCAAGACCCGAACGTTGATAATCTTCTGAGCGCTCCAAGTCTGATACTGAGGTTGAGCAGCCTTCAGATAGAAATCGATTAAGTCCTGATCAACCTGTGGATGAGGATGAGGGAACTCTGCAACGTTGGAGAAGGCATGAAAGATGAACGCCTTTCGGGTCAGTGGCATGTCAAACTGAGAGTCGACAGTATTGGAACAATCAAAAGAGATTACAGGTTCCAGCCACAAGATATTCGGTGTGTCAATGGCTTCTTTAATCATCCTCTCGAGAGTCTAGGCAGGAAAAAGAGTTTTCCTACTCTCAAGAAGGTCGTGGGCTTCCTTCTGTTTTCGTTCAGCTTCTTCAGCCTCTTTTGCCACATGAGCACTGACATCAGCCTCATTGCGTCGACTTCTACGCTTCAACAAGTCGGCAATTGTTTCTTTGTCTTCTTCCTCTTCTTCCTCAGCAATATTTTTTCCTTTGTCTTTCACACCCGAACTGGAGGCTTGGCGTACTGGAGGAGGTTCGGTAGTGTGAGTTGCCTTTGAGGAATGAGGTTGTTGGGATACAGATTCCTTCTCTCCCCCTTGTTTCGGAATGGACACGAAATCAAGTAGCCCTTCGATTTTGCTTAGCAGGGCAAGGGCGGGAGCGAGCTTCTCTGCAAGGGTACGCCTCACAGAATAGTTAAGGATAGGATCATGTGCTTCGAGGATGTTTGAGATGGCAGAGTGGACATCCGAAACACACGATTTTATCACCTCCCTTTCGGACCGAAGAGAGTCAATCTCTTGCTGAGAGTGAGAGAGTAGAACACTCTTGACCTTCAGAGCAGTGGTCTTTTTGGCAAGAACATCCATAAGAGAGTTCTCAGCAGCCAAATCTTCTTGGAGCTTCGAGAGACGCTCGTCAATGGTTGTGCGAAAGGCTGAGTTATCGTCTGAAAGCAGTTGACGAAAAGAAGCGAATGACTTCAACTCAGTAGAAACTGACGTTGCTAGCTGTTGAACAACTGGTTCCAACGTAGTCTTTGCAGCATTTGCACTCTCCTGTAAAGACTTTAACAGGGAAGAGGCATCAGAAAATAGTTTATCGACTTTTTCGGTCGCAGCCTGACAGGCTTTTGTTAAGGCGTCGATGGCGGAGGTTGCAGAAGCAATGGAATCTTGCTGAGCCTTAGAGAAAGCATCAACAATCTTCTGAACTGCATCTTCAGAAAGGGATGACTGAGAAGTGGAAGAGGAGGCGGTGAGTAAATCAACTTTGTCATGGAGCTCCTTGAGATGTCGTTTTGTGACAGGAGCGTCGTCATCGTCATCACTATGTATTTGAAACGGACTATAGTCGACCGAGTCAAACGTCATATCCTCTCCGCCAAGGAATGGTTCTTCACCCTCTGAAACATGACCAGGAGAAGGTGGTGGTGGTGAAGCTGGTGGTGTAGTAGTATGGGTAGGTTTAGGTTGGGTTGTTTCGGGTATAGGTGTAGGTTCGGATGCTTTTGTGGTTTCGGGTGCTGGGGTGGTTTCGGGTGCATCAGTATGAACCCCCGTATCAGATACGTTGGCTCGAACATCTGCAGTGGATGTTGTGGTTGCTTCGGTGAATATTGGTGTTGGTATTGGGATGGAAGTGGGTGGTATTGAAGTAGTGGAAGTTATGGGGGGAATAGAAATAGGAATGGTTTTAGGTGGAGAGTTAATGGGAGAAGTAGAGGCATGAACTTCTGGTGTAGGAGATCTGGGTGGAGTGTTGCCTCGTGGAGAATCGTCAGAATCCGAACTCTCACCCTCAGACTCGCTTGAGGAGGAAGCGATGATCAGCTTTTGCTTCGGCTGAGTTTTTCTCCTCTTCTGCTGTGGAGACAGAGCAGATTTGGTTGGTTTCCTCTTCTTTGGAGACGGGCCTTTAGCTCCTTTTGCCACTTGTTTCCCCTTATCAGCCTTTTTGCCTCTTGGAGCAGGCTTGTCGGCGTTATGAATAGACTTCAACATCTCCGGAGTGAGATCCCTCGGACCAGAACGCTTGAATCCTTTGTACGTCTGGATAATCCGGCTATCAGCAGGAACATCGCCATACATAGTTTCTGGAATTGAACCGTTGAATGGAAACTTTGAAGCGTCCGATACAATGATCTGCATGGTATGAAAGGTACCAATCGAAGACATTGGAGCACCAATGACAATGGGGACGTGGTACTTGTCCATCACCCATTTCGTGATCAGAGTCCAGAACCTAGCGTATGAAATTTCAGAATGCCTGGATGTATAGGAGAGACTCTGGATGAGTTGTTGCCACAGAACAGACCCATAATCCATGTTGATGCCATTGTAGACACCATACATTATGGACAAAAACAACCGACTGGCACTATCAGATCCAACACTTCTTTCAGATAACCCTTTGAAGAGAACAGTGAACATCCCGTTCCACTGTGGCGGTAGGCACGACTTCTTGAACTTCGTGACCGTAGTAAGCACCTCCGTATAACCCATGTTGTAAAACATGTTGAACAAATGCCCCATTGGAATCGTTTCAGGGTTAACCCTCGAGGAATCAGGTTCAAACCCTAACAACGAGCAAAATCTTTGCTTTGAAATTGAGGCCTTGTGCTGAAAAATATCAAAGAAGATTTTGTCAACTACCTTGTCGTAGTGAGCAGTCGCAAAGATCTGCGACAAGAACTCCATCGGAACGGATTCAGCTCTTGTAAGTGCAGGAGCAATCGGCGAAAACTTCAAACACTCGATAATGGGGAACATGAAGGCATCGTAAACATGAGGGATAAATCGATGATTAGGCTTTGTTGTGGGCGAATAGGCAGTATGTGGGATGTTGTGTGACCAGAAGATGAATCTGCCATTGCTTAAAGAAAGTGGAGAAGATGATGAACAGTGAAGGTTCAGGGATTTCTTGCGCTCTGGGAATTTTAATTGCAGTAAAGAGGTAAACGGTGGAGGATGTTGCCTTTTATACGGTGGGATAAGGAGAGAGAAAGATCTTCCCAAATCTTCTATCGAACAACGAAGGGTTTTCCCGGAGTTGACTGATGCGTGACAGTTGGGGTGCCGATGATCACACATGAGAAAGAGTGTCAGATCCCAAATAACACGCCTTCCCATCAGGCGCCGTTTGGAGACGAGACGGTTCAGATTCACACGCGCCCTTCTTGCGTCGTTTGGAGATTAAACGATTCCGATTCGCACGCTTTCCCTTTTAGCGCCGTTTGAAATCAAATCGATTAGACTCCCGCCTGAGTCAGCATGTCTTCATCTTATCCCTTTAAATTGTAACGGCATCTTTTGAAAAATACCGCCACGTGGATTAAAATCAACCACAGCCTTTAATCGACTGCCAATCCAAGTAAAATGTCTGGTAATTAATAGAACCTGAATTTTGGAAAATCAAAGATTTTCGTGCTTAGGGTGTAAAAGAAAAGAAATAAAGCAAAATTTTTGGGAAAATATGTGATGTCAATTAAGACACGAAACAAATGATCCCGGGCACGAATCTTTTCCTTCAAATTCAAGAGAGACCTTAAAGTGTTTGTGTGGTTTCCCGTCGAATAACGATCAAACACTTATTAAGAAGTGTTGAAAGGCTCCTTTTAACTAGGCTTATTAGGGTGGTTTTCGCTTCGATTCAACATTCCTAATCTTGATATAAGATAGAAAGTGAACGAAGTACTTGTGAGACCGATGTAGTCTGTTGAACAAGTAGGTTGGGAATAATTTAAACTGGCTGGGAATATAAAATCTCAAAAAAAAAATTAAAACTGGATCCCAAGGGAAGAAATGTTATTGGTGTTAACAATTTCATAGGAATCACACAAAAGAAAATTTTGAGATTTCAAGGAGGTACGTACGTCAATTCATTAGTGAAAACTATAGCAAATTAATTGTTCACCGTCAATTCGTATTGGGTATTGAATTTTGGGTTTCACTTAGATCGTAGTGACACGAAACTAAGATCATAAACAGAGAAATTGTGTAACCATAAACCTCAGTGGTAATTTCTGAGAGTCTCAAGGGTTACTTTTGTGAAACGAAAGTGATGGAGAAATGCAATTTAGATGGTGTAAGAAAACAAAGTATCTCTGCTGTGAAAAACTGGACCAAGCAGAAAACTCTTATCTCATGTGAGAAGAGAGTTAGGTAGCTCATGATTAGAATAAATAAGGAAGCCTAATTGGGAAGACAAGGTTTGTTTATACCAAGTCAGTAAGGCCTATTATTCAGAATCAGGTGAGGCTTTGGACACATACAACAGCATGCTTCTAGGGACACTTAGCTAATTCAATAATTTCCCCATAAACGAACACACACATAAAATTAAAGCCAAAAAGAAAATAAAGAACAAAATATTTTTGGAGTTTTTGAATTTATAAAAAAAATATTTTTGGAGTTTTTATGAATAAATAAAAGATGAAATAAAAAATAAGGCAAAAGAAAAAAAATTACAGAGAGAAAAAAAAATTGGAACCGAACCCGAGCGTTCGGTTTATTTCGGTTGAGAAAAACTTTGGAACCGAACCCGAGCATTCGGTCTATTTCGGGTAAGAAAAATTTTGGAACCGAACCCGAACGTTCGGTATATTTCGGTTGTCAAAGAAAAAAGGTTTTAAAAAGAGAATAACTTTGATAATAAAATAAATGCAATTGGAGCAATTATACATAAGATCTATAACCAAGAAAACTACCTTTGATTGATGAGCGAAAAGCAGATTATTCAACCGAACCCGAGCATTCGGTTCATTTCGGTACATTAGTACAAGACCCGAACCCGAACGTTCGGTCTATTTCGCTTCTTACTTTTGAGTTTGAGAGGTAATGTTTGGTACTGACTCCGATTCCATCATACCTAGCCCTTGTAGAATTTTGTTGAACGATGCTTCAGGAAGAGCTTTGGTGAAGATGTCAGCCAGTTGATCAATAGTTCGAACAAAATGAATTTCGACATTCCCATCTTCCACATGATCTTTAATGAAGTGATACCTCAGTGCGATGTGCTTAGTCTTCAAGTGTTGCACTGGGTTATGAAAGATCCTAATTGCACTTTCTGAGTCGCAATATAGTGGGATCTTTTTCATATTGAGTCCATAATCCCGGAGTTGACTTTGGATCCAAATCACTTGAGAGGTACAGGAGGCAGCTGCGATATATTCTGCTTCAACGGTAGACAGAGATACACATGTCTGTTTCTTTGATTGCCAGCTAACCAACTTCCCGTCTAGGAATTGGCAGCCTCCCGTGGTGCTTTTCCTGTCTAGTCCACAACCTCCAAGGTCTACATCTGAGTAGGCTTGAACGAAGAAGCCTGAGTTGGATGGATACCATAGGCCTAAAGAGGTAGTTCGCTTGAGATAAAGAAGTATGTTCTTCACTGCAAGCATATGAGGTTCACGTGGATTCGCCTGAAATCTAGCACAGTAACAAACAGAGAACATGATATCAGGCCTGCTAGCAGTAAGATACATCAGTGAACCGATCATCTGGCGATATAGCGTAATATCAACTGCTGGCTTATCCAATGATGGAGTAAGCTTGGTGTCGAACGCCATTGGAACTTTAACCTTTGAATCTCCCATCATGCCAAATTTTGCAAGGAGAGTTTTCGTGTAAGCTTCCTAATTAATAAAGATGCCTTCGGGTCCCTGTCTAATGTTTAAACCAAGGAAAAAGTTAATTGGACCCATTGAGCTCATTTCAAATTTAGTCTCCATCAGCTTTCTGAATTCAGCTGTTAAGCCAAGATTCGTTGAGCCGAAGATGATATCATCGACATAAATTTGAACAATCATAAGGTGGTTACCTTCCTTCTTACGAAAGAAGGTTGGGTCAACCGAACCTTGTTTGAATTTTGACATCTTTAAAAATTTGGTTAGCGTTTCATACCAGGCCCTCGGAGCTTGTTTCAGTCCATATACGGCTTTATCCAAAATGTAACAGTGATTGGGGTACCTTTCATTGACGAATCCAGGAGGTTGCTCCACGTACACCGTTTCTTCAAGTTCTCCATTTAGAAATGCGCACTTGACATCCATTTGGTAGACCTCAAAGTTTTTGTGTGCAGCATAGGCAAGAAATATTCTAACGGATTCCAGCCTAGCTACAGGAGCGAAAGTTTCTTCATAGTCGATTCCTTCCTCCTGACAATATCCTTTCACTACCAGACGGGCTTTGTTTCGTATCACGTTGCCTTCCTTGTCCATCTTATTTCTGAAGACCCATTTGAGACCAACAACTGAGGCATCTGGAGGAGTTGGAATGAGACGCCAAACTTTATTCCTTTCGAATTCATTTAGTTCATCTTGCATAGCTTGAACCCAATCAGAGTGATCAAGAGCAGTGTTAACTGTCTTTGGTTCAACTTTTGAGACGAAGGAGTTAAGCATACAGAATTCTACTTTTGAAAATAAGGAAGTTTGTTTTGCCTTTAGTTGTGATCGGGTCAGGACCTTTTCAGAGACATTACCGACAACCTGAGAAACAGGATGATCTCTGGTCCATTTGACAAGAGGAGGGTAATTTGGATCATAAGATGGATCCAATTCAGCGTTTACCAACTCTTCTAGTTTAGATTGACTATCATAGTCGTAAGACATATCTGCATTCTCCCCCTCGACAGATAAGATTTCAGGTGTGTCTTGAGTTTCTGGAGCTATAAGAGTTTCGTGCGGTGTTGAGCTTTCGGGTGTTGACGCACGTTCGGGTGATGTAGCACCTTCGGGTGTTGTAGCACCTTCGGGTGTTGTAGCACCTTCGGGTATTGCTGATCGTTCGGGAGTAGCTTGAGAACTGTCCTCCCCCTCAACATGTGAACTCTTCTGTAATGAAGAAGATGGATCCTCCCCCTCGATTGAAGCATTGTGCTGTAGAGGTTCATTGGAACAAGATCCCCCTTCATTCATTTGTTTGGCAGCATCTTCGATGAGTTGCTTCAAATGATCTACTTTATTGTCTGCTGCACTGACTTCCGAGAGAGTAGCCTTTTCTGGTTCATCAAATAACTCGACAAACTTCTCAAATAGATTTGCGATCGAGGCTGTGACTTGGCCTGTTTGAGGAAAGATTTCTCCAACTGCGTCTTCGTTGGCCTTAAGCTTTTTGACATAGCTATCATCAAAAGTCAGATAATAGGTTTCTTCTATTTTCCTTGAGCGCTTGTTTAATACCATGTAGGCTTTAGAAGTGAGAGAATAGCCCAGAAATATCCCTTCATCGGCTTTGACATCGAACTTGTTACGATGTTCTTTAGAATTGAAGATGAAGCACCGTGAGCCGAATACATGGAAAAATTTGACATTTGGCTTCCTGTTGTTGATGATCTCATAAGGAGTGAGAGTGAATCGCTTATTGAGATATGACCTGTTCTGCGTAAAACAAGCAGCAGCAATAGCATCAGCCCAAAAATATAAAGGTAAAGAAGCAAAACTTAGCATGCTTTGGGCTGCCTCACATAAAGATCGGTTTCGTCTTTCGACAATCCTGTTTTGTTGAGGGGTGTAGGGAGCTGAGAAGTTATGACTGGTTCCTTTGTCGGCTAAGAATTCTTCGAATTCTTTATTTTTGAACTCTAGACCATTATCGCTCCTGATGTTGCGAACGACTTTCTTTAGCTGTACTTCAATCTGCTTGATAAACGTCTTCAGCTTGAGAGTCGCTTCAGATTTGTGGTTTAGAAAGAACACCCATGTAAAACGCGAGAAATCATCAACGATGACAAGAATATACTTCCTACCGCCGATGCTTTCGATAGATGATGGACCACACAAGTCAATGTGAATTAACTCTAATGGTTCAACAACTTTAGTGTTTACAATCGATGGGTGACTTTGACGACTCTGCTTCCCCATTTCACACGCAGCACATAAATGTTCTCGATCGAATTTGAGCAATGGAAGACCTCGAACATGACCACCTGTGACAAGTTTGTTGATATCCTTGAAGTTGAGATGAGAGAGCCTTCGGTGCCACAGCCATCTTTCGTTAGATTTTGCTTTGGACAACAGGCAGATAGCTGGATTCCCTTTGATGGGTTTGAGGTTCAGGGGAAACATTTCGCCTTTGGGCTCCGATTTGAGAATGACTCTTTTAGTTTTCTTCTCAATTATTTCCGAACCCTCATCATCGAATGAAACCTTGAGACCGGTACCTCCAACAAGCTGAGATACACTGATGAGGTTGTGTTGTAGTCCTTCAACGTATGCAACCTTCCTAATCGTAAAATCACCATTTGTAATCATTCCATAGCCTTTTATGGTGCTGAAGGAGTTGTTCCCGAACTTGACATTTCCACCGTTTGAAAGAGACTGAAATTCCCTCAGCTCTTCCTTCCTTCCTGTCATGTGACGTGAGCAGCCACTGTCAATATACCATTCTTCGTCAAACTGCTCGTCACTAATAACCTGCAAAAATTAAGCAGATTTAGGAACCCAAAGTTTCTTGGGTCCACGTGAGCCTTTCACAGGAACAGGAATAGTAAGAGAGATGTCAACAAGATATGTTCTTTTTATTAACGTTGTTTCATCTTTCTTTTTAGGTATTTGGACTCTGGGATTATTTGATTTGTTTCAACTGATGAAAACTTTGATTTTCCTTTCATATATGTTGATGATTTAGGTTTTTGAGTCCGAATAGAGTTGAATTTAGAAAGAGGTTGAGAGGAATTAGAAGAATTAGAAGAAGAAGAACGAGAGAAGTTAGACTGAGATGATTTCTTGGCTTGAGATTCTAAGTGACCCTTTTGTTTTTGATTATTAGTGGGACCGAACCTAGATCTTTGGTCTTTTTTGCTCTCGGAACCGAACCTCTGCTTTCGGTAGATAGTGTTTTCTGAACCGAACCTTTGCTTTCGGTTGTCAAATTTTTCAGAGTCGAACGTATCTTTTCGGTTGTTTTGACTTTCAGAACCGAACCTCTCTCTTCGGTTGTTATTACTCTCTTGTGACCTAACAGTGCTTTTCTCTGACTTTAGATTTCTTTCATGATAAGAGAAATGGGCATTTTGAGATTGCCAGAACTCTTTTCTTTCAGAGAGATTCTTCTTGTATCTCTGATTCCTTTGCTGTTTTTGATTTCTCACCTGCTTCGGCTGACGATGGATATTCGCTTTTTGTTTTTGCTTTTTGTCAGCAGGTTCACTTTGAACTGATGATGTGTCGCTTGAAGGGGTGACTTCTTTTGCAGAAATTCCTTTTTCTTCAGGAACATCTTTTGTACCACTAGTACTTGGCACATTGAAGCTATCAGGTTTGTTCAAAGGTTCTGGCACATATCTGCCTTTAGTTTTCCATGAAGTCCTTTCTGACAGACCAACTGTTTCGTCAGCATTATCGATAGGAGCAGACCAGAAGAACTCATCGCAACCATCAGCATTATCTTCGTTTACAATAGCTGTGAGTTCGGCTGTCTGGTGTTCTGTTACGCCTGTGACTTTATACACCTGATTTGGAGTTGTTCTCACCTTTTGGTATAGAGCAGCCTTTTCTTCAAGGATCGGGGACTTTTGTTGGGACAAACGAGCAAACTCCACAGAATTTTCTGAAATAAGATTTTTGTGGTTTTTGGGTTCGCTCTTGACAAACTCTGAACAGTCAACTATGTCTTCAACAGAAGTTTCACTCATATCATCGTCCTCATTAAGCTCAGATGCATTTTCAACATCAATTTTATTTTATGAGCTCAGGTTGGCATTCAATGAGTCAAACTTTTGTATGGTTTCGGTTCTTAGTTTTAGTTTATCATTTTCATCCAAGAGATTTTTCAGCATGTCTTTATGGTCCTTGGACTTTATGAAAGATTCGATTTTGTCTAGACCATACATGTATGTCGGATTAACATCCTCAGACGAAACAACACTTTCACAGTTATATGCTTCAGCGTCAATTTCATCCTCCTTAAACTCAAGGAAGGGCAAAATCATGCGATGAATTTTCTGCCCTATTTCACAGTTTAAATGAAGTTGAGTAATATTAGTGTAAAGACGCTTAGCAATTAAACAAAAGACGTTTCTCTATTTTAAAAGTTTTAAATTGTCTCTTTGTAAATAGATGTTTTCATCCTTGGATTTGATTAACTCCGACTCCTTTAGCTCGATCCACATCCTCCGTTCCTCACTCTTTGAAGATACCCTGCTTATTTGGTCAGTTAGGTTAGAATTGGTGACCCGTGTTTGAGTTAAACTGCTGTCTAGATGAGAGATTCTTGAATTAACATTTTTTAATTCCTTTTCATATGAACTTAGTGGGACTTTGAATGAAACAAAAACTGATTGTACCTTCTAGATTAATTCATCAAGCTCGTTAAACTGCACGCTGAGAGGTTTTGCTGTGAAGCACAAGTGCTCTCGCTCCTTTGTGTCTTCATTCCCACCATCTGTGTTGTATCCCCTCATCTGAGACACGTCTGACACCATTAAACACTTTCCACCGCTCCCTTCACCTTTCGCAACATAGGCCTTTCCATGAGATGGCTTCCTGACTTCATCGTCCTCAGAATCGGTTGACCAGACCTCCACACCACCGAACTCATCATCCGCTACCGAACCCTGCACAATTAAAACATTCATAGAGGGGTTAGCAGTGGATTTCTTTCTTTTGATCTCTTCCGGCTTTTTCAACAGCACAGTTTCTTCGTCTTTCTCCTCATCCTTCTTTGCCATTTTCTTGAGAACACAATCTTTGGCATAGTGGTTCTTTCCTCCACAATAATAGCAGCTCACACCCGAATCTCCTTCAGCTTTCGGTTCCTTCTTTGGTTCTTCTGCTTTCGGTTCTTCCCTAACCTTTTCAGAACTGCAACTTCCCTGCCAATTTCGGTTTTTATTGGTAGGGAACCTTTTCTTGATGAACCTCTTCGGGTTTGACACCATCATTGCATAGTATTCATAGGTAAGGTCATAATCCTCCAGGTTGAGGTCTTCATCTTCCATCACATCTTTGCTTTTAGACAGAAGAGCCAATGATCCCATGCTTGAAACCACATTTTTCTCCTGTAACACGATCTTTTCTTGGGATTTCAAAATCCCTACCAGTTTCGCCAAAGAGTAAGATTTGAATTGCTCATGCGCTTTAACAGTGGACACAACCGCCCTCCACTCAGATCTGAGACCGTTTAAAAATGTAACCTTTTGTTCAATCAACTTCTTTTCAATATCATGTTTAATCATCTTAGTAAGAAGATGATTGAAGCGATCGAACATCTGAGTTACAGTTTCTTCAGGACTCTGCTTGAATTCACCAAATTCAGACAAAAGCAAGGTTTGAATGGAATGCTCGAGATCTTCGTCCGTAGAATATAACTCTCGCAGCCTATCCCATATTTCTTTGGAAGTGCTGCATGAACTCACCAGCCTAAAGGTGTTAGATTGAAGAGCGAATCTGATTAGTCTCAATGCTTTAATATTGCACTGAAATTTATCTTTTTCGTCTTGAGCAATATCTTTAACGTCTTTCAAAAGATCATTATACTCCTTCTGAGTTTTAATAATTCTTGAAGTTGCTGAATGAGCGAATGGTCCAGATACGATTGCTTCCCAGATGAGATATCCATTGTCCTCAGATCCGATGACATAATCTTCAAAGTGATGTGCCCAGACCTCGTAATCCTGGGTGTAAAGGATGGGAATCTTTGTCGTTGATCCAATGCTGTTTGAGATGTTAATGGGATTAGATTGTGACTCGTCCATGCTTGATCGAAAAACCTGTTTAAAAGATCAGACTTGTAATATATTAAATTAGGGCAACACAAATAAATGTTGAGTTACGTCAATTATGGGATGACGGCTCAATAAATATCAGTAAATGCGGAATAACCCTAATCGCAACCTTTTTCACAGAAAAGAAGTGTATGAATTACACAGCCTCCTGCTCTGATACCAATTGATGAGATATTAAATAAACTCGAAGATCGATTAGATCTTTGTAACAGGTAGTGCGAAGAACATAAAGCAATAAACAAGACAAGATTGAATCACAATGTGTCGAATGATTAATTCAAACAATCCTCAGCAGAGCTCGATTAAGAACTTCCGCTGTAGAGGATTTAGGGTTACAAGAACGATAATTAAAACTTCTCTGATCAATCTATTCTATCGTTACTATCGTTAACCTAAGATGCATGCAAGCACCTATATTTATATACAACCTTACTAAACTCACGGATGGACAGGCCCATACCGGAGATACAAAAACGGACTAGCTACCGAGCCCAATAGACGCAACTCTTAATACAAAACACGACCCAACAATAGGTTCTGCAATATGTAGAACCAGGTGTACCCCCTACTAGTATTGTGTTTCTATGGATATTATGTCGTAATATTGACGGATCGTACATTCTCTTATGAAATGTTTGTCATTTAGGCAAATTTTCCTATATTAAAAATGGCTATTTCTAGCAGAAATGCTATATGTTTTAATATGAGGTTTTGCTTAGGTGCACAAACAAACATAAACACACCATAGGGATATAGATCGAAACATTGTGAACCATACGACAAAATATGAAAATTGCAAAGCACCACCGGAAATGGCCGACGTTACTTACAGTCTTGCTTATCATCATGCAGTAGAAGATGCCATTCCATAGAAATAACGGGCACACCCGTGAAGCACCACTTTTGCAAATGGACCTTACTACATTCCAAGTTGTTGTCACCGCTTTCGTAACTGCTACTATGGCACAACTCAACGCAAACAAGACCAACAGAGGAGGAGATAGCGTCGACAACACCAGTCGAAGTAACGACCACGGAAACCAACGAGTGATCGCATATCAAGGCACTCAAAACCTCAAGCTTAAGAGCAGTAAGCGAGCATCAGGGAATAAGAGAAAAGGACAGTCAACTCAAGGATCCTCGAAGAAACAACATGTTATTGCTGTCAATGCTGCTATGACAACTACTACGCCAACACTAGGGAGGACATATGCTGGAAGTCTTCCACAATGCAACAAATGCAGTTTCCATCATCATGGAATATGCAAAGAGATGCATTGTACTAGTTGCAATCAAAAGGGTCACACGGCGAAATATCGCAGGACCTATCCTTCCCAGAACCAGCAACAAGGAAACAACAACAACAACACCACCAACACCAACAATAGCGGCAACAATGTAGGACCAACCCACACCTACTATGGATGTGGAAAAACTGGGCATTTCCGTCGAAAATGCCCCAACAACAACAACCCTGGGAATGGAGGAACAGGAAGAGTGTTGAACATGGGTCAGGGAGAAGCGATTCAGGATCCTGTTGTTGTCACCAGTACGTTTCTCCTAAACCACACTTATGCATGCATCCTATTTGATACCAGAGCAGAACGAAGCTTTGTGAGCAATAAATTTAAACACTTGTTAAAACAACCCCAGAAGCTTAATGAAACCTTTACGGTGGAAATGGCCAATGGGAAAACAGAATCCACTAGGGAAATCTATATCGGATGTACCCTAGCCTTAAACCAACACGTCTTTTGAATAAACTTAATGCCTGTTTCCATTAGGAGTTTTGATGTGATTGTTGGCATGGATTGGTTAAGCCCCCACCATGCTGAGATTATGTGTCATGAGAAGGCCGTTCGTCTTCACCTTCCGAATTGTGAAACCCTAATTATATACGGAGACAAACCTAGCACAAACCTTCGTCTTATCTCGTGCACTAAGGCATAGAAGTATCTACGAAAAAGGACTTGACGTTTCTGGCTCATATAGTGGATAAATCCAAGGAAGAGGTCAACATTCAAGACATTCCAGTAGCTTGTGAGTTCCCAGATGTCTTTCCTGAAGATCTTTCGGGGATACCCCCAGAAAGACAAGTCGAGTTTCGTATTGATCTTGTGCGAGGAGCTAATCCCATTGCCAAATCGCCTTACAGATTGGCTCCTGCGGAGATGCAAGAATTGTCCAGCCAACTCAGTGAAATTTTGGAATAAAGGATTCATCCGACCCAGTTTCTCACCCTAGGGAGCTCCGGTTCTCTTTGTTAAGAAGAAAGACGGGTCTTTTAGAATGTGCATTGACTACAGGGAACTAAATAAGCTCACAGTCAAAAATCGCTATCCACTCCCACGAATCGACGATTTATTGAGCAGCTCCAAAGCGCAAGCTATTTTTCCAAGATAGATCAGCGATCTGAATACCATCAACTCAAGGTCCAGGAAGAGGATATCCCCAAAACTGCTTTCCGAACTCGTTATGGACATTATGAATTTGTTGTAATGCCCTTCGGTCTAACGAATGCCCTTGCCGCATTCATGGACCTAATGAATCGAATATGTCGAGCATTCCTCGACCATTTTGTCATCGTTTTCATTGACGACATTCTAGTTTACTCTTGAAGCGAAGAAGAGCATCGGCAACACCTCCGACAAATCCTGGAGACCCTGCAAACCGAAAAGTTATATGCAAAACTTTCTAAGTGTGAGTTCTGGCTCCGTAGTGTGAACTTTTGGGGTCATGTTGTTAGTCAAAAAGGAATACACGTGGATCCTTCTAAGGTCAAAGCCATCGAAGGATGGGAAATCCCAACGACACCCACAGAAATTCGCCAATTTTTAGGTCTTGCAGGCTATTACAGGAGGTTTGTCCAGAACTTCTCTAAGATAGCCAAGCCACTTACCATGCTTACATAAAAGGGTGTTCCCTTTGAATGGACAGATAAGCAAGAGGTTGCATTCCGAACTCTGAAGCAAGCACTCTGCATTGCACCAATACTATCACTACCAGAAAGAACAATGGACTTTGTAGTTTACTACGATGCGTCGAATCAGGGTATAGGTTGCATACTTATGCAGTGTGGGAAAGTGATATCTTATGCATCCCGAAAACTAAAGACGCATGAGGGGAATTACACAAACCATGATTTGGAATTGGGACTTGTGGTCTTTTCCTTGAAAATCTAGAGGCACTACCTTTATGGTACAAAGTGCACCATTTTCACGGACCACAAGAGCCTCCAACACATCCTAAACCAAAAAGAGTTGAACATGAGGCAACGAATATGGGTTGAGCTACTAAACGATTATGAGTGTGAAATCAAGTACCACTCAGGCAAGGATAACGTGGTAGATGATGCCTTGAGTAGGAAAGAATACTCAAATCATCGTGTGAAAACTCTCTCGATAACCATCCAATCTCACCTGACCTCGCAAATCAGAAACAGCCCAGTCGAATGCCATGAAGGCGGAAAACAGAACGAGCGAAGCTTTACAGGGAATGGAAAAGAATCTCGAAGTGAAAGAGGACGGAGCATATTATTTCATGAACCGCATTTGGGTCCCTAAACTTGGGGGATTCAGAGAAGTAGTCATGAATGAAGCCCACAAGACACGATACTCCATCCATCCAGGTTCAGATAAAATGTACTTGGACATTAAGCAACATTATTGGTGGCCCAACATGAAGGCAGAGATTGCCACCTATGTTAGCAAATGCCTTACTTGCGCTAAAGTGAAGGTGGAATAACAGAAGCCCTCGGGATTATTACAACAACCAGTAATTCCCGAGCGGAAATGGGAAAGGATTACTATGGACTTTGTGACCAAATTACCCAAGTCAACAGATGGATTGGATACCATATGGGTAATAGTCGACAGATTGACGAAATCCGCTCATTTCTTGCCAGTAAAAGAATCCTACAAGATGGAGAGGCTGACGAGGATATACATCAAGGAAATTGTGAGACTCCATAGAGTGTCGGTATCTATCATCTCGTATAGAGATAGTAGATTCACCTCACGTTTTTGGCAATCACCTCAAAAGGCTATGGGAACACAACACGACATAAGCACTGCCTACCACCCACAAACGGATGGTCAAAGTGAACGAACCATTCAAACCCTTGAAGACATGCTTCATGCGTGTGTGATAGTGGAAAGTCGTGGGATACCCACTTGCCTTTAATCGAATTCTCATACAACAACAGTTATCACTCAAGCGTCAAAGTTGCTCCTTTCGAAACACTATATGGGCGTAAATGCAGATCACCGTTGTGTTGGGCTGAGGTAGGTGATAATCAGCTAGTAGGAAGACAAAGCTCAAGCAATGCATTAAAAGGACCGGAAATCATACGCGAAACAACGGGTAAGATAATTCAAATCTGTCACACCCCAAAACCATGAATGGCGGAAACATTCTGGGGCGGAGGACGTCATGTACAGTATCACAACAATGAATAGTAGTAAAAAAGCAACAACATCATCCATTGCATTAATAATATAATTTCATACATGTGTGTTCTGTCAAAGTTATAGACACCAAAAATATACATATCAAAATAAAATATGAGTCTTAAACGAACTCCATCTTCTCAAAAGCCTGGCACCTGTACCTGTCTAGTGGTGACCTGAGAATACAAGTTATTTTGAAAGCGAGTATCAACTTTAAAGCTGGTGAGATCATAAGTATTTTAGTGTCTTAATTTGTATGGAAGTATTTGTATGTATGAAATGTAATTATTTGTACGTGTATGAAATATAAGTATTTATACGTATGAAATGTAAGTATTTGTACGTGTATGAAATGTAAGTATGAAAACGTTTTGAACATCCTAGGAGCCCTATGCTTCATACTGAGAGTAGCCTTCTACCAAGGCATCTAGTATCTAACTGTGTCTATTGTAAGAGTGTGTATTTTCCCAAATATAACTATCATTAACCAAAAATATAGTATTTACATTACCGTGCATCGTTTGAATGCTCACGAAGTGAATGTAATGGGGAAATAATAAAGTACTGTAGTTTTATAATAAGTGACTACTGCTGTACTAACTACCTTAAACCAAATGAAATTTAAAGTGACATGTGATCGACATGTATCCTGCTACCGACTCAATAGTAAAACGACGATGTAAGACGTTGTAATAAATGACATTTGGCACCCGTAGACTTGCAAGTCCCACTGTAGCGAGCAGCAAGGTGTAGGATAGTCAATCCATTATAGATCTATACACAAACTCATACGCTCCCCAATTAAGGAGATTCTGGATACAAAAACTATCATGGAAGGTAGTGCCATGACCCGTTTAATGGCTCACATAACTAAATGTAATGTATATGTAATGTATGTGCTAGCTGTATTGTGTGTTCTTCCTCTGTCTAGCTTGTATGTTTGTTTCTCATCACTATGTATAATGTTTGTTTCTCATCACTATGTATAATGTTGGTTTCTCATCACTACGTATTATGTTTGTTTCTCATCACTATGTATTATGACTCATGTATGAACTGACTCTTTGTATGATTCATTGTTCTTGTATTAGTATTAGTAAAACCCTAAACTACGCTTATTGTAGTTTACTAGTAATATAACTTGTACGTATGAACATGGAAGTATACCCTTGCTACCCAAGGGTATTGAATTGACTGGAAGGACCTTTTATGACTATATATGTATACACGATATGTAACTAATATTTAAACGACCTTCAGACGCACACCTGATACCCCACCAGACCACATCTCAACGACGAAAAGGAAATAAGGCGGGCATGCCTTCCTAAGCCTTTTAAACATTGCTTATATAACTATACATACATGGACATGCAATTGATAATAAGTATAACAGAGCTTAAGTAAATGTATTTGATAAGTAAAAGATTTTGCAAAACAGTTTGATAAACAGTTTGAACAGTAAGAAAATCACTGGTTTTGTAGTTATTAATCACATGTGATTGATGTAATAACTATAAGTATTCAACTTGTATTCCCCCCCCCCCCCATAAAAGCATTTAAACCATTGATTAGGGGTATGAACTCACCTGTAGTGAGTGGTACGGATGAACTGAAGATGTAGGATTGCTAGGTGTCAAGTGAAGTCATGAACACACTATATGATCCTAGTTAACATATAATCACACATATATGTACCCAATTAGTTTTAAACTACTAATTAATAATGATAAGACCTCCTAGAACATGATAAACACCTTACATAGGTGTTATTAGCCCTAAGGATGGCATCTAAGTTATTATAGGTCAAGGCTAGAGTGTTTGGGGTCCAAGGGTAAACTCCATTGGAGTTTATGGTTTTCATGACCATTACCCAACGAGTTTACGGCAGTAAACTCAAGGGTTTACGGTCGTAAACTCTACACTTTATGACCATAAGTTGTTTTGAGGTTTTACAAGTCCTTTGAACCATTTCTACTTGGTGGTTAGGCCTTTGGAAGGGATTAGGGCATTATTACACTCCTTGGAGGAGTTTACGGCCCCAAGGCCATTTCCTTTTGGGTTTACTACCTTAAACCCATATGGAAAGTGGTATTGTTATGTTTTCAAGTCCTTAGCTCAACAAGGTAAAAGTCTAGGTTAGATTTTAGGCCTAAGGAAGGAATATGGTCCATTTATACACACATGGGGTGTTTACGGTTTTGGGAGATCCCCAAACCATAAACACATAAAAATGATGGACTATGGTGTTTTTCATGCCTTCAACACATCAAGGAAGGATCTAGACAAGTCCCTTAGGCATTGTGAAGCATCTAGACACCCTAAAGCACCACTTTGCACCTTATTTGGTGTTTACGATTTTGGGAGCCTCCCAAAACTGTGAACACCTTGTTCTTGGTGTTCTTGGGACTTTTCCTTGATATTAATATGTATAGCAAGCTTTAAATGACTCTAGGATAGAAGTACTTACTTTGTGGAAGCTTGTAATGAACTTAAAGTCCAAGAACACTAGTGTGTGTTCTTGGTGTTTTGGAAATCTAATCAAAACATGAAATTTGATGGATTAAAGGATGTATAATCACTAGATGTTGTGATATAATAACTAATTAAGCCAAGAAGTACTTAAGTTTTCGGGAAATCGGGCGAAAACCGGGATGATAGTTGACAGTGTTTTTGAGTTTACTCTTTAGGGTGAAAGTAACAAGTGAGGTACTTTGGGGAGTAAACTCATGCTTAAGGCATGAGTTTACGGTTTTTGAGGGACTTTATGGCCCAAACATAAAAGTTTGGCCGTGAACTTCTAAGCTACGTGGTATTCGTGGTTTTGAAATTTCAAGACCCGAATCGGCACATCCTTTCACCCGTTCGTTTAAAGATTAATTATTAAAATAATCAAACGAACTTTAAATTTTCTAAAAACCAATAAAAGTGAACTTGACTTATAATTTGAAATGATTGACTCTATGGTTTTATCGAATGAAGATTTCGGGTTGTCACAAAATCAGAGCTCAACTACAAGCATCACGAGACCGGCAGAAGAGCTATGCTGATAAACGGTGAAAGCCCTTGGAGTTTCAAGTCGGGGATCAAGTGTTGTTAAAGGTCTCTCCTTGGAAAGGGGTTATTCGTTTTGGAAAACAGGGAAAGCTGAACCCACGATACATTGGACCCTTCGAGATCCTTGCCCGAATCGGTCCAGTGGCTTACAGACTACTACTACCTGCCGAACTCAACAGCGTACACCCCGTGCTCCACGTTTCCAATTTGAAAAAGTGTTTATTCGACGAAACCCTCGTCATTCCCCTTGAAGAAATAGAAATCAACGAGAATCTCCTGTTCGTCGAAGAACCAGTCGAAATCATGGACAGGGAGGTGAAGCGTACTAAGAAAAGTCGCATTCCGATTGTGAAGGTACGGTGGAACGCGAAGCGTGGGCAAGAATTCACATAGGAACACGAAGACCAGATGAAGCAAAAGTACCCTCACCTATTCTCGCATTCTCAAATCTAGTTTTCAAAAGAATTTCGGGATGTAATTCCCTCTAACGGGGGGGATGATGTCACAACTAGGAATTTGGATGCTTTGTAACAACAATGATAACAAATGTGAACCAAAAACGTGAAAGCATGTATGATGCTTATTCAATAACAACAAAACTTCCATCAAACACTTTATAAAAGCACTGCAAATAGTCAACAAAGAATTGGAAACCCTAGAAATCCTGGTTTAAGTCCATTTTGGACCGGGACTTCCTTATTGGGCCTAATGGGCCAATAAGCTTCGAGTTTGACTATCTTGGGCTTAGAACTCTTAAATGGGCTCTAATTGGACCCACTTCCATTTATTTTAGCATTTTGGGCCATATTGGGCCTAGAATGAAATAAAATACCCTAATGGACCTTATTGGGCCATAACTAAACTAATTAGCTTTAATGGACTATGAAAACCATTATTCTTGACAAATTGGGCCGTAAACCATCATAGGAGCCTAATGGGCCAAAAATCATCAAAATGGGCCCATGATATGGAATTAAGCACCAAAGGCCCAAAATTCTTTTTCTTTCCCTTTTCTCGGCCCAAATAAATAAAAAGAGAATGGAAGAAAGAGGGATTAAGAGCATGACAACTCATGATTATCTAACATGTATTTAGGCAATCTCATCCATCTAGAACACTATTATCCATCATGCAAAATTCTTTAATCTCTTTCCCCTCTCTCTTTACTTATGCCCGAGAGCCATTTCCCCACCACCACACTCCTTCATTTTTCAACACCTTACACTCTCAAATATTATTCTTCTTCTTCCTCCAAACTCTCGAAAATATTGTTTGGTTTCAAAAAGATTCTCACAAGAATGAATTTTGGGCTAAAAATATCAATTAAGTAAGTCTATAGTTCAAATGTGTCAAGAAAATGATTTAAGGGCTTAAAATGTCTTATTTTTATAAAAGGGACAAAAACTGTCATCTTTATTAAAGAAGGGCTGAAATGGGTCAACCAATAATTTGAATCAATTCTTTTACTATCAAGATGTTTGAGTCAAAAATACAAACTACAACTCTTGAAGAAGAATATATGTATGATTCCAAGAATCGTTAACAACAACCGAGCGGCCTCGTGCCAATCCAAAATAACAATCGTCAAATCAAACCTTCCAACAATTATACAATTCCTAAAAACAAGTAAACAATCCAAACTTTGGGCTTAAAAATCCAATCATGCTTGTTGGGCCTCTATGACCCATTAACATGATTTTGGGCCTAAGGAATATTAGCAAATGTTATTGGGCCTCCTACGACCCAATTTCATATTTAAGGGACCCTCAATGGCTTTTAAGTGCTATTGGGCCTTAGTGAACCATTAGTACTGCTAGTAAGTTCCAAGTAAACAAATACAGGTCGATAATCAATAGTAATCAAGTCAATTGGGATTTAGTGAGTAATAACGGGTGACACCAACGTGTGTCGGTCGTAGTCTCTAGTTATAATCAAAGTCTCCTGGAGGGAGAGCGAGAGTTTGTGTATAGATCTATACGCGGGTGACTCCCCCACACCTCAGCTATTCGCTACAGTTAGACTCGGCCAGTCTAGGGTGACAAAATCTTAAGATCAATTCCGACGTTCACCAGAGTGCCAAGATAGACGAACTAGTCATTATCATGCATGGTTATAACGACTCACATAAATAAATCCAATCTAAATCAAGTAATCAAGGTAATTCAAAAATCATTCACGTGATGGGGTAACCATTCAAATCGTTATATGATATTTTTATTTTGGAAAACATCGGGTTTTCCGAGAAAGTTGAACATTTTGACTTGTACATTTAATACAAAGTTTTTCAATTATACATGTTTTGAAATCATCATGCATATATTTACGGATCTTCACACCTTTTATAAACAATGGCCTTTTCAGAAAATATCGGATTTCTAGGTTGTTTTCGTCAAACTACACAAAACATTTTCATATCAAATCTGCTTATGAACTCACCAACATTCCATATGTTGACCATTTTCAAAATAACTTGTATTCTCAGGTAACAGGTAAGCTGAGGGATACGCACCAAGTATGATTGTGTGTTTTGCTTTTGAAAACTATTAAACAATTTAT
The DNA here is from genome assembly GCF_051521515.1 of Lactuca serriola. Lineage (NCBI taxonomy): Eukaryota > Viridiplantae > Streptophyta > Magnoliopsida > Asterales > Asteraceae > Lactuca > Lactuca serriola. Next base: position 163,401,368 of record NC_136410.1, on the reverse strand, counting down.
GTATGGATTGAAATGTTAAAACAATGTACTTGATGTGAACAATGTCAGTTGTAATATATTGATGCATGGTGATGTTTATGTTATGATTCATGTATATTCATTGTGATGATATTCACTTTAACTCACACGAGCCCTCGGTCGTTTCCGCCGTCTGGTTGGGGGGTGTGACAAGATGCTACGAAAGTTCAGGCTCGCCACAATGACTGATGAACTCCAGAAATCCTACAAGGACTACTACTCCTATGAGATGCATCAAGATTTGATGGATAGGTACCATCATAGCTCGAGGCAGGAAAGGTACGAGATCATCTCATCGATAATCACAACCAAAATGAAGTATGGAGAGTCCATCACGGCCCACCTGCAAAAAATGCAGAGGTATGTGGACCGCTTGCTGAAGTGAAATGTTAAATTCGATGAGGAGCTGGACATAGATATCATTCTACACTCCTTACCTCCTTGTTACAACAAGTTCTGCATGACCTACCTCATGAACAAGGAGGAAGTCACTCTAAACAAGCTTCAAGGCATGCTATGGACTGCTGAGAGTAGTCTGAAAGACAAATCTACTGCATTAACTCCTGCTGCTACTGCCCCCGTCTTGGCTATTGGGCAAGGGAAGGGTAAGAAAAGGAAGGCTCCTTCTAAAAGACACCATAAGGGAAAGTCCCACGATGGTACCTCTTCAAGTGGAACCAAGGTTGGTCCCGCTGCACCCTCCTCCAACCCGAAGGATGCAGAGTGCTACTACTGCCATGAGAAAGGGCATTGGAAATGAAGAGGCCCGCACTTGCAAGATATCAAGGATGGGAAGATAAATCCGTCCTTCGTAGGTATTTATACTATTCATTCTAACAACTCGTCATATGTTATTTCTTGGGTCCTTGATATAGGATGTGGTTTTCACATTGTTTTTGATTTGCATGGCCTAAGAAGAATTAGGGATGTGGAGCATGGGAAGATAAACTTGACCATGGGGAATAGGAAAGCGTCGTTTGTCACCAAGATTGGATTTACTCTTTAGTGCTTAGTAGTGGGTTAGGTTTAGATTTGAATAATTGTTGTTACTCGTCAGAAATGATACCAAACGTTATTTCTTTTCATGGTTTATATAAACAAGGTTTTAGATTTTTGTTTGATAATGAAAAAGGTTCTATTAATGCTTTCTTTAATGGTTCTTTCTATTTTGAAGCATTGCTTTGTAATGGAATATATGAAACTGTGATGGTTATAAACAACTTAGGAAATGATGTGTTGCATATCGATTCTTATAATAGTTTTGATAAGGCATGCTTGTGGCATTGTCGTCTTGGACATGTCAACAAAAAGCGAATAATCCAACTCCAAAAGGATGGAGTGTTGGAGTCATTCGACCTTAGGGACAATAATGTGTGCAAGTCTTGTTTACATAGAAAAGATGACCAAGTCACCCTTCACTGGTACCTGTGAAAGGGGTGAGGGTTTATTGGATCTCATACACACCAATGTTTGTGGGCCCTTTAGATCCACCACAAGGGATGTGAGCCACTTATATGTGACTTTTACCGATGATTATAGCATATACGAGTATATCCACTTAATCAAGCACAAGTAAGAAGCCTTTGAAAAGTTCAAAGAGTTTAAGCAAGAAGTGGAGAATCAGTTGGGCAGGAAAATCAAGATGCTTCGATCCGATTGAGGTGGTGAGTACCTTAGTCTTGAATTCCATGATTACCTCAAGGAAGCGGAATTGTTTCGTAATTGATGCCACCTAGGACACCGCAGTCGAATGGTGTGGCCGAGAGGCACAATCGAACTTTGTTAGACATGGTTCATTCTATGATGACTCGTGCTTCATTACCTATCTCATTTTGGGGGTATGCCTTAGAGACTGCCGCCCATATCCATAATCTAGTCACTACTAAGAAGGTTGCCAAAACACCTCACAAGATGTGGACACAGAAAACTCCCTCGTTGGCACATATCAAGGTTTGGGGTTGCGATGCTTTCATAAGACGAGAGACTCACGACAAGCTCGAACCTCGTAGTGAGCAGTGTATTTTCATTGGCTACCCGTAGAAGTCCTTTGGATATCTCTTCTTTAGACCGAGTGACAATGTTGTCTTCATTGTGAGGAGAGGAGTTTTCCAAGTGTGAGAACTCATAAGACAAGAGGACAGTGGGAGGCAAATTGATCTTGAAGAGCTTCAAGAGTCAAGCAATGAAGGAACCTCTAACTTTGGCGCTCAACCCGAGGAGGAAACACCGGTTGAACCAATTGACGAGTCCTTACCTCTTAGACATTCCAGTAGAGTTAGTGTTCTGCATGTGTTATATGGTTTTCATATAACAAGTGAAGGTGATACATTTATTAGTGATAGTACACTAGTAAATTTGGATGAACCTAACAGCTACAAGGAAGCCATGGAAGGCCCAGAGTCTGTGAAATGGAAAGAGGCTATGGACATCGAGATTCAGTCCATGTAGGGCAATCAAGTTTGGAACTTGGTTGACAATGTACCAGGTCGTAAGCCTTTACTCAAACACCCAAAGTTGACTATGATGAGACCTTCTCGCCATTTGCGAAGATAAAGTCTATTAGGGTTATGCTAGCCATAGCTGCATTTCATGATTATGAAATATGGCAGATGGATGTCAAAACCGCTCTCCTTAATGGGAAGTTGGCTGATGGTGTTTACATGAGTCAGCCAGAGGGTTTTGTCGATGAAAAACACCCTAATAGAGTGTGTAAGCTTGAGAAGTCCATTTATGGATTGAACCAAGCGTCTCACAGACAGAATCTTTGTTTCGATGAGAAAGTCAAAGAGTTTGGTTTCTTGCGAAGCGAGGATGAGTCTTATGTATATGTCAAAGCCAGTGGGAGTGTAGTTAGTTTTCTCGTTGTGTATATTGATGACATACTACTCATAGGAAACGACGTCCCAACCCTTTAGGACGTTAAGTCCTGGCTTGGGAAGTGCTTCGCTATGAAGGACCTCGGAGAAGCTAGTTATCTTCTTGGGATAAGGATTGTGAGAAATAAGAGTAAAAGACTAATAGGACTTAGTCAAAGTACTTACTTGGACAAGGTACTAAATCGTTTTAGTATGGAAAATTCAAAGAAATGGGAGTTACCAATCCAAAGCAAAACCAAGTTGAGTAAGACTCAAAGCCTGAGTACCAAAGCCAAGATAGCAGATATGTGCAGAGTACCTTATGTTTCCGCAGTTGGCTCAATCATGTATGCTATGACTTGTACTCGCCATGATGTAACCCTCGCTTTGAGCATGGTCAGCAGATACCAAGGGAACCCTGGTAGAGCACATTGGACCGCAGTCAAGAATATTCTTAAGTACCTTCGGAGGACTAAGGAATGGTTTCATATCCTCGGTGGGTGTGATGACCTAAGGGTGCAGGGGTATAATGAGACCAGTTTTCATACCGACCGAGACAACTTCTGCTTTCAGTTGGGCTGGGTCTTTACTCTGAATGGAGGAGCAGTGACTTGGAAGAGTTCCAAGCAGGAGACCGTAGTTGATTCAACGTGCGAATCAGAGTATATAGCAGCGAGCGAAGCATCAAAAGAGGTAATATGGCTAAAGAACTTCATCGGAGACCTTGGAGTTGTGCCAGACATAAAGGAGCCTATGGAGATTTTCTGCGATAACGAAGGTGTGGTTTCCTTAACCAAGGAACCGAGGGATCATGGCAGATCCACGCATATCGACAGGAAATATCAATTTATTAGACATTGGGAAGAATAGGGACTCCCCGTAGTGAAGAGGGTATTGTCAGAGGATAACCCAACAGATCCCCTTACGAAGGGACTTAGTAGGGTCAGCAGCACACTAGGAGCACTAGACTGAAGGACGATATTAGTTTTAGTGATTATATAGCCATAGAAACTTATAATACATAAATTGTAATTGACATTTTGATGATTAAATAAAGGAGTATTATTTATAAGTAGAGTTACTGTCTTATATTAATTATTTACTTTTGTTTCAATTTTTCATGTTTTGACTTCCCAAATAATAAGATTATTTAAACTATCCACAATCGCTCATACTTTGGAAGTAGGTATGAAAGAAGACTGTCATTAGGCTTGTAGATTGTCTAAGTGTTTAGACATAGCAAAGGTTTGCTGCAACGTTCATGAGTGCTCTTGAAATAAGATTTGAGTATTGTCTCACTTGAACCACTTCATGGAATTTAATCACGAGCGCTTGTGAGATAATAATTGTTGGATTAGTGTCTAAGTCCATAACTATTTTGGTATGTACTTGACCCGATGGTGCATGGTCCTTTTGGGTTGCCTTCACCAAAGCAACTTGATTGGAGAAATAAATAAAGAGAGAGGTTATTATGATTTATTAATATGTTATAAGAATAATATATTAAAGGAGAAATCATATTTGTTTAATTAATATTGGTCAATAATTAATTAAGAATTAATTTTGTGGTCAAGTGTAATTAATTAAACTAAAGGGGCTGAATTGTAATTATGTGATAGTTACAAAATAAGGTAAGGATTATCTTATTAATAGGTTGGACGAATTTAAGGTGATAAGGCCTTAGAATTCGACTATGATAAGGATTCAAGGATTATCTTATGGGTTGCTTGGTGGACAAGTAACTAGATAAGGATAATGACTAAAACCCTATCTCTACACCTATATAAACACCCCTTGACTCATGAATTCGGCCAGACCTTCCCAAGGCATCTAAGGGACAAATGCTTATACCTCTCCTCTCTCTTTATATCTTCTCCATTTGCTCTTGGTGTTTGTAAGCCATTAGAGGAGTGACACTTGTGACTCTAAGCCTTCCAAAGTCAATACAAGGAGATTTGGGATTGTTATTGCTAGATAACAATCAAGGTAACATTATAAACCTATTCTCATGTTAATATGATAATTTGAATGCTAGAATTAGGGTTTATAGTCTTGGATAACTTGCATGTACAATACAGAAACCTAGATCCAAGCATTAGGGTTTGTATGAGCACATAGGATGTCTTATGACCAAAACCCATCAATAATACCATATATGTAACGCCCGGGTTTTCAGGGCTAAGCATTTTTGTCAATGTAATAGTCTAGGTCAACTATTGTAACTCTTTTTGAAGTAATAAATATAAAATATTTGAGTATTATGTGAATTATGTGTGTTTATGTGTTTATTATTTAATTATAAATGTATAATTAATAAAGAATAAAAATGAGCGTCAAAATTAAAGTGTGAGATAATCCTGATATCTCTACATAAAGTTGTAGAATACGTCTCAAGGTTTCCGTACATATAAAGAATGCCGAAATCCGAGCTATAACGAAGAAGTTATGGCCCGCCGAAGTTTTACGGCAAAACCGGCACGACACCGGGAGACATAAATAGTGAATTTACGATAGAAGACTTTTTAGCCTTATCAATCTAAACAAAAGTCGTAGAATATGTTAAACTAAGAACATCGATAAAAAGAACGCCCAAATCTGACTTCGTATGAAGAAGTTATGATTTTTCTAAGATTCGGCTTAGCAGTGCACGGCCTGAAACTCGAATTTTAGTTCGAGCGGTTTTTGGCTTACGCAACGTAAATGAGAGTTGAAGATCTCATTAATAGGAAATCAACGGTAAAAAGACAGACAAAAACAGAGTCCGTATGTAGAAGTTATTAATTTTACGCAGACGTTTAACAGTATAATCTCCTTGTACTGTTAAATTTAAGATCGATCGAGAATTGGCTGACGGTGTCAAAATGAAAGTTGTAGATCTTATTATTACCTACGCGTGGATATAAAGAACGTCAAAAACGGAGGTCGTATGTGAAAGTTACGGATTTTAGAAGTCGGAAGTGTGCTGTGCGAAAATGGGTGATGTGGCACAATCTTGGCCATTGCTTTCTCCCCAAGGCTTGCCACCACATGGTGACATGTGGCACCAAGTTCAGCCACATTTCACCCTATAAATACCACCTCTCCCACCCTCATTTTCTTCACACCTTTCCCATTCTTTCTTCTCTTTACTCTCTCTCTCTCTCTAGAACCTCTCTCTAGCCCCGAAATCCCCCGAAAAGCCTAGGGAACCTCCCTAGCACGAGGCGGAAGCCCCGGAGTGCTCGAAGGCTCCGAGAAGAAGAGCTTTTCGGCTCGGGAACGCTGCTCCAAGCAAAGCCCGGTTTTCTATAAAACCCGCTGTAAGTGAGCTACGCCTACGCTATTTTTAATATAGCTTTTATTTAATTATAGTAACGTTATTAGGAACTTATAATAAATACTTGGGCTATTATTATGGGTTATATAAGTATTTTTTTGACGCTTATATAATAATAATAATAATAATAGCTAGACTATTAATTAGTCTCGACGAATAATAAACTAAACTCTAGTGGTAATAATACTAGGTTTCGTCGAAGAAAATTCTTTTTAAGAAGCGAAGCGCTGTCTGAGTTCGGAATCACCACCTTTTCAGGTGAGTGCATATTTACTTTCAACTTACACATAGATATGAAGTATTTAATATAAATTACGTGCTATTTGTGCATATTATCGGAATACTTGCTATCTATGCTGGATGAACGTTTTATACATGTTTTCAAAGATTTAAACTGTATATGTATTTTATATCTACAAAATGTGTTGGGTAAAACATGGGTAAATGTAATAGTTGCTGTGTGACAAAATAAAATAATGAGAGGCCTCATTATATATTTTATTGATGATCCAGTCATCTAGCGGAGTATAGATGACGACCACGGACTATTCTAGACAGTCCAGTGGAACACTAGCAGGCTCGCAACCTGTAGGTGTTTATTTGAACTGTGTGTTTCTTTGAACTGTGTGCTCACCAGATGTACTCCATCCCCCACATGGTTGCCTATTAGGACATTTATTGCTGAGGAATCCCCTTAGTAGTAGTGTCCGTCCCGATGATGATCCTTAGGCTAGGTCCCTTATGATAGGTGTTTAGGGACGTAAAGTGAGGATAACGGGAACGGGTAATCGGGTTATTGTTGATTGATGAAATTAATAAACTATTTATTGTGGGTTGAAAACCCTATGTGCTCACCAGGCTCCCAAGCCTGACCCACTCAGTTTTATGTATTACAGGTAGTGGCGCTTGAGCATATATATGATGTTTGGACGAGGGATTACGGATATAGGCCTGTAGATATGAAATAATGTAGTAAGGCTTGTATTGTACTGTTTATGCTTTTGATCTGTACGAACATGACATCCCGAGTCTTTTAATGAAATACATTTCTATGGAAATGCTTTTGATAAATCTTTATCATATTATTGTTTTGGGACAAATTCCGCAACACTTTTATTTAAAATGTTACTCTGATTTTTAAACAAAGCATAAACAAACCGGTCTTTTCTGGCCGTGATTTTGGGGATGTCACAATATAGTCTTTAAACATAGATTTATGGTTGGTTGTTTGCAAATCTGTTGTGCATTGATAATTTGTAAGCGCATCAGTAACTTGATTTTATAAAACGCATTGTTGTGTATGATTTGACGAGTGAATAGTAAATGCATATAAGTCAAAGTTTATCTGTTCCTTTAATCCTACGAGGGTAAAAGCGATATCTTGGGCCCCTCGATGAATTAAGTTCCATGTTAGATGAATCGAAGATCGAGAAACAGACTGGTGGACAATAAGTATGACTATGTTCCATGTGATTGTCCACACGATATCTTGAGAACAGAGGACTATACGATCCTTTATCTAAAGGACGTGTCAGAGTTTGACAGCGGCTTTTGAGAGCTACGATTACTAATCGGATTTTGAAGTCGTACTTGCATCTATAGTAATTAGACTTATCCAAATGGGAGACTGTTGGATTAGTGTCTAAGCCCATAACTATATTTGGTATGTACTTGACCCGGTTGTAGCATGGTCCTTTTAGGTTGCCTTCACCAAAGCAACTTGACTGGATGAATAATAGAGAAAGAGGTTATTATGGTTTATTAATATATTATATTATATGAATAATATAGTAAAAGAGAAATCATATTGGTTAATTAATATTGGTCAAGAATTAATTAGGAATTAATTTTGTGATCAAAAGATATAAATTAAAGCTAGGGCACCGATATTATAATTATTGGATAGTTGCAAAGTAGTCTGAGGAAACCTTAATGATCGAGTGGACGAATTCCTATGGATAAGGCCTTAAGAATTCGTCCAAGAAAGGGATTCCAGAAGGATCTTATGGGCTGCTTAGAGCCTAAGCAACCGGGTAAGTGTTTGACTGAAACCCTAATTCATCACCTATAAAAGGAACCCCTAGGCATGCAATTTTCGGCTACCACAACCCTAAGAAGAGTTCTAGAGACGAAAATTACCTCTCCCATCTCTTTGTTTCCTTCTCCAATTGTTTTGGTGCTTGTGATCTATTAGAGGCACAACATTTGAGGTGCTAAGGTTCTCAAAGGCTCAAGATCTTCAAGCAACAATGAAAGGTAATGTTCTAACTATTTATTAGACATGATAGATCTAGGGCTTATAGCTTTGGATGATTTGCATGTACAATTAGAGAAACCTAGATCCAAAGCTTTAGGGTTTGCATGTGCACCATAGGATTGATGTAATGCTAAAAACCCATCAAATACAATAACAGGCTATTGGAAATTGAGGTCGAACTTACAACTCAGAAAAAGAAAAAGAAAATCACAATACTAAAATTGATTGAAAAGAACCTTAGAGGGCTCCTCGATCCATACCGCATGCGTTTTTCAAGATTTTCGATCGGATTTACCAATTTGGTGATTTCCTTGTCGAGGTGCTTCGATTAAATGGTGTATACCCTTTTTCTCTTCTCACTCCTGTTTGTGAACATCGATTAGATGTCACGTACTTGTTTTATGCCCTCTTCTCTATGCTTCCCTGGGGTTTAGCTCAATTCTCTAAGGTATCAGGCTATAAAACATGAAAGCGGAATTGGATAGTAAAAATCAAGGTAGAAATTGAGATTGACACTTACATTAGTGTCATCCTAACGAAGATGGAGGGTTTGAAGATAGAGATGTCGTGTCGCCTATAGGAGGGTAGCACCGAGATTCCAACTGAAAAACGGTCTTTGTGACGATCCATATATGATTCCCCTTTTCCTCCAATTAAAGCAATGACCCTTCCTATCTTTTCCTTCGATCCTCCCTCGCCTCTCTCCCTGTACATTTTGTTCTTCTTTCCTGTTTCTATCTTGTTGAAAAAAGAAAGCAAAACCTTTGAAGAGGATAAATGATTTTGAGATGGAGGAATTAAGGTTTTGGGAGTTGAAGATAGAGTAGAGAATAATGGGTGTGAGTTGAACCAACTCTAATGATACAAATAAAGGAAACAGGGGGTGGTGATTAAGACTGAACATGACGGTGCAAGCGACTTCGTATGCATCAAGAACAATGAAGGTGGAGAATAGAGGGGGGGGGGCATAAATGGAAGCGTGTCATTGAGATTCTGGTCTGGTAGGTGCCAAATTCAAAGAGATCAAAGGTTTTGAGTAATCGACGGAGGGATTAAGCGGTGGAGATTGTCGACTAAAAAAATGAAGAAGCAGATAGGGCAATCAAAAACTGATTGGGTGAATAAAATAGATGATAAACACGTGTCGACAAAGAATGGAGAAAATGTCATAAACTGTCCAGAAGAGGATTGCATAGGAAGAAATCACAAACATGACAAACCACCATAAACGAAGGACCATCTCTGCCCAAAGATCACCTAGTTCACTATATATATATATATATATATATATATATATATATATATATATATATATATATATATATATATATATATATATATTAATGATAAGATATAATAATGGTAACGAATGTGTTTAACACACAAACGACTGAACAAAAAAACTACGTTTAACATATCAATAAGGTGAAATAATCTATGTTTAATTTATAAATAATGAAAAATGATGATAATAAGGGGAAATATGTATATTTGTATGTGTATGTATGTATATGTATGTGTACGTATATGTATGTGTTATATATATATATATATATATATATATATATATATATATATATATATATATGTGTGTGTGTGTGTGTGTATTTCCATGTGTATATGTATGTGTATATTTTATGTGTGTGCACATATGTATGTATGTGTGTATGTGTATGCATGTGTGTATGTCTATATATATATATATATATATATATATATATATATATATATATATATCACTGTTTTAAAAATCCCGATTAGGTCGCGATTAATCTCCAATTAATCCCTAGGCGCTATTCGACCGATTAGAGGGCGCCTAGCGATTAATCTCTACATACATAATGAGTGAAACATTATAAAACGATGAAATTTTAACATTTTGAAGAAGTTTTATTTCAAAACAAACTATTTGAGGAATGATTAGTGTTGTACTAATCATATTAACCTATTTTGTTATCATATTAACGGTATTTACGAACTTTGATATGATATTAGTCATATTTAATTTTTTAAAATTCAACAAATTAGCAACTAATGTTCCCCGATTAATCCTCCGATTAATCTCCGCTTAGCCGATTAATCCCTTGACCCCAGTCTACCGACTAGCTAACGTCGAGGTTTTTTACAACCTTGATATATATATATATATATATATATATATATATATATATATATATATATATATATATATATATATATATATACATAGGCCTAGGTTATTTTATTCAAAGTAATTATTGTGTTATTGTATGCATAAATGTGAGTCAATCAAATTTACTTATTTTAAGAAAGTGATTAATATATATTATTGAATTAAATATAATTGAAAATATCGTCTTAATTAATTACAAGGGTAATTTAGTCAATTAATATAGATTTAGTAAAGGAAAATTGCATTTTTAAGGGATCATAGATTCTACTAATTTTAAAAATCCGATTTTATGTATTATAATTTTTTTTAATTCAGACATTCTGACAGAATATGTTTATGAGTATATTCAAAAATAGAAATATTCTTGAACCATAAATAATAAAAATATTCTTGAACCTATTTCTTGATCATGAATTTAAAAACTTCTTGTAGAATAACAAATCCTTAAATAATCAATTGAAGAATAAAAACAAAAAAACACATTATTTCGTATAGAATACGGGTAACAATTGTTAAAAATTACATTTACTGTTAGGGAATAAAACTAAAAAACAATCAAAACGGGAAAGAAAACATCAAAATCTAACAACGACTAATACACTCTAAAAGAATAATGTGGTCAGTTTCAATTTTGTGGTCTGTTCTTCAAGCATCAACATATGTGATTCCAACAGAATTGGAATTCGTCTTTCCATTCCAATAGAATTGGAATTTGTGATTCCATTCCAATAGAATTGGAATCTCACCAATACCATCCATTAAATCATCTACATAAACACTCTTCCATTCTCTATTCTTTTCTGCATCGATTCACAATCAATATTTAATACAAAAGAAAATCACCCCTGCATTCCTTCTCTTCTTCGTTTTTAGTCAAGAACACACCACCTAAGTTTATGTTTTCTAGTGCAAACCTGAATGAAGAGTGTATTGAAAAGGGTCTTAGGAAAAGCAGTGATGTTGGCAGTGACAACATTGAGCTTCAAAGATTGAAAAACCTCACAAATCTTGACCATCGTGTCTCTTCTTTTCCTGCATTTCAAACTCACCAATGCTATCTTCTCTCCCACGTATGACACTTTTAACTGTTAATTAACAGTTTAACACAATCATCAATTTGAGATAAAATCATGAGAGTTCGTAAAAATAGTTCAAGACTTTGACTTACTTCAATAATTTTAATCGGAAAGGCCCTTGAATCACTTCTATCTGGAGATTGCTGAATCCTTTTCTTCTTTGATTTTTCCGTTGACATGAACACTGTGTCCTGATCAAAATCGTAAACCCCAGATTCTGATTTTTGAGACTCTAGTTTCATTATCTCCTCTTGAATAATCCTCCCTTGGAGGCCGCCGACGACTGAGTTCCGTCCGGCGAACTTGAATCACAGTAGCCGGAAAATGTTTCCTCCAATCCGCCACATCTATATTTCAGAAATTACAGAAGAAAACGATGGATTCAGGTTTAAACAACAAAGAGAAAATGAGAAGATCATATGATTAGTTAATTAGTATGATTACCTATCGAATTCTTCAGTTTGGAGAAACATATTGGTCTCTCAATAGTTTTAATACTCACCTGCGCCGCTGCTTCGCTGCTCCTTGTCAAGAGCTCCATTTCTAGGGTTTGTAATTCGAGAGCAGCTTGAGCTTCGTCGTCCGACTCCGAGCCGGAATCGGAACTTGATGCAGACTGGAATAAAGGGGAAATAACGGTTGGAGGGACAAGGGTGGGAGTGTCGATTTATTCAATTTAAGGTTTTCAGAAATCGGTTTTTAGATAAAGAGGGGAAGGAGATTTAAATTGGAGAGATACCATGATTGTAGTGATTATTTTTCGAAGTTATTAAACAAATGACTAATTTACCCTTATTTATTTATTTAATTATTTAATTTTGATTGACCCACATTTATGCATACGATAACATAATACTTAGTTTAAACAAATGAACCTAGCTCTCTCTTTCTCTCTCTCTCTCTCTACATATATATATATATATATATATATATATATATATATATCATAAATCATAAGTATTGATAGAAATTACAATGTTAAACCATGAAACGAGTAATGGATCCTGAAGGGGCACATGAATTTATGAATGATCTTAATAGCTATAAATTGGTGAAAGTATAGATAAACATGTATATTAGAGGCGGGAAAAAAACAAACCGAAAAAAACGATGTTTGGTGCCAAAAAAATCGAAAATTAGAAAATTTGTAGCTAATCCGTAGGTAATTACCTATGTATTTCTAATGGAAAACCTTTTCCGTTGCTATTCGTAGGTAATTACCTACGGATTAGCTACAGAATCTGCTTTCCATCAGAATTCTGTAGGTAATTACCTATGGATTAACTACAGATTTTTCTAATTTTCGATTCTTCAGACCGAACGTTGTTATTTCCGCTTCTTTTTTTTCACACCTCTATTTCACATGATTATCTATTCTTTCACCAACTTATAACTATTAATATCGTTCATAAAGTCGTATGCATACATGATTATATACTCTTTCACCAACTTATAACTATTAATATCGTTTATAAAGTCGTATGCATACATTGTAATGCCTATTAGTACTTGCGGTTTTTGATACACATACATACGTCCATACCTATGGACACATACACACATATATACGTATAGACACATACACACATACGTGATTATCTTAACTTTCACCAACTTATAGCTATTAATATCGTTCATAAAGTCATGTATATCTTCGGGATCTATTACTCATTTCATTGTTTAACGTTGTAATGCATATGTATGTATGTATGTATGTATGTATGTATGTATGTATGTATGTATGTTGTAACGAAAATAATTTATTGCTCTTAATGAAAATATTTTTTTCTGAAAGAAATAGCAATGTGTTTTACAAAAAAAAAAAGCTTATTTCTAAAATAACAATGGACTTTGCAAGTACATTGTTATTTATGTAAAGATGGATAAAATAGTTTCTACTTTTTTATTGTTGTAAAATAGTTACTTACATTTGAAAAAAAAACAATTTTTTTTAATTTCCAAATAATTTTTTTAACTTCTAAATACTTCAATTATAATACAAAACATGGGTCAGTAAGAATAGAATTATCAATTATGTGTTTTATGTTACTTATACAATAAATTTAAATAACTTATAAATTTTTTGTTTAGTTAGGCCAAAATGAGGAAGAGTATCAGTGCACCGTAAGTGTTGTAAATAGCAAAATATTTTTTAGTCTGAACAATTTTTTTATTTTGTTGTATAGATGATATGTTTATTGTAATGTTAATTTTTGGAAAATGATGTTTTTGGAATGTGTTAAACACTTAGTAATGTATTTGACATTTTGTAGTTTAATGTAATGAATTTTTATTTCATTTTGGCTAACTTAATTGATTTTTTTTAATTAATTAATTAATTAATTTTTTAAAAAGCATTTAGTGACGGAATACCTACGGAAAATCTATTGGTAAGTTGGTTTGTAGTATTCCGTGGGAAAAAAGTCAATTTTAGTCAAATTGACTCCTGTTGGTAATATGTAGAAAATTCGTAGCTATTTATTACCGTAGCTATTCCGTAGGAAAAAATCGAACTTGAATCCCGTGTCGGTCATCCATAGGAAATCCATAGCTATTTATTTTCGTAGCTATTATACCTACGGAAAAAGCCGTAGGTATTTTGTAGCTAGTCCGTAGCAAATCCGTAGGTTTAAATTTTCCACGGGCGTTTATGCTATAGGCTTTTTTACGTACCAAATCCATAGGTATTGCCTTATATCTACTGAATACCTATGGATTGTGCTGTGGCTATTGCCATATTTTTATAGTAGTGCATTTATAGTAGGTTTGAACTAGAAAATATCGTCAATGAAATTATTGAATATTTTGTAGATGTTTTTGTTCATAATCGATATCTATCGTATCAATGTATTCACACAGAACATATATATTAACAGGAAAATGGCAAGCTTGAGGAGTACAAGTTAGCTTAGAAGGTGTCAATCAATGTTTGTGTACTAGCTATAAGTAAACCTACACCAGATGTTCACTGACTCCGACACATTAAAGATGCACAAAATATTAATATGGTAGTTAATCCTAGACGCATATATATAATATGATAACCCCAATTTAACCATGGGAGATTGGCGCAGAAAAAGGCAAACCTATTGATCCGTTTTAACTTTATTTTTCTTTATCAATCGTTCTTATATAATGATTTTTAATCTTGATAAATTGCATACAATAACCCAGAACTGTGTGACAAAGTTGGTGAACATTAAATCCTGCATATACATTATTTTCGAGCTATATAACCAATGTGGCTTTCTAAAACAGAGGAAGGACGTGAGGACACTACTCATTGGGCAACAAATATCACATGTGATATTTATGGTAAAGAGTAGATAAGTGAGATGTATGGATACTCATTCGGTAATTCAATCAATAATTTTATATATTGATTATATATTTTAATAATATCCTTTTATCTTTCAAAATTCTTAAGTTGCTATTGTTTGAATTTCCAAGTCAGCCTTTCACATAAAATTAACGACAACTTAATGATTTACCGTAGACGGATATATTCTATGTAAGCGACATTGATCTTGAAACACAATAAAACCAAAATTCATCTATATACATTCTAGGTTCATTAATGAAATATCAAATGTCAAATGGATAGAAACCAACAAAACAAGAATGCCAATGATCGGTCAGCCGTCTTCGCCATTGCTATGAGTCATTAGAGTTAGGGTTCGCCGGACTAAAGAGTAACTCTACATGGAACTCAGAACCCGCAATCGACTTGCCTTTATTTCCAACTTTATCTAATTCTTTAATCGAAAACTGAAAAAAAAAAAAAAAAAATCAAAAAACTACAATTAGAAGAATCTCATCATATATTTATATCCAACAATCGAACTTAGACCAAATGAACTACCTTCATCGAGTCATTTTCAATGAATGCGGTATTAAAGCAAGCATAGAAGAGACGACCTCCAATGTTCTTCTCGTAGAATATCACACAAACATCTCCAGTAACCTGTCAAACCGTTATACAATGTCAATGTTCATAGAAAAACTTTGATTTTCAGATAACGGAGGTTTACTTGACTTAGTAATCATACCTGTACTGGTTTTTCATTAAAGTAGTGGTCAAGACAGTTACGTGGCTCTTCTTCCTCGATCTCCGAGTTCCCAAAACCACTGTTCCTACTTTTTCTACAGAAATTCCGGTAAGCAACCGCTGGTGAACGATATCGCTGTCCTGTAACCTCTTGCATTTCCGACACAACAAAGAAGACTGATTCTATGGTTTTTGTGTCAAAAAGTCGAATCTGCCTGATCTCTTTGGTACATGGTTTTGGAAGGTTGACCTCTGGTAAGCAACCATCGAAAAAGGTTAGAGATTTATGCCAGTAGTTAACGTAGCGTCGTTGGCTTGGAATCATCACCTGCAAATATTTCCATATATATTGAATTTGTTTACACGTTCCTTTTAAGATTTTCATCATCATAAATGAAAGAAAAATTGAAAAACTATAACTTACTTGAAGATATTTTGTTGTCCCTTTATCTGCATAAACCTGATCAGCCTCTTCTGCTAATATGCCGGCGTAAACTAAGTAAGAAGATACCATCAACCCTATCCGACCTTTACCATCCTGTTGAATTTTCAAAAATATTTACTTTTTATATCAATAAACAATTTACAGAAGTATGAAAAATTCCAAAAAATTATAGAATTTGAATGTTTACCATGTAGTGAACCAAGACAATATTCTTTGGGTCACTTGAAAGCCATGAATGGACACTTTCACAGAATTCCTTGATCATTTGGAGTGATGGGGCATGATTATCTTCAAATGGGAATCTTTCCACAAGATCGTACACAAGTTATACACCTACAAGGTTGAACAATGTGAGAAAACAGTAATTTGTTTCTTATCAATTTAATACAAAACGTTTTTACCGACTTATACAAATTAGTAAATAATTATTATAGCTTTATAGATTGAGATTGGTAAACACTTTGTAAATTCGTTGCTTAAAATTCACACCACCATTGTTCATTCCATTGTAATGGATATAGTTGTTGGTTATATCCAAATGGACCATATTTTTTTTCCTATGGAATCGGATGAAAAGTTATAATATAATCCATTTCCATTTGTAGAATTTTTAAACCAGACAAATTTTTTTTAGGAAGTTCTTAATAATAATCAAGTTATAATATTATTTAGAAATTAACTAGCACCTATTTTCTTTGTTATGATCTTTTTTGGATTTTAAAATATCACAAATTACATATTATATAAAGTTACATTTGAATTTATATCCAGTTGATATAGGTCAATAAAACATAACAATAGAATATAAAAACTTATAGTATTATGTTACCTTGTAGTGTAGAGGATGTTTGTTTTCCAAAATTTCCTTGACCTGTGTCATTGGATTTTGATACATGGATCTCATTAGCTCCGAAGGAAATGACAATGCTAGTATGCGATCAGTGATGTAAGAAATATCGAGCTCACAACGATCACCACCAACCAACACCATCCTTCTTTTCTTTTCAAATCCAAAACATTTTGGTATGAGTGTTGCTACTTTCCACCCCATTTTTGTACTTTGTTGCTAAAAATAGTATAAACTATCTGCAAAAATCAAAATATAGTAGTTAAAAATCAAGATAATACAACAATCAACACTACACATTTGATTTAAAAAGTCTACACCGCGTACTTAAAAAGCAAAATATTTCAAGGTTAACGTATAAATTTAAATCTTATTCTAAAGGATGCTACTAATATGTGAATATATCTTACAATCTCTTTAACTATGGCTTTCTAATTGAATGTTTGTGATCAGAGAGGATGGATACAATAACCGTAGAACCACTAAAAGTTAACGAAAATATTTATGTAAGCGATCTAATTATTTAAGACACTTCGTGGAAGTAAACAAGCTTTAGACATGTTTGCAAAAAATAATCGTGGCAGAATATGCAATCGTAATTGCATAATAGTTCTATTGGACACATTCTTGGAAAAAGATAAACACAGAACAATAGATTGAAAATTGTCGTATAACAAATAGTAAACTATCTGCAAATTATATATTAGTTAAATTTCAACATAATACAACAACCAAACCTAAACATTCGATACACGATATACTTTGCAAACGAATTAGTATGTAATATGGATTGTTGTACTAAAAACTAATTACTTCGGTTACATTATATAATTAAAAAAAGTATATAGATGTTTTTCTCTTTTCAGTATATTTACATTGACCCGTTTGATTATTAACTTCAATTCAATGGCAAAAATCTTCAATATATTGTTTATAAAATATTTATGTTTACTGTTGGTAGGGTTTTCGTTGTATATGTTAGTGTTTATTAACTTATTCTATATATGCGGAAGCTTTCAAGACCAGATCTTAAACTCGAATCTGGATAAAAGAAAATAGGTGAAGGAGATTTTGTACCTGCTTCCATTGAAGCTTTTGGATCTGAAGAACAAGTTTGGTTTTCCAGTTGATCTCAAGACAACTCTAAGAACCCTTTGCACTCAAGAAAAACGAATTTGTGAATTAATTTCGTCCCATTTGATTTGTTCCTCATCACATATATTTATAGATGGAGATAAACCCTAATGTGAGAGATGGAAGGGATCTTGAGGATCTTGAGTCAAACCGGGAACTCAAGCCACAAATGGTAAGTGAATATCGGTCCATCAACAATCTTATACACTTGCCATAATATTTGGATTTAAATGATAACAATATATATATGTTCATTTATAGAATGGTTCCATGATTTTCTAACAATCTCCCACTGGACCATGAATATATAAATGTACATATAACCATATTAGCGCTTTAATGTATGTTATCATGATATTGGTACCTTTAAACAGTCTTGTCCATTAATCATAACTATATAGGATCAATGTGGTCTTTGTTACATTTTACGTAACTAAACCATCAATGGTCACATATATAAGTATAACTAACGACATAGATTAAACATGATGCGTGGTCACAAAATCAAAATTGATTTCCGATGAGTTCCTCTTTAACTTGAAGTGAGATCAAACTTCAAATAATATATATATATATATATATATATATATATATATATATATATATATATATATATATGTTCATTTATAGAATGGTCCCATGATTTTCTAACAATCTCCCACTGGACCATGAATATATAAATGTACATATAACCATATTAGCGCTTTAATGTATGTTATCATGATATTGGTACCTTTAAACAGTCTTGTCCATTAATCATAACTATATAGGATCAATGCGGTCTTTGTTACATTTTACGTAACTAAACCATCAATGGTCACATATATAAGTATAACTAACGACATAGATTAAACATGATGCGTGGTCACAAAATCAAAATTGATTTCCGATGAGTTCCTCTTTAACTTGAAGTGAGATCAAACTTCAAATAAGTGCAACTAATAATGAAATTTACCGAATTCTTAAGTCTGTACAGAAAAAACATAATTGTTCCTAAACCAAAAATAAAGCACCCAAAAATAAATTGTAAAAACTCTCACTAAAGCAAAATATCATCAATATTTATCACACCCATGTGTGTAGTATGCTCATGAAAGACCTTGGGAGTTAATCCCTTCGTTAGCGGATCCGCTATCATGGAGTTTGTCCCGATGTGCTCTATTGCGATTTTTCCATTTTGCACTCTTTCTTTAACAATAAGAAACTTAATGTCAATATGCCTTGACTTTGTGGAACTTCTGTTGTTGTTGGAATACAACACTGCTGACTTATTGTCACAATACAACTTTAGTGGTCTTTCAACACCAATAATACGCAGCCTCGTGACTAAGTTCCACAGCCATATTGAATGATCTGATGCCTCGAAACATGCTACAAATTCAGCCGCCATGGTGGAAGAAGTTACTAAAGTTTGTTTAGCACTCTTCCATGAAATAGCTCCTCCTGCTAATAAGTAAATGTAGCCTGATGTGGATCGATAACTGTCTTGGCATCCAGCAAAATCATAAGCAGAATACCCAATGATCTCCAAAACATCTGATTTCCTATATGTGAGCATGTAGTCTTTTGTTCTCTGTAGATATCTCAAAACCCGTTTGGCTGCTTTCCAATGGTCCATACCTGGGTTGCTTAGATATCTTCCCAACATCCCTACAATGAAAGATATGTCGGGACGTGTACACACTTGAGCATACATAAGACTCCCAACAACCAATGCATAAGGAATCTTCTGCATCTCTTTAACTTCAAGGTCATTTTTAGGGCATTGATCGAGACTGAATTTGTCTCCTTTTGAAATAGGGGTGTCTCCTGGTTTGCAGTTTTGCATGCCAAATCTTTCAAGGATCTTTTCAATATAGCTCTTTTGTGATAATCCTAGAATTCCACGAGATTTGTCTCGTTGAATTTGGATTCCTAATACAAATGAGGCTTCCCCAAGATCTTTCATCTCAAAATGATTCGAAAGAAATTTCTTGGTCTCATATAAGACCCCTAAATCATTGGTGGCAAGTAATATATCATCAACATACAAGACCAGAAAAATATATTTACTCCCACTGAACTTGTGATATACACAATCATGTACTATATTTGCCTCAAAACCAAATGAGACAATGATCTGATGAAACTTGTGGTACCACTGGCGGGAGGCTTGCTGGAGTCCATATATAGATTTATTTAGTTTGCAAACCATTTCCTTTGATTCTTTCGATACAAAGTTTTCTGGTTGCACCATGTATATAGTTTCATCAATGTCACCATTGAGAAATGTTGTCTTAACATCCATCTGATGTAACTCAAGATTGTAATGTGCAACTAGTGCCATGATCAACCTAAAAGAGTCTTTTGTTGAAACTGGAGAAATGTCTCTTTAAAATCAATTCCTTCCTTTTGAGTATAGCCCTTAGCTACAAGACGTGCCTTATGTCTTTCCACATTGCCTTTTGAATCCCTTTTGGTCTTAAAAATCCATTTGCAACCAATAGGCTTCGTACCTTCAGGTAATAGAACAAGATCCCAAACTTTATTGTCTTGCATGGACTTATACTCCTCGTTCATGGCATCAATCCAGTTTTGAGAATTTGAACTTTGCATGGCCTGAGAGAAGTTGATTGGATCATTTTCAATCATTCCATCTGGTTCTTCATTTTCTTGGAGATATACATGGAAATCCGAAGGGATTGCACTTCTCCTTTCTCTAGTGGATCTCCTAAGTTGAGGTTGTTGAGGTTGTTCATTATGAACAGGAGAGTGAATAACATTGTCTTGTTGAGGTTCCTGAATTACTTTTTCTCCGACAGGCACATTAATTTGTGTATTGTCAAAAGTAACAGTAGGAATCGAGATTGATTCCTCCTCAAAGACAATGTCTCTAACCTTATTTCTCCCCCCAAACTCAACATCCTCAAAAAACGTTGCAGTTCCTGTTTCAAAAATTGATTTTGTTGCAGGATCATAAAACTTATAACCCCTGGATCGTTCAGAATAGCCAATGAAGTAGCTGCTAACGGTTTTGGAGTCCAATTTCTTTTCATTCGGCCTATAAGGCCTTGCCTCAGCTGGACATCCCCAGATACGAAGATGAGTTAAACAAGGCTTTTTCCCTGTCCAAAGCTCATAAGGTGTTTTAACAGCTGCTTTAGTTGGTACTCTATTAAGAATGTAAGTTGCAGTCTTAAGTGCTTCACCCCAGAGTGGCTCTGGTAAAGTAGAATGACTTATCATACTCCTTACCATATCCTTAAGAGTTCTGTTGCGTCTTTCAGATACCCCATTCATGCTCGGCCAACCTGGCATTGTGTACTGAGGGACGATTCCACATTCCTCTAGGAATTTAGCAAAAGGTCCTGGACTTTGTTCACCTGATCCGTCATATCTGCCATAGTACTCACCACCCGGTCAAATCTTACACATTTAATCTTTTTATTAAGTTGGTTCTCAACTTCAAGTTTAAAAGATTTAAACACTTCCAGTGACTGAGATTTTTCATGAATAAGATATAGATACCCATAACGTGAGTAATCGTCTATGAATGATATAAAATATTGTTGACCATTCCATGAAGCCGAAGGGAATGGTCCACAAGTATCTGTATGTATCAATTCTAAGACATCTGAAGACCTAGTGGCATCTAATCTTTTGGTTTTTGTCTGTTTTCCCTTGATGCATTCAACACAAATTTTTAAATCTATGAAGTTGAGGTTACTTAGCACTCCATCTGACACAAGCCTATCAATTCTCATTTTTGAGATGTGGCCTAAGCGTTTGTGCCATAATGTTGCTGAATTTTCATTATTTAATTTTCGCTCAGTACCACGTGAATCCACGTGCAAGGTTTCATTATATGAAGTAACAATATCAAGCATATATAACTTATCACAATACGTTAGAGAACCAGTACCGATAACATTTGAATTTAAAGACAAACTAAATTCACCATTTCCAAAAGAACAATAATAACCAGATTTATCCAATTTAGAAACAGAAACCAAATTGCGTCTAAAAGACGGTACAATGCAAGTGTCTTGAAAATCCAAATAAAAGCCAGTATCTAGTAATAAACGAAATGTGCCAATTGCTTTGACTTCAACCTGCTTTCCATCACCCACATAGATATATCTTTCAACATCATTTGGTTTTCGGTAGTTCAGGCAACCCTGCATAGAGACACTTATGTGAGTAGTAGCACCAGAATCTATCCACCAAGTATTTCTAGGTACAAAAACTAAATTAACCTCAAAACAGACCAAAGCACGGATTATACCTTTCTTAACTCGCCAAGCGTGGTATTTTGGACAATCCGGCTTCAAGTGACTAGGTTCTTGACAAAGGAAGCATTTAGGAGGTCCCGATTCCTTTTTCTTTTGATCATTGCCTAAATGTTGTTTCTTTTGCACTAGTCCCTTAGTAGCAGCTTCTTTTCTCTTTCTTTTGCCCTTACCTTTAGAGGTACTAGCAAAATGAGCACTTTCAGTTGTTTCCTGCTTCATCCTTTCTTCTTCTTGCACACAAAAGGAAATGAGCTCATTAAGAGTCCATTTATCCCTTTGGCAGTTGTAACTGACCTTGAACTGATTAAATTGTGCAGGAAGAGAAAGCAATACCAAATGAACTAGAAAATCATCAGAAATTTCTAGTTTCAATGCCTTAAGTTTTGAAGCAAGATGAGACATCTCCATGATGTGCTCCCTTATGTTTCCTTTGCCTTTATACTTCATTGAAATCATCTTTTGCAAAAAAGTACTTGTTTCAGCCTTATCATTTTTTGCAAAACGTTGTTCAATTTCAGCAAGAAAATCTTTAGCATTAATAGACTACTCATTTGCACCTCTAAAGGCTTCTAGAACGCCGCGCTTAATGATCATTAGACTCATGCGATTTGAGCGATCCTATTTTTCAGCATCCCTTTTATTTTCCACTGAACTTGTGGCAGTAAGGATGGGTTGCTCAATCCGAAGTGCAAGGTCAAGATCCATGCAGCCGAGAACTAACATAATGTTCTCTTTCCATTCCTTGAAGTTAGTCCCATTAAGAACTGGAATGTGATTCAAGTTGGAAGATATTATGCCACAATTAGCATTTGTTGTATTTCAGAACAAAATATTAATTAGTTTTTATGCTCATTAAACCATAACTATAATCAATAAAATTCAAATTATGACATCACAAGGTATCAACACAACATTAATATCAAGTCTTTGAACAACAATATTAACTTTTTTAAGAGATATCTTGTTATAGTAGTAAAAATATTGACAATAAAACATGTTAATTAATAAGCCCCTCTTTGGATTGACTAATTAATCACATGAAACCCAAAAATTATCATATATTTACCACTATATATATGTATGTTTATCCGACCAAATATTAACCTACCTTTGGGTCGATTAATATCCGCATTGACAAACACATAAACCATAAAATTTAATAATAATATTTGACAATAATTCATCTCGTTTAACAAGCCCCTCTTTGGATTGACTTGTTAACGACATGTAACCAAAAATAATTGCCGCATATTCATTATCATATACGTGTTTATTCGATAAAATATCAACCTACCTTTGGGTCGATTGGTATCCGCAACAATAAACACATAAACCGTAATATTTAGATTCTTATAAAATTAATTTTCTAAGAAAATAAATAATGTCACAACTGAATTTATTGACGAACCATAAAAAAAATGACCGGGTAAAAAATAAAATACAGATTTATTAACTTGAACATGACAATAATAAACTGCTATTAAATTGAGTACTTTAAAATAACCATGCAGTTTTAATTTACACAATAAAGCCTTAAACAAATAAAACGCTAATAACATAGAAGTATTTTATTTATTTATTTTTCTTTTACAACGATACCAAAATAAAATAAACAAATAAATTTGATTTATCAATGAAGGTATTCTATGTATAATAACTTAAAAGAGAATAAATGTTGCCGTTATTTTAATAAGATCGAATATTATACACAAAAAAATAATCTTACAAACAAATCTTAACCAATTACCTAAACAATATTAGTTTTGCACGCAGGACAATATTATGAACCATGAATTTCGCTAAATAGTAAATTCAACCAAAACATGAACCAAAGTCTGATTATATATTAATGAAATTTAGTGCATATAGTACAAGTTTCAAGCATTGAATGATCATTGTCAAAATCAATAGTAGAAAATTGTTTATTGACAATTGAAAAACAACACCAGAAAGCAAGCAGAAAAGCAAATGGGTTGTCAAACAAAGTTGCTGCATTGAGTACATACAATAATAAAATATTTAACGAAACGTGCGATCTCTAGTACAAATATAATATTTCACACCCTTCTTTCAATCAACAGTCAAGAAAAATCAAGCATATGATGAAATATATAATTCACGACGTAATGAAGAAGAACCAGGTATGTTTAAATATAATGTTATAGATCTTAAACCAACATAAAATTTCTAGTACTAAATTCGAGAAAGCTCTGATACCAATTGTTAGTGTTTATTAACTTATTCTATATATGCGGAAGCTTTCAAGACCAGATCTTAAACTCGAATCTGGATAAAAGAAAATAGGTGAAGGAGATTTTGTACCTGCTTCCATTGAAGCTTTTGGATCTGAAGAACAAGCTTGGTTTTCCAGTTGATCTCAAGACAACTCTAAGAACCCTTTGCACTCAAGAAAAACGAATTTGTGAATTAATTTCGTCCCATTTGATTTGTTCCTCATCACATATATTTATAGATGGAGATAAACCCTAATGTGAGAGATGGAAGGGATCTTGAGGATCTTGAGTCAAACCGGGAACTCAAGCCACAAATGGTAAGTGAATATCGGTCCATCAACAATCTTATACACTTACCATAATATTTGGATTTAAATGATAACAATATATATGTTCATTTATAGAATGGTCCCATGATTTTCTAACAGTATATCCTTTTATTGTAAATTCGAAATGCGTAAAGAAAACATAAACAATTGAATATTTGATGTCGAACGATTACCTCTTACCGATACTGAAACTTGAGCCGTTCTCTCTGTTTTCTCTCTGATGTTGGCTTTCGGATATTTGTGTGATAAGAGGATCAATAATTCAATATATATAGGCTATTTGGAGTACATGTCAGATTAGGATTCTTTTTGTATTTATAATTTCTCTTAGGGGTCGTTTATTTCGTTTGATTCCTAAGGAATTGAAAGGAATTGGAAACTAAAATCCAATACAAAACGTGTTTGGCTTACAGAAGGAATGGAATATGATTTCCATATTACTTTTTAATTCCGTGTATGAAAGATTTCACATTCATTCCCCTGTTTATAAGGAATCCACATTCTGTTAGCTTATCTTTTTTTTTTGTTTATTTGTTTATTTTTTTTAATTACACAATTATCCTCCCATATATATGCGGTTCTAGTAAAACAAAATAAACTATGTGATTTTTCATATCTTTTCTACGATTACCTTCTTCTATCGATTATATTTTTCTCCAATCGGTATTTTTCAAAAAAAATCATCTATCGATCATAGCCATTGTACTGCCGTATTTCATCTCTGGCTCGTCATTCTTCTACTGCTTTGGTGTATCTATCATCTTCGTTTACAGGTAAACATCTCATGTTCAATTTTTCTGCAATTAACTGTGTTCAACCATTTTTTTTATATATATTTGTAATATGTGATTCATCTTTGTCTGATAGAAAATAGCATAATTTTTTAACATTTGTGCTGCTTACTACATCTCTAGTTTCTTTGTGTGAAGTATGAACAATTTTCTTTACATGCTATGTACGTTTATTGTCGTAATATTATAAAATTTATTTTCTAATTCCTTTGTAAAATCAGCAAACCAAACAGAAAACAGATTCCATTCTTTGTCCTCCAAACGCATTTCAGCTTCTAGTACATTCAGATTCTAATTCCTTCAAATTCCAATTCTTTTGACATATTTCATTCCTTTAAAAAATATTCTGTGAAACAAACGCCACCTTAATATATTTTATTTTATCTCCTAACACTTGTACATTTTCTAATACTTTCACACTTCTATGTAGATATAATTTATTTTGTTACCAGTTTTTATAATTTACAACCAAGACAATCAAAGAGTAAGCAACAAGAAATTATAATTTATCCGTTTGTGTGAGACATTTCAGGGAATTTGAAAGAATTTGGAATTAATATCCAATAAAACCCTCCGTTTGTTGAAAACTAAAACAGTTTTATTATTAATAATTAATAAAGTTTATAATGTAATTTCATATGAATATAGTTTTTTAGGTCTTAAAGCGGCATAAGCTTTACAAGAAAAGACGTACCTTTTTTTTTAAACCAAATGTAATTTAGTCCAAAACTACTCCTTATAATTCCAGATTTGAACCCTCTACTATTGTAATTTACATTGGCTATATAGTTTGGTTCGTGTATTTTGATTTATTCCAAAAAAAGTTGAATGTAGTTCCCAAAAGACTCATTTAATTTGTTGTGAAATGAAATGATACTAGATTCCATTAAGATTTGTCTTTATTGTATTTCTATGAGAAATTTCTTGTAACTATTTATTATTTATTATTGCCCATTCAATATTTTTTGTTTGGAAGCGGCCGAGAATTTTATAAATATACTCATGCTAGCAAGAAGCTAGACGAGGGCCAAGGAATTACAGACAATTACATATCAAGAAAAAGAAAAGGGGGATACATTCCGGCTCTCCCAACTACAAATTCCGTTTTTACCCCTACATTTGATCCATAGATAAACTAATGACTTAATGTTCTCAACCGCTTGAGCAGGGAAACATACAGACCTTTGAAATAGTCTGTTGTTCCGTGATTTCCAGAGAACCAATAACATTCCATAACAAATTGCAGTGAGTCTTTTCCTGCGATTTACATAGTTCCCCCATTTAGAAGAAAAGTCAATGAACTCATTCACTGTGTTTACTGCCATATCATCGATCCCGCATCAGCTGAGGATTTTTCTCCAAACCATACTCGCAAACGGACAGTTGATGAGTATATGATCTGCATCTTCCTGCTGATTTACACAGAAATCACAGAACATGAAATCAATAGGAATGTTTCTACTAATAAGTGCCATAGCACAAGGTATACGACCCCGCACTTCTCTCAAAACGAAGCCCAACACCTTTATGGGAATTAACTTATACCAGCTGATCAAATTTTGAGAAAAAATACTAGCATGTTTGTGTTCAATTAAATGCATGAGGATCAAAACTCTATAAATTCCATTAGGAGCGATAGAGCAATGTGTATGATCCGATCTAGGGTGCAGCTGAACAGATCCAACATCCTGAATAAGGCTCGTTAGACGGTTATGTAACCCACGATTTGATGGGTTAGACTTCCAACACCAACTGAACAAACCATTTTCATTGATTTTGTCCTTCACCACACATCTCTTTTGAGCCTCTAGATCATGAAGAGTTGGGTATAGCTTTTTTAATTCTAAGGATCCAATCCAAATATCGTTACAAAATTAGGTGTTATCCCCAGATTTGACGCATTGTGTAACACCCATAAATTCAAGCCAATTTAAAACTTTTTCAAAACATTTTTAAATCATTTAACATTCAACATGGTTCTCAAAATAATAAACATCAGAGTATCCCGGTATGAAATCATAAAAACATAATGAAAGGAGGAGCGGTACGATCATGCTTTGGCCTTTCCCCGATCGCTGGAAGTACCTGAAACAAGAATCAATAGATGTAAGCTCAAAGGCTTAGTGAGTTACCCCCAAAAATACAACCGCCTTAAAGATATAACCATACCATATAAACATATAAGCAAACAAATACCAAACAACATGCATAATGAGCCACCAGTCTGACTGGACCGAATCCCGGTCCTCAGTCTATCTGGACCGCTCTCCAAGCCCTCGGCACGTCTGGACCGCCCTCCTCAGGGCCTTTGTAACATCCTGATTTCCAGGTATGATAAAATGAGTATTTATTTTCGAAGTTGTGAGGAGTGACTCGACGAGTTGGCGCATCAACTCGTCGAGTAGGATCGTGGCTTGGTGACGTGGAAAATGAATGGACTCGACGAGTCGGCAAGCTGACTCGCCGAGTCAGCGTTGTTAACAGAAACCCTAATTCTCTCAGGCTTAGGCCTATTTAAAGGCACTTATAGCCTCCTTGGCCCTGTCCCATCAGTGTCTTCGTCCCTTGAGAGAAACCCTAGAGTTATTTGTGAGCTACAGAGGAGAGAGAGGCTAACCAGAGGTCATTTCTTTAAGAAGAAGGTCAAGGGTGTTGCAACGATCTCAGAGGAGAGTTGGTGGATCAGTTTCATCTTCATTTCAAGCTTCAGATCTGGTACAAGCTCTTGTCTCCCTTGTGTTTGAATAGATTTCCTTTGGTGGTTAAGTTAGGGCTTGTATCACCTTATTGATGGGGTTTTGGGTTCATCCAAACCCTTTTCCGAGTTATTTTGTAGATCTGGACCATGTGAGGTCCAAAGAACCTGAAAGTAGGCGGCCATGAAGGAGTAACCTTGGAGCTTTGAAGCTATGAAGCTTCAATGGAGTCATAATGATGTATAGATCAAAATACACCATGCATGAGCCTCAAGTTCAGACCTTTACGTGACTTTTGGATGCTAGAAGGCCAGATCTATAAGTTAGAGAAACATATCTGACCTCAGAAGGGCGAACGAGTGTTGCCATGGAAGAAACTCGCCAAGTCCATAAGGGAACTCGATGAGTCGAATCGGGTTTCCCCGCGATTCATGACCAGAGGTAACCCGTCGAGTGGAAGGTTCACACGACGAGTCGAGTGAGGCTTTAGAAGGATCCAGAGGACACACTTGAACTCGCCGACTCACCCATGTGCACTCGACTAGTCTGGTCAAAGTTTGACCGTTGACTAGAGTTGACTTCAGTTGACCTTGGGGTTTTGGTCAAGCTGATTCAAGAGAGGTCAGAGAGGGGTATAATGGTCTTCTACCCATTATTAGATATGAGAACATGAGAGGATTTTGATTAAAGATGTTATCCTGTTGATAGGAGGAGGCTAGGTCGGGATATTCGAGCATGAGAGTTTATCCGACTTCATAGGAGGTGAGTCTTCTCACTATACTTTACCTAGAGTGGTAATTACGTGTGACCGGAAGGTCTTATGTGCTATGAGTAGAATGCGATGTATGCTGTTATATGATATGTATGTGCTATGTTATGTTATGAGTAGTATGGTATGGACCAGAAGGTCATTATGATATGGACCGGAAGGTCTACAGTGTATGGACCGGATGTCACACCCCAAAACCATGAACGGCGGAAACGTTCTGGGGCGGAGGACGTCATGTTCGGTATCACAACAATGCAAAGTAGTAAACAAGCAACAACATCATCCATTGCATTAATAATATAATTTCATACAAGTGTGTTCTATCAAGTTATATAGACACCAAAAATACATATCAAAATAAAGACAAGTTTTGTCTGTGCTCCATCTTGTCAAAACATGGCACCAATACATGTCTACTGGTGACCTGAGAATACAAGTTATTTTGAAAGAGAGGATCAGCTTTAAAGCTGGTGAGATCATAAGTATATTAGTGTCTGTATTTGTATGAAAGTATTTGTAAGATGTTTTGAACTCTCCTAGATTACCCTATGTTTCCTACTAAATGTAGTCTTCTACCAAGACATCTAGTGTCTGTGTGTGTGTCTTGTAAGAGTGTGTATTTTCCCAAATCTGACTATCATTTATCAAAATATAGTTTTCGCATTTCTGTATATCATGTGAAACTCACAAGGTGAATGCACTGGGAAAATGAAATAGTACTGTAGTATTGTAACAAGTAACTACCACTATACTAACTACCTTAAACTAATCATAATTTAAAGTACCATGTGATCGGCCTATATCCTGCTACCGACTATAGTACACGGCAATGTAAGATGTCAGAAGAAAATGACATTTGGCACCAATAGACTTGTAAGTCTTACTGTAACTAGCAGCGAGGTGTAGGATAGTCAATCCAGTATAGCTATATGCAAACTCATACGCTCCCCAATTAAGGAGATTATGGATACATGAACGGCCATGGCAGGTAGTGCCATGCCCTGGAACGTGGCTCACATAACTGCAAAACTGCATATGTAATGAATGTGCTAGCTGTAATGTATGTTCTCCCTCTGTCTAGCCTGTATTGTAATGTACTGTGCGTGCTAGCTGTATTGTATGTTCTCTCTCTATCTAGCAAGTATTGAAATGTACTGTGTACTAACTATATTGTGTGTTCTCTCTATCTAGCAATTATTGACTCATGAATGAACTGACTCTTTGTATGATTCTTTGTTCTAGTAATAGTATTAGTAACTTCCTAAACTACGCCTATCGTAGTTTACTAGTAATATGACTTGTACGTATGAACATGAATGTATACCCTTGCTACCCAAGGGTATTGAATTGACTGATAAGACTTTTATGTCTATATATGTATACATAATATATAACTAATATTTAGACGACCTTCGGACGATTAACCGATGCCCTAAAGCCACATCCCAACGAGGAAAATGAGATAAAGCGAGCTAGTCTTCCTAAGTCCTTTAAACATTTCTTATAAAACTATACATACATAGGCATGCATTTGACAATATAAAAGTATAAAAAGAGTTAAGTAAAAGTATTTGACAAGCAGAAGAGTTTGTAAAATAGTTTGAAGCAAAACAGTTTGATAACACAGTTTGAAAAGTAAGAAAACCACTTGTTTGGTAGTTATTAATCACATGTGATTGATATAATAACTATAATTGTTCAACTTGTATTCCCCCCCCCCCATAAAAGCATTTAAAAAGATTTAAAAGGTCAATTTAATGGGTATGAACTCACCTCTAGTGAGTGGTTTGGATGAACTGATGATATAGGATTGCTAGGTGTCAAGTGAAGTCTTGAGAACACACAAGGATCCTAGTTAACATATAATATCACATATATGAATCCAATTAGTCTTTAAACAAATAATCAACAACTTTAAGACATCCTAGGACATGCTAAACACCTTATATAAGTGTTATAAGTCCCAAGGATTGCATCTAAGTGTTGTAGGACATTGCTATTGAGTTTAGGGTTCAAGGGAACCCCTTTATATGAGTTTACGGTTTTGTGACCATAACTCATTGAGTTTATGGTTATAAACTCATGCGTTTACGGTCGTAAACTCATGCTTCTTTGACCATGTGTTTTTTTGAATCTCTACAAGTCCTTAGAAGCATTTCCACTTAAAGTATAAGCCTATGGACGGGATTAGGGCACCATTTCACTCCTAAATGGAGTTTACGGTCCTTAGACCATTTTCCTTTGGGTTTACGGTCGTAAAACCCTATGATTAATGGTCTTTTGATGTTTTCAAGTGCTAAGCTCATCAAGGAAAGGATCTATGCTAGTTTCCAAGGCTTAGAAGGGACTAGGGCACACTTTGGCACCCTTTTAGGGTTTACGGTTCAAGAACATCTTGAACCGTAAACACCTTTGATCCTTGGTTTCTTGGGTGTTTTATTGATGTTTAGAAGTGTAACAAGCCTTAAGATACTCTAGGATAGAAGTACTTACAAGATAGAGGCTTGAAAAGGTGCTAAAAGTCCAAGAACACTAGTGTGTGTTCTTGGTGAAACTTGAAGATCTAACCTTTTGGAATGATTTCACGGATGGAAGTGTGTTACATCACTATATTAAGTAATATATCAACTTAATAGGGCTAGAAACACTTACAAGTTGAAGATCTTTGAAGAAAAGTCGAAGATACTTGAGAGAGAATTGAGATTTGGATCTTGATTTTGTGAAAAAGGGTAAATAATGACTAAGTGTCACTTATATACCCCCATTTAAGGGTTTACGACAATAAACACCTTTGTTTAGGCTGTAAACTCCACACTCTTGGATCTTTGGGGTATTATTGTTATACAATAAACCCTAAAGCATCCTCTCTCCTGATATCTCCTAAAGTGCTAATCCTAAAATACTCAAACTTATTCCAAAAAGCTTGAAAATTAGCAGCAACAGTTCTGAATTCTAGTGAATTAAAATGTTGTACAGAATAGAAATTTCGGGCTGTCACACCGGAAGGTCGCGATGATGAGGATTGGAAGGTCATTACGGGTAGAGTTGGAAGGTTTACCAGGGTTGGGACGGAAGTCCCTTGAGACACATGGATCGGAAGGTCCCATAGAACTATGGCCTCGAGTGGCGTCTGTGTTGTATGTGGTATTTTAGGGAACTCATTAAGCATTTATGCTTACCGTGTTATGTGATATGTGTTTCAGGTACCAGCGAGGATCGCGGGAAGGCGCCGACATGATCTGTACATACTGAAGAAGATTTATGTACTTGAGATTCTGGGGTTGTTTATTGAGATAATATGTGATACAATGGGATTGAAATTGTTCTTATGAAATATATTATGATTGAAAATGAAAAATTGTTTTGGAAATTCACGTTGTTACAGCCTTCAGCCTATCCGGACCGCTTGTTGGGCCTTCAGCCTGACTAGATTCGCCCGGCCCGGGCCTGCAGTCTACTTGGTCCGCCCAGGGTGTCTTGGCCTACTGCACACAGCAGGACCTGCCTCAACCCTTTCACCCAAACCAACAATCATGTGCACATACATATAAACAAGTAAACATGCAGATCTAACATATCACTAACATGGCAACCATCCTATAACTAAGATACAGATCTAACCGATCTCTAGCATAACAACCATCCTAAACCAAGATGAAATCTAACATAGCAACCATCCTAAACCAGGATGAAATCTAGCATAGCAATTGTTGGATTAGTGTCTAAGTCCATAACTATTTTGGTATGTACTTGACCCGATGGTGCATGGTCCTTTTGGGTTGCCTTCACCAAACCAACTTGATAGGATGAATTATGGAGAGAAAGGATTAAATATGATTTATTAATATATTATGAGAATAATATATTAAAGGAAAAATCATATTGTTTAATTAATATTAGTCAAGAATTAATAAGAATTAAGTTTGTGGCTAAAAGAGATTAATTAAACTTAAGGGACTGGAATTGTAATTATAAGATAATTGCAATTGGGCTATGGATTACCTTATAATATAAGGTTGGACGAATTCTATGGGGAAACCCATTAGAAATCGTCCAACGCTTATTAAAAAGGGGTTCATGGGTTGCTTAGGGCCTAAGCATCCAAATTAGGGATTCCTTGTTACATAACCCTAATAGCCTCACTATTTAAAGAACCCTTAAGCCCCAAAAACGTGGTGAACTTGTTCTCTAGGGTTTCCACACGTTTTGGGCAGCCTCCTTCTCTTCTCCTCTTCATCCTTTTGCTCTTGGTGTTTGTGAACCATTAGAGGAGTGACATTTGCGACTCTAAGCTTTCTAAAGTCATTACTAGAAGGATTTGAGATTGTTATTGCTACATAACAATCAAGGTAATATCTTAAACCCATTATTATGCTAATATTGATTATCATATGCTAGATTTAGGGTTTAAAGTCTTGGATGAATAAGCATATACATTAGAGAAACCTAGATCCAAGCATTAGGGTTTGCATGAGCACATAGGATGTTCTTATGGCTAAAACCCATCAGTGGTATCAGAGCCAGGTTGGTTTCTATTGTATTGATGCCTTGTATGTTTGTTCAAGTTGCAAAATCAAGTTTTGAGCTCCCTGCCTGATGAACTCGGCGAGTACCACAGTGTACTCGGCGAGTAGGCCTCAACACGGCGAGTACAGTGTGGTACTCGGCTAGTTCGAGCATCAGATGGAGCTATTTTCGGGATTTCTTGTTGTTTTACTCATGGATACTTGCCTTATCTGTTCAAGGTCATTAAAATCTGATTTATTCATATTTGTGAGTATATCCTTGATTAAACAAAAGATAATTACCAATTGATTAGATAATAACTTCCTTATAAGATAAAGTTTGATTATTTGTATTAATTGGGTAACTTATTCTGCAAGAAATTGAAATTAGGTCAAATATAGATAATGATGAAGTTAATTGTTTAATTTATATTATTTGTTATTTGATCCTTGTGTTATGAAAGGTTTCAATTTTCCCCTTTAGGTTTTATAGTTTAAATTTGAACTCAAAAGTTTTGTTTTTGAAATTTAAATAGTTGAAACCATAATGTCTTGAAAAGTTTCAAAATTTGCCCTCAAGTTTTAGAATTTAAATTTTGATTAAAAAGTTTGATTTTGAAATATTTAAATTCTAAACTCTAATGTTTTGAAATATTTCAAAACTTGCCCTCAAGTTTTGGAATTAAAAGTTGATTAAAAGTTTAATTTAGGAATGTTAAATTCTAAAACCCAAGATTGTTTTGAAAAGTTCAAATCACACCCTTATGGTTTTATTAATTAATTAAAGTGTATAATTAAAAGAGATTTAGTAAATCCATAAAGTTTTGGTGTACAATTTAATTAAAAGTATAATTATTAAATTAGACCACCTAGTATTTTAAAAGTGTAAAATACACCCTATACTATATATAACATTAAAAGTCTAACATTATATATATATATATATATATATATATATATATATATATATATATGTGTGTGTGTGTATGTATGAGTAAAAGTCAGTCTTACCATTAGTAGGCCTCATTCACGAAGCTGGTCTATAAGGGGTGTTTAAGGAAATTGCCTATAAAATGGCGATTGAATGGGTATCCACTCTTACCCACCGCACTCCTGACTAGTGGAGGGTCGTTAGCCGAACGGGTAGGATAGGACAGAAACCTTCCATTATAAGTATAATGAAGTACAAAAGTAACTAAATGCTTTTTCAAAATTCCCAATCTTAGTTACTTTAGGCAAAAGTGAATTGATGCAATTCCATGAAATTACACTTTGTACCCTTGCGAAGACGTTAGTGGAGCGTGTGTGGTTAACCGGCACACTAAATGGTTCTAAGAAAAGGTAGAAAAGAGTGACTCAATGTTTGTCATAGTTCGGTGGAGCATGTGTCGTTTACCGGCACATCGAATAGGTGATTGTAACATGTGAGGGCACCATGTAGATTTGCATGGTTATTCACACCCGCTTTGTGATCCTCGGCATCCCAGTCACAAACTAGAGGGGCATATCGAGATTTAAACATGTCATTGAAAAGTTCAATGAATCTCAAAGGATCTAGGAGTTTTCAAAGCATTTAAAACTTAATCGGTTTTTCGCTTTTAATGGTGGAAGTTAGTGAATCGTCATTCACTTACCTTCAAATATTCTGCAACTAGATTACGACATCCCTTTTCTAGGTTGTAGCATATTGTGTTGGGTCCTAGCCTTAATATCTCATTTGGGTGATTTATTAAGGACTCAATCGATCAAATAACTTGAATTTGTTTTCTCCCATTTTGTAGATGTCAAAGTACGACAACTATGGTCTTCCCAAATCCCGTGGAACAAGCATTCCACATGAAGATGATATTCCACGATTCGATCGAGGAACAAGAAATCATGCTTCACTTCCTCCACTTCCTCCCGTTATTCTCCCTAACCCACAAGATCGAAGAATTGAAAGGTTCAATTTCACTAAAGCCCTATTGGAAATGAAACATGAAGATGGTAAACCCATGTGTGCCCACGTTCTAGGAATGAAATCACACATCGATAGGTTGATAATGTTGGGTGCGTCATTCCCGGATAAGTTGGCTATGAACTGGGTTCTGCAGTCACTTCCCGAATCATATAATGAGTTCAAAAGAAAGTATTATATGATGGATCATGACAAAAACCTCATTGACCTAACTTACATGCTCATTGCTGCTGAATCAGAAATGATTTGGCAAAGCAATGGAGCGTATTTGTTGGGAAAGTCAACCAACCATGCTTCCGAGGACGTTCTAGGAGAACCGACTTGCATTTGTTGCCAAGAGAAAGGGCGTTGGATGCAAGTATGCCCTAAGAGCCTGAAGAGTCTAGAAGATGGGAGAGTCAAAGAGTATGGTTGTGCTTCAGGTAAAATCCACTGTCTAACTCCATTAAGTTCCTATTCGTTGATTCTTAATACATAATGTGATGAGATTACATTTAAATGTTTTGCAGGATCAGTGAAAAGAGAGGAAGTTTGATGGAAAATCAAAATGAGTCTAATCACAAAGAAATGAATCTCGATCGCATGGACTTGAAGATTAGATTTTGAGCTTAGAAAGTTATGATAGAATTGTTAGGAATATTTGATTACATAGTTTTTCAGTTGATTTTGCATTGTAAGGACAAATGTTTTCCGCTGCTGTTATGAATAAAAAATAAATTTTGGTTTGACTCATTTATTTATTTATTTATTTCCTTGCAATAAAATCGTTATGAAAAATTGATGTTTGCATATTTCTACAACGAATGGATGTGATTCTTATTATGATAATTGTGAAATGTGGAGAATTTGCCAAATAGGGAGAGTTTCTCATCGCCCAAATTTCAACTGGACAGAAATTTGGAATCACGCAACTTGGTTGCATGATGAATGAGAAATTTCATATTTGGAAATTAGACTAATTCGTTGACAAAGTGTCAAGTGAAGGACTAAGAGATCGAGTACACAAAGTTGTGTGTTGATCAAGTCAACCACAGGAGTAACAAAGATATTTGTCATGATTTACCAAAGTTTAGTAAATATGATTATACTTATAAGATTAAGTGTAATTCTGAATTGATTGAAAGAGTTTAAATCAATAGCAGAACGAATAAGAAGAATCAAGTAGGCAGAAAGATAAAAGTTTCTCTATTCTAAGAAGAAGGGAGAGTACCTTTTATTATATTTTATGATAGGTCTTAATGATTAAGAACCATATCTCAATTGATCCTCTAAGTAAATCTTAGTACAATTGTATGTCTAAGAAGAGGAATTAAGAATTGAAGAAATGGTTAAATCAAGAAGTCAATCATACTTCGTTCCAAAACAAGTCATAGAGTTAAGATTGTGACATTGAGTGAACAGTCTTAAGAAGGTTTATAACATTCATCAAGTGTGGAATTTGGAAAAGGATTTTCTTATTTTCGTACATTTGAAATTGGAAAGTTGTGATGTCTTGGATAAGACAAAGACCAACTAGGACCAATTTTATATGGTGTTTTGTCTTGATAAAAGCTACACTAACTCTTGAATATTTGTTTGTCAAGAAATGTTTATTAACAAGAAAATCTTATATGTCAAGGAGTCAGTGGGAGTCTTAATGGTCTTGAAAGGATTCAAGAACTAATCAAGAATAAACCTTATCGATCATCACTAGCACACGAGTAGAGGTTTACAAGCTATCGTGTTGACATTATCTTGTTTCTGTCCCGTTCCAATCGAGTTAATTATGCATATGAGTTCTATGAGTTCTCATTTGAGTGCATAAAAGGCAAGCACCTTAATCAATGAAAAGTACATTGATGGGAAATGATGAGTTGCTTAACTACTTGGAAGACATGGTGGGCAGCCGTGTTACCATAAGGCAAGAAGTCAAGATTAAGAAAGTTCGCTCCATATGAGTTCGAATTTGTCATAAACTTTGTTTTTGACAAATTCACATGGATAGGAACACATACACCATTAAAATCTAAGTGTCATAAGATTCCCTCCTTCATGAAAATGACTGTGAGGAAATGCTTTCACTAATAGAGATTTTAAGAAGATAGTGATTGTGAAATTGTATTCTCGAATTCGATTATGGTTACGGTATCCCTTTCCATGATTCGAATTGTGAGATTTGGCAATTAGTCTTAATTATTTAGACACACATATGAGCTATCTAAAAGAAAAGTGTATAAGTTCAAGAAACCCTGATAAAAGATTATCAAAGCATTGGGTATTAGAAATATGAACTTAAAGAAATTCAATAGGCATTGTTTTTTTGAAAGTTAAGCTGTTTCTGAGTACATGTCAAAGCTAGTGGGAGCATAAGCATTATGTTTAAAATAATCATCATGATGGTGGGAGCATAAATGTTATGATTGTATGATTATTAAAGCAAGTGTTGCAATTTAGCAATATTAATTATAGAAAACAAGAGTCATACTTTGCAAAGTTGTAAGGGTTAAATAGTTGTTTTGCTATAATTAAGGGAGAGAATATTTTGCTTCATTTCAAATCTAAAGGCTTAGGTTGTGGAATGTTAATAAATTTAGTCAAGGATACATAGTGTGTTCTTGAATTTCAATTATGATTACGGCATCCCTCTTCATAATTCGAATTATAAGAACGTAGCACATAAAATATTATGGCAGAAGATTGATAAAGTATTAAATCTTCATGTAAGACATTATGCATCATGTCCCATACACTTCGGGTATAGGATCAATTGCAAGTGCTATAATATTTTACCATTCTAAAATTTTCCAAATGTCCAGCACATTTAGAGGGAAAAGGACAAGAATCGGTTTTGACTAAGATAATTAAACAACTATCAAAGGACAATCGAGGGTTTGTCGAGGATTGGTCGCTTGTGAGCAGTTGGAAGTATGATATTGGATGGACCATATCGACTTTATTATGAATAGATAAGATTCTATTAAGAATGAGTTGTCATATGGAAAATATGGAAATGTTTCCATATTGGGAGTTGGATATTGAGAATCAATGTCTACATTAGAAACTTTATGCAACATGATGTTCAAAGGAATGTACTTTGAGTGAAAGACATCACATCTATGGAATTGTCTTGTAACAATCCCCGATAGAGGACTTTGTAATTTCGTTGGCAATAGTCATTGTGACTTTTGTGCTATGACATTACGAAAGGATCATTGCATAAAATGTTAGAATCTAACATATTCTATAAGTGGCAAGAATTTGATATTCTTTCACTTTTGGAAAGGATTAGGAGTTGTGAAATGAGTATGATTGGAAATGTGTTCATTTGATCTATTTCACAAAGCAAGAACCGTATGTAAACATTGTGTGCATGCTAAGAGCATGGGACAAGTGTGGTAAGTAATTCAAGTAAGAAGTTGATTACCCGAAACGACAAATAATGAGTAATCGATATGGTGATAAATAAAAGGTGTTTTATTTATACTTAAAGGTTGATGCCATATGGGATTAGTATTGTTCTTGTGTTTCACTTTGCATGTTTTGACTTCCTGAATAATTTAATTGGTTAAGAACAGTCAAATTATTCGAACGGGCCACAGTCGTTCATATGTTGGAAGTAGGTATGAATGAAGACTGTCGTGAATTGGTGTGTGGATTGTCTTAAGAGCATTAGACATAAGCAAATGTTTGTTGCAACGTTCATGAGTGCTTATGAATATGATTTGAGCATTGGATTAAACCCACGATCACTTGGATCACTTCATTGATTTTATCACGAGTGATTGGTGAGACAATGATATCTTATATTCTTGAAACCGAGATGTGTGAGTTGTATCTTGCGAGTCGGTTGCACATTGATAATATGTAAACGCACTAGTAACTTGGTGTTATAAAACATATTGTTGTGTGTGATTTGGTGAGTGAGTGCAAACAAGCATTGAGTCAAAGTTTATCCGTTCCTTTTATCCAAAGTAGGATAAAAGCGATATCTGTGGACCCATCGATGATTTAGAGATGGCACCTAAGCGCTTGGCCAAGCCGGGACTAAATTGATGTGTTCAATAGTAGTCTGTTGTCAGTCGTCATAAATCTGAATTCGGGAAACAGCACATAGACAGAGAGAATGATTTAGATCCATGTCTCAGTCTATACGATGTCTAGAATGGAGGAATATATGATCCCTTATCTAAAGGACATGCGTATCTGATAAGATCAGAGTTGACAGCGGCTTTAGAAAGCTATGATTGCAGATCAAGATCTGAAGTCATACGCAGAATAGTTATTAAACTTATCCAAGTGGGAGACTGTTGGATTAGTGTCTAAGTCCATAACTATTTTGGTATGTACTTGACCCGATGGTGCATGGTTCTTTTGGGTTGCCTTCACCAAAGCAACTTGATAGGATGAATTATGGAGAGAAATGATTAAATATGATTTATTAATATATTATGAGAATAATATATTAAAGGAAAAATCATATTGTTTAATTAATATTAGTCAAGAATTAATAAGAATTAAGTTTGTGGCTAAAAGAGATTAATTAAACTTAAGGGACTGGAATTGTAATTATAAGATAATTGCAATTGGGCTATGGATTACCTTATAATATAAGGTTGGACGAATTCTATGGGGAAACCCATTAGAAATCGTCCAAGGCTTATTAAAAAGGGGTTCATGGGTTGCTTAGGGCCTAAGCATCCAAATTATGGATTCCTTGTTAGATAACCCTAATAGCCTCACTATTTAAAGAACCCTTAAGCCCCAAAAACGTGGTGAACTTGTTCTCTAGGGTTTCCACACGTTTTGGGCAGCCTCCTTCTCTTCTCCTCTTCATCCTTTTGCTCTTGGTGTTTGTGAACCATTAGAGGAGTGACATTTGCGACTCTAAGCTTTCTAAAGTCATTACTAGAAGGATTTGAGATTGTTATTGCTACATAACAATCAAGGTAATATCTTAAACCCATTATTATGCTAATATTGATTATCATATGCTAGATTTAGGGTTTAAAGTCTTGGATGAATAAGCATATACAATAGAGAAACCTAGATCCAAGCATTAGGGTTTGCATGAGCACATAGGATGTTCTTATGGCTAAAACCCATCAGTGGTATCAGAGCCAGGTTGGTTTCTATTGTATTGATGCCTTGTATGTTTGTTCAAGTTGCAAAATCGAGTTTTGAGCTCCCTGCCTGATGAACTCGGCGAGTACCACAGTGTACTCGGCGAGTAGGCCTCAACACGGCGAGTACAGTGTGGTACTCGGCGAGTTCGAGCATCAGATGGAGCTATTTTCGGGATTTCTTGTTGTTTTACTCATGGATACTTGCCTTATCTGTTCAAGGTCATTAAAATCCGATTTATTCATATTTGTGAGTATATCCTTGATTAAACAAAAGATAATTACCAATTGATTAGATAATAACTTCCTTATAAGATAAAGTTTGATTATTTGTATTAATTGGGTAACTTATTCTGCAAGAAATTGAAATTAGGTCAAATATAGATAATGATGAAATTAATTGTTTAATTTATATTATTTGTTATTTG
The DNA here is from genome assembly GCF_051521515.1 of Lactuca serriola. Lineage (NCBI taxonomy): Eukaryota > Viridiplantae > Streptophyta > Magnoliopsida > Asterales > Asteraceae > Lactuca > Lactuca serriola. Next base: position 163,360,141 of record NC_136410.1, on the reverse strand, counting down.
ATCCTTGTGTTATGAAAGGTTTCAATTTTCCCCTTTAGGTTTTATAGTTTAAATTTGAACTCAAAAGTTTTGTTTTTGAAATTTAAATAGTTGAAACCATAATGTTTTGAAAAGTTTCAAAATTTGCCCTCAAGTTTTGGAATTTAAATTTTGATTAAAAAGTTTGATTTTGAAATATTTAAATTCTAAACTCTAATGTTTTGAAATATTTCAAAACTTGCCCTCAAGTTTTGGAATTAAAAGTTGATTAAAAGTTTAATTTAGGAATGTTAAATTCTAAAACCCAAGATTGTTTTGAAAAGTTCAAAATGAAATAGTACTGTAGTATTGTAACAAGTAACTACCACTGTACTAACTACCTTAAACTAATCATAATTTAAAGTACCATGTGATCGGCCTATATCCTGCTACCGACTATAGTACACGACAATGTAAGATGTCAGAAGAAAATGACATTTGGCACCAATAGACTTGTAAGTCTTACTGTAACTAGCAGCGAGGTGTAGGATAGTCAATCCAGTATAGCTATATGCAAACTCATACGCTCCCCAATTAAGGAGATTATGGATACATGAACGGCCATGGCAGGTAGTGCCATGCCCTGGAACGTGGCTCACATAACTGCAAAACTGCATATGTAATGAATGTGCTAGCTGTAATGTATGTTCTCCCTCTGTCTAGCCTGTATTGTAATGTACTGTGCGTGCTAGTTGTATTGTATGTTCTCTCTCTATCTAGCAAGTATTGAAATGTACTGTGTACTAACTATATTGTGTGTTCTCTCTATCTAGCAATTATTGACTCATGAATGAACTGACTCTTTGTATGATTCTTTGTTCTAGTAATAGTATTAGTAACTTCCTAAACTACGCCTATCGTAGTTTACTAGTAATATGACTTGTACGTATGAACATGAATGTATACCCTTGCTACCCAAGGGTATTGAATTGACTGATAAGACTTTTATGTCTATATATGTATACATAATATATAACTAATATTTAGACGACCTTCGGACGATTAACCGATGCCCTAAAGCCACATCCCAACGAGGAAAATGAGATAAAGCGAGCTAGTCTTCCTAAGTCCTTTAAACATTTCTTATAAAACTATACATACATAGGCATGCATTTGACAATATAAAAGTATAAAAAGAGTTAAGTAAAAGTATTTGACAAGCAGAAGAGTTTGTAAAATAGTTTGAAGCAAAACAGTTTGATAACACAGTTTGAAAAGTAAGAAAACCACTTGTTTGGTAGTTATTAATCACATGTGATTGATATAATAAGTATAATTGTTCAACTTGTATTCCCCCCCCCCCCCATAAAAGCATTTAAAAAGCTTTAAAAGGTCAATTTAATGGGTATGAACTCACCTCTAGTGAGTGGTTTGGATGAACTGATGATATAGGATTGCTAGGTGTCAAGTGAAGTCTTGAGCACACACAAGGATCCTAGTTAACATATAATATCACATATATGAATCCAATTAGTCTTTAAACAAATAATCAACAACTTTAAGACATCCTAGGACATGCTAAACACCTTATATAAGTGTTATAAGTCCCAAGGATTGCATCTAAGTGTTGTAGGACATTGCTATTGAGTTTAGGGTTCAAGGGAACCCCTTTATATGAGTTTACGGTTTTGTGACCATAACTCATTGAGTTTATGGTTGTAAACTCATGCGTTTACGGTCGTAAACTCATGCTTCTTTGACCATGTGTTTTTTTGAATCTCTACAAGTCCTTAGAAGCATTTCCACTTAAAGTATAAGCCTATGGAAGGGATTAGGGCACCATTTCACTCCTAAATGGAGTTTACGGTCCTTAGACCATTTTCCTTTGGGTTTACGGTCGTAAAACCCTATGATTAATGGTCTTTTGATGTTTTCAAGTGCTAAGCTCATCAAGGAAAGGATCTATGCTAGTTTCCAAGGCTTAGAAGGGACTAGGGCACACTTTGGCACCCTTTTAGGGTTTACGGTTCAAGAACATCTTGAACCGTAAACACCTTTGATCCTTGGTTTCTTGGGTGTTTTATTGATGTTTAGAAGTGTAACAAGCCTTAAGATACTCTAGGATAGAAGTACTTACAAGATAGAGGCTTGAAAAGGTGCTAAAAGTCCAAGAACACTAGTGTGTGTTCTTGGTGAAACTTGAAGATCTAACCTTTTGGAATGATTTCACGGATGGAAGTGTGTTACATCACTATATTAAGTAATATATCAACTTAATAGGGCTAGAAACACTTACAAGTTGAAGATCTTTGAAGAAAAGTCGAAGATACTTGAGAGAGAATTGAGATTTGGATCTTGATTTTGTGAAAAAGGGTAAATAATGACTAAGTGTCACTTATATACCCCCATTTAAGGGTTTACGACAATAAACACCTTTGTTTAGGCTGTAAACTCCACACTCTTGGATCTTTGGGGTATTATTGTTATACAATAAACCCTAGAGCATCCTCTCTCCTGATATCTCCTAAAGTGCTAATCCTAAAATACTCAAACTTATTCCAAAAAGCTTGAAAATTAGCAGCAACAGTTCTGAATTCTAGTGAATTAAAATGTTGTACAGAATAGAAATTTCGGGCTGTCACACCGGAAGGTCGCGATGATGAGGATTGGAAGGTCATTACGGGTAGAGTTGGAAGGTTTACCAGGGTTGGGACGGAAGTCCCTTGAGACACATGGATCGGAAGGTCCCATAGAACTATGGCCTCGAGTGGCGTCTGTGTTGTATGTGGTATTTTAGGGAACTCATTAAGCATTTATGCTTACCGTGTTATGTGATATGTGTTTCAGGTACCAGCGAGGATCGCGGGAAGGCGCCGACATGATCTGTACATACTGAAGAAGATTTATGTACTTGAGATTCTGGGGTTGTTTATTGAGATAATATGTGATACAATGGGCTTGAAATTGTTCTTATGAAATATATTATGATTGAAAATGAAAAATTGTTTTGGAAATTCACGTTGTTACAGCCTTCAGCCTATTCGGACCGCTTGTTGGGCCTTCAGCCTGACTAGATTCGCCCGGCCCGGGCCTGCAGTCTACTTGGTCCGCCCAGGGTGTCTTGGCCTACTGCACACAGCAGGACCTGCCTCAACCCTTTCACCCAAACCAACAATCATGTGCACATACATATAAACAAGTAAACATGCAGATCTAACATATCACTAACATGGCAACCATCCTATAACTAAGATACCGATCTAACCGATCTCTAGCATAACAACCATCCTAAACCAAGATGAAATCTAACATAGCAACCATCCTAAACCAGGATGAAATCTAGCATAGCAATTGTTGGATTAGTGTCTAAGTCCATAACTATTTTGGTATGTACTTGACCCGATGGTGCATGGTCCTTTTGGGTTGCCTTCACCAAACCAACTTGATAGGATGAATTATGGAGAGAAAGGATTAAATATGATTTATTAATATATTATGAGAATAATATATTAAAGGAAAAATCATATTGTTTAATTAATATTAGTCAAGAATTAATAAGAATTAAGTTTGTGGCTAAAAGAGATTAATTAAACTTAAGGGACTGGAATTGTAATTATAAGATAATTGCAATTGGGCTATGGATTACCTTATAATATAAGGTTGGACGAATTCTATGGGGAAACCCATTAGAAATCGTCCAAGGCTTATTAAAAAGGGGTTCATGGGTTGCTTAGGGCCTAAGCATCTAAATTAGGGTTTCCTTGTTAGATAACCCTAATAGCCTCACTATTTAAAGAACCCTTAAGCCCCAAAAACGTGGTGAACTTGTTCTCTAGGGTTTCCACACGTTTTGGGTAGCCTCCTTCTCTTCTCCTCTTCATCCTTTTGCTCTTGGTGTTTGTGAACCATTAGAGGAGTGACATTTGTGACTCTAAGCTTTCTAAAGTCATTACAAGGAGGATTTGAGATTGTTATTGCTACATAACAATCAAGGTAATATCTTAAACCCATTATTATGCTAATATTGATTATCATATGCTAGATTTAGGGTTTAAAGTCTTGGATGAATAAGCATATACAATAGAGAAACCTAGATCCAAGCATTAGGGTTGGCATGAGCACATAGGATGTTCTTATGGCTAAAACCCATCAGCAATAACATAGCAACCATCATAAACCATGATGTAAATCATAAAGGGCCGGCCTTGGTGCTGTAGACCCTGTTGATATAGTGAGGAGAACTCACCTTTCAAGTGTCGCACTGAAGTGATAAGCTCAACTCTCGGATCACCAACACGAACTCCTCCACCTAAAGTTACCACAAAACCCTTTTTCATAAATTTCCAAATCACCAAAATACCCCAGAGGTCAACTGGTCAACCCTTGGTCAAAGTCCGCGTCCACAGTCAAAATCAACAGTCCATGTTGACCCAACTCGTTGAGTGCAGTTTACCGACTCGTCGAGTTCTTCCTGGACTCGAGAAGTCGTGAAATCCCAGGTTGACTCGTCGAGTTTCCCTATAACTCGTCGAGTTCATACGTGTCCAAAGGTTGAGAGAAACCCTAGTCGACTCATCGAGTCTTCGACTGACTCACCGAGTTCAAGGCAATCTTCAACGGACTCGCCAAGTTGTTCATCCAACTCGTCGAGTACATGGCCATCTTCATACGGCTCGCCGAGTTGACTATGCAACTCGCCGAGTCCTTTCAGACCTTCATCTATGCAGACACTTTTTAAGCCATGCCAAGCTTCCAGATTACAGATCCAAGCTTCTAAGGCATGTTTATCACATAAAGTTGCAAACTGTACGTGCATGCAAGGCCCTAGGGGCTCTAAATGAACAATCTTAGCTTCTAGTGGAGCTTTACACCTTAGGAGAGTCTCATCCTTGCAAGAGCTGGAAGCTTTATGGACTTAGAAGACCAAGAGAGTTCAGATCTGAAGTTACAACTTCATATGTTAGCTTATACACAAGAAGTTATGACACTTATTTTCCTTTGGCTAAGTTTTCTTACAACAACATCTATCATTCGAGTATTGGTATGCCTCTCTTTGAGCTTCTTTATGGGAGAAAGTGTTGGACTCCCATTTGTTGCGGAAAGGTAGGGAAGTGAGTGATGGGTGGCACTAAGATAATGCTGAAGATGACTGAGCAGATTCAGCAGGTCAAAAAGAGATTACTGACGGCCTATAGTCGCCAGAAGAGTTATACAGACAGGCGACGATCCGAGCTGGAGTTCCAGGTCAGAGATTTTGTACTCCTGAAGGTATCCCCTTGGAAAGGGATGATACGATTCAGGAAGCGAGGAAAGTTGGGGCCCCGGTACATTGGCCCTTTCAAAGTGACCGTCGGAGTGGGTAAGGTAGCATACCGGCTGGAGCTACCTGCAGAGCTGAGTCAGATCCATAACACCTTCCACATGTCTAATCTGAGGAAGTGGGTAGCCGGTGAGACGAAAATAGTGCCATTAGAGTACATTCAGGTGGATGCGAGCCTGAATTATATGAGAGGCCGATTGTGATCTTGAATCGAAAGGTGAAGGTTCTGAGGAACAAATAGGTGCCCCTGCTTCAGGTCTAATGGCAACATCGGAGAGGGTCTGAGTTGACTTGGGAGCCGGAATCCGAGATGCGAGAGTAGTGCCCAGAGTTATTTCTAGAGCATGACTTCGAGGGCGAAGTCTGATTCTCGTAGGGGTCCCGTACTTCCAGGTATATTGTTTATTTATTTATTTGGAGAATTATTGAGCAACTCGACGAGTTGGTGCTACAACTTGTCGAGTAGGGTCACGATGTGCCACGTGGATTAATGATTTACTCGACAAGTCCGAGAGCCAACTCGCCAAGTAGACGTTGTGAAGAGAAACCCTAAATCCCCGGGTTTGGGGCCTATATAAGGGCACTTATAGCCTCATTTGTGGCTCATTGGCTGGTTTCCTTCACTGAGAGAAACCCTAATTGCCCTTTAAGCTAATAGAGAGTGTGTGAGCTTATATTGGGTATCTTGGTGCATTTTTGGAAGAGAAGAGATGGATTTCAAGCATGGAATGAGAGGAGGCTGTTCGATCTATTGTTATTCATTCAAGAGCTTCAGCAAAAGGCGGAGGCTAGTTCGAGATTCCCGAGTAAATCGGACCTTCTCTCCAACGTTAACCGAAGTTTTAGTGTTAGTTTGGTATGTTGTTAACTAAAGTTTTAGTTTGGTAAAATTAGATTTTGTGGGTTAACTACGTTGTTATTTTTTTGGGTTTTTTTATTGGCCAATTTGTATATAAAAACAAGTTTTCATAAAATTTTGATTTTGACACAATGGTATATTCTCTTTTAGAATAAATACCAAGTTTCCACAACCATTCGATTTTGACACTACATTTTCCATTTTTTTCAATGTTGAGCATTTGACCGGTAATTCAGTCGTACATGACATGTTGACATGTCAAAATTAAAAAATAAATGAAAATGTAGTGACTTTTATGAAAATTTATAGTTCTCAAACAGATTTTTTATGAATATTTTCTAAATTCAAACTAAATTGGAGCATATCGAGAAGGGGATCTGAAAACAAATTGGAAATTGAATTATCCTATTGAGCAAGGTCATCCAATCCAAGGGCCCAATTAATAGAATTCAAAGGTTTTGTTTTTATATGGTTTCAGTCACGTAATTTCTTTGTGGTTTTTGTTAGTTTTAGTATCAAATTTGAATAAATTTGTTATATAGGGTTCATTTTACAGAGTTTAATAAATTAACCCCCACTCTTTATGAAGGCCAATGTTTTGAAATTTCCTATTTCATTATTACATACCAGTCTGTTCAGGAATGCTAAGTTTTGGTACTTTGACTTTGTGTTCATAATGTTAAGGCTGGTCATGAACCCGAATTCCACTGAAAAAAATGCACATGGGCATGTATAGCAATTTTCGACTAGAAAATAACGTCTATGAAATGATTGAAGATTTTATAGATGCTTTTGTTCATAATTGTATCCATATGTATTCACACCAAGCATAAATATATTAAGAGGAAAATGGAAAGCCTGAGGAGTACAATTTAGCCAGATGATCTTCAAGTTGTATTGGTATATTATCTATTTAAGCTGTATCTGTCAAAACATCAGAAATTGATGTCCTAAATGGATATGGCTTTCTATTAGATCAACTGTTTGATAACTATAATGGATGGTATAGTAATCAAATTTATAAAAGTTCATTGATATATTTTTCCATATACCTTAGTTTACATGTAAAAACTGAAAGAAATTATAAACAAAAAACAAAAAAATAAAATAAAAACTTTAGTAAAACCAAAATTTATCTATTTACACCATTTATCAATATCCTCTATCCGGTTTGTGGGTCCCATCATAAATCTTAAATGAATTGCAGTTTACACATTCCAAGTTCATTAAGTGAAAAGTCAAATGACAAATGGATAGAAACCAAAAAGCAAGAACGCAAATGCCCGTTAGCTATCTTTGCCATCACTACGAGTCAATAGTGTTACGGTTCGCCGGACTAAAAAGCAATTCCACGCGGAAGTCATCACCGGCTATCGACTTGCCCTTATTTCCAACTTTATCTAATTCGGTAATCGAAAACTGAAACAAAAAAAAAAGCTAAAATTAGAAGCTCATCATATATTTATATCCAACATTCAAACTTGACAAGACCAACTGAATTACCTTCATCGAGTCATTTTCAATGAACGCGGTATTAAAGCAAGCATAGAAGAGACGACCTCCAATTTTCTTCTCGTAGAATATCACACAAACATCTCCGGTAACCTGTCAAACCATACAATGTCAATGATTTTTTTTAAAAAAAAAACACTTGATATTCAGATGGCGCAGGTTTATTGGAATTAGTAATTATACCTGTATTGTTTTTTCATTAAAATAGTGGTCAAGGCAGTTACGTGGCTCGTCTTCCTCGATCTCCGAGTTCCAAAAACCACCGTTCCTACTTTTACTGCAGAAATTCCGGTAAGCAACCGCCGGTGAACGATATCGTTGTCCAGCAACCTCTTGCATTTCTGATACAACAAAGAAGACCGATTCTATGGTTTTGGTGTCGAAAAGTCGAATCCGTTTGATCACTTTGCTACATGGTTTTGGAAGGTTGACCTCTGGTAAACAACCATCGAAAAAGGTTAGAGATTTATGTCAGTAGTTAACGTAGCGTCGTTGGCTTGGAATCATCACCTGCATATATTTTCATATTGAATTTGTTTACACGTTCCTTTTAAGATTTTCATCGTCATAACTGGAAGAAAATTTGAAAAACTAAAACTTACTTGAAGATATTTTGTTGTCGCTTTATCCGCATAAACCTGATGAGCCTCTTCTGCTAATATGTCGGCGTAAACTAAGTAAGAAGATACCATCAACCCTATACGACCTTTACCTTCCTGTTGAATTTTCAAAAATATTTACTTTTTATATCAATAAATAATTTACATGAATATGAAAAATCCAAAAAATTATAGAATTTGAATGTTTACCATGCAGTGAATGAAGACAATATTCTTTGGGTCACTTGAAAGCCATGAATGGATACTTTCACAGAATTCCTTGATCATTTGGAGTGATGGGGCATGATTATCTTCAGATGGGAATCTTTCCACAAGATCGTTAAAATGGGATGGATCATAAGCTTGTTCCGTACACAAGTTATACACCTACAAGATTGAACAATGTGAGAAAACAGTTATTTGATTTCTTACCAATTTAATCAACCATGTTTAGTTTGTTACAAGGTGTTTTTACCATTTTATACAATTGATATATAATTATTATGGCTTTATAGATTGGTAAAAACTTTGTAAATTGGTTGCTTAAAATTGACACTTGTCATTGTTCATTCCATTGTAATAATGGAAATAGTTGTTGGTTGTATCCAAATGGACCATATTTGTTTTCCCATGGAATCGAATGAAAAACTATAATATAATCCAATTCTATTTGTAGAATTTTTAACTAAACAAAACTCTTTTAAGAATTTCTTGATAATAATCAAATTATATATTCTTTCAAAATTAACTAGTGTCTATTTTCTTTGTTATGATCTTTTTTGGATTTTAACATATCACGAATTTACATATAATATAAAGATACATTTGAATTATCATCCGATTGAAATATGTCAATAAAACATAACAACAGAATATAAAAACTTATATTATGTTACCTTATAGTGTCGAGGATGTCTTTTTTCCAAAATTTTCTTGGCTTGTGTCATTGGATTTTGATACATGGATCTCATTAGCTCTGAAGGAAACGACATTGCTAGTATGCGATCAGTGATGTAAGAAATATCGAGCTCATAGCGACCGCTACCAACCACCACCATCCTCCTTTTCTTTTCAAATCCAAATCCAAAACATTTTGGTACGAGTGTTGATACTTTGAACCCCATATTTGTTGCTAAAAAATACTAAACTATCTGCAAAAATCAAAATAATATAACAATCAACACTACATATTTGATTTAAAAAGTCTCAACAACTTAAAAACCTCCTAGATTTTCATATATAAAATTTTGACTTTTTTCTTTTCATATATAAAATTTTGACTTTTTTTTTCATATATGAAAAAAATTCCAAGGTTATCGTAGAAATTCAAACCTTATTCTAAATTAGCTAAAGGATGCTACTAATATGTGTATATATGTTATCTCTTCAATTCTGGCTTTCTGATTGAATGCTTGTGATTAGAACAATCAAACCTAAACATTTGATACACCATATACTTTGCAAACGAAGTAGTATGTATTATTGTATGAAAAACTTATTTCTGTTACGTTATATACTTATATAATTAAAAAAAGTATACATATATTTTTCTCTTTTCAGTATATTTACACTGACCCGTTTGATTATTAACTTCAACTCAATGACAAAAATCTTCAATATATTGTTTATAAAATATTTTTGTTTACTGTTGGTACGATTTTCCTTGTAGCCTTTTATTCTACATTGAAAATGCTTAAAGAAAACATAAACATTTAAATATTTGATATCGAACGATTACCTCTTATTGATACTGAAACTTGAACTGTTCCCTGTGTTTCCTCTCCGATATTGGCTTTCTGATATTTGTGGGATAAGAGGATCAATATATATAGTCTATGTGGAGTGTTAGTATATATGTCAGATTAGGATTAGGATTCTTTTTGTATTTATAATTTATCTCTTAATATATTTTATCTTTATCTCCTAACACTTATTTTCTAATAGTTTCACACTTCTATGTAGATATTATTTAATTTGTAACCGTTTTTCACAATTTACAACCAAAACAAACAAAGAGTAATCAACAAGAAAATATAACTTCTCCCTTTGTGTGAGACATTTCAGGGGATTTGAAAGAATTTGGAATTGATAAACTTGTATATTTCTAATAGTTTCACACTTCCATGTAGATATAATTTAATTTGAAACCGTTTTTCACAATTTACAACCAAAATAAAGAAAGAGTAATCAGCAAGAAAATATAATTTATCTGTTTGTGTGAGACATTTTAGGGGATTTGAAAGAATTTGGAATTGATATCCAATAAACAAGGTGGTTTTGTTATGATGTTCCTAGTGTGACCACCGATACAATCCCTAATTTTTCCATATGCAAGTCCAAAAATTTTGATTTTTTTTTCAATTATTGTGTCACTACTTAAATATCTTGTTTCATATGAAAATAGTTTTTTTTTTTTAGATCTTAGTGGCATAATTAAGCTTTCCAAGACTTACCGTTTTTATTTTTTTAGAGCTTTCACTTTGGCGCCCCATCCATGTTTAAACCACAATTATCGTAATTTACATTGGCTATATATATAGTTTGGTTCTTGTATTTGGATTTATTCCAAAAAAAATTGGAATGTAGTTCCTAAAAGACTCATTTAATTAGTTGAGAGATGAAATGATATTAGATTCCCTTAAGATTTGTCTTTATCCTATTTCTATGAGAAATTTTTTATAGCTAATTATTATTTGTTATTGCGCATATTGTGGTGAGTGTACTTTTAATATTTGTACATCTAACAACATCCTTTAATTATATTTCATTACATCATTTTAACTGTATTTTAGTTTCATATATTTGTTATTGATTTACTAACTAATTATTTCAATAAAATATTTAATGACTTTTTATTTATAAAATATAGTTTTTATAATAGTTATATAATATTTTAAGTCTTTTATTTTTATAACTATGGCATATTAATTTTCTCGTTGTTAATGTGTATAAAATAAAAAAATGACAGTTTATATTTCATTTGTTTGTCATTTTAGATATGATATATGTTTTAAAAAAATAACTAATTTAATAAGCAGGTTTTATATAGTACTTTAGTAGATTAGTTAAATTAAAATAAACGATTGGTAAAAGTTAACCAGAAGTCATTTAACTAGATATTAAAACTTAACTATATATATTAATATTAGTGGAATAATGAATTTGCAATTATTTTAAGCCATAATAGATTAACCATTAGAAATACTCTTAAATGATAAGGAAAGAAATTTAAATTTCATTGTTCATTTTAACTAAAAGAGTAAATTACACGAATGGTCCCTATGGTTTAGGGTAATTTGCGTATTTGGTCCCTAAATTATTTTTTTAACTCGGAAGGTCCCTATTGTTTGTTTTGTTACGCTTTTGGTCCCTGTTTTATCTAAAAAGACTATTTTGCCCTTGATTTTTCAATTTATTTAAATAAACACACCCCCAACTCCACCCCCCTCACCTTACCTTACCTACCCCACCATTTTTTTTATTTAAATAATAGTATTTTTAGGTAAGACATGGATCAAACGAGTAATAAAAACAAATAGTAGGGACCAAGCGTGTAACAAAAACAAACAGTAAGGACCCTCCGAATTAAAAAAATAACTTAGGGACCAAGCGCGTAAATTACCCCAAACCATAAGGACCATTTGTGTAATTTACTCTAACTAAAAGGACATTTTTATACTTGAAAACTCAAACAGCCAACACATGTGCTCATTTTGTTTTTCTACAATAGCTACTCTTACATAATTCTAATTTACTTTTATAAAAATATCAATAAAAATAATAATACTTATAAAATTAGTAAAGGGAAATATTAAAATTTTTCATTTTTCACAATCCAAATTTCATTATATATTTTTTCAACCCAACAGGGATTTGAACTCTGTCAAATTCCAATTCCTTTTACATTCAAATTTTTCGTAAGTATTTCAATTCTTTCCAAAAACATTACAAGAACCAAACGTAGACATAACTCCCTATAATTTTTTTAGATGTTTACAACTAGAGATGCATGTATGTAACCGATCCTTCGAGCAGTAATAACCGACATCGAGCAAAAATAAAAAACTGTAATCGGACCCAATCCTAATAAAGTAAAACTATTGTAACTGGGCCCTACGTAATTGTGTATGTTGTGGACTCGGGTCGGGTTCCACGCCTTTTTAACTATTTTTCTTAACTGCCCTTGCAATCGGTTATTCTTAACCCGATGGGAGCTCTTTTAATAATGCCTTTGTAACTGATCTCAGATTTTGGCTCGAGTCCACATTAGTTCTTGTATATCTCTACTTACAACTAAATCGACGAATTTCTGCCTCTTTGATGTGTTTTAATTATTTGGTCTATTCCCCCTTTAGTTAAATTCATTAGTTTTATTTATTTTATTAGTTAAGATATAAAATAACACAAGTCTGTTGGAATACTCTCGCTTCTATTTTTTAACTATCTTTTGTGTAGCTTAGTGGTGAAAGGACTTGGAATAAAGTATTCCAAATTATTTCGTTGTCCCGATTCTATTATCATTGACTTCGACTCCTAGGTATCCACCTATCTTTTTTTTGGGTGGTTTACAAGGTATTTTATTTGTCTATGGTTTTCCGGTCAAAAGATTGTCTCACGTGAGATTTACCCTTGTTTCTAAAAAAACATAAATGGAGTTATTCATAAATTTTCATTTCTAGAAAGAAATAACATTTTCTAAGAAAATAAACGTTACTTTAACGTATACATCATCTATATAACAAGAATACGCACGACCATTTTATTTAAAGAAGTTAAACAGAGTCTTGTACTTTAAATTCTAATGTAGCTTCACTACAAAATACAAGCAGTTTAGCATCATAAAAAGTGTCATAAAACCTAAAAAATGCCACTAAAGACCCCTCTAGGAATTAACTACACGTAAAAAAAATCCACTTGAACCTTTGCCATATTTTAGTGACACTTTTTTTGGTTTTCCACTACAAACTTTTAGTATATGTTTGGTGTGAATTAATCATACAGGAAAGTATTTTCACACTTCAAACATCTCATAATATGGTTACATTGCAAGTCGTATGGTTACATTGCAGGTATATTCGCGAAACATCAACATGGATAGTATTTCATGTGCTACAAATACTGAGTTGAAATCCTAATTAGGATTACTTTGTATAGTTTGTTATCTAATTTGTCAAGGATTTGCTTTTATCATTTAGACTAGTTTATATGTTATGTTAATGTTAGTAATGATGTGTGAAACCCAATTGTAATCTTAATAAAAATAAGTTTTTGATTAAGTTTTATGACTTGTTACTATTCGTCTTCGTTGTTATAGCTTTTTATTTGTAGTTTGTTTGATCAATCAGACCAACAATTCGTATAAAAGCAAATATTTTTTGTTATGACTGCAAATAATAACGGTGTGCTCACCAAAATTCAACACTAAAGCAGATATTTTTTGTTACGACTGAAAATAACAACGGTGTGCACATCAAACTCAACAATAACATGAACCTTCTCATCGCCATCAATCAACAAGTTTCCTCTATTTGATTAATAGAATTTCAAAATACAGTTATGCAAAAATCTTATGGTTCTTGAAACTATGTACTATAATATGTTCTACATCATTGAAAATGGTCTATACACTCCAATGTCGCTAGTTGTCGAAAATGGTGTCTTCTGCAACGTCCCAAAAACATAATCATAAGAAAGATGCGAGTATAATCACGATGTGTCCTTGCCTTCTCATCGTGATTACCTCATCCTTTCGAGACTTTAGGCTCGCAACCCAATATCATTCCGCCATCACTCATCGGACATGTAGGCTATCATCGTCACCTTATAAGACATGTTGGATTTTCCATCATCCTATAGGAAATGCATGCTTTATCCATCATCCATCTATTGGATTAGGTGTCTAAGCTCATAACTATAATTGATATGTATTTGATCTGATAGTCGCATGGTCCTTTTGGGGTTGCCTTCACCATAGCAATTTGATAGGATGAATTATGGAGAAAGAGGTTGATAAATGATTTATTAATATATTATAAGAATAATATATTAATTAAAAAATCATATTATTTAATTAGTATTGATCATAAATTGATTTGGAATTGATTTAGTGATCAAAAGAGACTGGTTAAAAGTAAGGGGACTGATATTGCAAATCATTGATAGTTGCAAGTTGGGCTGATGGACTCCTAAAGAAGGAGTGGACGAAATCTATGGGAAGTCCATAGAGATTTCGTCCAAGGGGCCTTCTAGAAGGTGTCCATGGATTGCTTAAGGCTTAAGTAGAGAATTAGGGTTTCCACCTAAAACCGTAGTAGGTCAATTATATATAAGGAACCCTTGGCTTAATGTTTTCGACCCTTATGCATTCATGGAGAACCCTAGCCAAAATCTTGAAGCGTACATCACCTCTCTCTTGTTCATCCTTTGCTAAGTGGTGTTTGTGACTCCATTAGAGGTGTAGCACTTGAGGCACTAAGCTCTTGAAGGTAGGTATTCTTCTAAACCCTAGTATGATTAGATTTCGTTTTTCTTGTATGCTAGATTAGGGTTTTGCTTTGGAAAATTAATTTACGTGTATAACTTGAGAAAAACCTAGATCCAAAGAAAATAGGGTTGCATGTGCACATAGGAATGTTGTAATGCTCAAAACCCATCAGTGGTATCAGAGATTAGAGTGTTTTTCTGTTATATATGATGCAAATGTAATTTGTTCAAAGCTAAATCAAAATCGTTTTGCTCACTATTTGCTGAACTCGGCGAGTCCAAAAATGGACTCAACGAGTTGGACCAATGTAACGTCCCAAAATTCAAGACTAAAAAATTCATTTAATAAAACATTATGTTAAGCAAATTCATCGTTTTCAAACATAAACAAAGTATTAGTTTCCAAAATACATATTCGTTATCAGAGTAAACATCCCAGGCTGTCTAAGCTATGGTGTGTGCCATGCGATCATCCCGAGCTTCATCATCCGCTACCGGAAGTACCTGAAACCAAAACTGAAAACCGTAAGCACGAAGCTTAGTGAGTTCCCCACCTTACCACATACCATGCATAACCACATACTGCACATACTGAGCCGCGCCCGCTATCCTGGGCCTCGCCCCCTACCTCGGGCCTCGCTCGCTACAACGGCCTCGCCGCTCCAGGCCCCGCCTGGCTTCGAGCCCCACTCGGATACAGATTTGTTTCACGTAGGCCTCGCCTATCACAGGGCCTCGCCCACTAACATATAATAGCACATAAACATCTCACATAAGCTAAACACATACTAACGGATCTTGTCCTAAGGCCTCGCCTATCTCTGGGCCCCTCCCCTGACCTGCTACTGATGAGTCATGGAACCCCGTCCATGCTCCTACTGGTAGTGAGATACGGGCCCAACCCACACTCACTCCTTTCCTGACTTGGGCCTCGCCCCTACTCTATTGCTACTGAGATGTGGAACACCATCCACACTCTGCTATTGGTGAGATACGGGACCTCGCCCACACTCACCTCCCTACCAGGCACATACAAGTATCACACAGACAACAAGTATAAACTATCACATAAACCATTCCTTGGGCACCCGCCCTCTATCATTGGACCTCGTCCCGAATATCATACTAGCATACTGGGCCTAGGGCTAACCCCTGGGTCTTCTACTCATAACTACATGGGCCGGCATTATGGCCGTAGACCCATTCATACAAAGGGAAACTCACCTGATACTGCTGAACTGCTGCTGCTAATTCCTTTGACCGCTACCTGACCACTGACTCCGGAATGCTGCTCCACTAGCTCCCCGAGCTACCAATATCAACATAACACTTAGTCTAACTGACCTTCAAAGGTCAACTAAGTCAACTCTTGTCAAAGTCAAAGTCCTGGTCAAAGTCAACCTTCCAGTTCAACCCTACTCGCCGAGTCCACTTACTGACTCGCCGAGTTCTTATCCTCAAAGTCCTTCCAATCGCGACTTGACTCGCCGAGTCAGCCCCTGACTCGCCGAGTCTACAGATTCCCGAATCCTGTCCTGACCAACTCACTGAGTCCTTGCTCAACTCGCTGACTCGAGTCTTAACTCGAAGGGTTTGGGACTACGCGACCTGACTCGCCGAGTCTAGGAACAGACTCGTCGAGCACACGGCAATCTTCATCCAACTCGCCGAGTTGTTCATCCAACTCGCCGGGTTCATTCCTATCTTCATCCGACTCAACGAGCTGTTCATCCCACTCGTCGAGTTCCTCCTCATCTTCAAGCTACTCGCCGAGTCCACTCGAAGGACTCGCCGAGTCCATTCAGATCTACATACATGCAGAGGACTTTCGAGTCATGCATGGACTCCAAACTGTAGATCTACCCTTCCCAAGCCTATCCCCCATGTAAAGTTGCAAACTTTATGTGTAGAGAGGGAGATCTAGGCAAAAAGCACCATAAACTAGGGTTTAAGGCCAAGGGGCTTCAAAATCGACTCAAGGACTGATACTTTATGCTTCCCCAACTCATAACACACTTGGATCTGAAGTAGCAACTCCAGATCCGGCTCCTAACTCAACATAATATCATTATGGCTAGAGAGCCCCAACAACCACACATATATCTAGATGCAAAAAGGGTCCAGGAACTAGTTTATACCTCCAAAAGCTCAGAAATGTCTTCCCAATCCCGGATCTACAGCCCCCTTCTTGCACTCTCAAGATTCTTCTTCTTCCTCCAAGCTAAATGCACTCTTGAAGGCAATAAATGGTTCAAATAGAGGATATGGCGGCTAGGGTTTGATATCCAGGGCTTAAGAGGCAGTAAGGAGCCCTAGGAAGAAGATTAAGACGTTTATATAGGCTCCAAGTCCCGAATTTAGGGTTTTCCACGCACAGACCAGACTCGCCGAGTCCACTTGGCCGACTCGCCGAGTCGGTCACTTACTCCTCGACTCGGATCCCGCTCGGACTCGCCGAGTCGACCCCTAAACTTAGGGTTTTCTTTCCTTTCTTGGCCTTCAAAACTTTGGGTGTTACAACCAACTTGACAAGTCCATGCCCTGACTCGACGAGTTGGTTCTTCTGTTGGCAGATTTTTTGGATTTCGGGCCTAAATTAGATAATGATCATTACCTTAAATTGTTTTAACTGTTTAAATTCGAATTTTCTAATATGGTGATGAATATCCTCATCTAATTGAAAGATAATGATCAAATTTTAAGATAATGTTCAAAATTATGTGATTAGTTTAATTATTTAAAATTTGATCTAGAAGTTTTGAAAAGTTTCAAAATTTTCCCTCAAGTTTTGGAATTTAAAATTTGATTAAAAGTTTTAATATTGAAATATTAAATTCTAAAACCCTAGTGTTTTAAAAGTTTAAAATACAACCCTTATACTATTCTAATATTAAAAGATTAATATGTATGTATGTATGTATGTATGTATGTATGTATGTATGTATGTATGTATGTATGTATATATATATATATATATATATATATATATATATATATATATATATGTATAAGATGAGTCAGTCTTACCATTAGTAGGCCTCATTCACGAAGTTGGTTTATACGGGGTGTTTAAGGAAGCGGCCTATAAAATGACCGACATTAGGTATCCACTCTTACCCACCGCATTCTTGACTAGTTGAGGGTAGTTAGCCGAACAGGTAGGATAGGACATTAATTCTCTCATTAATAAGTATAATGATTATAGTAAAGTAACTAAATGTTTTTATAAATTCTCAATCTTAGTTACTTTAGGAAAATGAAATATCCCAAAAATACAGTCCATAAATTTTATTTTTAATCATTATCAAAAACCATAAATCATCCATCATCACAGAGAAAATCAAGAACCATGTATCTCAAAACATCATGTCAAATAATGTATCGAAATCATATGAGAAAATATCAGAGTCTAAAACAATCCCAGGTTGTAACTGTGGTGTGTGTCATGCGATCATCCCAAGCCCTTCCCTTTGCTAGTGGAGGTACCTGAAACCAAAACGGAAGACTGTAAACACGAAGCTTAGTGAGTTCCCCAAACTACCACATACCATACAAATATCATGCAACTAGGAGATACGGGCCCCGCCCACTCTCATGCAATTTCGGGCCCGGCCCACACTCCGCTGTCTAGGAGATTCGGTCCCCGTTCACACTCCGTTCTCTAGGAGATTTGGGCCCTTCCCACACTCCATTGTCTAGGAGGTTCGGGCCCCGGCCACCCTCCATTGTCTAGGAGATTCGGGCCCCGCCCACACTCCGCTACTAACATGCATACAAGTATCACATAGAAAACAAGTATATCTAGCAAACACTCACATATCTATACTTAATTAGTACTATGAGCTTCGGGCCCCGACCACACTAGACTGCTACGAGATTCTGGCCCCGCCCACACTCGGTTACTAATATATCACATATATCGGCCGACATTGGTGCCTTCGACCCGTTCCTACTGAAAGGAAACTCGCCTCGCAAGACTGACTGCTGAAAACTCGAGTGAGGAATTCCTGTCTGCTGATCTAGCTATCAATTCCATAACAACACTAAATCAAAATATGATAATCCTACTTAGGGTAAAATGACCATTTTACCCCTAGTCAAAGTCAAAGTCAAGGTCAACTCCTAGTCAACCCAACTCGTCGAGTTACCTCCCAACTTGGCGATTCCCTGCAATGCTTAAACTTGTGGTCAACTGAGCCAACTTGTTGAGTCCCTCTACAGACTCGTCGAGTTCTTTCTGTCATAATAATCGAGGCAACCCGCTTCAACTCGTCGAGTCCTTCCCTGGACTCACCGAGTTCCCCTGTCTGAATGAGCCATCCTAAAGGATTAAGCTCTTACCTTTCAGATCTATGCTACAACTTCATCTACATAGTGGGAATACACTCTTAAGGGTAAAGTTTCCAACTTTACCCATCCTTAGTCCTTCTTAATGGGTTTAACCCAAATCCTAACTTCTTTAAGACATAAATCTTCATCCATAAGCCATAACTCCCTTAACCAAGGCATAATATACTAGATCTAGGCTGATATCATATGTTAGACATGTAAAGTCCTAATCTTTCCTTCCATTCATGGTCTTTTAGGGCTAAAAAGACCATGTTCTTGCATACAAGCTTGCATGGGACTTCCATGGTCATAAACTTTGCACCTTTATGCCATGGAACCCTTCCTAGACTGCATATCTGAGGTATAAGCCACTTGCGACGTCCCAATCCCAAGGATCAAGGTTCTTGAACCAAAACCTTCATAAAATGGAAACAAATAGATCTAAGAGGAGAAGGATCAAGTTAGAGACTTGATTACCAGATTGTAGTTAACATTTGATGATATTAGTAGGGTTAAGCATTTACAACATGAGTAGGGTTAAGCATTTACAGCATGTGAGGTGCACTGGGCTGAGGGATGATATTAGTTTTAATGATTAGATAGTTGTTTCGAAACTTGTAATAGATAGACTGTAATTGACATTTGATGCTTAAATAAAAGGTGCTTTTTATTTACTAGTATGGTACTATCTCATGTTAATTGTTTACTATTGTTTCATTTTGCATGTTTTGACTTCCAGAATAATTGGATTATTCAAACCATCCCCAGTCGATCATACTTTGGAAATAGGTATTGAATCAAGATTGTCATGAATTTGGCTTGTAGAGGGTTTTGTCGATGCTAAGTACCCTAATAGAGTGTGTAAGCTTGAGAAATCCATTTATGGATTGAAACAAGCATCTCATAGATGGAATATTTATTTCGATGAGAAAGTCAAAGAGTTTGGCTTTTCGAGAAGTGAGGACGAATCTTGTGTATATGTCAGAGCTAGTGGGAGTATAGTTAGCTTTTTGGTACTATATGTGGATGACATACTACTCATAGGAAATAACATCCCAACCTTGTAGGAGGTGAAGTCCTGGCTTGGGAAGTGTTTCGCTATGAAGGACCTTGGAGAAGCTGCTTATATCCTACGGGATAAGGATATTGAGCGATAGGAGTAAGAGACTAATTGTACTTAGTCAAAGTACCTACTTGGATAAAGTGTTGAAGAGGTTCAACATGCATAACTCAAAGAAAGGTGGCTTACCGATCCAACATAATGCTAGACTGAGCAAGGCTCAGTATCCGAGTACAGAGGTTGAGATAGTTGAGATGAGTCGATTACCATATGCTTCCGCTGTTGGCTCAATCATGTATGTTATGACTTGTACTTGTCCTAATGTGGCCTTTTCTTTGAGCATGGTCAGTAGATATCAAGGGAATCCTGGCAAGGCTCACTGGACTGTGGTGAAAAACATTCTCAAGTACCTGCGGAGGACTAAGGATTGGGTCCTTACACTTGGTGGGAGGGATGACTTGAGAGTGGTGGCATATAGTGACGCCAGCTTTCAAACCAACATAGATAATTTACGTTCTCAGACGGGTTGGGTGTTTACCCTGAATGGAGGAGTAACTACTTAGAAAAGTTCCAAGCAGGAGACTGTAGCTTATTCAACATGAGAATCAGAGTACATAGCAGCAAGTGAAGCGACAAAGGAGGCGATATGGCTGAAGAACTTCATCGGAGACCTTGGAGTTGTACCAGCTATAAAGGAGCTTGTGGAGATTTTCTGTGACAGCGATAGTGCGGTTGCCTTAGCCAAGGAACCAAGGGATCATGGCAGGTCCAGACACATCGACAGGAAATATCAATTCATAAGACACAAGATAGAAGAAGGAATCCTCGTGGCAAAGAAGGTATCATCATATGAGAACCCGGCAGATCCCCTCATGAAGGGACTGAGTAGGGTTAAGCATTAGCATGCGAGGCACATTGGGTTGAGGGATGATATTAGTTTTAATGATTAGATAGTTGTTTCAAATCTTGTAATAGATAGACTGTAATTGACATTTGATGCTTAAATAAAAGGTGCTTTTTTATTTATTAGTATGGTATTGTCTCGTGTCAATTGTTTACTATTGTTTCATTTTGCATGTTTTGACTTCCAGAATAATTTGATTATTCAAACCATCCACTGTCGATCATACTTTGGAAGTAGGTATTGAATCAAGACTGTCATGAATGCTCATAAGGTCTGAGTATTGGATTCAACCCGCGCTCACTTGTATCACTTCATGGAATTTATCTCGAGTCATCGTGAGATGATAATATCATATAATATTCAAACCTAGATATATGAGTTGTTGACTATGAATTGGTCGTACATTGATAGTACAAAAACGCATCAGTAACTCGATGTTATAAAACATGTTGTTTTGTATGGTTCAGTAAATAGTTAGTACAAGAATATACTGTCAAAGTTTATTTGTTTCCTTTTAGTCCTTGGAGGATACCAACTTGTAACAGCCTAAAATTTCAAGTAAAAATTTTCATTTAAATATTAACAATCCATGTATAATAATTAGAATTCCCATCATAAGTTGTTTCCAAAATCCAATACATCAACATATTATACAGAAAGATCAGATTGTCCATAATAACTAGTGGGGAAAAATGTTGGAGAATGCACGTTGCGCCATCAAGCCGAGCCCTTGCCCATAAAGCTAGATGTATTTGTAACATTCAACAAAACTATAACTACACGCTTAGTGAGTTTCCTAAAACACACAAAACATATAATCACATAATCTCATGCACACATACATATAAGGTTGCCATGGACTCCCTCTATGGTCTTCATTTGGAATGCCATAGGCTACCCCCATGGTCTTATATCCCCAAGCCATGGGCTCCTCCCATGGTCTTGCCAAGTGTCATGGGCTCCTCCCATGTTCTTGCCAAGTGCCATGGGCTCCTCCTATGGTCTTCACATAATTCACATATAGATCAGATAGAAACCATTACATATTCCATGACTAAACTTTTCATATCAATTAATGGGCCGGACTTGGTGCCTTCGACCCATGAGTGTAGTGAGAAGACTCACCTCAAATACTGAATGATAGCTGACTAGGTCCCGCCTCCGAATATCAGCTCTACTCAACCCCTAAACAGAAGCAATTCCTTAAATACAACTCAAAATGCCCCAAAATCCCCTTATAGGTAAAACTTGGTCAAAGACTAAAGTCAAAGGTCAAAGTCAACGGTCCGAGTTGACCCAACTCACCGAGTTGTACTTCAACTCGTCGAGTTTCTCCATTAACTACACAGATTGGGAAAACTCTCCTCAACTCGCCGAGTTAGCCAGAAATCCAACAGCTTAATGCATTAAGTTGTTTCCCTCGAATCTAGGAAATCCAAATCTCATATCTCCTTCAAAATGATGTCTAGAAGGGTAAAATTTCCAACTTTACCCTTAGGAACCATCCACAGTAAGTCAAACCCAAACCCTAGACTCATTAGAGTGAGGCTTGACCTATTAAGCCCTTAAACTCTCAAACAAAGTCCCAAAATGCAGATCTGGCCTCAAAAGGCTGGAAAATAACATAAAGTCTCCTACTGTACGTCCATGCATGCTAAAAGAAACCATAGGGCTCAATATGGGTTTAATAAAGGACTTATTGCATAAATGGGACCTAGGACCTAGTAAAGCTTGCAACTTAAAGCCAAATGAGACCATAAAATGGCTAGATCTAACATGACGACCCCTGGAACACTCAACTTCTTGGACAACTCAACTATGAGCCCAAAATCAAGATAAAACCCCAAAACAAAGAGATCTAAACAATAAAAAATCAAGGTATAAACTTGATACCTCCAAATGACAGAAATGAGTGGGGGATTCTGGATCTAAGTCTTCCCTCCAAGCTATGCACCTTCAACTTCAAAGATTCTCCAAAAGTATGCAAAATATCAACACTTAAGGCCCTTCACAAGCTCACACACTCACAAGGACGATGATACACGCTTTTAGGGTTTTCTGGACAAAGGAGGCTGGTAAGGAGGCCAGCCAAGAGACTTAATGCCTTTAAATAGGGTGCAACACCCTAAAAATTAAAGTTTCCTTCCCAGCCGCCAACTCGCCGAGTTGAGGCACCTCAACTCACCGATTTGGTTCATTAATTATCGCGGCCAAAGTCCACTCAACACGCCAAGTTGAAGCTTTCAACTCGCCGAGTCCAACAGGAAATATCAACAATTTAGGGGAATAAATTCATACCGAAACCAAGTGTTACAGATTTAGTGACCATTAAATTGCTAGAGCTAGGATCGACCCAACCTTAGATAACTAATTGAAGTAATTAGATTTATCTGTGCTGGAGAACATAAATTATGACCATAATTGTATTTAATAAATCTTATATAGCTCCATTCATAATTCATAACTAATTATGTGTTTCATTGTGTGTGACCATACATAGTTTTACATGAATTAGTGAACATTAGTAAATTTTGACTCAAATTACTAATAATATAATATTTGGTAACCAACGTTAATAATCCATAATTAGTAGCTAACCATAGAGGAGAAGTGGATTCGAACAAAACAGAAGTGTTTTTAGTAATTGATTGAATTTGATAGTTAAGTTCTAAAGTTTGTGTGAACTTGCAAAATCAGATAAAAATCCAATTAACTTTTACTTGTTCTAGATTAATCTTTAGTAGTTAGATTAGTTAATTAAAATTGTTCCCTGTTTTGGATACCCGACTGTTTGTGATATACTATTTGCGAAAAGGTAAACTACCTTAAGTCGAATAGCTAGTTAGATAGTAGGTAAAATTAGATGTAGTAATATTTCAACATCAAGTTTTTGACGCCGTTATCGGGGAATGGCTAGTTTAGTTTTGGTTTAATTGCTTTAGTTAATCGATCCTTGTTGTGGGGTTAAAACCTACAAAAAGTTAATTTTTAGTATTAGTTGATTTTTCTAAATAACCAAACTCACGATGTGATCATTAAGACTCACGACGTGAGCTTAGTAATTACGTATTAAAAAATTGCAAAAATGGTCCCTGTGGTATGAATTTTTTTGGGGTTTTAGTCCAAACCCCGAATTTTTTGGCTTCATCGTCCTTTTGACCATGTTTACTTGTGATTTTGGTCCCTCAGAAAAATGAAAAGACTAAAATGCCCTTTCTGATATACTTTTTATGTTTTTTTCATTTTAATTTAAAGGAAAAAAGAAAACAGCTAATTAATTTGGCCCACATATCTCTCTATCTCTCTCTCTCTCTCTCTCTCTCTCTCTCCTGAAGAACTTCATCTTCTTCATATTCTCCATACATCCCTAAATCAACACCATAACTCTTCTTCTTCTAGAATCATTACTTATACACTCAGGAGGTTGGTTAGGTATAAATATTACAACGGCATGTAGCAATGATTTTGGGGGTAGCGTTCTTTATGTTTTTGAAGGTGAAACGGATTAATTTGGTTCAGATAAATAGAGAAGATGAGGGATGTTTGAAGTTTTCTTGTTGTGGTATCGATTCGAGGGGAAAATCTTTTTAGATTCTTCTTACTTCATCATTAATCATTCTTGGGAACTTTTGGGGTTTTCCAAAACCAAAAGTGGGTTAGATTTTTCTTCCATCTGCTACTGCAACAAGTCGTGAAAGAGGAGCGAGAAAAACAAATGCATATTTGATAGTATCATGTTCATTACAACTCCATTCATATCTTCATCTTGTTCATCAAAACCCAATACATCTCCCCTACTCTCCACTTTTCGGTCACCCCTCTCAACAAATAGTCACCCTCTCTCTCCAATTTGTTGTAAAAGATTAGATGATGATTAAGAATCATAGAAGAATCAAATACATATCCCAAATCTGTAATACTTTCAAGTCCTACAATAAAACCGAAAATCAATTTCAAATTAAACACAAAATCGATTCCATGGCTTCTCAGCTAAGCTTTTTAATATAAAGGCTTTAATCTTGAATATGCTTTTGGGGTTCTCTCGGTTATTCCTGAACAAGTTTGTAATCTTCTTAGCAAAACCAAATCAAACGAAACCTAGATCAAATAAAACCAAAACATAAAACACAAATCACAGAAACCGGACCTATAACCAAAATTGTAGAAACAAAAATCGAAAAAACCAAAACTTGTAACCGGGTGATGAGTTTAAATCGACGCATTCTAGTTTACTCTTGATGAACTAAAGGAGGCGATGAGTTTATCAGAAGGGAAGGGACGATAATGGACTTTCATGTATGTGTGTATGAATCTGAATGTGTGTGTGAATCAGATCTCCTTCTTCCTCCGATTAATCTGCCCCTCCCTCTTTCTTAATTTTTATTTAATGGCTTCAATAGATTTGATATCCTGCATCTTGTTTTTTTTTTCTAGATTGTGTTGAATCTATGTTGTATTGGGTTAGCTTTACCACTATGAGAAGCTGTTGATCCTCATTATCACCCAGATGGCCTCAAAAACTCGTGCTTGCCACCATTCTTTGATCAAATCACCACAAAGCATGTACATGGAGATGATTTGGAATCTAAAAAAGCTTCCAAACTATTGATTACTCAATCAGAAATTGCTAAGGTCTCGTATACATTTTAATTATAGTTTGTATCTATGTGTGGGTTTTCTAGAGAGAGAGAGAGAGTGTGTGTGTGTGTGTGTGTGGACCCCTTCTTATTTTGTTAATTATTAAAATAAATAAATTAGTATTAGATTTAAAAAGAAATGAAAAATAAATACCCCAACGGTATTATAGTCATTTCAATTTTCGGAGGGACTATTTTCACATATAAACTAGTCCAAAAGGACCACGAAACCAAAAAATTGTGGTGTCTATAATAAAGGGATAACTGTAACACAGTGAAAATTTACAACCAATTTAAACTTTTAAAAAACAACCCATATTCATTAAGTTATTACAAAAAGGTTTCCAGTTCATTTATTATCAGAGTATCCCTGAAACATCAACATAAAACTGAGGAGCGATACGATCATGCCTTCGCCTTGCCATGGTCTCCTGAAGTACCTGAAACAATACACTGAAATTGTAAGCCCGAAAGCTTAGTGAGTTACCCCCAAAATACCAACCACAATACCACACACATATCATATCATATCATAACATAAACAAAACAGCCATGCATATCGAGTCTACAATGTGACTGGTCCGCCTGCACCAGGCCTTCAGTCCACCCGGTCCACTCTCTCTCCGAGTCTACAATATGACTGGTCCGCCCGTACCGGGCCTTCAGTCCACCTGGACCACTCTCTGAGTCTACAGTATGACTGGTCTGCCCGCACCGGGCCTTCAGTCTGTCTGGTCCACTCTCCGAGCCTCGGCACGTCTGGTCCGCCCTCTTGGGGCCTTCAGAGCCCATTGGATTTCGGTCAAGAATATACTTAAGTACCTTCGGGGCCTTCAGAGCCCATTGGATCGCCCTGATGTAGCCTTTGCTTTGAGCATGGTTAGTAGATATCAAGGGAACCCTGGCAGAGCCCATTGGATTGCGGTCAAGAATATCCTTAAGTACCTTCAAAGGACGAAGGAATGGTTTTTAGTTCTCGGAGGGAGTAATGACTTGAAGGTGCGAGGGTATAGTGACGCCAGCTTTCAGACCGACAGGGACAACTACCGTTCGCAGTCGGGCTGGGTCTTTACCCTGAATGGAGGAGCAGTAACTTGTAAAAGTTCCAAGCAGGAAACCGTAGCTGATTCAACGTGTGAATCAGAGTACATTGCAGCGAGCGAAGCGTCGAAAGAGGCAATATGGTTGAAGAACTTCATCGGTGATCTTGGAGTTGTACCTGCCATAAAGGAGCCCATAGAGATTTTCTGTGATAATAAAGGAGCGGTTGCCTTGACCAAGGAACCGAGGGATCATGGTAGATCTAGACATATCGACAGAAAATATCACTTTATTAGACATCGTGTAGAAGAAGGACAACTTGTAGTGAAGAGGATATCATCAGAAGATAACCCAGCAGATCCGCTTACGAAGGGACTAAGCAGGGTTAAGCAATTGCAGCATGCTAGGGGTATTGGGCTGAAGGATGATATTAGTATAGATTAGATAGTATTGGAAACGTGTAATAGATAAATGTAATTAACATTTGATGATTAAATAAAAGAGTATTATTTCTGAGTAATGTTACTATCCTATGTTAATTGTTTAACTATTGTTTCATTTTTGCATGTTTTGACTTCCAGAATAATTGAGTTTATTAAGAATAATCGAATTATTCAAATTATCCACAATCGTTCATATGTTGGAAGTAGGTATGAAAGAAGATTGTCATGAATTGGTGTGTAGATTGTCTAAATGGTATTAGACATAGCAAAAGTTTGCTGCAACGTTCATGAGTGCTTATGAACTAGTTTTGAGCATTGGAACAAACCGCGCTTGCTGGAATCACCTTATGGAATGTGATAAAAAGGGTGATTGCAAGACGATAATATCATATGGTCTTAAAACCTAGATATATGGTTTGTTATTTGTTAATTGGTTGTGCATTGACAATGCGAAACCGCATCAGTAACTTGATGTTATAAAACGCATTGTTGTGTATAGTTGATTAATGAATAAGTAAATGCATATAATTCGAAGTTTATCTGTTACTTTTATCTTAAGAGGGTAAAAGCGATATCTCGGCCGCTCGATGATTTGATTTGACTTATGTGTCGGGCCCGGTCAGAACTGAATTGATGTGTTCGATTAAGTTCTATGTCAAATAAATCTGAGATCGAGAAACCAAATGCTAGACAATTGGTTCCATGTAAATGTCTGCATGATATCTAAACAGAGGACCGTACGATCCCTTATCTAAAGGACAAGATTGATAAGATCAGAGTTTGACAACGTCTTTGAGAGCTACGATTGCTAATCGGATTATACTTGTATATAGTTACTAGACTTATCCAAGTGGGAGACTGTTGGAATAGTGTCTAAGGCTGAAACTATATTAGGAAAATATTTGACCCGATTGAGCATGGTCCTTTTGGGTTGCCTTCACCATAGCAACTTGACAGGATGATTTATAATGAGAGAAGAAATATTATTAATATATTATGAGAATAATATAAGGAATAATAATATTGTTATTTGATTAATATAAGTCATAAATTAATTAGGAATTAATTTGGTGACTTAAAGAGATTAATTAAATGAAGGGGCATAAACTGTCAATTGATTGATAGTTGTATTTTAGGCTATAATCCCTTAAGGATAAAGGGGGACGGTTTTGAGGGCTTAGGATAGGCCTTAAAATCGTCCAAGGCTTATCATTAGGGTATTGGATTGCTTAGGGCCTAAGTTATCCAATTAGGGTTTAAGGGTGAAACCCTAGGCGCCTCACTAGTATAAATAGACCCTATGGGTTAAGGGAAATCGGCACTCTTGTCTCTAAAGAAACCCTGGCCAATTTCTTCCTCCTCTCTCCTCTCTCTATAATCATCCTCTTGCTATTTTGTGTTTGTAAGCCATTAGAGGAGTGACAATTGTGACTCTAAAGCTCCAAGGACAAGAAGATTCAAGCAAGTGATTCAAGGTAATCTTTCAAATCTGATTTCTTATGTTATTATACTCTAATAGTCATTAGAAGTCTTGGATTCAATGCATGTTCAATTAGAGAAACCTAGATCCAAGCATTAGAGTTTGTATGTGCACATAGGAATGTTCATATAGCCAAAACCCATCACCAACTCGCCGAGTCCAGACACATATTTATACAACTCGTTGAGTGCACCTATGTGACTCGCCGAGTCTCTTCAGTTCTCATTCCAAACAGAGACTTTTCAAGCCATGTAGGGACTCCAATCCATAGATCCATTCTTCTATAGCCTAACCCTCACATAAAGTTGCAAACTTTATGTGAAAGCAAGGAGATATAAGCCCAAAACACTTCTAGGGCTAGGGTTTAAGACAAAGGGCTTCACCAAAGACTCTAAGACAGGAACTTTGTGACCTTTTGGGCCATCACAAATCTAGATCTGAAGTAGCAACTTCAGATCTAAGCCTCAAACTCAAGATAGATCCCAATCAAGCTAATGGATTCCAAATCAACCACCATTCATGAAATAACAAGGAAGTAGCTTAAGGTAATGTCCTTTTACCTTAGAGATGAGTCTAAACTGATGTAGACTTCAGATCCACAAGCTCTTTTGATGCTATCCTCAAATTCCTCCAACTTCTCTTCACCAATTTCTACTTCCAAGCTTCAATCTTCTCAACAATGGAGTCTCTCATGATTTAGGGTTTCTCTGAAACACTCAGGGAAGATAGAGGCTAAAATGAAGACATATTATTCTTTAAATAGGGTACAAACCCTAGGAATTAGGGTTTCTCATTCCAGCACGGACTCGTCGAGTCCGGTCACTTAACATGTGCCCGACACACACTTAGACTCTACAAGTTGCAGCTCCTACTCGCCGAGTCCCTCTTTTCCAAGCTTACACTTTACCCCCCTGAACTCTTGATTCTGACTTGGGATGTTACAATTCTCCCCCACTTAAATTAGGCTTCGTCCTCGAAGCCTGCTGCAGCACACAATTCCAGATAATACTCCCACAATGCACCTCTTGGTATCAACCGACCTAGGTTCCTCCGAACACTGCTATCAAACCTCTATAAAGTCCAACTCTTCCCTCACAGAGTTACGACAACTGATTCAAGTCGACCACCAACTTCTTTCTCTGATAACAACCCTTATTAACCAATGATCACCCGATGACACTTTCATCACTCCAGATCACAACAATCACCTGACTCTTACAAACCTAGATATCATCCTGAACCACCAGGTCCTGACCTGGTACCAAGCTGCTACCCCTTTCCTCGACTGGCATAACCTTTATCGAATTCACTTCTGGGGCTTATCCCGCTTTCATTTCCGAATCCAACTCGTTTCTTTTCGATCTGACAGGATGGCACATCCTTCAGCTCCTGAGCAACTCCCATGAGCTCTCCCCTGCAATCACATACCCATGTTGAACCTGCTCTAACATCCTCGGGCTAGAAAAAACCCGACACACTGACGATACCTCCATACATCCCCAGGATGAATTACCGCTACATACATAACCTCCTGATCACAACCATACTGAAAATCCAAGGCTCCATCCTTGCATCCCTTCCGAACTCCTCCGGTTCTACACCACCGGAAATTCTTCTGCAACCTCAACAGACACCCAATTCGGATGTGTTGCCATACCACTGGGACAATCACTATGCTCAACAACCATAATTGAAATACTCTCAATCATCCATTCTCACTACTGCTTTCACTTCCGTGAACCAACACTCCCTCCCGGAGTTACATACCTTTCCCTTTCCTTATCCAAGGAAATCTACTTTCCAACCTTGCCACTTCAGACAAGTTCCACGGTGCTCACACCCCAATCTACACTATCCTTTGTAGAGTAACTGCTACTCCATGCATCGCACATGCTCTAAATTTGCTCGCAAGGACTCTTGGGTCCATGCACTGCCTTCCACTATCATGATCAATACCCGGGGCCAGACCTACTGTTTGCTATTGCATCGCAACATACTCAATCCATCTCTTCATATAGATCTATCCACACATATAGAGTCTTCATCATGATTGGACCGCCTTACCAGGCCTTCAGCCAATCTGGACCACTCTCAGAACCTTCAACATGTATGGACCGCCCTCAAGGGCCTTCAGCCTGTCTGGACCGTTCTCCGAGCCTTCGGCCTGACTGGTACGCTCATCGGCCTTCAGTCTATCCGGACCGTTCAAACTATCATACATCATCCCGAACTAACCTTCCTGGGAATCTCTCTCGTACATACTGTTTAAGCCCTCTAGGGGTTTCGAACTCTAACTTCATTCTATATACTCAAATCTCGGCCTAATCCTAGGCCTCACACAAACAATCACCTTTTTTTGAAAACCTTGGTCTGTAGCCCGCCCCATTTGACTGCCACTTACTAATACCAGCCCAAACTCTTGGCTGATTGAAACACTGTTGAATCCCAAACAGCTAATCAACCTCAAATACTTGTCGATCCTCCTAAGAATTTTCCAATTCTCCCCACTTAGAGCACTAACTTCCAACCACCGTTGACCCAACCGGCTTCACTCAAACAACCTTACTCAACATATTCCCCTTATCCATGTACTGATTTCCTCTAAAACGAGCAACCTTCACGATATCACATCCCGACATTGCACATCTCGAACTCTAAGGGAGTTGGACCCTCAGCTGAGTGCTCCTCAAATTGCAAATGCTATACCCAACATCCAGACCAAAAAGCCTAATTCCCCATCAACAATCCCAATGGATGATAACCAACTAAGACTCCCAATACCAAAACCCTCAATCATATGATAAACCCGACGAAAGGACGAACGAATACAATACCATGAATCATGCAAACGAGACTAGCAGATATACAATACTCTATAATAACCTCAAGATAACAAAATGGAAACATACCCGCAGCTGCATCTGGCTCTGCCCTGACCTCGTCTGCTGTAAGGTGGAAAGCGCGTCCCTGAGCCCTCGGAGGCTCCGTTCTACCCTGAACTCCACCCGCAATCCTCAAAGGGGCCGGTGCTGAAGCCTGCACCGGTCTAGCAACAAGTTGTGGACAGTTGACCCTCAAGTGTCCAACCTGATGACAATGATAACAGATCCTCATATCCTGAGCTGGGACTGACTGTCGATAATCCCTCGCCTAATGCCCCTCTCTCCCGCACTTGCAGCACGCACCACCAGACCTACAAACTTCGGTATGACCCTTCCCGCACTTCTCATAAGTGCAGATGCTCTGACTTCCCAACCTGGAATCAACGGTCTTGGGCTGTTTCGGCGCCGGATGCGACTGCGTCGGGGCCTACCTCTGCTCTCTCAACTGCAATTCAATCTCTAACTCATGCCGTCGTGCGGCCTCCTGCAACTCATGTAAGGTCTCGCACTTCTGCGTAGACACAAACTATTTGATATCCCTCTTGAGCATACTCAGATATCGGGACATCTGAGCCTGCTCCGAAGCAAACTTAGGGCAAAACATCTCCCTATCAGTGAACATCCTGGTGATCTCCGTCACCGACTCTGAATCCTGCCTCAGTTCCAAGAACTCCTTATCCAACCTCTCCCTCTCAACCCATGGAACATATCGAGTACTTAACATCTCTCAGAACTAATCCCATGTAACCGCAGCCCGCTGCGCATCAGAATACGATCCTGTAGTCAACCTCCACCAATCCTTTGCCCCGAGCCTTAAAAGGTTCAGAGCACACCTCACCCTCTGATCCGCAGGGCATGAGCATGTGAAGAAACAACCCTCCACGTCCGAGAACCACCTCATAGCAATGATCGGATCCTGAAATCCATCAAAAGTAGGGGGCTTCGTATTATCGAAGTCCCGATACTGAAAACATCGACCGGTTCCTCCCCCTGCCGCTGTTACAGTCGTTGTAGCTGTTGCGGCAGCCGCCTCCGTAAGAGATGCATAGCGCTCATCAAAGTACTCAACCATGGCATTCTTAATCAACCCAAACATCTCCGGAAACTCTGCCCAAAACATAGTAGCAACCTCATCATGCATGATCTCACGAATCCGGGCATCCAACTCATTTGTACTCATCTGACCAATGACCTTGAGTGGTACTGATCCATCCTGATCACCCTCTCCTGATCCCGATCCTGAACCGGATCCTGCCCCGAGACGTCTCGTAATCGCCATACTGAAAATATGCCACAAGATATTAGGTATTCCTCATAATAATCTGGAGAACTAACTCCCAAAAAACCCTAGGGGTTGTGACTTCCTTGATACGCGTATAGATCCTGTGCTTTCAGTAGTACGGGCCCATACTACCTTCCACACCTACCCATATTTGTATCAAGTATCACCACAGCACCCTAACAATAGCATAACCAATACTCGATCCCCACTCCTAGAGGAGCACCATTATCCCATAACCGACCTACCGGTCTCACGCAACCCTCCCATCCATGAAACTTCCACCAACCCTGCAGCACTGGTGTATGATAGTCATACATAATGTTGGACCCTATAGAATTTCGAATATCTAATCCTACCCTAAGCTCCCAATCATACAAGAACAGAACATAAGGCCAAATCAAACATTCCCAGGCTATAAGATCTTAATTATGTATAACCATGATGCATACACTAAATAACTATAGTAATAATGTCAATTTCATACAAAGGAGACCCTAGGCTAGCAAGCATTATATAATCAGGCAATTCTATCATGCAATTCCTGAAGATCCCTAGCCTAGTACTAGCATGTTGTTCTAAAATATCACATAATCAAGTAACTTGTATGGTATTTTGGGGTCTACTTACTGGCTCCGGCTGATCGTACCCTCTGCGTCCTCCTTTACTTATTTTGAAAACCTTTTAAAAACTATTTTCGAAAATCTCTCCTTGATTTGAGACTGGATTCACACGAATGTTCCTCCAATTCACTCAAACCAAGGCTCTGATACCAACTTGTAACACAGTGAAAATTTACAACCAATTTAAACTTTTCAAAAACAACCCATATTCATTAAGTTATTACAAAAAGGTTTTCAGCTCATTTATTATCAGAGTATCCAAGAAACGTCGACATAAAATTGAGGAGCGGTACGATCACGCCTTCGCCTTGCCACGGTCTCCTGAAGTACCTGAAACAATACATTGAAACTGTAAGCCCAAAAGCTTAGTGAGTTACCCCCAAAATACCAACCATAATACCACACACATATCATATCATATCATATCATAACATAAACAAAACAGCCATGCATATCGAGTCTATAGTATGACTGGTTCGCCTGCACCAGGCCTTCAGTCCACCCGGTCCACTCTCTCTCCGAGTCTACAGTATGACGGGTCCACCCACACCGGGCCTTCAGTCCACTTGGTCCACTCTCTGAGTCTACAGTATGACTGGTCCGCCCGCACTGGGCCTTTAGTCTGTCTGGTCCACTCTCCGAGCCTCGACACGTCTGGTCCGCCCTCTTGGGGCCTTCAGCCTATCCGGACCGCTCGTCGGGCCTTCGGTCTAACCGGTCCGCCCTGGGTATGTTGGCCTACAGCACAAAGCAGGATCCGCCTCAACCGAACCCTAGTCCAACAACCATGTGCACATAAACATATAGTCATATAACATCTCACAGCTAATCAAACCGATCCAACATATCACATAACATAGCAACATCCTCACCAGGATACCGACCTAACCAGTCACTAGCATAGCATCATCCTATATACCAGGATACCGACTTTAACCAGGTCTCTAACATAGCATCATCCTATATACCAGGATACCGACCTTAACCAGGTCTCTAACATATACCATCCTAACTACCAGGATGCAAACATAGCAAAGCAATAACATAACAAACAATACCCGGATTTCCATCTGATAAAGGGCCGACCTTGGTGCCGTAGACCCTGTCAGTATAGTGAGGATAACTCACCTGCAACTACCGACTGAAGAAATAAGATCACGTTGCTCCAACCACCGACACGAACTCCACCACTGATCAATACCAGATAACTGAACTCAATAAATACCAATAATTACCAAAATACCCTTGGAAGTCAAACTGGTCAACCCTTGGTCCAACTCAAAGTCCTCAGTCAAAGTCAACCTTCCTGGTTGACCCTACTCGCCGAGTCAACCCATTGACTCGTCGAGTTCCTATGCTCAGAAACTCCCATGCCACGACTCAACTCGTCGAGTGGCCCTAAGACTCGTCGAGTCCAACAAGCTCTGAGTCCCTTCCTGCTCAACTCACCGAGTCATTCCTCGACTCACCGATTCATAGCTTAACCAGAAAAGGTTAGGATTCCATGACCAGACTCGCCGAGTCCAAGACAATCTTCAACAGACTCGTCGAGTTGTTCTTCCAACTCGCCGAGTCCATGCACATATTTATACAACTCGTCGAGTGCACCTATGTGACTCGCCGAGTCTCTTCAGTTCTCATTCCAAACAGAGGCTTTTCAAGCCATGCAGGGACTCCAATCCATAGATCCACTCTTCTACAGCCTAACCCTCACATAAAGTTGCAAACTTTACGTGAAAGCAAGGAGAGAGAGAGAGAGAGAGAGAGAGATAGAGAGAGAGAGTAGCGATGAAAGAGGGGTGTGGTGGCATGGGATTTTAGTTTTTATTATTTTTTTAATTATTTCAATTCTAAAATAAATAAAGAAAAGGAGAAGCAGTAGATCCGACATCTACACAGTTTTGGCAAGGTATATATATATATATATATATATATATATATATATATATATATATATTCCCGCAGGGACATCCACAATAGAGCCAGTGCGCTTGACAAGATCTCCTTCTTTAATAGCAGTATCACTATTGGGCCTAAAATCATAAAAAAAAAAATCTTGATTTTGGACTTTTGTTGAAAACTTTTTAAACCTATCTATAATTTTTTAAATACGATAAGAACCAATTCTATAGTTTTATCTAATAATGTCTTTTTAATTTGAATGAATTACACTTTTCCTCCTTGTAGGTTTTAATTTGTTAGAAATGAGTAATTAAACTTTTGTCCCCTTTGCAATAGTGTCCATTTTAGGTTCAAGTTTTAAAATTTTAAATCTTACAAGAAGACTAGATTATAGCTTTGTCTCTGTGGTTTCCAATGTTATGCACTCTTTTGAAATTTTAAGTTTTGAAACTTTTACAAAGAAGACTAAATTACACCTTTTTCTCTATATGGTTTCTAGAGTTCTGCAATTTAGATCCAATTTTTGAAATTTATTCATAAATGATCACTATGTTTGATAAAAATTACATACTTAGTCCACACGGCTATCACTGTTGAGCCTCCTCTATTAAATGACCAATTTAC
The DNA here is from genome assembly GCF_051521515.1 of Lactuca serriola. Classification (NCBI taxonomy): domain Eukaryota; kingdom Viridiplantae; phylum Streptophyta; class Magnoliopsida; order Asterales; family Asteraceae; genus Lactuca; species Lactuca serriola. The sequence goes on along the minus strand of NC_136410.1, from coordinate 163,324,206 downwards.
CCCAACTTTTGCTTTTCTCTTATTTTAGTTTTATTATATAGTTGCTTATTAATTATTATTTGTTTTAAAAGTAGGTATTCTCGTTGCTTCATTTTTAATTATTTTGCATGAATGTATCTTAAATATATAAACTAAACAATTAATCTTACATACCAACAATGTTTTAAAAACCGGTTTTTTAGTTGAACCGGTATGGTGACCGGTTCCCGGTTCAACCGATTTTTATATTTTTCATGTTTTTATATAAATTATGAATTTGATTTTACAAGTTCAAACATTAAAAATACATAGTATAAAAATAAGTTGTAGATAAATTCAAATACATTAAAATTAACCATAAGTTGTAGTGTTTTACATCAATACATATACGTCAAAAAGAAAATAAAGTATAATACCGTAACAACATATAGATTTATATGAATACAAACACATCAAAAAAATTTATAAAATTTACCATATGTTTTTATTTGAAGAAAACTAAATAGATTTGAAAAAAATCACCAAAGTTTGTTATGTAAATAGTTATTTTTCATGTGGTTTTATTTGGTTTAACCGGTTCAACCGGGTTTTTCTAAAAACTAGCCGGTTCAATCCGATTCAGAAATCAATGTAAAATCGGTGATAGTTGAACCGCTCCTTCTCCCAGTTCAACTGGTTCGACCGACCGGTTCAAACCGGTTTTTAAAACATTGCATACCAATCTGGTTTATTCAATCGAAAATATAAGTAGTAATCAAAATGGTTTAATTAATCGATAATATAAGTGGTAATCAAAAGATTATTATTTGTTACGTATGGTGGATTGAAATATTTCTATCTAGTTAGATCATACAACATCAATGACCAATGGGTATATGTCTATTCAATCAAGCATCAAGAAAAACGTCATATGATTCAGATTTACTAAATAAGACCTTCAATCCATTAAGCTTATCAAATCACATTATACATAACTTACCGATCTTTATGGTTTTAACCTGCAAGAACTTCAAAAACATATAACAAGACTTACAATGAATCAAGTCAAAATATCGATGAAGCTAAATTCTACATTAAAACTCAATTAGGGCCTAAAAAACATAACCTAAGTAGCCTACTAACAACAATGGCAATCACACCAATAAACAATGAAAACAACAGCCTAACAACAATGGCAACAACACCAAGAAACAATGGCAGAAACAATCAAATGTTACACACGAAAATCACAACTAAAATGCCTCCTTCTAACGTTTTACAGTCTGCTTATTGTTTGCCGAGTCAACTCGGTACTCCATTTTTGCAGGCAATGGAGCAGAAAATACAAAACTATCTTCTTCTTCTTCTTCTTCTTCTTCTTCTTCATCATCACCTTCTTGATCAGGCTGATTCTTGTTGGTTGTATTATGGATTCTGGTTCCCAAATTCTTTCTTGGATCCATCTCATTTTCACTCATTTCTGAAGAATCTTCTTCTTCGATTTCAGGTTCTTTTGAAGAAACTCCAATTTCTTCGACTTCTTCATCATCGCCATTACTGCTATCACTCTCGCCACTTGAAACAGGGCTATGTTTTCTGTTAATTACTCTATAAACATTGCCTTTTTCATCAAAGCTTACATTTTTCTTCACTTTAGGTTGATTTTTCACCAAACACCCAATTCTACTTTGGGAAACGCCATGTTTTCTAGGGTTTTCGACCTCAAAGATTTCTACTTTTTCTTCTTCCGCCTTGGGAACTGAAGAAACCCTGTTGGGTTTTTTTATTTGTGTTCTCAGATTTTCAGAAGATTTTCTTTCGTCACGATCATCACCTAAAGCTCTAGAACCAGAAGCCCTAATTTTGTGCTCCCGCTGTAAGATCACAGATTGCTTACCATTTTTACTGAATCGGATATTCTTGACTGAAATTACACGGCTTTCTGTGGAGATTTCATCAATGAACTCCATGAATCGAATCAGTTCTCGGCTAATTGATCGTTTACCATCTCTAATCATCGGATCACTACCCTGCAGATTGAAAACCCTAATCAGATTACTAAAGTGCCAATCGAATCACTCCCAATGCATATTAGTTGCGTATTACCTGAATAGCATCGAGCTTGATGAGCAAGTTCATGGATTCGCGAGAAAGGAGGTGAAAATCAAAGTGGGTTTTATTGGAAACAGATGCTTTAAGGTTATTGAGAGCTGATTTGATACAGGCGAGATCCTTTAAATGGCGTAGGGTTACGGATCTCCGTACAAGAAATGCTCTGAAGTGGATTTGTATAGTACGGGCAGCAGCGTTACGGAGAGAGGATGATCCCGGAGACTGTTTGCGGCGGCGAAGGGAGGATTCGAGGGCGGCGATGCGTTGGATAAGGGAGGAAACAGTTGAATCAACTGATAGTGGATTTTCTTGAACATTTTCTTGTTGAACGTACTTTTGAAAAAGCTGATGTTTTTTATGGATGTCAGCGGGAGGAGGCGGAGGATAGTAGTCGTGGTGCTGGGTATGGATGTTGTGGTGGTTCTGCGGCGGCGCGTGGAGATTAGTTTGAGGAGGGGGATGGTGGCGGAGGTGGGAGGAAAAGCAATGGGCCACGGGGTCTGGTGGAGGAGGCGGTGGAGAAGGATAATGAGTGGTGGTGTAACACATGGTGCAGTAGCAGGTGGTGGTCGGTGGGGTGGGATTGGGTGGCTGGCAGTGGCATTGGTGGTGGTGGTGGTTGGAGGCCATTGGGAGGATGGGGAATCTATATTTGGGAAAAAGAGGTATAAGACAGAAGGAGCATTGGGTTTTATGCAGTTGCATAGAAAGGGTTTTTGTCACTTTCTTGCTTGCTTTTAAGATGAGTTTGATGAGTATGCCGTTGTAGACTTGTAGTCATCATACTTTTCTATACTTTTATTTATCCAGTTGACATATCTGGTGAACGTGCTAAAACTATTAACTTAAAAAGATTAGTTTGAAAATAATGTGAGATATCATTTTCACAAATTAAAGATGTAAGAGTATATGAAGTGGGTGCAGCAAGAGAGTGTGGTTGACATGCTGGCAATAGAGAATACCGACTCCAGGGTAAGGGAGTACGTTTTTCCTTTTCTCATATAAAATCTACCGCAAGCTCTTTTTCTCTTTTCTCTTCTCTTCTCTTCTCTCTTCAATTCTTTCTTTCACTCTCTTCTCATCTATTTCTACCAAGATTCTCACACCTAATGTATGGTAAATAATCACATTTTATATGATATAATTGACATGACATCTATGTGATGCCTACGAAGCAAGGAGAAAGTGTGGTTCTTGTGACACCACACCCTCCATCCTAACATATTATTCTGATCCACTTGATCCTATAATGTCATTGTCTCGAAAACACATCACACACATGTAACCGATGAACAACCGCGAAAACAACAATTTTCAGAAACATAGTGGGTACATTTGACATTTAGATCTAGATGAATGATTTGGGGGGGGGGGGGGGGGGGGGGGGTAAGTGGTGTGGCACATGCATGTGGACAAGTTTGTGAGTGTCAAGTGTAGGGACATTTCACACGTATACAACGAAACATTAGGAGGTTCTTCGTTTTAATGAGTTCAACAGCTACCGATGCAAAAAAGTTTTACCAGCATTGAAGGTCGGTGTTAGACTTGTCGATTTTCAATAGATTTTATGATCATAATCGGACAAAAACTGCAACCCTTCCAAGCTTAATGATATTGAGTTATGACTTGAGTTACTTGTCTCCTATTTTTCTGTTCAACCGTTATAGTTTCATCTAGTATAAAAATAATATTTAGGTGTTGTTTTTATAAAAAACTAACACTCTCTTGTTCTTATCCTCAATCACCGTCTATGTTTTTCAGCTACACGTTTGGTAGTATAAAACTTTGTTTATTTTCTACATTGTTCAATCATCTACTTTGCAATATCAGTGTCGTCGTCATTGTAGACCGCAAACCCATGGTTATCAATCGAGACTCACAATGAAAAGCGACAAATAACCTTTAAAGACATAGATTTTCTTTTGTGTGAGTCATCATCACATGGCTTATTCATTCTAAGTCGGATTTGCATGTATTATTGATAGATATTCTAGTTCCATTCATTTTTTATATATGAAAGGTGCATTCTTAGTCCAACTTTTTTCTCATCATATCAGATACATGGTTCTATTTTGTTATGTGCACAAGGAACGTGCGTTGTGCATTTTTGACCGAAACCAAACCAAAAACTGTAAATATATGTTTTTAGGGGATAAGAACAGCATGATTTGGCTTTTGAATAGTTGAATGTTATTAGTTTTTTCTTGCGGTTTGGTGTCAATCACTATATGTTCGGATTTATAGTTTGTATGGTTTGTTTTTTTGTTGTTGGGCCTGTTTATAACCAAAAAAGCCGAAAAATGTAACAAATAACAAAATGTTTCATTATTCAGTTTGGGCCGCTATTAATTTTTTTTTTTCTAAATATGGGCCGGTGATGCTATTCTTCGGGCTTATATCATGGCTGCTTATTTTGGTACATAACTCAATATATTTTATAAATAGGAAATATATAGTATTATTTAAAAATATAATGTACAGTTTTATAGTTGCGTTTTTCCTAAATGGGGAGGTGTTCTTTTTTTTTTTTTTTTTTTTTTTTTTTTTTTTTTTTTTTTTTTTGGGTGCAGTATATTATGTAAAACCACAATGCACCATGATGGCTCGGTTTTTACAAAATAAAAAACCACACCGAATTTTGTTTCAGTTTGGGTTTTTATTGTTTCGGCTTTCTAGCTTAGTTTTTAGCCAAAAAGTTGGTCATTTCCGATAGGAATAATAACATAAAAACCATTGTAATTTTGACCCAAATCTGATTTAAGTAACATATTTTTTTTGTTTTACAAAAAAAAAAAACAATCATGTTTGCTAAAAGAAGTCAATATTACCATCATGACCATTTATAATCGGTTCAACAGGTTACAATGAGAAAATATACATTTATTTTCACTAATCTCATCAACTTTAACATATTTTGTGATTTGACCGTTATAACGATTTTTTTGAATTTTTGATTTTTTTTATCGTTGAAAGACAATATTTTAAAAAAATTTGTTAAAATTATAAAAAGTTATAAAAGGCAGTATTATGTTGGATTTGTTATTTTATTTCATGTTTTCTATATTTTTTCTATGAGAAATTAAATATCTTCCTACTTTTTGTTCCTACAAATCTTCCTATCAAATTAAATGATGACATGTGTCACATTTAATGATCATTTAATGATATTTTGATATACTAAAATTACACATGTCATTATTTAATTGGGTAGAAAGATTTGTAGGAACAAAATTAGGAAGATATTCTTTTTCTATTTTAAGGATAGTTTATTTGTTCAACAAATAACATTTATGTCGTGTTTTTCCAATATAGTCGAATAACAATTAGTCGCATTTGTAAATATAATTAAATTCTAAAACAAATAGATTATCGAGAATTTAAAACTATAATAGCTTACATATTATAAATATCATGTACACAAAATAGATTATGATTAGTTTGTGATAGTTGATAAATATGCATCTTGAATTTTAATATTTTAGTGATAATCCATTTTATTGATATGAAATTAAAAGCATATCAGAATCATCCGACCGTTCGTTAAGATACATCGATTCTTCTCTCTTCCAATTCATTCGCTCTCTGATCATTACAAGAGAAATTAATCAATCATCACCGAATCATCTGCTGATTTAATTACAGATAAACACAACTTCATCTGGATTTATAAACCCTAGTTCTGCGATTTTCTTGGATGAAATCAATCCAATGCATTGGTGTTGCAGCAAGAGATTGAATCATAATCATTGTAGTATAAACAGCAACGAATCTCATCAATCTGGTTTTGGTTCTGATTATGATGAAACCCATTCGGGGGAAGTTATTATTTGCCCTCGACAATATCAATCGAAGAGAGACTTCGTCGTCGTCGGTGGTTTTAGGGCTTTTTTGATAGAGAAAAAAAAATAATAATTAGGGGATCATTATGCAGCTACACTTCTCACCTAGTATGAGAAGTATAACGATATCGAGCAGCAATGGATTTATTAAATTGATGAAGATCAAGGTCGCAGCTCGTCATATTTCATACCGTACTCTGTTTCATACCATCCTCATTCTCGCGTTCTTGTTGCCATTCGTTTTCATCCTCACTGCCATTGTTACCCTTGAAGGTGTCAACAAGTGCTCCTCAATTGGTACAACACTTGCTCTACTCTTTTTTCGTATCAGTCTTATGTTATGCATATACGTCTGTTCAATGTGAAACTCAGATCGCTTTGTAGATCTTGCTGTGTTTTCATTCTTCTTTTTTTGTTTTGTTGCTTCCTGATTGCACCAATGGTGACTTGATTAGTAGAAGCTAACCTAGTAATTTTTGTTGTTTCTAGATCTTGATATTCAGTCAGCCATGAAAATGTTATGTATGAGCAACTTATAAATTTATGAACCATTGAACCTACTTTCATTGTTAGGTAAAGAACGCAGATCATTATCTCTTCTCTCACGTTTATCTACTTGCTTCCCTTGACCCATGAAATTTACCAAAAAGAAAAAAACTTTTTCCGAATGTTCTATAAAACCTGAAACAACTTAGTATTTGTAATCACTGTATGAAATTTTCTCTTTCTCTTTCACAACAACTTAGATTTGTTTATATCTTATTAATCAATTATATAATGCTTCAGATTGTTTAGGAAGGCGTTTGGGACCAAAGCTTCTTAGGAGGGGTGATGATTCAGGGGTAAAAAACTAAAAACTAAAAACTCAACCACTTAATCTCTTCATTTTCATATATAATAAACTGATCATTCTAATGATGTTCAAATTTCAAAACAGAGGCTTGTTAGTGAACTTTACAATCTTCTTAATCAAGTGAACTCTGTAGAAGTCCAAGATGATGTAAAACTCCCTGATAACTTCACACATCTTGTCACAGAAATGAAAAGCAACAAATATGATGCAAAAGAATTTGCTGTTATATTGAAACAAATGGTATGTAAGATAAAACTTATAAGTTATAACAATGAAGAAACATTATCATTAACTTAATTTCTGTTTTTTATTTCAGATGGAAAGATCCGAAAAGGAGATTAAAGAATCAAAATTTTCAGAAGTAATGAACAAACACATTGCAGCAAGTTCAATCCCAAAATCTCTCCACTGTCTTTCCCTCCGTTTAACCGATGAATATTCCTCCAACGCCCATGCAAGGCGGCAGTTACCCTCACCGGACCTCCTCCCGCTCCTCTCCTCCACCTCCCACCACCACTTTATTCTCTCAACCGACAACATCCTGGCGGCATCAGTGGTGGTCAACTCTGCCATCCAGTCATCTTCTTCACCTGAAAAAATCGTCTTTCATGTCATCACTGATAAGAAAACATATGCAGGAATGCATTCATGGTTTGCTTTGAATTCTCCATCTCCTGCCATTGTTGAAGTCAAGGGTGTTCATCAGTTTGACTTTTTGACCAGAGACAATGTTCCTGTTATTGAAGCTGTGGAGAGTGATGATGGGGTTAGGGGTTATTATTATAATGGGAATCATGTTTCAAGGGAGGAGTTTAGGGGTAATTTGGGGATTTCACCGAGGGTATTTGCGTCCAAGTTGCAGGCGAGAAGTCCGAAGTATATTTCGGTGTTGAATCATCTTCGCATTTATTTGCCAGAGGTAATCAGAATAATTTATGTTGGTTAAAATATAAATTTATTTTTTTTCTTGAAAAAGACCTTGTGGTTTCTTTTTTTTAAGAAAAAACCCTCAAGTTTTTAAATTTTATCGCAAAAAGCCTCCGCCTTTTAATTGTTTCTGAAAAAACCATCAACTCTTTATTTTATTTTTGGGTTAATCTCATAAAAGACCTTGTATTTTGTATTTTGTATTTTTTTTTCCGGATTAAACCTGAATTTTGTTTCTTTTTTTTTAAAAGGACCTTGCATTTTTCTTTCATTTTTTTTTTCGATCCGGCTCTTTTAGTCGTTTTTTTCCTGAAAATACTTGTAAAATGTGAGGGTTTTTTTTAGGAAAAACTAAAATAGTTGAGGATTTATTTGGAAACATTTTGAAGGTTGAGGGTCTTTTTTTCGGAAAAAAGACTAAGTCGAAGGTTTTTTTCGGAAAAAATGAAAAAAAAATATAAGGTCTTTTTCATGAAAACAGTAAAGATGAGGTTTAATCCGAAAAAAACACAAAGTATAAGGTCTTTTATGAGATTAACCCTTCCGAAAAAAACCATTAACTTTTTATTTTATTTTTTTCCGAAAAAAATCCTCAAATTTGACAAGTTTTTGCGAGAAAAACAGCCAAAAGGACCAAATCAGGAAAAATGAAAAAATACAAGGTCAATTTCATGAAAAAAAAATAAAGTTAAGGTTTAACCCAAAAAAAACACAATATATAGAAGGTCTTTCATGATATTAACCCAACTTTTTAAAATACTTTTTTCCCTTAATAAAAAGTTTTTTGAAATATCAATATTGTAAGTTGTAATACAGTAATTGAAAGAAATGATGAACAAGTGTTGTGTCTTATATTCCTTTCAAGTTTCAACAATCCTATAATATAACAATAACAACACAGTTTGCTTGATTTATTTAATGATGTAATAATAATTAATATGAAGAAAACAAAAGTAGGATTCTATTTATATATATATATATATATATATATATATATATATATATATATATATATATATATATATTGTTATACTTAATTCTCCTCAGCTGTTCCCAACCCTTGAAAAAGTGGTGTTTTTAGACGATGACATTGTGATACAACGTGACTTATCTCCACTTTGGGATGTTGACCTTGGTGGAAAAGTCAACGGAGCAGTTGAAACATGTAAAGGTGAAGACACATGGGTCATGTCTAAACGCTTTAAAAACTACTTCAACTTTTCTCACCCATTAATCTCAAAACACTTAGACCCTCAAGAATGCGCATGGGCTTATGGGATGAATATGTTTGACTTAAAAACATGGAGAACCACTAATATTAAACAAACCTACCACACTTGGTTAAAACAGGTAAATTATTTTCATATATTCATATTCATGTAACTCAATATTAATTACAATGTTTTATATTTAATTTTAGAATTTGAAGTCGAATTTGACATTATGGAGACTTGGGACACTTCCTCCAGCTTTAATTGCGTTTAGAGGTCATGTTCATGGGATTGACCAATCATGGCATATGTTGGGGTTAGGCTACCAAAACAAAACTAACATTGAAAATGTAAAAAAAGCGGCTGTGATCCACTACAATGGTCAATCTAAACCATGGTTAGAAATAGGATTCGGACATCTTCGCCCTTTTTGGTCTAAATACGTTAACTACTCCAATGATTTTGTCAAGAGTTGTCATATCTTGGAGTAGGATTATTTTTGTCGATATTTTAGAAGAGAAGAGAACCAAATTTGAGTATATAGAGATATTTTTTTTTGGTATGTAACAAATCGATTTGAGTACATTTGTATGATTTTTGAGATTAACGTTTACAATGTGTAGTAAATTCTTTTTGATCAATTGAAAACGTATCTTGATTTCTTTCCCACTTGCATACAATCTTTGAAAACGTATTTTGAGTCCATGGTTTTTACCCGATCTAAATGACACTCCTTAATATGAAGAACACTCGACCAAGGAATTGATTATGAAAACCACAAGTTTGCACTAACATGATTATGGAGCTTCTCATTTACCTTTTTGTCATTCTTTATCCCAAAAAAAAAAAGAAAAAAAAACAATTTACCCACGTGTGATGGTTCTGGATGGTTTTAGCATTGATTGTCAAAAGGTTCAAATTTTTTTTTTTTTTAACATTGGAATGATTATATATTAACACGTTAGCAAATAGCCAAAAAAAGGATTACAAAGAACAATCAACATTTGCTTTCCTATTCCTATTGACATACCACAAATAAGAACAATCAACAATCAAATCAATTAAAGTAACAGTGTTTAAAGTCATTGAAAACCATGAATGATCTCCAACAATACCCTTTTAAGTAGTTCTTTGCTTGGTTGATGATATATTTTGCAATATTTTTGAAATTGTTTTTCAAGGAAAAAATAAATGCAGTTATGAGTTTGGAATATGGTAAGTTGGGTATGACAAGAAACCCATTATTCAAGTGGTATGATATGTTTGTATTAAATTTGTTATAGGTTCTTGGTTCTTTCTTTATGGTTGGGTGCTATTTTTGTTGGAGAATATTGAATTGAATTATTGTGCCCTTTTTTGCCAATAAAAAAAGTGATAGTTAGTCAAATATTTGAAAAGATAATAATAATAATAAGACATCTTAAATACTTAAGGGACCATATTTTGGTATTTCGTAATTTGCAATGATCACCGTTACCAAATGATTAATATTTTGTGATATAGAATATAGAGTATATACAGAATATGATCGATGTGTTAACTAGAAACATCACTATGGTTATGTTTGTAAAATTAAACCTAGCTAAAATATTGATATTTAAATATGTGGAGCGTAATAAACTAATAATTAATTCATAATCATTGCAATTTCTACATGTTGGGACAATGACAATCAGTTTTATTATTGTTTTGTAATCTTTTTCAATTTTAATACATTAAATTAAATTATTTCCTTATGTGGTGGTATAAATATTTGGAAAAAATTATTTCACATGCAAAAGGTTGGATAGTCTCACTGTCATTCAATCATGCTGGATTTTATTTAATTGGATTTTAGTATTAGTTATATTAAAAGAAAATGATAATCATTTCAAAGGTAATTGTTACTGAAATACATGTGTCATATAACATATTTTTGTATTTCAAATTTACGTATGATTTAATTCATTACTCTAAAAATATATATACTAAACAAATGCTCATTTCATTAAAAACATTTCAAACTATAATAAGAAATTATGACCATTGAATAAAAATTTAGAATACTAAAAAAATTTATTCACCACAACCGTAAATCAACAATTTCAGTTAGTAGTTGCTAAGAAAAACTAATAGAGATAAAAACTTAATTACAATAAATCTTGCACTGTTTAGAAAAAATGAAAAACTTATTATTCTTAGGATAAAAAAAATGAGAAATTGATTTATTAGGATAATTAATTTATTTTTCTAAGTACATTAAGGTATTTCCTTTAAAATTACGAACTCGTTATGTCTAATGATTACCCGGTTAGAACTTTAAAGATGCACTAGCTTACTTTAGATGATTGATTTATGATACTATGTGCTAGTTGGTTGTTTGTGTTTTCTTGAGTTTTTGTATTGATATTAGTATATTAAGGGTTGGCCGATTTAAAATTTTGAAACAATGGTATTATATGAACAAGTTTAACAATTTGGATGGTCGAACATGAATTTTTTTTTTCCTAGATGTGAACAAAAACAATAGTTCATTACCCTTATGGGTAATTATTTTTGCCACATATATGCCATATAAGTTGTAGCTTGCTACATCTGGTCATAATGGTCATATGTGAATACTTCCAATAAGTTCGTTGTGATATTCCTGAATTTAGGTCATAGACTGTGAACAGTTAATTCACAGTAAATCTCTTTGTAATTTAACTCATTGAGTTTTAGTTCATATAATGTAAAAATGAGTTCATTTCAAATATTATAAGATATCATATGATATCTTACTTCCAAATGTGTAAACCGACAAACAAATTAAACCGCTCAAACTGTAACCCTAGTTAATGTGTCTGAAAAACTGAAAATTCGTATTACGCGGTTGTGAGCAAAGAAAACAATAATATCATAATACATGTTCCACTGTTTCCGAAAATATAAATAACGTCCAAAAGGGAGTTCGTATGCAAAATATACGACAGTTATAAGAAAACAAACAATAAAACACCGACTTTCATTAAACTGCTAAAATCGAATTAATCTGTTGAGGCACTTGCATAACTCCGATGGAAATTCCGAGAGCGTTTTTGGACTCAGGCTACAGTCTAATATTTAATTTCATACTCAAAATATTTTTAGCAAAAATATTTGAAAAGGTCGAAAAATCGAGTGTTCAGGTCATTTAGACGTGAAACTTTAAATGCGATTGCCCGGAGCTCCATAACTCGAAAAATTAATCCGTTTGAGTTTTTGGAATCCTTGAACCTGAATCTATCTAACAGCACTTTCAGAATAATTTCTTGACATCGGGATCTAGATACACCAAAATAAGATGGTTTTGGGCAATTAAGGAGAGTGTGTGTGACCTCATTGTGGGGCCCACATGTGATGCAAGAAGCAAAAAATCAGATTTGTGGCCTATCCTCTTGCCTTGCAAAGTGTGATGACTTCCCTTCCACTCCCTTGGTTACTTGCACACTTCACTAAAGAGTACAAAGCATGGGTGTTTGAGGTATGGCTTCCAACGGAGTGTGTGTCCATCTCTAGCTATAAATAGAAAGCATGAGGCACCTTTAATCCTTACAAATATCAGAAATCACCTCTCCCGCTCAATCTCTAAGTCTCTCTATCTCTCTTGGTTCTTAAAACTCCACTGCACACCACCAATATCACCACCTTAATCCACCACTATAAACCACCCTTGTATCTTCTGGTTGTGATTAGAAAACCGCCCAACACCACCTACATTACACTCCTCCACCCTCCCCTCACTTTTCCCTAGTCAATCTACCACCAAAGAAAGGAAGAAAACGGAAACATGAGGCTATCGAAACTCCTCCTGCCACCACCGAGCACACCCACTGCCATCGTTGAACACCACCATGTAACGCCTGTAGATCCGAGCTAGTCAATTCAGAAATAATAGGGGTCGAAAACGACTTTTCGACAAAAGATTATTTGGAATAAGTCATCTTAACCAAGTTTTAGTATATGTTACAAGGTTTCCGTACATATAAAGAGCGTCGAAATCTGAGTTATAACAAAGAAGTTATGGCCCGTCGAAGTTTTATGGCAAAACCGACACAATACCGGGAAGCATAAATAGTGAATTTACGATAGATCGAATTTTAGCCTTAGCGATCTAAATGAAAGTCATAGAATACGTTAAACCGAGAGCGCCCATAAAAAGAACGCCCAAATCTGACTTCGTATGAGGAAGTTATGATTTTTCGAAGTTTCGGCTTAGCTGTGTACACACCGAAATTCGAATATTAGATCGAGCGGTTTTTAGCTGACACAACCTAAACGAGAATCGAGGATCTCATTAATAGTAGCGTAACGATAAAAAGACAGACTAAAACGAACGTCGAATGAAGAAGTTATGAATTTTTAATGGACCAATCGTGTCCCGGCCTATTAAAAATACAACTTTTAAAATAGAGTCAAAATTAGCCGACGGGGTCTAATACGAAAGTTTTAGAGTGTGTTCCCGCCTATGCGTGGATATAAAGAACATCAAAAATGGAGCTCGTATGCGGAAGTTATGATTTTTAGAAGTCGGGAAAGAAAAATGTGAAATCTGCGAGAAGGGAGATGACGTGGCCGCATCTGAGCCGTTGCTTGTTGCCCAAGGCTTCGCTTCGGATTGATGACACGTTGCCTGTGACAATAGTCAATTTCGGGTCAAGTCAAAGTCAAACAAAGTCAACGAGTCAAACCGGTCAACTCAATTAAACCTTGAGTATTAGGGTTTACGTTATGTAATTACTGTACAACTCACCATTTTAATAAGAAAACATCACTTGGAAAATTCGTGTGTTTAATTTTCCTTAGCCTTAGTGCTAAACAATGAACCAAAACGATAAAACAATGTTGCATACTCATCTGGAGTGTATAAGATCCTTAAACATGGCTTAACGGAGCTTACGGACCTTGCGTTGCGGAGCCAAACACTCACAAATGTCACACACAAAACCTCTCTCAATCGTTTTCACTCTATCTCTCTTTATCTAGAAATCTCTCCCAAATCTATCCAAGTATGTGAAATATCTCCCAAATCTCTCTCAAAACCCCTTTTGATTTATTTTTTATCATTTGAGGGCATCCCGGTACTTGGTTTGATGAGAAACCACTCAATGAGGGGAGATAGTTTGGAAAATAGCCCCTTTGGGCCGAAGCCTCTCTATAGGGGCCAAGTCCTCTTGGATCCGAGGCCACTTAAGTCGAGTCCGAGGTCCCTGAGTAGCCGCAGCCATCCAGCTGTGTTCATCGATGATATCTTGGTCTATTCAAGGAGCGAAGAAGAGCACAGGCAACACCTGCGACTAATACTTGAGACTCTAAGAGCTGAGAAGCTTTATGCTAAGTTTTCAAAGTGCGAATTTTGGCTCCGAGAAGTGGGATTCCTTGGCCACGTAATTAGCGAGAAAGGGATACATGTGGATCCCTCAAATATCAAATCAATCGAAACCTGGCCAGCACCCACAACGCCGACAGAAATCCGAAAATTCTTAGGACTCGCTGGATACTACCGAAGGTTCATCCAAAACTTCTCCAAGATCACAAAACCACTCACCACCTTGACTCAAAAAGGTGTGATGTTTAAGTGGGGAGATAAACAAGAAGCCGCCTTCCAAACGTTAAAACAAGCCATATGTAGCGCACCGGTCTTGTCTCTTCCAGAAGGAACTGATGACTTCGTGGTATATTGTGATGCTTCAAATCAAGGCCTCGGATGCATGCTCATGTATAGAGGGAAAGTCATCGCCAACGCGTCAAGACAACTTAAGACACCCGAAGTTAATTACACTACCCACGACCTTGAACTGGGAGCGGTAGTGTTCGCCTTAAAGATATGGAGTCACTACCTCTACGGCACAAAATGCACTATCTTCACCGATCACAAAAGTCTTCAGCATATCCTCAATCAAAAAGAGCTCAACATGCAGAAACGAAGATGGGTTGAGCTGCTGAACGACTACGAGTGTGAAATTCGTTACCACCCGGGCAAGGCCAATGTAGTGGCTGATGCCCTAAGCAGGAAGGAATATTCAGGCCGCCGAGTAAAATCCTTAACCATGACCATCCACTCCCACCTGGCCACACAAATCAAGGAAGCCCAACTAGAAGCCTTGAAACCAGAAAATGTGACAGGTGAGGCATTAAGAGGGATGGATAAAAACTTAGAATTCAAGGATGATGGAGCACGTTATCTCATGAATCGGATCTGGACGCCAAAGTTTGGTGGGTTCCAAGACGTCGTCATGAATGAAGCACACAAGACTCGATATTCCATCCATCCAGGTTCGGACAAGATGTATCTAGACCTTAAAAAGTTATACTGGTGGCCGAACATGAAAGCCGAGATTGCAACTTATGTGGGCAAGTCTCTGACTTGCGCCAAGGTCAAGGTGGAATACCAGAAACCCTCAGGACTACTACAACAGCCTGATATACCTGAGTGGAAGTGGGAACGGATAACCATGGACTTCATAACCAAGCTACCTAAGACATCAGGTGGGCTTGATACCATATGGGTAATCGTAGACAGATTAACCAAGTTCGCGCACTTCCTGCCAATAAAGGAAACCAACAAGATGGAGAAGTTAACCAGGACGTACATCAAGGAGATTGTACGACTTCATGGGGTACCAATATCCATTATCTCCGACCGAGATAGTAGATTCACCTCGCGATTTTGGCAGTCTCTACAAAAATCTATGGGAACTAGGCTTGACATGAGTACGGCCTACCACCCACAAACCGACGGGGAGAGTGAGCGAACCATACAGACATTAGAAGACATGTTGAGAGCCTGTGTGATAGACTTTGGTAAGGCATGGGATACCCATTTACCGCTGATTGAATTCTCCTACAATAACAGCTATCACACTAGCAATAAAGTCGCTCCATTCGAAGCTCTTTATGGACGCAAGTGTCGATCACCCCTGTGTTGGGCAGAAGTAGGGGACACTCAACTAGCTAGGGGACAAGTCCCTAATAGCACCCTTACTGGTCCTGAAATTATAAGAGAGGCCACAAAAAAAGATTGTTCAAAATACCCCAAAAACTAATTATCTTCTCAAATCGGTAACTTTTGCACACAATCTCCATTTTTGACGTTCTTTATATCCACGCTTAGGCGGAAACATGATCTACAACTTTCATTTAGACTCCGTCAGCTAATTTTGACTTCATTTTTAAAGTTATATTATTAACAGACCGGGACAATATTGGCCCGTTAAAAATCCATAACTTCTTCATCCGACGTCCGTTTTTGTCTGTCTTTTTATCTTTACGCTAATATTAATGAGATCTTCGATTCTCATTTAGGTTATGTCGACTAAATACCGTTCGTTCTAATATTCAAACTCCAGGTTGTATCATGCTAATCCGAAACTTTGAAAAATCATAACTTCGTCATACGAAGTCAGATTTGGGCGTTCTTTTTATGCACACTCTCGGTTTAACATATTCTACGAATTTCTTTTAGATCGCTAAGGCTAAAAATCACTCTATCATAAATTCACTATTTACGCTTCCTGGTGTCGTGTCGGTTCCGTCGCGAAACTTCGACGGGTCATAACTTTTTGGTTATAACTCGGATTTCGGCATTCTTTATATGTATGGAACCCTTGTGACATATTCTACAACATGGTTAAGATTACTCCTTCTCAATAATCTTCCATTGAAAACTCATTTTTGATGCTCATTGTCTAAATTGATTAGCCCGAATTTACGGGCGTTACAGTTAACCTCCTGTTGCAAACTTCAAATAAAAATGTATACGCTGCCCTTCCCCTTCGAAAATCCTTGCAAAACTAGTCCAAACCCTTCAAATTTAATTAAAAATGTTCAAAACGTACCTCCATGACCCTTTACAAATTAATATTAAGTTATACAAACATTCAATTCATTTATTTAAATTACACCTCTCCCTTGAGATTTATTTGCAAAATAAATCCAAAACTCAAACTTAGAATTTAAATAAACCATTTTGCCCCATTTTTGGAAATTATTAACTAATTTAGTCCAATTTAATTTATCTAAATTAGTAAATGGGTGCTATGCTTTGGTTAAATTACTAAACAACCCTCCACATATTAATTTATATTAAAATTTCCTAAGGAACTAAATTAATCATGGACGTTCGTGTTCAAAGCAACACATCTCAGTTCCTCACATCGAATACTTGAAACAACTCGGCAACCACACTTTATGGTGAGTATTACGGCTCCTATTTTATATTTTTATATGTTTTGGGAGAGAATACATGTGCTAAATGGTATTAATTTATACCAAAAATACACATAAATATTATTACTTTATGTAAAAACTATACTAGTTTATAAAACATTGGTTTGACACTTATCTATTATAAGTACATAAACTAGTTTTAAATTTCAATACTTGAATATATTATGTTGTTAGAATAATACAACTTTTAAAATACGCATGCCTTTTTACTACAAAGTTTATACAAGAAAGATACTTAGTTATAAAAACTAGTGCCTTATATTATACATGCATACCAATTATGTATGCTTTTATAAACTCTATACAAATTCATTATGTCTAATAACTTATCCATTTATAAGTTAGGGTTGAGAGCTTTTCACCTACCTTAGTGAAGAGCTTTTTAGTGAGACTATATTCATTAGCTAAGTCTAAACACTTAGCATACCCACGCTAATATATCCGTTAATCTTCGGAGCGAGATTGTAACATCCCAAAATTCAAGCCCAAAATTTTCATTTTTGATTAATTAATTCATAAACATTCATTAGAAAATATTGTATAAACACGTCATCTCAAAACCAAGTATCATATTTGAAACCCACAACCATGAACAAATGTCATATCAGAGTACAATCCCAAAAAACACCGTGCGGAAATCATATGTGAGTGTGTGTGATGCCATGCTACGCCGCTGGCTCCTTCCCTTTGGATGAAGAGGTACCTGAAACCAAAAACTGAAACCGTAAGCACGAAGCTTAGTGAGTTCCTCCATCATACCACATACCATACAATACCATCGATATCTTTCAACCGGTAATCGTCATCGGTATCTTTCAACCGGTAATTGGGGACTATTCCACCCCCTACCACTAACATATAATAGCAAGATATAGCACACATTCATACATATCCGGGTACTGACCTACCCCTTGGTCCTACAGACCACTATCAGGGAAACTATCCCAATCATGCAACGTATCATACAGATGTAACTCATAACCAAACGCATACCAGACCAAGATAAATTATCACAAAGACAATTATCTTCTGAATACTCCTCGATGGTGGGCCGACATTGTGGCCTTAGACCCACCCCTACTGGAAGGTAACTCACCTCGTAGCTGTTGAACTACGCGGTAATCCTCTGACTGTTGCCGCTGCTGCTCCGAAAATCCTCCGGCTATAATTCCCACAAAACACTTAGTCAGAAACTGACATCTACCCTTAGGGTAAAATGACCATTTTACCCTTTGAGCAAGTCAAAGTGAAAGTCAACTTCCAGTTGACCTGACTCACCGAGTTGGCTCGCCAACTCACCGAGTCCCTATCCTTTCATCAGACCTCATACCCGTCTCTACTCGTCGAGTTAGGCAATGACTCGACGAGTTTTCCTTCAAAATGAACAACGACTGAACCCACATCCGACTCGCCGAGTTGTATGAACAACTTGTCGATTTCATCATCAACTGATACTCATGTCCTGTCTTGACTCGCCGAGTTGTATGAACAACTCGTCGAGTTACTCTTCATCTTGTGAACACGTTATGTCCTTGACTCGCCGAGTTGATGAACAACTCGCCGAGTACCATGAGGATTGTCTTGGACTCGCCGAGTCCGTTCATGCACTCGCCGAGTACCATCAATTCCCAGAACACTTTGCTTAGTCCAGAACGTTGGGTCACTCCTCGGGACTCCCAAAACCCTTTCCCACTCAACTGGTCCTTATGACCCTCACTGATATGGGACCAAAACCCTTGGACTCGCCGATTTCAGGAAATGGACTCGCCGAGTCTATCACATTCCTTACTAAGAACTTCGATTTATGATGTACAACACTTAACCAAATGATAGATCCTGGCCCCTAAACTCGATCTAGCATGTAAAGTTACAAACTTTACATGCATGCATAGGACATTAGAGCTTAAAAGGCTCTAAAATGCTTCTTTTGTTGCATGGGGCCTTCCTTGGTGCAAAAAGCAACCTAGATCTGACTTGTGGCTCATAAAATGACATGATACAGAAGCCCAAACCCCCAACCATGTTTGCAAACGTGGTTGGCCACCAAAAATGGCTTATAAAAGCCCTAAATCACCTCAAAGAGGGATCTAACAAATGAATGAGCAAGGTTCAGACTTTATACCTTCCAAAGACTAAAAATGATGAGCCAAACTCGAATTCTTCAGTCCCCTCTTGATCCTTCTATGCTCTTCCTTCTTCCTTGAGATCAAAACTCACAAGAATCACTCAAAAGGCCTTAGATCCTCTAAAAAACGGCTAGGGTTTGCTATGAGGAGTGTTTGGGAGCATAAAGGGGGAAAGGAGGCTGCATAAGGTTGTTTAAATAGGGTGCAAACCCCTGGATTAGGGTTTTTTCCAAACAGCGGCTACTCGCCGAGTCCGCAACTTAAACCCCGCGCCTCATCTCGCTTCTACTCGGTGAGTCAGTCCTTCGACTCGCCGAGTCCAAGGCTAAAAATGCAAAAATAAAGGAAGATTTAATAACATAATACATACCAAGAACCAGGTGCTACAAATCTCCCCCATTTATTTTAGACTTCTTCCTCGAAGTCTGCCGCTTGATCCTGAAACAGCTCGGGGTAGTGCTCCATCATCTCACTCACCGACTCCCAAGTCCACTCCGACCCCCTTCCGGTGCTGCCACTGCACCTTCACGAGTTCTACTCTTTTGTTCCTCAGATCCTTCGACTTCCGGTCAAGGATCGCCACAGGACGATCGATGTAATTCAGGCTGCCATCAACCTGAATGTTTCCAAGGGTACCATCGTCGTATCGTCCACTAGGCACTTCCGCAGCTGAGAGACGTGGAAAGTGCTATGGATCTGACTGAGCTCGGCTGGCAGATCCAACCGGTACGCCACCTTTCCCAACCGGGCTACAACCATGAACGGTCCGATATACCTTGGGCCCAACTTGCCCCGCTTCCTGAATCAGATGACGCCCTTCCATGGCGACACCTTCAGGAGAATCATATCCTCGACCTGGAATTCCAGGTTTGATCGACGCTTATCGGCGTAACTTTTCTGCCGACTCTGAGCAGTCTGAAGCCTGCTCCAGACCTACCGAATCTTCTCTGTCGTCCTGAGCACTACTTCGGTGCTCCCCATGACTCTCTGACCAACCTCGCCCCAACATATCGGGGTCCTACACCTCCTCCCATACAACATCTTGAAGGAAGGATGGTCGATACTCGCATGATAGCTGTTATTATACGAGAACTCCGCCAACGGGAGGTAGGTATCCCAACTACCTCCGAAATCTAAAACGCAAGCATGCAGCATATCCTCCAGAGTCTGGATGGTCCGCTCGCTTTGGCCATCCGTCTGCGGGTGAAAGCGGTGCTAAAATGAAAATGAGTAACCAGCTCGTCATGAAACCTCTTCCAAAACCTGGAAGTAAACCGCACGTCTCTGTCCGAGATCACCGAAACTGGCGCTCCGTGCCGCACCACCACCTCCCTGATATAGATATCGGCCAATTTCTTGGCTGAGATGCTCTCCTGAATCAGAATAAAGTGGGCGCTCTTGGTCAATCGATCCACGATGACCCATATCGAATCCATCCCCCGCGCGGTCCTGGGAAGCTTCGTGATAAAATCCATCGTAATATCCTCCCATTTCCACAGCGGGATATCCAACGGCTGCATCTTTCCGTGAGGTCTCTAATGCTCGGCCTTGACCTTCCTGCAGGTCAAGCACCGCTCCACGTACCATGCCACATCCCACTTCATGCAAGGCCACCAATAGTCCAAATGAAGATCCCTATACATATTCGTTGCCCCGGGATGAATGGAGAATCGGGATTTGTGCGCCTCCTCCATGAGGACCTGGCGCACTCCTCCATGATAAGGGACACACACCCTACGGTGAAGAGTCAATAACCCTCAGCTATCATATTCGAAAGAGGAAACCTGCCCCATAATCCGCTCACTCTTCCGATGTTCCTCCTTCATAGCCTCATGCTGAGCCTTCCGGATCCGATCCAGAAGCGGAGTCACCATTGTCATCCTTAAACAGATATCCCTGATCGGCGCTGTCTTATGGCTAAGCGCATTGGCCACGACATTAGCTTTCCCTGGATGGTAGAGGATCTCACAATCATAATCCTTCACCACATCAAGCCACCGACGCTGCCTCATATTCAGATTTGGCTGGTCCATGAGATACCTCAAACTCTTGTGGTCCGTTTAAATCGTACAACGAACCCCGTAGAGGTAATGCCGCCAAATCTTGAGGGCGAACACAACAGCCCCCAACTCCAAATCATGCGTCGGGTAGTTCGCCTCGTGAGGCTTCAGCTGCCTCGTCGCGTAGGCGATGACATGCCCTCTCTGCATCAATAACGCGCCCAATCCTGCGATGGATGCATCGCAGTACACAACAAAATCCTCCATGCCCTTTGGTAGGGATAAAATTGGCGCCTCGCACAATCTCTGTCTCAGCGTCTCAAATGCGGCCTGCTGCTCAGGCCCCCAGCGATACACCACCGACTTCTTAGTCAGTCCGGTGAGCGGAACTGCTATCGTGCAGAAGTCCTGAATGAATCTCCAATAGTAGCCCGCCAAACCTAGGAAGCTCCGAATCTCAGATGGAGACCTCGGAACCTCCCAATTCATCACGACCTCTACCTTGGCCGGATCTACCGAAATCCCGTTCTGGTTGACAAGGTGCCCAAGAAACTGCACCTCGCGCAACCAGAACTCACACTTGGAGAACTTAGCATACAAGTTCTCCCTCCTCAGAGTCTCTAGAACCTCCCGCAGATGCTCCTCATGCTGCTCCCACGTCTTGGAATAAACCAATATGTCATCAATAAATACTATCACAGACCGATCCAACATCGGTCTACACACGCAGTTCATGAGATCCCTGAACGCGGCAGGAGCATTGGTGAGCCCGAAAGGCATCACCACAAACTCATAATGGCCATAACGCGTCCGAAACACAGTCTTCTGCACATCCTCCTCTCTGAACCTCATCTGATGATACCCTGAACGCAAATCAATCTTGGAGAACCAAGATGCTCCCTATAGCTGGTCAAAGAGGTCATCAATCCTCGGGAGTGGGTAGCGGTTCTTCACCGTTACCTTGTTCAGCTCCCGATAATCTATACACATCTGATTCGACCCGTCCTTCTTCCTCACAAACAGAATCGGGGCTCCCCAAGGTGAACTACTTGGTCTAATGAAACCCTTGTCTAACAGCTCCTGCAGCTGTGTAGACAACTCCTGCATCTCAGGAGGAGCCAACCGATACGATGCCTTGGCTATCGGAGCCGCACCAGGAACTAGGTTGATCCTGAATTCCACGTGTCGTTCCGGAGGTATCCCAGGCAACTCCTTGGGGAATACGTACGCAAACTCCCGTACCACAGGTACATCGTCCACCGTCGCCCTACCCGTTTCCCGGGTATCCATAACATACGCGACATAACATGCGCAACCCTGCTGAAGGTAACGCCTAGCTCTCGTTGCTGAACATAAAGTTGGTCCTCACTGTGGCCTCTCGCCCTGAATCACCAGCTCTCCCCCACTTGGGGTCCTGACCTGCACCAACTATTGCGCGCAGTCAATCACTGCCCCATTAGGGCTGAGCCAATCCATGCCTATAATCACCTTGTTCCCACACATTGGAATGGGAACCAAGTCTACCAAGTAGCGCTCCTCAAATAAACTCAGCACACAATCTCGAAATATCGTCGATGCCCGCACCAAATGGTCGTCTGCAATCTCTACCTCTAGAGGGCAATCCAACATGCCCAAAGACTCGGAAAATCTCTTGCTAAGCGCAAGAGACACAAATGATCGGGTAGCGCCCGAGTCAAACAATACCAGAACCGAGATGTTGTTCACATGGAACGATCCTAAACAGAGCACATATCAATAACACAATCTCAACAAAAAAAAGATCAGAGGGAAAGAATCATACCCGTCACCACATCGGGTGCAACGCGTGCCTCCTCGGCTGTCAGCTGAAATGCTCGGCTCCGCACCACTGGAACCTCTGCCTTGACCTTCCGGCCATCTGTAACTCGCGCCGTCGCTGAGACCAGCGCTGCTGCTAGCACTGCTGCTGAAGCTGCTGTCAATCTCGGGCAATTGGCCCTTTTGTGGCCCCTCTGAATGCAATGGAAGTAAATCAGGTCTGTCATTTGTACCACTAGGGCGGGGGCAGTACAATCCCTACCAAAATGCCCCACATTGCCACACTTATAGCAGCCCGAACCCGACCCAGTGCGACAAGCTCCCTCGTGTGACCGACCGCATTTCCCATAGCGGTCCCGTCCTGCCTGGCCTTTCGACCTACCATCAGATCCCTTGGGCTTCTTCCCCGAAGCCCCAATCGTCAACCCCTCCACTGCCTTCCTCTTCTGGACATGCTCCAGATCAATCTCCCTCTCCCTAGCCCTGGCAATCATGGAATCCAAGGTAGGACAAGCTGAAAAACTAACGTGCTCCCGAATGTCAGTTCGTAGCATGTCGTGGTAGCGGGTCCTCCTCATATCCTCATCACCCGCATACTGGGGCACCAACAATGCCCTCTCCCGGAACTTGGCGGTGATCTCCGCCACAGTCTCCGTAGTCTGCCTCATATCCAAAAACTCCCTGGCCAGCCGCTGAAGCTCCACAGCTGGCGCAAACTCCGCCCTGAATCTGGTCACAAAATCCGACCAAAGCATAGCCTCAACAGCCGAGGCTCCCAATGAGTCACCAACAGACTCCTACCAATCCCTAGCCCTGTCTCGCAAGCATCCTGTTGCATATCGCACCTTCGACCCCTTTGGGCAGAAGCTCGTCAGCTGCGCAGACTCAATGTCTGCGATCCATCTCCTAGCAGCAATGGGGTCTTTCACCCCATGGAAATCCAGTGCACCACTTCCCCGAAAGTCCTTAAAGGACAGTGTGCACGCACCCATCTGGCTAGACGCAATATCACTCCTGAATGATCGGAGACGATCCTCCATCAGCTCAACAATCCCCTCCTTGATCGACCTGAAGATGATAGGGGTCGACTCAAGGATGCCTCTCGTGATCTCAGACGCGATGAACTCGCGTAGCCCGTCATCAACCTGCTCGGATCCCGAACCCGAGCCCGATCCTGATCCTGATCCGGAACCTCCTGCTCCAAGTTGTGTGGTCACCATACTGAAAACACACGCATAAACGTCAGGATCATACATATACTCGAGAGATCTAACACACTCCCCAAGGTTCCCGATTTCATCTAGGCCCTCCTTGATTCGAGTACGGGTCCTCTGCTCTCAGTAGTACGGTCCCATACTACCTTCCACATCTACCCGTGCTTTCCTCAAGGATTGCTATGACTTCACCAGGTCCCTTTACCGATACCCCTTTCCACTAACCTCATCCTAGGCTTCCCTAGGGCACTCTTCGACATACTCTCTGCCATCAGCTGCACAGGAGCCCCTACCATTTCCCCCTAACTAACTTGCAGGTACTGTTACATATCCGCTCCTTAGTTAGTTGGAAATAGCCAGAACCCCCATAGCACAAAGCAAGCAGCATTCGTGCATCGAGTAACCAAATCAGGCATAACCTATACAGGCCATCCTACTGCTGACTAAACAACCCTAGCATACAGCTCATACAATAGGCATATAAGGCATCCTCTTAGATCCTTAGCCCTAACTAACATGCGATTATCAGAATCATATATCAGGCACACAAGGCATCTTCCTAGATCCTTAGTCCTATTCTAGCATGCAATTCTGAATCAAGCCATATAGCATAACATAACATGTATGGGTATCTTGGGGAAAACTTACTAGAGCCCGGCCGGTCGCATGCATCACACACCTTGTCTTTTGTAAAATCCTTTCGATTAGATTTTTAGAAAACCATTTTATTGTAAAAATCTTTTAGCCCCTTAGTTTAAGTCCAGACACCCTCGAGGGCGTGTCCGAATCCCTCAAACCAGAGCTCTGATACCAACTTGTAACATCCCAAAATTCAAGCCCAAAAATTTCATTTTTGATTAATTAATTCATAAACATTCATTAGAAAATATTGTATAAACACGTCATCTCAAAACCAAGTATCATATTTGAAACCCACAACCATGAACAAATGTCATATCAGAGTACAATCCCAGAAAACACCATGTGGAAATCATATGTGAGTGTGTGTGATGCCATGCTACGCCGCCGGCTCCTTCCCCTTGGATGAAGAGGTACCTGAAACCAAAAACTGAAACCGTAAGCACGAAGCTTAGTGAGTTCCCCCATCATACCACATACCATACAATACCAGCAGTATCTTTCAACCGGTAATCATCATCGGTATCTTTCAACCGGTAATCGTCATCGGTATCTTTCAACCGGTAGCTGGGGACTATTCCACCCCCTACCACTAACATATAATAGCAAGATATAGCACACATTCATACATATCCGGGTACTGACCTACCCCTTGGTCCTACAGACCACTATCAGGGAAACTATCCCAATCATGCAACATATCATACAGATGTAACTCATAACCAAACGCATACCAGACCAAGATAAATTATCACAAAGACAATTATCTTCTGAATACTCCTCAATGGTGGGCCGACATTGTGGCCTTAGACCCACCCCTACTGGAAGGTAACTCACCTCGTAGCTATTGAACTACGCGGGAATCCTCTGACTGCTGCCGCTGCTGCTCCGAAAATCCTCCGAATATAATTCCCACAAAACACTTAGTCAGAAACTGACATCTACCCTTAGGGTAAAATGACCATTTTACCCCTTGACCAAGTCAAAGTGAAAGTCAACTTCCAGTTGACCTGACTCGCTGAGTTGGCTCACCAACTTGCCGAGTCCCTATCCTTTCATCAGACCTCATACCCGTCTCTACTCGTCGAGTTAGGCGATGACTCGACGAGTTTTCCTTCAAAATGAACACCGACTGAACCCACATCCAACTCGACAAGTTGTTCATCCGACTCGCCGAGTTGTATGAACAACTCGTCGAGTTCATCATCAACTGATACTCATGTCCTATCTTGACTCGCCGAGTTGTATGAACAACTCGTCGAGTTACTATTCATCTTATGAACACATTCTATCCTCGACTCGCCGAGTTGATGAACAACTCGCCGAGTACCATCAAGATTGTCTTGGACTCGCCGAGTCCGTTCATGCACTCGCCGAGTACCATGAATTCCCATAACACTTTGCTTAGTCCAGAACGTTGGGTCACTCCTCGGGACTCCCAAAACCCTTTACCACTCAACTGGTCCTTATGACCCTCACTGATATGGGACCAAAACCCTTGGACTCGCCGAGTCTATCACATTCCTTACTAGGAACTTCGATTTCTGATGTACAACACTTAACCAAATGATAGATCCAGGCCCCTAAACTCGATCTAGCACGTAAAGTTACAAACTTTACGTGCATGCATGGGACATTAGAGCTTAAAAGGCTCTAAAATGGTTCTTTTGTTGCATGGGGGCCTTCCTTGGTGCAAAAAGCAACCTAGATCTGACTTGTGGCTCATAAAATGACATGATACAGAAGCCCAAACCCCCAACCATGTTTGCAAACATGGTTGGCCACCAAAAATGGATTATAAAAGCCCTAAATCACCTCAAAGAGGGATCTAACAAATGAATGAGCAAGGTTCAGACTTTATACCTTCCAAAGACTGCAAATGATGAACCAAACTCGAATCCTTCAGTCCCCTCTTGATCCTTATATGCTCTTCCTTCTTCCTTGAGATCAAAACTCACAAGAATCACTCAAAAGGCCTTAGATCCTCTAAAAAACGGCTAGGGTTTGCTATGAGGAGTGTTTGGGAGCATAAAGGGGGAAAGGAGGCTGCATAAGGTTGTTTAAATAGGGTGCAAACCCCTGGATTAGGGTTTTTGTCCAAACAGCGTCTACTCGCCGAGTCCGCAACTTAAACCCCGCGCCTCATCCCGCTTTCTACTCGGCGAGTCAGTCCTTCGACTCGCCGAGTCCAAGGCAAAAAATGCAAAAATAAAGGAATATTTAATAACAGAATACATACCAAGAACCAGGTGCTACAGAGATACATATGTATAGATCTATACGAGGTTTACATCCTCACATGCGGTTGCTAGCTACAAACTCGACCAATCAATCGAAGCGGGTGATAAGTGTCTACTATCGTTACTACGATGTATAATGAAGCGATGTAGGGGGTACATACAATCACATAGTTCAGTTATAGGACTCACTATAAACATTAACTAAAAACTCTCTCTCTCTCTCTCTTACTATAGACCATGAGCTTGGTTGTTTTCAAAACTATTTTAAGTATGGATTTACTTTATAAAGATACATTTTGGTTTTCAAAGCTTATTTACAAATATTGTTTTAAGTTTGATTATACTTACAAATAAAATAATTTTTAAAAGTATCATACTCCTGTTAGTAGAAAACTTATGACCCTCATCAACTTTATGTTCACCCTCAAAATTTCATTTATTCTCAGGGAATTAGTAACTCAAGTATTCAGACGACGAATAGTATATATATATTCTTTTTATGCTAATTATATATTTTTAATCACACATTATCTAACTTTTTCTTTTTTGTTTTATTATATTTTAATGTATCATTTTTAGTAAATATTATTGTATCATATTGGTGTTGATCACATATTTATTAACAGTAAAACTTGAAACGGAAAAAAAAAAAACACACCACAAAATTGAACCGAAAAAACCTCACACCCGAACCGAGAAAAGCGCACGCAAAGACCGCGAGACTAAAACGAAAAAGATCGAGACCATTCCCAAAAATATCTGCCCAAAAAACACTTAGTCTTAGACCTGTTCGAAAAAGACCAGACCATTCCGAGACCGATCTCAAATGATCGAACCTTTTTTAGACTGATCCGGGTCTGTTATTGTACATCTCTAAGTGGAGGAAAAGTCACAGTGGGCTGCAAAAGAGCCTTATTGGGGTGCGAAATGGGATGAGAAATGGTCCCCTTATATAAGGTAAAATAAATTTATTTTTTATTTTTTACATTTTCGTTTCGCATCTATTAAGAGATTAGTTTTGAGAAAAATAGAAGAATACAACAAATATCTAATTGTTCCATACCTACTATTTTTCATGGATGTCATATTTAAAATTCTTTGATTACCAGGTAAAGTTTTTCATATGCGAAAATCTCTGATCTACTAAGCAAATAAGTTTATTTTTTATTTTTTTATTTTTTTGCATATTTCTTATACGAAAATCTCATATCTACCATGTAAATGAAAGATTTTGCAGATGTCATATGCAAAAATCTCAATCTAAAAGGTAACTAAGGGATTTCACATAATAAAGGGTTTTGCATATTTCTTATGTGAAAATCTGGTTATATACCATGTAAATGAAAGATTTTGCACATGTCATATGCAAAAATCTCAAATCTACAAGGTAATTAAGAGATTTCGCATATGTTAGGGGCGGAGCTTGAAGTTTCAATTGGGGGGGCCGAAAATAAAATATGTATAAAAATTGAAGAACAGAGGGGGCCAAAGTAAAATTTGATAGATTTGGGCATAATATGTAACTTTTTTAATACATAAAGGCTATATATATAAAAAAAAAATAGGGGGGGCCACAGCCCCCCTGGCCCTATATAACCTCCGCCCCTGGCATACGTCATCTAAACAAACATCTATGATTTACCTGGTAGATGTTAAGATATATGTTATTTTTATTACGTTATAACAATTTTTTTTTTGTTAATGTAACATTAGAACACAACATTTAGTAGGCAAATGAATGCCAAAGTAATTGCTTGCAAAGTTTGAGAAGTAATAGATTGTTTATGAGGAAAAAAGGTAGAGTTATTTTAGTAGAACACCTTTGGATATTGGGTAGACGTACCTCTGACCTTAGAGGGCTCACTCCTTATTCATCGGGTCATGTTGCATAAGGTTCGACCAGATGTTCAATTAATCTCACAACAACATTTGTGATTTTCTTTTGGTGACTTAGAGCGACATTCCACACAATAAGAGTTCTGTTGTTTAATAACCAGATTCAAATTCAGTTCGTATCCAAATATACAAAAGGAATTAGAGGTTGTTACATCAACGTTCCGTTAACATGTGTTCTCGAATAAAACTAATAGCTCATTGACTGTTGAGGATTTGGACAAGTTGGTCCATTACAAGGTATTTTGTCATATAGATGAAGATGACATTGTAAGGGAATGTTACTTCATATCTATACTAATAAAAGAGTAGTCCTTTTGCCAAATGTCATAATGATAGAACTCCTAATTAATATGATGCCACTTGTCATTCTATTAATTCTCTATTTTAAATTCATTAAACCTCCTAATTAATGTGATGTTATTTGTCAATATATTTATTCTTTATTTTAAATTTTAAATTTTATATTATTGTTTTCATTAGTTCACAAATAAAAAAAGTCTAATATATATGATAAATTAATTCCACATATTTATTTGAATCAATAACTATAATTTTACATAACTAATAAAAAATTCTCTTAATTAATAATGTATTTAAAATTTTATACCAAATAATTAATTAATAATTTTAATTTTTTTACTATGAATATTTAATTAATTTTGTAACCGTGGTTTCCACGGGTTATAAACTAGTCCTTTATAATCTGTTTCTAAGAAAGGAGATAAATCACAAAGTTACACGTTAATGACTTTTGCTTGTTGATAACTTAGACAATTGTAATAGACTAGTGTAAAACTCGTGTATTACACGGGTTGATTAAAAAAATAAAATATTACAATCTAAAACATTAAGTATTTTTTAAATAAAAATTTGAAATAAGGAAAGAAAAAATGTATTAAGTACAATTACTAAAATATTAATTACATTTAATATTTTGCATATATATAAATATATAAGTATTATGTGACTTTTTAATTTTAAAAATTAAAAAAACCTAGAAATTGATATGTGAATATTATTTATTTCAAAAATATCATAAAATGACAAGTGTCAAAACTAATGAGAGATTGACATATAACAAAATGAATCTTCATTTATTATAGTTGATATGTATAAATATGTCATACAATTTGTGTGTTTATTAAAGTTGTTATCGATAAATAGTAATTTGATGTTTTCTAAAATTAGAAAATTATGCATATCTAAGGGCGTGTTTGGCACGGAGTTTTGGAAGCGTTTGGTAGTTTCTAGCTTTTAGCTTTTGACAAAACGCTCTAGTTTAAACAAAAAATTTCGTTTGACAGTACGAACGTTTAACTTTTAGTTTAAACAAAACGCTCCAAATCTAAAAGCTACTTCATGTAGCATTTAACAAAATGTTACCGAGCTTTTGAAATCAATTTCCATAATTATCCTTAAATATATATATTTATATATTTATTTATTTTTAATCAATTGTCCTTTTATGTAATTTTATATATTGCAAAAGCTACCAGCTACTTTTTCCAAACACTCATATAAAAAATAAAAGCTACAATTTTCCGCTACCAGTTACCCGCTACACGCTACCAGCTACCCGCTACCAACTAACAGCTACCCGCTTTCAACTAACAACTACTGCCTACTTGTGTTGAAGTCGTTATTGTCGCTTGTGAAACGCTGTAAACATTCGAGTCGCACACTTCTAGATCACATCCACTCAGGGCCGTTCCAAACATATTGTGGGCCCAGGGCGAGAGAAAAAAATGGGCCCTTAAAAAACACAAATGTCATCAAGTTTTTTATAATAAATCAATAATTAAAAGAAAATTATTTGTACTATCTTCTAAATATAACAATTTCTATAAAAAAATTGGGCCCCTTTAAAAGATGGACCCTAAACAGTCGTCCCTATCGTACCAACAAATTGTGACAACATGTCTTTATGAGTTTACTTTTGGCGACGTGATGCCTCAACAAGAGGGCGCCATGAGAGATTATAGTCTTTTCCTTCGCATGTTTTTAGAGCAATTGGTGCCGGTTCATCCTTTGATTATAACGACTTCAACACAAGCAACAATTATGGCTTTTCATTTAAGATGACGTCTATTTTTTGTGATATGTGTAAACCCCAATTTACAATGTATAGCGTCTAACATTTATAAGTGAGTAACTATTATATATAATATTTAATTGCATTGATTATTTTTTTATATTTTTCACAACAAATTGAGAAATTGATGATTTTGGATTTTCATTACTTAAATTAAAATAGTAGAAAATGATAGAATAACCTTACAAACATATTTTACATTGATTACAAACTTGATTTTTGGGGTACATCGGTAAATTGTTAAAGATACATTACGTTTCGCAATCAATAAAGCTTCCTCTATTTTTAACAACATTTGAAAGACGGACTAGTTTAATCAAAAGCATGTCAATCTTTAGATCCATAACGCCAATCAATTTTTTTTTATTTTTATTTTTTATTTTTTATTTTTACGTCTGTGAGTTTTTATTTAGTACCAGTTACCTATTCTAGCATTTCTTGCACCTATATTGAGAGAACATGTACACGCTCATTGAGTATCTGACTATTTTTGGAGTCCATCCGTTTGAGTTATCCAGGTTGTGTCATGTGATCGAGAATCTTAGCTTGTAGTGGTTAATTTTGGCTATCATAAAATAGGTTAATATAAGAGTAACCATAACAATTTTTCTCCTTGTAATACCAAACACCAAATTTATATGAGCTCATTTTATAGTAAATAAGAAAATGGTAGGATGAAAATACTTTATATAGTATACATAAAGAAGGTAGTGAGTGGAAAATAAATATTATTAGGTAAATTCTTAAAGAAGATGATAGTTGGAAAGTAAATATTGTCTATTTAATTGTAAGAGACATAGTCGATGAAAGATGATGCTAAATGAGACGTGGTACCGAAGGAACCAAAGGTACCACGACTCCACCAGAGGGAGAGTTTAACTAGGTGAGGGTTGGCCGACTTCACCATGCCCTACTCTCTTTGCTCTTCTTCTATTTGTACTAGCTTCATTACTTGTACCATTAAGAATAAGTAAATTATTTGTATTATGAGTTAGGAGCGATGAGAACGAGAGGAAAAAGAAAAATGATGTAACATCTAAGGTAACAAATGAGTTGGAAGAGTCGAGGGAAAAAAACTCTTCACCCTAATTGTACTCAAAATGTCACACTTATTAATTATTTCACATATCAATAGTCGGTATATGAGTTTTTTCGCAAATAATAGGTGCCATTTTGCATATAGCATCTGCGAAGGATTGATTTTTTAAAACAAATGGTAACTTCTCATGACATCTTTAATTTCAAAGACAAAATATGCTAAATTTATGGTTATTTTTGGAAAACTTATAAATCCTCCTTAATAAATAAAAGTTTTTTTGCCACATGTCAATCTCTCATGAGTTTTGACACTTGTCATTTTGTAGTATTTTTGAAATATATATTATCCGATTGTCAATTTTTGATTTGTTTCAATTTTTAAAATTAAAATTATATATATGTAAAGTATTAAATACGTTAATTCTCTTCTTATTTTGAAGTTGTATATTAAAAAATATTTTCAGTTTACACTTTAGTTTAATATTTCATTTTTTTTAAATCAACCCGTGTAATACACGGGTCTCACACCTAATTTTTATTAAATCTTAAAAAATGTTAAATAAGATTAACTCAAATTGTTTTTTTTTCTCTTTAATTAATCAGACAAATAAATATATTCAATTATTATTAAATCAAATATTGTATCTTTTCTTAAAACAAGAAAACTTATAATTTTCTATGTTATACAATGCATAGGACTTGGTTTATATGACAACTAGCAAGTGACAAGTACCTATTAATTTATTTTCACATGAAAGATCATTAATAATTCTTTAATTCCTATACAGAAAAAGTGGTCTTTGTTCATCACCTAATATAACCGTGACAGAAGTGGACAAGAGGATCCGTTTCTTGAGGTAAGTTTATTTCATTCTACTTTTGATCAACTTCTTTGTCGTCATTATACATGTAAAATAAGATTTGATCTTTGTTTCCTTTATTATTATCGACTTGACTTGATTCATAAACTATGCCCACTTGATTATTCGAGTAGATGATACGTTCTTTGGTGGTTGTTGACTTTCTCTTTATCAATTGGGTCATCGAGTTGAAGGTTTCTATGATTCTTTGAGTTTCTTAAAATACCCATAAAGAAAAGATCGTGGGTTTTTGATTTATTCGAAGCTAAAGCCTTCTTGATGATGTGATTCTTTGAGTTTCTTGAAATACCCATATCATAAAGATTGTGGGTTTTTCATTTCTTTGATGCTTAAATCCTTCTGGATCTCAAAAAGATTGTGGGTTTTTAATTTCTTTGATGCTATCACTTCCCTAATTCTTGCCCTAAATTTGCAATTTCTAGGGTTTACCATGGTTCTGTTGACCGATTCATGTATTGATTGGTAAGTCTCTATGCTCTCTATCTTTTGTATTTCTATAATCGATTTCAATCAAAAGAAAATATTGTTTTATTAACTACTAAATATACGACAATTTCAGAGTGCAATCAGGAATTGAATTGATGGGTGTAGATCAAAGAACGAAGACCCTATTCGTATTATCCAATTGAATTCATAAAGATTGTTACTTTTGTCTTGAGGAAACAAGAACAAGAACAAATTAAAGATCTTTAGGTGTTTGCATACATAAATTTTCCGTTATAGATAAAGTCAAAAGATCAAAGATGTCAGGAGTTCAAGATTCATTAGAGATAAAATTCCGTTTGATTGATGGGTCAGATATTGGTCCTAAAAGCTTTCCAGCAGCTGCAAGTGTTGCGACTTTGAAAGAAAGCATACTTTCTCAATGGCCTAAAGGTTTGTAGAAATCTTTTATACTTAAAATTTCGGTATTTAAACATGTTTATTTTGTGGTTATCATGTCTTCGCGATGCATATTTGTAGTTAAATTTTTGAAAATAAATCAGATTCAAATTTCAATCGTTAAAATTACCATAATCGTTATTTCGCAAAATTAATGAATTTCTCAAAGACATATGTAGTTATCTCAAATTTTTTACGCAAAAATTGTTCATTTTATGATACGACATCTCCTATTTTGGTCATTTAAGTGATTATTCCTTTAAATAATCACATTGGTTTCTTTTAATTTTTCCCTTTTTGGGTGTTTTAGACGATTTAGATCATTTGCTAAATAAAAATCTTTAAAGTTTTAAAATATGATATTGTATTAAAGTTTTAAAAAAAATGTAATCTTTTTGGTTTTGCAGAAAAGGAGAATGCTCCAAAAACAGTTAAAGATTTAAAGATAATTAGTGCAGGAAAAATATTGGAGAACAATAGAACAATAGGCGAATGCAGGAGTCCTTTGTGTGATGTTCCTGGTGGAGTTACTACTATGCATGTTGTCGTTAGCCAACCACCTCAAGAAAAAGGTAAGTGTAAAATGACCAAAATACCCTTTTTTAAATGTGTGCATAGAACTATAGATTATACAAGTTTCGTGAAGAATGAATTGATTAAAAGGGAATTTAAATACTTTTACAAGTATCTATAGTTAGTATTCAACTATGTTTTTATAAAAGTAACATTTTGTTACAAAAAGGGTAATTCTGTCATTTGTCATGTATTTATAATTGATTTTCAGATACGTATTTATGAAACAAACAGTCACTTACAAAAGGAAATAATAAAGGGTAATTATGTCATTTGTCGTTTTTTACATTCTAATTCCTTTTGACATTGTTGCAAACGAAACAAAAACATACAAAGGAAACATATGTTGTAAATGACTGAAATGCCCTTTTTAAAAAAGCTTCATGAACAAGAAACTATTAAAAGGGTAATCTTTTTACACGTATTCCTAATTGATTTTCAGATCTATATTCCAATTTCATCCAAAAACATTATTCGAATCAAACACAAACATTCTCTAAAATCTAAATTATATTTTACTTTTTGAAAATCAACAGAAAAGAAAGTGACAGATGATCCAAAGATAAACAAGTGTGTATGTGTGATATTATAAGAAGCAAATCCAAATACAACCGATTTACATCTTCATTTGCAGGTTTGTTGCCACTTTACTCTTTATTTGTTACATATTGCTATTGATATTATCATTAAATTATTTAAATTTATGCTATTATGTGTTACACATTGGTAAAAAAAGTGTAATTATGTTACTATTGTTGGGTAAAAAATAAAGTAGATTTATTTTTATGAATTTATGGCAGATGATGATGATGATGATGCTGTTAATGAATGGTTTGGACTTTGGATTGAGGTTTTACAAAGAAAAAAGAAAAAGGAAAAATTGGTGAAATTATATACATTTGTATCTATACAGATTTTTTTTTTTTTTTTTTTTTTGGGTTGTTTTTTTTTTTTTTTGCATATTTTGTTAAATCCTGTGGATTTTTTTACTTGAAAAATCTTTCTTGATGGCTTTTGATTCTTATTTGGTTGGAAAACTGTGATTAGATTTGATTATTTGAATGGAAACGAAGTATATTTCTTGTTTTTTGTTTGGGTAATGTACAACTTTTGTTGCACAAGGTACAAATCATTGATTGCTGTTTTGTGTAAGCTTCATTAGAGCAGATATAGATGTTGACTTATTGCTTTTTCGATAATGGTCAAACGATGTATATACAAAGGGGTTATCGGTATTAATGTACAACTTTCAATGCATAATGTACAAGTTGTTGTAGAAGAAAGATTCCCCAAATTCGTTTCAAGTCTTTTCGTATTTCTTGAGGTACAACTTTTAGAGCACAAGGTATGAGTTTTTAACATATTGTAGTTTTTAAAGCACGTGTTGTTTTGGTATATACCATTTTTTTTTGTTTGAAAAAGTAAATATTACACAATTTAAATTGATGGTCGGTTTGTGTTATGTTCTATATTAAATGGATTTTTATTTTATTTTTTATTTTTATGTTTCATCTGTGGTTTGTTATTTTTTTTAGTCTAAATCTTTGCAAAATTGTGAAAGTTGTGGATATGATTTAATTACGGATTTAGTTTTTATATATATTTCTAATATTTTATTAAGGATTTATTAAAACATCTTATTTTAAAATGAATAGATAAAAAACATAAATTGAAATCACCTCCCTTCGTATTATTGCAATTTAAAGCAATTTTGTAAAAAAGAAAAGAAAAAGTGAAAAATGGATCAAATGGGTAAAAATACGGGTTTTAATTGGTCGTAAAAAAGAGTATCACTGGGCCTTAGCTTTCCGATTCAATGGAGTCTGTAAGTAAAAAAAAAGACTAGTAAAAAAAATAACATTTCACTCTTGATATGAAAATATATTTATTTTCAATCAAGTAAAAAACAAAATATATATTTTTTTGGAACATAATATTGTCTAAAAATACAATATTTATAAATATCGACTAACCATTAAGTGAATAGGTTAGGTTATATGTTGCGAGGATTAGATAATCTTAGAATATTATGCTTAACTCTATTGTGAAACTCTTATTTGAGTCCAACCGTTGTCATATGAGACCTTGCAGTCACAGAATTATCTAGTGCATGTGTCATGTAGTTGTATTTGTTAGGTAGTTAGAAGGTATTGGAGGGAGTCTCTTCTGCAGCTGATGGCGGAGAGTGGCGTGAAGGGAACCCTAGGAAAGCCTAGGAAGAATGTTAGAATGTGCTCGTGTGAGCATTTGAGAGAGAGAGAGAGAGAGAGAGAGAGAGATTAGCAATGTTTGTAAAAGTTCCTAGCATCGTAAAAGCAAGTTGTTTGGAAGATGCGTTTTTTATTTTGTGGCCTATAAAATGTTACTGCCTAGATGTTGTTTGCTTTGTGTTATGTGCGACCCATATTGATGTGGGCTAATTATTAAATGGATATGTTAAGTTACATGTTGCAAATGTTAAATAATTCTAGAATGATTGATTTGAAACTATTTTACAGGTCTCGTTTAAGTCTAACCTTTGTAGGGTTGGGTCTTTTATTCGAAATATTATTTAAGTTTTGTTGCATGTAATTGTATTCATGAAGTAGTTGACTGATATTAGTAGGGGTTCTTCAGCAACTGATGACAGCGTGAGGTGGGAATCCTAGGAGAGTCTAGGAAGCGCCTTTAGAGGAATTAGTACGTTGTTTGGTGATGTATATTCGTTTGAGAGCGAGTATATGTGATTGGATCGGACGGTAGTAGACATGTAGTTACTTAGAGGATCTGGAACGATTCTTGCGGAAAGTACGGATAGGTGTGGACGGTAGTTTTGGGCCCGTACTAGTTAAAGCACATGATTCGTGCTCGAATCGAGGAAAACTTTAGGGGATTTTATGGAGCTGATTGAGGGTAGATTGTATGGTTTGGCACCATGATTCATTGCAATGTGTTTATGTCTTTTCAATTTATCGTTATGGTTATTCAGGCTGAGAATGGGTTTGGTGATTGTTTGGGCCTTAATGAGCATGCCAATTTGGGTTTGAATGGTGCAAACCCAGGTCAATTAGTTGATTTGAGGTCTAGAGGGCCTTGCTCGAGGTAGCGCCAATTGAGTCACTGGGCCTCAAGAAGGAAACAATTCTGATGATCGATTCGAGGATTGCAACCATAGGCTTAGCGATAGGCAGATGGATTGAGATGTCACTATCCACGATTGTGATTATGTTCTCCCAACTTTTCGTGTTCGGAGGAAAGAAAGAGAGCAGACATAGGATTTTCAAAGATGGGATGTAGACCTAGATAGTTGCGGGTTTCGGTGACAAGTTAGCAGAGTGGGAATACACAAGAGGATTGCCTTGAGATCAGATCAAGGGCCTGCTTTCTTTGAATTTAGTTAAGTCAGACACTAGTTGATCGTTTCAGGTGATCAAGGAGGTGAATTGGGAATGACAACTTTTGTTGTGTCTGACGTATCCTGACTATTGACTAAGCAAATGATGCTTATTATATTTATGATAATGCTCGTAATGAATTGTTTGATGGGGATTTATAGACGAGGTGGGTGGTAGTTCATTTGTTTCTAGATAAAGAATCAGAGCTATGAATAGACTGTCATAATTATTTCTTGTGCATCTATAAGGATTCTTGATGTTAGAGGCAGTTATGATTGGGAGGTTTCTGAGGTCTTCATCTGAGATTCATAATATCTTTGAGTTTTCTTGGTCTTCATTTGGAAGATCATCTTATGTTGTGTTATACATTTCGAGAGCCAGGGATGGTATGTATCTGGTTGAGTCGGTTTGATTGTTGGTTTGTTGCATTGTCAGTTGGTGATAGTTCGAACCTTAAGTGGGGGAGAACTGTGTATTCTGCTTGGAGAATCATCAATGGGTTAGAGTACATGGTTTCAAAAGTATAGGTCATAAGGATCTATGGTTTGGGTATGCGAGAATTTGGCTTAGGATTTGTTCAAGTCGGGGATGCAAAGCAAGTTTCCATCAAATGTATGTGCTCAGGAATGCATGAGTTATCTTCACGGTAGGAAGCTGTTGGACAAGGGGCTCGTTATAGCCAGTGGTTCCTTTCGGGATGTCGGTGAATAGATCAAGTGGCATTTAGGATGCTTGGGTTGAGTATCGGTTGTCGAGGGATTCGTCAGCTCGTTGTATATGTTGTTATCTATAGTCTAGGTTAGGCAATTATTGATCGGTAAATCAGCTTCAAAGTTTGTTGTGTTTAGTTCTACATGGGTTTTGGTTCAGTAGTGTTTTGGATTAATGGATCTGCTGTCAATGCATTCTTAATCGTTGGTCATTTCGTTCATCATCAATGGTTGAGGTTCTTCGAAGGTTTCCACTTGTATCAATTGAAGTTCATTGGATGCATCAACCTATCGAAAAATTTTGTATGTTGTCTATTTGGTTTTTGGGTATGGGTACCCTTAATTGTTAGTTATGGAAGTATTGTTCATAGTGGGCTTGGGCTCAACAACTGTCCCTGGTTATTAGGATTTTGGATGTCGGGCGGTGTCGTTAGTTTTTTTAGGTGTAACTCTAGATCAACGTAGAATCTAATTTTGGGGCATGTCAGGGTTGGTATTTAGATTGACTGGGTTTTGACAACCAATATGGATAATTTTGGAAGTTTTATCGAGCTAATTACGTATTAGTGGGATTTGTTCAGTGTCAATCGAGGTGTGAGATCTTGTATCGACCGTTCATGAGGATGTTCTGCTAACAATTGAGGTTCGTCATTTCGTTAAATCTACTGGTACCTCACCCTTTAGGTAAGGTTGTGAGGAAGAAGGAATGAAGTAGATCCAAGGTTGGTTATGTGTCTCCCCTTGGGGGTGTACATTGTGGTAGTGCCTTGATTATGGTCACGAGGTAGTGTATGTGGATTGAGTGTGATGGCATGAGAGCACTGTATTCAGATTATTGGCATAGTGCTTATTTGGTTTATAGATTTTGAATTGGAACAAGAGTAGGACCACCTATCTCATTCCATGGTTGTGTGCGACCATGTTTTCGTCTGATTTTGCATTGGTAACAATATGTATTGTGAAAGAAATTTTGTGTGATAAAAGGGTATGGCCCATGTTGTGTTTAGTTGGCATTGAAGGGGATGTTGATTGGTTTCCTGCAAGTCGGTGAATTAGCGGTTGAGTATCTTTAGGCCATGTGGTGCTGGTTATGAGTCTTCAGGATAGTGATGGAATAGCGGTGAGATTGGCATAGTACTGTGAGCTTATTGTTCCAGTGGCTAGAGGGTGCCACGATGTATCGTGGACCAGTAGCTGTATGATTCATATGGGTGGAACGTGGTAGTTATTTGATTGAGACTCTTATGTCTCATATCGTTAGTCTTGTTGATATGTTTGGGTGTTAGTGCATTGTTGGGAGTCAGGAGACTTAGTGACCAACTATTTTAGATCGTGTGGACAGTAAAAGGTCATTGGGAGTATTGATTGTGCATCAGAAGTCTCTTGTTGAATGTTTGCAAATGTGGACCCCGTTTTCTTAAGGGCGATTTATTAAGGGTTTGGTTACCAACGTTGGGTATTGGTTATGTAATCTTGAGTCATGAAGTTTGTTGTAGATGTATCGAGATGTCAATTGGATGTACACCTGAGCTAATGATGGATTTGGGTGCAACGTGAAATTCTTGGATGGACCATCATTATGCTTGTGGGAGCAGTAGGTGGTGATGACTTGTTAGGAAGTGAAGTAGGTATGTAAGGTTTTGGGCTTAACTTCCGGATTTGGGATTAGTAGAAATTCATAATCAGTATGTTTTGAAATATTCTTTATGCATGTTTTGGTGGTGTTCCTAGTCAGGGAACTGGGGTATGTACGACGAATGGATGATAATCAGACTTAGGGTATGGGTTCTGAAGTTTAGACTGATGGGTTCTCGATTTTGCGAGTTTATTGATGGAGTTAGTTGTAGTTCCAATTTTTTTAGAAGTTTTCCGGTTTGAGTGGTTTTCACTGGAAGTTGGATCTTATAGTTAAGAAGAGAACGATAGTTGTTGTAGTCGAGTACTTTCAAATTATTGGGTTGTTGTTGATAGATATGGGTTTCCAAGTGATCTCTTGAGTTTTTATTTACGAGATGCCTTGATTTCGAAGTATTTAGAGGGAACTTATGGAATATTTTGGCATTGTTTTCAGAGATTCTAACCAAGACGGATTTCGAGGATGAAATCTAATTTAAGTGTGGGAGAGTTGTAACACCCGTTTCAGGAATGCGTCTATTTATTTAGTTTTCATAATTTTATTCTCGGGCGGCCACAACATGGAATTATTTCTCTTGACCGCGGATTTAAATGACCCATCATGGCGTGGCAATGGGTGCCACAACGTGGCAACCGATTTTGGAGAAGCGCTAATCCATGGGATTTATGCCCTATATAAAGGACATTATGGCTAGGGTTTTGTGATCTTTCAGCCTCTGTCACCCTCTCAAGACCAAAAACCCTAACCCTAGCCTCCCTTGTGTGACATTGAGATTTTTGTAGTGTTTGGTTGCATTTTGAAGGAAGAAGAAGAAGAAGGTGCTAGCCCAAAGTGATGGGTTTAAGCCAAAAGAACATCCTATGTGCTCATGCAAACCCTAATGCTTGGATCTAGGTTTCTCTATTGTACATGCAATTCATCCAAGACTTATAAATCCTAGATCTAGCATACATATTTCGAAATTAACATAAGAAATTAGATCTAGATGATTACCTCTTCTACAATGGCTTGAAACTTCTTGTCTTGGAGCTTAGAGTTACAAGTGTCACTCCTCTAATGGCTTACAAACACCACAAGCAAGAGGATGCTAATTGAGAGAGAGGGGATGGCACAATTTTGGCTATGAAGACTCCTAGTGTTTCAAGTGGCCGAAAATTGGATGCCTTGGGGTCTTATTTATACTGGTGCTACTAGGGTTTCAGTCAAAACCCTAATGGACAGCTTAGGCCTGAAGCAGTCCAAGGAAGTTTCTGGAATAGGGCCTCTTTGGCCAAAATTAGAATGGACGCATCCCTAATTTCGTCCAAGCCTAGTCCATAAGGCTTCCCAGCCAATATTCAACTATCACACATTTGTCAGTTTAAGTCCCCGTTATTTAATTAATGTCTTTTAGCCACAAAATTAATTCTTGTCTAATAATAATTAAACTATATGATTTCTCCTTTAATATATTATTCATATAATATATTAATAAACCATATAACCTCTCTTATTCATAAATCATCCTGTCATGTTGTTTTGGTGAAGGCAATCCAAAAGGACCATGCACAACCGGGTCAAGTACATACCAAATATTGTTACAGGCTTAGACACTAATCTAATAGTCTCTCACTTGGATAAGTCTAGTAACTACAAATGTAAGTACAATCCGATTAGCAATCTAAGCCCTCAAAGACGCTGTCGAACTCTGATCTTATCAATAAACTGTCCCTCAGATAAGGGATCGTATAGTCCTCCGTTCTAGATATCGTGTAGACAATTACATGGAACATAGTCATACTTATTGTCCAGCAAGTTTTTCTCGATCTCTGATTCATCTGACATAGAACTTAATTGAACACATCAATTCAGTCCTGACCGGGCCCGACACATAAGTCAAACCAAATCATCGAGGGGCCCTAATATCGCTTTTACCCTCTTAGGATAAAAGGAATAGATAAACTTTGACTTATATGCATTTACTATTTACTTATCAAATCATACACAACAATGTGTTTTATAACATCAAGTTACTGATACGTTTACGCATTATCAATGCACAATCAACAAGCAAACAATAAACAATATATCTAGGTTTTAAGACTATATGATATTATCGTCTTGCAATCACTCGTGATAAATTCCATGAAGTGATTCCATCAAGCGCGGGTTTAATTCAATGCTCAAATCAAATTGATAAGCACTTATGAATGTTGCAACAAACCTTTGCTATGTCTAATACACTTTATACAATCTGCAAACCAATTCATGACAATCTTCTTTCATATCTACTCTCAAAGTATGAGCGACTGTGGAACATTTGAATAATCTTATTATTCAGGAAGTCAAAACATGCAAAGTGAAACAATAGGTAAACAAT
This sequence comes from Lactuca serriola, assembly GCF_051521515.1. Lineage (NCBI taxonomy): Eukaryota > Viridiplantae > Streptophyta > Magnoliopsida > Asterales > Asteraceae > Lactuca > Lactuca serriola. Next base: position 163,281,623 of record NC_136410.1, on the reverse strand, counting down.
CAACATAAGACAGTAACTTTACTTATAAAAAATACTCCTTTATTTAATCATTAAATGTCAATTACATTTATCTATTACACATTTCAAAGCTATTTAATCTAAACTAATATCGTCCTTCAGCCGGATGCTCCTAGCGTGCTGCAAGTGCTTAACCCTACACAATCCCTTCGTAAGCGTATCTGCTGGATTATCCTCCGACGATACCCTCTTCACTACGAGGAGTCCTTCTTCCACCCAATGTTGAATAAAGTGATATTTTTTAGCCATATGTCGAGATCTGCCATGATCCCTCGGTTCCTTGGTCAAGGCAACCGCTCCTTCATTATCGTAGAAAATTCCCATGGGCTCCTTTATGGCCGGCATAACTCCAAGGTCTCCAATGAAGTTCTTTAACCATATCGCCTCCTTTGACGCTTCGCTCGCCGCTATATACTCTGATTTGTATGTTGAATCAGCTACGGTTTCCTGCTTGGAACTCTTCCACGTCACTGCTCCTCCATTTAGGGTAAAGACCCAACTCGACTGTGAACGGTAGTTGTCACTGTCAGTCTGAAAACTGGCATCACTATACCCTTGCACCCTTAAGTCATCACTCCCACCGAGGACTAGAAACCATTCCTTTGTCCTCCGAAGGTACTTAAGAGTATTCTTGACTGCGGTCCAATATGCTTTGCCAGGGTTCCCTTGATATCTGCTGACCATGCTCAAAGCGAATGCCACATCAGGGCGAGTACAAGTCATAACATACATAATCGAGCCAATTGCAGAAGCGTATGGTACTCGGCTCATTTCTGCTATCTCAAATTCAGTACTCGAGCTTTGAGTCTTACTCAACTTGGCATTACTTTGGATTTGTAACTCCCCCTTATTGGAATTCTCCATACTAAAACGCTTTAGTACCTTGTCCAAGTAAGTATTCCGACTAAGTCCTATTAGTATTTTATTTTTGTTTCTCAATATCCTTATTCCCAAAATATAGGCAGCCTCTCCGAGGTCCTTTATAGCGAAGCACTTCCCAAGCCATAACTTTACTTCATGCAGCGTCGGGATGCCGTTTCCTATGAGTAGTATGTCATCGACATACAATACGAGGAAGCTAACTATACTCCCACTGGCTTTGATATATACACATGATTCATCCTCGCTTTGCAGAAAACCAAACTCTTTGACTTTCTAATCAAAACAAAGATTCATCTGCGAGACGCTTGTTTCAGTCCATAAATGGACTTCTCAAGCTTACACACTCTATTAGGGTGCTTTGCATCGACAAAAACCTCTGGCTGAGCCATGTAAACATCCTCAGCCAACTTCCTGTTAAGGAAAGCGGTTTTGACATCCATCTGCCATATCTCATAGTCGTGAAATGCAACAATGGCTAGTGTGACATCCCCATTTTCATGGCCAGAAAAGACCGGTTTTGTTTATGCTGTATAAAAATCAGAGTATCTCTTTTAATAAAAATGTTGCAGAATTTGTTCCCAGTAAAACATGATAAATACGTTATCAAAAAATTTTCGAAGAAAAGTATTTTTATTCATTTTAAAACATTTGGGATGTCATCGTTAATACAGAAACATAAGCATAAACAGAACTTACATTCATTTACACTAGTGATGTACACCTCTTTAATATCTCAGTGTAATGTAACTTCGTATTGGCACCTGTGATTCAAATAAGCTTGAGTGGGTCAGGTTGGGAAACCTGGTGAGTACATAGGGTTTCAACCCACAATAATATAATTATTATGTTTAAACAATGAAACAATCAACCCAATTACCCATCCCCATTATCTTCTTTACTCTTAAGGATCTACCTTAAGAATTAGCTATTCCTCCTTCATTCATTCCTAAGGATCATCCTAAGGAATCTATACGAAGTCCATTGTTGCCACGGTTTACACAACGGGCACTAAGTCTGCATAGTTGTCAGGGTTTAGGCATCAAGTCTGCATGATCACCGGGGTTTAGGCATCAAGTCTGCATGATCGCCAGGGTTTAGGCATCAAGTCTACATGATCGCCAAGGTTTAGGCATCAAGTATGCATGATCGCCAGGGTTTAGGCACCAAGTCTGCAAGATCGCCAGGGTTTAGAGTACACCGGGTGAACACATCGTTCACAACACCTACAGGTTGCGAGTCTGTTAGTGTTCCACTAGACTGTCTAGAATAGTCCGTGGTTGTCATCCATACTCTACTAGATGACGGGGCCATCATTTGGGAAAGGCTTCTCACATCGTCCACCTCTCACCCTCACCTCATGGTCTATAACACCTCTCAACTCATCATCCAACTCATATTCCATCTATTACATCTACCCATGTTTTACCCAACATATTATCATAGATATAAAATACATATACAGTTTAAATCATTTAAAACATGTATAAAATCGTTCATCCAACATAGACAACAAGTACTCAGATAATATGCACACATAGCACGTAATTTATATAAAATACTTCATATCTATGTGTAAGATGAAATTAACTATGCACTCACTTGATTAGGTGGTAACTCGGCACTCGGACAACACTTCGTTACTCTTAAAATAATTTTCTTGGACAAAACCTAGTATCAATATCACTAGGGCTTAGTCTATCGTTAACCACGACTAATTAATAGTCTAACTATTATTACTATTATATAAGCGTTAACACAATACTTTTCACCCACTATATACAGATGAGGCCAAACATGGAACACCGGAGGGCAGGATCATTTTGGCGTATAAGCACTTCTGAATCGAACAACCCAAGCGACCCTCCAAACCGGAACCCCCGTACCGCGAGTGGTTAAAAAGATATTATAACGACACTTATATAACTCATAATAATAGCCCAAATTATTATAAGGCCCTAATAACATTACTATATTGAAACATAAGCTATACTAAAGTTAGGGTAGGTGCACCTCACTTACAACATGTTTTTCTCAAAATCAGGCTTTGCTGGAGCAGCGTTCCCAAGCAGAAAGGCTCTTCTTCTCAGAGACGTCAGGTGCTCTGGGGCTTCCGCCTCATGCTAGGGAGGTTCCCTAGGCTTTTAGGGGGCTTTTGGGGCTAGAGAGAAGTTCTAGAGAGAGAGGGAAGTAAGGGGGGTGTGAGGAATGAAGAGGGCTTCACCTCTTATTTATAGGAGGCTGGAGGGTCACTCACGTCATGAGTTTTAAGGTGCTCACGTCGTGAGCCAGGCACAGCCTGGTGCTGACATGTCGCATCACACACAGGGTGGAAATCAACCGATTTTCAAAAATTCATAACTTTCGCATAGGAGCTCCGTTTTCGACGTTCTTTTTTCCACGCGTAGGTAAAAACAATATCTACAACTTTCATTTAGACTCCGTCGGCTAATTCTCAAATGATCTTTAATTTAACTGTATGAGGAGATTAAACTGTTAAATGACCACGAAGAATTCATAACTCCTTCATACGGACTCCGTTTTCGTCTGTATTGTCACACCCCCAAACCAGAACGGCGGAAACGTTCGGGGGTGGCTGACGTCATGCGTAGTATGACAACAATTGTATCATAACAAGCGTAGTAAACACAACCATACATTTAATACATATGTGAAAAGGTTTACATTGTTTAATACATAGTTTTATTCATAGCAAAAGTAAAATAGACAGACGCGACTCTAACTCTTCGTCTTCCCCGAACTCCTGGAAGTACCTGTTTACTAATTCCCTGAGAATACAAACAGTTTTGAAAGAATATCAGCATAAAGCTGGTGAGTTCATAAGCATTTAGTTTTAGTGAGAAAATGTTCTTTGAATCCATTTGAAAAGTGTTCTTCAAGAAAATCATGTATTTTCTTATGAAAAACGGTCTTGAAAGAGTGTCTATTAGTGGAAAATAGACCATCAGTTTTAGAAAAAACATGTTATCCATCCGAGAGGTAGAGATGCCAGTTTAAAAGTCCTTGATTTCTAACAACATATATAAAAGTAGTTTTATTACTTAAAATAAAAGAAATGAAGAAGAGAGTCCGTAAACAAAGTTAGTTTATACTTATTTGCGAGTTGTATAACCATACTTGATATGACTGAGAGACCTTTATAACGTTCTTCAGGCGTTAAGCTAAATGACATTTGTTCACCCCATGCGTGCCCGCCTAACTGTAGCTAGCAGTTCAGGTGTGGGATTGTCAGTCTCGAATAGATGTATTCACAAATCTCATGCTCTCCCTCCAGGAGACTCTGGTTATACTAAAAGGATTTATCACTATACACCTAAGGGTACAGTACTGAAGTAGCGCTTCACAATTATGTATAATCTAGTTTACTAGCGAGAAATCAGTATAAAACAGTAATTATCCTTGAATAAATGTACTTTATACTTCTGAGAAAACATATAACATAAACTAAATCTGCCAGAGTTTATATTTATTCATTTATGAAATCTGATTAAGTAGAGACTGCCTAGAGGGTTATCCCAAACTATACCCATTATAGTTTATTAGAGTTGATATGGAGAATGCTTTGTAAAAACCTTTTTGAAAGCTATGAAGTTGTATTTCCCAAATAGAATTTTCCCTTATGTTCAACATATTAAAAAGAGATGAAATATCCGAATTTGTTATTAAAGTGGAAATCATTGGACTGCATTAATAAGTTTAAAACTTTAACAAAATACTTAGCGTTTGGCTTGTATCCCCCCTGAAAACATTGAAAACACGGAAAAATTTAGGGGTATGAACTCACCGTCTGACGGATGCTTCGAGCGGATGATCGGTTACGAGTGTTGAGTGGCAATTGAGGTTTCACACTCAAGTGGATCCTAATAACATATAATAGCACATATATGTATTAGATTTAGGTATTCCATGACAAAACATGACGGGAAACCACCCTAAATACTTGGAAATGCTTGTAGGGACCTTATGTGATCAAACAAGGAGGTGTATGGTCATTAGGGTGTGTGTGCGTCGAGGTTATGCGGCCAGGCTGTGTGTGCGGTTACACACAGGAGTGTGTGGCTGTACACTCTTCGTTTATGCTCCAAACGTCGATTTTCAAGTGTTTCAAGGCTCAAACCAAGTCCAACTAAGAGATAGAGGGCCAAAACTCTCACTTTGGAGGGTTTTTGAGGTGTGTACGGTCACCTTATGAAGGTGTGCGGCCGTACACCTTCAAGTGAAGAAGAACACGAAGAACATGAAGAGTTTCAGGCTTAGATTTAGGTGTTTTACCTGTATAACAAGCTAACTGATGGAATTCTTCACGTTTTTGAGGCTCTTAGAGTGTTCTTGGATGAAGTTTTTAGAGAGAGAAATTAGAGTGCAGCCAAATGAAAGGAATGAGTGAAGGGGTCATCCTATATAAATAGGGATGAGTGTGCGGCTGGAGGATGGGTGTGCAGCCACACACTCTTGTGTGCGGCCATACACTCGGGTGTGCGGCCATACACTCGGGTATGCGGCCACACACTCATGTGTGCAGCCATACACTCGGGTGTTCGGCCACACACTCATGTGTGCAACCATACACTCGAGTGTGCATCCATACACTCGGGTGTGCAACCACACACTCATGTGTGCAGCCACACACTCGGGTGTGCGGCCACACACTCATGTGTGTGGCCACAAACTCCTTTTGATGGATTTTTTGGCCTATTTTCAACCCTAAATCTTAAACCAACCCATCCCTAATTCAAACTTTGGTTGTATAATGCTCTAGATCATCCAAACAGGCTCAGAACAATGCTAAAAGATAACTGAAACGAGTTTATCATTGATAGAATTGGCCAATTGTACAAGATAAAAGTTTTGGGTTGTCACATGTCTTTTTACTGTTGAGTTCCTGTTAATGAGATATTCAAATCTCATTTATGTCGTGTAGGCCAAAAACCACTCGAACTAAAATTCGAGTTTCGGGCCGTACACTGCTAAGCTGAAAGTTCGAAAAATCATAACTTCCTCATACGAAGTCAGATTTGGGCGTTCTTTTTATGGACGCTCTTGGTTTAATGTATACTACAAATTTGGTTTAGATTACTAAGGCCAAAAAGTCTTCTATCTTAAATTTATTATTTTACATTTCCCGGTGCCGTTCCGGTTTTGCCGAAAAACTTCGACTGGTCATAACTTCTTCGTTATAACTCGGATTTCGGCGTTCTTTATATGTATGGAATCCTTGAGACGTATTCTAAAACTTGGTTAAGATTATTTATTCTAAATAATCTTTTGTCGAAAAGTCTTTTTTGACCCCTATTATCTCTAAATTGACTAGCCCGGATCTACGGGCGTTACAGCTTGCATCACCCTAATAGACTTTATCTTCGCAATCGGTGAGAAGGTTTCATCATAGTCAACTCTGGGAGTTTGAGTGAAACCCTTTGCAACCAAGCGCACCTTATAGGTGTGTACATTCCCATCCATTTCAGTCTTCTTCTTGAAGATCCACTTGCACCCGACCATCTTACGACCTGACACGTTGTCAACCAAATTCCAAGCTTGGTTGTCATACATGGACTGAATCTCGCTGTCCATAGCCTCTTTCCATTTTGCAGACTCCGGGCCTGCCATGGCTTCCTTGTAGCTGTTAGGTTCATCCAAATTCACTAGTGTACAATCACTAATGAACGTATCCCCTTCTGTAGTAATATGAAAACCATAAAACTGGGGTTGAACCCTAACTCTTTCGGAACGTCTAATAGGTAAGGACTCGTCAATTGGTTCAACCGGAGTTTCTTCATCGGGTTGAGCGCCAACGTTAGAGGTTCCTTCATTGCTCGACTCTTGAATCTCTTCAAGATCGATTTGCCTCCCACTGTCCCCTTGGCTTATGAGTTGTCGTTCTCGGAAAACCCCTCTCCTCACAACGAAGACAAAACTTCTGCAGGTAGCTGATGAAAATACACCGCTCACTACGAGGCTCGAGCTTGTCGTGAGTCTCTCGTATTATGAAAGCCTCGCAACCCCAAGCCTTTATATGTGCCAATGAGGGAGATTTCCTTGTCCACATCTCGTGAGGTGTTTTGGCAACCCTCTTTGTAGGGACTAAGTTAAGGATATGGGCGGCGGTCTCTAAGGCATACCCCCAGAATGAGATTGGTAGCGAAGCACGAATCATCATGGAACGAACCATGTCTAGCAAGGTTCGATTACGCCTATCAGCCACACCATTCAACTGCGGTGTTCTAGGTGGCGTCAATTGCGAAACGATTCCACATTTCTTGAGGTAGTCGTGGAATTCAAGACTTATGTACTCTCCACCTCGATCGGATCGAAGCATCTTGATTTTCCTGCCCAACTGATTCTCCACTTCTTGTTTAAACTCTTTGAACTTTTCATAGGTTTCTGACTTGTGCTTTATTAAGTAGATATACCCATATCTGCTATAATCATCAGTAAAAGTCATGTAGAAGCGACTCGCATCCCTTGTGGTGGGTCTAAAGGGTCCACACACATCGGTGTGTATGAGATCCAATAAACCCTCACCCCTCGCACAAGTGCCAGTGAAGGGTAGGCCTGTCAAGAAAACCCGAAACCCGTTCTACCCACTCGAACCGTTCCGAATTCGGGTAGAATGAGTCGGGTAGAACGGGTAACGGGTATGAACATTCGGGTAACAAGTTAACCCGATAATAATATAGGTTGGGTTTTAGGTATGAATATTTATTTTCGGGTAACCCGAATACCCGAATTCGTTTTTTTAAGTAATACCAAATATACAATGCAGTCACGTAGGCACACTTGAAATAAAACAAAACCCTTCGTTTCCTTCTTATGAACGACGACTCGACAGTCGACGCAAACTTGCGAACGGAATATGACGCTGAAGCTGAAGTCCTGAACCGTCATCACATTTCTCAGATTCTCACCATCGCACAGAATTGAATTAAAAAGTACATAACATATTATAATGATTTGTATTGTTATTATATATGCACTTGTTAATTGTATGGAGTATTTTTCTACCCGATTCTTTATTAAACCAACCAACATGTAAAAATAAAAAAAATAAAAAAAATAAAAATAAAAAATATCAATAAGTGTCATTTATGAAATTTTCGGATATACCCGATAATTACCCGACCCGACCTCAAACCCGAATACCCGAAACCTAAAAACCCGAATTACAATATAGGTCGGGTATCGGGTATTATTTTCTTAAGGAAATACCCGTTCTACCCGAAACCCGAAAATTTTACCCGTTCGACACCCCTAGTGAAGGGTGACTTGGTCATCTTTCCAAGTAAACAAGACTCGCACGCTTCATTGTCCCTAAGGTCGAATGACTCCAATACTCCTTCCTTTTGGAGTTGGGCTATGTGTTTCTTGTTGACATGTCCAAGATGAAAATGACACAAGCATGCTTTATCCAAACCATTGGAAGAATCAATACATTGCACATCATTTCCTAAGTTATCTACAACCATCACAGTTTCATATATTCCATTACAAGGCAAAGCTTCAAAATAGACAACACCATTAAGATAAGCATTAATAGAACCCTTTTCATTATCAAATGAATATCTAAAACCTTGTCTATACAAACCATGAAATGAAATGATGTTTCTTGCCATATTTGGCGAATAGCAACAATTATTTAAATCTAATCCTAATCCACTACTGAGCACTAAAGAGTAAACTCCGATCTTGGTGACAGGCGACGATCTTCTGTTCTCCATGATCAATTTTATCTTCCCATGCTCTACATCCCTATTTCTTCTTAGGCGCTGCAAATCAGAACAAATGTGAAAACCACATCCTGTATTAAGTACCCAAGAAATAGCAAGTGATGAATCATTAGATTTACTAGTGTAAATACCTACATAGGATGGCTTGATCTTTCCATCCTTGATGTCCTGCATATATTTCGGGCAACTTCGTTTCCAATGCCCTATTTCATGACAGTGGTGGCACTCTGCCTCCTTGGGGCTGGAGTTGGGTTTAGCAGAACCAGCCTTGGTTCCACTAGAAGAGGAGCCATTTTGGGACTTTACCTTATGGTGGCTCTTTGAGGGAGTCTTCCTCTTCTTACCCTTCGCCTGCCCAATTGCCAAGACTGGGGCAGCAGTAGGAGTTGGAGATTATGCAACAAATTTATCTTTGAGGTTTCTCTCAGTAGTCCTCAACAATCCTTGAAGCTTGCTCAAGGTGACCTCCTCCTTGTTCATGTGGTAGGTCATGCGGAACTGGTTGTATCAGGGAGGCAAGGAGTGAAGGATGATATCAATTGCCAGCTCTTCATCAAAGTTCACATTCAACTTTAGTAGACGATCGACATATCTCTGCATCTTTTGCAGATGAGCAGTAAGGGACTCTCCATTACCCATTTTGGTAGTGATCATAGAAGTGATGATCTCGTACATTTCTTGCCTAGCGCACTGGTGGTACTGGTCCAGTAGATCTTGATGCATCTCATAGGGATTCATGAGTGAGAATGAGCCGAAGGAATTTGAGCTGGAAGCGTTGTTGTTGACGTTCGACATCTGAAAAGGAAAAAGAACAAAGTTTGATTAGAAATGAATCCCCAATTAAACACCCAAATGAGAAATTAGGGCTAGGACCCAACAACATTATTTACAAATTAGAAGAGGGATGTCGTAATCTAACAAGTAAATAATTTGAAGGTAAGTGAATGACGATTCACTACTTTTCCACCATGAATAACAAAAAAGATTAAGTTTTAAATGTATTTGAAAATGCCTAGATCTTTTGAGATTCATTGAACTTTTCAATTGCATGTTTAAATCTCGATATGCCCCTCAAGTTTGTGAGTGGGATGCCGAGGATCACAAAGCGGGTGTGAATAACCATGCAGATGTACATGGTGCCTTCATTGTTACAGTCACCTAGTCGATGTGCCGGTTAACCATACATGCTCCATTGAACTATGACAAACATTGAGTCACCCTTTACCACCTTTGCTTAGAGCCCAATTAGTGTTCCGGTTAACCACACACGCTCCACTAACGTCTTAGCAAGGGTACAAAGTGTAATTTCATGGAATTGTATCAATTCACTTTTGCCTAAAGTAACTAAGATTGAGAATTTTGTAAAAACATTTAGTTACTTTTATAAATTCATTAAACTTTTAATGAGGAAAGGGTTGCCATATCCTACCCGTTCGGCTAAAGACCCTCCACCAATCAAGGAAGCGGTGGGTGAGAGTGGACACCATTAAACGACCATTTTATAGGCGATAACCTTATATCCCCCTTATAGATCGGCTTCGTGAATGACGCCTACTAACGGTAAGACTAACATTTAAGTTGTACATATATATATATATATATTAATCTTATAATATTATAAAGTATAAGGTTGAATTTTAAACTTGTAAAATTCTAGTATTTAAAATTTAAATAGATCAAATTAAACTTTTAATCAAAAAATTTATAATTTCAAAACTTGAGGGCAAGTTTTGAACTTTTCAAAACATATAGAATCAAATAGCGAATAATTTAAATTAAACATTTAATTTAATGATTCTCTAGATTTTTTCTATTCTATTTTAATCACAAGATAATGATGGGTTTTTACAAACAATCCTATGTGTGCATGCAACCATAGAGTTGGATCTATGTTATGACTATTAGATATACAACATTATGAACACATAAAGAAACCTAGCGTGCTTCTAGTAATTTCGAAAATCACAAAGAAGGATGAAATACATACCTCTTGTTGTTATATTGTAATAACAACTTGAATCTTGAATCTTCTTGTTTTTGAAAGCAAGTACCACAAGTGTAGTACCTCTAATGGCTCACAAATACCAAGAGCAAATGGAGAGGCAAGAGAGAGAGAAAGAGAGAGGGGAGGTATGAAATTCGGATCTAGGAACGCTAGGGATCAAGTCATGGACAAATTTCATATGCCAAGGGGTGTTTATATAGGTGTAGGGATTAGGGTTTCAGTCCTTATCCTTATCTGGTTGCTTGCCCACCAAGCAGTCCATAGGATAACCCTAGAAACCTTATCATGGAAGAACTCTGAGGCCTTATCCCCTTGAATTCGTCCACCCTATCCCATAGGGCATCTATTTCCCTATTTTGCAACTATCACATAATTACAATTCAACCCCTAGTTTAGTTAACTTCTTTTAATCACAAAACTAATTCTTAATTAATTCTTGACCAATGTTAACTAAATAAATATGATTTCTCCTTTAATATATTATTCATATAATATATTAATAAACAATAATAACCTCTTTCTCTATTATTTCTCCAGTCAAGTTGCTTTGGTGAAGGCAACCCAAAAGGACCATGCACAACCGGGTCAAGTACTTACCAAATATGGTTACAGGCTTAGACACTAATCCAACAGTCTCCCACTTGGTTATGTCTAGTAACTATAACTGCAAGTCCAATCCGATTAGCAATCGTAGCTCTCAAAGACGCTGTCGAACTCTGGTCTTATCAGTAACCTGTCCTTTAGATAAGGGATCATATATTCCTCCGTTCTAGATATTATCGTATAGACATGAGACATGGATTGAAATCATTGTCTCAGTCTATGTGTTGTTTCGCCGATTTCTGATTTACGGCGACTGACTAATAGAACAAATCAAATTAGCCCTATCCCAGCCGAGCATTTACGTTTTTCATCACTAAATCATCGAGGGGCCCACAGATATCGCTTTTATCCCACTTTGGGTAAAAGGAACGGATAAACTTCGACTCAATGCTCGTTTTCACTCACTCACCAAATCACACACAACAATATGTTTTATAACACCAAGTTACCAGTTTGTTTACATATTATCAATGTGCAACCATATCGCAAGATACAACTCACACATCCCCGTTTCAAGAATATAAGATATTATCGTCTCACCAATCGTTCGTGATAAAATCCATGAAGCGATCCAAGTGAGCGTGGGTTTAATCCAATGCTCAAATCATATTCCAAATCATATTCTTAAGTACTCATGAACGTTGCAGCAAACCTTTGCCATGTTTAATACACTTTAAACAATCAACACACCAATTCACGACAATCTTCTTTCATACCTACTCCCAAAGTATGAGTGACTGTGGAACATTCAAATAATTTGATTATTCTGAAATAATTTAATTATTCAGGAAGTCAAAACATGCAAAGTGAAACACAAGAATAATACTAATCCTGTATGGCCCCAAACTTTTGAGTATAAATAAAACATCTTTTATTTATCACCATATTAATTACTTATTATTTGTTGTTTCGGGTAATCAACTTATTATTTGAATTATAACTATAGTTGTCCCATGCTCTTAGCACGCACACTATGTTTTCCTATGGTCCTAACTTTGTGAAATAGATTAATGGAACACATTTTCAATCATACTCATTTCACGACTCCCAATCCTTACCACAAGTGTAAGAATACCAAATTCTTGCTACTTATAGAATATGTTAGATTCTAACATTTTATGCAACGATCCTTTTGTAATGTCATAGCGCCAAGGTCACAAAGACTTTGCGAATGAAATTACAAAGTCCTCTATTGGAAATTGTTGCAAGACAATTCCATAGATACGAAGTCTCATATTCAAAGTATATTCCTTTGAACATCCTTTTTGCATAAAAGTTTCTAATCTAGACATATAGATTCTTAACGTCCAACTCCCAATATGGAAACATTTCTATGTTTTCCATATGACAACTCATTATTAATAGAATCATATCTAATAATAATAATGTCAATATGGTCCATCCAATACTATACTTCCAACTACTTACAAGCAACCAATCCTTGGTGAACCTTAGATTGTCCTTTGATAGTTGTTTAATAAACTTAGTTATGTCTGGTTGTAGTCCTTTTTCCCTCTTAATACCCTAGGCATTTGGAAAATTTTAGAACGATCAATTGTTACAACATATGCGTTCGATGCTATACTCGAAGCGTATGGAATACGAAGCATAATGTCTTACATAAAGATGTGATACTTTATCACTCTTCTGTCATAATATTTCTATTTGCCGTGCTCTCAAAACTCGAATTAAGAAAAGGGATGCCATAATCATAATCGAACTTTGAGAACACAATTCATATATTTGACTAAATTTGATTAAAATTTCTCGATCTAAGCTCTTAGATCTCGAAACGAAGTATAATATTATCTCCCTTAATCATAGCAAAACAATCTCTCAACCCTTGCAACTTGGCAAAGTAAACTGTTGTTTTCTATGATAAATATTGCTAACTTGCAACCTACCATAATTATCATGCTCCCACTAACATGATGATTATCTCCGTATTAGCATAACACTTATGCTACCACTAGCTTTGACATGTATTCAGAAATCAACTGAACTTCTAGAAAACAATGCTTATTGAATTTCTTAAGTTCATATTTCTAATACTAGATGCTTCGATAAGAATTTATCTAAGCTTTTCAAACTCATACACCTTTCCTTAGTCAGCTCATATGTATGTGTCTAAATGATTCTAGAACTCAAAGCAATAAGTCTAAAATGTTCAGAACCATTTGTCATTTCCCACAATTCGAACTATGAAGAGGGATGCCGTAATCATAGTTGAATCTGAGAAATCCAAATTACACTATGCTATCTTCAATATCTTTCTTAGTGAAAGCGTTTCCTCACAATCATTTTCATGAAGGAGAGAAACCTTATGACACTTAGATTTTATTGTGTATGTGCTCTTATCCAGGTGCATTTGTCATAACCAGAATCACAAGATAATGTTAGTGACAAATCCAAACTCTTATGGACAAAACTTGTTCTTCTTAATTTCTTGCCATTATGGGTCCCACCATTGCTTCCAAGTTATTGAGCAGCTCACCCCAACAATTCAATGTACTTTTCATTGATTAAGGTGCCTTGACCCTATTCAATCCATTGAGAACTCATAGAACTCACATGCGTAGTTGACTAAACTGGAATGACACAGAAACAAGTATATCTCAACACGATAGGTTACGAACCTCAAGTCGTGTGCTAGTAATTATTGATTAGGTCTATTCTTGATTAGTTCATGAAAACTTTTCAAGATCATATAGAATCCCACTGACCTCTTGACATATATGATTCTCTTGTCAAGAACATTCCTTGACAAAACAATTATTCAAGAGTTAGTGCGAAATTGTGACATCCCGAAATTTAGGGCATAGATTTCAAACGACTAAATTACGACAAATCTATTTGTAATTAACTCATTCAACTTTGATTGCATCTAACGAAATATAAAGGAGTTAATTTCAATTATTATGTAATATCTGATGATATTTTTATGTCCAAGCGTGCAACCTGGTAACCAAATCAAAATGCTCAACTGCAGCGTTGGGTAATACGTCTGAAAAACTAAAATTTAGCATTAATCATTTTTGAGCAAAACAAACACTAAAATATGATAGTACGTGTTCCCCTGTTTCCGAAAATATAAAGAACGTCCAAAATGGAGTTCGTATGCAAAAGATACAACCGTTATAAAAAAAACGGACAGTAAAACACTGTTTTCTTTAATCGTGTAAACCAAAACAATCCGTTGAGGCGCTTACACTTTGCCGACGGGATTTCCGAGAGCATTTTTGGAATCAGGATATAGTATATTATTTAATTTCACACTCGAAATAATTTTGACGAAAATATTTATGAAAGTCGCGAAAACAGACACCGTCAACCGTTAGACGCAAAACTTCAAACGCAATTTCCCGGAGTTCTGTAACTCCAAAAATTAATCTTTTTGAGGTTCTGGAATCCTTGAATTATACTCTATTTAATGGTGCTTTTAAAAAAAATCCCCAATGCACGAATCCCGAGGCATCCGATTTTTGCATGTTTTGGACATGAAATGGAGGTATAACCCCATGTGGGGCCCACATGGGGTGATGGACTCCAAAAATCTGATCTCCCTTCAGCTTCCCACGTGCTTCTCCTCTCCCTCAGTCTTCATCTTGGTGTGCAAGTATCACCAAAAGTACACAAACATGGGATTGGAAGTATGACCATGGATAAGCATGTGTCTGTGGACTTATACTATAAATAGAGGCCACCACTTCTCATGAATCCTCACAAAATCATCAGCTTCTTCTTCTCCCTATCACTCTCTTCCTCTCCACTCATCATTTCTATCCAGAAAAGCTGGAAGAACCCCCACTGCCACCTTCAAACCACCCCCTGCCACCACCTCTTGTCGCTGCATACCACCGCCAACCACCACCTTCGTGAACTGTAAGTCCCCTCCTCCACCGCCTCTACATTTTTGCTTTTGGTCTAGACCCATTTCATCAATGATAGCAAACACAACGTTCAAATTTACATGGGTGTGTGCTCATGTTGTGAACAAGAGGAATCAGGAGCTTCTAAACCTCCTGATCGAATGTAATTTTCCGTTTGCTTCAAACAACCAGAACGTTGTTCTATATGGTTTTAATCCCATGCAAATTATAAAATGTTCACAGTAACCGTTATCTCATTCTTTTTCTTTCTTCCTTATATATGTGTGTTGTGGGTCGAATATTGCCAAGAGAAACAAGGATTTTGTGGTGTCATTTTGATTATACTCCAAACACATATATAAATCAAATCACAGTAAGTGTTTTTAAATCTCAAATATTATTTCATTTTGGTTTTGTATTCCCTGTGTGGATCGAAAATAATCCAATAAACAAAACCAAATATTGTTTCGTTTTGTATTATAAGCCATGCACTCGAAAACTTTCACTGTGGGCTTCCAAAAATACAATTTTTTTTATTTGACTTGCTTTGTTCCTGTGAGTTTCGATTTTTACTAAACAGAGAAACCAAATATCGTTTCCATTACCTTTTGTTGTTCAATGATGCAACAGAAGAATTGACTCTACTGTTCAAACATGCATTAATTTTATTTAAAACAAACCTTTAGGTTGTGATGATTTTTCAATCTAACCCCTCCCAAAGCATTATATTTATTTATTTGG
The DNA here is from genome assembly GCF_051521515.1 of Lactuca serriola. Lineage (NCBI taxonomy): Eukaryota > Viridiplantae > Streptophyta > Magnoliopsida > Asterales > Asteraceae > Lactuca > Lactuca serriola. Next base: position 163,265,763 of record NC_136410.1, on the reverse strand, counting down.
TTACGTAAAGAAAGAAGTATATATGTATATATATTTCTTTTCTTTTTCCTTTTTTCTTTTCCAAACTTTGATTCTAAAATAATTGTTTAAACCCTCAGTTGAAAATAGTTTACAAAATTAGTCTTAATCTCAAAATTTTATTTAAAGTATACACTTCAGCACCCTGCTTCGGAAATAAACTACGAAATCAATCCCCTTGTTGAATTAATTTAACAAATTTGTTCCTATAATTAATTGTTTTAGCAAAACATACGCTAGTAATTAATATCAAAACTACCATTGGTTTATTAGGTAACAAAGATAGTCCCGAAAGTTTATTTTAAACGCAAGGAGCGTCATACTGCGGTTCCTCACGGCACACTTAGTTCTCGAATTTAAGCATTAAGGTGAGTGCTTACGGTCCCTTTTCAATATTATTTCGGGGGGGGGGGGGGAATACACGTGCCTATATATTTTGTTTATACAAATATATTACCTTTTTGTGCGAAAAACCTAGTTTATAAAAATATTATTATTTAACAATTTACTATATTGTTACGAATAAACTAGTATGAATTTCCGTATACGTATTATGGTTATTTTATTGTGAAATAACCATTTCACACAACAAATACTACATGATACAAAGTTTTATGATTTTTTTTATATTATAACAAGTACGTTATGAAATTGTGTAGTATTTCAATGGTTCAAGATATTACTATACATGTATATTTATATGTTTATATGCATAAAGTTTATACATGTACATATGTTCATTAATTTGAAACATTCATTTTTAGTCTTATATGATATGCATACTACCAGTTTAAAGTATTTCAAAGTTTCAAGACTTCTATACATGAATACTTTTATGCATCGCTTTACACACATATACAAGTTCGTTATGTCAATACATATCTCTATAAAAGCGAGTAATTTATACTTCTATAAATACGTCAACCATACTCCGCTTTTACAAATGCTATACTTCGAAATTCATTATGCCCGGTACTTAACTATAATTAAGTTAGGGCTGAGAGTTATTCACAAACTTTTCGTTAATGGTTTTTGAGTGAGACGCTACTATTCATTAGCTGAGTTTAATTACTTAGCCTGCCCCACACTGCTATAATCGTTAATCTTCGGAGCGAGGTACATATGTATAGATCTATATGGGGTTGACAACCCCACCTGTGGTTGCTAGCTACAACCATCGACTGATCAATCGAAGCAGGTGATATGTGTCTACGATCGTTACTACGACGTCCAATGAAGTGTCGTAGGGAGGGCTACTTTTCGTCTATAGCTCGATTATAGAACTCACTAAAAACATTAACACGAATCTCTCTCACTTTTTCACTACAACCATAGGTTTGGTTGCTTTCAGAACTATTTTTAAGTATAGTGGTTACTCATACAATGGATATATTTAAACTTTCATGAAGTTATTACAAACACGTTTTCTTTAAAAGCATAGATTTATTTATAAAATTACTTTTTTGGCTTTTAAAGACTCATGACAAGCATTGTTTCAACTATTGTTATACAAGAAACATATACTTTTGGACTTTTGAAAGTATTATTAATGCGGCTAGTAGAAAACCTGTGACTATCACCAACCTCGTGTTGACTTTTAAAATACTTGTATTCTCAGGAAATCAGTGAAATTTCGGGCACACTCAGACGATGGAAAACATGGCTTGCAAGTACTTTAATTTTCTACTTTTGAACTGTTATGCCTAACTGTTAAGGCAAACTCGTATTATTATCTTATTACTATCTGTAAGAACTTTGCATGAAAACATAAATATGTAATGAAATGTTGTTTTGTTCATTGTTGTACTTGTGCTGTATATTCAATTTATCTGTGATCCATGAACTTAGTCGCACAGCCCGACATGTTCCGCCGCCTCGGCCGGGGGTGTGACAGAAATTCTATCAAGACTAACACTCAACTTAATTTGTTCTAGTTGGTCTTTGTCTTCTTCAAGACATCACAACTTACAAATTTTAAATGTGTAGGAATAAGAAAACTTTCTCTATTCCACATTTAGGTGTTATAAACCTACTTAAGATGTGTCACTCGATGTCACAATCTTAACTTTACTATTTGATATTAGAGCGAAGTATGATTCATCTCAAAGTCTTAACCACTATAGCAATTCTTGATTCCTCTTCTTAGCCAAACTTGTGTACTAAGTTTTTCTTAGAGGATGAATTGTAATATGGTTCTTTACTATTACTAAGACGATCATAAAACCTGATATATAAGTACTCTCCCTTCTTCTTAGATTGGAGAAACTTCTTATCTTTCTGCCTAATTGATTCTTCTTATTCATTCTGCCATTCATTGAAACTTTTCAATGGTTCAGAATCATGCGTAACCCTATAAGCATAATCATATTCACTAATCCTCTAGTAAATATGACGAACAATCTTATTGTTATTTATGGTGGACTTTACTAGTGCACGACATTGTGTACCAGTTCTCCTAGTCCTTTGCTTGACTCTTTGTCAAGGAATTAGTCTTAAAATTTCAAAGTACCAAGATTTCCATACGACACATTATTCCAAGATTCTATCCAATTGAAACTTGGGCGATGGGAATCTTTCCTTACTTAGAAAATTACAACACTACCATAAATAATATAACCAAGAATCTCATCCACTTAATATTGCTTATAATAGAAACACATAGACATCAATTCTCATAATTTCCATTGCAAGGAAATATAAATAAGACAAAATCAAAATTTATATCCTTACAACGCAACTGAAAACTATGCTATTACATATTCCTAAGCAATCTATCATAACTCTAAGTAGCAGCTTAAAATCCAATAATCGAATCCATGCGATCGTAATCCATTTATTCGCGATCAGACTCAGCTTGCTCCTTACTTTAAGCTTCCTTTCTTTTCTTCGATCCTTTAAAACACCAAATGTAGTCTTATCACATCATGTTATTAAGAATCTCCAAATGGGAATTTAATGGAGGTAGATAGCGGATTTTTCCTGAAGCAGAGTCATACATATTGACTCTCCCATTTCTTAGATCTCTCAGGTAGTCAAGGCAGCTTCGTAACCAATGCCCTTTCCTTTTGGCAGTAGAAACATATGGATTCTTCTGGAACGGTACACAGGACTATCTCAGACTCAGCCTTTCACTTGCGTAGAGAAAACTTTTCTGGACTTCCAATTTTCCATTTCCCATAGAAGGTTGGGATATTGATTTATCAGACAAAATTTGCTCGACCAGTGCGCAAAATCATTTCTGATTTAGCAGCAATAAGCAAATGAGTCAAATCAATAAGGGTCATGTCATGGTCGATCATATAGTACTCTCTAAAGAACTTACCATATGATTCGGGAAGTCACCGAACAACCAACTTCCTTGAGACATCGACATCTAGCAATCTTGTCAATGTGTGACTTCATCTTTAAGATGTATGTACACATAGACTTTCCATCTTTGTGTCTTACTTCCAATAGGGCTTGAGTGACCTTGAAATGTTCAAGTTTTTAAACACGTGGGTCATGGAGAATTATTGGAGGAGGTGCAGAGATGAAGCATGATTTCCACTTCCACAATCCAATCGTGGAACATCATCTTCATGTGGAAAACCTTTTCCAATGGATTTAGGAAGACCATAGTTGTCAGACTTTGACATCTATGAAACGGGAGAAAATTCAAGTTTAGTTGATTTAGTCCTTAATAAAACACCCAAATGAGATATTAAGGCTAGGATCCAACACAACATCCTAAAAATTGGAAGAGGGATGCCGTAATCCAACTTGCAGAACATTTGAAGGTAAGTGAATGAGAATTCACTAATTTTCCATCATGAAAAAAAGAAAAAGGAATTTAAGTTTTAAATGTATTGAAAACTCCTAGATCTTTTGAGATTCATTGAACTTTTCAATGGCATGTTTAAATCTCCATATGCCCCTCGATTTGTGACTCGGATGCCGAGGATCACAAAACAGGGTGTGAATAACCATGCAAATATACATGGTGCCCCCAATGTTACAGTCACCTATTCGATGTGCCGGTTAACCACACGCTCCATCGGACTATGACAAACATCGAGTCACCCTTTGCCACCTTTGCATATAACCCAATTAGTGTGCCGGTTAACCACACATGCTCCACTAACGTCTAAGCAAGGGTACAAAGTGTAATTTCATGGAATTGCATCAATTCACTTTTGCCTAAAGTAACTAAGATTGGGAATTTTATAAAACATTTAGCTACTTTATTTTTCATTATACTTTTAATGAGGAGAGGGTTTGCCCTATCCTACCCGTTCGGCTAACGAACCTCCACCAATCAAGGAAGCAGTGGGTGAGAGTGGACACCCATTAAACGGCCATTTTATAGGCGATAACCTTATACCCCCTTATAGATCAGCTTCGTGAATGAGGCATACTCATGGTAAGACTAGCATTTAAGTTATACATATATAATATTAGACTTTCAATGTTATACATAGTATAAGGGTGTATTTTACACTTTTAAAATACTAGGTGGTTTAATTTTATAAATTACACTTTTAATTTAATTAAACATAAACCATATCATTATGGATTTCTTAACTCTCTTTTAATTATACACTTAATTAATTTAATAAAACCATAAGGGCGTAATTTGAACTTTTCAAAATTAGGGTTTTAGAATTTAGACTTTCAAAAATTAAACTTTTAATCAAAGAATTTAAATTCCAAAACTTGAGGGCAAGTTTTGAAACTTTTCAAAACAATTAGGTTTTAACTATATTTAAAATTTTCGAAAAATCAAACTTTTTAATTTTTAAAATCTTAAATATTAAAACATTGATTTAATAATTATACAAAATTAAACAATTAATTTGAATTATTAGATCTTGGAGGATATCTATTAAATTAAACAATTAATTTAACCTAATCCCTTAAATCTCCTAAAATTTGAAATTTTGGGATGAGATAATTCAAAATATTTAATTACCAAATTTAAACACTTAAAAGATAATTACAAGATATGACATTATTCAAATCCCTAGAATTTAGGATCTAATATTGGGGAAGAAGGCAATTTCGAAATTCAAGAGTTGGATAACCCTAGAATTCGAAATCTTGGAGGCTAATGAAAGGGTTTGGGAAACCCTAACCAAATTTCGAAATTTAAGGCTTATGAACCCTAAATTCGAAAATCATACCTTCAGGGTTTATTGGCTATAAACCCTAATATGTCAAATTCATACTTTTGTATAGAAAAATAATGGAAAACAAAAACCTATGGCTCTGATACCACTGATGGGTTTTTACAAACAATCATATGTGTGCATGCAACCCTAGAGTTGGATCTATGTTATGATTATTAGATATACAACATTATGAACACATAAAGAAACCTAGCATGCTTCTGGTAATTTCAAAAATCACAAAGAAGGATGAAATACATACCTCTTGTTGTTATATTGTAATAACAACTTGAATCTTGAATCTTCTTGTCTTTGAAGGCAAGTACCACAAGTGTAGTACCTCTAATGGCTCACAAACACCAAGAGCAAATGGAGAGGCAAGAGAGAGAGAGAGAGGGGAGGTATGAAATTCGGCTCTAGGAACCCTAGGGATCAAGTCATTGATGAATTTCATATGCCAAGGGGTGTTTATATAGGTGTAGGGATTAGGGTTTCAGTCCTTATCCTTATCTGGTTGCTTGCCCACCAAGCAGTCCAAAGGATAACCCTAGAAACCTTATCATGGACGAATTCTGAGGCCTTATCCCCTTGAAATCGTCCACCCTATCCCGTAGGGCATCCATTGCCCTATTTTGAAACTATCACATAATTACAATTCAGCCCCCTAGTTTAGTTAACTTCTTTTAATCACAAAATTAATTCGTAATTAATTCTTGACCAATGTTAACTAAATAAATATGATTTCTTCTTTAATATATTATTCATATAATATATTAATAAACCATAATAACCTCTTTCTCTATTATTTCTCCAGTCAAGTTGTTTTGAGTGAAGGCAACCCAAAAGGACCATGCACAACCGGGTCAAGTACTTACCAAATTTGGTTACAGGCTAAGACACTAATCCAACAGATAATCCATCAAATAATTTAAATATTTAAATTTTATCATATAATGAATTTATTATTCAAGTAAATGGTAATTATCTTTTATTTTGGTAAGGATAATCATATCTAACAATAAAATTCATATTTTATTAGTCAAAAACAATTTTGGTAAATATCCTTTAGCAAAACAGCAGGAAAATCCCGAGTATCCCTCTGTCTGACCTCCCGACTCGCCGAGTCACTAACTTGACTCGCCAAGTCACTAACTGGACTCGCCGAGTTTAGCTAGTGACTCGTTGAGTCAGGTCGGGCAGAGGGTAGAAAAACGATTTTTTAGAAGATGAAACATGTAAAGCATCAATACAATAGAAACCAAACAAAGCTCTGATACCAATAATGGGTTTAAGCCAAAAGAACATCCTATGTGCTCATGTGTGACAACCTGAAATTTATTCCGTCTCTGTAACCCATTTCCGTTAACAGAATATTTATTATTATTATTATTATTATTATTATTATTAAAATTTCCGTTAACATTTGGTTTAGACAAATCAATTAATGTTTTATTTTATTTTATTAGTGTCGAAATGAAATAAATAAAAACACGTGTAATACCCTCAAAATTATTTGGGAAAAATTTTAGTTTACGAGTAAGCCGGGTTACGACCATTTAATCGGGTAAAATTTTAAACTCCGTTTAATGTCGGTTTGGGGTGGATCCCCACCTGGCCGCCAACTCAAGCCCTATATAAGGGTTGAGTGGCTTTCACTTGAACCTTTTCTCACTCCTAGAAGCTTTCTCTCTCTACAAGTGGGTTTTGGCCAAGAAACACCTCATTTAAGCTCCAAAACCGTAAGTAATCCTTCCTAGCTTGTTGTTTAGCTTTGTATCCATGAAAATTCGGGATTTAATCACCCAAATACCTTAAAAACTTGAGTTTACGGTTGGGGAACACCTCCCAAAACCGTGAACTCCCATAAGGGGGTTTTGAAGCCCCAAAATCCCTCCAAAACCCTTCTAATGCTCATCTTTGACTTAGAAACTTGCATGCATGAAGTTAGAAACCCAAAATCGTGCCTTTAGGGGAGTAAACATGAGTTTACGGTCCATGAACATTCATGAACCGTAAACACCAAAACCGTAAACACCATAAAGGGTGTTTTGGTGTCCCTGATTCCTTCCTTAGAATGATAAATGGACTAGAAACTTGTATAAATGAGCCTAGGACCACAAAATACAAATGAAAGGTTGTGCCCAAGGGTTTACGGCCGTAAACCCTAGTGTTTACGACCGTAAAATCCCAAGGAGTGGTCCAAGGACCGCAAAATCCAAGGGAGTACCCTTTTGAACCGTAATCACTTCCCAAGACCTTTGTTTTGACCTTAGGGCCCTTCCTAGTGATGCAAGAGACCTTTAAACACACAAACTCACTATTCCCATGAATTTACGGCCGTTAACTCATGGGGGAGGTGGTCTCTGTAACAACGTAAATTTCAAAACAATTTTTCGCATTTTATAAAAGCATAATTCATTTAATATTCATAAAAACATCAGTGTTTGAAACTCGAATCCATAACATATAAAAATCCCAAGATCTCTTAACATAAAAATCCCGTGTGTGTACTGATCAGGCCGACGCCTTCCCACGATCATCACTAGTACCTGAAACAAATAACACCAAACACTGTAAGCACAAAGCTTAGTGAGTTCCCCAAAATACCACACATAGCACATATTAGCCACTCGAGGCTATAACTCTGTGGGTCCGTGGACCCTACTCTGTGAACCCTCTGGTTCTAACTCTGTGAACCTTCCGGTTCCAACTCTATAAACATGCATAACATAAATCACATAGAGATAATGCAGTACAACACATAACATACATATAGCATACAAATACTCTGTCACATAACTCTGATTACCTACTCAAGGTAAAGTATAGTGAGAAGACTCACCTCGCGTATCTCGATAACTTGTAAATCCCTGAAATCACTAGTGCTCGATCTCCCGAGCTATAGTCCTCCTATAACACAATACATCTCTAATTAACACTTTCCCAACTAAGGTTGACTAACCCTATCAAGTCAACACCGGTCAACTCCGGTCAATGGTCAACGGTCAACTCAACTCACCGAGTCTGGCGTGGACTCACCGAGTCTCTACGGGTACCCGATTCCTCTGAGTCCCTTCCGACTCACCGAGTCACTCACCCGACTCGGTTACTTAACCCCTGGTTCGAAAACACTGAACAACCCGCACCAACTCGTCGAGTCTGGAAATGGACTCGGCGAGTGCGTTCCATGCACAACCCCAAACGACCTTCTGAGGTCAGATCTGCTTCACTAACTCATAGATCCAGTCCTTCCAAGCTTATTCATCACGTTAAGTTCATGTCTTGGCGCTCATAACACACCTAATGACTCATAAATGGTGTTTTGACCTCAAGCACAAAGAACCCAATCCAAAACCTCCATGGATTCATAAAAAGTTTGGACAAAGGGACACTCTGGACCTCCAAGGGTCCAGATCCAGAACCTAACTCGCTTAAGGGACCAAGGAAGTACTAGATCTAGCCACAAAAGGGCTCAATAAGCCCTAAATCAACATGAACATCACCATAACAGAAAATGGTTCGAAAATAGTACCTCAAACGTTATGTTCTGGACCTCAGATCTTTAGGAAGTTGATCCTCTTGTTTCCCCTTGGATATAGCTTCCTTTCCCTTGCTAGATAACACCTCCAAGGTCAATAATGGCTCCTTCTCTCACTCCAAACGCTCAAGCTCACTAGGGTTTCGCTCTGGGGACTGGTGAGCACAAATGACGGCCATAAGGCCCTTTAAATAGGCCCCAAACCCGAGAAATTAGGGTTTCATTAAACAGCGCAGACTCGCCGAGTCCACCAATGCGACTCGTCGAGTCCGGTTATTAATCCAGATGAGAAATCGCGTCTCTACTCGGCGAGTCTATGCACCAACTCACCGAGTTCTTCCACAAAACTCAAAATAAAATGAATAAATAGAATACCTGAAATTCCGGATTTTACAGTCTCTTAACCGCAAACTCATGTTAGGGTGGTCACTTGAAGTGTAAACTGCATAGTGAGGCCATACACTCTTTAGAAGCAACCCTTAGCACTCCTTTCACTTGTGGCAAAGTGTTTTCATGCACTAAAGGGTCTTTACTTGCTAAATTGGTGATAAAATGATTAATTAGATACAATTATGTATCACTTCATGTTACATAGGACCCTCGTGCGTGTTCAAGTCCTCACTTAACACCTAGCATCCTACCCGACATTCCATCCACTCCACTCACTGCAGGTGAGTTCATACCCCTTACTTAACCTTTAAAATGTTTTTAAATGCTTTTATGGGGGGGGGGGGGGGAATACAAGTTGAACCCAACAATTTATAGTATCAATCACATGTAATTTGTAACTTATAATCATAAAGGAATTCTATACTTTAACCATTTTGCCATCAAAACTGCTTTAATTGTTAACAAACTATTTTCATGTTAATTTGTTATACAAATTATTTTCAAACTCTTTTAAAACTTCTTATGTTTCTAAAATATATCTACACCAATATATTTATATAAGTAAGACTTGAAGGACTTAGGACTGATAGCTCGCCTTATTTTCTGTTATTGTTTGATTGGGGTCTTAGTTATATATTGTATGTATTTGTGTTGGATATGAATATCTTCACCCAGTCCAATACTTTTGGGTATCCAAGAATGACTGCAACATGCTAGTTAACTATAATAGGTATAGTTAAGGTTTACCACTCCTCACTACCCTTACTATGATACTTACTATGGTTAGTAGTATTATGAGTCTCTACATGTTAAGTACCATACCAGAAGAATACTATATACTATACAAAAGAACACTAAATACATTATACCGAGAAGCATACTATACATTAAAACAAGAGAACATACTAAAACAGAATGTGATGCACTATTCTTCTATACGACACTAAACTGCGCCTTCACCGTGTAACCTTAGTTTCCTGGAGGGAGAGCGGGCTCTACGTGTATAGATCTACACAGGGCGGACACTCACACATCCCGAATGCTAGCTACAGTCCGAGCCGACTAGGCCCAGGGATGATAACATGCTACCATACTACGTATGACCTGGAGGGTCATGATACATTCAATCGCCTATCCACCTGGTTACATACAAATTCAAATTCGGAATCCTAAATTAAAGAATTATGAATTAAAGGTAAAGTAGACTCCCCGAAGTGTATTGAATACATATCGCTACTTAGAGTCTGCGGTTAATTACCATCCAGTCGACAGTAACACTGCTAGAATAATACATTATTTTCCCATTTACTTTGTTCAAACGAAGTCCAAACTATATTTTTATAATAATTAAGAGTCTAATTGGGAAAACTTTTACATACTGAAAGGATCAAACCTACAAGTAACAATGTCTTGGCAGAAGACTACTTTTATTAGAAAATATAGGATTTTCTAGAGATTCACTATTTTCAAATTGGATAACAACTTTCTGGTTTCACAACTGTAAATACTTTTATACAAGCAATGACACTAAAATCTTATGAACTCACCAGCTTTATGTTGATACTCTCAGGTCGGCAATAGACATGTATAGATGTTGTTTTTGAGAAGATGGAGCGCATACAAGACTCCTCTTTATTTTTTATTATACTTCTGGTGTCTATCAAACTGTACAGAACACGCTTGTATTACAATTACTATATTAATGCAATGGATGTTGTTGCTTGTTTTTACTATTATGCATTGTTATGGGAACATGACGTCCTCTACCCCAGAACGTATTCCGTTGTTCTCGGTTTTGGGGTGTGACATCATGCAAACCCTAATGCTTGGATCTAGTTTTCTCTATTGTACATGCAATTCATCCAAGTCTTATAAACCCTAGATCTTGCATACATGTTTCGAAATTAACGTAAGAAATTAGATCTAGATGATTACCTCTTCTACAATGGCTTGAAACTTCTTGTCATGGAGCTTAGAGTCACAAGTGTCATTCATCTAATGGTTTAAAAACACCACAAGCAAGAGGATGCTAATTGAGAGAGAGGCGATGGCACAATTTCGGCTATGAAGACTCCTAGGGTTTCAAGTGGCCTAAAATTGGATGCCCTGGGGTCTTATTTATACTGGTGCTGCTAGGGTTTCAGTCAAAAGCCTAATGGACAGCTTAGGCCTTAATCAGTCCAAGGAAGCTTCTGGAATAGGGCCTATTTGGCCGAAATTAGGATGGACACATCCCTAATTTCGTCCAAGCTTAGTCCATAAGGCTTCCCAGCCCAATATTCAACTATCAAACATTTGACAGTTTAAGTCCCCGTTATTTAATTAATGTCTTTTAGCCACATAACTAATTCTTAATTAATTCTTGTCAAATATTAATTAAAATATATGATTTCTCCTTTAATATATTATTCATATAATATATTAATAAACCATATAACCTCTCTTATTCATAAATCATCCCATCATGTTGCTTTGGTGAAGGCAACCCAAAAGGACCATGCACAACCGGGTCAAGTACATACCAAATGTAGTTACATGCTTAGACACTAATCCAACACAAATATCAACCAATAACTCCTCCCCATCCTTGGAATCACTCTCTAGACCTTTGGTAAGTCCTCAATTTTCCATCTTGATGATTCTTTGGTGGTAAATCTAGCTTATTTAGCTTATTTTGGGCCATAAGTGATGTTTGGTTGGTTTTATGTGATAAAGATTGCAACTTTATGACTCTCCTGAGTCCCATGAGCAATATATCTTGTAGATCTAGACTTTGGTTAGGATTCTTAGCCTTGAATGAGTTTTGGTCACCTTTTTGCTCATTTTGAGCTAAAATGGAATCTAGACATGCAATGGTCATGCATGTCTAGAAAGCACCCATCTTTATGTTAGATCTGGAATTAAAAACTCATATGGAGTTGGTTGGACTAAAGCCTTTAAGGAAAAGTGCCTAATGGTTAAGCCCATGTCATGATTTTTCCTTTATTAGACCTTTGATTAGAGATCTTGTCTTATTGAAGTGTCTTAATAGGTAAAGTTGAAAAATTTATCCATTAAGGCATTGGGAAAGAGTGGATATGGGTTATTGAGCCTTTGGTTTTGAGTTAAAAGCAGCTTAACTCGATTAAGGTAATTAGACTGTTCCCCACGGCGTGGCACTAGGCTGCCATGGCGTGACGAGTAGAGGCCAATCGACTGTTTTGTCATCTTATGCCCACGACGTGGCCAAGGAAGGCCACGTCGTGGAGGATTTGCTAATGTCTTGTTGGCTTCTTTTGACTCGTGGGCCACGATGTAGCCAAGGTCGGCTACGACGTGGAGGTCAACTGAGTTTGACTTGAGTTAACTTTTGGCCAACCCTTATCTTTGTAAGGTAGACTAAGAATTACCTTGTATGACTATCTAGGAGTGGAGTAGCAGTTGTATTGTTGGCAGTGAGAGCAACAACATTTAATTAGCATTTGAGAGGTAAGTCTCTTCAATGTACTCGTAGGTCGAAGGCGTTAATGCCGACCCACTTGATTATGTTTGTAGGATGAAAGTTTTCCCTGTAACACTTGCTGTTACGCTTGTATGTTCTTGTTGTCTTTGTGACTCTTGTTGATATGCCTATATGTGCTTTTTTTCTTTGTGACTCTTGCTGATATAACTGTATGGAAGATCTCGAAAGGGGTGAAATAGACCCAATACCGATTGGAAGATACCGAAGGGGGTGAAATAGATCTAGTACAAGTTGAATGATACCGAAGGCGATGAAATAGACCCAGTGTCGGTTGAAAGATACCAAAGGGGGTAAAATAGACTCAGTTTAGTTCCAACTTTTTATGTATGTTTGGTATGAGGTATTTTGGGGAATTGACTTAGCTTTGTGTGACAACCCGCAATTTATTCCGTCATTTTTAACCCCTCCTTTCGTTAATAAGCCTCGCTTTATTAAACTGTCCGTTAACCTTTTGGATTGGTTAATTAATTTGGGACTTTTATAATGACTTATTAAGGGTTGAAACAAATTAGAAACACCCTCAATAATCCCTTGAAAAGTTTTAGTTTCAACCAAGTCAAAATATAACCACTTAATCGGGTGCGACCAAAAGCCCCGTTTAACGTCAGTATCAGGTAGATTTCCACTGAGCCACAAGCTCAACCCCTATATAAGGGGGAGTGGAGTCCATTTTAAACCTTTCCACCCTCTCTCTACACTCTCTCTCTACAACTTGCTTTCGATCCAAAAACGCCCATTTCGAGCCCCAAACTAGTAAGTAATCTATCCTAACTTGTTGTGTAGCTTAGTTAACATCCAAATTCGTGTTTAAGACATCAAATAGGGGCCAAATCATGTGTTTACAGCCCAAGAACACTCTTGGACCGTAAACACACATAAGTGGGGTTTTGAAGCCCCAAAACCCCTCTAAACTACCCCTAGGGCTTAGATATTACTTGTGGACTTCCACCTTCGAGCTTAGAACACCAAAACCTTATTATATTGAGAGTAAACTTGAGTTTACAGCCCAAGAACACTCTTGGACCATAAACCCCTCTTCATGGGCCGTGAACACCTATAAAGGTGTTAGAATTGACCTTAAACACCTCCTATGGTCTGGGAAAATGTCTAGAATCAACCACAATTGATATAGGGGCTTTAAACATTAAAGAAACATCGAACATAGGAGTTTATAGCCGTAAACCCCCCTAGGATTGGTCCATGGGCCGTAAACTCCCCAAAAGTGGCCAAATAATGCCTTAACTCCCCTATATGGTTTGGAAAAATGCATAGAACTTTATTCTCTACCATTTAAGACCTTAATACACCAAAGGAATGAGCATATAAGATCTTACGGCCGTAAAGTCCTTGTTTAGGGCCGTAAACTCCTCAAATGGTCCATTTAGAGCATTAAACCCCTTTATATGCCATATAATTGGACCTAGTCTAATTCCACTAGTGAGATAAGACTATTAAGCATCCTAGAACACCCCCACCATGCGTTTATGGCCGTAAACTCATGGGGAGTTGGTAATTTGGGCCGAAAACTCTATAAAGAAGAGTAAACTCCCTAACTAGGCCATACACTCCCTTATTTGCAACCCAATAGCCTCCTAGCACTTGACCAAAGTGTTTTCCGCACATTAGGATGCGTTTATGTGTTTAAATTAGTATTATAATTACTAATAGTATGTAAACATATGTTAATAGGTCACTAAGTGTGTTCAAGTCTTTACCTGACACCGAGCACCCAACCGGCACCTCCGCCCGATCCACTTACAACAGGTGAGTTCATACCCCTGAATTAACCTTTTAAATGATTTTACCTGCTTTTATAGGGGGGGAATACAAGTTTACCTATACAGTTATTATATAAATCACATGTGATTAATAACTGTATAGCCAAATACATTTTTGCATGATAACTGTTTTACCCAGCTTAAGATATTCAAATCTCGCTTTCAACTCTTATTAAAGGTTTTTCAAAGGTTTTCTTCACTTAATCTGTTTTATACAAATCATTTTCCAAAGTTTTTATGAAAGGCTTTTCAAAGGATTCCAAAGAGCTTCAAACTTGTTTTACAAACTGACATAAAGTCATAAACTTTCTTAGGTGTAAAGGTTTTCTAATGTTTTCATCAAAGTTTTCTTCTATTCTTTTATTTTGTTAACATGTATACATATATAGACATAAAGGTTTCCATTGACCAGTTCATTTCCCTTGGGTAGCAAGGGCATCCTTCCATTCATCATTCATAGATCTATCGTTAAATGCATGCCTGTATTTGTATAGTTATATAAATAATGTTTAGAAGACTTAGGAATGCTAGTTGGCCCTATTTCCTTTTCCTCGTTGGGATGTGGTTTGGTGGGTATCGGATATCCGTCCGAAGGTCGTTTAAACATTAATTATATATCATGTATACATATATGGACATAAAATATCTCTCTCTCTCTCTCTCTCTCAGCCAGTTCATCGCCTTGGGTAGTAAAGGCCTCCCTCTATTATTCATGTTTCTGGAACCCTAATAACTATTATAGGAATAGTTAGGAGTCTCTACCTTTATCTCTATCTCTATTTCTACCTCTCTCTTTTACTTTAGAATGTGGCACACTAATTCCCGCTACGGCGCTTCATTGCACCAACGTCGTGTAACCAGAGCCTCCGGGAAGGAGAGCGAACATCATGTGTATAGATCTATACGGGACTGACACTCCCACACCCTGAATATTAGCTACAGTCCGCGCCGGTAAGGCCCATGGGTGACGTAAAGCTACTACTACTACTGCCACTACCTCTACGCGTGACCTGGAGGGTCATCGGATACTCTATCGTCGATCATCATGGTTACATACGAGTTCACATTCACCCTTTTTTTTAGACCTTGCTAGTTGTATCATTAATTTGATACTGTCTGGGGTCTGTGTCCCTTTGTTTTAGACCTTGCTAGCTGTATCGTTCAATTGATACTGTCTGGGGTCTGTTTTTCCTTTGTTTTAGACCTTTCTAGCTGTATCTTTCATTTGATATTGTCTGGGGTCTGTGCCCCTTTGTTTTAGACCTTGCTAGCTGTATCTTTCATTTGATAATGTCTGGGGTCTGTGTTCTTTGTTTTAGACCTTGCTAGCCGTATCGTACATTTGATACCGTCTGGGGTATGTGTTTCCTTTTGTTAGACTGAGCCAGGCGTATCATTCATTCGATACTCTCCTGGAGTCTATGATTTCTTTTGCCTTAGTCAGCAGTACTTTCTGCTGAGGCATATGTTATTTTCCCCTAGTATTTTTACTAGTGATATTCTCCTACTTTCTTTAAAGTCAAATGCCGTATTTTGGTAATGATAGTATTTCAGGGGAAATTTTGTTTAAAACATAAAACTGTCGAGTCTTGGTAGAAGACTGCTTTTAATTAGAAAATATAGGATTTTCTGGAAAGGACACTAATACACCGTAGATTCTAAACTACTACTTTTTATAAAGTTATTTTGAATAAAATGTTTACTTATACAAATGACACTAAATACTTATGAACTCACCAGCATTTATGAAAATGCTGATACTCGCTTTCAAAAGAACTTGTATTCTCAGGTCAGCAATAGACAGGTACACCCGAGAGCTTTTGTGAAGCCAGCCTAGAACCGAGCTGCATCTATACTAGTTTCTGTATTACTTTGATGTCTCTATAAACTGTAACTTATGTAAAACTATTACTATTAATGCAATGGTTGTTGTACTTTGATTACTATACTGCATATGTTGTGATACTTGACATGACGTCATCCACCCCATAACGTTTCCGCCATTCCGGTTTTGGGGTGTGACACTTTGTGCTTACGATTTTTGTTTAAAATGTTTTCAGGTACTACATGTTTCAAAAGGAAGGGCCCAGTTTGATCGCATTGCATCCCATGGAGATTTATTCCACATTGGATATATACTCTGTCGAGGATACTGATCATCCTTCTTGGAGGCCTACTTAGACGGTTGTATTGTCTCAGAGCCGAGAGAATACAACCATTTGAGTATCTGGGCATTCGTTGTTAGGGATTACGTATCGAGATCGACGAAGGAGAGCAACTTCAGATCTCTTTTGCACCGGTTCATGCACTACCTCATCGCCTCCACTATCCATCATCGTGAGGATCATAATAAGGTCCCTTCAGTGAACTTTTTCCTAGATGGTGTCTTTTCCACACCGATGTTCACCTCCATATCCCTTATACCATTGCCTCCTTCCTCTCCTCCAATTTAGCTCTAGGCTCTTAGCCACGGAGCAAGATTTGTGGTGGCCATTTCAATTTTTGCTTGGCTCGGTGCTATGGTGTTGATACCCTTGGGATAATTATTTTCCTCTTTGGGAGTTGGACGAGGCGGCTATGACGCGGTTACGAGTGGTTATTCGTAGGCCTAGTCGGGTTTTGAGGATTCCTCCTGATGACGTCGATGTGCCCATTTGCCTGGTGGGTCTGGAGCATGAAGAAGAGAGAGATATTCAGCAGGGTTATCGTCAACAACGTGTTTGACGTGCTCTACTCAGCGAGGCCCGCAACCTGAGATGGATATAGCCCATTTCTCTAGGCACATGGACGAGCTGAGTAAGGAGGTACATGATGTCCGTCATTATCAATAGTGGATGGCGGGGACTATGTGCGATTGGTTCACTTTCAGGGATTCGCTTATCCCCTTAACAATGACCTAGTGATGGGGCAGGCATATCAGGGACGCACCATGACGATGATGATGGTGGTGGTGATGATGAGTATGTTGATTAGTTATGTTTATTTGTTATTTGGGTATGTAGACCGCTTTCTGATACTCTTTATATTTTGTATGTTTTAGCGGTGATGTATGAGCGTAGACGCCTGCTTTTTGGTAAACAACTCTACGATGTATCTATGTAAATTACTTTTGGTATCTAATATACATTCATATATCTTTGTCAGTTTATTAATGTATTTGTTTTGTGCTCTTCTGTATTGCTCAAGCTTTTACTTTTTTAATTACCATATTTAGGTTGACGCCATGGAGATAATTTGAATGTAACGGAGATGATAACGATTTCAAGAACGCGAAATTGCGCAAGCAACGAAGGATTCCATTGCTGTTTGTTTCTTGCGGCTGACAAATACATCCATTTTAATCTGCATACCCTTGATGCAACCAAGAAGTACCGTCAACAAAAAAAAAAGTCGGTGAGACGTCAACGGTGAGGAGATAGAAAGCGATCGTGAAGAAGTCAATAACAATTTGAGGATGGAGATGATAGTAAAACATCGTCCGAATTAAATTAAACATGTGATTTGTAAAGGAAGGGCAATATTGTCCATTTGATTTCTGTTTTTAGTTTTAATGATTTTAAAATGGTAAAAAAGATTATAAATCAATAAAAATTATCAAAAAAATAGGTCTAGGTATATATGATATTAAAAAAACATTCAATGTCAAATACGTTATTTAGAGTTTAGGCTGGACAAATATAATTTTTAGATGTTTAGCAAGTACATAGGGAATTTTACTTTGGTTTTTAATCTCATATATTTTTAACTTTTAAAATTCGAAAAGATACTTATAACAATGGTGCTATCTTATTCAAACAACAAATAATAAAAGTTGATACATTAATCCAACAATGAGTGTTAGGAATCAATTCATCAATTATATATATATATATATATATATATATATATATATATATATATATATATATATATATATATATATTCTTTCCTTTGTTCCGCTTCCCACGGAACGATTGACAAATGTTTTGTGTTTTCTCCCATTTTAGAAAAAATTAACAAATCTTAGTGATAATAAAAATCTATTTAATTTTTTCCTTTTCCATTTCCTAATTTACTATTTTATTTTAAAATCGTTTTAGGTTTCATCTTTTGCTACTAATACAAACAATGCTCCACTTAGATAATCCTAAAAACTTGGAACACAATGTGTTCTCACAATTGTCGCAGATCGGTTATTTTGCGGTTTTTGAATTCCTAAAAGTGAAACCGGACCGAAAATTTCGGTTTTTGAAAAAGTAGAAACCAAACCATAAGTTTTATGTTTAGTTTCAGTATTTCGGTCTCGTTTTTTATTTATTTATTTATTTATTTTTTTTGCGGTTTTTCGGTTTTTGCTCACTCCCAGATAAGATTCTAGTAATCCTTTTCCTTTTGGGAGCTGATTCATAAGAACAAACTTTTTCCATGAACAACAATTTGTATATTAATTTATTATATTGTATAACTCAATAAAACAAAAATTATTATGTATAGAAAAACAAATATTATCTACGAATCACTTCCATTTTTTTTTTACAAAAAAAGAGAGAGGACTTTGGGACTTATAAACTCGTGCGCATTTCTCTCTCACACAAACACAAACTAAACAATGACATCTCTCCTATACTTTCGTTGGGCGTGCCTAAGAAATTGTGGCCAAAAATTCGCTCCCATTTCTCACATAAACAACAGATTTTGGATTGTGTTTGTTTGTTTCTTAATTTAGACATGGCAACCTTCTTTTTCTCCTTCTTGTCTCCTTAAAATCAAATAATTTTGCCCTAGGAAATGCCTCTTCAACTGGTCCAAGAATCGTACAGGAATCTTATGACGATTTTTGGACCAATTCGACCGATCGTTTAGGGTTTTACAATTCTGAATCTCCAAGGATCCAAAGGCAAGTCTCCACAACTGTTTTCACCTTACAAATTGATTTCTTCTCTACCCCTTTCATTTTTGTTTCATGATTTGTTTTTGATTTCATGTACATTGTCGATTGGTTGATCATCATTCTAATAAATAATTCTAGCATGAATTTGTAGATTACTTCTATTCCAACAACTTCATTAATGTTCTAGGGTAATTTGTTTAAGGAATATAGAAATGAAATCGCATTGTAAATTGATAAATTTTCATATAAATATCTATTAAGGTAATTGTGATTATGGCTTTAGAAAGCATGATTTCTTTCATGTGTAAATTATACTTGGCAATTTTGATAATGGGGAAAGATGAGAATGATACCAAATTATTTTGTAGTCTATGTTAAGCTTTCTCCTAAAATGTATGGAAACGTATCATAAAATAGCAATGTACATTTTTCGAAATGCCCCTCCTAAATAACTTATGGCTTATAATCTTTTAGCTATTGCATTTTTGATGTGTATAGAACTTGCTTTTTTGTAATTCATATCTCCCATATTTTTCATGCATGCTTAATTCCCATAATCCTAGTCATTGTGCTTTCTAAGAGTATCTTACTTAAACCGCTTGTTTAAACATAGTATAAGTTTCTTGAGTTATCTAATCAATATTTTTGTTTAGTACAAAAATACTAAACCATTTTAACACAATATATTAGTATCATATAAACACAATTAGGATATGTTCGACAACGAGCTTTTAGGAGCTTTTTAAGAAATAACTCGAATTAAAGAAAAAGCTTGGTTTGGAAGTACTAGCCTAAAATTTTTATATTACACCGAAAACTCTCAATCCAAAAGTTACTTCAAGTGGATTTTAAGAGCTCTTGTCTTTTAGTATTTATGTAATTGTACACCTTTTAAAAGCTTACTACTACTTCTACCAAACACTTCTACACAGGTGCCTAGGAAGTAGTGTTGTATACCAAAGAACAAAAATGGGGTTGAATTCTACTACATTGGTGCCAGGAAACACTAAAGATGAGAAGGCTCTTGCAGCTCAATATCAACTAATGAATTATATGTCGACACATATGTTTGTACGTAGATTGGTGTCTCAAAAGAGAAGGCGGATGCTTGTTGGTGGATATGATCTTGATATGTCTTACATCACAGATCGTATATTAGCAATGTCCTTTCCAGCCGAAAGAATGAGAGCCATTTATCGAAATCCTATGTGGCAAGTCAAAGAGGTTTTGGAAATGCGACATGCTGGACACTACAAGGTAAATGACTAAATACTATACCATTCTCATTATTATTATTATTATTTGTTTTGTTATTATATGTGAATATAAGATATAACTTATTGTTTTCTCAACCTTGTAGGTGTATAACTTATGTATAGAGCAAGATTATGATCCATCCCATTTTAATGATCGTGTGGAAAGATTCCCATTCGATGATAATCACGTCCCATCGCTCCCTATGATCAAGGAGTTCTGTCAAAGTGTTCATTCCTGGCTTTCAAGCGACCCAAAAAATATAGTTGTCATTCACTGCATGGTAAAATTGCAAATTTAAAAATATTTCCTTTTTGGATTATTTTTTCCTAAGGTTTATGCGAATATATTGATATAAAAAATTAAATATTTTTGAAAATTCAATAGGCAGGGAAAGGTCGGACAGGGTTGATGGTATCTTCGTACTTGGTTTACAGTGGCTTGTTAGCAGAGGAAGCTCTTCAGGTTTATGCAGATAAAAGGACCACAAATAACCTTGGAGTAAGTTTTAACTAAGTTGAAACATAAAAATTAAATTTAGGGTTAATATCATAAAAGACCTTTTTTGTTTTGGAATTAACCTCAATTTTGTTTTTTTTCCCGAAAAAGACCTTGTAATGTTATTCTTTTAGTTGGCCCTATTAGCATGTTTACCGATATTCTTCCGGTTACGGACATTTTTTTTGGAAAAAAATAAAATGTTGAGGGAATTTCGAAAAAGAAAGATCAGGATTTTTTCAGAAAAAAAGTTGTCTAAAATCGAAAAATTACGGGTAAACATGTTAAAAGGTCCAAATTGAGAAAAAACAAAAAAAAACAAGGTGTTTTTTAGGAAAAAAAGTTAATGTTTAATCAAGAAAAATAAGAATATATAAACTATTAAGTATTTTACCCTTTTATGATATTAACCCTTAAATTTAATATATATCATAAACTACTAATATCAACCAATTTACAGTTCACAAGTAAAAAAAGAAGAACATTGTTATATTAAGAATAATAAATTGAAAGTTGAATGAAAATGATATGCAGGTGACAATTCCAAGCCAACGACGTTACGTTAATTACTGGCAGAAATCTCTTTCGTTTCCGAGCGGCTGTCCGCCGGACGTCAACATTCCGGAACCAAGTTGCAGAGAGTTTCGACAGATCCGACTGATCGACACCAAAAACATAGAAACAGTCTTCTTCGTTGTGTCACAAATGCAAGAGGTTTCTGGACAACGATATCGTCCATCCACAGACACTTGCCGGAATTTCTGTAGAAAAATTAGAAACGGTGGTCGACACTCTTTCTCCTTTATCGAGGAAGACGAAGAGGAGACACAGAGTTGCCTCGATTGCTACTTTGGGAAAACTGTTCAAGTATGATTGTAGATTACCTGAAATCGATTTTTTTTGGAAAGGTTAAAAACGACCAACATACTATTTCATTTGTCCATTTTTAGTCGCTCAACTTTTTTCGTCCACTTTTAGGTACCGGAGTTTCAAAAAATCGTCTACTTTTAGCACGTCAACTTATTTTTTTTTTCACGTCTAAGTAATGAACTTTCCGAATCTTATTTTTGTCCATTATTTTTGGAAAGTTTATTACCTAAAAGTGGACATATAAGTTTAGTGACTAAAAGTGGTTAGACGAAATAGTTCGTTGGTCAGTTTTAACCTTTTCCCATTTTTTTTCCTTTTATCAAATCAATGATGTTGTAAAATGGTTGGAAAGGTTAATGGAGATGTGTGTGTGACATTCTACGAGAAGAACATTGGAGGTCGTCTCTTCTATGCTTGCTTCAATACTGCTTTTATCGAAGACAACTCGATACATGTACTTCAACCGATCTCATTTACTTAGATTCAATCATTCAAATATATGATAAATATATGATAGAGCTTCTAATTTTGCGCTTTCGGATTTGTTTTTCTTCAGTTTTCGATAACGGAATTGGATAAAGTTGGAAGTAAAGGAAAATCGATAGCAGGTCCTGACTTCCGTGTTGAGTTTCTTTTTGGTCCGCCGAACCCTAACCCTAATGAATTGTTCTCGGGTCTGACGCTGACCGACGGTAGTGAAGATAGCGATTGTGGAGATGGTTGCAATTCTAACCGGTGAGTTGGTCATTGGTTTGGTTTTTATTGTTGGGTTCTATTCATTTAAAACTTATAATTTTGTCGCATATATTTTTAGAAAGAAGAAATGAAGATGAAAATTGTGATGGTTCCCACAAAAATGTATATTTGAGAATAATGATTGGTCAATATCGATGAAATGTGTAAATGAATGGATTAGGCTTGTGTTTATATCTTTTATATCATTCTCTTTATTTATAGAAGCTTTTGAAACATTATAGTTATAGAATGGAAAAATGACTTAAAACAGTAACTAAGTTTAAAAAACATATGAAAAACACCATTCAAATTTGAGTTGTATCAAAAAAAAAAAAAATACCACCAAACTATATCATTTGTACACATATGACCATTCAAATTATCTATTTATTAAAAAACATCTTTTGATCGTCGAAATTAGTAGGTTTAGTGCAGAGTTGGCAAATTTGTATTGAGTTGATTAATGGACACGTAAGCATAAATGGATTTATGAGAGATGAGTTTCATAGATTAAAATAATGGCTCTCTTTATTATGAAGAACCTGTTCAAGGACTTACAACTTAAACATCACACTAATCTCCTTTCTTCCTATTCTAATAAATGAATAGGTTTATTCTCTTATTGACAAGTGTCATATTATTAGATTTCATCATTAATATTATATTTCAAATATCAGATCATTTGTCAACCTATTAATTATCAAATTTGAATTTCAAATTTTAAATTTAGGAAAACTGCAATAAAGTCCCTACATATTGGGCTCATAATCGATTTAGTCCCTATATATTTTTTTTATTCAATTAAGTCTCAAATACCGGTAACCGTAATCAATTTAACCCTTTGACCAGGTCAACAGGTCATCCAACTTTCAAAAATTACATTTTTGGCCCAAATTTCAAAATTTATTACAAATTTGATCCAAAATTTATACTTTTGGCACAAATTTTAAATTTTGTTACAAATTTGGTCCAAACTTTACATTTTTTGCCCAAATTTTAGAATTTTATTATGAATTCATCATAACTTTAGTTTTTTTTACAACTTTTTTTTTCTCAAAGAATTGTTTCTAATAAGTTTTTTCTTTATAAAATTATATTTATACAAAAAAACGTATTTTCACTTAAAAGTCTTATATTTTCTATATAAAAACTTTTTTATATGAAATATCTTGTTATAAAAATAAATATTTATTAAGTATATAAATATATACAAATCCGTTTTTATAAAAAATGTATACAAAAACGTATTTTACAAAAAAAAATGTATACAAACACCTATTTTATCTATATCTTTTTTATAAAATCGTGTTTGTTTACATTTTTTTTTATAAAAACTTGTACGAACAATTTTTTATATAATACGTGTTTGTATACATTTTATAAAATGTATACAAACACGATTTTATAAAATATATATAAACACGTATTATATAAAAAATTATTTAAACACTTTTTTATAAAATGTATACCAACACGATTATATAAAATGTATACAAACATGTATTATATAAAGAATTAGTCAAACACATTTTTACAAAAAAATATAAACAAACACGATTTTATAAAAAAAATAGATACACACCTATTTGTGTGCATATATATGTGTGTATATATATATATATATATATATATATATATATATATATATATATATTATACCTTAAAATGCATCTTTGGTCAAAGGCTGAAATTTAAGAGGTACAAACTTTATTGCTTCATGTACAATGATTTTATGCTTTAAAATATAATCCGGTCAACATTTAGTATAACATTTAGTATATAAGGATAAGTAAGAAGTCCGTCAATAGTTAAAAAAAGTCAAGGAAGGGATAATGAATTAGTATTCCTATCGCCCCTGTTATCAAGGCGTTATTGTTTTGAGTTTTGACCTGCTCATTATCTTATCTGAGCATTTCCGCATATCTTGGTATTTTTGTTCATTGTTCATATATATAGATACATTCAAATACAAGCTACCCATCACTCCCTCATCACACTGATCTGGCATAAGTCTCTCTAGAAACCCTAGCCGTCGACCTCTACCACAGGTGATTACATCATCTTGACAAAAAACTCAGCCTTTGGCCTTCTGCTACGTCGCCGATTGCCGCTTTGCCTCAACCACCATCATTGTTCACCACTGCATACATACTCAATCATCTGGTCGATTATCTCTCTACACCCAACAATCTGTTTGTTGCCTGTTCCACTCAATCAAGATTTTTTAGGTCAAAATCCACCTTCAGAATCGCACACATTCAACCAAACGATTACGACTTTTATGGGAGTTAAAAGGGAGAACGATCAAACAGATGGAGACATGTTTTCTACTTTCGATCCCATTGCCGCCCCAGGAAGAACAGACGATTCATTTTTTTTTTAAATCAAAACTTATCATATCGTGATTTGGAGAGAAACGTAGACAAAATCATCTGCTTGAACGACTTCACTAGCGGGGCAACATCATCTCTTCAATTTGATTATTGAAAATGAACCTTCGTGATTTAAGGATAGAGGTATTTTTTTGAAATTTCTTTATCTTCATCTATTTATCCCACCGTGTTTCTATTTGGTTCAAACATTAGCATCCACTGGAAGATGCTTGGCATTGAAATTTCTTAACACCACCGTGAATCGAAGCCTAATCGAAGTTGCTACCACCACCTTCAACGCCAATTAACGCAACCACCACTACCACCTCTACCCTCATCCTTTTCTCTTCCATATTTTATCAGTCGATGTCGAAGGTAAGCAATTGTTCTGTCTTTCTTTCACTCTCAACACCGATATTAAGGTAAGCAATTGCTCACATCTACCTTGTATTTTTTCCTGGAGCATACGTACAAAGAGATTTGTCAACACCAAAGATCTTGTAAGTTTCTCATCTAATAGATTCATAAGAAAAACTTATGCCATGTATCTGATGAAAATTTAGATGTATTTCTATTCATTTCGTACATAAAATTTTGATTGGGTTGATTTGGGGGTTAGGGTTTCCTATTTATATAATAGGTTGTATTAATTGTTATCATATTAAATTTTTTGTTGATTGGGTAGTTGTTTTGCTTTTAAGATATATTTGACTCATTTGCCATTGTCCTCTCGACCAAGTTCTATAAATCCGACTTTTTTGTTTAATTTTATTTTCATACTACTGACTCAGTATCTACAACAGAGCCTACACAGAGCTTCATGGATAGTGGCAGCAGCTGAAACCCCCAAGATTATATTGAAAGATGCTTCTCAAAGGTGGTAACATAGATGCTTCTCAAAAGAGAGTATTTTCTTTTCTTATCCGCTCTTTCTTTCTTAAAAATCTTGATTTTAATAATTATGGTTTAATATATTTAGGTGATAAAATAAGAGACTAACAACGAAGTACTCTGATGTAATTCTGTCATAAATTATTGGTTTTTTCTTCAAATTAAGAATTATGATTCGTTAATTAGATGGGGTTTTATAATATTGACGCTTGAATTTTTAAATATAAACTTTTATGGTTCAAATAATATTGAATTTATCAATTGCATGTTAAATTGCATTTGTTTTCTTTTTTCTTTTTGCACTGCATGTGAATTCGTTCTTTATGATCTCAAACTATCAGTTTTACTTTGATATGTAATGTGATTTTAAGGAATTTTGAGAATTAGTTGAACTTGGTTCTTAAGTTTTGAAGGTTGAAATCCTATTTGCAATGACTAATTTCATATTTTTACATTAAATCTTTGTTAATAACACATGTTAATGGCGTTAAGAGACCCTGATAGGAGACAAAACTTCAATGGAATTGTTGAAAACAACAAATTACCATATTACCCTCTATTGTTCTATCTCACACCCTTATTCTAGATATTCTTATATTGCCATTTTTACCCTCTATCATTCTATATTTCATCCCGTCCCTGTAATATGTAATACAATGGTTTGTCTACTTTCTTAACTTTAAAGGCTCATTTGGTAAAAGGATGCATAAGATGAAAACCGGTTATCTTCATGTTGCAGGGTCAAAAATCAAGGTTATGGACACACTTTGAAGTGAAATATGGAGTTTGGCACACACAAAGTTATGGACACTCCAAAACTGAAAAAAAAAATCAACTAAACTCAAGGACCATTTTTTAATATACTCAAAATTCCCTAATCTATACTCCCGATTCTTGAATTTGGGTTTCATGTCAGCATCCTCTCCATCATGTTCACCAGGACCAGGTTATAGCTCCCTCACTCTTGTATTCCAAATTATAAAATTCAAAATATCTCACCACTGAATCTCTCAGCAGATTTGTGTGTGATCTGATCTGTATGAATGTATGAAATATAAAGGATTTTCTTGGTTGGTTGGTCAGCTGGTGAGAGACCAAGGGAGTACTGAATTTGAATAGTTCCACAATGTACCACCACGAGCTGGATCTTCTTAGAATTGTTTAGCAAAACATCCGAATACTTGTATGTGACATAGGTGTCGGCAATTGTAGTTTGTTCCAAATACATGTGTGTGACATAGTTTATAATTAGGAATTTGTAACTCCATTTAGTTTGAATTTTAATTTTAACAGAGGGCTTGCAAATTTTACTTTCAAATTGGACATTGCAACTTCAGGTGGTGAAGTTCAAATTTTGATTTGCATTTTTGGAGTAACTATCTTTCTCCATTTAGTTATGCATACGAAATCTATTTGAATATATTACATGTATTTTAAAAAACTATAAAAAAATTGATATGTGTTAGACAAATGGTTTAAACCAATTCAATAAAACTTGCATCCTATTCATATTTCTACTTAACATTCATCCATATCTTTATTTCATTGAAATAATTATTTGGAGAATTGTGTATTTTTTAGTTCAAATATCCTTTTTAAGAGTCCTAACTTGGTATATGTAAGGAAAATATAATATATGTAAGGAAAATATAATGTGCCGAGAGTTTAAGGAGAGTGATCATGAAAGGGGAGTAATATACTCCTTGAGTTTGTCTCATATTGTGAAAAAAAAGAGGTGGACTATATTTATAAAATAATAAGATTCCATTAAACACATAATATTAGATAAAAGATGAAATAGGTAAGATAAGGAACCTGATAGTATTGGAATTATTTTGGCCGATTTCAAAGATGTTCCGAATTTTAAATAGTTTTGCAGCAAATTCCAACATTTTATAAATTGTCACTTTCGGTCCCGTGACCGATTCCATGTAATTTATGTGAGTATCTTCCATTGTTTGCTCCAAATTAACACCCTCTCATTTTAGTCATTTTTTTATTAACTTATTCGATAAAAAATTATGGCTCAAAGGTTCATTGATCGTCTTTTTCCAATTTATGTACCTACCTATGACCACCGACCACCGACCATCAAGATCTTCTTCACATAAAAACAAACTATTCTATAAAAAATTAGGGATGGAAATCTGTTTCGACGTAAATATAAGGAAATGACTTAACTGAACGAAATCTTTCTTATACCTAAACCCAAAACCAAATGAAAAACCTTAAACCCAAAATTCTAAACCTAAATTTCGTATACTTAAAACCAAAACCGTAAACCCTATATAAACCTACTCACCCAAATTAACTCTTTGCTTGTGCATTGCATCTTCTTTTTAATATGTTAATGTTCTTGAAAAAACTATTCACCAAAAGCTTACAACTATGCAAAAGAGGTGTTATTCACAAACGGTTATTGGTTTTCAATGTTAGGGGTTTACCTTTTCATTACCTTCGTGTCAAAGCTGAGTTCCTAATCATACATGTTTCCGAATAGAAATAACTGTCAAAAGAAACTATTTTCACCCGTCGCTTTGCGCGGGTAAACGGCTAGTATATATATATATATATATATATATATATATATATATATATATATATAGGTGATAAGTGTTTGTATCATGGTTGTCAAATCGCGATCCTGATCGTAGGATCGTACGATCCTAGGTATGAAAAACGATCTAGATCGTAAAAGGATTGTATTTGGGGTAGGATCACAGGTAGGATCGTAAGATCGTAGGATCGAGATCTGATCCGATCCTACCTTCCTTTGATTTTGATTTTGATTTTTTTTTTGTTTATTTTTTTTTTTTGCAGATGAAATTTTTTTTAACACTTTATGTCTTTTACGCTTTACCAATCTACCATTTATCATTTTTTTATCGTGATTTATGACTAATATTTTGAAGTTTTTATAACTTTTGAACAAAATATTAAACGTTTGAAATATTTTTCATGTTTAAATATTATAAATTAAAATTATATTATATTTTGTGGGACCTTATGATCCCGATCTCGATCTTACGATCCCGATCTTGCAAACCCAAAAAGCGATCCTAGGTAGGATCCCGATCTTGACAACCTTGGTTTGTATACATTTTTTTTGTAATATACGTTTTAGTATAAATTTTTTTATAAAAATGGATTTGTATATATTAATATACTTAATAAATATATATTCTTATAACTAGATACTTCATATACAAAAAAGAAAAAACATATTAGAAACAATTTTTTGAGAAAAAAAGTTGTAAAAAAAACTAAAGTTAGGATGAATTGATAATAAAATTCTAAAATTTGGGCATAAAGAGTAAAGTGTTGACCAAATTTGTAACAAATTTTAAAATCTGGGCCAAAAGTGTAAATTTTTTGGACCAAATTTGTAATAAATTTTGAAATCTGGGCCAAAAATGTAAGTTTTGAAAGTTGGATGACCTGTTGACCGGGTCAAAGGGTTAAATTGAATACGATTACCAGTATTTGGGACTTAATTGAATAAAAAAATAAATATAGGAACTAAATCGATTATGAGGCCAATATGTAGGGACTTTATTGCGTTTTCCCGATATTTTCCACTCTAATTACATTAAATTAATAATTGATTCTCCTTTTTAAATTTCAAATTTCAAAATTTTTCACTTTAATTTTATTAAATTAACAACATTCGATTAAAAAGTAAAATAAAATTAATACAAATTATAAGGTGATATAACTTCACGTATTTATTTAAATCAAAGATTATAACTTTATATAACTAAAAAAAATATCTCTTAAATAATAATTTATTTAAAATAATTGATTAATAATTTTGATTTTTTAATATGAAAGTTTAATTAATTTTATAATCATGGTTCTCACGGGTTATAAACTAGTCCTATACATAAATCTAACCTCTCTTTTCTATCACATATTAACAAGGACACCATAATGATACATCTTAATCATACATACATCTTAGTCATACATGTAACGTCCGTGTTTCTAGGCTAAAGCATTAATAATGGTGTAATAGTCTAGGTCAACCTTTGTAACTCATTTTGAAGTAATAAAGAGGAATTATGTGAATATTGTGTGAATTATGTGCTTATTTGCTTAATTATTATGATTTAATTAATTAATAAGAAAAATAAGCGTTGAAAATAAATATTAAATAAAGCTGATATGTTTTAAGAAAGTTGTAGTGGCCGAAACAAGGATTCCGGAGATATAAAGAATTCCGAAATCCGAGTTATAATGAAGAAGTTATGACTCGTCGAAGTTTCGTGACGGAACCGACACAACACCGAGAAGCGTAAAAGGTGAATTTATGATCAAGTACTTTTTAGCCTTAGCAATCTAAATGAAAGTGGTAGTATTCATTAAACCGAGAATTTTGATAAAAATAACGTCCAAATCTGACTTCGTATGAGGAAGTTATGATTTTTCTAAGTTTTAGCTTAGCAGTAGACAACTAAAAACTCGAATTTAAGATCGAGTGATATCAGTGTTCTAAAAGGCGCGCCATGGCGTGAGGCGTGACTTCGCCGTTACGAAAAGCCTCATAACGTTGCTGTTAGGCGTGGCGCATAGCAAGGCGTGATATGGCGCGCCATGGCGCGTTATAACGCGTTATGGCACGTGTTTTTTTTCGTTTAAGACATTGTTTTTTTGCTCTTTGTTATGTCTTTTCTAATCAGAGATACAAGTATTGTAGTTTTTGTTAACTTTTTATTATTAGTTATTGATTTAACACTTCTAAAAAGTAATTATATTTAATATAAATTTATATTTATGTGGTAATATAAATTTAAATTAATACAAAATCGCCGCCTTACATCACGCCTTGAAAAACATAATGGCTCGCCATGGCTCGTTAACCTTGAGGCTTGTCCTTGCCGCCACGCCACGCCTCATGCCATTTAGAACCTTGAGTGATATTTAGCTGACACAACCTAAACGAGAATCGAAGGTCTCGTCAATAGTGATACAATGATAAAAAGACAGACGAAACCGGATGTCGGATGAAGAAGTTATGAATTTTTAACGGATTTTTCCGTCCTGGTCTGTTAAAAATAATATTATTAAAAATAAAGTCAAAAGTAGACAACGAAGTCTAAACGAAAGTTGTAGAATATATTCTCGCCTACGCGTGCATATAAAGAACGTCAAAAACGGAGCCCGTATGAGAAAGTTATTGATTTTAGGAGGTTTGGGTGCAATTTCCGAGAATTTTCGCATGTTTCAGGCTAAAAAGAGGCCATGTCACCCTTGCCTCGCCTGTTGACCCGTGTCCAATGCTGATGACGAGTCCGAAGCGTGGCCCAGTTCGAGACCGACGCGTGTCCGCCTCATGTCAGCTGCTGATACGACCGAAGGGAGGTCCAACCGAAATCAGACACGCCTCGCACCAGTGGCAATTCCGAAGCGAGCCACAT
Organism: Lactuca serriola; assembly: GCF_051521515.1. Classification (NCBI taxonomy): domain Eukaryota; kingdom Viridiplantae; phylum Streptophyta; class Magnoliopsida; order Asterales; family Asteraceae; genus Lactuca; species Lactuca serriola. The sequence goes on along the minus strand of NC_136410.1, from coordinate 163,234,486 downwards.
GCCTCGCCCTCACATCCGACGCGCCTTCGCATCCGAGCTTGGTAGATGTCACGTGGAGTCTTCTCAGCCATTCAAACTTTGGTCTCGCACCCTATAAATAGGGGGGTTGCGAGATCTCCCTGCTAGATTTAGAAATTTGGCATTTTTCACTCCTAAACTCGTATTTTCACTGTTTCAACCTCCCCCGAAGCCCCGGTATCATTTCCAACACCCGAAACACGCCCCGAAGTGCCTGAAGACCCAAAAAAAAAATTATCTTTTCGGTTTTGAAGCTCCAACCTCACAGAGCCCGATTTTTCATTAAAGCCCCCGGTTTTATCAGAAACGACCATTTTAAGAAACGAAGTGCTGCCCGATTATCATTAAATCAAGTGAGTGTATAGTCACTTTCATCTTACACATAAATATGAAGTATTTTCTTTAAAATATGTGCTATGTGTATATATATTGTTTGTTTATTTGAGATGGATGTTGAATGGATGTTTTATACAAGTTTTAAACTGTATATATATTTTTATCTACAAATATGTTGGGTAAAACTGTTGGATTAATGTCTAAGTCCATAACTATAATTGGTAATACTTGACCCGACCCAGCATGGTCCATTTGGGTTGCATGGCATCATGCACTTGGATTGACTAAACTGAGAGAAGTAACACTTAAGGTTTATTAATATATTATAAGTTCTAATATATTAATAAAGATTATTTAATTAGTATTGATCAAAAATTAATCTAGAATTAATTAAGTGATAAAAAGAAGACTAATTAAATATATGGGTTGATTGGGTAAATCATCCATAACTTATATAGTGGGCTAATTCTCCATGGATTATCAAGTTGGGCTAAAACCCATAGGATGCTCCATGGTGTATTTGAACCCATGGATCCAAGGAAATGGAAAGCCATGACAATTAGGGTTTACCCTAATTGTAACAACTATATAAGCATTTTATTGATGTGAGAAATCGGCCACTAGGTGTGTGTGGAGGGCAAACCGATTCATGAAGTGTTCTACTTTTTCTCATGGTTATTCCAAGTGCACCTGATGTTGTGTGAACCATTTGAGGTGTCACATTTGGGGCACTAGGCTCTCGAGCTACATGGAATCAAGCACCAACATGGAGGTATGTAATTCTACTAGATTTTATATTATATGTACTTTATATTATGCTAGTTAGAACAATACCTTGGAAATTGATATTTTCATGTATAGTAGAGAAAACATAGACCCAAGGTATTTAGGGTTACATGTACACCATAGGAGTGTTAGAATGCTCAAATCCCAACAGTGGTAGAAGAGCCTAGACTTGTTTTCACTTATACTTGATGCAAATTGCTTAAAATCGAAGTTTTTTGCTGCTGGGACAGTGGACTCGCCAAGTGCACTGATGGACTCGACGAGTCCAAGACAAAATTCATCCAACTCGCCGAGTTGGTTCATGCACTCGACGAGTTGGAACCCCAAACAACATATCTTCGAGTTTTGGTGCTGGAATTGGTCTAGAATCATTACCTTTGTCTGTTTTGGTCTTATAAAACCTGTTTTTAATGTGGTAATGATTATGTTAAACCAATTTCGATGCTATAATCAAAGTTTCAAGTTTATATGTGTTTATGTAATTCTTGAAAAATGTTGATTATGAATGTTCATGCTTATGAGTTTTGGTAGATCATAGGAATTATGTGCAAATTGTTTGTTGTTATTCTTTGATCTCAATGGATGGACTCCATAATTTGTCCTCAAGTTATGGATTACCAAAAAGTTTTTTATGTTTCCTTGATTTATGATTTAGTTTAGATTGATGAAAAAAATTATGTTTTGTTGATTTCAATCGATATTAATCTAAAAGAAGTTCATAAAATATGTTTTTGTAACTTGTCTTCAAGTTATGTGAAAAGTCATATTTATGAATCTTAAAAATCATAAAAGTGTTGTAGGTTACATAAAAATGAAGAGTTTTCCATTAAATTGCTTAATGACTCCATAACTTGTCTTCAAGTTATGGATGTTGAAAAGTCACTTCATTAAAAATGTTATTAAAGAATAAGGGGTTACATTAAAATGAAGAGTCTTCTTTTTAATGAACCATTAAACTCATAAGTTATGAAATGAAAGGTTTTGAATAGTTTCAAAACTTGCCCTCAAGTTTTGGAATTTGTAAAGTCTTACACTCTAATACTTTAATTCCAAATTGAAACTTAGAATTTTAAAAGCTAAAATTCAAACTTTATGGACTTCATTAAATTAATCAAAGTGTTTAATTAAAAGAGTTAATAATTCCATAAAGACATGGTTTAAGTTTAATTAAATTAAGAGTATAGTTTAATTAATGGATTAAACCACCAAGTATTTTAAATGTTTAAAATACACCCTTATACTATTATTATAATTTTAATTATATAGATATGTATAAGATAAAGTCAATCTTACCATTAGTAGGCCTCATTCACGAAGCCGGTCTATAAGGGGGGTTTAAGGTTACTGCCTATAAAATGGCAGTGTAATGGGTGTCCACTCTCACCCACCGCTTCCTTGACTGGTGGATGGTCGTTAGCCGAACGGGTAGGAAAGGACTATAATTCTCCCTTCATTAAAAGTATAATGAAAAATACTAAGTAACTAAACACTTATAAATTCCCAATCTTAGTTACTTAGGAAAATGTGAAAAGGTGCTAGCCCATGAAATTACACTTTGTATCTTACCAAGTCGTTAGTAGAGCGTGTGTGGTTAACCGGGATGCTAACAAGGACTAGTTAGAGTGGCAAAGGGTAACTTGACTTTATTATAGATCGGTGGAGCGTGTGTGGTTAACCGGCACATCGATTAGGTGATAAAGTTAAGGGTACCAAGTCAATTTGCATGGTTATTCACACCTTGTTTGTGATCCTCGGCATCCCAGTCACAAACTTAAGAGGGCACAATCGAGATTCAAACATGCCATTGAAAGTTCAATGTATCTCAAAAGATCTAGGAGTTTCAAATCCAATTAAAACTTAATTATTTTTCATTTTTTCATGGTGGAAATTGGTAAATCATCATTTACCTACCTTCAACTATTTTATCACTCGGATTACGGCATCCCTCTTCCGGTTATAAATAGGTTGTTGGGTCCTAGCCTTAATATTTCATATTGGGTGTTATATTAAGGACTTTAAATCAACTAACTTGAATTTCTCCCTTATAGATGTCTAGTTTAGACAACTATGGTCTTCCCAAATCTTTAGGAACAAGCTTCCTAATGAAGATGATATCCCAAAAGGCAATCAAGGTGAAAGACTAATCCCTTTATTGAGCACTAATGGGACTGGAAATCATACTTCATTTCCTCCACCTCCTTCGATAAATCTCTCTATCCCATAAGTTTCAAGACTTGATAAGTTCTAAGTCACTCAATCCTTATTGGCAAACATAGTCTATATGTGCTTAGGTCTTAGAGATTAAGTAACATATTGACAAGCCGGGAGAGTCGGGTGTCGAAGTCTCGAGGTAGCTGGCTGTTGACTTGGTTCTTCAGTTACTCCCTGATGACGGATCACGACATGAACCTTAATGATCTTACCTATTTGCTTGATGATGTCGAATCAGCAATGATTTAGAGCATTGGTAAAGCAAATTAGATTGGAAGATCTACTTCCCAAACATATTTGGACATTGAAAATGGTAACATTAGAAGTCCAGAAAAACTTTCTCTTCCCAATTGAAAGGGATCGTCCATGGTCAAGTCGTTTGGCCCAATGGTAAAGAGAAAGGATAAGTCTGTGATAGTCTCATGTACCATTTCCAAAGAGTCAATATGTTTCTTTTGCCAAAAGAAGGGGCATTGGTTGTGAAGCTGCCGAATTTACCTGAAACCTCATGAGGATGGTAAAGTCAAAAGTTTGACTTTACTTTAGGTAAAGTCCATTATCTAACTCTATTAAGTCTCTTTTGGAGATTCTTAATACATGATGTAATGTAATTACATTTTGATGTTTTTGAAGAATCAAATGAAGCTTAAAAGGAAGTGTGCTGATTCTGATCGCATGGTTCGATGACCAGAATTTTGAGCCACTGCATAAGAGTTATGGGATATTGCTTAGGAATAGATAACAACAAAGTTTTCATATGAATTTGCATTGTAAGGATAAGTTTTTCCGCAAAGTTTTAAAATAAAAGAAATTTTTTTGATTTTATTTATTTTAAGCATTCTTACAAAGGCATTTGTGAAAAATTGTTGTTTATATGTTTCCATTGATAAGCAATATTGGAGAAAGGAATTTGATTCTTTCGTTTTTGGTAGTGTCATAATTTATCAAATAAGGAAAGATTCTCATCACCCAAGTTTCAGTTGAATAGAAACTTGGAATCATGCAAGATGTATTGTGTGATGAATGAGGTTTTTCATCTTTAGTGAATTAAGACTAATTCCTTGTTCACATTTGCATGTGAGTCAAGCGAAGGACTAAAGGATCGGGTACATTAGGTTGTGCACTAGTCAGGTCCACCACAAAAAGGTTGATAAGATTAATCGTTATGATTTACTGAAAGTTTAGTAAATATGATTATGCTTACAAGGTTAAGTGTAATTCTGAAACATTGGAAAAGTTTCAATGATTGGCAGAATGAATAAGAAGAATCAAATAAGGCAGAAAGATAAAAGTTTCTCCAATCTGAAGAGATGGGAGAGTGCTTGTGTATCTTGTTTTATGACTATCTTAGTGATTATGGAACCATATCACAATTGATCCTCTAAGGACACCTTAGTGCTTTTGTTGGCTAAGGAAAGGAATCATGAGTTGTTGAAATGGTTAAATCAAAAGATAAATCATACTTCATTCCAAAATCAAATCTTAGAGTGATACTCCACGATTGAGCCTCGAGTGACATAATCTTAAGAAAGTTTTAAAACACTTGTCAAATGTAGAGTAAAATGTTTTCTTACTCTTGTACATTTGAAATTGGTAAGTTGTGATGTTTTGGATAAAACAAAGACCAACTAAGGCAAATTGTGTGAAGTGTTTGTAAAAGAATCCGCACTATCTCTTGAATATTTGGCAAGAGAGTCTTATATGTCAAGAGGTTAGTGGGAGTCTAAAAGATCTTAAGATAGGTTCAAGAACTAATCAAGATGTTTGTTAATCACTAGCCCACGACTTGAGGTTTGTAACCTATCGTGTTGACATATTCTTATTTCTGTGTCTATTCCAGTTAAAATTTGACTATGCTTGTGAGTTCTATGAGTTCTCAATTGTTTGCATAACAACCTGGAAGCAATGGTAGGTCCTTGTGCTGCCGGGTGGCAAGAAATTAAGATCGCACAAGTTCAGTCCATATGTGTTTGGATTTGCCACTAACCTTGTCTTGTGATTATGGTTATGACAAATTCACATGGATAGGAACACTTGCACCACAAAATCTAAGTGTCATAAGGTTTCTCTCCGATTCATGAAAATGATGTTGAGGAAACTCTTTCATTAAGTAGATTTTAAGTAGATAGCAATTGTGAGAATGATAAAAGGTCTAAACATTATGATTACGACATCCCTCTTCATAATTGTTTAGACACAGAAGTGAGCTATCTAAGGAAAGGTGTCTGATTTTGATAAAGTCTTATCAAAGCATCTTGTATCAGAAATCTGACCTTTGGTAAGAAAGTCAATAAAGTATTGTTTTTCAAGAAGTCCAACTGATTTCTGAGTACATGTCAAAGCATGATGATTAAGTGGGAGCATAAGTGTTATGCTAGTAAGATAATAATCATTACGCTAGTGGGAGCATGATGATTATGTTGCAAGTTAGCAATGTTAATTATAGAAAACAAAAGTTTCAATTCGCTTTGAAAAGTTGTTTCCCTATAATTAAGGGAGAGGATTTTATACTTCATTCCAATTCTACAAGCTTAGATTGAGATTTTAATCTACTTTAGTCAAGGATATATAAGAATGTTATATTGGAATGGTTCAACATAAGGAAATTCTATATATGTTGCGTTCTCAAAATTCGATTATGATTACGGCATACCTCTTCATAGTTCGAATAGTGAGAATATGGCAAATAAAAATTTTATAGCATGAATCGTGTCCCATATACTTTGGGTATAGGATCGATTACATGAGCTATAATAGTTATCCTTTCTAAATTTTCCTAATGCTTAGGGCATTAAGAGAGGAAAATGGATTAGAAATGGATATGACTAAAATGATTAAGCAATTGTTGAGGACAATTTGAGGTTTACCAAAGATTGGTTACTCATGGACAATTGGAAGTATAAAGTAAGGACCATATTGACATATTTTGAAAAGAGGAAACTCTTGTTCAAAAGTGATGGTCAAAATGGGAATATGGAATTGTTTACATAGGTGGAAGTTATTCTTTGAATAAGTGTAAGATTAAAGAACTTAATGCAAGAAGGATGTTCAAAGGAATGTACTTTGAATTTGAGACTTCATTTCCATGGAATTGCTTTCCATTGGAACACCTTGTAATGTCTGTTGCCAAGTCTTTGTAACTTGTGTGTATATTCATTACAAGAGGATTATTGCATATAAGTTTAGAATCTAACAAGATTATGGTAAATGACAAGAATTTGGTGTTCTTACATTTACAAAAGGGATTGGGATTGTGAAATTAGCATCATTGGAGTCATGTTCAATTGATCTATTTCACAAAAGAAAGGACCATAGTAAACATAGTGTGCCTGCTTAGAGCATGGCATGACTACTGTTTCAATTCAAGTATTAAGTTGATTAATCGAAACATGAATATTGAGTAATCAATATGGTGCTTAGATAAAAGATGTTTTATTTACACTCAAAGTGTTGGGGCCATATAGGATTAGTATTATTTTGTGTTTCACTTTGCATGTTTTGACTTCCAGAATAACTAGGCCGTTCTTCCTGAATGACTAAGTTATTCAAACCATCCACAGTCAGTCATATGTTGGAAGTAGATATGAATCAAGATTGGCATGAATTTGGCTTGTATGATTTGTCTAATGTGCATTAGACATAGCAAGAGTTGCTACAACATTCATGAGTGCTCATAAGTTTTGAGTATTGGATTCAACCCACGCTCATTTGAATCACTTCATGGATTTTATCACGAGTGAATCATGAGACGATAATATCTTATATTCTTCAAACCTAGAGATATGAGTTGTTGACTATGAGTTGGTTATACATTGATTACACGTAAACGCATTGGTAACTCGATGTTATAAAGCGTGCCTTTGTGTATGATTCAACAAGTAGTTAGTACAAGCATATGAGTCGAAGTTTATCCATTCCTTTTACCTTCGGGATAAAAGTGATATCTGTGGGCCCCTCGATGATTTAGTGATGACAAAACGTAAGTGCTCGGTCGGGCCTAGACTGATTTGATTTGTTCAATTAGTCGGTCGTCATAAATCGGAAATTGAGAAACAACAAATGAACAAAGAGAATGATTATAATCCATGTCTCAGTCCATATGATATCTAGAATGGAGGAATATATGATCACTTATCTAATGGACGCGTCATTGATTTGTTCAGAGTTCGACAACGCCTTTTGAGAGCTACGATTGCTAGTCGGGTTATGAAGTCATACTTGCAATAATAGTTTTAGACTTATCCAAGTGGGAGACTGTTGGATTAATGTCTAAGTCCATAACTATAATTGGTAAGACTTGACTCGACCCGACATGGTCCATTTGGGTTGCATGGCATCATGCACTTGGATAGACTAAAATGAGAGAAATAACACTTAAGGTTTATTAATATATTATAAGTTCTAATATATTAATAGAGATTATTTAATTAGTATTGATCAAGAATTAATCTAGAATTAATTAAGTGATAAAAAGAAGACTAATTAAATATATGGGTTGATTGTGTAAATCATCCATAACTTATATAGTGGGCTAATGCTCCATGGATTATCAAGTTGGGCTAAAACCCATAGGATGCTCCATGGTGTATTTGAACCCATGGATCCAAGGAAATGGAAAGCCATGACAATTAGGGTTTACCCTAACTGTAACAACTATATAAGCATCTTATTGATGTGAGAAATCGGCCACTAGGTGTGTGTGGAGGGCAAACCGATTCATGAAGTGTTCTACTTTTTCTCATGGTTATTCCAAGTGCACTTGATGTTGTGTGAACCATTTGAGGTGTCACATTTGGGGCACTAGGCTCTCGAGCTACATGGAATCAAGCACCAACATGGAGGTATGTAATTCTACTAGATTTTATATTATATGTACTTTATATTAAGATAGTTAGAACAATACCTTGGAAATTGATATTTGCATGTATAATAGAGAAAACATAGATCCAAGGTATTTAGGGTTGCATGTACACCATAGGAGTGTTAGAATGCTCAAATCTCAACAAAAACATGGGTAGATGAAATAGTTGATGTGTGTTAAAATGATAAGAGGCCTCGATGTTGTTGGTGTTCCAGTCATCTAGCGGAGTATGGATGACGACCATTGACTCTTCTAGACAGTCCAGTGGAACGCTAGCAGGCTCGCAACCTGTTGGTGTTTGTGGGCTTGATGTTCACTGGTGTACTCCATCCCCCTCATGGTTGTCTTACGGACATATATGGCTGAGGAATCCCCTTAGCAGTAAATACCATCCCGATGATAAAATCCTTACACTAGGTCCCTTGTATAGGTGTTTAGGGATATAAAGTGAGGATAACGGGAATGGGTAATCAGGGTTATCGTTGGTTGATAAAATTAATAAATTTATTGTTGGTCGATGAATTAATAAATTTATTATTATTTATGGGTTGAAAACCCTATATGCTCACCAAGTTCCCAAGCCTGATCCACTCAACTTTCTGTTTTATAGGTAGTGGACCCAGAGCATAATTTGGATGATGTTGAGGAATTTTTGGATTATAGGCCAGTAGTTGTAAATAACTATTGTAAGGCTTATAATGTACTGTTTATACTTTTGGTCTGTATCGGAACATGACATCCTGAGGTTTTGATATATAATAAAATACATTTCTTTAAGAAATGCTTTGATAAACTTTTTATCATATTTTGTTTTGGGAACAAATTCCGCAACACTTTTAATCAAATGATTACTCTGATTTTATTATAAAAAGCATAAACTAAATCGGTGTTTTCTGGCCGTGAAATTGGAGATGTCACAATACATATGTTTTGTAACAAAGTTATTTTAATTGTTTATATCTAGTTATTAATTAATAACAAAATCGTGACATTTTTCTGGATGATCCTTCACATGTGAGATCATAAAAACCATAGTATGTCGACTTGCTTTCAACTTTATGATTATTTGTTTAATCTAAAAGTTTCAATCCAAGTTCAAATAATTGTTTGTTTTGAGTGGAATGGACCCGATACATTGTGCCTCGACTTGATCTATGAGTTGTATGTTTGGTTGTGCTTTTCGTGTTTGTGACCTTTATATAATTTATTTTTTTTGTTGTAATATGTAATTTTATTTTAAATTGTATTAGTTTAGTTAGGAAAATTGTATTAGGATATAAAATTCTAATTTATTGAAGAATGAAGACCAATAGAAGGATCTAGGAGTTTGGAGTCCTATGTTGCTCTTGTTGACATCAAGTACCGATGCCTTTTTGAATGGGAGCTTTGAAGTGTACTTTGTCCTTAGTACGACTACATGGTGGTGTTGTTAATTGCATTATTATTATGTTTGTATGACTACATGGTTGTTTTATTTCTGCATATTTTCTTTAATAAAATTGGAATCACAAAAATTGTTAAAAGTTAACAAAGAATAAGTTTTATATAAGTTTATAAAATGAACTTAAGTTTGAATGGTTTTCAGATGATTAAGTTAAAATATTTTAACTAAACAAACAAAACAAAATCCCGTTTTATGAAAACGTAAATCTCATGTTACCCAGGCAGTTTTTCGCAGATCTTCGGATGACCATAACTTTCATATACAAACTCGATTTTAATGTTGTTTTTATCACCTAAATCCTCTTGATCAGCTCTACAATTTTCATTAAGATTTCAACATCTAACTCTTGCTTTAACAAAAATTCATATTTCGACCGATTGAGATTGTTAAAGTTTGTATGAAATTCATAACTCCTTCATATGAACTCCGTTCTCGACTGTCTTTATATCGACGTGTTCATATTCACAAGATCTTCAATTCTCGTTTAGATTGTTTCGGCTAACAATCAATCGATTTGAATTTCGATTTTTGTGCCCGTACTGCTGCACTGAAACTTCGAAAAATCATAACTTCCTCTCACGAAATCTGATTTAGACGTTCTCAATATGCACATTCTCGGTTTTACGACTACTATGACTTTCGTTTAGATTTTTTAAGCTATTAAGCAACCTATCAAATATTCACTTTTTCCGACGTGTATAGCCATTTCGGTTTAATCGCGAAGCTTTGAAAAAACATAACTTATTGATACGAAGTCGGATTTCAGGGTTCTTTATATGCACGAAATCCTTGTCACGTATACTATAACTTTGTTTAAGGTTATTTATCCTATATAAACTTCTATAAAAATGCCATTTTATCGCTTATTATTTCTTATTCTTCTAGTCTGAATTTGCGGGCGTTACAGTGAGTTTCACAGGTTTTGATTCTATACGTTTTTATTATCAAAAGTGTGTTTCATTTATTTAAAAATAAATGTGTAAAATATGTTGGGTACAAAGTTCTCCATTAGATGACTAGTGAAGGCTTGGCTTGAGAAGACCCACTTGCACATGTGGGATTAGAGCCTTATGACATGAGAGAGAGTGAGAGATAGAGACAGAGAGATAGAGAGAGAGACTTATTAGAATCTCTATAAATAGTGGGTTGCATACCACTAGTAGAGTGTGCATGAGAGATGTAAAATTGTGAGTGTAAAGTGTGTGTTATTTATTAGTCAATATCTTGTACTTCGTTATCAAATACATCTATTATTCACCCAAATCACCATGTTCATTGTGTTCTTTACAATTCCACATGTCAAATCAAATGCTCATAATTATCTACAAAATGTATCTTAATTACACTTGTAATCCCATACAAATAAATGAGCATGGTTTATAATAATAACTTATGAAATATAAGTTATAAATCTATAAAGATTCCTGTCGAAATCTTTGTGAAGTATTATTTAGTTATTTATTTTAACAAAAATCGACGCTTAACCATTTAAGAAAATGTTCCTACTATATATGGTCATATTTCAACTTTTATGAATATCCGGACTATATATAGCCATTATTTCCACTTTATACGTGCACTTTCTATAATGAATTTTTGGGGTCTATAATGAGCCTATAACTGGACTACGAACGAGAAATCCTCCGAAAGAACAGTGAAGGGTTTGTAGATATCATCACTAATGCTTTATCTATGTCGTGAAATAAGAAGAGACTGCACAATTATGCTCATTTTGACTTGTCAGACGGAGGTTGTAGCTAAAAACCATAGGTCGGGATGTCAACCGGTATAGATCTATACTAACATGTTACACGCTGCTTGTGGATTACTGGTTATAACACATAGGACTTTTACTAAGTTTTCATGTTCTTAGTAGATGAAGAGTATAACTCATATAAGAAGTCTCTTATTTGATAGATCCAAAAATATATGTGTGTGTACTTATGTCCTAAACATTAGTTGAAAGTTAATTTGGCTAAATCGTTCCCATTGTTCAAAATAGTAATATAAACTTCAAAAGTTAAGTTGTAGAGTTTACTATACATATAGTTTAAGTTTTATAGAAAGTTTCTCTTCAACAAAAATCGGACAGCATAACAACTACGTTTGAGCAAAATCCAGATTTCAACCTATGTGAAATCAACCAAAAACATATATATATATATATATATATATATATATATATATATATATATATATATATATATATATATAGAGAGAGAGAGAGAGAGAGAGTTAGGATCATATATAACATCTAAGTATTGTGTGAATGTATAACCAAATGTGGTCCAATCATTTTATAAGATCATTATAATAATTTGGTTAGTTAAATTAATTATTACAAAAATTAAATACCTATAATTTTGAAAAATTAATTAATACATTTAATTAAAAATCCACCATTTTAGGGACTGTTACGCCAATCAAAAACCTATGATCGGTATTCGTTTTCCTTAATGCTAGATTTTTAGTTTCATTCGTTCGTGAAGCATAGAGTTAGTTTATATGTGGCATAATTATTAATAATATTAATTTTTTTTTGTTTTTCACTAAAAATTAAATCTTCAAATCTATTTTCTAGTTGTTGAAACAGAGGACATGCAATTTGAAAATCAAAAGGAATGGTTGTTATCGATATTTTTTATGAATGCATAGTGTAATATTCACTAAAAACTCATTTTTTTTTTCAGAATGTTTTTCAATTGTTTTACAGTCATACTTAAGCGATTCAAAAAAAAAGATAAACAATTGTTGTGATTATGTTCTTCCTCTTTGTTGTTGCAATATTCTTTCTGAATGCAAGTTACAAAATAACTTCATTTTTACAGAATACATCAAAAAATTATATTCTAATTTGTATAAATTTGATTTGATTCTCTAAAGGATATGTCTTATTATATAAAATATATACTGTTCTATTCTTATTCTTTAAACGTGTTTAAGTCTAATGTATTCTTGAAGCATATTTAATTCTAAAAGAATGTATATATAATAATTAACAAAATGTATTTTAACATAAATTTTCAATATGTATATTCTAATATACCATATTCTTAAAGAATGCATTAAGAATAACCAACTTTTTTTAAATGTTCATTGGTTTTACTAATCATATTAAAGATACGGTTATTAATATAAAATGTAAAATATATAAATTTCATTTTTTTAAATCTAATTTAATATTTATCCCTTAATATTCTCACGTTCCATAATATATCAGGTACTAATTTGACTAATTTATTATTGTAGATAATTAATGTAGTTATATTATATGTTATCCCATGTTAATAACATGTACCTTAAGATCATAAACTTTTATTCTTTTTAATCAAATAGACAAGAAAGGGTCATACATTCACACAATATTTGTAATTCATATTTAATCCTAACTATATATATATATATATATATATATATATATATATATATATATATATATATATATATATATATATATATATATATATATATAGGGAACATGAAAAAATTATATTGATATTTAGGAACCAACTTAAGGGAAGTACCAAGTATGAATTTTACACACCACATAAACACACGATACACGATATATAAACACAAAACACACGATGCACAACACACTACAACACACGACACCTTTAACACCCCCTCTCATTCGGTATCAGAGCATAGATAACCTTGAAAATAAAAGATTAGATTATTTAGGACTAGAAATTACAACTTATATACAAAGATCATTAGTCCTTACTGATAAAAATAAAATTAAGTGTAATTTTGATAAAGATCATCAACATAATTTTAATTTTGCAGACGCTTGTTTAAATACAATATAGGCCTAATTATTAATATAGAAGATAATCTAGAAAATAAAATAGAAAAAAATCCAAAATACTTTAGCTTTACTTTATAAAGACATCAATATTTTAGATAAAAATTAGATTATATTAAAGATCAAAATAAAACTATACTTGAAAACAATTCCATATAAAATCGAAGATACAAACTTTAAAGAAACTATAAATAGTTTAGTTGAAAAAATAGAAAAACAAAAATATCCAGAAAAAGAATCAAGTGAGATAAAAGAAGATATTAAAATTTTAACAGAACAAATGCAATCTTTGTCACTAGAACCAACAGAATTTGAAAAAGTAACTAGAAAAACTATTAAAACAGAAAAACACAATAAAAGATTAATGGCATAATCTTCTCGTAAGAGTTTAAGTATAACTCTTAAAAATATTATAAGTAGGATAGCAAGTAAACGTGAAGAATATGAAGCTGATCTAGAAAAATTAGTTGATCCTGAACATGATTATAATATATTTCAAACTTATGTTTACAATTATTAAAACCATAAATATTATATAATAAAGGATATTTTGAAAATACTACTCAATTTTATAGAAATAGTTATGAAACCACTATTTAATGCATAAAAGACCAAGTTCAAATATTAAATATAATCTCCACGAAATGAGAAAATAATTTAAAACAAAGTAATTTTAAATTTATCAATTTAGGAATAATAGTTATAGTAATTAAATGATTAACGAGAAAAATTTAGGTTGTAAAGTTCTTATTACGTTATTTGATAAGAAAATTAAAGATATAATGAAAAGTATGAATGCTAGCTTAGAATTAGATATGAATAATAATAGAGGAATAATATATTGTAGCACAGATTTTTTGATAATTATCAAAGATTTTTAAAAATATATAAAATTAGGAATCCAAAGAAACGGATACGAGGAAGCTTAATTTGGAGATAATTTGCTAATAACTTCAGGAATTTTATGAAGATGTTCATCCGCTTCTACTACAAAATACAATGTATTTACCAATAAGGTAATAAATTTAACAAGTAGTAAAGGAATTAAAATGGCAACACCTAAAGAATTTTTCAAAGAAACTCTTGCTGGATTAGAATGAGATATTAGTAAATTGTTTCCTGATACTTCACTTGCCATAGTACCAGATGAAGCAGTAACATATACAAATATGTTAGTAAAAACAAGTTTAAGATTTTCCAATTACAACTCTATCCTTATTCAAGAATTTGAAGAAATAAAAACAGAAACATAAATTAATTTTGTCAATATAGAAATACCAAAAGAAAAAATTATATTCCCAAAAGAATTTAAAAATAAAATAAAGAAAGAAGAAGTTCTTCAGATAGAATATCAAATGCTTTTAAATAAACAAATAAGTGAAAATGAATATTTAGAATATGATAATACAGGAAACGTTGTTTTAAAAGAAAATAATATAGTAGAAAAAGAATTAATATTTTATGATAATATATCAAATATTTCAGAAATAAGTCATCAAAAAGAATTAGCAAATATAGATACAGAAAAAGCTAGTACTAGTTATTTTTCATCAGGACACACTCCTTTTAATAAAAATCAAATAAAAGAAAATTTTAGTTATTTTGACTTTCCATCAAGAACACCTTATACGAAATATAATAATCCATCAAAATATTTTGAATATGTAGCAAAAGGGGCAGAAAGACCCCTAGAACAACCAATAATGTATCAAGCAGACCATAAAAGATATATTTTAAATCTAACAACACATGATCCCCAAACATGGACAAATGTTACAGATGTTTGGAAGAGTACTCTAACAGGAAATTACTATAGAAATTTTCATCGATTAGAATCGGAAGAAATGTATAAGTATTTAGAAACATTTTTAGGAGAAAGTGTAAAAGCAATATGAGAAGCTTATAAAAATGAACAAACAGAAGAATATATAAAATTAAGAATTTTAGAAAGTAATCCTTATAATTTTGTTAACAAAATATATGCTTTAATAACTAGAGCAGATCCAAATTCAGGACATGTAGAAGTCCAGAAAAACGCTATGCAAGACTTAGAACAATTAAGTTAAAAAATTAGACTAGTGGCTTATGTAATGACCCGAAAATCACGCCATGAAAAAATTTTGATTTTAGATTTAAAAACCGTTAATACGTGTTCTTCCTAAAAACCATGGTAAAAAAACTTTAACATAACATCATGAAATTCGAGTAGTTAGCAGAATATGAAAACTTTTGGTGTGTGCTCTGCAATCACTCAGAGCTCTTCTAATTGAAAACTGAAGTACCTGAAACATAAACTGAAAATCGTAAGCACAAAGCTTAGTGAGTTCCCTAAAATACCATACAACATACAACTGCAGAATATCATGCAACATACATATACTTGAGATGGGCTCCCCCATGATCTTTATCTGGAAATGCCATGGGCTCCCCCCATGGTCTTTATCTGGAATGTCATGGGCTCCCCCATGGTCTGATATCCCAATGCCACGGGCTCCGCCAAGGTCTTCCATGCAAGCATCACATGGACAACTAACATATCACATAAAAAGTAATGGGCCGACATTGGTGCCTTTGACCCATGGATATAGTGAGAAGACTCACCTTGTACTGTTGAATCATACAGAAACACCCTTGGCTGCTGGCTGGAAGATCCCCGAACTATCAATAACAAAACAACACCCAATTAATAATTGGGTTCCAATCCATAACCCTAACTCCATACCTGAGGTAAAAAGACCATTTTACCTGTAACCTAGCCTAGTCCAAATCTCAGACCCAAACTTATAATCTGAAAGACCAAAGGCCAGTTAATCAACTAATGGCCTAATTTTTCAAATTGGGCCCAAACCCCTTACATAGGCCTTACCTTAAGGCCCAACCATTCATCCTAGTCCAAAACACTTTGTATTTCGATGGCCCTTTAACAACTTAAACGCTCAAGCCCTAAAATGCCAAAAACCACTTGTGGCCCAATTTCCAAATTGGGCCCAATGCCCTTCGTGGGCCTTATCAAACTCACAATCAGACCAAAACTTGATGTCCCAACAGGTCCCAAGATGTATAAGCCCAACAGATGGCCCACACGGAAGCCGAACTACAAAACTTCCCCTAACTGAGTATGCGGGGCTTACTCAGCTATATGCAAAGCGTACAGGATGTTTGGCTTGTACGCTACGTGTTTTGACTTGTAAACCCAACATACTCTTCCAGTAAGCGAAAAACTTCATTAAGCTCTTAATGCTTGATCCCATAAGTCCAAACCACAGACCCACTTCTAAATGAACGTCTAGATCCATAAAGTCACTGACTTGGTGACTTTGCATGCTCCAAAAAGACCCAATCTCAAAGAGTACCATTCTGCTTTCATGATAATGACCTAAACTCAAACATGGATGGTTTTAAACTCTAAAGGTACCAAATTTATGGACCTTGAACCTTAGAAACACTAAGAGGGGCAACTCAAAGCTCATGGAGTGGAATCAAGACCACTAGATCTCATTTTTGTGACCAAAATGAACCAAAAATCATAAATGATAGATCTAAGACATCAATGATTAAGTTAAAAGATTTTTACCTCCAATAGGTTGGAAATGAGATACATAATCAAGATCCATAAGCTCTTCCTTGATTCCCATCCTTGCACCAAACTCCATCTTCTTAGAAGTGGATCAAACATACCAAAAATGGACATCATAAGCTCAAAATGCCACCATGAAGGCTTAAGGACGATTTCTAGGGTTTTAGAGAGTGGGGGATGACTTAGAAATGAAGAAAGAGGCTAAAATTAAGCTTATATAGGGTACAACCCTAAAATTAGGGTTTTCATCCCGGCCCTTATACGCCCAACGTACCTCCTCGTACGCCTAGCATACGAGGTCTCGCACCCCGACCCAACCTCGCACCTACGTTGCACGTACTCTACACTACACCTTGCATAACCGGCTTCACATGAGTATGCCCCTCGTACCTCCCTGGTACGCTCCGCGTACTAGGGTTTTTCCCAAACCCTAATTTTTTCGAAGGCCATAACTCTCTCGATACAATTCCGATTTTGACCATCTATATAGCCATAAAAAGGTATTGAGACGCTCTACACTATTTTCAATTCATACTAGACATAAGATATTCTAGAAAAACATCTACTTTCCATAAAAGCTCTAACTGACAAATTACTGAAATGGATTTTGACCCAAAAAATCAAACTGAATACCTGAGCAACCAAAATACATCATCCAACTCCAATTGGGTCCCAAACCCAATTCCATGAGGATCTGAAGCATGATAATACTCAATCCTTGATCACCTACCCAAAATGGGAACAATTCAAAACAAGATGTTACAACTCTCCCTCACTTAAATTAGATTTCGTCCTCGAAATCCTTCCTTACCTTTCTCAACACGCCAAACAATTTGAACAATGCTACCACAACCCTAGAAGAACTCACCAATCCTGAAAGAGAACGGACCTTAAACCCCTTGCAGAAAACCACCTCTATCTTTCCTGAAACCCGAAACCTCAAATTGGTCTGACTTCCTGACAAACCGCCCACATTGAACCACTATCATACCATTTCCTCATGGATACCAAACTAAACAAATTATTTCCAACCCTAATTATCTTGATGCTTCCATAGGAATAAAATCACTGATCATATACAGCTGCAGAACATTTACACTTGGCAGAAGGCTCAGATAATCCTTCGAGTAGAAGATTCCTCCCTGAAATGGTTAGACTCATATGAGAGCTGCACAACATGGTCCAATCAACCACTCTGAGATTATTTAATCGTACTGCAAGCGACTTAACATACACCTCCAATAACAAACGAATCCACACATGAATCCTAAATCACTGAAACCATTCCGACTCCTCTTGTTGCCACTTAGCTGCTTCCCAAAAGCAACCAAGACCTCCCTAGTCCCAACTTGTCTTCCAACTATTTGATACACCGGACAACTACTTGATCGTTGAATTAAAAGACACACAAACACACATTAGCCCCACGCAACTCCCGAAAGAAGACCTTGACTGGAAAGAATTGCCCAAGAAAACACCTTGTCACAAAACACGTTAGCCCCACACAACTCCCGAAAGAAGACCTCAACTCATATCATACCCGATGTCCAACAGCCTACCTTCTCCTGATTCTTAACACGTTGTGGCCCTCTCGCAGACAGAACCAATCGAAGACACGATACAACGACTCGATTGCTATCAAAACTAAACCCATTCATTACCCTTGAGCCATGCGATTGATGTCCTTAGCATATAGATACCCCAATTCTTATTCCACTGAAACGAAATCCTACACAAAACATGTGCGAAACCCGTCTCAAGATCTTACTCAATACCAATTCAATACTCCACTCACAACCCAAAATTTACGAATCTGCACTTGCATTTCACACCACAACCTTCCGATTCCCGTCGACCCCTCACCTGACCGATTAATATTTACTCCTAAACCATCTTTGAGACTACCAGTCTCGCACCTGGTCCAACCACTAGGTTCCCAAGAGTCCAAACAGCAAGACTACCCAACCTAAAACCCCTGTGCGTCACACACTGATCATCCACATGATGCTACAACTCAAGATCCAAAACCTTGACCCAACGGTCTTTACCAGGTCCAACCTGAATTTCCATAATCATACGGGCCTCGCCCACGGGCCCCACTCATCAAGAGCCCCTCAGGCTCAACTCCGCCTCGGACCCCAATAGTCCTCAACCTAGAACAAAGAATAATCCTTGACAACCCTGACCGATGTGCCCAAGGAACAAAATGATTTCTCATCACACTCGACCATTTCAAATAATTGTTTACCTCGAACTAGTGATTGCTATGATCCCATCACAGTCTTACAACACCTCCAACCAACCACGGTTACCACTTATGGCCTTACCGTACTCAAACCAACACAAAACCACACATCCTGAGCCAAATCCTGCAACCGATCAGGAGTTCAAGTCACACATTTGAATCCCACAACCTACTATTAATGATAACGGAGATGCCGACCTGCACTATGGAGTTTCCTGAACCTTCACCAACAGAACCTCAATCTGAACAACCACTTAACTCTCCCCCACTAGGACTCGACGAAGGTCTCTAACCTCTAATCCTTATAGATCTCCGACCCCTCTCCCCCAAACAGTATGAACCGCCCATACCCTATGCTGAATAATACTAGCATTCCATTTCTAGCCAAACTTATTGATCACCCGATTCCTGAAACCCTGATGGATACCATTGAAATCTCATCCCTCCTGAAAATCCAGATCACCTCCCACGATACTTTACCAATTCCCTAATTTCTTACGATGGCGACTAAAAACTATAACCCTTGCCCTGAACAGACGGATCTTTATCCCACTTCCAGTTTCAAAGAATTATTGGATTCTAACTAACTGCAACCCATGCAAATATATAACTCCTCTGACACTTCCGATGACCAAACAGCCCATGGAACCGACCCTATCATCTTCCTGCCACCGCTTTCCTCCTAGCAACAACAATGCTTGAACCCAAAAATTCTTCCATAGGCAACTCCGCTCCTACCAAAACCAATACTATAACCACTAAACCCTAATGATTACTAGAGAACTAACTTGCTGAATTCTGACCATATACCTTTCACACAATCCCCCCTGAACCGATCTCGACCAAACCCATGATAACAACCCAACACATTGGAACCCGCTACACAAGATACAACCTCTCAATAACCCACTAATGATTCACGACATGCTATAGGCATAAAATAATTCTCGAAGATATAACCCAGTGAAATAGAGAAAAACCCAAAGATAGTGCTTACCCAAATCAATATAACATTCCATGCAACATCAATACTAATAACAACCAAAGAAAAACAAAAGACAACATACCCGCAATATCACCTACTGAGGCAGTGGCCTCTCCTGGTCTGATACTAAAATAACTGACTACTCTTTTCTTGGGGCTCCTGCCCCATCCTTACGTCTATCAGAAATCCGCAAAACAGCCGGAGCAGGTGCACTCACTACTCTTCCCCTTCTCGTCGAACAGACAACCCTCTTGTGGCGAACTTAGTTGCAGAGAAAACATGACAGGCTTACCCCTGAGGACAATCCCTGTTGACATGATCATTCCTGCTACACTTATAGAAACCCATACCCCTGGAATGACAACTCCATCATGTAGTTTCCCGCACGTGCTGCACTGACCTTGGCCCTGTCGGGCGCTCAATCACTGATCCAAAGTCTTGGGTCTCTTCCCAGGACCCCCTCCCCTACATGCACCTGATTTGACCCCCTCTTCCTAGGTGCTCGAAATCGATCTCCCGCTCTCGGGCTCTAGAATTCATATCATTCAGGGTCTTACACCCTGAAATACTATCAAACTCCCTAATATCATCTTGCCAAAAATCACAATACATCACCTTCTTAATTTCCTCATCTGCCGTATATTATGGAACCAATAAAGTCGTCTCCTAGAACTTGGCAGTGATCTCTGCCTTGGTCTCAGTAGTCTGGCGGACATCCTGAAACTCCCGCGCCAACTGCTGCATCTCAATCTCTAATGCGACTCAGCTTGGAACTTGATCGAGAAATCATCCCATGACATAGTATCAACGACATCATCACCCACCTTACGACCAATCTCTTCCCACAAATCCCACACCCTGACCTTCAATAGGTAGGAAACATGTCTGACCTTCGCCTTCTCGGGCAAAAACTCGTCCTGAATGCGTTAGCCATAACCTCAGGACGAAACGCTCCCAAGCGCTTATACAAGATCTCTAGAATTCATTCCTTAACTAAACCAAAGGATCACAGAAGTGTGCTCCAAATACACGGGTAATCTCTGACGAGATGAATTCCCACATCTGCTCCCTAATCGACTCAATACCTTCACCTGATCCGAAACCAGAACCTGAACCTCCTTCTTAGAAGCTCATCGCCAAACTGAAATACAATCATGCAAAAGATCATAACATACTAAAAAATCCTCTTCCCCAAGCTTCTTAGATTCTCCAAGACACTTACCGATTCAAGTATGGATCCTGTGCTTTCAGTAGTACGGGCCCAATACTACCCTCCACACCTATCCATACTTTCCTCAAGAATCATCTCGAATCCTCTAAGTCGCCTTCTTAATCTTTTTCCCCAAAAACTCACTAAACAGCGCAACAGAACCTACTGAAGCAATCCCTAGGCTCTCTTAGGTTCCCGACCTCACCCTGCCATCAGCTGCTGAGGAACTCCCCATAATGCCTGTCACCAACCTCATGAATATCATCATATTCACTTAGTAGATAACTCCCATCATCTAAGAGTTCCACAAAGCACAAAGAAAACAAAATTCATGCAGTAACAATCCACTTGATAGAACTATCGTATAACATTCAACCCACACACCACTACTTATGCTAGAAATTCCACCCTTACTGCCAGTTTCCCTATGCATGCAAATTATACACATAACAGGATCAAATAGACTGTCAAATAACTGACTCTACCCTAGAACCACAACCAAACAGTAACAGGAAATAAGGCCAAATCAATTATTCTAGGGCTATAAGATCCTAACTGTATACAATTTTTAAAGCATACACTTAGCAATTACTGGTTCCAATAGATATTCCCATGTCAGCATAGCATCCAATACACCCAATGCAACAAGCTATCATATATTAGGCCAAATTACCTCCAACTAGTTAGCACTAACATGCAAGTCCACCAGCTCATACAATATAAATACAAATACATCTCTCCTAGAATTCTATCATGCAAGAACTGAGCAGATCCTTAGCCCTAACTAGCATGCAATTCACATATTCATAAATCAAATTGTAACAAATAACATGTATGGGTATTTTGGGAAAACTTACTTGAGCTCGGCTGATTGCATGCACCACACCCTTATTTTATCTTAGAAAACTCTTTTCTTGATTTTTTTTCTTTTGAACACTTTACCAGTCCTCAGTTTGAGTTCAGACACAACAGAGAGTATGACCGCATCCCTCAAACCAACGCTCTGATACCAACTTGTAACAACCCGAAAATCACGCCATAAAAAAATTTGTTTTTAGATTTATAAATAGTTACTACATTTTCTTCCCAAAAACCAAGGTAACAAAACTTTAACATAACATCATGAAATCAGAGTAGTTCACAAAATACGAAAACATGTGGTGTGTGCTCTGCAATCATCTAGAGCTCTTCCAATTGAAAACTGAAGTACCTGAAACATAAACTGAAAACGGTAAGCACAAAGCTTAGTGAGTTCCCCAAAATTCCATACAACACACAACCACAGAATATCATGCAACATACATATAGTTGCCATGGGCTCCCCCCATGGTCTTTCTCTGGAAACGCCATAGGCTCCCCCCATGGTCTTTATCTGGAATGTCATGGTCTGATATCCCAATGCCATGGACTCCCCTCGATCTCCTCCATGCAAGCTTCATAGAGACAACTAGCATATCACATAAAAAGTAATGGGTTAACATTAGTGCCTTCGACCCATGGATATAGTGAGAAGAGTCACCTCACACTGCTGAATCATACAGAAACACCCTTGGCTGCTGGCTGGCAGATCCCCGAACTATTAATAACAAAACAACACCCAATTAATAGTTTGGTTCCAATCCATAACCCTAACTCCATACCTGGGGTAAAAAGACCATTTTACCCCTAACCTAGCCATGTCCAAATCTCCGACCCAAACTTATAATCTGAAAGGCCAAAGGCCAATTAATCAACCAATGGCCCAATTTTCCAAATTGGGCCCAAAACCATTACAAGGGCCTTACCTTAAGGCCCAACCATTTATCCTAGTCCAAAACATTTGTACCCCGATGGGCCATTAATAACTTAAGCATTTAAGCCCTAAAATGCCAAAAATACTCGTGCCCAATTCATGGTCCAATATTCCAAATTGGGCCTAATGCCCTTCGTGGGCCTTCTCAAAATCACAATCAGACCAAAACCTAATGTTCCAACAGGGCCCAAGACACATAAGCCCAACAACAAAAATTCCCATCACTAAGTACGTGGGGCGTACTCAGCTATACGCTAAGCGTACATGTTGTTTGGCTCGTACGGTGTGCTTACCAACTTGTACCCCCATCGTACTCCTTCATTAAGCAAAAACCTTCATTAAGCTCTTAGTGCTTGATCCCATAAGTCCAAACCACATATCCACTTCTAAATGAATGGCTAGAACCATAAAGTCACTGACTTGATGACTTTGCATGCCCCAGAAAGACCGAATCTCAAAGAGTAGCATTCTACTTTCATGAAAGTGACCTAAACTCAAACATGGATGGTTTTAAACTCTAAAGGTGCCAACTTTATGGACCTGGAACCTCAGAAACACTAAGAAGGGAAACATAAACCTCCTAGAGTGGAATCAAGACCACTAGATCTCATTCTTTGGACCAAAATAAACCAAAACGCATAAATGATAGATCTAAGACATCAATGATCAAGCTCAAAGCTTTTTACCTCCAACAAGCTGGAAATGAGACACATAAGCAAGAACTATAAGCTTTTCCTTGATTCCTGTTGTTATATGTTGGAGACGGTTGTGTTGAAATTGCTGGTGGGTTTAGTGCAGATGCCCTCTCCTGATATCACAGTAAAAAAGGGAAAGTAGATTGTTAGTCGACGCTCGGGAGGCATTCCCGGGACGAAGCTCCGACGATATAGTCAGTGTTTTTCAGAGAAAAAAAAGAATATTCACTTGAAAGAGAGTTCCCCCTTCTTCACAAGGAAGAAGGATCCTTATATACCTGGTTCTAGAGGCATGTGGACGTCAACTGGTTCTGTTGGACATTCCTTTATCGGACGTGACGTGGTAGACTTCTACTAGAAGATCCTTCGTCACATCCTTTTTGCATCCTCTCCTCATTGGCTAGTGGAGGATCTTTCAGTTATTACGAGATCGTGGGTATCGTCTGATGAGCATGTGAGGCGCTCTGAATGGTCCCACTCTCGTCGGGGTATTATCCCTTGGTGAAGAGATTCGATGCTCTGCACCATGACTCTCATGCCTATGTCTTTCGCATTGGCAAAGACCTGAACTTGGCCTCGGACTTGGTCCGGTTGAGTTCAGCTCAGGCCAAGCTCGATACTAGTTTTGACTTCTCTTTTTGATGTTCCCTATGAGGGATACGTTAACAAGTACCTTAGGCTTGTAGGCGTTTGCGTTGGCTTGATAGCATTGACGTTCAAGCCTATTTCTTAACATATGTACACCTTGGATTATTATTAGCTTGAAACGGTTTTTTAACATTTCTGTCATCGTATGTCAGCCCCGAGAAAAGGGGGATGGTTCATGCTGCCAATTCTATCTTAAAGTTCCCTCCCTTTTTCCAAGGTTGTTCATCCTCATCGTCTATCTCTGCTTCCTCTGCATCATCTTGGGGGTTCTACGTGTTTTCCTTCTTTATCATTCGCTTGTTCTGGTCAATGGATTGTTATGGTAGAGTCCCTACTGTGGAGGAATTCTAGCTTCTGTAGGATCGCTTCGGTTTCTTATCGGAGCATGGTGTAATGATTCCGGCATAGGGGGTACCAATCCATGACTACCCTCAAGGGAAGGTAGGAGTTTCGGTCCCTTTGTTCGAAGCGGGGTTGCGCTTGCTGTGACATCCCCAAAATCATGACCATAAAAAGACCGATTTAATTTATGCTTTTAAAATAACTTTCAGAGTAATCCTTTGATCTAAAAGAGTTGCGGAATTTGTTCCCAAAACAAAATATGATAAATAAAATTTATCAAAGCATTCCTTAAAGAAATGTATTTTCATATATAACAAAACTCGGGATGTCATGTTCCGATACAGACCAAAAGCATAAATGGCACATTATATGCCTTACAACAGTTATATACAACTATTGGCCTATAAACAAAATAACTTGATGATTCATCCATCTTATTCTCTCGCGCCACTACCTGTAATACAAATAAAACTGAGTGGGTCAGACTTGGGAGCCTGGTGAGCATATAGGGTTTTCAACCCATAATAAATAATTATATTTAATTTCACCAACCAACAATAACCCGATTACCGACTCCCATTATCCTCACTTTACGTCCCTATGACAACAACTATTACAAGGGACCTAATCTATGATTTTCATCAGGACGAACATTACTGCAAAGGGTTTTCCTCAACCATAGATGTCCTAAAGACAACCATGAGGGGGATAGAGTACACCAGTGAACACATCATTCACAACACGTACAGGTTATGAACCTACCAGCGTTCCACTGAACTGTCTAGAAAGAGTTCGTGGTCGTCATCCATACTCCGCTAGATGACTAGATCAACAACAACATCGAGGCCTCTCATTATTTTTATTTCATCACACACCAACTATCTACCCATGTTCTACCCAACATATTAGTAGATAAAATATACATATTTTATACATAGCTTAAAACCTGTATAACATGTTAATTCAATACTCATTCCAAATAACAAATGATACATATACACAGAACACATATTCCATAGAGTATAATTCATATATGTGTATTATCAGGAAGTGACTTCATACTTACTCATATCATATATCTAATACATTCATCAATACTTGTATTAAAACCGTGTATATGAAAGGGACCATGCACTCACTTGATAAAGAAGATGCCCGGACAACACTACGGCTCGGAAACTCTTTTCTTCTCGGATCTTCAGAGCTTCGGGACTTACTTCGGATGTCGGGATGATACCGGGGCTTTAGGGGGGTTAAAAGTAGGCATAAAGATGAGTAGAGTAGGAGAGAGGTTAAGGAATTAGTAGCCAAACCCGACTGCCTTTGGTTTCTATGTATAAGGCTTATTTTTCGATTTTCACGTCGTGAACCATCATTACACGTCGTGACTTTGGACGTCATCAGGTGCGTAGTCTCAAGTTGGGTCTTCCAGACTCAGAAGAGTCTCATCACTGAGTTCACGCCGTGAACCCACTATTCATGTCGTGAACCCTGACATAGGGTCGGGGTTCGTGCCCCGAACATCAAGAATTCATATCTTTCGCATACAAGCTCCGTTTTCGACGTTCTTTATATGAACGCGTAGGTGAGATTATGCTCTACATCTCTCGTTTAGACTCCGTCGGCTAATTTCGAATTTAATTTTTATTATATTATTTTTAGTAGGCCGGGACAAGAAAACTCCGTTAGAAATTCATAACTTCTTCATCTGATGTCCGTTTTCGTCTATCTTTTTACCGTTGGACTACTATCGACGAGATCTTAGATTCTCTTTTAGATTGTTTCGGCCAGAAATCACTCGATCTCATATTCGAACTTTGGTCTGCATAACGCTAAGTCGAAACTTCAAAAAATCATAACATCCACATACGAAGTCAGATTTAGACGTGCTTCTTATGCACACTCTCGGTTTAACGTATTCTATGACTTTCGTTTAGATCACTAAGGCTAAATATCGATCTTTGGTAAACTCACTATTTACGACATGTAGTGTCGCACCGGTTCTTTCGCGAAACTTCGACAGCTCATAACTCCTTCGTTATAACTCGGATTTCGGCATTCTTTAAATTTTCGGAAACCTCGCAACGACCACTACAACTTCCTTCATAGATATTAGGCTTATCTAATATTTTATTATTACGGTTATTTTATTATTCTTAATTCATTTAAGCCACTCAATTACGCATAAAACACATAATACTCAAATAATACATTTCTATTATTTCAAAATGGGTTACAAAGGTTAATCTAGACTATTACATCAACATTAATGCCTAGCCTAGAAACACGGGTGTTACAATTCTCTCCACCTTAGGATGATTCCATCCACAGAATCACACATCAAAAAACAAATGCGGATATTGACTCATCATTTCACTCTCCGTCTCCCAGGTGAGATTTGGCCCATTCACATGTTTCCATCGGACAAGCACTAATTTGACCATCTTGCGTCGTAACTTCTTAATATTTATGTCAACGATTGCTATGGTTCTTCAATTAACCTTTTGTTCTCATCAATTCTTAACTTAGAAATTGGAATTAAATCGGGAACTTCTCCCGTGAACTTCATCAAATAACACACATGGAAAGTGTTATGAATTCCATTCAGTTCTTCGGGTAATTCTAGCATGTAAGCTTGGTTCCTAATCCTCTGAAGAACTTTAAATGGTCCAATAAACCTTGGAATTAACTTTCCCCTTTTACCAAATCGTATAAGTCCCTTCCAAAGTGAGACTTTAAGCAAAACCGAATATCCAACTTTAAAAGTCATCGGTCTTCGCTTGTTTTCAGCATAGCTCTTTTGACGATCCTGAGCTGCTAACATTCTCTCCTTAATTATTTTCAACTTTTCAGCAGTTTGAAGGACTATCTCGGGTCCCATAAACTGCTTTTCCCCAGCCTCAAGCCAACAAGACGGCATACGACATTTTTGTCCGTACATAGCTTGATAAGGTGGCATCTTTATGCTCGAGTGGAAACTATTATTGTTGGAGAATTCTACCAAAGGTAAATGTTCATCCCAATTACCTTGGAATTCCAGGGTACATGCTCTCTCACATGTTCAAGCATTTGTATCGTTCGTTCGCTCTGACCATCAGTCTGTGGATGGTAAGCTGTACTCGAACACAACTTGGTACCCAATTCCTCTTATAAACTTCTCCAAAATTGCGAGGTGAAACTGCTTTCACGATCTGACACAATCGTTAACGGAACACTGTGAAGCCTCACAATTTCCTTCACATAAGAATTCACAAGCTTATTCATAGACCATTTCTCATTGGTTGCTATGAAATGCGCACTCTTAGTGAAGCGATCAACGACCACCCAAATCATGTCGTGACCATTCTTTGTTCTGGGCAGTTTAGTGACAAAATCCATGGCAATGTCTTCCCACTTACCCATTGGCACAGGTAAAAGGTTCTAAACTCCCGTATGGTTTGTGATGTTTGCCTTGACTCTTGCACAGGTCACACACTCGGCCACATACTTTGCGATATCAAGCTTCATATTCAGCCACCATTAGTAGGGTTTTAGGTCTCTATACATTTTAGTGCTACCGGGATGAATCGAGTACATGGTTTTGTGAGCTTCTTCTATCAGAAGATCTATTATTCCTCCTGACTTAGGTACCCAGATACGATCTTGGAATACCTTCAGTTTGTGATTGTTTGTACCGAACACTAACGTTTTGCCCAAACGTTCTCCCTTTCGGTCATTCTTCTCAGAAGCTTCCTCTTGAGCTTTCTTTATACTCTCCACAATTGTCAAGACAACTTCTATTCTCAACGCTCTTGGCCTTTTTCTTTCAAGATTGACTTTCCGACTAAGAGCATCAACAACAACATTAGCTTTACCGGGGTGTTAAAGTATCTCACAGTCGTAGTCCTTGAGTAACTCTAGCCAGCGACGTTCCCTCATATTTAATTCCTTCTGATTAAAGAGATATTGGAGACTCTTATGATCAGTTAAAAGTTTACACTTCGAGCCATAGAGGCAATGCCTCCATATTTTTAGAGCAAATACTACCGCTGCCAACTCCAAATCATGAATGGGGTAGTTCTTTTCATGTTCTTTCAGCTGTCGAGACGCATATGATATCAACTTTTCTCTTTGGGATTAAAACACAACCCAACCCAACAGCAGACGCATCGCTATATACAACAAAGTCTTCAACTCCATCGGGTAGAGAAAGAATCGGTGCCTCACGTAGCTTCTTCTTTAGCAGCTCGAATGATTCTTTGTGCTTATCACTCCAAGTATAAGTAGCTCCTTTGTGAGTCAAAGCTGTTAAAGGAGTAGCGATCGAAGAAAAGCCTTGGATAAACCTTCGGTGATATCCGACTAATCCCAGAAAGCTTCAGATCTCTATGGTACTTTTCGGTTGTTCCCACTTCATCACATCTTCAATCTTTGCTGGATCAACTATTATCCCTTCTTGGTTGACCACGTGACCCAAGAATTGCACTTCTCGAATCCAAAAATCACATTTGGAGAACTTAGGATATAGCTTCTCCTTCTTCAAGACTTCCAACACTTCTCGCAAGTGTCCTCCGTGCTCCTCTTGGCTTTTCGAGTAAATCAGGATGTCATCTATGAACACTATCATAGATTTATCAAGGAACGGATTACAAACTCTGTTCATTAAATCCATGAATGCTGCTGGAGCATTGGTTAGTCCAAATGACATAACCAAAAACTCATAGTGTCCATATCGTGTTCTGAATGCAGTCTTCTCGATATCCTGCTCCCTTACTTTCAACTGATGATATCCTGACCTTAGGTCGATCTTTGAAAAATAACTTGAACCTTGTAGTGGATCGAACGGGTCATAAACCTCGACAACAAATATCTATTCTTTATTGTTGCCTTGTTCAACTCTCTATAATCGATGCACATCCTCATACTCCCGTCCTTTTTCTTTACGAATAACACTGAAGCTCCCCAGGGTGATGAACTAGGTCTAATGAAACCTTTGTCCAATAACTCCTGAAGTTGCATCATCAACTCCATCATCTCCATTGGTGCTAGTCTGTAAGGTGATTTGCTATTGGCGTCATCCCTGGTAACAAGTCTATTCTAAACTCCACTTGTCTATCAGGCGGTAATTCGGGAAGA
Source organism: Lactuca serriola (assembly GCF_051521515.1). Taxonomy (NCBI): domain Eukaryota; kingdom Viridiplantae; phylum Streptophyta; class Magnoliopsida; order Asterales; family Asteraceae; genus Lactuca; species Lactuca serriola. The sequence continues at coordinate 163,204,413 of NC_136410.1, read as the reverse complement.
TCTTTGGGAAATACTTCCGGATAATCACACATGGGTGTTAACTTGCCAACATCTAATTTTTTCAACATGATTGTGGCCACTAAGGCCTTTCCGTCGACGAATTGACTTCGAATGCCATCAATAAAATTGTCCGTTTTGAACTGATTTTTCGATCTTTGGGTTATGTCCCCACCTTATGGGTTTTCAGCTACTTCTTTTGTTTGACTACAAATTCTGGTGTTCATATTTTGGCAAAAAGGCGGGGCATTCACCAGCTAATCTATGAACAAGACGTCCCGAAGAAAAATTGGCAAAGGCAATGGCTTTGGGTTAACCGGGTCCTTGTGGGGCGTGGGTATTGCGAAACACAAGATTTCTCTAATCGTATTCCCACATTGTTCGGGAGCAACCTAACCCTCGAAAACCGACTAGTGGCATTACTATTGTTGGAGAATACTGGGAGGATTCCTTTCTTGCTGCGGTTGGTATGAGTTCCACCTGGCGAGCCCGTGGGAAGATGGCCTAGTTGTTCTTTGTGAGATGCGGTATTCTTTTTCCTTTTTCTTCTTTTCCCTTGCACCCCCACCCTCATTTTTTTAAAAGAAGGGAGGAGGAGTATGGTATCTTATGAGTCCTTATACTCACTTCTTATTTGTGCAGGTGCTGAAGCTGAGATTTCTTTGGAGATGGCCTTGCGTGGCCACTATCGAGGTAGGCTTTATCATCGGGAGGTCGATGTTGTAGATGTTCTTCCCCCTCCCGTATCTAAAAGGCGTATGCTAGAGCTAGCTAGATTTCTCTTCATGGAAGGGGGAAATGCTGGTTCTAGGGGGCATGTATTGCCATCCCCTCCAGTCCTCGAAGTCGTTTCCTCGACTCTTCTACTGAACCATGTTCCTTCTTGTCCGGCTATGTGCGAACAAGCTGGGGAAGTTACTGCTTCTACCAGGAAAAGGTGAAGTGTGCGTATGTTGTCGTCATCAGACGAGGAGACAGAATTTGAGCAAGCTTCTTGGGAGCATCAGGGATGTTCTTAGCAACAAGTCCATAACGCCTATGCAGAGAAACAAAATGGTGACCCCTAGTTCGGTGATGTCACCCCCTCTATCATTTTTCGCGGCCTTTCCAATTGGGCTTGGTTCTGACCCCACACTTGGAAGTGCATTGGATTCACCCGGAAGTTCTATTCCGTCAAAGAAGCCTATAGCGGAGTGCAGAATAGGAACTACACCTAGTTCCTCATGTTCTAAAGCTTATGCCCCAGGTTGTACGATTACTGGGCATTCTTTATTGTCGGGTGATACCAGTGCCCAGGAATGGAGTGGCTATGCTTACTCCTTGGCTACGATGAGATTTATTGCGGGTAAATCTAGGGCTCAAGTTGTTGGTGATCTTCGTTATGTTGCGGCCCAGGCTTCTGCTTTGATGGTTGCAGCCGCCGACCGGGTTTTCCATGTCGGGGTAATCGAGGCACAGCTGACACCTTTGCACAATACCATTGTAAGCTTGAAGGATGGGCTCCAGGATGCAGAAGCCGAGCTTCACATTCTTTCTAAACAGAATTACGTTGTGGCCTACGAGATATCCATTCTGGAGAGGCATGTGCTTACTCTGGAGGACCAAACAGAGCGCCTCGAGGATCAAGTAAGCGTTCTGACTTGAGAAAAGAACGTGCTGGCGAAATAGATTGGCCCGGTGCCAGCGTCAACGGCTGGCTCGAGCATGTGCCAATGGTGTTATTGCTCGTGGTGAACTGCAATGGGTGCTAGAGAAATGAGTGGTTCGTGCGATCGAAAGAATCATTGAGAGTACTAAATTTGCCAAGGGGTCTAGGGTGTTTGTGAGGCTTGTGAGGCGCTTGGTTTTGAGAAGGGGAGACAACTATTTGGGTGGTCCACGTCTTCCGATAAATCTGAAGTTCCGGGTCCTTGCGAAGTGGTGAGCAGAGCCAAGGAAGTCAACACTTCCCTTATGTCTTTTGTCGAGACAAATTTTGCTGGCCTCTTTTGTTTAGGAGAGTTAGATTATGATGGCTTCTGCTAGTTTTATGGCAATTTGGGCCCGAAATGTTTTTACTCAGATTCTGAAGGCTGATCTATATAGGCCCCTTGTTGTTTTTGAAATAAATGTCCCTTCCTATATACTGTTTTCAAGGGAAGGGATTGTACATTTTTTCATGTATTGTCGTCGAAGTGTTCTCTTCCTTTTTTACTTTTGTTGTTCGTGCGTGTATGTACACTTTGATCTTTCCTGTAACAAATTCCAATTATGGTTGTTTCTACTATGATTTGCTTTTTGTATACTTTCCCTTGTTCTAGGGTATACGTTGTATTGGCTAGTGTGACATAAACATTGCATAGCTACTATTACTGAGTTGTTCTTCGTTGATTCGTGTGGTCAATTGAGCTTAATGTGTTAAGCCGCAAGATGTTAGTCACTATTGAGGGCTTTGCTGTATGGTCTAGCTGCCAATACATAGGTCGAGATTTTCATCTCGAGGACTTATATTGTTGTATTATCCGGGGAAAGATTATGAACATTTTAGAACCCCTTTTTCATGTGCATTTAATTGGAATTTGTACATTCTCAATTCTGAGATGTTACCAGCATAGTGTAGGTAAAGATTATGACTCTTTTAAGACTAACAATTGCATTCTTGCATAGATTTTACTTAAGTAGCATAGGTGGTCAGCCATTGTTGCTACTTGGAAAATATGCACAACCTATTTTCTTTTTGCAATTTAAACAGAATTCTTAAAGGCTCTTTCGATATGAAAATTATAAAAGAAAGGACACAAATAAGTAAAAACTTGGTATGTAGGTGCCAGGGCATATGCCCGGTTTCCACGTCAGAGCTGGGAGTATGGTTATCCTGTGTGGAGTTAGACCATGCTCCCTGATGGGCGGTGACGTCCTTTACTTTTTTGCAATTTAAATAGAATTCCAGAAAGCTCTTTCGAAATGCAAATTTTATTAATCTTTTTTGAAATGAAACGAAAAAAAAAGGAAAGACATAAGTCAATCGACACTTGGTATTTAAGAGCTAGGGCGCATTCCCGACTTTCGTATCGATGCCAAGAGTATGGTTATCCTATGTGGAGTTAGACCATGCACCCTGTTGGGCTCTGGCATCCATTATTCACTTGTCGTGGATGGGCTTTCACAAGTTGAGGCTTCCTCTTACTTCCCCTGGCGTTGTTGTTGTTGTTGTTGTTGTTGTTGTTGTTGTAGGGTTTTGAGCATTCTAACACTCCTATAGTGTACATGCAACCCTTCTTAGTGTACATGCAACCCTGTAAACGTTGGATCTATGTTTTCTCTAAAATACATGCAAATAAGAATTTCCAAGGTTTACATCCTAACTAGCATGACATGGGGAACTTGAATCATAAAATTAAAAATAGAATGACATACCTTTTAGTAGTGGTTGATTGCTTGGAGTTTGAGAGCCTAGCACCAATAGTGTGGATGCCTCAAATGGAAATCACAAATCACCACAAACTTTGGAAAACTCTTGAGAGAATAATGCACATTCTTGAATTGGCCACCACTCTTGTACACACACAACTAGTGCCAAATCAAGTGTCAAGGACTCCTTTATATAGTGTGGAGGATTAGGGTCACATCCATGTAAACCCTAATACCCATGAATCTTCCTTTCCAAGGATCCATGGGTTAAAAGCTCCATGGACTATCCATGGACTCCCATGCAAGCCTAGCCCATTCCAAATGAGTATTAGCCCACACTATATAAAATACAAGAGCCCATATTTAATTTGTCACCTTTTTGATCAACAAATTAATTCTAAATTAATTTATGATGAATACTAATTAAATAATATGATTTCATATTAATATATTATAACTTATAATATATTAACAAATCATAAACATACTATTCTCAAAAGTTTGTCCAAATTGTTCGGGTGAAGTGCAACCCAAATGGACCATGTCGGGTCGGGTCAAGTACATCTTAAACATTGTTATGGACTTAGACACCTTATCCAACAGTCTCCCACTTGGATAAGTCTAATAACTATATTTGTAGATATGACTTCAGGAACCAGGCGACAATCGTAGCTCTCAAAACTCTGTTGAATTATGAAGCGCCATTTTAGATAAATGATCATATAATCCTCTGTTCTAGATATCAGCCGGACAAATACATGGAACAATGTCTTACTTATTGTCTAGCAGTTTGTTTCTCGATTTCCGATTTGTTTGACATAGAACTTAAGTGAACAAATCAACTTAGTTCTGATCGGGCCCGTTACATTGGTCAAAACAAAATCAACTAGGGGCCCATATATCTCTTCTAATCCTCCAAGGACTAGAAGGAACATATAAACTTCGACTCATATACTTGTTTCTACTATTTTTGAATTATACACAAGGGCACATTTTATAACATCAAGTTACTGATGCGTTTTCGTGCAATCAATGCATAACCAATTCATAGGAAACAACTCATATCTCTTGGTTTGAAGACTTATATGATATTCCCGTCTCACGATCACTCGAGATAAATTCCATGAAGTGATGCAAGTGAGCGTGGGTTTAATCCAATACTTAGAACTTATGAGCACTCATGAATGTTGTAGCAAAACACCTTTAGTCATCTACAAGCCCAATTCATGACAGTCTTAATTCATACCTACTTCCGACATATAACCGACTATGGAAGTTTGAATAACTTAGTCATTCGGAAAGAATAACCTAGTTATTATGGAAGTCAAAACATGCAAAGTGAAACACAAGAATAATTTAATCCAATATGGTCTCAACACTTATGAATATCAATAAAACACCTTTTATTCATCGCCATATTGATTACACATTATTCTGTTTCGATTTATCAACTTAACACTTGAATTAAAACAATAGTTGTCCCATACTCAAAGTATGCAACCTATGTATGTCTATGATCCTTACTTTGTGAAGTAGATCAATTAAACATTATTCCAATGATGCTCATTTCACAATCCCAAATCTTTACCGTAAATGTAAGAATATCAAATTCTTGTCATTTACTGTAATCTGTTAGATTTTAAACTCATATGCATTGTTCCTCTTGCAATGACTATGCACAAAAGCCACAAAGACCTGGCAACAGACATTACAAAGTATTCCAGTGGAGGTCCATTCCATGGAAACAAAGTCTCACATCCAAAGTACATTCCTTTGAATATCATTCTTGCATAAAAGATTCTAACTTTCCCATAGATTCTTAAAATCCAACTCCCAATATGGAAAACATGTCCATATTCCAATTTTGACTATCACTTCTGAATAAGAGCTACCTATTTTTAGAATATGTCAATATGGCCCTTTCCAAAATTTAGCATCATACTTCCAACTATCCATGAGAAACCAATCTTAGGTAAACCTCCGATTGTTCTTGACAATTGCTTAATCATTTCAGTCGTATCCGACTCTATTCCTTTTTCCCTCTTAATGCTATAGGCATTTTGAAAATTTAGAACGGATAGATATTGTAGCACATGTGATCGATCCTATACCCGAAGCATATGGGACATGATTCATGATGTCTCGCATAAAGACATGATACTAGATCAGTCTTTTGCTACAATATTTTTATTTGCCATGTTTTAAAAAATCAACTATGAAGAGGGATGCCGTAATCATAATCCAATTTTTGAGAACGCAATATATATAGAATTCCCTTATGTTGAACCATTCCAACATAATTTCATACATATATATATATATATATATATATATATATATATATATATATATATATATATATATATATATATTCTTGACTAAAGATGATTAAAATATCAATCTAAACTTTTATGATTGAAATGAAGTATAATATCCTCTCCCTTAATTATAGCAAAACAACCTTTTTCCAAGCGAAACTTTTGTTTTCTATAATTAACAATACTTGTCATTATGCTCCCACTAGCATAATAATTATTTAGCATAACAATTATGATCCCACTAGCTTTTGCATGTACTTAGAAATCAGTTGGACTTCTAGAAATCAACACATTATTGACTTTCTTACCAAAGTTCAGATTTCTGATACGAGATGCTTTGATAAAACTTTATCTAAGCTTCTCAGACGCATACATCTTTCCTTAGATAGCTCACATGTGTGTCTAAAAAACTATGAAGAGGGATGTCGTAATCATAATGTTTAGACCTTTTTGCCATTTCTCACAAGTCCATGTTAATGTGCCGGTTAACCACACACGCTCCACTAACGACTTTGAGAATGCAAATATCACAATTGCTATCTACTTAAAATCTACTTAGTGAAAGCGTTTCCTCACCATCATTTTCATGAATCGGAAAGAAACCTTATGACACTTAGATTTTATAGTGTATGTGTTCCTATCCTTATGAATTTGTCAAAACCATAATCACAAGACAAGGTTAGTGACAAACTCAAAACCATATGGATTGAACTTGTTCAATCTTGATTTCTTGCCTCTTGGTAGCGTAAGGGCCCACCATTGCTTCCAAGTTGTTATGAACACAATTGAGAACTCACAGAACTCATATACATACTCAACTTTACCAGAATAGGCACAAAAACAAGAATTATGTCAACACGATAGGTTACAAACCTCAAGTCGTGTGCTAGCGATAAACTATAGGTTTTATCCTTGATTAGCTCTTGAAAATTTCAAGACCTTTAAGACTACCACTGTCCTCTTGACATATAAGTTTCTCTTTGTCAAGAACCATTCCTTGACAATCAAACAAATATTCAAGAGTCAGTGCGGATTCTTATCAAGATAAACACTTCACACAATTGGCCTTAGTTGGTCTTTGTTTTATCCAAAACATCACAACTTACCAATTTCAAATGTACAAGAGTAGAAAACATTTTACTCTTACATTTGACAAGTGTTATAAACCTTCTTTAAGAAGTGTCACTCAAGTTACAGTCTTGGAGTATGACTCTAAGACTTGTTTTGGAACGAAGTATGACTCATCTTCTTGATTTTAACCACTTCAATAATTCATGACTCCTCTTCTTAGCCATAAGAATGCACTAAGATGTCCCCAGAGGATGAATTGTGTTATGGTTTCACAATCATTAACATGATCATAAAACATGATACTAAAGTACTCTCCCATCTTTTCAGATTTCAGAAACTTTTATCTTTCTTCCAAATTTGATTCTTCTCATTCGTTCTGCCATACATTGAAACTTTTCAAATGTTTTAGAAATATACTTAATTTATTAAGTATAACCATATTTACTAAACTTTAGTAAATCATGACGAATACACTTATCGATCTTTGTGGTGGACTTTGACCTGCACACTCCCAGTGTACCCGACCCTTTAGTCTTTCACCTGACTCACCTATACATGTGGTCAGGGAATTTGTCTTAACTTTCCAGAAATGAAAATTCTCATTCATCATGCAATACAACCTACATGATTCCAAGTTTCGGTCCAATTGAAACTTGGGTGATGAGAATCTTTCATTATTTGGTAAGTTTAGACACTACCACAAATGAAAGAATCAAATCCATTATTGCTAGAAACATACACACATTAACTTTCCATAAAATCCATTGCAAGGAGATATAAAATGAAGTAAAACAAAATTTTTATTCATTTATAAAATGCGGAAATAACTTTTTCCTTACAATGCAACTTTAAATGGAAACTATGCTATTACATATGTCCTAGCAATCTATCATAACTCCTAAGCAGCAGCTTAGGAATCCGATCTTCGAACCATGCGATTGAAATCCATTTTCGCGATCAGATTCAACATACTCTTCTTTTAAGCTTCCTTCCCTTTGCTTGATCCTGCAAAACATTAAAATGCAACCCAGTCACATCATGTACTAAGGATCAACAGTTAGGAACTTATCAGAGTTATATAGTCGACTTACCGGAAGTAGAACCATACATTCTGACTAAAGATCTCAGGTAGTTAGGGAAGCTTCGATTCCAATGTCCCTTTCCTTGGCAATAGAAACACACAGGCTCATCTGAGCTAGCACATAGAGCAGTCTCATAAATGGCCTTTCTCTTATGATCATCACTTTTGACCATGGCCAATTCCTTCCCTTTAGGAGAAGGAGTCATTTCTGGGATGTCCATGTCTGCTGGGGAGGCAGACCTTCCATTCCAAGTTGCTTGAACATTGCGCCAAATCATTGCTGATTCAACAGTAATTAGTAAATAGGTCAGATCTATTAGGGTCATGTCGAGATCTGTCACATAGTAGTCTTTAACAAACTCACTATATGACTCAGGAAGTGAGTGAAGAACCTAGTCAATAGCCAACTTCCTTGGAAACGCAACACCCATCATCCTTAGCCTGTCAATGTGTGCCTTCATCTCTAAGACATGTGCACACACTGGCTTTCCATCCTTGTATTTAATATCCAACATGACTTGATTGAGTTTGAACTTTTCAAGTCTTCAAGCTTGTGGGTCGGGGATAATAATTGGAGGAGGTGGAGGAAGTGAAGCATGATGTTGTGGGACATCATCTTCAAGAGATTTAGGAAGATATTACTTGTCTGAATCAGACATCTACAATGTGAGAGATTCAAGTTAGTTGATTTAAAAATCCTTAATATAACACCCAATATGAAATATTAAGGCTAGGACCCAACACAATATTTTATAACTTGGAAGAGGGATGTCGTAATCCAAGTTATAGAATATTTTCTGGTAGACGAATGACGATTCAGCAATTTCCACCATGAAAAACGAAATGATTTATTAGGTTTTAATTAGATTTGAAACTCCTAGATCTTTTTGAGATTCATTGAACTTTTCAATGGCATGTTTCAATCTCGATTGTGCCCTTCAGGTTTTGTGATTGGGATGCCGAGGATCACAAAAAAAGGTGTGAATAACCATGCAAATTCACTTGGCACCCTTAATATTATCACCTAATCAATGTGCCGGCTAACCACATACGCTCCACCGATCTATGATAAACATTAAGTCACCCTTTTCCATCCTTACTAATCCAAGTTAGTGTGCCGGTTAACCACACACGCTCCACCAACGACTTGGTAAGGTACAAAGTGTAAATTTCATGGGTTAGCACCAAATTCACATTTTCCTAAAGTAACTAAGATTGGGATTTTATAAAAGGTTTAGTTACTTTATATTCATCATTATACTTTTAATGAGAATTATAGTCCTTGTCCTACCCATTCGGCTAACGACCCTCCACTAGTCAAGGAAGCGGTGGGTGAGAGTGGACACCCATTAAGTTTCCATTTTGATAGGCAACAACCTTATACCCCACTTATAGATCGGCTTCATGAATGAGGCCTACTAACGGTAAGACTGAATTGCTCTTATACATATATATATATATATATATATATATATATATATATATATATATATATATATTATTAACTTATGATACAATAAAGTATAACGGTTGAATTTTAACTTTTAAAACTCTAAGGGTTGGAACTAAAGTGTGTGTGAGACTTTACAAATTCCTAAGCTTGAGGGCAAGTTTTAAACAATTCAAAAACTTTTGGATTTTCATAACTTATGAGTTTAATTAAGGTTTTAAAAACATTTAATGAAGAGACTCTTGGTCATCCATAACTTGAGGACAAGTTATGGAGTCCATAAAAACATTTATGATGACAAGACTCTTCAACTTGTGAAACCTATGGTTTTTAATGGACTTTAAAGAAAAGACTTTTGGTAATCCATAACTTGAGGACAAATTATGGATTCCATTAAAACACATCAAAATCAAGAATTAGCTAACAAACAATTTGCAAATAATTCCTATGATTTAACAAAACTCATAAGTTCATGAACATCCATATCAACAATTTTAGGAATCATATGAACACATAAAAAACTTGAAATTTTGATAATAACCTTTGAAATTGGATTAGCATAATCATTACAACATAAAAAATAGGTTTTATAAGTCCAAAACAGTTTAGTGTAATGATTCTAGTCCAATTCCAGCTTAAAAACTCGAAAAACTACACTCTAAGCCTCCTACTCGTCGAGTGCATGAACCTACTCGACGAGTAGGATCAATGTATGCTTGGACTCATCGAGTCCCCCCATGGACTCGGCGATTCCATAGTCCAGACAACAATATTTTTGGATTTTTCAAGTGTTTGCATCAAGTATTCAAGAAAACAATCCTAGGCTCTGAACCACTGTAGGGTTTTGAGCGTTCTAACACTCTTATGGTGTACATGCAACCCTATAAACCTTGGATCTATGTTTTCTCTAAAATACATGCAAATAAGAATTTCCAAGGTTTAAATCCTAACTAGCATGGCATGGGGAACTTGAATCATAAAATTTCTAGTGGAATGACATACCTTTTAGTAGTGGTTGATTGATTGGAATTTGAGAGCCTAGCACCAATAGTGTTGATGCCTCAAATGGAAATCACAAATCACCACAAACTTTGGAAAACTCTTGAGAGAATAATGCGCACTCTTGAATTCGCCACAACTAGTGCCATATCAAGTGCCTAGGACTCCTTTATATAATGTGGAGGATTAGGGTCACATCCATGTAAACCCTAATAGTCATGACTCTTCCTTTCCAAGGATCCATGGGTAAAAAGCTCCATGGACTATCCGTGGACTCCCATGCAAGCCTAGCCCATTCCAAATGAGTATTAGCCCACACTATATAAAATACAAGAGCCCATATTTAATTAGTCACCTTTTTGATCAACAAATTAATTCTAAATTAATTTATGATCAATACTAATTAAATAATATGATTTCATATTAATATATTATAACTTATAATATATTAACAAATCATAAACATATTATTCTGAAAAGGTTATCCAAATCGTTCGGGTGAAGTGCAACCTAAATGGACCGTGCCGGGTCGGGTCAAGTACATCCCAAACATTGTTATGGACTTAGACACCTTATCCGACAATTGTCGCCTTCCATTCCCTTTGACATGGCGAGCATTGCAATTGTGGAAGGCGCCTGCCCTTGGCTGGGTGACGATTCCATCTGTGCGGTTCTACACCCCAACTCCCCGAGTAGTGTGTTGAACTACCATAGGGGCTCTTTCGCTTTCCGAAGGCCTTCGCCGATGCCCTTCTTTGGGAAGAATTATGCGCCATAGGGGATGACATTTTGCTCTTGTTGGTGGTGTTTCTTGTGCTCGCCCCCTCTGTTCTGAGGGGCTTTGGTCCATGCGCCATAGGGGATGACATTTTGCACACGTGTCGGTTATCGGCCAGACGGGTGTATTCGCCTGTAGGCGAGCGATTCTTCGCTGTGTATTTCGCACCTCGTATTTTGGCCGAGCAATCCTCGGATTTGTGTTAGTTTCTTCCTGTGGAGGAGGGGTTGTAAGCCGACTAAACACATCTCGCAGTGTCTTCCTTGATTCCTAAGTCGACATTCGTGTGTTAGCAGATTTCCATCGGGAGGTGTCTGTCTTTTGGCGACTGCCGCTTTGACGCGGTTGAGTTTCTTGTCCTGCCTATCATTGAGCATCACACCTGTTGGTTGTCTTCATTGCTATTATCATGTCTGATCCATCACTTGTGCTAAATTTGATGACACTGTGGATGGTATATGGAATTGCTTGCAACTGGAAAAGTGCAGGGCGTCCTAAAAGGATGTTATGCTCAGCCGGGCAGTTGACGACCGAGAAATCGAGAACCCTTGTTATCTCCTTTTCCTCGTCATGGCTAACCAGAGTGAACGGGAGTTGAATTGTTCCCGTAGGCCAGATGCGGTGGCCAGTGAAACCGACTAAAGGGCCCTGGCACGATGGTTGGAGGTACTCCTTCCATTCGATGGGCAATTGGCTAAAATAGTACACGTAGATCACATTGACTCGGCTTCCATTGTTAATGTAAACATGTTCGATACGGTGTCGACTAACGAAACTGATGATGTGCAGTGGATCGTTGGGATCCCAATGCTCCGACCTTGGGTCATTCATGGAGAATGCTATGTTGAGGACGTTTTGATGGTACGACCTTGCATCCAGATATCGGCTTTGGGGGTTGATGAATGGGCAAGGCTCGATGATGTTGAGTATCTCCACCCTTTTCTTTCCTTCTCTTCTTCCATCCTTTTGATTTTTGGGTTGATGTTTATCCTCATTGAATTTTGCCCTGAGGTCTTTTGCTATATCAACAATGTTCCCTAGTAGTTGTTTCTGATGGGTTTTAGCCATAAGAACATCCTATGTGCTCATACAAACCCTAATGCTTGGATCTAGGTTTCTCTATTATACATGCAAGTTATCCAAGACTATAAACCCTAGATCTAGCATATGATAATCAATATAACATATAATTAGGGTTTAGATCATACCTTGATTTTTATGTAGCAATAACAATCTCAAATCCTTCTTGTATTGACTTTAGAAAGCTTAGAGTCACAAATGTCACTCCTCTAATGGTTCACAAACACCAAGAGCAAGAGGATGAAGAGGAGTAGAGAAGGAGGCTGCCCAAAACATGTGGAAACCCTAAGGATCTTGTTCACCACGTTTTTGGAGCATAAGGACTCTATATATAGTGAGGCTATTAGGGTTATCTAACAAGGAAACCCTAATTTGGATGCTTAAGCCCTAAGCAACCCATGAACTCCTTTCCTTAAAGGCCTTGGACGATTTCTAATGGGTTTCCCCATAAAATTCGTCCAACCTTATAATACAAGGCAATCCATGGCCCAATTGCAATTATCTTATAATTACAATTCCAGTCCCTTAAGTTTAATTAATCTCTTTCAGTCACAAAACTAATTACCAATTAATTCTTGACTAATATTAATTAAACAATATGATTTCTCCTTTAATATATTATTCTCATAATATATCAATAAATCATATTTAATCCTTTCTCTCCATAATTCATCCTATCAAGTTGCTTTGGTGAAGGCAACCCAAAAGGACCATGTACCATCGGGTCAAGTACATACCAAAATAGTTATGGACTTAGACACTAATCCAACAGTGTCCCACTTGGATAAGTCTAATAACTATTATTCATATGACTTCAGATCCTGATCTGCAATCGTAGCTTTCCAAAGCCGCTGTCAACTCTGATCCTATCAGATACGCGTGTCCTTTAGATAAGGGATCATATATTCCTCCATTCTATATATCGTGAGACATGATTTCTAATCATTCTCTTTGTACTATTTCTCGACTTCCGATTTATGACGACTGACTAATTGAACAAATCAAATCAGCCCTAGCCCGGCCGAGCATTTACGTTTGTTATCACTAAATCATCGAGTGGCCCAAAAATATCACTTTTATCCTTCTTTGTATAAAAGGAACAGATAAACTTTGATTCAATACTCGCTTGTACTTATTCACCGAATCACACACAACAATATGTTTTATAACACCAAGTTACTGGTGCGTTTACATATTATCAATGTGCAACCAATTTGCAAGATACAACTCACACATCTCGGTTTCAAGAATATAAGATATTATCATCTCACCAATCACTCGTGATACAATTCATGGAGTGATCCAAGTGAGCGTGGGTTTAATCCAATGCTCAAATCACATTCATAAGCACTCATGAACGTTGCAGCAAACATTTGCTTATGTCTAATGCTCTTTAGACAATCCACACACCGATTCACGACAGTCTTTATTCATACGTACTTCCAACATATGAATGACTGTGGCCCGTTCGAATAATTTGACTGTTCTTAACCAATTAAATTTTTCAGGAAGTCAAAACATGCAAAGTGAAACACAAGAATAATACTAATCTCATATGGCCTCAAACCTTTGAGCATAAATAAAACACCTTTTATTTATCACCATATCGATTACTCATTATTTGTTGTTTTGGGTAATCAACTTCTTACTTGCATTATTACACTTATCCCATGCTCTTAGCATGCACACAATGTTTACCTGTGGTTCTTACTTTATTGAATAGATCAAATGAACACCTTTCCAATCATACTCATTTCACAACTCCTAATCCTTTTTCATAAGTGAAAGACTATCAAATTCTTGCCACTTATGGAATACGTTAGATTTTAACATTTTATGCAACGATCCTTTTGTAATGTCATTGCACTAAAGTCACAATGACTATTGCCAATGAAATTACAATGTCCTCTATCGGAGATTGTTACAATACAATTCCCTAGATGTAATGTCTCTCACTCAAAGTACATTCATTTGAACATCCTTTTGCATAAAAGTTTCTAATCTAGACATCGATTCTCAATATTTAATTCCCAATATGGACACGTTTCCATATTTTTTTCATATGACAAATCATTCTTAATATAATCTTTTCTATTCATAATAATGTCGATATGGTCCATCCAATATCATGCTTCGAACTACTCACAAGCGACCAATCCTCGGCGAACTTTGGATTGTCCTTTGATAGTTGTTTGATTATCTTAGTCAAAACCGATTCTTGTCCGTTTCCCTCTAAATGCACTAGACATTTGGAAAATTTTAGAATGGTCAAATATTATAGCATTTGCAATCGATCCTATACCTGAAGCGTATGGGACACGATGCATAATGTCTTACATAAAGATTTGATACTTTATCAATCTTCTGCCATAATATTTTATGTGCTACGTTCTCAAAATTCGAACTATGAAGAGGAATGCCGTAATCATAATTGAAATTCGAGAACACACTATTGATCCTTGACTAAATTTATTAACATTCCACAACCTAAGCCTTTAGATTTGAAATGAAGCATAATATTCTCTCCCTTAATTATAGCAAAACAACTATTCAACCTTTACAACTTTGCAAAGTATGACTCTTGTTTTCTATAATTAATATTGCTAACTTGCAATACTTTCCTTAATAATCATACAATCATAACATTTATGCTCCCACTATCATGATGATTATTATAAACATAACACTTATGCTCCCACTAGCTTTGACATGTATTCAGAAACCAGCTTAACTTCCAGAAAAACAATACTTATTGAATTTCTTAAGTTCATGTTTCTAATATCTAATGCTTTGATAATCCTTTATCTAAGCTTATACACCTTTCCTTTAGATAGCTCATATGTGTGTCTAAACAATTTAGACTAATTGCCAAATCTCACAATTCGAGTCATGGAAAGGGATACCGTAACCATAATCGAATTCAAGAACACAATTTTCACGATCACTATCTTTTTAAAATCTTTCTTAGTGAAAGCATTTCTTCACAGTCATTTTCATGAGAGAGGGAATCTTATGACACTTAGATTTTAATGGTGTATGTGTTCCTATCCATGTGAATTTTTCAAAACCAAAGTTTACGACAAATTCAAACTCATATGGACCGAACTTTCTTAATCTTGATTTCTTGCCTTATGGTAACACAGCTGCCCACCATGTCTTCCAAGTAGTTAAGCAGCTCACCCTTTCCTATCAATGTACTTTCCATTGATCAAGGTGCCTGCCTTTTATGTGTTCAAATAAGAACTCATAGAGCTCACATGCATAATTAACTCAATTGGAATGGCATAGAAACAAAATAGTGTCAACACGATAGGTTGTAAACCTCAACTCGTGTGCTAGTGATGATCGATAAGGTTTATTTTGATTTGTTCTTGAAACCTTTCAAGACCATTAAGACTCTCACTGACTCCTTGACATATAAGATTCTCTTGTCAATAAACATTTCTTGACAAACAAATATTCAAGAGTTAGTGTAGTTTTTATCAAAACACTTCATAAATTGTTCCTAGTTGGTCTTTGTCTTATCCTAGACATCACAACTTTCCACATTTGATGAATGTTATAAACCTTCTTAATACTTATCACTCAATTTCACAATCTTAACTCTAAGACTTGTTTTGGAACGAAGTATGATTGACTTCTTTATTTAACCATTTCTTCAATTCTTGATTCCTCTTCTTTGACATACAATTGTACTAAGATTCACTTAGAGGATCAATTGAGATATGGTTCTTAATCATTAAGACCTATCATAAAGCATAAAAGGTACTCTCCCTTCTTCTTAGAATGGAGAAACTTTTATCTTTCCGCCTACTTGATTCTTCTTATTCGTTCTGCTATTGATTTAAACTTTTTCAATCAATTCAGAATTACACTTAATCTTATAAGTATAATCATATTTACTAAACATTTAGCAAATCATGACGAATGTCTTTGTTACTCTTATGGTGGACTTGATCAACACGCAACTTTGTGTACTCGATCTCCTAGTCCTTCACTTGACACTCTGTCAATGAATTAGTCTAATTTCCAAATATGAAATTTCTCATTCATCGTGCAACCAAGTTGCATGATTCCAAGTTTCTGTCCAATTGAAACTTGGGCGATGAGAAACTCTCCTTATTTGGTAAATTTTCGACATTTCCATAATTAAGAATCAAATCCATTATTGCTAATAATAGAAGCATCAATTTTCATACACACCATTGCAAGGATAAATAAATAATATAAAGTCAAAATTTATTTTATTGCGGAAAAATTTGTCCTTACAATGCAATTCATTGAAAAACTATTCTAATACATATTTCTTAGCAATCTAATTCAAATTCTAAGTAGTATCTCAAGAATCCAGTCTTCAAGTAATGCGATCGAAATCCATTTCTTCATGGTTAGATTCTGCTCACTTCTTCCCTTAAGCTTCCTTTTTTTTCTTCGATCCTACAAAACATCAATTGTAATCTTATCACATTATGTATTAAGAATCTAGAATAGAAGCTTGAAAGAGTTAGTCAATGGATTTTACCTAAAGCAGATCCATACATTTTGACTCTCCCATCTCTTAGATCTCTTAGGTAAATAGGGTAGCTTCATCTCCAATGCCCCTTCTCTTGGCAATAAAAGCAAATTGACTCTTTTGGAACAGGACATGGAACTACTTAAGACATTGCCTTTCTCTTATGATCAAACCTTTCGATCATAGCATGTCTTTCGTTGCCATTGCCTATATCCATAGAGGTCTTGAAGGCAGATTCACCAATCAACTTTGCTTTTCTATTGCGCCAAACCATTGTTGATTCAGCAGCAATAAGCATATAGGTGAGATCTATAAGGGTCACGTCGCAGTTCATCATATAGTACTCTCTTACGAACTCACTATACGAGTTAGGAAGTGACTGAAGAATCCAATCAACAGCCATCTCCTCACAGACAACGGATCCCAACATTCTTAACCTATCAATGTGTGACTTCATCCCTAGGACGTGTGCACACACCGACTTTCCTTCTTTATGTTTACTTGCCAAAAGGGCTTGAGTGAGTTTGAACTTTCCAAGTCTTCTAACTTGTGGGTTAGAGAGAATAATTGGAGGAGGAGGAGGAAGTGAAACATGATCTCTTGTTCCTCGATCGAATCGTGGAATATCATCTTCATGCAGAATGCTTGTTCCACGGGATTTGGGAAGACCATAGTTGTCAAACTTTGACATCTACAAAACGGGAGAAAACGAATTCAAGTTAGTTGATTGATTGAGTCCTTAGTAAATCACCCAAATGAGATACAAAGGCTAGGACCCAACACAATATGCTACAACCTAGAAAGGGGATGCCGTAATCTAGTTGCAGAATATTTGAAGGTAAGTGAATGACGATTCACTAATTTCCACCATGAAAAACAAAAAAGAAATTTAAGTTTTAAATCTATGAAAACTCCTAGATCCTTTGAGATTCATTGAACATTTCAATGACATGTTTAAATCTCGATATGCCCCTCTTGTTTGTGGCTGGGATGCCGAGGATCACAAAGCGGGTTTGAATAACCATGCAAACTTACATGGTGCCCTCACATGTTACAGTCACCCATTCGATGTGCCGGTAAACCACACACGCTCCACCGAACTATGACAAACATTGAGTCACCCTTTGCTACCTTTGCTGAGAACCATTTAGTGTGCCGGTAAACCACACACGCTCCACTAACGTCTTCGCAAGCGCACAAAGTGTAATTTCATGGAATTGCATCAATTCACTTTTGCCTAAGTAACTAAGATTTGGGAATTTTGTAAAACATTTAGTTACTTTGTACTTCATTATACTTATAATGGAAGGTTTTGTCATATCCTACCCGTTCGGCTAACGACCCTCCACTAGTCAAGAGTGCGGTGGGCAAGAGTGGATACCCATTCAATCGCCATTTTATAGGAAATTTCCTTAAACACCCCTTATAGACCAGCTTCGTGAATGAGGCCTACTAACGGTAAGACTGACTTTATTCATATATATATATATATATATATATATATATATATATATGTGTGTGTGTGTATATGTATATAATGTTAGACTTTTAATGTTATATATAGTATAGGGTGTATTTAACACTTTTAAAATACTAGGTGGTCAAATTTAACGATTATACTTTTAATTCAATTAAATGTAAACCAAAACTTTTATGGATTTATTAAACCTCCTTTAATTATACACCTTAATTAATTAATAAAACCATAAGGGTGTGATTTGAACTTTTCAAAACAATATTAGGGTTTTAGAATTCAACATTCCTAAATTAAACCTTTAATCAACTTTTAAATTCCAAAACTTGAGGGCAAGCTTTGAAACATTTCAAAACATTAGGGTTTAGAATTTAAATATACATCAAAATTAAACTTTTAATCAAAATTTAAATTCCAAAACTTGAGGGCAAGTTTTGAAACCTTTTCAAAAACATTAGGGTTTCAACTATTTAAATTTCAAAACTAAACTTTTGAGTTTAAATTTAAACTATAAAACCTAAAGGGGAAAATTTGAAACTTTTCATAACACAAGGATCAAATAACAAATAATATAAATTAAACAATTAATTTCATCATTATCTATATTTGACCTAATTTCAATTTCTTGCAAAATAAGTTACCCAATTAATACAAATAATCCAATATTTATCATATAAGGAAGTTATTATCTAATCAATTGGTAATTATCTTTTATTTAATCAAGGATATACTCATAAATATGATTAAAATTGGATTTTAATGACCTAAAACTGATAAGGCAATTATCCATGAGAAAAACAACAAGAAATCTCGAAAACCCCTCTTTCTGACGCTCGAACTCGCCAAGTACCCATATGGACTCGTCGAGTAGGGGCCTACTTGCCGAGTCCACAATGGGACTCGCCGAGTTCATCAGGCAGTCTCACAAAAATCAAAATATTCAACTTGAACAAACATACAAGGCATAAATATAATAGAAACAATCAAGGCTCTGATACCACTGATGGGTTTTAGCCATAAGAGCATCTTATGTGCTCATACAAACCCTAATGCTTGGATCTAGGTTTCTCTAATGTACATGCAAGTTATCCAAGACTATTAACCCTAGATCTAGCATATGATAATCAGTATAACATATAATTAGGGTTTAGATCATACCTTGATTGTTATGTAGCAACAAACAATTTCAAATCCTTCTTGTATTGACTTTAGAAAGCTTAGAGTCACAAATGTCACTCCTCTAACGGTTCACAAACACCAAGAGCAAGAGGATGAAGAGGAGTAGAGAAGGAGGCTGCCCAAAACATGTGGAAACCCTAAGGATCTTGTTCACCACGTTTTTGGAGCATAAGGACTCTATATATAGTGAGGCTATTAGGGTTATCTAACAAGGAAACCCTAATTTGGATGCTTAAGCCCTAAGCAACCCATGAACTCCTTTCCTTAAAGGCCTTGGACGATTTCTAATGGGTTTCCCCATAGAATTCGTCCAACCTTATAATACAAGGCAATCCATGGCCCAATTGCAATTATCTTATAATTACAATTCCAGTCCCTTAAGTTTAATTAATCTCTTTCAGTCACAAAACTAATTACCAATTAATTCTTGACTAATATTAATTAAACAATATGATTTCTCCTTTAATATATTATTCTCATAATATATCAATAAATCATATTTAATCCTTTCTCTCCATAATTCATCCTATCAAGTTGCTTTGGTGAAGGCAACCCAAAAGGACCATGCACCATCGGGTCAAGTACATACAAAAATAGTTATGGAGTTAGACACTAATCCAACAGTTTCTCGTCAATCTCCCTTTTCAGCACCGTACACTCGTTTGTGTCATGAGTTTTGCTTTTATGGTACTCACAAAACTTAGGCTTGTCCTTGTTTTCCTTGGTTGGGGCCTTGTTGATCATGTGAACGTCGGTGTGACCGCTTTTTCCATCGTCTCGGTATAATTGTCTGTACCGTCTAGACATATGTCAGGGATGACGATTGTGCCACTGTTGGTCGCCATCTTTTCTTCCCTGCTGGTTCGAGATTGGCCGCGACGCCGCCTTCTCCTGCTTTGCTTATGCATTAGCTATAGCTTTGATATTGGACTCTTTTCGCTCTTCACCTTCGATTTGCCTCAGGTATTTTTCGACACAGAACTTGAGTTCATCCTGGGATCGGGGAACGGTTCCCTACATCTTCTTCGATAGGGGCCTGGGAGTAAACCTTGGGCGAAGGCACCTGTTACTAGGAACTCTTCATGTCCTGGAACATTCAACATCGCCAACGTGAACCGATCATAATATTCATGGATTGATTCCCCCTCTTTCTGCTTGCATGCCATTACATAGTTGGCATCCCCATTGCCTTTCCTCAATTGCATGAAATTGTTATGGAAGATGTATTTCAGTTGCTCAAAGCTGGAGATGCTGCCTGACCTCATAGATTTGAACCACTTGCTAGAGTTGCCAGTGAGAGTACAAGGAAAATAAGTGCAAGTGAAGTGACGATCCATCTTGAGGGAAGTCATCGTCCATTCATAATTGTCAATGTGATCGTCTGGGTCTATAGTACCGTCATATTTGGGCATGTGTGAGATCATCTCCGTGTGCGGAATCTCATACTGTAGCAGCTCGTGGCTGATATGAGAGCTGGTGCTTTGCATGGGATTGTCTATGTATGAGGACAACATCTCGCTGTAAGCCATATGCTCTTGTATTTGGTACGGGTTTGCATACATCTGATTATGCATGGCCGCCGATGAGATATATGGTTGATACAGAGGCATGTCTGGTATCGGCCTGAATTGTTGGACGCCGTGTTGCCCTATTGGGGGGGGGGGTGCGTATTGTTGGATTAGTGTCTAAGCCCGTAACTATATTTGGTAAGTACTTGACCCGGTTGTGCATGGTCCTTTTGGGTTGCCTTCACCAAAGCAACATGATAGGATGATTTATAAATATAGAGGTTTTTATGATTTAATAATATATTATATGATTAATCTATTAAAGGATAAATCATATAGTTTAATTAATATTAGACAAGAATTAATTTTGTGGCTAAAAGAGATTAATTAAATAAAGGGGGATGGAACTGTTAATTGTGTGATAGTTGGTTTTGGGTTGTGGATCCTTATGGATTATAGGGTGGACGAAATTAAGGTGTATGGACTCCTTGAATTCGTCCAAGCCTTATTCTAAAAGGATCCTTGGACTGCTTAAGGCCTAAGTTATCCAATTAGGGTTTCATGCTGTAACCCTAGCAGCTCAAGTATGTAAAGACCCTAAGGGCTACAGAAACCGGCTACCAGAAACCCTAAGGAGTTCCTAGAGCCGATTTTTTTCCCACAACCTCTCTCCAAATCATTCTCTTTCTTCATGGTGTTTGTAAGCCATTAGAGGAGTGACATTTGTGACTCTAAGCTCCAAGGATAACAAGATTCAAGCTTTCAAGATGAAGTAATCTTCTAGATCTACTTTTTTATGTCAATTTTGAATTGTATATCATATATCTAGGGTTTACAAGTCTTAGATGAAAAGCATGTTCATTAGAGAAACCTAGATCCAAGAATTAGGGTTTCGTGTGCACATAGAAATGTTCTTATGGCTCAAACCCATCACATATATGGGTGCGCTCCCGCATACTGATCTGCATTCTGGCTAAATGGTGAGCGGATACTAGGAGTAGATTGCCTTCGGATTGAATTGAGAACTGAATGCCAAATCCGGAAGAACTGGACCCCTGACCCATCGAGATCTACGTGTTTGCGACTTGTGGTTAAGTCGGTGTGTGGATGAAACCTGGGATCTACTGCACAAATGAGTTGAAGATCGGCTGTTGTGGTACGTAGGGCGGAATATGGGGAAAGCCCGCCATGGTAGTGTGTAGGTAGATTGTGGAGGTAATTTGTGGTTGTAGTTGGATAGTGTGGAGGATCCAAGGCCCAGTGTCGGAGGTGTGTTGTAAGTCCCTAATCTGCCTGTGTATCAATCAGATCCGGTTGATGGTGCGGAATCCCAATCAAACAGATGATGCCAGATCACAATAAGAAGAGAAAGAGCAGAATAATATTAAGAATCTTGATTGTATTGATGATATGAATGAAATTCCTTACAATAGATTCTCTCACACAATATGCTCTCTCTTCTTCTCTCTCTTGGCCATACGATCTCTAAGGTTCATCAATCTGTACTTCTCACCCTTACACCTATATTTATACTTGGAGAATATTGGCTTGGTGGACATGGGCCGTAAATGGGTTTACGGCCGTAAACTCAACCGTAAACATGACCGTAAACATGACCGTAAACTCCAAAAATATTACAAAAAAATATAATTGCCCAGAAAAGCAAAGTATAAACCATATTTTTGATGCAACAATCTCCCCCTTGGTTTATAGCTTTCTTTTCTTAAATGACCCAACAAGCTCCCCCTAAAAAGTAGCTGGCTCTTCTTGTCAATCTTCAATGGGAGCTTGGCTTCAGCTTTAACCTTCGGTTTCTTCACAGCATCAGGATGAACATATGAATCTTCAATGAATGACTTCATCTTGAGCACTTGAGCTTTTCTTCAAGATTTGACATTGAACACACATTGGGTGAGGAGGCTTCTTGTACTGATTCTTGAAAGATAACACTTTCAGCTTGAGAATCTTCAGAGAGAACATCAGAGAGAAGAAATCTTCTGGATCACTTCAGCAGGTACAACGATAGCAGCAGACTGATTGAGGAGGCTTCAATGCAATCCGTCACATATTCTTCAATTTCTGCTTCACCTTGCTTCTGGGGTTGAAAGATTGAATGTCGAAAGAATAATCTTCATTTCTTGCTCCTTCGAATGAGAATTCTTTGATGCTCACGGACGAAGCTTTTGGCTCAAAAATCTTCAACACAAACTCCATGAGTTTCATCTTCACCTGAAATCACTTTTCAAGACAAAACAAAACTCTAAGATAACTTAGAACAAAAAGTAAAGCAGAAATAACACTAATTTTAATATTTTTTGATTTTGTTGTTGTTGTTGTTGTTGTTGTTGTTGTTGTTTTTAATTTTATTTTATTTTTAGTTCTCCCCCCTGATATTTAAACTAGAAGAACACTATGAACAAAATTAACAAAAACAAAAATAATAGCTAACTTTAAGAGTGATTTGGGATCAAAGTTGTTGGACAGCCTTATTCCACTTGTCGGTACCCTTATCTTCACATCTTCGTCTGATCGGTCGTTGGTATTGTTGTCCACTTAAACACGAAAAATTTGTGAAAATTTTGGACAATTTACCAAGGACATGATACATGCATATATCTAATTGTAACTTTATTATCATGATTGGCCCTAATTCTTAAATAAATTTTTCTTATGACCATTTAATTGACTACAACCAGGGATATTGTTGTCCACCTAAATCGAGCAGCGAGATCTACAGACAATCTGTATGTGTTCTATTTTTAAGTGTACTAGAACATGTTTCCCGCTTCCTAATATGCCCCAACCATCAAGAACTTCCAGAGTACTCCTTACACCGGGTGAGCAGACAACCATTCAGAGAGAGGATAGATTCAAAATTCTATTACTTATTGTTTCAAAGGGGTTGAGAAGTAGAAGGTTGCATATGCTGTGTACCAGGTCGGATTGGAAGTCACGCAAAGGAGACAGCATATGGCTAACAAATGAGAGGAATTTCATATATATAGCCTGTAGAGAAGTAGAGTTGCATATGTTGTGTACCAGGTCGGATTTGAAGTCACGCAAAGGAGACAACATATGGCTAACAGACGGAAAGAAAGAAAATGATATTCTACAGACCTAATTTATCAGAATTTACCAGTCGACCCATCCAACCGGAATTAAGGACAAAATCTGCACATCGAGGAAAAGCGAATCCACAGTTCTAGATACGGGTTATTTAATGTGACCGGTAGATTCCCATGTATATCTCCCTGCTCAACCTATCCGAGCGTCGTGAAATCAGGTTAAACAGATCTAACTAGGTCAAAGTTTGTCATGTCCTTCAATTCATTAGGTTCAACTTTCCCTAGTCAAGTCCATTTAAAATCTTTCGTGCCTACCAGCGCATCGAGCACAGAGCGTAGACGATTCAACTTAGGTACGTTACGCCGATTCAGATTGCCCGTTATCACTTGTTAATTTCATTTCCCAAAACATCTCCCTCAAGCACATTTCATTTACACCATATTTTTTGGATTTTCTAATTTTGTAATGTTTTTGGATTTTTTCTAAAAATTTTCTAATTTTTGTTTTGTTTTTATTTCTCCCCCTAAATTTGTGCATAGGAGAGAAATGAAAGTAAATGCGCAAATTTAAACTATCCTAAAACAAAAAATTAGTATTTAAAGCGAATCAGCTTAAGAAAAATTCAGGAGTATAGAGAAGAAAATGCAAATCATAATTCACCGATTGAATCTGCATTCTGAAGGTCTGAGAATAGAACGCATAATCTCAGAATAGATCCAAAAATTCTTCACATTGTTAAGCACTAACCCCATGAGTGATCCCTTCCTTTCTTCCCTTCCCACAAAAGGACACATACTCTCAAGCAAAAGTCTGAATGTTGTACAGTTGAGAGATGTCCCCAATCATATGCCAGGAGCAGCCACTACCAACAAACCAAAGTCTGATGATATGCCTCCATAGATGCTCCGACACAGAGCGGGATCAGTTGGTCTTTGGAACCCAGTCCATTTTGAAACTGGGTCGACCTTTGTCATCAACGCACGATACCCTCTCCCATGACATATCCTCCTTGTCACAAACAGAAGACGATGAAATATTAGAGTCATTAGACGATTTGGGAGTTTTCACCTTTGGTACCCATCTATATTCGGGTTTAACCCATTTCTTGTTCGATCCGATGGGTGCCTCGGCACTTGATTTGGAGCTTGAAGCCGGCTGCCGAAATGACTTTGACCTAACCGGTCTTGGCTTCACAGGAGCATCTGTTGAACTAGACTTCTGGGCCATCATTCCCTTCTTGTTCTTGGGAGTTGGATGCTTGGCCTTGGGAGTTTGATTCTTGGCCTTCTGCGTGTTCCAGTCACCATTGTCTGAACGTGACCTGGAAGGATTTCTTTTCAAGTATCTCCCACTTGGCACACTCTGCCAGCCTTGAGCATAGTGTACATGAAACTTCACATGATTGAGAACCTGGAAGGATTTCTTTTCAAGTATCTCCCACTTGGCAATGTGTCCAGGTGTTCCACAGTGAAAACATGTCTTTTTCTTCACTGGGGAGTTGTCTCTTTCTGCCCTTGGTGGCGCATCCTTGCCTTGTCTCTTATTGTTCCCACAAGCACAATTGCAACAAGCAGTCTGTTGCGCTAGAATTGGAGGCTTCTATTTCTCAACGACAGGTTTGTTAGGAGTAACAGAATTCGTTGCAACAGATTCTGAGTTCAAGGATTCATTGGTTTGTTCAGTAGTGTTCTCATTACCTACACATGAAGTAGAAACATTAGTATTTTCAACATTAATAACTCCTCCTGACACAAATCCAGCTCGTTTGCCATATCGAAGATGTGGCTCCCTGTTAGTTTCATCCTATGTCATAGGGATGGATGTTTAGTTATGATGGAGGAGGTACACTATCATACCCTAGACCCTTGTTTTGATTTTCTTTGAATTTTAATTGGGTTTCATATAAGGACTCGACTTTTTGACTTGACGCGATATACTTTTTGAAACTGACATCTGTTTTTCCACACTTAATTTTTAAAGCGTCAAGTTCTTCAGTTACAGCAGCCAGTTGTCTCTTAATATAATCATAATTTTCACACTTGTTGCTATACTCTTCCCGAAGCTTCCTAAAGTCCTTGGTTTTTGCTTCTAATTCAGCCTTCAGGGGTTTCTGTCGTTTCCTGAGTTGATATCCTTCATATCTCAGGTCCTCAACTTCTCTTTTTAATAAATCAATTTGTCCCCGAAGAAATTTAATCGTATCTTCACTAGATAGTGTACATGAAACTTCACATGATTGAGAAGCTGAAACTTCATTGACCGAGATGTTTGCAGAACTCATTGTATTTCCACACTTCAAAGCATCAAGTTCTTCAATTACATCAGCAAGACTAAGACGATTGAGATCTTTTGTCTTCTTGATTATAGCCACGTCCATATCCCACGATTTTGGAAGTGAATTCAATAACTTTTTGTTTATCTCAGATTTAGACAAGAAGATCCCAGCTATATTCATCTCGGTAATAAGTGTAGTAAATTGCTGCAACTGAGTTTCGAGGGTTTCTCCAGGGATATAATCGAAAATGTTGAAATTTTTTCTTAACATATCCTGACGACTCTCTTTCATGTTTTCAACTCCCTCGTAGACCTTAAAATCATTAAAAAGCACAACTAAAAGCTAAAATAAAACTTAAAAGTCAAACCCTTTGATTATAAACCTCAAAAGTCAACCTTAAAAGTCAAATTTAAAAGGTTAAACTCAAAAGTCAAACTTAAAAGTCAAATTTAAAAAGTTAAACTTAAAAGTCAAATTTAAAAAATTAAACTCAAAAGTCAAACCGAAAAGCTAAATTTGAAAGTTTAAAAGTTAAACGAAAAAGTCAAAGTTTAAAATCAAAGATCAAACTTGGAAGTCAAAGTCAAAATTTTTATTTATTTATTTTTTTGTTTATATAATTTTTTTTTAAATTATGGATGAAAAAGGAATTTAAAATTTAAAAGCAATTGAATTTTGGGTTAAAAGTGTCAAAATAGGAAAACTTGCTGCGAAAATGACGGGTTATAGTTTAATTTTCGAAGGAATGTAACAAGTGATCAGGTAGCTGAGTTGGATAAGGCGCTGAATTGATGAGCAGGAGGTCGCGGGTTCGAAACCCGGCACCACCAAATGCGCTTCTGGTTTTATTTTAATATGTGCGAAGCGAGGCTGGTTCTTGCGAGGCCAAGAACTCAGAAGCCAGAAACGTCCAAGACCGAGCCGCAAACTGTTGAGCCGTATACTCCGAGCTGAGGCGGCAAACTCCGAGTCGCAAACCTCGGGCCATAAACTCCTCGGAAACCCTAGCTGTTGGCCGCCACCCCCTCGCAGGTTACGACCAAAAACAATGATTTTTGCCCTTTTTTGCTCCAAAACTCGATCAAAAACCCTTTTTTAATGAAAAACACGAAAAACAAAAACCCCCTTATTTTTCAGAGATCTATCCAAAAACGCAAGAATATTTTAAAAATAAGATCAAATAATGCCCCAAATCTGACAAAATTGACTGATACAACTTGGCTCTGATACACATTGTAAGTCCCTAATCTGCCTGTGTATCAATCAGATCCGTTTGATGGTGCGGAATCCCAATCAAACGGATGATGCCAGATCACAATAAGAAGAGAAGGAGAAGAAGAATATTAAAAATCTTGATTGTATTGATGATATGAATGAAATTCCTTACAATAGATTCTCTCACACAATATGCTCTCTCTTCCTCTCTCTCTTGGCCGTATAATCTCTACGGTTCATCAATCTGTACTCCTTACCCTTACACCTATATTTATACTTGGAGAATATGGGCTTGGTGGACATGGGCCGTAAATGGGTTTACGGCCGTAAACATGACCGTAAACTCCAAAAATATTACAGAAAAATATAATTGCCCAGAAAAGCAAAGTATAAACCATATTTTTGACCCAACATGTGCGGGAGAGATTGTTGTTGTGGAACAGGGGTCCCTGTTGGTTGTGTTTCAACGATTTGCGGAGTTGTAGTTACAATTGCAACTTGTGGGATTGGGTCGGTTGCAGGGCGCCATAGGTTGGCCGCAGGGTTCGCCGCCGTCTCCGCTGTGGAGCTCGGTGGCATTTGTGAAACTGGTGTGAGGCTTGATGCGTGTCCTTCATGAACGGATGGTTGTCCGCCATCCAGTGGCTGCATCGGACGCAATGGACTTTTCTCCAGTGTTCCGGATGCTATTGGGATTTCACCTGCCATTTTTGCTCTGTGCATTTGTTTTGTGAGTGTATCGTTGTAGAGATACGCGCGGATGGTGCCAGATGTTGTGATATGTTGGAAATGGTAGTGCTGAAATTGCCGGCGGGTTTAGTGCAGATGCCCTCTCCTGATATCATAGTACAAAAGGGAAAGTAGATCGTTACTCGACGCTCTAGAGGGATTCCCGAGACGAAGCTCCAAGGATCTAGTCAGTGTTTTTTAGAGAAAAGAAAGGATAATCACTTGAAAGAGAGTTCCGCCTTCTTCACGAGGAAGAAGGATCCTTATATACCTGGTTCTAGAGGCATGTGGACCTCAACTGATGATGTTGGACATTCCTTCGTGGGATGTGACGTGGAGGACTTCTATTGGAAGATCCATCGTCACATCCTTTTTGCATCCACTCCTCATTGGCTAGAGGATGATCTTTCAGTTATTACGGAGAACGTGGCTATCATCTGACGAGCTCGTGAGACGCTCTGAATGGTCCCACTCTCTTCGGGGCATTATCCCTTAGTGAGGAGATTATAGGACTGCTCTACACCATAACTCACGCCTATGTCTTTCGCGTTGGCGCAGGCCCGACCTTGGTCTCGGACTTGGTCCGACTGAATTCAGCTCAAGCCAAGCTCAGTACTAGTTTTGACTTCTCTTTTTGATGCTCTCTCTGAAGGATACGTTAATAATTCCTATCCTTGCACCAAACTCCATCATCTTAGAAATGGACTAAACAAACCAAAAATGGAAACCATAAGCTCAAAATGCCACATGAAGGCTTAAGGACGATTTCTAGGGTTTTACAGGGTGGGGGCTGACTTAGAAATGAATAAAGAGGCTAACATTAAGATTATATAGGGTACAACCCTAAAATTACGGTTTTCAACCTGACCCTCGTACGCCCAGCATACCTCCTCGTACGCCCATCGTATGAGGTGTAGCAGCCTGACCCAACATCGCACCTACACTGCACGTACTCTACACTATGCCCTGTGTAACCGGTTTCGCATCAGTATACCCTACGTACCTCCCTGGTACGCCCCGCATACTAGGGTTTTTCGCAAACCCTAACTCTTCTGAAGTCCATAACTCTCTCGATACAATTGCCATTTTGACCATCTATATATCCATAAAGAGGTATTGAGACGATCTACAATGTTATCAATTCATACTAGACATAAGATATTTCGGACGGACATCCACTTTCCATAAAAGAACTAACTGAAAAATTACCGAAACGCCCTTTGACCCAAAAACTCAAACTGAATACCCGAACAACCAAGATACATTATTCAACTCCAACTGGGTCCCAAACCCAATTCCACAAGGACCTGAATCCTGATAATACCCATTCCTTGATCACCAACCCAAAATGGGAATAATTGAAAAGAAGATGTAACAACTTATATGTTAAGAAATTTGTAAATCGTTATATTTATCTAACAACTATTGCAGGAAACAATTTAACAAAGAAATAGGAGAGAAGTTATTTCATATATTACCGGGACCCTTAGGACTAGAAATTAATACAAAATGGAATGAATTACCAAAGGTTACACATAATCCAACTAATATATGGACTATAACACAATGAGCTCAAATTATAATAAAAATATTAAAAGAAAAATGTGTAGATTTAAAAATACAAAAACAACAAAAACAGACTGATTAAAAATTTTGTAGTGAAATATATACACCCCAAATTTATGGATTAAGAAATAAACCACAAAGAAATAATAACTATGTAAAGTACAAGAAAACTAACCAAAAAAATATTATTTAAGAAAATATAATAGACGGAAACCATATTTAGATGAAAAAAATACATGTTAGAAAATTCAAACCAGAAAAAAGTTATAAAAACAAACTTAGTTTTTTTATTTGTAATAGTACTAAACATCTGGATAAAACTTTTCGAAAAAGACAAAATAATCATGAGAAAAATAGTATACTAATAGAATGTGTAAATGAAGATTTAATACTTGTAGATGAAAATGTTAGTGATAATGAATCAATTTATAGTATAGTCTTTGTAACGCCCGCAGATTCGGGCTAGTTAATTTAGAGATATTAAGCGTTAAAAATGACTTTTTGGTATATGTCAAAAGGATTCCGTACATATAAACAACACTGAAATCCAACTTATAACGAAGTAGTTATGACCCGTCGAAGTTTTGCGACAAAAACCGTCACAACGTCGCGTATCGTAAAAAGTGATATTTTGATAAACTACTTTTTAGCCTTAGAGATATAAATGAAAGTCATAGTATACATTAAACCGAGAGCGTGCATATAGAGAACGTCTAAATCTGAATTCGTTCGAGGAAGTTATAATTTTTCTAAGATTTTGCATAGCAGTAAACAACTCGGAAATCGAATTTTAGATCGATCGATTTTTAGCCGACACGACCAAAATGATAATTGAAGAACTCGTTAATAGGATCTCAACGATATAAAGGCAATCGAAAACGGACGTCGGATGACAAAGTTATGAATTTTTAACGGACTTTAACTGTCTAGGCATGTTAAAATATAACTTTAAAAATAAAGTCAAAATTAGCCAACAAAGTCTAAACGAAAGTTGTAGATACCGTTGATACATACGAGTGAATATAAAGAACGGTAAAAACGGAGCTCGTATGCAAAAGTTACGGAATTTAGAAGATAATTAATGTTTGGGATTAACCAGCAAGTGACACGTTGCAAGATTTGGGCCACACCTTCTTCCCCACGGCTTTGCACAAGATGGTGACATGTGGCTTGAGTACACCCAATGTAGCTCTATATACGCCCTACGTACTCAGTATGCCCATTGTACCCTTGCGTACGCCCAACATATGCGAGTGCTACTATCCTATAAATAGAGCTCATTTTTCCTCATTTCTCCACACCAATCTCATTCATTTCTCTCCCAACCACCCCAAACCCTCAAGGTTTTTCTCTAGCACCTCCTAGGTTTTAGTAGCGAGTCTTGGAGCGCCAGAAGGCTCCGAGAAGAAGAGCTTTAGGCTCGGAAGTTCTACCCATGCAGAGCCCGGTTCCTCGCTAAACTCCCTTTTAAGTGAGTTATGCTTACCGTATGTTAAGTATAACTTATGTTTAAGTTCGTTATCGTTATTATGAATCTATAAACAAGATTTATTAGTGATTCCAAGTCGTTATACGGATTGATCTACTTACGGGGATGATGTCTAGGTTGTGATTTAGTGAGGTGTTTAAAGTGGGATTTCCAAACAGTATACTTCGTATAACAAACGGACCCTACCTCCGATATGATCCTACTTGGTTGTTCCTTACTTGATAGATCATGATGTAGACTTGGAGTTAATTATAAATCTAAACTAATAATTAGTCACAATAAATATTATACTAAAACTTAATGATAATAGGTTACGTCAAAGGAAAAGACAATTGTTATAAGCGAAGTGCTGCCCGAATTTCGAGTCGTCACTTTAACAAGTGAGTGCATAGTTACTTTCATCTTACACATATATATGAACTATTTAATATTAATACATGCTATATGTGCTTATTATTCGTGTTCCTGATATCTATGCTAGATGAACGATTTATACATGTTTTACATGATTTAAACTACATATGTATTTTCATACCTATAAATATATTGGGTAAAAATGGGTACATGAATGATGAGAAATGAAAGATGATATAGATGATGAGAGGTGAATGATGATCAGAAGTCTTGACTTTAACGATGATCCAGTCATCTAGCAGAGTATAGATGACAACCACAGACTATTCTAGATAGTCTAGTGGAACGCTAACAGGCTCGCAACCTGTAGGTGTTTGTGAAAGACGTCTTCACCCAATGTGCTTTGAAAACCCTGGCAGCTATGGAATTATTGTCTTACAAGTGAACATTGGAAGCTATGGACTTAGTTCCCGTTAGATAAACCCTGGCAGCGATGGACTCCGTGCCCATTCCTTAGGACAATCCTTAGGAATGAATGAACGAAGAAGAAATGATTCTTAAGGTAGATCCTTACAAATAAAGAAGATAATAGGTATGGGAAGTTGGGTTAATTGTTTGATGATTAAACATAATAATTATATTATTGTGGGTTGAAAACCCTATGTATTCATCAGGTTTTCCAACTTGGCCCATTCAGTTTATTTGTATCATAGATGTCGATACGAAGATACATTACATAGAAAGATTAAAGGAAATGTAAATCATTTGTATAAATGAATGTAAGGTCCATTTATGCTTATGTTTACGTATTGACGAGGACATCCCAATTATTTAATATAAATAAAATACATTTCTATAGAAATGCTTTGATAATATCTTTATCATGTTTTCTGGGAACAAATTTTGCAATATTATTCTTTAAAATGGATACTCTGATTTTTAGATAAGCATGAATAAAAATTTTAAAATGACAATGAATTTGGGGATGTCATAGTCTCAATAGATGAAACCATTACAGTAAAAAAGAAGAATACAAGATGTAATACCATTAAAGAATTAAAAGAAAATATAGAATATGATGATTCAACTAGTGAAGAAGGATATGAATTAATGAATATATAAGAATGTACTCATAATTGGCCAAAGAGTTTAAGATCAGATAATATCTCATGTTTTATATGTAAATTTTATTGTCAAAAAATCTAAGAGAGTGGTGTGTAAAATATGTTTTGATACAAATTGTGGTTATAGTAATGAATTTACTTTGCCACCCAAGACATGGGTTAGAAAACTAAACCTAAGAAACATTGATTTTATTATTGGATTAAGCTTGGTTTTGAAAGACCATGGTGTTCTGACAATCTCAAAAGATTACCTTCTTTTTCAAAAACATTCTCTTCTTGCCCCTGTTACAACTACATATTTTCCTCCTCAAATTGAATATGGAGAGACTGGTAACATAGAATCAAACTGTAAATGTAAAAAAGAAAATGAATGTCAATTAATAGAAGCAAGCAGAGATGTAAGAGATATAGAAGAAATAGATAGTGAAATAGATAATTTTATAGGGGATGATTATAATTTTATAAATACAGAGCAAGTTTATACAATTTTAGTAACTGAAGAAGAAAAAGATCAATTGATTTCAAAACTAAAAAAATGGAAACAATAGGAGAAAATGTTCTAAAATATTGGGAGAATGATAAAATAGTACGTGAGTTAAAAATAAAAAATCCAGCGTACATAATTAGAACTAAAAATATAGAACCAACTAACAAAGATAGAGATTATTTCAAATTACAAATTTCAAAATTATTAAAATTAGGAGTTATAAGAAAATTTGATAGTCCTCATAGATCTGCAACATTCATAGTAAGAAAACATTCAGAAATAGTAAGAGGAAAAAGTAGAATGGTAATTAACTATAATAGAATAAATGATAATAAAATAGATGACTCTTATAACATACCAGAAAAAAATATTTTAATCAATATAATTTTTGAAACATAAAAGTGACCCTCTTAAACTTGAAGAGATCCGAAGCCATCAACAAGACCCACAGTCAAGCTCCACACCGCAATCAAGAACCACATCCGCAGTTGAAGTCATCAATCTTAGTTTTAGTTTTATCTGTTTTTAAGTCTTTACACTTCTTTGTCCAGCGTGCCTTGCATGGCAACCTTAGACAGATTTAAATTTGTAATCTTAGAGACTCTATAAATAGAGCTCTCTCTTACTGAATGAATATCATCGATTAATTATCTTTATCTTGAAATATCACATTCTCTCTTACTTTCTAATCTTAAAAGATCTTTAGATTCTAATATTAAGATCGTTATCTCTTCGGAGCAAGTCAGCTTTGACTTAATCACTAAGTTTGATCTCATTTACTAACTTGGGTTGACTGAAATCCTTGTTAAGAATCAACTTAAGTGTCTTCTTGATATAATACTTGTTGTCATTTATATTTCCTTATATTTTCGCATCTAATCATCTAACTATCTAACTCTAACTTATTATTATTGTTGAGCTTTATGAACCACTGAGTTAAACTTCATTCCACAATATTACTTGTTCTAACGTTTGTTCAAGTGTGTTACTCAAGTTTTTCTCTCAACAAGAATTCAAAATTCTAAAGTATTTACCAAATTTGATTTAAAACCTGGTTTTTGAAAAATAAAAATGCATCCTAACAGTATAGAATAGACTGCTTTTACAAGTCCAGAAGGACATTTTAGACGACAACTTCTTTATGAGTGTTATTTCAAGAATTAGTATCAAGACCTCCACCACCACAAACATCACCTATCAACTTTATGAATAACTATACAAAGACCCAACAATGCTTAAAAAAGACACTTGTGCATTATATTCAATAGTTCCGGTTATAATTCCACTATTAAATTTCCTATATAAAGAAACGATTGTTTAGAAGTTAGACACACCTACCAAGAAGCAAAAAAACCTATCCCTCTCACTTTCTCTCAATCCATTTACTTAAAAGTTCTTGAGCTCCTCTTCAAGTTTGTTGCATACATGTTGTAAGATATCCAAGTTTATATGTAAGTTTGTTTCCATTAGTTTTTTTACTTTTAGTTTTCTAAGGGATTTACCAAAAGGGAAATCCTTAAGTCCTGCTTCATCTGATACGCGATATATAAACACAAAACACACGATACACAACACACTACAACACACAACACCTTTAAAATCGCCCCCACCCTTTTCATTTGGTATTAGGACAAATGTTATAGATGTTTAGAAGAGTACTCTAATAGGAAATTACTATAGAAATTTTCAAGAATTAGAATCAGAAGAAATTTATAAGTAATTAGAAATATTTTTAGGAGAAAGTGTAAAAGCAATATGGGAAGCTTGTAAAAATGAACAAACAGAGGATTAGGTATAAAATTAAGAAATTTAGGAAGTAATTCTTATAATTTCGTTAACAAAATACATGCATTAATAACTGGAGCATATCGAAATTCAGGATATGTAGAAGACTAGAAAAAAGCTATGTGAGACTTAGAACAATTACGTTTAAAAAATTGGACTAGTAGCTTATATGTTGAAAAA
Organism: Lactuca serriola; assembly: GCF_051521515.1. Classification (NCBI taxonomy): domain Eukaryota; kingdom Viridiplantae; phylum Streptophyta; class Magnoliopsida; order Asterales; family Asteraceae; genus Lactuca; species Lactuca serriola. The sequence continues at coordinate 163,169,305 of NC_136410.1, read as the reverse complement.
TTTGTAAATCATTAGGTTTATCTAACTACTGTTGCAGGAAACACTTTTAACAAAGAAATAGGAGAAAAGTTATTTCATAAATTACCTGGACCCTTAGGACTAGAAATTCATACAAAATGGAATGAATTACCAGAGGATAAAAGTAATCCAACTAGTTTTTGGACTATAACAAAACGAGCTCAAATTATTATAAAAATATTAGAAGAAAAATGTGTAGATTTACAAATACAAAACAACTAAAACAAAGTGATTACAATTTTATGGTGACAAATATACACCCCGAACTTATGGTTTAATCAATAAACCACATAGAAGTAATAAATATGTAAAGTACAAGAAAACTAATCAAAAGAAATATTATTTAAGAAAATATAATAGAAGGAAACCATATTTAGATGAAAAAAATACATGTTAAAAATTCAATCAAGAAAGAAATTATAACAACAAACTTAGTTGTTTTGTTTGCAATAGTACTGAACATCTAGCCAGAACTTATCCAAAAAGACAAAACAATCATGAGAAAATAGTATACTAATAGAATGTGTAAATGAAGATTTAATACTAGTAGATGAAAGTATTAGTGATAATGAATCAATTTATAGTATAGTCTCAATAGATGAAACCATTACGATACAAAAGAAGAATACAAGATGTAATACCACTAAAAAAATTTCAAAAGAAAATATAGAATATGAAGATTGAACCAGTGAAGAAGAATATGAATTAATGAATATAGAATAATGTAATCATAATCTGCCAAAGAGTTTAAGATCCGATAATATCTCATGTTTTATTTTTAAATTTTATCCTCAAAAAAAATCTAAGAGAGTGGTGTGTAAAATATGTTTTGATACAACTTGTGGTTTTAGTAAATAATATACTTTGCCACCCAAGACATGGGTTAGAAAACTAAACCTAAGAAACAATGATTTTATTATTAGGTTAAGCTTGATTTTGAAAGACCATGGTGCTCTGACAATTTCAAAAGATTACCTTCCTTTTCAAAAACATTCTCTTCTTGCCCTATTACAACTACATATTTTCCTCCTCGAATTGAATATGGAGAGACTAGTAAAATAGAATCAACCTGTAAATGTAAAGAAGAAAATGAATGTCAGTTAATAGAAAAAAAAACAAAGATGTAACGGATATAGAAGATAAAAATGGTGAAATAGATGATTTTATAAAAGATTATTATAATTTCATAAATAATAGAAAAAAACAAAGATGTAACGGATATAGAAGAAAAAAAATGGTGAAATAGATGATTTTATAAAAGATGATTATAATTTCATAAATACAGAGCAAGTTTATACGACTTTAGTAACTGAACAAGAAATAGATCAATTGATTTTAGAACTAGAAAAATGGAAATAATAGGAGAAAATGTTCTAAAATATTGGGAGAATAATAAAATTGTACGTTAATTAAAAATAAAAAATCCAACATACATAATTAGAACTAAAAATATAGAACCAACTAACGAAGATATAGATGATTTCAAATTATATATTTCATAATTATTAAAATTAGGAGTTATAAGAAAATTTGATAGTCCACATAGATCTGCAACATTCATAGTAAGAAAACATTCAGAATGGTAATTAACTATAAAACACTAAATGATAATACAATAGATGATTCTTATAACATACCAGACAAAAATATTTTAATCAATAGAATTCAAAATTGTAAAGTATTTACCAAATTTGATTTAAAATCTGTTTTTTAACAAATAAAAATGCATCCTAATTGTAGAGAATAGACTGCTTTTACAGTCCAGAAGGACATTTGGAATGGCTAGTCATGCCTTTTGGAATAAAAAAATGCTCCTAGTATATTTCAAAGAAAAGTGGAAGATATATTTAATAAACATAAATTTTTTGCTATTGTATATATAGATGCTATTTTAGTATTTAGTAAAAATAGACAAGAACATAGAGGACACTTGCAAATCATATTCTTAAAAATTATTAAACATGGTCAGATCATATGTAAAAAGAAGATGCAACTATTTAAAAACTCTATTGATTTCTTAGGAGTTAATGTAGGAGGAAAAATAAAATTAGAACCTCATATACACTAAAAGGCTTTAGATTTTTCTGATAAGTTAGAAGATTAAAATCCTTACAAAAGTTTTTGGGTTTAATAAATTTTTCTAAACCATTTATTAAAGATTTAGGGAAAATAGTTGGACCTTTATATTCTAAAACATTTATTACATGTGAAAGATATTTTAATCAAGATGATATAAAATTAGTACAAATATTAAAAGGAGAAAAAAATAAAAACCTCACAGAATTAGCAATTCATTAGATACACATTATTTGATAATAGAAATGGATGGATTTAGTAAAGGTTGGGGAGCAATCCTTTGTTGTAAACGAAACAAATTTATTGAAAAAAGTTTGGAAAGAGTTTGTAGATATAATAGCGGTAAATATAAAGAAAAAGGTAATATAAGTAGTATAGATGCAGAACTACTTGTCATCAATTATGCATTAGACAATTTTGAATTATTTAAAAAAGAAATAAGTCTTAGAACTTTAAGTCCCAAATTTGCTTGTGTATCAATCAGATCTAATTGATGTTGCAGAATCCCAATCAATTGGATGATGCCAGATCAAAATAGAGAGGAAGGAGAAGAAGAATAATATAAATCTTGAATGATTTTATGATTAGAATGAAGTTCCTTACACAAGATTCAGTTTCTCTCTCTCAAATACAGCTTGAGTTTCACAAATTTAAACTCCTCCTCTAGTTGTGTACACTCCTCGCCCTTACAACTATATATAGTGACCGCGAATGGGTTCACGGCCGTGAACACCTTACAACCGTGAACACCCAAACTTTTAACCCAAACAGTCGTAAACACCAGGTCGTTTAAGGCCCTACACTACAAAAAACAATTGTCTAGAAAAGTAAAGTATAAACCATATTTTTGACCCAATAATCTCCTCCTTGGTTTATAGATGTTTTTTTCTAATTGACCCAACACACTCCCCCTAAAAATGTAGCTGGCTTTTCTTGTCAATCTTCATTTGGAGCTTGGCTTTAGCTTTTATCTTCGATATCTTCAGGACTTCAAGATGAGCATATGAATCTTCTATGCGAGTGACTTCATCTTGAACAGTTGGGAATTTCTTTAGAATTTGGCTTTGAATGAACGTTGGGTGTGGAGGCAGCATGTAGAGATTCTTGAAAATCAACACTTTCAGCATAAGAATCTTTAGAGAGAACAACAGAGAAACGAAACTTCTGGATCACTTCAGCAGGTTCATAGATAGAAGCTAATTGATTGAGGAGGCTTCAATGTAATATGTCACATAATCTTCAAGTATAGCTTCACCTTGCTTTTGGGGTGGAAAGATTGAATGTTGAAAGAATAATCTTCATTTTAGTTCCTTCGGATGAATGCTCTTTAACAATCACCAATGCGTCTTGAGAAGTAACCATTGACTAAAAAGTCCATGTGGATCACAGAAAGAATCATAAAGACCCTTCTCACCACAGCTAATCAAGGATGAATCCTTGGCTTAGAAAGAGACTTCTTGCAGTATCTGTGTGAACTCGGAGGAACACACTACAATTTGTTGATTATCGGAGACCTACTGTTGGCTAGTTTTGATGTTAGCCCCTGTGTATCCTAGTTCAAAGATATCAATATAGTTTTTCAAGTTAATAAGTTAACTTGGCCCTTGGCGAGATGTTCAGCGATATCTGTTTCCCTGTTGGGTGAATCGCCCTGGTGCCGTGACAGTTCTTAGGTAAAGAAAGCTGACAAGACTAATCTGACAATTTGTACCGTTTCAGACTTTCAGTTCCTTAGATACGACAGTTCTTAAAAAGAAACTGCCAGATTGGCATTTTGTACAATGCCACACCAGGTATGAGCCATTATCCGTCAATTCATGGGTGAAATCTAGAACATTAAAAATGTTCACCGTCAATTCAGAATTAAATGGTTTTGGATTTTGGGTTTCACTTAGAGTCATGGTGACGACGACATCATAGATCATAAACACAGACTTTTTTTCAACCGTCAGCCGAGTTGTTTTATACACAAACCTCAAGGGGTACCAGTACATGGAAATGATTTGATGGAGAAAATTTTAGATATGGGTGAAGAATGGTTAGGTGTTTCACATCGGTCATGGTGAAAATGACCTTTGATCATTAACATTTGATGCGAAGACTCCTATTAAGACTGGTATATGTCTCAATATGGAAAAGTCTATCACTCGTATGTAAATCATCCATCAATTCCTTGTGAAAGTAGTGTGAACTGTAATGACCGTCAATTCCTTTCTACTTTTAGGTTTCTTCTCCTTGCTCAGAATATTTCGATACATACTCCTTGAGTCTCATCTTCTCCTGAATTCACTTTTCAAGACAAATGAAGTTTTTTAAGGTAAACATAAAAAAATAAAAGTAAACTTAGCACACTAAGAAATAAAAATAAAAATAAAATACACTCAAAAACACTCTTTTTGGATTTTTGATTTTTCTAAAAAAGAAAAAAACATAAATGAAAATATTTTTGTATTTTTAAAATTTTATAATTTTTTTCATAAATTCTCCCCCTAAATTTGTGCATATAAGAAAATATGAACAAATTTAACCAAAAACAAAAGTAAAATACAAAATGTAAATTTTTTTAATTTTTGATTTTTCTAATTTTTTTTGTATTTTGATTTCTCCCCCTTAAACTAAGCACGGGAAGAAATAAAATGAATGCTCAAAATTAAAATAAATTTGTCTTTGAAATGAATCATTTTAAGAAAAAATCAGGATTATCGAAAGAAAGTCAAGCCGAAAGTCAGCAATTGAAGACGCAAGCAGCAACGAATTCAGCCTTAGCTGTGTTTCAATCTCGGAACAGATCCGAAAATTCTTCACATCTTTAAGCACAAACCCCATTTGTGATTGATAGGCTATTTTTGTGGTTTGGGCTAGTCATTGTCATGTATAGGTCATGGTAGGGTGTTAGAGTGTGTTGTAGGGGTTACAAGTATGTTAGTGGGTGTGTGTGCGGCCATACATATGTGTGCGGCCACACACACTCTGTGCGGCCGTACACGTGTGTGCTGCTAATCGTGGTATAAATAGGTTGTGTCAGTATAGTGACCTATGTATATGTGTGTTTTTCAAGCTGTGCTTGACATTTGTGCGTAATAGATGGGTGCATGCTTGATGTTATTCTCATTCTACTCCTTCTACACTCTGATTGATTGCTTGCAATTCATTGACTATTGATTTGGATCTTTAGACTGGGACTTACAATTGGTATCAGAGCCAATTCAATGTCAATTTTGAAGAATCTTAGAGTGTGCGGTTGAAGATAATTGTGATTTTTGAAGTGCATTCATGCTTTTTATTGAGAAACTGCTTGCTAATCATTATTTTTACTAGTTTGGAATCAGAATTCGTTCTAAAAATCTAGTATTTTTGAGTGTGCGGTTCGAGCTTTAAAGGTGTGCAGTTGAGTTTTTAAAGGTGTGTGGTTGAGTGTGAAGACAGTGTGTACGGCTGAGTGTGCGGTTGGAGTATACGGCCGAGTGTGCGGTTGGGTGAAGACAATGTGTACGGTTGAGTGTGCGGTTGGAGTATACGGATGAGTGTGCAGTTGTAGTGTGTGCGGTTAGTGTGTGCGGCTGAGGTATGCGGTTGCACTCATCCTAATTAACGAAATTTTTATTGATCTCTGAAACATGGAATCTCAAATCATGTCAGCTCACCATGAATTGGATGCAATTATGGGATCCACTTCACGAATTCCACGACTGTTATCTGCGGAAGGATTTCCAGAATGGAAATATCGGATCGAGAAGTACATCAAAATGAAGGATTTCAAGATATGGCGAAGTATTCTTAGAGGACCGATCCGCATTACAACTACATTGGAAGATGGAACCATTACTGATAAGCAAGTTGAGAACTACACCAACGATGATTATGAGAGAGTCGAGGAGCAGGAAAAGGCTTTTGCAACACTAACGATGGCATTATCTCCGGAAATCGCTCAAGGTTTTCGTGAGTATACATCAGCAAAGGCCTTATGGGAAGCACTAATAGAAGTCTATAAGGGCAATGAAGACATGAAACAGAGTCGCCAAGACATGATGTGACAAAAGTTCAATATGTTTAATTATGTCTAGGGAGAAACACTTGAGAATCAGTTGCAAAGGTTTATTACACTCACCACATAAATGAGTTCTGCTGGTGTAATGGTTACAAGATCGGAAATCAAAAAAAAGCTTCTAAACTCTCTGCCAAAATCCTAGGATATGAATGTCTCAGTGATTAAGAAGACTAAAGATTTAAACCGTTTAAGATTAGCTGAAACGATGGCGATCATCAAGGCTTGTGATCTCGATGATAAGAAAAGGGAGATTAACCATGTCAATTCATACTCCACAGCAAATCTTGGGATCCAAACCACCAATAACACTGCTTTCTCAAGCTTTTCTACTCCTTAAGCTCCTCAAGTTCATGTTGCTCATGTTCAACCCTATGTGACTTATCAGCCCATTTCATACATTACACCTCAAATGCAACACATTCAAGTTTCTCAACCTCAAACTGTAGATCAACAAGTTGGTTCATCCACAACTGCACCAGTTCAATCTCATGAAGTCAGTCCTCAAGTCTCATCTTTAAAAGAAAAGGAAGAAAATTTGGTCCTCGCCACTGGTTCGGTAAACTGCTACAACGCTTTTGCGGCAGGAGAACTCTCTCCACAACTCTCATTTGCTGACCTAGACCAGATTCGTCCTGAGGATGTGGAAGAGATGGACATTACATGGCAGATGGCTATGGCGGTCTTCAGGGCAAAGCAGTTCTCCAAGAAAATAGGAAAGAACAATTGGAGTGTGAATTCCGATAAGAAAGTGGGATTCAACAAAGGAAAACTGAGATGTTACAACTGCCATGAGACTGGGCATTTTGCAAGGGAATGTCCAAAACCAGATCGAAGAGAGAGCTCAGAACGAACCATGGTGCCTGTGACATATGTCAATAATGGATCTTCTTCAAGCAATCAGACTGCTAACTTGGCGATGGTGGCTCAATCATTTAATTGGGAAGACCAAGTTCAGGCTCTGAATATTTCAGGACCTGAAAATGCACATCTTGCCCAGATCAAAAATGTTGTGGAAGAAGAAACAGAGAAGGATCCTGAAGAAGCAATGATGAATCTTCAGTTTTCATTTATGGTGCAAACCACACCAGAGCCTGCCAACCCGAGGTTAGTGAATTTGGTTGTTCTCAATCTTGTATTAAAACCATTAAATTTTTACGAGACCAAATTGAATTAATCAAAAAAGAGAACGAGGACCTTAAACATGAGGGCTACACACTTAGGAAAAATCAAAATCCTTTAAAGACGCAATTAGAAAATAAAACAAAGGACTTTAAGAAACTACAAGAGGATTACACCAACAAATACGAGAACTATGATCATCTCAAAAGAAAGTTTGCTGTTGTAACCGCTGAACTTGACTCATTGAAAAATTGTATTGAAAATGCTGAATTTATTTTTAACAAATTCGATGGGTCAAGTTAAGTTGTTGCAAAAATGATAGAATGACAGATGCAATGGAAGGATATTACTCGTGGTAATCAAATAAAAGTAGGATTAGGATTTGAGTGTGTCCCCCCTCCCTTCAATCATAATTACACTGCTATTCCTTTGTCTCAAGAAGAAATTGACAGAGAACCTTTCATGGTATATGGGAAGTCAGCTTCTAAACAAGCAACACGGTCCATTGATAAAATCTTGGATACTAATATTTCTACCTCAAGTGCAGATAAGTCAGTAGTTCAGGGGGAGCAAGAAGCTGAAAAGTCTGAGTTGAATAATTCTCTGTCCAAATTTGGTGTTGAATTTTGTGATGAATCCATGTTAAATTCAAACTCTAAAATTTTTGTTTCTGGTGGTGTGTTGTTTCCCACTGATAACTTTGAAAAAGATGGTGTTGTTTCTGATAAAATTGATAAATCTGATTTGAATGCTTCTACATCTTCCACGTTTGCTACACAATCTGGTACTTGTTCTTGCAAATGTGAAAATGTTAGAAAACATAATAAAAACCAGAAATCTGACAAGTAAAGTCATCAATCCAATGATAATAAACAAATCTGTTTCAATTGTGGTACTGCTGGTCATATTGCCAGAAATTGTTTAAACCGGATGTTTGTACATCACATGTCAAAAAGAGGAGAGAATGAGTCTAGAGGACGATCTTTAATTAGAAAATCTTCTAGAACTCGCTTTCGAGATGATGACTGGAAAACAAATCAAAGCAAGAAAATGGCAAGTTTTCAAAAGAACAAACAGGTTTTCAAAAAATCTACAAATAGTTTGCCAAAATCGACTCAAGCTAAGTCAAAGTCGATTTTCTCAAAAAGTAGGTCTAGATCGCTAAAATCTTCGAGTAGAAAATCCACCTACTCCAAGCAAACTAAAAGGGAAAATGTTTCAAAACCTAAATATCAATGGATGCCAAAATTAAATCTGATCAGTCATCATCCTCCTCTATATCTGCTGAAAAAGAAAAACCAAAAGAAAATTTGAAAAATGAATCTTTGAAAGCTAAGGGTCAACCCAAGACTGTAATGACCCGGGTCCCCAAATCTAAATAATTCCGCTCATCGTGTAGGGAAAGTTGCGGAGGAATGTCGTCAGACCCTGGTATGTCGACAGCGGCTGCTCCCGGCACATGACTGGAGATATCTCCCAACTGCATGACATTCAAACATTTAATGGGGGATATGTTTCATTCGCAAGCGGAGAAGGAGGAAAGATCACTCAGAAAGGAACTGTTTCCAACAGAGTGCTAAGTTTTGAGAATGTTAACTATGCTCCCGAGTTAAAGCATAGCATATTGAGTGTTTCCCAAATCTGTGACAAAGGTTATTCGACACACTTCACCGATAAAGAATGCCTGATCTTAAAGGCGGGCATTGTCATCCTGGAGGAGTGGATTCTCATAAAATCAAAGTGGGATGAGAATGCATATATTATCGACATGAACAGTAATGTACCCTATGAAGTTACTTGTCTCTTTTCCAAAGTCTTTGAACAAAATGCTATGTTGTGGCATCGTCGACTTGACCATGCAAATGCAAAGAATCTGAATCATGTTGCTAAGAACGAAATGGTCCAAGGTCTGCCTGTCAGAGATTTTATTACTTTTGAGAAATGTGTTTCCTGTGCTCAAGGCAAACATCATCGGAAACCACATCTGCCAAAGCAGGTTAACTCCATTAATCAGGTGCTCCAATTGTTGCATATGGACTTGTTTGGTCCGGTCACTGTTCTCAGTATCAACCGAAACTCGTATTGTCTCATTGTGATAGACGATTTCTCTCATTTTACGTGGGTCTTCTTTATGTCCAACAAAGTTGGGCTCGCTGATCTTATCAAGAAGTTCATTGTGATGATCGAGAACCAAACCAACAACCAAGTAAAAGTGCTTACAGACAATGGAACAGAGTTCAAGAATGATGTTCTTGATCATTTTTGCGCTGAGAAAGGGATCGTGCATCAATTCAGCTCTGTCCGGACACCACAACATAATGGTGTTGCTGAGCGGAGGAATCGGACATTACAAGACGCTGCTAGGACGATGATTTGTGATTCTAAACTTCCAGTTTTCTTTTGGGCGCAGGCGATCAACACAACTTGTTACATTTAAAATCGTGTCCTGATCAACAAAGCCCAGATGAAAACACCGTATGAAATTCTCTATGGACACAAGCCATCTGTCAGCCATTTCCGAGTATTTGGCTGTCCTTGCACCCTTCTCCACTTGGAATCCAACCTAAAGTTCAATGCCAAAGCTGATGATTTCTACTTTTTTAGATACGTTGCTCATACTGCTTACTGGGTTTACAACAAGAAGACGAAGCAAATCGTGGAGTCTTTCGATGCTCGCTGGCTTGAAGAGAATGAGACAGACGCTAGGGTGGGTCCTAATTGGCTATTTGACTAAACATCTCTATTCAAATCTTTTAGTGTGCCATCTGATAACCAAGCTGGGTCTACATCTGCTCAAAGACTATCATTGAAGATGAAGATGAAGAGGTTATCTACAGACCGCCATTGGTTTCTGCTACTGATTCCCCGGTGGTGTCCTCTGTTCCAATCACCTCTTCCAAGTCCTCAGCATATCAATCTGCTCCAGATGCTGATGCTACTCCTCTAACTCCAGTTGAAAGAGAGTTCACGAATCAAGATGCTTCCGCTATCACTCAAAATCTAATGGAACTTCTCTTTCCTGATCATATCACAGATGAGTTTGTAGCGAATTCACCGCACGAAGCTGGTATGTCTACCGTGAATTCTTCAGCACATGACGGAGCTGTTAATATTCATAATCTTCCCGTCTCATTCAATGAAATCAGTCACGAAATCCCCTCTCGCATACAGCGCGATCATCCGATAGAAAACATCATTGGCCAGCTGAGCGACGGAGTTCAAACGAGAAGTCAGAGTGGAGACGTCAACACATGTCTGTATTCTTGCTTCATTTCTCAAATAGAGCCCAAGAACATCGATATGGCTTTGAATGAGCCTAGCTAGGTAGATGCCATGCATGACGAGCTCAACTAATTCAAAAGGCTCGGGTTTTGGAAGTTGGTTGAGTTGCCTAAAGGCAATAAATCTTTTGACACTAGATGGTTGTTTCAGAACAAGCACGATAATTCGGGTGTTATTGTACGTAATAAGGCGAGATTGGTGGTCCGTGGGTTCAGGCAAATTGAGGGTCTTGATTATACAGAAGTCTATGCTCCAGTGGCGCACTTGGAGGCCATTCATATCTTCCTCGCTTACGCTTCCTACATGAACTTCACTGTACATCAAATGGACGTCAAGACTGCTTTCGTGTACGACAAGGTGAAGGAGGAGATTTATGTTGACAAACCTCCTAGGTTTGTTAACTCAAAACTTCCTAACCATGTCTACAAGTTAGACAAGGCTTTGTATGGACTGCATCAAGCTCCCAGAGCATGGTATGCTACCCTCACAAAGCACTTGCTCGATCATGGCTATTCCCGCGGCACTATCGATCAAACCATATTTATCAAGCATGTCGGCATAGACCAGATTCTAGTCCAAATATACGTGGATGATATCATTTTCGGGTCGACGAGTCCTCAGCTTTGCAAGGAGTTCGAGAACGTCATGAAAAAGTGTTTCGAGATGAGTTCATTGGGGGAAACGACCACGTTTTTTGGGCTTCAAGTCAAACAATCTTCAGCCGGAATCCTGATTCATCAAGCCAAATATGTGGACGATATGCTCGAGAAGTTCGGGTTCAGAGACGCTAAGCCTGCTTTGACGCCCATGGCAGAGAGACCACTACTGACTCCTAAACTAGAAGGTGAATCCGTAGATCAAACAGACTACAGACCGATGATTGGATCGCTGATGTACCTAACTGCAAGTCGCCCAGACATCATGTTTGTGGTCTGTCAATGCGCGCGCTACCAGGCTAATCCTAAACTATCTCATCTTACTGTTGTTAAAAGAATTTTTTGGTATCTCAAAGGCAGCCCAAAACTGGGTCTTTGGTATCCGAAAAATTCCGAATTTGATCTTTATGCTTTTGCTGACAGCAATTATGGTGGTTGCGAGCTTGACAGGAAATCGACTTTAGGTGGATGTCAATTTCTAGGAGACAGACTAGTATCTTGGCAATGCAAGAAGCAGCATACTATCTCGACCTCAATAGCAGAAGCAGAATACGTAGTTGCCTTTGCCTGTTGCTCTCAAGTCATATGGATCCAACATCAGCTGTTGGATTACAGTTTGAATTTTCAAGAAACCCCCATATTCTGTGATAATGAAGTTGCAATCCAAATTGCAAAGAATCCGGTCTAGCACTCAAAAACCAAGCACATCGAAATCAAAATTCATTTTATCAGAGATTGTTATGAGTGGTCGCTCATTCGGCTAGAACAGGTTCCCACTTCTAATAATGTGGCAGATCTGTTCACAAAGCCGTTTAACAAAGCTCGATTCGATGTACTGGTAAATTATTTAAAAATTATTCGCTTTGAGGATTAGTTTTTGTTTAGGTTAGTTTAAATTTGCGCATTTTAATTTCATTCTCTCCCAAGCACAAATTTAGGGGGAGAAATAAACAAACAAAAATCAGAAAATCCAAAAACATTAGAAAATCAGAAAAATCAAAAATATTTATGTTAAGTGATGTGTTGGGAAGTGATATCAACAAGTGATAACGGGAAATCTGAGTCTGTGTAAAGTACCAAAGCTGAATTGTCTAGGCTCTGTGTTCGATGCGTTGGTAGGCACGAAAGATTTAAATGGACTTGACTAGGCAAAGATGAACTTAAGAAATCAAATGACTTGACAAATCTTGACCTAGATAGATCCGTTTAGCCTGAAAATACGACGCTTGGATAGGTTAAGCAGGGAGATATACATGAGAATCTACCATTCACATTAAGAGAACCCATATCTAGAACTGTGGTTTAACTTTTCCTTGATGTATGGATATGTCCTTAATTCCGGTATTGATAGGGAGACTGGGGAATTCCGATAAATTAGGTCTGTAGAAAGTTATTTTCTTTCTTTCCAACTATTAGTCATATGTTGCCTCCTCTGTGAGATCAAAAGATCCGACCTGAAGTTATATGAAACTCCTGGAGAATGAAGACCAAGTCAATGCTAGCCACAAACCAAGAGGGAGATTGATAGGCTATTTTTGTGGTTTGGGCTAGGCATTGTCATGTATAGGTCGTGGTAAGGTGTTAGAGTGTGTTGTGGGGGTCACAAGTATGTTAGTGGGTGTGTGTGCGGCCGCACACGCTGTTTGCGGCTGCACACTTGTTTGCTGTTAATCGTGGTATAAATAGGCTGTGTAAGTGTGTCAGTATAGTGACGTATGTATATGTGTGTTTTTCAAGGTATACCTGACATTTGTGCGTAATAGATGTGTGCATGCTTGATGTTATTCTCATTCTACTCCTTTTACACTCTGAATGATTGCTTACAATTCATTGACTACTGATTTGGATCTACAGACTGGGACTTACTGTGATCCTATCCTTTCTTCCCTTCTTTCAGTTCTCGCAGAGGACACATATGCTCACTTAAAGTTCTGAATGTTGTACAGTTGAGAGATGTCTCTACCATGTGCTTGGAACAACTACTAATTACTATCAACAAACCGAATTCTGATGATATTCCTAAAGGGTTTTGAGCATTCTAACACTCTTATGGTGTACATGCAACCCTAAATACCTTGGATCTATGTTTTCTCTATTATACATGCAAACTTGAACTTTCTAAGGAAATACCCAAACTAGCATACAATTTTTGATACTTGGGTAATATAAACAAGTTATAAGACATACCTTTTGATGAAGCTTGAAGTCTTGATCTTTAAGAGCTTAGCCCCAATAGTGTGGAAGCCTCAAGTGGATTCACAAATCACCAAAACCACCTTGGAAAACTTGAGAGAATAGTAAGCACACTAGAAATTGGCCCACTCTTGTATCCTCACACACTAGTGCCATTTTTGTGCCAAAGACCTCTTTATATTATGAAGGATTAGGGTTTCATCCATGTAAACCCTAATACCCATGCCCTTTCATTTCTAGAGGATCCATGGGTTAAAAACTCCATGGACTATCCATACAAGCTTAGCCCAACCTAAATGAACTTGGCCCATGCTATATATATAAGAGTCCCTATTTAATTAGTTCCTTTTGATCACTAAATTAATTCTTGATCACTACTAATTAAATAATATGATTCCATATTAATATATTAGAACTTATAATATATTAATATAAATCATAAATATACTATTCTCAAAAGACTATCCATATAAATTGTTCTGGTGAAGTGCAACCCAAATGGACCATGCCAAATCGGGTCAAGTACATACCAATTATAGTTATGGGCTTATACAATAATCCAATAGTCTCCCACTTGGATAAGTCTAAAACTATTATTGTGTATGACTTCAAAACCCGACAAGCAATCGTAGCTCTTAAAGCCGCTGTCGAACTTTGACCTTAGTCAATGACTTCTCCATTAGATAAGGGATCATATATGCCTCCATTCTAGATATCATATGGACTGAGACATGGATTATAATCATTCCCTCTACTATTTTTTGTTTCCCGATTTCCGATTTATGACGACCGACTAATTGAACAAATCAAATCAGTCTTGGGTTGGCCAAGCACTTTGGGGTGTCATCACTAAATCATCGAGGGGCCCACATATATCGCTTTTATCCCTTCAAGGGTAAAAGGAATGGATAAACTTCGACTCATATGCTTGTTCTACTACTTGTTGAATCATACACATTGGCACGTTTTATAACATCGAGTTACCAATGCGTTTTCGTACAATCAATGTATAACCAACTCATAGGCAACAACTCATATCTCTAGGTTTGAAGAATATAAGATATTATCGTCTCATGATCACTCGTGATAAAATCCATGAGTGAGTTAAATGAGCGTGGGTTTAATCCAATACTCAGAACTTATGAGCACTCATGAATGTTGTAGAAAATCTTGTTGTGTCCGCTACCTTGGACATCTACAAACCAGCTTCATGACAGTCTTGATTCGTATCTACTTCCAACATATGACCGACTATGGATGGTTTGAATAACCTAGTCATTCAGGAAGAACGACCTAGTTATTCTAGAAGTCAAAACATGTAAAGTTAAACAAAAGAATAATCGAATCCAATATGGTCTCAGAACTTATGAATATAAATAGAACACCTTTTATTTATCACCATATTGATTACACATTATTCATTGCATATTGTTTCAAACTATCAACTTTATACTTGAATTAAAACAATAAATGTGCCATGCTCCGAGCATGTACAATATGTTTTCTAAATACTAGTCATGCCATACACCAAATATGCATACTATGTTTTTCCAAACATTAATTATGCCATGCACTAAGTGTGCACACTAAGTTTGTCTATGATCTTTACTTTGTGAAATAGATCGATTGAACATAATTCCAATGATTCTCATTTCACAATCCCAAATCCTTACCGCAAATGCAAGAATTCCAAATTCCTGCCATTTACCTAAATCTGTTAGATTCTAAACTTATATGCCTAGATCCTCTTGTAATGATTATGCATAAAGTCACAAAGACTAGTCAATAGACATTACAGAGTATTCCAATGGAGATCAACTCCATGGAAACGAAGTCTCATATTCAAAGTACATTGCTTTTAACATCCTTCTTGCATTAAGTCCCCTAATCTTACACATATTTAATAACTTCCACATATGGAGGCAACTACATTTTCCCATTTTGACTATCACTTATGAATAAGAGTTGCCTCTTTTCAGAATATGTCAATATGGTCCTTCCAAAATTAACACTATACTTCCAACTGTCCCTGAGCAAGCAATCTTTGGTAAACCTTAGATTTTCCTCGACAATTGCTTAATCAAATTAGTCATATCCAGTTCTAGTACTTTTTCCCTCTTAATTCTCTAGGCAGTTGGAAAAATTTAGAACAAATGAATATTATAGCACATGCAATCAACCCTATATCTGAAGCATATGGGTCACGATTCATGATGTCTCACATAAACACATGATACTAGACCAGTCTTTCACTATAATATTTCTATTTCTATTTGCCATGCTCTCATAATTCAGATTATGAAAAGGGATGCCATAATCATAATCGAATTTTAGAACGCAAATAATGTTCCCATATATAGAATTTCCTTATGTTGAACCATTCCAACATAACATTCATATATATATACTTGCCTAAATCTGATTAAAATCTCATGATTTAAGCTTTTAAATTTGAAATGAAGTATAAATTTCCTCTCCCTTAATTATAGCAAAACAACTTTTTCCCAGTTGAAACTTTTGTTTTCTATAATTAACATTGCTAACTTGCAACACTCATCATAATTATCATGCTCCCACTAACATGAGAATTATCAACATAACACTTATGCTCCCTTTAGCTTTGACATGTACTAAGAAATCAGCTGGACTTCTAGAAATCAATACTTTATTGACTTTCTTACCAAAGTTCAGACTTCTGATACGAGCTTCTTTGATAAAAACTTTATCAAAATCATACACCTTTCCTTTTATAGCACACATGTGTGTCTAAACAATTTCAGAACTTTGAAAAGGGATGCCATAATCATAGTCTCAATTGTTTAGACCTTTTCCATTCCTCACAAGTCCATGTTAGTGTGCCGGTTAACCACACACGCTCCACTAACGACTTTGAGGATGCGAATATCACACTTGCTATCTACCTAAAATCTACTTAGTGAAAGCGTTTCCTCACCATTATTTTCATGAATAGGAGAGAAACCTTATGACACTTATATTTTATGGTGTATGTGTTCCTATCCATGTGAATTTGTCAAGACCATAATCACAAGACAAGGTTAGTGACAAATCCAAACTCAAATGGATTGAACTTGTACAATCTTAACTTCTTGCCACCTAGCAGCACAAGGGCCTGCCATTGCTTCCAAGTTGTTATGCAACCAATTGAGAAATCTCAGAACTCATATACAAAGCCAACTTTAACTGGAATGGGCACATAAATAGAAATATATCAACACGATAGGTTATAAACCTTAAGTCGTGAGCTAGTGAGAAACTATAGGTTTTATTCTTGATTAGATCTTGAAATTCTTTCAGAATCTTTTAGACTCCCACTGTCCTCTTGACATATAAGACTCTCTTGCAAAGACCAATTCATTTACAAACAAATATTCAAGAGATAGTGTGGATTCTTATCATGACAAACACTTCACACAATTGGCCTAAGTTGGTCTCTGTTTTATCCAAAACATCACCGCTTACCAATTTCAAATGTACAAGAGTAGGATACATTTTTACTCTTACATTTGACAAGTGAGTAAAACTTCTTTAAGATGTGTCACTCAAATTACAATCTTGGAGTATGATTCTAAGACTTGTTTTGGAACGAAGTATGACTCATCTTCTTGATTAACCATTTCAACAATTCACGATTCCTCTTCTTAGCCATAGGAATGCACTAAGATTTCCTTAGAGGTCCCATTGTGATATGGTTTCTTAATCATTAAGATGATCACAAAACATGATACTAAAGTACTCTCCCATCTTTTCAAATTTGAGAAACTTTTATCTTTCTGCCTAATTTGATTCTTCTCATTCGTTCTGCCATACATCAAAACTTTTCCAATGTATCAGAATTACACTTAAACTTGTAAGTGTAACCATATTTACTAACTTTTAGTACATCATGACGAATAGCCTTATCGATCTTTTTGGTGGACCTGACCAACGCACAACCAAGTGTACTTGATCCTTTTGTCCTTCACTTGACTCACATATACATGTGAACAAGGAATTGGTCTTAATTTTCCAAAGCTGAAAGTTCTCATTCATCATACTATACAACATGCATGATTCCAAGTTTCGGTCCAATTGAAAACGTGGGTGATGAGAATCGTTCCTTGTTTGGTAAATTTTAGACACTCCCACAAAAGAAAGAATCAAATTCATATTTCCATTATTGCTAGAAAAATACAAACATCAATTTTTCATAAATGCCATTGCAAGGAGATATAATAAAATAAAACAAAATTATATTTATTTATAAAATGCAGAATTTTTTTTCCTTACAATGCAACTTTAAATGAAAAACTATGCTATTACATATTTTCTAGCAATCTATCATAACTCCTAAGTAGTAGCTCAAGAATCCGATCTTCGAACCATACGATTGAAATCCATCTTTGCGATCAGATTCAGCATACTCTTCTTTAAGTTTCCATCCCTTTGCTTGATCCTGCCATACATCAAAATGTATTAAGAATCTACAAATAGGAACTTAATTGAGTTATATAGTGGACTTACCTGAAGTAGAGTCAAACTTTTGACTAGACCTTCTCTCAGATCTTTCAGGTAGTTAGGGCAGCTTCGCAACCAATGCCCCTTCCTTTGGCAATAGAACCATATGGAACCTTTGGGAATGGTACACTGGACTATCTTAGACTTTCCTTTCTCTTTACCATTTGGTCAATCGAGTTGACTATGGCCGATCCATTTCCATTGGGAAGTGAAAGCTTTTCTGGATATCCAATGTTACCAATTGTCAATGTCCATTGTAGTTTGGGAAGTTGATCTACTAAATAAATTTGCTTTACCAGAGCTCCAAATCATTGTTGATTCAGCAGCACCAAGCAAATAGATAAGATCATTAAGGGTCATGTCATAGTCTGTTGCATAGTAGTCCCAAAGAAACTCACTATGGGACTTAGAAAGTGATTGAACAACCAACTTTCTCAACACTTTGACACCCAACTCTCCTGGCTTGTCAATATGTGACTTCATCTCCAAGATGTGAGCACACATAAACCTTGCTTATCAATAGGGCTTGAGTGACCTTGAACTACTCAAGAACTTGTGGGTTATGGAGAATAATTGGAGGAGGTAGAGGGAGTGAAGAATGATTTTTGGGACATCATCTTCATTAGGAAAGCTTGTTCCAAGAGTTTTGGGAATGTCATAATTGTCTAAACCAGACATCTTTTGGGAAATATTCAAGATAGTTGATTTAAAGTCCTTAATATAACACCCAATATGAAATGTTAAGGATAGGACCCAACACGATATTTTATAACTTTAAGAGGGATTCCGTAATCCAAGCAATAGAATATTTGAAGGTAGGAGAATGACGATTCACCAATTTCCACAATGAAAAGCAAAATAATTTATTAGGTTTTAATTGGATTTGAAACTCCTAGATCTTTTGAGATTCATTGAACTTTTCAATGGCATGTTTCAATCTCAATTGTGCCCTCTCAAGTTTTGTGACAGGGATGCCGAGGATCACAAAACAAGGTGTGAATAACCATGCAAATATACATGGTACCCTTAATATTTACCACTCAATCGATGTGTCGGTTAAAGACACGCACTTATGATAAAAATTAAGTTACCCTTTGCCTACCTTTTTAAATCAAGCTAGTGTGTCGGTTAACCACACGCACTCCACTAACCGACTTAAGCAAAGTGCAAATTGTAATTTCATGGGTTAGCACCAAATTCACATTTTCCTAAAGTCACTAAGATTGGGAATTTATAAAAGGTTTAGTTACTTTATCACTATACTTATAATGAGGGAGAATTATAGTCCTTGTCCTACCTATTCGTCTAACAACCCTCCACCAGTCAAGGAAGCGGTGGGTGAGAGTGGACGCCCATTAAACTGCCATTTTATAGGCAGTAACATTATACCCCCTTTATAGACCAGCTTCGTGAATGAGGCCTACTATCAGTAAGACTGACTTGATCTTATACATACATATATATATATATATATATATATATATATATATATATATATATATTATTAACTTATAATACTATAAAGTATAAGGGTTGAATGTCACACCCAAAAACCTGAATGGGAGGAACGTTTGGGGGGGGGGGGGGGGGAGTACATCATGTACAGTATCAGAACAAAGCATAGTAGTAAACAAGCAACAACATCATCCATTGCATTAATAATATAATTTAATACAAGTGTGTTCTGTGAAGTTTATAAGACACCAAAAATATAAATCAAAATAAGAGATGAGTCTTGAACGAGCTCCATCTTCTCAAAAACCTGGCATCGGTACCTATCTACTGATGACCTGAGAATACAAGTTATTTTGAAAGAGTTTATCAACTTTAAAGCTGGTGAGTTCATAAGCATTTTAGTGTCATTGTTTGTATGAAAATGTTTGTAAGTGTTTGATGTATAATTTTGTAGGTGTTTGTAGTAAATGTTTGTATCTCCTAGAAAATCCTATATTTTCAACTAAACGTAGCCTTCTACCAAGGCATCAAATGTTCTGTATGTTTGTTTCTTGTAAGAGTTTGTATTTTCCTAAGTGTGACTATCATTAACCAAAAAGTATAGTTTTACATTACCTTTTATGTGAGAAGATCACAATGTGAATGCAATGGGGAAATAATAAAGTACTATAGTACTGTATTATAGTAACTACTGTTGTACCAACTACCTTAAACCAATTGTTATTTAAGGTATAATATGATATGATTGCACCATACTATCGACTAACAACACGACGATGAAAGACGTCGGAAGAAATGACATTTGGCACCCGTAGACTTGCAAGTCCCACTGTAGCGAACAACAAGGTGTAGGATACTCAATCCAGTATAGATCTATACACAAATTCACACTCTCCTTCTAGGAGACTTTGGATACAAAACGAGCCATGACAGGTGATGCCATGCCCTGAAACCATGGCTCACATTTATGATATAGTATTCTTGTACATGTATTGTATGTACTAGTGTAATGTATGTTCTCTCTGTCTAGTATGTAGTATGTTCTCTTTGTTTCTCATATAGTATGTCCGTTCTGTTTCTCATATAGTATGTTCGTTCTGTTTCTCATATAGTATGTTCGTTCTATTTCTCATATAGTAAGTATTGACTCATGTATGAACTGACTCTTTGTATGTTTCATTGTGTTAGAAGTAATGAGTAGTATCTTCCTAAACTATACCTAGTATAGTTTACTAGTAGAGTTGTTTGTATAACTAAGTGTATTGAACTGAGATAAAAACTTTTATGTCTATACATATATACATAATATATAACTAAGGATCAAACGACACTCAGACAAACAACAGGGTACTCTAAGTTCACAACCAAATAAGGAACATGAAATAAAGTGTGTTATCAGTCCTAAGTCCTTCCAACCTTACTTATGTAACTATACATGCCTTACACATGGTTTTGACAATATATAAGTTTAAAAGAGTTAAAGGAAAAGGTTTTTCATGTAACAACAAGTTTTATAAAGAGTTTAACGTGTAGAAGAGTTTGATAAACATTTTGAAGTAGTTTGATTGAAACAACAACTAAAAGTATAGCAAATCCACTGTTTGACAATTATTAATCACATGTGATTGATATAATAACTATAATGTTTCAACTTCTATTCCCCCCACCCCATAAAAGCATTTAAAATCATTTAAAAGGAAGACTAAGGGGTATGAACTCACCTATAATGAGTGATACGGAAGTATGCTTGGAAATAGGATCTAAAGTGTCAGGTGAAACCTTGAGCACACAAAGATCCTAATAAACATATAATGACATGTATGTGTATTTGATTAGTGTATAAACAACTAATTATAAGGGATAACTCCCTAATAGACTAGGAAACTCTTAGATTGAATGGATACAATCACATATGATTGCATAACTAGGGTATATGGCCACCCTATAGAGTTTACGGTCCAAATAGCATGACTTAGGGCGTTCACGGTCCAAGTGTTCATGGTCCAAGTGTTCACGGTCCTTGGAGTTTACGTTTCTTGGGTTCACGGACTAATGAGCTTACGGTCATGGAGTTCACGGTCTAATGACCTTACGCTCATGGAGTTCACGGTCTAAGGAGATCCAACCGCAAACTCACCAAATCTTTCACAAATGATGGTTTTCAAGGGCTTCAATCAAAGGCATTGGATTCTAGGGAGCATGCTTAGCCTTAGGAAGGGTAATGGCTTATATGAACACCCTTTATAAGGGTTTATGATCAATGAAGATGCACTAGACCGTAAACACCTTTTGTTCTTGAGTTTCTTGATGTTTTCTAGGTTTTTAACAAGTGATTCAAGTATATAATAAACTAAGGGTAGTGTACTTACTTATTAGAAGCTTGTAAGGGTGATTAGGATCCAATAACACTAGTGTGTGTTCTTGGTGTTCTTGGTGAAATGAAGAGCACTTGAAGATCTATCAAAATGAAGAGATTTCATGGATGAAATCATGTATAATCACTAGATATAGAAGGATATCCACCAATCAAGGGAAGAAATACTTACAATCTTGAAGATCTAAGAGAAAAGTCGGATGATACTTGAGAGAGAATGAGTTCTTTGGCTTGAAATGGTAAAAGTGATTGAAAAATGACTAAGTGTCATATATATAGCATGGAGTTTACAGTCACCATGACCATAATCTCTAAATCCCTGACCATAAACTCCTTTTGAGTAGGTTTACGGTTTGCTAGATGGTTTAGAACTCAAACTGACACTTCCAAATATTGATTCCTTTGATGCACTAGTCTCAGAATACTCAGAATAGACCCCAAACATTGCTAAAAGATAGCAACACGAGTCTGACTTAGATTGTAGTGAATGGTTTGTACAATATAGAAATTTTGGGTTGTCACATCATCCCCCCGTTAGAGAGAATTTCGTCCTGAGACTAGAATTTAAGCAATTAGGTTACAAATAACTAAGCAAAAAGATGAGGATATTTCAGTTTCATTTGATCCTCACACTCGCAAGTGAATACAGGTCCTCGCTTGGCATTCCAGCGAACCTTCACTATCAGGATACGGCTTTGCTTCGTTTGCTTGACCTCTTGGTCCATGATCTCTACAGGTTCTTCCACAAAGTTGAGGCTTTCGTTGATCTCGATCTCGTTGAGTGGGATTACAAGAGACTCGTCGGACAGACACTTTTTGAAGTTCGAGATGTGGAAAGTAGAATGTACGTTACTGAGTTCACGAGGTAGGTTGAGTTTGTAAGCTACAGGGCCGATTCTAGTGAGACTCTCGAAAGCCCTACGTATCTTGGATTGAGCTTCCCACACTTTCCGAAGCATATCAAGCCCTTCCAAGGTGAGACTTTTGAAAGAACGCGGTCTCCCACCTGGAATTCCAAAGGTTTCCATCGTTTGTCTGCATAGCTTTTCTGTCGGTCTCTAGAGGCTTTCAATCGTTCATAAATCTGAACGATCTTCTCTGTCGTTTCCCGAATGATCTCCGGACCTGTGAGAGTGCTGTCAGGAACTCTTCCTTTAGCTAACTGGGCGTCACCTACCTCAGCCCAACACAGAGGGGATCTGCACTTTCGGCCATAGTGGGCTTCAAATGGAGCAGCCTTTATGCTCATTTGATAACTATTATTGTAGGAAAACTCAACAAGGGGCAAATGAGTATCCCATGCCTTCCCAAAGTCGATCACACAGGCTCGCAACATATCTTCCAATGTTTGAATAGTCCTCTCACTTTGTCGGTCAGTTTGCAGTTGGTAGGCTATACTTATGTCCAGCCTCGTTCCAAGGGAACTTTGCAGCGACTGCCAGAACCTCGAAGTGAATCTACTATCTCTATTAGAGATAATGGATATGGGAACACCGTGCATTCGTACTATCTCCCTAATGTATGTTCTTGTGAGCTTCTTCATCTTGTCAGTTTCTTTGATAGGCAGGAAGTGTGCGGACTTAGTTAACCTGTCAACGATCACCCAAATGGTATCGAGACCACTCGTTGTCTTGGGCAACATGGTTATGAAGTCCATTTTGATCTGCTCCCACTTCCATTCAGGTATCTCCGGTTGCTGAAGTAAACTTGGTGGTTTCTGGTATTCGACCTTAACCTTGGCGCAAGTAAGACATTTACTTACGAAGGTAGCAATCTCTGCTTTCATGTTAGGTCACTAGTATAACTTTTTAAGATCCATATACATCTTATCCAAACCTGGGTGGACAGAATATCGAATGTTGTGTGCTTCAGTCATGACCAAGTCTCTGAAGCCACCGTGTTTCGGTGTCCAGATCCGATCCATGAAATATGTGACAACCCGAAGTTTGTTCCATTATTTGTAATCCTTTTCGTAACCCATTTCGATAATCCATTCGTCGTTTTCAATTTCGTTTCCGTTTACGCAATTAAATTAAGTCATTAATTTGAGATTATTATTATGACTTAATGGGTGTCCCAACGCATTTAGAACTCATTTTAACACCCCACTCTAGTAGTTGGAAAATTTTTAGAATCAACCATATCGGGTTACGGCAACTTGATCGGGTGCGACCAAAAGCCACGTCTAACGTCGGTATCGGGTAGAATTCCACCATGTCCAAATCTTAGACACTATTTAAAGGAGATGAAGCTTCCATTTGAAGCTTTTGCTCTTTCTCACTACTCTCTCTCTCTCTCTAACCTCTCTCCTCAAACCAAAGAATTAGGTCCAAAAACATCAATTTAAGGCTCAAAATCTTCAAGGTAACTTCCTTAACTTATAGTATAGCATCATTAGCCTTCAAACTCGTGTTTAATCTTTGGAAAAGGACCATCTTCATGAGTTTACGGCCCTGGAGCATGCTTGGGCCGTAAACACATATAAAATGGGTTTTTGAGCCTTAAAACCCCTCCGAACCAATCTTGGGACGTAGATATGACATTATGGCTTACCAATCCGGACTTAGGACACCTTAAACATGATTTTTGAGGAGTAAACATGAGTTTACTGCCCAAGAACATGCTTGGGCCGTAAACTCATCATTCATGGAGAGTAAACTCAAAACCAAGTGTTTAAAAGCCATTTAAACACACCATTAGCCTTGGAATAAATCCTAGAACCAACCAAAATCAATTTGGGGACCTTAAACATAATAAAAACTCTTCATTTGAGAGTTTACGGCCATAACTCCCCAAGAATAAGTTCCAGGGCCGTAAACTCATACATCTAGGTCAAATGGTGCCCAAAATTCATCCTAAGGCTTGTAAAGAATTGTTTGAATCACATGTGATTAGTCTAAGGCCATTAAATCATCCATTTAAGAAGGGTATAGGAGCTTACGGTCGTAAACTCCATGTTTAGGGCCGTAAACTCCCTTTGATGGTGTTCTTGGTGATTTAATTCATTCCTAAGCCTTAGATAAATTCATACCAACTCTTCCCAAGTGTTATTCGACCATTTAGCACCATAAAACCTACCAACCATGAGTTCACGTCCGTGAACTCATGTGATTATGGTCTTAGGGCCGTAAACTCTTCTAAGAGTTTACTCTTGAAGAGTAAACTCCATTCCTAAGCCATACATGTCCGTAGATGTCACCCGGGTCACTCCAAACACTTGATTTGAAGTGTTTTCGCTCATTGGAGTGTATTATCATATCTAATTAGTGGTTTAAAATCTAATTAGATACATTTGGATATTATTTCATATTACATAGGAACCTCGCGTGTTAACAAGCCCCGAACCAACGTTTAGCATCCAAACAGTCGCGTTTTCTCGTCTGGTGAGTTCATACCCCTACCCTTTTTCAATGTTTTCACTGTTTTCAGGGGGAATACAAGCAAATTACAAGGGATATTTGTACTTATAAACTTGTTTTACATGTGTGTGTTTCATAATTCATATGCTTTTAACACTGGTAATCGTAACAGATAACCGTTTGAAACTTGCAGGATAATCATACACATTATTTGTGAAATTAGTTATAAGTTGTTATGTTTTATATTTCACAAATGGTTTTCCACATTATATCAATTAAAAGCATGACATTTGAACCTTTAACATAAAAGTTAGTACACTGTTTTGTCCTCGGTAACACTCCACAGAGATACGCGAGTGGAGGATAATCGTATTATTACTAGTAAATTTGTTAATCCTATATAATTGGAGACACGCCCTCGGTGAACACTCCACAGAGATACACGAGTGGAGGACCACCCCCGTAACCAGAATCTCTTAGATAGGGAGCGTGACTTAAGTGTATAGATCTATACGGGGCTGACTACCCCACACCTGGCTACTAGCTACAGCCGAGCTGAAATGGTTCAAGGGTGACGAAAGTCATAAGGTGATGTGGACTACTTATTGCCATATCTAGTCTATTGTATGGTTATGGAACTCGCAATTAGGATAATAGAGATTTACTTAATAGTAATAATAAATAAAGTAATTAATTTACTTTGTATATATTAGTTTTATATACGTGTTAAAACTAATACATTTCATAAGGATAACCATGATTTTCAGTATACATCTTTCACATTTGGTAACCAACATTCAGGAAAATATGGGATTTTCCTGGGGAACATTTATACATAACTAGAAAAGTGTAACAAACCAGATAACTTTACATTTCATAAGGGTAAACATGTTTTCAGTGTACATCTTTACTTCACATTTTGGATTCAATAACCAACTTTTAAGAAAATATGGGATTTTCTTAGTGTGTAACATTTTCAGAAACGGAAAGGAACTTATACATTTTTCACAAAACAAAACCACTTATGAACTCACCAGTGTTATGCTGATTTTCAAACCGCTTGTATTCTCAGGTCCGCATTAGACAGGTACCCGATGATCCCTTTTGGCGAAGACGGAGTGCGCAGAAGACTCGTCTCATTTTATTCATATATACTATGTATCACTTGTACAACTTTACTTTTGAAACAAATGTAAACTTTTATATATGTAATGTAATGGTTGTTTACTTTACTTACTATGTGCATTGGATTTGATACTCAACGTGGAGTCAACCCCAGAAATGTTTCCGCCTTCGGTTTTCGGGGTGTGCAAAATATAAGGCTCCGCCACCCTTGACTTCAAAGTTCTTATCCATCCCTCTTAGGGATTCACTCGCCACATTTTCAGGTTTCAAAGGGTCGAGCTAAGCTTCCTTAATTTATGTGGACAAGTGTGAATGGATAGTAATAGTCAACGATTTGACTCTACGACCAGAGTATTCTTTCTGACTTAGGGCGTCAGCTACTACGTTGGCCTTGCCGGGATGATAACAAATTTCGTATTCGTAATCACTGAGTAGCTCGACCCACCATCGTTTTCTCATGTTGAGCTCCTTCTGGTCGAATATATGTTGTAGGCTTTTGTGCTCTGTAAAGATAGTTCTCTTCGTACCGTATAGGTAGTGTCTCCAGATCTTCAGAGCAAACACAACTGCTCCTAACTCAAGATCATGTGTGGTGTAGTTGACCTCGTGTGTGTTCAGCTGCCTTGAGGCATATGCAATGACCTTACCTCGTTACATCAGAACACAGTCGAGCCCTTGATTTGATGCATCGCAGTAGACCACAAAGCCTTCTATTCCTTTTGGGAGGGATAGTATCGATGCGGTGCATAAGGCTCATTTCAGCGTTTGGAACACTTTCTCTTGCTTCTCTTCCCAGTCAAAGGCCACGCCCTTCTGGGTCAAAGTCGTAAGAGGTTTCGCAATTCGAGAGAAGTTCTGAATGAACCTACGATAGTAGCCAACGAGGCCTAGAAATTGGCGAATTTCTATAGGCGTCTTCAGTGCTGACCAGTTCTCAATGGCTTTGATTTTGGAAGGGTCCACATGAATTCCCTCTTCACTAACAACGTGACCCAGGAATTCAACTCTTCGGATCTAAAACTCGCATGTAGAGAACTTCGCGTAGAGCTTCTCTGATCGTAACGTTTCCAAGATCTGACGTAGATGCTAACTATGCTCTTCCTTACTACAAGAGTAAATATGTATGTCATCTATGAAGAAGATGACGAACTGATCCAAGTAAGGGCGGCAGACCCTATTCATTAAGTCCATAAATACTGCGGGCGCATTAGTCAATCCGAATGGCATCACTACAAACTCGTAGTGTCCATAACGAGTTTGGAAGGTTGTCTTTGGAACATCCTCCTCTAGCACTCGTAATTGGTGATACCCGGATCTCATATCTAACTTTGAAAAGTAATTCGCCCCTTGAAGTTGGTCGAATAAGCCATCTATGCGAGGCAGAGGGTAACGATTATTAATGGTAAGCTTGTTGAGTTCCCTGTAATCGATGCACATACAAAACGATCCGTCTTTCTTCCTGACGAACAAGACCGGTGCTCCCCAGGGTGACATGCTTGGTCTTATAAAGCCCTTGCTGAGCAGTTCATTAAGTTGACTAGACAGTTCTTGCATCTCTGTAGGTGCTAGACGATAGGGCAATTTGGCTACTGGGGTAGCCCCTAAAACTAAGTCGATTCTGAACTCGACCTGACGTTGTGGAGGTAATCCTGGGAGTTCTTCTGGAAAGATGTCGGTAAAATCGCGTACTACTGAAATGTTCTTAATGTCCTTCATCTCTTGGCTCACATCGACAACATGAGCAAGGAATGCACGACATTCCTTTCGCAAGTACTTCTGGGCTTGAATACTCGAGATGATACGAAGGTTCGTGTCGGGTTTGTCGCCATAGACTACTAGAGTTTCGCCAGACGGCAGATTAAGGCAAACAGCCTTTTCATAACTCATGATGTTGGCACAAAGTAGAGTCAACCAATCCATGTCGATAATGACGTCGAAACTTTTAATTGAGACCGGTTCACTATAAACAATGCTCTGATACCAATCTGTCACACCCCAAAACCGGAACGGCGGAAACGTTCGAGGCGGAGGATTTCATGTATAGTATCACAACAAAGCATAGTAGTAAACAAGCAACAGCATCATCCATTGCGTTAATAATATAATTTAATACAAGTGTGTTATGTAAAGTTTTTAAGACACCAAAAAAGTAAATCAAAATAAGAGATGAGTCTTGAACGAGCTCCATCTTCTCAAAAACCTGGCATCGTTACTTGTCTACTGATGACCTGAGAATACAAGTTATTTTCAAAGAGTTTATCAGCATTAAAGCTGGTGAGTTCATAAGCATTTTAGTGTAATTGTATGTATGAAAATGTTTGTAAGTGTTTGATGTATAAGTTTGTAGGTGTTTGTAGTAAATGTTTGTATCTCCTAGAAAATCCTATATTTTCTACTAAACGTAGCCTTCTACCAAGACATCAAATGTTCTGTATGTTTGTTTCTTGTAAGAGTTTGTATTTTCCCAAGTGTGACTATCATTAACCAAAAATATAGTTTTACATTACCTTTTAAGTGAGAATATCACAATGTGAATGCAATGGGGAAATAATAAAGTATTGTAGTATTGTATTATAGTAACTACTGTTGTACCAAATACCTTAAACCAATTGCTATTTAAGGTATAATGTGATATAATTGCACCATACTATCAACTAATAACACGACAATGAAAGATGTCGGAAGAAATGACATTTGGCACCCGTAGACTTGCAAGGCCCACTGTAGCGAACAACAAAGTGTAGGATAGTCAATCCAGTATAGATTTATACACAAATTCACGCTCTCCTTCTAGGAGACTCTGGATACAAAACGAGCTATGATAGGTGATGTCATGCCCCGAAACCGTGGCTCACATTTATGTTATATTATTCTTGTATATGTATTGTATATACTAGTGTAATGTATGTTCTCTCTGTCTAGTATGTAGTATGTTCTCTTTGATTCTCATATAGTGTGTTCATTTTGTTTCTCATATAGTATGTTCATTCTGTTTCTCATATAGTATGTTCGTTATGTTTCTCATATAGTATGTTTGTTCTGTTTCTCTTATAGTAAGTTCGTTCTGTTTCTCATATAGTATGTTCGTTCTGTTTCTCATATAGTAAGTATTGACTCATGTATGAACTGACTCTTTGTATGTTTCATTGTGCTAGAAGTAATTAGTAGTATCTTCCTAAACTATACCTATTATAGTTTACTAGTAGAGTTGTTTGTATAACTGAGTGTATTGAACTGAAATAAAAGATTTTATGTCTATACATATATACATAATATATAACGAAGGATCAAACGACACTTGGACAAACAACAGGGTACTCTAAGTCCACAACCGAACAAGGAATAGGAAATAAAGTGTGTTATCAGTCCTAAGTCCTTCAGACCTTACTTATATAACTAAACATGCATTAGACATGGTTTTGACAATATACAAGTTTTAAAAGAGTTAAAGGAAAAGGTTTGTCATGTAATAACAAGTTTTATAAAGAGTTTTACATGTAGGAGATTTTGATAAACATTTTGAAGTAGTTTGATTGATAAAACAGCTAAAAGTATAGCAAATCCACGGTTTGATAATTATTAATCACATGTGATTGATATAATAACTATAATGTTTCAACTTGTATCCCCCCCCCCCCCCGTAAAAGCATTTAATATCATTTAAAAGGTAGATTAAGGGGTATGAACTCACTTGTAGTGAGTGATACGGAACTATGTTTGGAAATAGGATGTAGAGTGTAAGGTGAAACCTTGAGCACACAAAGATCCTAATAAACATATAATGACATGTATGTGTATTTGATTAGTGTATAAACAACTAATTATAAGGAATAACACCCTAATAGACTAGGAAACTCTTAGATTGAAGGGATACAATCACATATGATTGCATAACTAGGGTATATGGCCACCCTATAGAGTTTACGGTCCAAATGGCATAACTTAGGGAGTTCACGGTCCAAGTGTTAACGGTCCTTAAAGAGTACGGTTCTTGGGTTCACAATCTAATGACCTTACGGTCATGGAGTTCACGGTCTAATGACCTTACGGTCATGGAGTTCACGATCTAAGGAGATCCAACCGCAAACTCACCAAATCTTTCACAAATGATGGTTTTCAAGGGCTTCAGTCAAAGGCGTCAGATTCTAGGGACCATGCTTAGCCTTAGGAAGGGTAAAGGCTTATATGAACACCCTTTATAAGGGTTTGCGGTCTATGAAGATGCACTAGACCGTAAACACCTTTTGTTCTTGAGTTTCTTGATGTTTTCTAGGTGTTTAACAAGTGATTCAAGTATATAACAAGCTAAGGGTAGTGTACTTACTTATTAAAAGCTTGTAAGGGTGATTAGGATCCAAAAACACTAGTGTGTGTTCTTGGTGAAATGAGGAACACTTGAAGATCTATCAAAATGAAGAGATTTCATGGATGAAATCATGTATAATCACTAGATATAGAAGGATATCCACCAATCAAGGGAAGAAATACTTACAATCTTGAAGATCTAAGAGAAAAGTCGGATGATACTTGAAAGAGAATGAGTTCTTTGGCTTGAGATGGTAAAAGTGATTAAAAATGACTAAGTGTCATATGTATAGCATGGAGTTTACGGTCACCATGACCGTAATCTCTAAAATCCTGATAGTAAACTCCTTTTGAGGAGGTTTACGGTTTGCTAGATGGTTTAGAACTCAAACTGACACTTCCAAATATTGATTCCTATAATGCACTAGTCTCAGAATACTCAGAATAGACCCCAAACAGTGCTAAAAGATAGCAACACGAGTCTGACTTAGATAGAAGTGAATGGTTTGTACAAGATATAAATTTCGGGTTGTCACATTGAATTTTAACTTTTAAAACTCTAGGGTTTGGAATTAAAGTGTGTGTGAGACTTTACAAATTCCAAAACTTGAGGGCATGTTTTGAACTATTCAAAAACTTTTCAATTCCATAACTTAGGTGTTTAAAGTAGTATTAATGAAAAAACTTTTCAAGTTCCATAACTTGAGGACAAGTTATAGAAGACTTTAAAACATTTAAAAATGAGACTCTCCATTTTTCATAACTTATGGAAATATTATGAGTTTTAATAATCATAAATGTGACTTTTCATATAACTTGAGGACAAGTTACAAAAACACATATTATGATAAACTTTTTGATTAATTTTGATTGAAAACATATTATCACATAACTTTTCTATTAATCTAAATCAACTAATAAGAACAAGATAATTCAAATCAAACACTTTTCATGTAATTAGCCTAACCATTAAACTAATAAAAAAATGAATCTATTGACAATTGTCTATGAAATTGGATTGGCATGAACATTACCACATCAAAAACTGGTTTACAAGTTCAAAAACAGCTTAGGGTAATGTTCCTAGTCCAATTCCAGCCAAAAACCACAAAAATATGCTGTCTGGGGTTCCAACTCGTCGAGTGCATGAACCAACTCGACGATTTGGATGATTTTATGCATGGACTCGGCGAGTTCATCAATGGGCTCGGCGAGTCCACTGTCCATAACAACAGAAAATCGAATTTTTCAGCAATTTGCATCAAGTATAATTGAAAACAAGCCTAGGCTCTGATACCACTAAAGGGTTTTGAGCATTCTAACACTCCTATGGTGTACATGCAACCCTAAATACCTTAGATCTATGTTTTCTCTATTATACATGCAAACTTGAACTTTCCAAGGTATTACCCTAACTAGCATACAATCTTTGATACTTGGGTAATATAAACAAGTTATAAGACATACCTTTTGATGAAGCTTGAAGTCTTGATCTTTAAGAGCTTAGCCCCAATAGTGTGGAAGCCTCAATTTGAATCACAAATCACCAAAACCACCATGGAAAACTTGATAGAATAGTAGACACAATAGAAATTGGCCCGCTCTTGTATCCTCACACGCTAGTGCCATTTCTTGTGCCAAATACCTCTTAATATAGTATGGAGGATTGGGGTTTCATCCATGTAAACCCTAATACCCATGCCCTTTAATTTCCATATGATCCATGGGTTAAAAACTCCATGGACTATCCATACAAGCTTAGCCCAACCTAAATGAACTTGGTCCATACTATATATTTAAGAGTCCCTATTTAATTAGTTCCTTTTGCTCACTAAATTAATTCTAAATTAATTCTTGTTCACTACTAATTAAATAATATGATTCCATATTAATACATTAGAACTTATAATATATTAATATAAATCATAAATATACTATTCTCAAAAGACTATCCATATAAATTGTTCCGGTGAAGTGCAACCCAAATGGACCATCTCAAATCGGTTCAAGTACATACCAATTATAGTTATGAGCTTAGACACTAATCCAACAATTCCTCCATACCTGCTCCAGAACATAATGTGGGATTAGTTGGTCTTTGGAACCCAGTCCATTTTGAAACTGGGGTTGATCTTTGTCATCTTTGCAAGGAACTCTCTCCCATGACATGTCCCGCTTATCACAAACAGAAGATGAAGAAACGTTAGAAGCATTAGGAGATTTGGGAGATTGAACCTTTGGTACCCATTTGTAGTTGGGTTTAACCCATTTCTTGTTCGATCCGATGGGTGCCTTATCGCTTGCTTTGGAACTTGAAGCCGATCGCCGAGATGACTTTGACCTAACCGGTCTTGGTTTCACTAGAGCATCTCTTGGATTGGACTTCTTGGCTAGCTTTCCCTTCTTGTCCTATGGATTTTTATTTTTCGCCTTCTGCACGTTCTAGTTACCATTGCACGATTGTGACCTTGAAGGGCTTCTTTTGGGGTATCTCCCTCTTGGAGCATTCTGCCATCCATGTGCGTAATAGGGAATGTATGCGCGATTAGGACAATTTCTAGAAATGTTTCCAAGTGTTCCACAGTGAAAACATGTATTTTTCTTCACTGGAAGTTGTTTCTTCCTGCCCCCGGTGCGTGCCTTTGCCTTGTTTCTGGTTGTTCCCACATGCAGACATACAGTAGGCACTCTGATTTGCTTTTTCTGTGGCCTGTATTTACCAACAATAGGTTTAGAAGCAACATTTTCCTTATTCAAGGAGTCATTTTTTTGACAATCAACAGAATTAACAGAGCTAGAATCAATTATGTTCTCCTTGTTCTCATCCTCTACTACTTTACCTGCACATGTAGTAGAATCATTAGAAACGTTCACCTCAACATTCTCAGTTGGCCCAGATTGTTCAGTCTTAACTGAAGCTGGTGCAGGGGTTGGCCACACTTAGTAGGTGTCTCTTCCTCGTTGGTCTCAACGGGTGGGTTATATTTGTCATTGAAATGAGGTGGAACACTATGATACCCTAACCCCTTAGATTGATTATCTTTGAATTTTAATTGTTTCTAAATCATCGAGGCAACCACCTCACTTAACACATCATATTTTCTAAAATTAACATTTGCATTTTCAAATTTGTTTTTCAATGTGTTAAGCTTGGCATTCACAGAGGCAAGTTATCTTTTAACATAGTTATAGTTTTCACATTTATTGCTATATTCTTCTTGAAGTTTTTGGAAGTCATTGATTTTGGCCTCTAATTGTTCTTTTAAGGGTGTTTGGTCTTTCTTAAGGGTATATCTTTCATATCTAAGGTCCTCATTTCCCCTTTTCAACAAATCAATTTGTTCGCGAAGAAATTTAATCGTAGTTTCACAAGATGGAGTACATGAAACTTCATTGACCGGAATGTTTGAGGAACTCAATTTTTACCGAAAATGCCCTTTGACTAAAAACTCAAAAGTCAACCTTAAAAGTCAAACTTAAAAAGTCAAACTTAAAAAGTCAAACTTAAAAAGTCAAACTTAAAAGTCAAACCGAAAAGCTAAAAGTAAAAATTTGAAGGTTAAACGAAAAACTCAAAGTTTAAAGTCAAAGGTCAAACTTGGAAGACAAAGTCAAAATTTTAAGTCAAAAGTCAATTTAGAAAGTCAAAAATTAAAAGTCAAAACTTTTGGTTGAAAATAAAATTTGTAAATTTGATTTTTTGTCAAAAAGTGTTAAAAATGCGAAAGTAAGGGCGAAACAACGAAGCCTTAAGACTTATAAACGGAAGATGATTAACGTGTTCCTTGCTAGATCGAGTGGTAAGGCGCATTGGTTGATGACACAAGGGACTCGGGTTCGATCCCTGGCAACCCCCAAAACGTTTTTGAATATTGCTGGCTGCGAACTTCGGACTTACTGTTGGAAGACTCGAACACGCTGCTGACCGCAAAGGCGAGGACCGAGACTGATGGGCCGAGAACAAAGTCGTAAACGTGCGAGACCGTGAACCCGCGAAGACCGAACACGTGCTGCAGGCCGTAAACCCTTGCACCGCAAACCCACCGAGGACCGTGAACACTGCTTCGGTGGCCGTGAAAGCTTCTTCGGATTGCGAAAAAACAGCGTTTTTCACCTCTTTTTGCTCCAAAACTTGATCAGAAACTCATTTTTATGAAAAACGCAAAGAACAAACCCCCACGATTTTGCCAAGAACTATCCTAAAATGCAAAGATCCTTCAAAAATAAGATCAAAAACGCTCCGGATATGACCAAAATGATTGATACAAACCAAGCTCTAATACCAACTGTAAGTCCCAAATTTGCTTGTGTATCAATCTGATCCAATTAATGGTGCGGAATCCCAATCAATTGGATGATGCCAGATCAAAAAAAGAGGAAGGAGAAGAAGAATAATATGAATCTTGATTGATTTTATGATTAGAATGAAGTTCCTTACATAAGATTCACTTTCTCTCTCTAAAATACACCTTGAGTTTCACACACTTAAGCTCCTCCTCTAGCCGTGTACAATACTCACCCTTACAGCTATATATAGTGACCGCAAATAGGTTCACGGACGTGAACACCTTAGAACCGTGAACAACCAAACTTTTAACCCAAACAATCGTAAACACCAGGCTGTTTACGGTCCTCGACTAAAAATACGATTGTCTAGAAAAGCAAACTATAAACCATATTTTAGACCCAACAAGAACTAGTAGAAGGAGATGGTTAAATTTCTTAGATCGAATAACCAACACTAGATTAACTATGCATATAGAAGACATTAAAGAAAAAGATAATAAGGCTGTTGATATTCTAAGTAGATTATTAGAAAATAAATTTAGAAAAAATGATTATGTATTTTCCATCTTAGGTGTCTAGATCCAATTCAGGTATCCTCGAGGTCATCCGCTATTTCGTGGTATGATCAGGCCAGAAGGAATTCCATTAGTAAATTCTTTTGCAACAAGACCAATACAATCTTCGAACTGATACTATTAAGATAATATTAGATTTGGCAATCAGACTTTACAAGTTTTTCCAAATAGTAATATTTCTTTTAAAGCTTTACCACATGTTTCTCTTAGTAAAGAAGAAAACTGTTTATTAGATAATTTATGGATAGATTATGGATTGGATCCTAAATATAGAAAATATTTTATTTCATGTTTAAATGCTTTATCGGAACATTTTAACCAGGTTTCTTCCACACATGGATAGACAGTAAATATTTTATGTTGTTTTGAAGGGTAGGAAGACAGGTTTCTTCCACACATGGATAGAAGTAGTTGAAGCCATACAAGGATTTACTGATCCATTATATAAATAATTTAACGATTATCAACAAGCTTTAACAATAACAATAATGCATTTAGGCATGAATTTTTATATATCAAACTCTCTTAAGCATTATGTAGAACCTCCTGTTACTTATTCAGTAACCAGATACACAAGTTAAATTTTGTTTTGTGATCATTGTGAAACCATGAAAAATAATTACAAACTTTTGAATAAAGAAATCTACAAGCTTAGAAACGAAAAACAAGATATACTTGATAGAATTAACAATTTACAAAAAAAAGTTGTCATTCTCAACAAACAGAAGTAATATATCATTCTATTGGTTCCTCTTCTGATCCCCAAAGAAGAGTAAGATGGGTACATACTCCCTCAATGAGTGATATTGAAGGTACTAGTAAGCCAGAGAAGTTACTAGCTAGTCCAGTGAGTCTGACAACTGGGAAAGACTTACCAAATCCGATTATAGCTATGGGATTGCTAAAATCGCAGGAGACAGAGATGACTCATGATTCCTCTACAAATAAAAATAAGGAGACACAGGGGACTTCATTTACCTCTAAAAATAAAAATAAACAAACAATAGAAATTTAGGATTCACTTGGAGAACACAGAAAACTTAGAGATTTTTTAGTCAAATATAGTCTTAAACCCAGTCCAAATAATCAAGAATTTTCGTCTTTCACGTTAATTCCAGAAAACCTACATTCCTCTATTTATAAAGATGCCCAAAATCTAAATTATTCCGAAGAAAGCCTCCAAAATATTACAAATCAGATAGAAGATTATAAAAAATATTATGAAGCCTCTTCTCCATAAAAAAATCCAAAGACGAAAAACTTTAATGAAGAAACTCTCCATTAAGTAGTTAATAAAACGGTTCAAAAATATTGAAGACTATGATTCCACATTTAGATGATAATTAAGAAAAAAACTATTGAATATAAATCAAGAAAATACATTCATTTGCCAGCTTATTTGTCATGCTCAAACGATAACATCTCTAACGAAGAAAGTGGAAGCAATTATTTAGAAAACCAATTTGATCTAGATGAAGACAACAATCAATCAAATGGTGCATTTCTTTTGATTCGTTTGTCAAACAAATCTCGACACTTGAAGATTTTGTATTATTGAAGATTTTCTCGAAGATACAAAAAAAAAAGAAAAAAAATACTATTAAAGATTCTTTAAAGATAAGAAAGGCAACTTTAGTCAACAATAATACACAAGACCATCGTAACTACTATTCCAGGATTTCATTTTAGAGGACAACTTCTTTATGAGTGTTATTTAAAGAATTAATATCAAGACCTCCACCATCACAAACATCACCTATCAACTTTATGAATAATTATACAAAGACCCCACCATGCTTAAAAAAGACACTTGTGCATTATATTCAATAATTCCGGTTATAATTCCACTATTAAATTTCCTATATAAAGAAACGATTGTTTAGAAGTTAGACACACCTACTAAGAAGCAAAAAAACCTCTCCCTCTCACTTTCTCTCAACCCATTTACTTAAAAGTTCTTGAACTCCTCTTCAAGTTTGTTGCATACATGTAACACCCAGATTCCTAGGTATTATTTTTATTCTTTTATTTTTGGGTGATGTGAGGAGACTCGGCGAGTTGGAGTCTAAACTCGCCGAGTAGGATCGCGGTTTTGCACACGGGTTCGCGTCTGGACTCGGCGAGTCCACGCTGTTTAATGAAACCCTAATTTCCAGGGTTTGAGACCTATTTAAAGGGGTTATGGCCGTCATTTGCGGCCACAAACCCCAGAGAGAAACCCTAAAGAGATCTTGAGCGTTTTGGGAGAGAGAGGAGGCCATTGTTAACCTTTAAAGCATTGTTTGGCAAGGCAAAGGAGATTCTATCAAAGACGAGGCAAGGGAGGGGACCACCTTCGAATTTAGAGCTCAGAACATCACCTTGGAGGTAATATTTTGGCTCGTTTTTCTGTTGTTATGATGAACATGGGGGTTTAGGGTTTCTTGACCCCTTTCTTGGTTAGATTTGATGTCCACTTCGTCCCTATTTGTGATGAGGCTTGAAATGGGATCCATAGAGGTCCAGAGAAGCTTTATTCCATAAGCTTTATGAGGATTCATGGGAGTTTTGACCAAGGGTTATGGGATATGGGGCTAAAACATCATATAGGAGCAAATAGATGTTGTTTGAGCATCAAGGTTTGGACTTTACGTGATTATCATGCTTGGGGAGGCCAGATCTATAATTGTATGGAACAGATCTGACCTCAGAAGTGAGTTTGAGTTTATGCATGGCATGAACTTGCCGAGTCTGAAGAACAGACTCGGCAAGTAGTATGAAGTTTGCCCGTAATCACTCAGTGAGTGGTCTTGCCGAGTTGAGGGAGTGACTCAATGAGTCAGGGTGAGTCGGGGGGACTGAGTCAAGCCGTAACTCGTCGAGTTGTTCTTCAGACTCGGCGAGTTGAGTTGTGGTGGCCCCGCGATTCATGCCAGGTGGAACTCGTCGAGTCAGAGAAGTACTCGGCGTGTCGAGAGAGGATCCAAGAGAGTCAGTGGACACGTATAGACTCGCCGAGTCGCCCTAATGCACTCGCCGAGTTCGGTCAAAGTTGACCGTTGACCTTGTTGACCTTTAGGGTTGAGTGCAGTTGTATTTATGAGTGTATTACTTTGTATGATTAGGCAGAGGCTAGATCACGTTTATTCCGAGACAGACGATTACCGAGACATCGAGGTGAGTCTTCTCACTATACTTACCTAGAGTGGTATACTGTGTAGGCCAGAGGGTCTTATGTGTTATGTATGAGATTATGTGCTATGTGTTATGTGTATGTTGTTATAGACCAGACCGAAGGGTCCAACGATACAGACCGGGCCGGAGGGCCCAACAAACTATGAACGGACCAGAGGGTCCAACGACCTACGGGACTGGAGGGTCCCGCTGAGACATATCGACCGGAGGGTCGTATTATAGCCTTGAGTGGCGTATGTGTTGTATGCGGTATATTTGGGGAACTCACTAAGCATTTATGCTTACAGTTGTTGTGTGATGTGTTTCAGGTACCATTGATGAGCGCGGGAAGGCGCCGGCATGATTCGTACACACTTGAGGAGTTTATGTTTTGGATTCTGGGGAGATGTCTTTGTGATAAATACATTTGAAACAATATGTTGATGTTATTTTGTGAAAAATGATGGTTTTGAAAATAAAAAAAAATTGTTTTGGAAATTTACGTCGTTACAAGTTGGTATCAGAGCCTTGGTTTGAGGGATTCGGATGCATCTTCGGGCGTATCTGAACTCAAATTGAGGAATTGAGGAGAATTTTATAATAAAATAAATTTTTTGAAAAGAATAACAGAGTTTTGAGACAAACAGAGCAGAGTCGTGTGTACGATCAGCCAGCGCCCGAACGACGAATTCCCCAAAAGTACCCTTACTCTATGTGTTATGAGATATGTTATATTATGCATGCTAGAGTAGGCTAAGTATACATATTAGGACTAAAGTGGCCTGATTTGTGATGCCTTAGCCTAGGCGTTTTCTGCTGCTGAGATGCTTTGAGGGCGAGTGATAGCAGTTAGGAGCTCTTGAGAATAGAGTACTTGTAATCCAAGATCCAAGGAGGAGGCCTTGAAGTGAATGCTGATGCGGTGTGGTCAATAGTATTGGGCCCGTACTACTGAAGACACCAGACCAGTGGGCATTTCAAGTAAGCATATTTTGGACGACGGAGGACAAGTAGGGTTGAATCATCGAGTATGAGTATGTTTGATCGAATCTCTGATAATTTTTGTTGTATTTCAGAGACATCATGGTTGGGACTCGACACACACCGGAGACCAGTGGTGTCAGCGACGAGGAGATCCGTCGGATGATTCATGAGGAGGTGGTTGCTGCCATCCGAGCTGAGATCCCTGAGATGTTTGGAGACATCAAGACCACATTGATCGAGACTTTTGATGAGCGGTACGCAGCGTTGAATGAGGCTGCTGCAGCTGTAGCTACTGCTGTTGTTGCTGCTGCCAGACCTCAGGGAGGTGACTCGTTGTTGTTCCGAGAGTTCAGCAACACGAAGCCACCAGAGTTCGACGAGACGCGGGACCCGATTGCCGCTATGAGGTGGATCTCTGACATCGAGGGATGTTTCTATACGTGCTCTTGTCCAGAGCACTTGAGGGTTCGGTTCGCCTAGAACCAGCTCCGCCTGGGAGCGAAGGATTGGTGGAAGTTCATGACGGCGAACTTTACTTTGGTTGAGATTTCTGAGGTGACCTGGGAGAGGTTCACCGCTATGTTCCAAGAGGAGTATGTTCCCCCGGTAGAGAGGGAACGGTTGATCCAGGAGTTCTTGACCTTCAAGCAGGGTACTGATTCAGTAACAGTCATCACCAGGAAGTTCCATGAGAAGGCGATGTTTTGCCCTGAGCAGGTGTCGACTGAGCAGGCTCGTATGAGTCGTTATCTGGGTGTTCTGAGGAGAGATATATGGGAGTTCGTGGTGAACTCGACTTACCGGACATTTGCTGAGCTCCAGGCAAATGCCCGGAAGAGGGAGATCGAGCTGGAGACTCAGGCCAGGGAGGAGGCCAAGTCTCAGAGGATGGATCGGCGGCCGGCCCAGTCTCAGCCGGCAGCCAAGCGGGCTAGACTCGCTGATTCGAGATCTGGGGGCGCGAAGGGCCGCACTTGTGGGAAGTGCGGTAAGAGTCATGAGGGGTCGTGCAGGGCTGGAGTATGTTACAAGTGTGGGATGGAGGGGTATATCGCGAGGGAATGCCTCAAGGGATTCTCGGTTTGCTTTCATTGCAACCAGATCGGCCATCGAAAGGCCGAGTGCCCGCAGCTTCTTCAGGGATCAGCGCAGAGATCTGCGCCTGCTGCTAGGGTTACCGAGGCTCGGCAGGTGAAGGATGAGGCCCCGAGGGCTCGTGGGAGAACGTTTCAGTTAAAAGTGGAGGAGGTCCATGCAGCGCCCGATGTTGTGGCTGGAATGTGTTTTCTTTTCATCTTTTATTTGAGTTGAGATTTTATTCTTATATGATCATATGCGGAGGTACTTTTCTTGTGAATTTTGTGCCTGCATTGGTGTTATTTGACTCGGGTGCGAGTCGGTCATTTGTTTCCATAGCATTTAGTCAGCATATTAATACCCGTTGAGAGGCATTGGATCGGCCTCTACGAGTTTCCATAGCTGATGAGCGAGTTGTGTATGCTTCGGATGTGATTAGAGGATGTGTCCTTGAGATCTTCGGTGTGGAGTTTCCGATAGATCTGGTCCCGATCGCGATGGGGGACGTTTGTGTGAGTGGGTATGGAATGGCTGAGCCATTATGGAGCTGTGATAGACTGCAAGTGTCAATTGGTGTCGATTCGAGACCCTAGTGGGGGATTTATTTTGGTGTACGACGAGGGTACACGTTCGGGGTCAGCATTTTCTTCGGCCGCCAGAGCGAGACAGAGTCTACAGCAGGGCTGTAGGGGTTTTGTGGCATATGTGATGGATGCGAGGGCTGATATTGAGAGACCGAAGTCGGTTGATGAGGTTCCGATAGTGCGTGAGTTTCCGGATGTGTTTCCAGAGGACTTGCCGGGTGTGCCTCCGGAGAGGCAGGTAGAGTTTGGTATTGAGTTGGTTCCAGGAGCTGCACCTATCGCTAAGGCGCCGTATCGCCTTGCGCCTCCGGAGATGTAGGAGTTGTCCTCGCAGCTTCAAGAACTGTTGGGGATGGGGTTTATCAGGCCGAGCAGTTCGCCTTGGGAGCGCCTATCCTTTTTGTCAAGAAGAAGGATGGCTCGCTCCAGATATGCATCGATTATCGTGAGCTGAATAAGCTAACGGTCAAGAACTGTTACCCGTTGCCAAGGATCGATGATTTGTTTGATCAGCTGCAGGGAGCATCTTGGTTCTCCAAGATTGATTTGAGGTCTGGGTATCATCGGGTGAGGGTGCGGGAGGAGGACGTACAGAAGACGGCCTTCAGGACTCGTTATGGGCATTATGAATTCATGGTGATGCCTTTCGGACTCACCAATGCACCAGCGGTGTTCATGGATCTCATGAACAGGGTGTGTAGACCCATGTTGGATCGCTCGGTGATCGTGTTCATTGACGACATTCTGGTGTATACGAGATCCAGAGAGCAGCATGAGGAGCATTTGAGGGAGATCCTCGCAGTTCTGAGATCGGAGAGGCTTTATGCCAAGTTCTCCAAATGTGAGTTCTGGTTACGAGAGGTCCGGTTTTTGGGGCATCTCGTTAACCAGAAGGGGATTTTAGTCGACCCGGCCAAGATTGAGGCGGTTATGAGGTGGGAGGTGCCGAGATCACCCACCGAGATCAGGAGTTTTCTGGGATTGGCCGGCTATTATCGGAGATTTATTAAGGATTTCTCCAAGATCGTTGTTCCCCTCACCAAGTTGACCCGGAAGGGTGTTGCGTTTTCTTGGGGTCCGGAGCAGCAGACCTCGTTCGAGACACTTCGCAGGAAGTTATGCGAAGCCCCAGTGTTAGCCCTTCTAGAAGGGATGGAGGATTTTGTGGTTTATTGTGACGCATCGATATCCGGATTGGGAGCGGTGCATATGTAGAGGGGGCATGTGATAGCATATGCATCGAGGCAACTTAAGCCTCATGAGTCGAGATATCCCACTCATGATTTGGAGCTGGGAGCGGTAGTGTTCGCTCTCAAGATCTGGCGACACTACCTGTACGGGGTTTGATGTACGATATACACGGACCACAAGAGCTTGAAGTATTTGATGGATCAGACCAACCTAAATATGCGACAGAGGAGGTGGTTGGACGTGGTCAAGGATTATGATTGTGAGATCCTGTACCACCCGGGCAAGGCTAATGTTGTAGCCGATGCACTGAGCCGTAGGGCGGAGAGTGCCCCATTGCGAGATGTATGTTTGAGATTGACGGTGATGACCCCGGTTTTGGATGCTATTCGAGGGGCCCAGGCTGAGGTTGTGCAGCCTGAGAGCCAGAAGAGGGAACGAGTTGTCGGGCTGGTATCGGAGTTCGTTACCGATAGCCGGGGGCTTATGACATTTCAGGGTCGGATTTCGGTACCGTCCGCGGGCGGAATGCGTACCATTTTGATGGAGGAGGCTCATCGATCGAAATTCTCGATCCATCCCGGGGCCACTAAGATGTTTTTGGACCTGAAAAAGGATTATTGGTGGCCCTGTATGAAGAGGGATGCTGCATGGTTTGTAGAGAGATGCTTGACATGTCGCAGGGTTAAGGCCGAGCATCAACGTCCGCATGGTAAGTTGCAGCCTTTAGAGATTCCCGAGTGGAAATGGGAACAGATTACCATGGATTTCAT
Source organism: Lactuca serriola (assembly GCF_051521515.1). Classification (NCBI taxonomy): domain Eukaryota; kingdom Viridiplantae; phylum Streptophyta; class Magnoliopsida; order Asterales; family Asteraceae; genus Lactuca; species Lactuca serriola. The sequence continues at coordinate 163,126,159 of NC_136410.1, read as the reverse complement.
CACCAAATTGCCAAGAACCGTGAGGGGTGTCAATGCAATTTGGGTGATTGTGGATAGGTTGACAAAGAGTGCTCACTTCCTGGCCATCAGTGAGAGCTCTTCCGTGGAGAAGTTGGTGGAGATGTACGTGAGAGAGGTGGTATCGCGGCATGGAGTGCCGATTTCGATTGTCTCAAATCGAGATGTACGTTTCACTTCTAGATTCTGGAAAAAGTTTCATGAGGAATTGGGTACGAAACTGCATTTTAGTACAGCGTACCACCCTCAGACCGACGGGCAGAGTGAGCGGACGATTCAGACGCTCGAGGACATGCTCCGAGCATGTGTGTTGGATTTCGGCGGAAGTTGGGACACGTATTTTCCCTTGGCAGAGTTCTCTTACAACAACAGCCATCATTCGAGCATTGGCATGCCGCCCTTTGAGCTGTTATATGGGAGGATGTGTCGGACTCCTATCTGCTGGGGAGAAGTAGGGCAGCACGTGATGGGTAGTACCGAGATCGTGCTTCAGAAGACAGAGCAGATCCAGCAGGTCAGACAGAGGTTGTTGACCGCTTAGAGTCGTCAGAAGAGTTATGCGGACAGACGCCGGTCCGAGCTTGAGTTTCAGGTCGGCGACTTTGTGCTCCTGAAGGTCTCTCCTTGGAAAGGAGTGGTTCGATTCAGGAAGTGGGGCAAGTTGGGGCCCCGATATATTGGTCCTTTCAGGGTGGTCGCGAGGGTAGGCAGGGTAGCCTATCGTTTGGAGTTGCCAGCAGAGTTGGGTAAGTTTCACGACACTTTCCACGTGTCGCAGTTGCGAAAGTGCGTAGCCGACGAGTCGGCAGTAGTGCCACTAGAAGATATTCAGGTGGATACGAGCCTGAATTATGATGAGAGACCAGTGGCGATCAGAGATCGGAAGATCAAGGTCCTGAGGAATAAAGAGGTGCCACTGGTGCAGGTCCAGTGGCAACATCGGAAAGGGTCAGAGTTAACTTGGGAGCTGGAGCGTGAGATGCGTGAGCAGCATCCGGAGTTATTTGCAGAGTGAGACTTCAAGGGCGAAGTCTGATTCTAATGGGGGAGAATTGTAACACCCGGATTCCCAGGTATTATTTTTATTCTTTTATTTTTGGGTGATGTGAGGAGACTCGGCGAGTTGGAGTCTAAACTCACCGAGTAGGATCGCAGTTTTGCACGCGGGTCCGCGTTTGGACTCGGTGAATCCACGCGGTTTAATGAAACCCTAATTTCCAGGGTTCGAGACCTATTTAAAGGGGCTTATGGCCGTCATTTGCGGCCACCAACCCCAGAGAGAAACCCTAAAGAGATCTTGAGCATTTTGGGAGAGAGAGGAGGCCATTGTTAACCTTTAAAGCATTGTTTGGCAAGGCAAAGGAGATTCTAGCTAAGAGGAGGCAAGGGAGGGGACATCCTTCTAATTTGGAGCTCAGAACATCACCTTGGAGGTAATATTTTGGCTCCCTTTTCTGTTGTTATGATGAACATGGGGGTTTGGGGTTTCTTGACCCCTTTGTTGGTTAGATTTTATGTCCATTTCGTCCCTATTTGTGATGAGGCTTGAAATGGGATCCATAGAGGTCCAGAGAAGCTTTATTCCTTAAGCTTTATGAGGATTCATGGGAGTTTTGACCAAGGGTTATGAGATATGGGGCTAAAACATCATATAGGAGCAAATAGATGTTGTTTGAGCATCAAGGTTTGGAGTTTACGTGATTATCATGCTTGGGGAGGCCAGATCTATAATTGTATGGAACAGATCTGACCTCAGAAGTGAGTTTGAGTTTATGCATGGCATGAACTCGCCGAGTCTGAAGAACAGACTCGGCAAGTAGTATGAAGTTTGCCCGTAATCACTCAGTGAGTGGTCTTGCCGAGTTGAGGGAGTGACTCAGTGAGTCAGGGTGAGTCGGGGGGACTGAGTCAAGCCGGAACTCGCCGAGTTGTTCTTCAGACTCGGCGAGTTGAGTCGTGGTGGCCCCGCGATTCATGCCAGGTGGAACTCGTCGAGTCAGAGAAGTACTCGGCGTGTTGAGAGAGGATCCAAGAGAGTCAGTGGACACGTATAGACTCGCCGAGTCGCCCTAGTGCACTCGCCGAGTCCGGTCAAAGTTGACCGTTGACCTTGTTGACCTTTAGGGTTGAGTGCAGTTGTATTTATGAGTGTATTACTTTGTATGATTAGGCAGAGGCTAGATCACGTTTATTCCGAGACAGACGATTACCGAGACATCGAGGTGAGTCTTCTCACTATACTTACCTAGAGTGGTATACTGTGTAGGCCAGAGGGTCTTATGTGTTATGTATGAGATTATGTGTATGTTGTTATAGACCGGACCGAAGGGTCCAACGATACAGACCGGGCCGGAGGGCCCAACGAGCTATGAACGGACCAGAGGGTCCAATTAGCTACGAGACTGGAGGGTCCCGCTGAGACATATCGACCGGAGGGTCGTATTATAGCCTTGAGTGGCGTATGTGTTGTATGCGGTATATTTGGGGAACTCACTAAGCATTTATGCTTACAGTTGTTGTGTGATGTGTTTCAGATACCAGTGATGAGCGCGGGAAGGCGCCGGCATGATTCGTACACACTTGAGGAGTTTATGTTTTGGATTCTGGGGAGATGTCTTTGTGATAAATACATTTGAAACAATATGTTGATGTTATTTTGTGAAAAATGATGGTTTTGAAAATAAAAAAATTTGTTTTGGAAATTTACGTCGTTACAATACATGTTGTAAGATATCCAAGTTTGTATGTAAGTTTCTTTCCATTATTTACTTTTAGTTTTCTAAGGGATTTCCCTAAAGGGAAATCCTTAAGTCCTATAATATCATGTAATTTTTGTTTGAAGTTCCCATACATTTATATGATATTTTAATTTTCATTTGTAAGTTTATTGTAAAATATATTCTAAGATAAAATAAAGTCTGTTTAATAAAAATATTGTCTATAAAAAAATTTGTCAATATCGCATCTTAATAGTGTTTATAATCATTTTTTTTCCTACTAGGTGACCCACACATATGGACAAACAAAGGACTGGAGTGAGCCTATTATAATGTCTTTTTCTGGAGGGGAAAAGTGTTTAATTGAGATTATACACACAGACATACACAATAATAAACATAAAAAGGAAGAATAAAAAAATTATAGGGAACAAGAGAAAAAAAAATAAAATAAAATAAAAACAAACAAAAATAAAAATAAAAAGAAAATTATATGGAACAAAACTAAAATTATACTGATATTTAGGAACAAACTTAAGAGAAGTACCGAGTACGGCTTTTGCAAACCATATAAACACACACCACATGATACGCAATATATAAACACAAAACACACGATACAAAACACACTACAATAGACACCACCTTTAATATCCCCCCCCCCCCTTTTCATTTGGTATCGGGACAAATGTTATAGATGTTTAGAAGAGTACTCTAATAGGAAATTACTATAGAAATTTTCAAGAATTAGAATCAGAAGAAATTATAAGTATTTAGAAATATTTTTAGGAGAAAATGTAAAAGCAATATGTGAAGCTTGTAAAAATGAACAAACAGAGGAATATATATATATATATATATATATATATATATATATATATATATAATTAAGAAATTTAGGAAGTAGTCCTTATAATTTTGTTAACAAAATACATGCATTAATAACTGGATCAGATCCAAATTCAGGACATGTAGAAGTCCAGAAAAAAGCTATGTGAGACTTAGAACAATTACATTTAAAAAATTGGACTAGTAGCTTATATATTAAAAAATATTGTAAATCATTATGTTTATGTAACTACTATTGCAGGAAACACTTTTAACAAAGAAATAGGAGAAAAGTTATTTCATAAATTACATGGACCCTTAGGACTAGAAATTCATACAAAATGGAATGAATTACCAAAGGTTAAAAATAATCCAACTAATTTATGAACTATAACACCACGATCTCAATTTATTATAAAAATATTAGAAGAAAAATGTGTAGATTTACAAATACAAAAACAACTAAAACAAAGTGATTACAAATTTTATGGTGACATATATACACCCCAAACTTATGGTTTAAGAAATAAACCACATAGAAATAATAACTATGTAAAATACAAGAAAATTAATCAAAAGAAATGTTATTTAAGAAAATATATTAGAAGGTAACCATATTTAGATGAAAAAATACATGTTAGAAATTCAAACCATAAAGAAATTATTAAAACAAACTTAGTTGTTTTGTTTGCAATAGTACTCAAAATCTAGCTAGAACTTATCCAAAAAGACAAAACAATTATGAGAAAAATAATATACTAATAGAATGTGTAAATGAAGATTTAATACTTGTAGATGAAAGTATTAGTGATAATGAATCAATTTATAGTATAGTCTCAATAGATGAAACCATTACGATACAAAAGAGGAATACAAGATGTAATACCATTAAAGAATTTTCAAAAGTAAATATAGAATATGAAGATTCAACCAGTGAAGAAGGATTTGAATTAATGAATATAGAAGAATGTAATCATAATCTGCCAAAGAGTTTAGGATCAAATAATATCTCATGTTTTGTTTTTAAATTTTATCCTCAAAAAAATCTAAGAGAGTGGTGTGTAAAATATGTTTTTATACAAATTGTGGTTATAGTAAATAATATACTTTGCCACCCAAGACATGGGTTAGAAAACTAAACCAAAAAAACAATGATTTTATTATTGGTTTAAGCTTGGTTTTGAAAGACCATGGTGCTCTAACAATTTCAAAAGATTACCTTCCTTTTCAAAAACATTCTCTTCTTGCCCTTATTACAACTACATATTTTCCTCCTCGAATTGAATATGCATAAACTAGTAAAATAGAATCAACATGTAAATGTAAAGAAGAAAATGAATGTCAGTTAACAGAAGAAAGTAAAGATGTAACAGATACACAAGAAACAAATGTTGAAATATATAATTTTATAGAAGTTGATTATAATTTCATAAAATCAAAGCAAGTTTATACAACTTTAGTAACTTAACATGAAATAGATCAATTGACTTCAGAACTAGAAAAATGGAAATAATAGGAGAAAATGTTCTAAAATATTGGGAGAATGATAAAATAGTACGTGAATTAAAAATCAAAATCCAGCGTACATAATTAGAACTAAAAATATAGAACCAACTAACAAAGATATAGATGATTTCAAATTACATATTTCAAAATTATTAAAATTAGGAGTTATAAGAAAATTTGATAGTCCTCATATATCTGCAACATTCATAGTAAGAAAACATTTAGAAATAGTAAGAGGAAAAAGTAGAATGGTAATTAACTATAAAAGAATAAATGATAATAAAATAGATGATTCTTATAACATACCAGAAAAAAAATATTTTAATCAATAGAATTTTTTAAACATAAAAGTGACCCTCTTAAACTTGAAGAGATTGAAGCCATCAACAAGACCCGCAGTCAAGCTACACACCGCAATCAAGAACCACATCCCCAGATGAAATCATCAATCTTAGTTTTAGTTTTATCTGTTTTTTATGTCTTTACACTTCTTTGTCTAGCGTGCCTTGCATGACAACCTTAGACAAATTTAACTTTGTAATCTTAGATACTCTATAAATAGAGCTCTCTCTTACTAAATGAATATCATCGATTAATTATCTCTATCTTGAAATATCACATTCTCTCTTACTTTCTCATCTTAAAAGATCTTTAGATTCTAATATTAAGATCGTTATCTCTTCGGAGCAAGTCAGCTTTGACTTAATCACTAAGTTTGATCTCATTTACTAACTTGGGTTGACTACAATCCTTGTTAAGAATCAACTTAAGTGTCTTCTTGATATAAAAGTTGTTGTCATTTATATTTCCTTATATTTCCGCAATTAGTCATCTAACTATCTAACTTTAACTTATTATTATTGTTGAGCTTTAAGAACCATTGAGTTAAACTTCATTCCGCATTATTATTTGTTCTAACGTTTGTTCAAGTGTGTTACTCAAGTTTTTCTCTCAACAAGAATTCAAAATTCAAAAGTATTTACCAAATTTGATTTAAAATCTGTTTTTTGAAAAATAAAAAAGCATCCTAATAGTATAGAATAGACTGCTTTTACAAGTCCAAAAGGATTTTTTTGAATGGCTAGTCATTCCTTTTTGAATAAAAAAAATGCTCCTAGTATGTTTCAAAGAAAAGTGGAAGATATATTTAATAAAAATAAAATTTTTTCTATTATATATATATATATATATGATATTTTAGTATTTAGTAAAAATAGACAAGAATATAGAGGACACTTGCATATCATATTCTCAAAAATTATTAAACGTGGTCTGATCATATGTAAAAAGAAGATGCAACTTCTTAAAAACTATATTGATTTCTTAGGAGTTAATGTAGGAGAAAGAAAAATAAATTACAACCTCATATACAAAAGTTTTTGTGTTTAATAAATTTTGCTAAACCATAGATTAAAGATTTAGGAAAAATAGTTGGACCTTTATATTCTATAACATCTATTACATGTGAAAGATATTTTAATCAAGAAGATATAAAATTAGTACAAATATTAAAAGAAAAATTAAAAACCTCCCAGAATTAGCAATTCCATTATATACACATTATTTGATAATAGAAACTGATGGATGTAGTAAAGTTTGGGGAGCAATTCTTTGATGTAAACCAAACAAATTTAGTGAAAATTTTTTGGAAAGAGTTTGTAGATATAATAGCGGTAAATATACAAAAAAATGTAATATTAGTAGTATAGATGCAGAACTACTTGTCATCAATTATGCGTTAGACAATTTTGAAATGACTCTTAGAAGTGATGGTAAAGCTATTTTTTCCTTTTACAATAAAATGAATAGAGATAGCAAAAGAATTAGTAGAAGGAGATGGATAAATTTCTTAGATCGAATAACCAACACTAGATTAATTATTCATACAGAAGACATTAAAGGAAAAGATAATATGGTTGTTGATATTCTAAGTAGATTATTAGAAAATAAATTTAGAAAAAATGATTCTGTATTTTCCATCTCAGGTGTCTAGATCCAATTCAGGTATCCTCGAGGTCATCCACCATTTCGCGGTATGATCAGGCCAGAAGGAATTCCATTAGTAAATTCTTTTGCAGCAAGACCAATACAATCTACGAACTGATACTATTAAGATGATATTAGATTTGGCAATCAGACTTTACAAGTTTTTCCAAATAGTAATATTTCTTTTAAAGCTTTACCACATGTTTCTCTTAGTAAAGAAGAAAATTGTTTATTAGATAATTTATGGATAGACTATGGACTGGATCCTAAATATAGAAAATATTTTATTTCATGTTTAAATGCTTTATCAGAACATTTTAACCAGGTTTCTTCCACATATAGATAGACAGAAAATATTTTATGTTGTTTTGAAGGGTAGAAAGACAGGTTTTTTCCACACGTAGATAGAAGTAGTTTAAGCCATACAAGGATTTACTGATCCATTATATAAATTATTTAATGATTATCAACAAGCCTTAACAATAACATGAATGGAATTAGACATGTATTTTTATATATCAAACTCTCTTAAGCATTATGTAGAACCTCCAGTTACTTATTCAGTAACCAAAGATTCAAGTCAAATTTTGTTTTGTGATCACTGTGAAACCATGAAAAAAAAATTACAAATTTTTAAAATGAAGAAATCTATAAGCTTAGAAACGAAAAACAAGATATAATTAATAGAATTAACAATTTATGAAAAAGTTTTCATTCTCAACAAACATAAGTAATATATCATTCTATTGGTTCCTCTTTTGATCCCAAAAGAAGAGTAAGATGGGTACACACTCCCTCAATGAGTGATACAGAAGGCACTAGTAAGCCAGAGAAGTTAATTACTAGCTAGTCCAATGAGTCCGAAAACTGGGAAAGACTTACCAAATTTGGTTATAGCTATGAGATTGCTAAAATCTCAGGAGACACAGATGACTCCTAATGCCTCTACAAACAAAAATAAGGAGACACAGGGGACTCCATTTACCTCTAAAAATAAAAATAAACAAACAATAGAAATTTAGGATTCACTTGGAGAACAGGGGAAACTTAGAGATTTTTTAGTCAAATATAGTCTTACACCCAGTCCAAATAATCAAGAATTTTCCTCTTTCACCTTAATTCCAGAAAACCTAGATTCCTCTAATTATAAAGATGCCCAAAATCCAAATTATTCCTAAGAAAGCCTCCAAAATATTACAAATCAGATAGGAGATTATAAAAAATACTATGAAGCCTCTTCTCCATAAAAAAATACAAAGAAAAAAAAATTTAATGAAGAAACTCTCCATTAAGTAGTTAATAAAATGGTTCAAAAATATTGAAGACTATGATTCCAGATTTAGATGATAATTCAGAAAAAAAATTATTGAAGATAAATCAAGAAAATACATTCATTTGCCAGCTTATTTGTCTTGCTCAAATGATAACATCTCTAACGAAGAAAGTGGAAGCAATTATTTAGAAAACCAATTTGATCTAGATGAAGACAACAATCAATCAAATGGTGCAGTTTTTTGATTCGTTTGCCAGACAAATCTCGACACTTGAAGATTTTGTATTATTGAAGATTCTCTCGAAGATAATAAAAAAAGAAAAAAATTACTATTGAAGATTCTTTAAAAGATAAAAAAAAAAGTTACTATTGAAGATTCTTTAAAGATAAGAAAGGCAACTTTAGTCAACAATAATACACAAGACCATCGTAACTACTATTCCAGGATTTCAATTTAGACGACAACTTCTTTATGAGTGTTATTTCAAGAATTAATATCAAGACCTCCACCACCACAAACATCACCTATCAACTTTATGAATAACTATACAAAGACCCCCACAATGCTTAAAAAAGACACTTGTGCATTATATTCAATAGTCCCGGTTATAATTCCACTATTAAATTTCATATATAAAGAAACGATTGTTTAGAAGTGAGACACACCTACTAAGAAGCAAAAAAAACCTCTCCCTCTCACTTTCTCGTAACCCATTTACTTAAAAGTTCTTGAACTCCTCTTCAAGTTTGTTGCATACATGTTGTAAGATATCCAAGTTTGTATGTAAGTTTCTTTCCATTATTTACTTTTAGTTTTCTAAGGGATTTCCTGAAAGGGAAATCCTTAAGTCCTATAATATCATGTAATTTTTGTTTGAAGTTCCCATATGTTTGTATGATATTTTAATTTTCATTTGTAAGTTTATTGTAAAATAAACTCTAAGATAAAATAAAGTATGTTTAATAAAAATATTGTCTATAAAAAAATTTGTCAATATCGCATCTTAATAGTGTTTATAATCTTTTATTTCCTACTAGGTGACCCACATATATGGACAGACAAAGGACTGGAGTGAGCCTATTATAATGCCTTTTTCTGGTGGGGAAAAGTGTTTAATTGAGATTATACACACAGACATACACAATAATAAACATAAAAAGGAAGAATAAAAAAATTATAGGGAACAAGAGAAAAAAAAATAAAAACAAAAATAAAAATAAAAATAAAATTATATGGAACAAAACTAAAATTATACTGATATTTAGGAACCAACTTAAGAGAAGTACCGAGTATGGATTTTGCAAACCATATAAACACACACCACACGATACGCGATATATAAACACAAAACACACTACAATAGACACCACCTTTAATATCCCCCCCCTTTCATTTGGTATCGGGACAAATGTTATAGATGTTTAGAAGAATACTCTAATAGGAAATTACTATAGAAATTTTCAAGAATTAGAATCAGAAGAAATTTATAAGTATTTAGAAATATTTTTAGGAGAAAGTGTAAAAGCAATATGTGAAGCTTGTAAAAATGAACAAACGGAGGAATATATATAAAATTAAGAAATTTAGGAAGTAGTCCTTATAATTTTGTTAACAAAATACATGCATTAACAACTGGATCAGATCCAAATTCAGGACATTTAGAAGTCCAGAAAAAAGCTATGTGAGACTTAGAACAATTACATTTAAAAAATTGGACTAGTAGCTTATATGTTAAAAAAATTGTAAATCATTATGTTTATCTAACTACTATTGCAGTAAACACTTTTAACAAAGAAATAGGAGAAAAGTTATTTCATAAATTACCTGGACCTTTAGGACTTGAAATTCATACAAAATGGAATGAATTACCAAAGGTTAAAAATAATCCAACTAATTTATGGACTATAACACCACGATCTCAATTTATTATAAAAATATTAGAAGAAAAATGTGTAGATTTAAAAATACAAAAACAACTAAAACAAAGTGATTACAAATCTTATGGTGACATATATACACCCCAAACTTATGGTTTAAGAAATAAACCACATAGAAGTAATAACTATGTAAAGTACAAGAAAATTAATCAAAAGAAATATTATTTGAGAAAATATATTAGAAGGTAACCATATTTAGATGAAAAAATACATGTTATAAATTCAAACCATAAAGAAATTATTAAAACAAACTTAGTTGTTTTGTTTGCAATAGTACTCAAAATCTAGCTAGAACTTATCCAAAAAGACAAAACAATTATGAGAAAAATAATATACTAATAGAATGTGTAAATGAAGATTTAATACTTGTAGATGAAAGTATTAGTGATAATGAATCAATTTATAGTATAGTCTCAATAGATGAAACCATTACGATACAAAAGAGGAATACAAGATGTAATACCATTAAAGAATTTTCAAAAGTAAATATAGAATATGAAGATTCAACCAGTGAAGAAGGATTTGAATTAATGAATATAGAAGAATGTAATCATAATCTGCCAAAGAGTTTAGGATCAAATAATATCTCATGTTTTGTTTTTAAATTTTATCCTCAAAAAAATCTAAGAGAGTGGTGTGTAAAATATGTTTTTATACAAATTGTGGTTATAGTAAATAATATACTTTGCCACCCAAGACATGGGTTAGAAAACTAAACCAAAAAAACAATGATTTTATTATTGGTTTAAGCTTGGTTTTGAAAGACCATGGTGCTCTAACAATTTCAAAAGATTACCTTCCTTTTCAAAAACATTCTCTTCTTGCCCTTATTACAACTACATATTTTCCTCCTCGAATTGAATATGCATAAACTAGTAAAATAGAATCAACATGTAAATGTAAAGAAGAAAATGAATGTCAGTTAACAGAAGAAAGTAAAGATGTAACAGATACACAAGAAACAAATGTTGAAATATATAATTTTATAGAAGTTGATTATAATTTCATAAAATCAAAGCAAGTTTATACAACTTTAGTAACTTAACATGAAATAGATCAATTGACTTCAGAACTAGAAAAATGGAAATAATAGGAGAAAATGTTCTAAAATATTGGGAGAATGATAAAATAGTACGTGAATTAAAAATCAAAAATCCAGCGTACATAATTAGAACTAAAAATATAGAACCAACTAACAAAGATATAGATGATTTCAAATTACATATTTCAAAATTATTAAAATTAGGAGTTATAAGAAAATTTGATAGTCCTCATATATCTGCAACATTCATAGTAAGAAAACATTTAGAAATAGTAAGAGGAAAAAGTAGAATGGTAATTAACTATAAAAGAATAAATGATAATAAAATAGATGATTCTTATAACATACCAGAAAAAAAATATTTTAATCAATAGAATTTTTTAAACATAAAAGTGACCCTCTTAAACTTGAAGAGATTGAAGCCATCAACAAGACCCGCAGTCAAGCTACACACCGCAATCAAGAACCACATCCCCAGATGAAGTCATCAATCTTAGTTTTAGTTTTATCTGTTTTTTATGTCTTTACACTTCTTTGTCTAGCGTGCCTTGCATGACAACCTTAGACAGATTTAACTTTGTAATCTTAGATACTCTATAAATAGAGCTCTCTCTTACTAAATGAATATCATCGATTAATTATCTCTATCTTGAAATATCACATTCTCTCTTACTTTCTCATCTTAAAAGATCTTTAGATTCTAATATTAAGATCGTTATCTCTTCGGAGCAAGTCAGCTTTGACTTAATCACTAAGTTTGATCTCATTTACTAACTTGGGTTGACTACAATCCTTGTTAAGAATCAACTTAAGTGTCTTCTTGATATAATACTTGTTGTCATTTATATTTCCTTATATTTCCGCAATTAGTCATCTAACTATCTAACTTTAACTTATTATTATTGTTGAGCTTTAAGAACCATTGAGTTAAACTTCATTCCGCATTATTATTTGTTCTAACGTTTGTTCAAGTGTGTTACTCAAGTTTTTCTCTCAACAATAATTCAAAATTGTAAAGTATTTACCAAATTTGATTTAAAATCTGGTTTTTGAAAAATAAAAATGCATCCTAATAGTATAGAATAGACTGCTTTTACAAGTCCAGAAGGATTTTTTGAATGGCTAGTCATGCCTTTTTAAATAAAAAAAAATGCTCCTAGTATATTTCAAAGAAAAGTGGAAGATATATTTAATAAACATATTTTAGTATTTAGTAAAAATAGACAAGAATATAGAGGACACTTGCATATCATATTCTCAAAAATTATTAAACGTGGTCTGATCATGTGTAAAAAGAAGATGCAACTTCTTAAAAACTATATTGATTTCTTAGGAGTTAATGTAGGAGAAAGAAAAATAAATTACAACCTCATATACAAAAGTTTTTGTGTTTAATAAATTTTGCTAAACCATAGATTAAAGATTTAGGAAAAATAGTTGGACCTTTATATTCTAAAACGTCTATTACAGGTGAAAGATATTTTAATCAAGAAGATATAAAATTAGTACAAATATTAAAAGAAAAATTAAAAACCTCCCAGAATTAGCAATTCCATTATATACACATTATTTGATAATAGAAACGGATGGATATAGTAAAGTTTGGGGAGCAATTCTTTGATGTAAACCAAACAAATTTAGTGAAAATTTTTTGGAAAGAGTTTGTAGATATAATAGCAGTAAATATACAGAAAAATGTAATATTAGTAGTATAGATGCAGAACTACTTGTCATCAATTATGCGTTAGACAATTTTGAAATGACTCTTAGAAGTGATGGTAAAGCTATTTTTTCCTTTTACAATAAAATGAATAGAGATAGCAAAAGAATTAGTAGAAGGAGATGGTTAAATTTCTTAGATCGAATAACCAACACTAGATTAATTATTCATACATAACACATTAAAGGAAAAGATAATATGGTTGTTGATATTCTAAGTAGATTATTAGAAAATAAATTTAGAAAAAATGATTATGTATTTTCCATCTCAGGTGTCTAGATCCAATTCAGGTATCCTCGAGGTCATCCACCATTTCGTGGTATGATCAGGCCAGAAGGAATTCCATTAGTAAATTCTTTTGCAGCAAGACCAATACAATCTACGAACTGATACTATTAAGATGATATTAGATTTGGCAATCAGACTTTACAAGTTTTTCCAAAAAGTAATATTTCTTTTAAAGCTTTACCACATGTTTCTCTTAGTAAAGAAGAAAATTGTTTATTAGATAATTTATGGATAGATTATGGACTGGATCCTAAATATAGAAAATATTTTATTTCATGTTTAAATGCTTTATCAGAACATTTTAACCAGGTTTCTTCCACATATAGATAGACAGAAAATATTTTATGTTGTTTTGAAGGGTAGAAAGACAGGTTTTCTCCACACATAGATAGAAGTAGTTTAAGCCATACAAGGATTTACTGATCCATTATATAAATTATTTAATGATTATCAACAAGCCTTAACAATAACATGAATGGAATTAGACATGTATTTTTATATATCAAACTCTCTTAAGCATTATGTAGAACCTCCAGTTACTTATTCAGTAACCAAAGATTCAAGTCAAATTTTGTTTTGTGATCACTGTGAAACCATGAAAAAAAAATTACAGATTTTTAAAATGAAGAAATCTATAAGCTTAGAAACGAAAAACAAGATATAATTAATAGAATTAACAATTTATGAAAAAGTTTTCATTCTCAACAAACATAAGTAATATATCATTCTATTGGTTCCTCTTTTGATCTCAAAAGAAGAGTAAGATGGGTACACACTCCCTCAATGAGTGATACAGAAGGCACTAGTAAGCCAGAGAAGTTAATTACTAGCTAGTCCAATGAGTCCGAAAACTAGGAAAGACTTACCAAATTTGGTTATAGCTATGAGATTGCTAAAATCTCAGGAGACACAGATGACTCCTGATGCCTCTACAAACAAAAATAAGGAGACACAGGGGACTCCATTTACCTCTAAAAATAAAAATAAACAAACAATAGAAATTTAGGATTCACTTGGAGAACAGGGGAAACTTAGAGATTTTTTAGTCAAATATAGTCTTACACCCAGTCCAAATAATCAAGAATTTTCCTCTTTCACCTTAATTCCAGAAAACCTAGATTCCTCTAATTATAAAGATGCCCAAAATCCAAATTATTCCCAAGAAAGCCTCCAAAATATTACAAATCAGATAGGAGATTATAAAAAATACTATGAAGCCTCTTCTCCATAAAAAAATACAAAGAAAAAAAATTAATGAAGAAACTCTCCATTAAGTAGTTAATAAAATGGTTCAAAAATACTGAAGACTATGATTCCAGATTTAGATGATAATTCAGAAAAAAAAAAAAAAAAAAAAAAAAAAAAAAAAAAAGACTATTGAAGATAAATCAAGAAAATACATTCATTTGCCAGCTTATTTTTCATGCTCAAATGATAACTTATCTAACGAAGAAAGTGGAAGCAATTATTCAAAAAACCAATTTGATCTAGATGAAGACAACAATCAATCAAATGGTGCATTTTCTTTTGATTCGTTTGCCAGAAAAATCTCGACACTTGATGATTTTGTACTATTGAAGATTCTCTCGAAGATAAAAAAGAAAAAATTACTATTGAAGATTCTTTAAAGATAAGAAAGGAAACTTTAGTCAACAATAATACACAAGACCATCTTAACTACTATTCCAAGATTTCATTTTAGACGAAAACTTCTTTATGAGTGTTATTTCAAGAATTAATATCAAGACCTCCACCACCACAAACATCACCTATCAACTTTATGAATAACTATACAAAGACCCCACAATGCTTAAAAAAGACACTTGTGCATTATCTTCAATAGTTTCAGTTATAATTCCACTATTAAATTTCCTATATAAAGAAACGATTGTTTAGAAGTTAGACACACCTACTAAGAAGCAAAAAAACCTCTCCCTCTCACTTTCTCTCAACCCATTTACTTAAAAGTTCTTGAGCTCCTCTTCAAGTTTGTTGCATACATGTTGTAAGATATCCAAGTTTGTAACTAAGTTTCTTTCCATTATTTACTTTTAATTTTCTAAGGGATTTCCCGAAAGGGAAATCCTTAAGTCCTATAATATCATGTAATTTTAGTTTGAAGTTCCCATATGTTTGTATAATATTTTAATTTTGATCTGTAAGTTTATTGTAAAATATATTCTAAGATAAAATAAAGTTTGTTTAATAAAAATATTGTCTATAAATATATTTGTCAATATTGCATCTTAATGGTGTTTATAATTTTTATTTACTACTAGGTGATCCACATATTGGACATTGAGAGGGTCGGAGTAAGCTTATTATAAAGTCTTTTTATGGTGGGGAAAGGTGTTTAATAGAGATTACACACACACAATAATAAACGTAAAAAAGAGGAATAAAAAAAATTATAGGGAACAAGAGAAAAAAAAACAAAATAAACAAAATGAAAAAGAAAAAGAAAAAGAAAATTATATGGAACAAAAGTAAAATTATATTGATATTTAGGTACCAACTTAAGGAAGTACCGAGTGTTGTGTATCGTGGAGGGTGTTAAAAGTGTTGTACGTTTTTGTGTGTTGTGTATCGTGTGTTTTGTGTTTATATATTGTGTATTTTGTGTTGTGTGTTTATATGGTGTGTAAAATCCGTACTCGATACTTCACTTAAGTTGGTTTCTAAATATCAATATAATTTTACTCTTGTTCTCTATAACTTTCTTTTCCTTTTTATTGTTATTTGTTTTTTTCTCTTGTTCCTTATAATTTTTTTTATCTTTTTTTTATTTTCATGTTTATTATTGTGTGTGTATAATCTCTATTAAACACATTTTCCCACCATAAAAGGACTTTATAATAGGCTCACTCCGACCCGTTGTAGTACAATATGTGAGTCACTTAATAAAAAATAAAGATTATAAACACTATTAAGATGTGATATTGACAAATATTATTATAGACAATATTTTTAATGAAAAAACTTTATTTTATCTTAGAATATATTTTACAATAAACTTACAGATGAAAATTAAAATATAATACAAACATATGGGAACTTTGAACTAAAATTACATGATATTATAGGGCTTCAGGTTTTCCCTTTCTGGAAATCCCTTAGAAAACTAAAAGTAAATAAAGGAAACAAACTTACATGCAAACTTGGATACCTTACAACATTTATACAATAAAGGTGAAGAAGAGATCAAGAACTTTTAAGTAATGGGTTCAGAGAAAGTGAGAGGGAGAGGTTTTTTTTATTCTTAGTAGTTGTGTCTAACTTCTAAACAATCGTTTATTTATATAGGAAATTTAATAGTGGAATTATAACTGGAAGTATTGAATATAATGCACAAGTGTATTTTTTAAGCATTGTTAGGTCTTTGTATAGTTATTCATAAAGTTGATAGGTGATTTATGTAGTGGTGGAGGTCGTGATATTAATTCTTGAAATAGCACCCATAAAGAAGTTGTCGTCTAAAATGAAATCTTGGAATAGTTGTTACGATGGTCTTGTTTATTATTGTTGACTAAAGTTTCCTTTCTTATCTTTAAAGAATCTTCAATAGTATTTTTTTTATTTTTAATCTTCTAGAGAATCTTCAATAGTAAAAAATCTTCAAGTATCAAGATTTTGTCTGGCAAGCGAATCAAAAGAAAATGTTATAAGTCCCTAACCTGCTTGTGTATCAATCAGATCCGTTTGATGGTGTGGAATCCCAATCAAACGGATGATGTCAGATCAAAATAGAAGAGAAGGAGAAGAAGATGATGATGATGATGAATCTTGTTTGAATTGATTAGAATGAAGTTCCCTTACACAAGATTCACTTTTTCTCTCCAGAACACACCTTAAGTTTCACACACTTAAGCTCCTCTCTTCTTTATCATTTACCACTCCTCACCCCTTACACCTATATTTATAGGGAACATGGGCCGAACACAAGTTCACGGCAGTGAACGGGTTTACGATCGTAAACCCGTTTACGGCCGTAAACAACCACCTAGCCGTAAACACATAAAATATTACATAAAAATACAATTGCCCAGAAAAGCAAAGTATAAACCATATTTTTGACCCAACAATCTCCCCTTGGTTTATAGCTTTCTTTTCTTAATTGACCCAACAAGCTCCCCCTAAAAAGTAGCTGGCTTTTCTTGCTAATCTTCATTGGGAGCTTGGCTTCAGCTTTTATCTTCGATGACTTCACAGCTTCAAGATGAACTTGAAGAATCTTCAATAAATGACTTCATCTTGAGCAGCTGGGCATTTCTTCAGAATTTGACATTTAACGCACATTGGGTGAGGAGGCTTCTTGTAGAAATTCTTGAAAATTGGTGCTTTCAGCTTGAGAATCTTCAGAGAGAAATAATCTTCTGGATCACTTCAGCAGGTTCATAGATAGCAGCAGATTGATTGAGGAGGCTTCAATGCATTCCGTCACATAATCTTCAATTGCAGCTTCACCTTGCTTCTAGGATTGAAAGATTGAATGTTGGAAGAATAGTCTTCATTTCTTGTTCAGTCGAATGAGAATTCTTCGATGATCACGGATGAAGCCTTGGCTCAGAAAATCTTCGACACAAACTCCCTGAGTTTCATCTTCACCTGAATTCACTATTCAAGACAAAACTAAACTAAAAGAAAATTTTAGCACACAATATTTTTAGGTTTTTCATATTTTCTGAAAAAAATAAAACATAAACAAAAATATTTTTGGATTTTTGATTTTCTTGAGCAAGAAATAAAACAGAATATAACACTATTTTTGGATTTTTAATTTTCTTATTTTTGTGTGATTTTTTTTATTTCTCCCCCTAAATTTGTGCATAAAGGAAAACTATGAACAAATTTAACAAAAACAAAAATATTTGGGATCAAAGTTGTGAGACAGCCTGAACTTGTTTATAAGAACCTTCACCTTCATGAATAGATCTGGTTAATTGCCGGTATTGTGGTCCACTTAAACACGAAGGATATCGACAAACTTTTCTAAGTAAACCATTAGCTGACGACGACCACGGGTATTGTTGTCCACTTAAATTAAGCACCGAGATCTACAAGCAACCACTTAAATGGTTCAATTTTAGTTGCATTAGAACGTGTTCCCCACTTCCCGATATATCCTAGTTATCAAGAACTTCCTAAGGACTCCTTACTTTAGGTGAGTAAACAATTATTAAGGAGGAAGTCAGATTTAGAGATAGATGCATATGTTGTGTCCCAGGTCGGATCTATTTCAATCACGCAGAGGGGACAACATATGACTAACAGAGATAGAGGGTTATAGAAATAGTATGGTGCATATGATGTGTTCCAGGTCGGATCTTCCGATCACGCAGAGGAGACAACATATGGCTAACAGATAAGAAGAATTTCATAGATAAGGAGATGCGTAGAAATAGAGTTGCATATGTTGCAATCTAGGTCGGATCTCTTCCAATCATGCAGAGGAAGCAACATATGACTGACAGATAGAAAGCAATAAAATAATTTCCTACAGGGCTACTTTATCAGAACCCCTCAGTCATCCTATCAGAACCAGAATTAAGGACATAAGTCCGTACATCAAGGAAAATTTGAACCACTGTTCTAGATGCGTATTAATTTGGTGTATCATGTAGGTTCCCGTGTTTATCTCACTGCTCAATCTACCTGAGCGTCGTATGGTTACTCCAAACAATCCTACCTGAATCCACACTGTCAAACCCTTCGTGCCTACCAGCACATTAAACACAGAGTCTAGAGAATTCAGATTCAGTCCCTTACACTGGTTTTAGACTGCCCGTCATCACTTTCTTGATATCACTTCCCAAACAATACTTACTAACAAAAAACTATAAGAAAATAAAATTTGTCTTCAAAACGAAATAGTGTAAGATAAACTCAGGAGTATAGAGAAGAAAACGCAAACCGTAATTCTCAGAACAGATCCGAAAATTCTTCATTTCATTAAGCACAAACCCTATGTGATCCTCTCCTTTCTTCCTTTCTTTCCTTTCCCGCAAAGGACACATACTCTCAAACAAAGTTCCGAATGTTGTACAGTTGAGAGATGTCCCCTATCATGTGCCTAGAACAGCCACTACCAACAAACCGAAGTCTGATGATATGCCTCCATAGCTGCTTCGACACAGAGCAGGATCAGTTGGTCTTTGGAACCCAGTCCATTTTAAAACTGGGTCGACCTTTGTCATCTTTGCAGGGTACTCTCTCCTATGACATATCCTGTTTATCACAAACAAAAGATGAAGAAATATTAGAATCGTTAGAAGATTTGGGAGAGTGAGCCTTTGGAACCCATTTGTAGTTGGGTTTAACCCATTTCTTTTTCGATCCGATGGGTGGCTCAGTACTTGCTTTTGATCTTGATGTCGGCCGTTGAGATGACTTTAACCTAACTGGTCTTTGTTTCACTGGAGCATCTCTTAGATTAGGCTTCTTGGCCGACATTCCCTTCTTACCCTTGGGATTCGTATTCTTGGCCTTGTGGGTTTGATTCATGGCCTTCTGCACGTTCCAGTCACCATTGTCTGAACGTGACCTTGAGGGGTTTCTTTTGGAGTATCTCCCTCTTGGCGTGTTCTGCCACCATTGTGCATAGTAGGGAACGTATGCGCGATTAGCACAATTTCTGGCAATGTGTCTAGGTGTTCCATAATGAAAACATGTATTTTTCTTCACTGGGAAGTTGTTTCTTCCTGCCCCTGGTGGGGTATCCTTGCCTTGTCTCTTATTGTTCCCACAGGCACAATTACAACAGACACTCTGTTTCACTAGAATTAGTGGCCTGTATTTCTCAACAACAGGTTGATCAGAAGCAGCTGAGTTCGAAGCAAAAAATTCAGAGCTCAAGGAGATGTTGGTTTGTTCAATAGTTTTCTCCTTGTTCTCATCTTCTGCTACTCTACTATCAGACACACTCTCTTCAGCTACTTGCTTGGATTAGTTTAGTGGTTGATCTGCATAGGAAGTAGAAGCCTTAGTACTTTCAACTTGAATACCTCCTAACACAAATCCATCTGGTTTGCCATATTGAAGATGTGCCTCCCTGTCAATTTCTTCTTGTGTCATAGGGATGGATGTGTAGTTATAATTGAAAGGTGGAGGAACACTATCATACCCTAGACCTTTTTGCTGGTTATTTTTAAATTGCAAACAATAGTCTATCATGTTCGCAACTACTTCGCTTGACACATCAAATTTTTTAAAATCAAAATCTGCAATGTCAAATTTGCTTTTTAATGTGTCAAGCTCAGTAGTTAACTCAGCAAGTTGTTTGTTAACATAATCATAATTTTCACATTTATTGCTATAATCTTCCTGAAGCTTCCTAAAATCTTTGGTTTTTGCTTCTAATTCACCTTCAGGGGTTTCTGTCCTTTCCTAAGCTGATATCCTTCGTATTTTAGGTCCTCGACTTCCCTTTTTAGCAAATAATTATGTTCACGAAGAATTTTAATCGTATCTTCACAAGATGGAGTACATGAAGCTTCATTGACCGGATGTTTGCTGAACTCATTGTTTTTTCACACTTCAAAGCGTCAAGTTCTTCAGTTACAGCAGCAAGACTAGACGATTGAGATCTTTTGTCTTCTTGATGACAGCCACGTTTATATCCCACGATTTCGGAAGTGAATTCAGCAACTTTTTGTTTATCTCAAATTTACTTAAGAAGATCTCAGCTATATTCATCTCAGTAGTAAGTGTAGTAAATCGCTGCAACTGAACTTCTAGGGTTTCTCCAAGGATATAATTGAACATGTTGAACTTTTGTCTTAACATATCCTGACGACTCTCTTTCATGTCTTCAATTCCCTCGTAGATCTTAAAAACCATTAAAAGCACAACTAGAAGCCAAAATCAATCTCAAAAGTCAAACCCTTTGACTACAAACCTCAAAAGTCAACCTTAAAAGTCAAATTTAAAAAGTCGAACTCAAAAGTCAAAATTTGAAAAGTCAAATTTAAAAGTCAAACCGAAAAGCTAAATTTGAAATTTTAAAAGTTAAATGAGAAAGTCAAAATTTTAAGCAAAAAGTCAAAAATAAAAACTATAATTTTTGGGTGAAAAATAATTTAAAAATAAAAGAAATTGAATTTTTGGGGTTAAAAGTGAGAATATTGTGAAAATAAGGCAGCGAAAATAAGATATTTCAATTAAAAAAGAAAGGAATGTAACATCTAGCAAGCTAGATGAGTTGGAAGTGGCGCTGGTTGATGAAGTAGAGGACCCGGGTTCGATCCTTGCAACCCTTGAAAATACTTTTAAATATTTCGCTGCTTGTGATGGCTACACGTGCGAGTGCGAACATGAGGGCTAAACGCTGCTGGCCGAGAACGAGGCTGGAGCTTGCTGGCCGGAAACCCTACTGAGCCGTGAACTTTGCAAGACCGTACACGTGCAAGGTTGGCCGTACACCGAACCGTACACATGCGAGATTGACCGTAAACCTCGGACCGTAATCTCTGACCGTAAACTCCGAGAAACCCTAGCCGAAAATGTCACCGCCGCCGAGAAGCCCTGGCCGTAAACTCGCAGATGACGTGAATTGTAACATCCCCATTTTCATGGCCAGAAAAAACCGATTTTGTTTATGTTTTATAAAAATCAGAGTACTTCTTTTCATAAAAATGTTGCGGAATTTGTTCCCAGAAAAACATGATAAATACGTTATTAAAACATTTTCAAAGAAACGTATTTTATTCATTTTAAAACATTTGGGATGTCATTGTCAATACAGAAACATAAGCATAAACAGAACTTACATTTATTTACACTAGTGATCTACATCTCTTTAATCTCTCAGTGTAATGTGACTTCATATCAACATCTGTGATATAAATAAATTGGAGTGGGTCAGGTTGGGAAACCTGGTGAGTACATAGGGTTTTCAACCCACATTAATATAATTATTATGTTCAATCATCAAACAATTAACCCAATTACTCATCCCCATTATCTTCTTTACTCTTTAAGGATTTAACCTAAGAGTTATCTATCCTGCATTCGTTTATTCCAAAGTCCCTTACTTCCAGGGTTATAGGACTGGCACTAAATCCATAGCTGCCGATGTTCGTTCGTAAAGCACTAAATCCATAGCTGTTATATCCTACTCATCGGGTACTAAATCCAAAGCTACCAGTGTTTAATAGGTACTAAGTCCATAGCTACCAATTCCTAACAGGTACTAAATCCATAGCTACCAGCGTCTAACTAATAGGTACTAAGTCCATAGCTACCAATTCCTAACAGGTACTAAATCCATAGCTACCAACGTCTAACAGGTACTAAGTCCATAGCTACTGGTGTTCGTCCCATAGGCACTAAGTCTACAGCTGCCAATGTATACTCGCATCATCTTCTATCTCTCATCATTCATCTACCCATCTCATACCCAACATATTCGTATATATAAAATATGTATACAGTTTAAATCCTTTAAAACATGTATAAAACGTTCATCCAACATAGACAACAAGTATTCAGATAATATGCACACATAGCACGTAGTTTATATAAAATACTTCATATCTATGTGTAACTTGAAGGGGACCATGCACTCACCTGAAAGGTGATGACTCAGCACTCAGACAGCGATTCGATACTCTCAAAACATTTTCCTTCGATAAAACCTAGTACCAATACCACTAGGGTTTAGTCTAACGATAACCGCGACAAATTAATTAGTCTGACTATTATTATTATTATACAAGCGTTAATAACACTCAATATAACTCATAATAATAGCCCAAATAATTATTTTAAGGACCTAATAACATTCCTATAATTATTTGAAAGCTATATTAAAAATTGTGTAAGCGTAGCACACTTACAGCGAATTTTATCGAAAACCGGAACTTAATTGGAGCAGCGTTTCGAAACCGAAAGGCTCTTTTTCTCGGGACTCCGGGAGCCTCGGGGCTTCCCTCGGGAGCTTGGGATTTTATCTAGGGCTTAGGGGTGGTTTGGGGTTGTAGAGAGAGAAATTAGTGAGAGAAAGAAGAGATTTTGGAGTGAAGAATTATGGCAGCCTCGGCCTTCTATTTATAGCCCAAACTTCGGACCTTACGCTGGGCGTACTCCTCGGATAAGACCACCAGCTCGGACCCAACTGTCTTGCACCTATCGGACGGATAAGAACCGAAGTACACGGGGCGTACATGGCCTCGAACGCGGGGCGTAATGCAAAGGCTTCGTAGCATGATCCGAAGCGAGTTCTGATCAGCAATGGAGGGTCCAGATGTTGCCACGTCACCTCAGTTTCGCAATTTTCCTTCTCGACTTCTAAAAATCATAACTTTCGCATACGAGCTCCGTTTTCGACGTTCTTTATATCCACGCGAAGGTGGGAACGTACTCTACAACTTTCGTTTAGACTTTGTCGGCTAATTTTGACTCGATTTTAAATTTTATATTATTAACAGGCCGGGACAAGATTAGTCCGTTAAATTCTCATAACTTCTTCATCCGACATCCGTTTTCGCCCATCTTTTTCTCGTTACGCTACTCTTAACGAGATCTTCGATTCTCGTTCAGGTCGTGTTGGCTAAAAATCACTCGATCTAATATTCGAATTTCGGGTTGTACACTGTTAGCTCGAAACTTCGAAAAATCATAACTTCTTCATACGAAGTCAGATTTGGGCGTTCTTTTTATCGATGTTCTTAGTTTGACATATTCTACGACTTTCGTTTAGATCACTAAGGCTAAATCTCGCTCTATCGCAAATTCACTATTTACGCTTCTCGGTGCCGTGCCGGTTCCGTCGCGAAACTTCGACGGGTCATAACTTCTTCGTTATAACTCGGATTTCGGCGTTCTTTATATGTACGGAAACCTTGTGACATATTCTAAAACTTGGTTAAGATTATTTATTCTAAATAATCTTTTGTCGAAAAGTCGTTTTCGACCCCTTTTGCCTCTAAATTGACTAGCCCGGATTTTGCGGGCGTTACATGAAAACAATGATATTCACACTTTTTGCTCCAAAACTTGATCAAAAACTCGTTTTTATCAAAAACATGAAGAACAAAACCCTCTTATTTTGCCAAGATCTATCCAAAGACGCAAAAATCCCTTCGAAATAAGATCAAATAAGCTCCAGATTTGACAGAATTGATTGATACAATCCAAGCTCTGATACCGATTGTACGTCCCTAACCTGTTCGTGTATCAATCAGATCCATTTGATGGTGCGGAATCCCAATCAAACGGATGATGTTAGATCAAAATAGAAGAGAAGGAGAAGAAGATGATGATGAATCTTGTTTGAATTGATTATAATGAAGTTCCCTTACACAAGATTCATTTTCTCTCTTTGGAACACACATTAAGTTTCACACACTTAAGCTCCTCTCTTCTTTCTCATTTACCACTCCTCACCCCTTACACCTATATTTATAGGGAACATGGGCCGAACACAAGTTCACGGCCGTGAACGGGTTTACGACCGTAAACCCGTTTACGGCCGTACACACCCACCTAGCCGTAAACACATAAAATATTACATAAAAATACAATTGCCCAGAAAAGCAAAGTATAAACCATATTTTTGACCCAACAAATGCACCATCTGATTGATTGTTGTCTTCATCTAAAGATTATACACACACAATAATAAACATAAAAATAAAAAAAAACAAATATAAAAATTATAGGGAACAAGAGTAAAAAAAAATAAAAAGAACTAAAAAGAAAAAATAAAAAGAAAATTATAAGGAACAAGAGTAAATTATATTGATATTTTAGAACCAACTTAAGGGAGGTACCAAGTGCGGATTTTACACACCATATAAACACACAACACATGATACACGACATATAAACACAAAACACCTGATACACAACACACAACACACAACACACAACACCTTTAACACCCCCCCCCCCCTCTTATTCGGTATTAGAGCATAGATAACCTGGATAAACTGGAATATAAATGATTAGATTATTTAGGTCTAGAACTTACAACTTATATAAGAAGATCATTAGTCCTTGCCGATAAAAATAAAATTAAGTGTAATTTTGATAAAGATCATCAAGATAATTTTAATTCTGCAGACTCTTGTTTAAATAAAATTATAGACCGACTTATTAATATAGCAGATAATCTAGAAAATAAAATTGAAAAAAATCCAAAGTACTTTTGCTTTACTTTATAAAGACGTCAATATTTTAAATAAAAAAATTAGATTATATTAAAGATCAAAATAAAACTATACTAGATAAATGTGACATCCCCAAATTTCACGGCCAGAAAAGACCGGTTTGTTTATGCTTTGTTTTAAAATAAGAGTAATCATTTAAAGAAAACTGTTGCGGAATTTGTTCCCAAAACAAAACGTGATATGAATTTATCATAACATTTCTTTAAAGAAATGTATTTTCATTAAATAACAAAATCTCGGGATGTCATATTCCGATACAGAACAAAAGCATAAACAGTATAAAATAGACCTTACAACAGTTATTTATAACTACTGATCTATAATCCAAAATCTCTCGTCATGTCAACCAGCTTATGCTCTTGTGCCACTACCTGTGATACAAAGAAAACTGAGTGGGTCAGGTTTGGAAAACCTAGTGAGTACATAGGGATTTCAATCCCACAATGTTATAAAATATGTATATAATTTAGAATTCACACAATATAAAATTTTCTCTGTATACACATATAACAAACTCTTACCCCACCCCGTCAATCCTCTCAACAAGGCTATCCATACCCCTGGACCTCAAATTCTAACTCTTACTCCTGGATCTAATCCATGTTCTCGAGTCCATAGTTCTGCCCATTCCATACTCCCGGATAAGGGACAATTGGTCCATGTCTAAATCCATACTCCCGGACTAATGACAGATTCTATGTCCTGTCCATATTCTCGGACTAAGAACAACTGACTATGTCTTAATCCATACTCCCGGATTAATGACAACTGAATAAGTCTTAATCCATACTCTCGGACTAATGACAATTAACTAAGTCCAATCCATACTCTCAGACTAGGGACGAATAACTATGTGTAATCCATGCTTCCGGATCAATGACATATTTTAAAGTTCTATTCTCCGCATATATCTCGCTCGTACTCATAAAGAGATACTACCCCATAACCATTATAACAAACCTTAGGTTTACTCTTTAACCTAAGTTATCATAAAAAAATCAGGTATGTTCTTTAACACATAATTCCGACATCATCAAATAACTCACACAAAACATATACTTATTACATTCAAACAATACTTGTATTAAAATCATGTTCATGAAAGTGACTATGCACTCACTTGATAAGACAATTATCGGACAGCATTACGGCTCTTAAAGTAGTATTCTTCGATGAAACCGGAATATCTTCTCAAAACCAGGCTTCATGCGGGCAAAGTTTCGGCTCGAGACTCTTTTCTTCTCGGGATCTTCGGGGCTTCGGGACTCGCTTCGGGTGTCGGGATGATACCGGGGCTTCGAGGGTATAACTTGCACGTAAAACGAGGAATTTTGGAGTGAGACGAAAGAAATTGAGCAACCAAATTGGATGGACTCGACTTATATGTATAGGAGGGGTCTGGCCCTCGAACGCAGGTCGTTCCCTTTGAACGCGGCGCGTAGGAGCGGGGTTCTAGTCTTATCTCTTATCTGGTTGAGTCAACATCGACGTGGCCAATTCGGGGCCAAACTATAAACGCAGGGCATTCCCCAATTGAACGCGGGGCGTTCCCCCATTGGGATGCGTGCCTTGAACTTCAGAAAATCATAACTCTCGCATACGATCTCGTTTAGACTCCGTCGGCTAATTTTGACTTTATTTTTTATTATATTATTTTTAGTAGGCCGGGAAAGGAAAACTCCGTTAGAAATTCATAACTTCTTCATCTGACGTCCGTTTTCGTCTGTCTCTTTTCCGTTGCACTACTATCGACGAGATCTTCGAATCTCATTTAGATTGTCTTGGCTAAAACTCACTTGATCTCAAATTCGAACTTTGGGCTGCATACCGCTAAGCTGAAACTTAGAAAAATCATAACTTCCTCATACGAAGTCAGATTTAGACGTTCTTTTTATGGACTCTCTCGGTTTAACGTATTATACGACTTTCGTTTAGATTACTTAGGTAAATTATCGCTCTATAGTAAATTCACTATTTACGTCGCGCAATGTCATGTCGGTTCTGTCGCAAAACTTCGACAAGTCATAAATTCTTCGTTATAACTCGAGTTTAGCGTTCTTTATATGTACGGGAGACCTTGTAACATATACTACAACTTAGCTAAGATTATTCCTTCAAAATAATCTTCCATCAAAAAGTCATTTTTGATGCTCATTATCTCTAAATTGACTAGCCCTGATCTACAAGCATTACAATAAAACAATTCCATATAAAATCGAAGATAAAAAGTTTAAAGAAACTATAAATAGTTTAGTAGAAAAAATAGAAATAAAAAAATATACAAAAAAGAATCAAGTGAGATAAAAGAAGATATTAAGATATTAACAGAATAAATACAATCTTTGCCACTAAAACCACAAGCATTTGAAAAAATAACAAGAAAAACTATTAAAATAGAGAAAACACTGTTTTTTAGTTTTGGTATTACAATAAAAGATTAATGGCAGAATCATCTTGTAAAAGTTTAAGCATAACTACTAAAAATATTATAAGTAGGATAGCAAGTAAACGTGAAGAATTGATGCTAATACTGTAAGTCCCAAAATATTTAGATCAATATGATATCAATCAAACTATCAAAAGAATGTGGAATATAAATTAGATAGTGATTCAAGAACACACAAATAACTCTTAATGCACACGATTTATTAGTTGAAATCGTCTGGTACACCAAAAACTTCTTCACTGCCGAATATAATAATGATTAACAACTATTTCTCCTAAACGGCTGAAAAACTATTTATGCTAACCTAGTATAAAGCCTTAACAGGCCCAAGCTCATGCTGACCAAAATCACCATTAAGCCCACCGAAATCACATGGTGATTTCTGTCCAAGTACTACTGAGATCATAGTGATTTCAGTTCTAAACTGAGAACTCTAAAAGCCTTGAGAAGCAAAGTATAAACCATAAATTTATGTCCTAACAATCCCCCCCCCTCCTTGGTTTATAGCTTTCTTTTCTTCTTAGTCTTCCTTGATCTTGACTTTTAGCTCTTTCCTCGATTTCTTCACGAATTGACTACAAGATGTACATATGAATCTTCTACATGAATAAGTTCATCTTTAGTAGTCGGACTTCCTTCAAATTTTGACTTTTAATACACACTGGGTGTAGAGGCTTCTTGTATTGGTTCTTCAAGATAAGCACGTTCAAATTTAAAGTTCTTCCTTGATAATTACATAGAGTTCGATGCTTCTTGAGCACTTCAGCAGGTTCATAGATAGTAGAAAAATGATTAAGGGGGCTTCAATGCAATTTGTCACATAACTTCAAATACAGCTTCACCTTGCTTCTGGGGTTGAAAGGCTGTGTTGAAAAAAAATAATCTTCACTTCTTGTTCCTTCGAATAAGTATTATTCGTAGATCACAGATGTGTCTTAAAAATGTAACCATGACTAAAAAGTCCCTATGGATCACATAGTCATTAAGACCCTTGTCACCACAGTTGTTCAAGGACCCAGCCTTGGCTCAAATGGAGACTACTAGTAGTATATGTGTGAACACGGAGGAACGCACTGCGATTTGTTGAGTATCAGAGAACTACTCATGACTATTTTTGATGTTAGCCCCTGCATATCCTTGATCAAAGATCTCAATACAGTTTTTCAAGTTAACAAGTTAACTTGCCCCTTGGCGAGACATTCAGTGGTTTCTGAATCTCAACTGAGTGTACCATTCTAGTGCCAGTGAGAGTTAATTAGGAATAACTCACAAGACCATCTTGTGAAAAAATATCCGAAGACATATATCCACAGTTTAGCATGACACGAGGTCAAGGCCCTTTGGCGGGGCATTCAGCAATAATCGTGCCTTGTGAGGTGCATCGCCCTAGTGCCAATAACCATTAATTCCTTACCTGCGAAGAATGTATTCGAGAATACATTTGAATTTCTGCAGTTTTGCATGACAAAAAAATTGTCAAGACCCTGTGCGGGATGTTCAGCGATATCTATTTCCCGGTTGGGTGAATCGCCCTGGTGCCATGACAGTTCTTAGGTAAAGATAACTGACAAGACCAATTTTGACAATCCGTACAATTTCAAACTTTCAATTCCTTAAATGCAATAGTTCTTAGAAAGAAACTGTCTAACTGACTGTTTCTATAGTTTCATGTCTTCAATGTTGTGAATACGACATATCTTAGAGAGAAACTGTCTAACTGAAAATTTGTACGGTTTCATGCCTTCAATTCCTAGTGAAAGTAGTGTGAAGTGTAATTCCATCAATTCCTTTCAAGATTTCTTTTTGCACAGAAAATACCGACACGGTCTCCTTGAGTCTCTTGCTCTTTTGAATTCACGTTTTATGACAAATGAAATTTTTGAGATAAAAAATAAAAATAAAATAAATTTACCACACAATACAAATAACTAGGAATAAAATTAAAATTAAAATACACTAAAAAAATAGTAAAAATATTTTTTTGATTTTTGAATTTTCTGAAAAAGACATAAAAACAGAAATAAAATAAACATATTTTTGGATTTTTGAATTTCATGATTTTTGTTTGGTTTTAATTCCCCCCCCCCCCCCCCCCCCTAAATTTGTGCATAGAGGAGAAAGAAAAAAAATATGAACAAATTTAAATAGAACAAAAATAAAATACAAAATGTATAGGAAAAAATTATGTCAGTCTTCAAAACGAATCATTTTAAAAAATCCCACAAGCACGAGCTTGGTTTTAGGAAAAATTAGGTTTTTGGATGATCGGAAATTAGCATTATTATCACATAGAACAGAAGAGTCAGAAAATTCAAACCGTAATTCAGCTATTGAAGAAATCCCCATTTCTGATCTTTCCTTTTCCTTTTCCCACAAAGGACACATGCTCTCCATTAAAATTTTGAATGACGTGCAGTTGTGATATGTCTCCTATCATGTGTCTAGAACATCCACTATCAACATACCGAAATATAATGATATTCCTCCATAGCTGCTCTAGCACAGAGAGCGAAATTAATTGGTTTTAGGAACCTAGTCCATCTTGAAACTAGATTGACCTTTTCTATCAACTTGGGATACTCTTTCCCATACCATATCTTCTTTATCAAATAATGATTTCAAAGAATCTGAAGACTTTTTTGGAGCAGTTGATGATTTAGAAGAAAGGACTTTGAGTACGCATTGGTAATTTGGTTTGTGCACTTTCCTTTTGGACCGAATGGGACCTTTTTCGCTTGCCTTTGGAGTGGGACTGCCTTTTGATTTAGGCTTGTATTGTGAATGTGAGCTAGAGGATGATCCTTGAGATGACTTTGACCTCAACTGATTTGGTTTGGTTAAGTCATCTCTCGAGTTAGTTTTCGTTTTGTCCTTGTCCTTGAAGGCCTGATTCTTGGCCTTGTCATCATTCCAATTGTTATTATGGGGACGTGACCTCAAATGATTTCTTTTGGAAGATCTCCCCCTTGGCACTTTCTACCACCCTTGTTTATAGTAGGGAACATATGAGCGATGTGGGCAATTTCTAGCAATGTGACTGGGAGTCCCAAAGTTAAAACAAGTCTATCTTTTCAAATAAATAAGATTGTGACTTGGTCCTTGTCCAAATGAAGTTTGTTTCAAAGACCTTCCACAAGCACAAGCACATTTATTAGACTCTTTAACAAATTTTCGTGGGTTGAATTTTCAATCGTGGGGTTATTATCATCACAAGTTTTTGAAGCATTTTCAGCAGAACTAGAATTATTTTTGTTTTGCTTGAACCCATATTGCACTGTTACTTTATCTGCACACGAAGTAGAGGCATTAGTATCGTTCACCTCAAAAGTCTCAGTATTAGCGGACTGTTCGGTCTTAACTAAAACAGTGACAGTAGGCTGATCATGTTGAACAACTTTTTCTGTCTCTGTGGTTTCATAAGTTGGAGTATAGTTATCATTGAAGGGAGGTGGTACACTGTGATACCCTAGACCCTCACCTTGTTTTCCTTTCCACTTTAATTGTTTATCTATCATTGGCTCAACAATCTCACTTGACACATCAAATTTCTTAAAATTAAATTCAACATCTTTAAATTTAGCTTTTAAAGCATCAAATTCGGCAGTTAATTTGGCAATTTCCTCCTTAGCATAACGATGATGAACACATTTGGTGCTATATTCCTCCTTAATCCTAATTATAATTTTATTTTGAGCATCTAGTTTTTCTTTAAGAATCTTGTTTACTTTCTTAATTTCAT
Source organism: Lactuca serriola (assembly GCF_051521515.1). NCBI lineage: Eukaryota > Viridiplantae > Streptophyta > Magnoliopsida > Asterales > Asteraceae > Lactuca > Lactuca serriola. The sequence continues at coordinate 163,094,491 of NC_136410.1, read as the reverse complement.
AGATTTCATTTATCGAAAACCTCTCTAACTAATAACTCATTATGCTCACGATATTCATTAACTTTATCTTCACAGGACTGAGAGCATGGAGTTTCACTTACCTTCTTGGTATTGTTGTAGGAACTCCTTATTTACCAACAAAAAGGAATCTGATTATGTAAATGGATTTTCACCGAAAACCAAGAAAATAAATGCCCTTTGACCGAGAATACCAATAGTCAACACCTTGTTGACTGATAACCTTGAAGGTCAACTTTTTAACCGAAAACAGTTGGCCGAGAACTATATGTATTGGCCGAAAACTCTTCCTAGCCGAGAACTCTATATCTTGTTACCGAGAGCCTTTTACCAGCCGCCGAAAATGCCAAAACCTAGCCAAAAACGAGGCTTTTGATCGTGTTTCCTTATCTAATGAATTTCAAATTTGGTAAATTGCCAAAAAGATGATTTCCAACGCAATGTCCTCCAAAATTAGTGAAGAACACTAAAGAAAATGTTGAACACGAAGAACAACAGCAACAATTTTTTTCAAAAATAACTTAAAAACACCAAAATAAAAACTGCATGAAACATTTATTGTTTAGGCCAATTCGATTGATACCAATCATTGCTCTAATACCAATGGTAAGTCCCAAAACACTTAGATCGATACGATATCAATCAAACCATCTAAAGAATGTGGAATATAAATCAGATAGTGATTCAAGAACACACAAATAACTCTTAATGCACACGATTTATTAGTTGAAATCATCTGGTACACCAAGAACTTATTCACTGCCGAATATAATAATGATCAACAACTATTTCTCCTAAATGGCTGAAAAACTATTTATACTAACCTAGTATAAAGCCTTAACAGGCCCAAGCGCATGCTGACCGAAATCACCATTAAGCCCACCTAAATCACATGGTGAATTCTGTCCAAGTACCACCGAGATCATAGTGATTTCGGTTCTAAACCGAGAACTCTAAAAGCCTTGAGAAGCGAAGTATAAACCACAAATTTATGTCCTAACAAATCTAGAAGAATTAATTGATCCTGAACAAGATTATAATAGATTTCAAACTCATGTTTACAATTATTAAAACCATAAATATTATATAGTAAAAGATATTTTGAAAATACTACCCGATTTTATAAAAATAGTTATTAAACCACTATTCAGTGCATAAAATACCAAGTTAAAATATTAAATATAATCTCCGAAGAAGGACAAAATATTTTAAAACAAAGAAATTTTAAATTTATCCACTTAGGAATAATAGTTATATAAATAAAAGGATTAATGAGAAAAAAAGGTTGTAAAGTTCTTATTACCTTATTTGACAACAACATTAATAATATATTGAAAAGTATGATTGCTGGCACATAAGTAGATATGAATAGTAATAGAGCAATAATATATTGTAGCACAAATTTTTTAATAATTATCAAAGATTTTATAAATATATAAAATTATGAATCCAAAAAAGGATACGAAGAAGTTAAATTTAGAGATAAATTACTAATAACTTCAGGAATTTTAGGAAGATGTTCACCCACTTCTACTACAAAATACAAAATCTTTACAGATAAGGTAGTAAATTTAATAAGTAGTCAATGAATTAAAATGGTAAAACCTAAAGAAATTTCCACAGAAACTCTTGTTGGCTAAGAATGGGATATTAGTAAATTTGTTCCTGATACTTCACCTGCTATAGTACCAGATGAAGCAGTAACATATACAAATAGGCTAGGAAAACAAGTTTAAGATTTTCCAGTTACAACTCTATCCCTAATCAAGAATTTGAAGAAACAGAAACACAAACTAATTTTATCAATATAGAAATACCAAAAGAAAAACTATATTCCCAAATGAAATAAAAATTAAATTAAACAAAGAACTTCGTCAGATAGAAGATCAAATGTTTTTAAATAAACAAATAAGTGAAAATGAATATTTAGAATATGATAATATAGGAAACATTGTTTTAAAATAAAATAGTATAATAGAAGAAGAATTAAGATGTTACAATAATAGATCAGTTATCAAAAAGAATTAGCAGATATAGATACAGAAGAGGCTAGTAATAGTTATTTTTCATCAAGACACACTCTTTTTAATAAATATGAAATAAAAGAAATTTTTAGTAATTTTGTCTTTCCATCAAGAACACCATATATTAAATATAACAATCCAACAAAATATTTTGCATATGTAGCAAAAGGGGCAGAAAGACCCCTAGAACAAACAATAATGTTTCAAGCAGACCATAAAGGATATATTTTAAATCTAACAGCAAATGATCCCCAAACATTGACAAATGTGATAGATGTTTGGAAGAGTGCTCTAATAGGAAATTAATATAGAAATTTTCAAGAATTAGAATTAGAAAAAATGTATAAGTATTTAGAAACATTTTTTAGGAGAAAGTGTAAAACCAATATGGGAAGCTTATAAAAATGAACAAACAGAAGAATATATAAAATTAAGAAATTTAGGATGTAATACTTATAATTTTGTTAACAAAATACATGCTTTAATAATTGGAGCAAATCCAAATTCAGGACATGTAGAAGTCAAGAAAAAAGGCTATGCGAGACTTAGAACAATTAAGTTTAAAAAATTGGACTACTGGCTTATATGTTAAAAATTTTATAAATCATTATGTTTATCTAACTATCATTACAAGAAACACTTTTAACAAAGAAATAGGAGAAAAATTATTTCATAAATTACCTGGACTCTTAAGACTAAAAATTCATACAAAATGGAATCAATTACCAGAAGTAAAAAATAATCCATCTAATTTATGGACTATAACACAACTACTTTATAATAAAAATATTAGATGAAAAATGCATATATTTATAATTACAAAAACAACTAAAACAGACTAATTACGAATTTTGTAGTGAAATATATATACCCAAACTTATACATTAAGAAATAAACCACATAAAAGTAATAACAATGTAAAGTACAAGAAAAGTTTTATTTCTTGTTCTTTCTATAACTATCAAGTTTCTTATAACTTCTAATTTTAATAATTCTGAAATGTCTAATTTGAAATCATCTATATCTTCGTTAGTTGGTTCTATATTTTTAGTTCTGATTATATACTTTGGATTTTTAATTTTTACTTCACATACTATTTTATCATTCTCCCAATATTTTAAAACAATTTCTCCTATTATTTCCATTTTTTTCTAGTTTTGAAATCAATTCATCTATTTCCTTTTCGGTTACTAAAGTTGTATAAGCTTGCTCTGTATTTATGAAATTTTAATCATCTTCTATAAAATCATCTATTTCACTATTTATTTCTTCTATATTTGTTACATCTTTGCTTTCTTCTATTATCTAACATTCATTTTCTTCTTTACATTTATAGGTTGACTCTATTTTTGTAGCACCTGGTTTCTGGTATGTAAAGTTTATCTAAGTAATTTGCATTTTTTTTGCCTTGGACTCGGTGAGTTGCAGGCCCGACTCGCCGAGTAGAGACGGGAGTTGGAACACGTTTAAGTTGGCGACTCGATGAATCCATATTCTGGACTCGGCGAGTCCCCACTGTCTGATGAAACCCTAATTCCAAGGGTTTGTACCCTATTTAAACCAACCTTATGCACCCCAAGCTCGCCCCTCCCCCCCTTCACCCTCAAAGCTCCCTATATCGTCCAAACCTTGTTCCTTGTGAGATTGAAGTGCTTTGGTGTGTTTTCTTGAAGACTTTGAGAGAAAAAGGAGAGTAGATCAAGAAGAGGAGAAGGAGGCCAGACATCTTGGTGCTATTTCAGTGATTCCTTGAGGTATAACTCAGTTTCCCCCTGTTTTCATGTTTATAGTCCCTTAGAGCTCCATTAAAGTCCTTCTTGAGCCATTTCCAAGCTTGGGTATGATTTAGGGTCCGTAATAAGCTGATTAACCTTTAGATCTAGGCATGATTGAGTTAGGCATTGACTTGACGAGTTTTCCTTCTTGAGCCATTTGCATGTGAAAGACTCGGCGAGTCGTTCATCGGACTCGGGGAGTCGAGTCGCGAGTCACCGAGTTTTCCCCCTCTTTGTGTTTGCTGGGTGGAGTAGTGAGTCATGGGGTGTGACTCAGTGGGTCGGAACCCAGACTCACTCATGAAGGAACTCGGCGAGTCAATGCCCTGACTCGGCGAGTTCAAGACAAGCTTCTTACCTCAAGAACAGACTCGGTGAGTTGTTCATACAACTCGGCGAGTCTCAGCATAGAATGTTCTTCAGATGAAGATGAACTCGATGAGTTGTTCATACAACTCGGCGAGTAGGATGAAGGACTATTGGACATCGGTTTAGAAGGAAAACTCGTCAAGTCAATGTCTAACTCGACGGGTAGAGACGGGATTATGGTCAATCGAATGAATAGGGACTCGATGAGTTGGCGAGCCAACTCGGCGAGTCGGGTCAACTGGAAGTTGACTTTGACTTTGACTCTTGGTTTGGTTAGGGGTAAATGGTCATTTTACCCTGAGGTCGGTTAGCAGTATTTGACTGAGTGTTTTGTGGGAATTATAGCCGGAGGATTTCCGGGACAGCAGCAGAAGAAGACAGTCAGTTCCCACGCAGATCAGCAGCTACTTCGAGGTGAGTTACCTTCCAGTAGCGGTGGGTCTACGGCCACAATGTTGGCCCACCAGTAGGAGTTGTATGTTAGATGATTGTCTTTGTGATGTCATCTAGGTTTGTTACTACCTGATATGTTTATACGCTGGCATGATATGTATATGTGATAGTAGTAGAGTTCGGTTGTTAGGACCGAAGGGTAGGTCAGACACCCTAGATATGTCTGACAGTATGCGATGATATGTTTATATGCTGGCATGATATATTATATGTGATAGTGGTAGTAGGAGGGGAATAGTTCCCAAGTTCGGTCGTTAGGACCGAAGGGTAGATCGGATGCCCCATATATGTCTGATAATATGTTATGTTATGATATATGTGATAGTAGCAGTAGGGGTGAAATAGTCTCTGAGGATCGGTTGTTAGGACCGATGGGTAGTCAGCACCCCAGAATGGCTTGACATGGGTAGTCAGCACCCCAGAACGGCTTGACACGGGTAGGTCGGCACCCTATAATGGTTGTACTGGGTAGGTCGGGCACCCCAAAATTGCCCGGCAGTATGTATGATATGTGATTGCATGGTATGTGGTATGATGGGGGAACTCACTAAGCTTCATTCTAACAGTTTTTAGTTTTGGTTTCAGGTACCTCTTCTTCGAAGGGGAAGGAGCTGGCGCGGTAGCAGCACATCACATACACGCTTTGTATTTCGCATTATGAGATCTTCCTGGGGATTTGTACTCTGGCATTATTATGTTTTATAAACTGGTTCTCAGACACGCGGCATCTTTTATGAAATGATATGATCGGTGAATGTTTTATTTCTAACGTTTTGCTAAGTATATGTTTTGAAAATTAAAATTTTGGCTCGTATTTTTGGGATGTTACAAGTTGGTATCAGAGCCCTGGTTTGAGGGATTCGGACACACCTTCGGGGGCGTCTGAACTCAAATCAAGGGATTAAAAGATTTTAAAGAAGAAAATATTTTCTAAAAAGATAAGTAAAGAATTTTAAGAAGGAAAAAAGTGTGTGATGTGCGCGACTGGCCGAGCTCAAGTAAGTATTCCCCAAAGTACCCATACAAGGTTATGTTATGTTTATCGGTTTCAGTAGAACATCATGCTAGAATAGGACTAAGGATCTAGGAGTGATGCCTTATGTGCCTGCTTTATGTGCTTCAATGTATGAAAAACTGCATGCTATAATTGAGTAGACGGTAGTAGCATAGCCTGGTTAGGTTATGCCTAATAGTATGAGTTTAACATTGTATGCTAGTTCAGCTTCTCTCTATGAGGATGGATTTGCTCGAGATTGTTCCCTTTTGTCTGAATGTTGCTTGCTTTGTGCTTCGTGGGACTCTGAGTGATGGGAGTTAGACATTAGGTGAATACGTCACGTCACATGTGATCAGGGTTGAATAATCTTAGAGTGATGGATTTGGCCCTATTCCGCAGCTATTGTCTGAGTCTAACCGTTGTAGAGCTGAGTCTGTTACTCGAAGGATTATCTGAGCCTCACCACATGTGATGGTATTCAGGTAATGGCTAATTGGCATTACACGGAGGCCTTCAGCAGCTGAGGATCGGGTAGGGTGGAGTTAGAGATTTCCTTAGGGCAAGCCTAGGATGAGTATAGCAGTGATCAGTGGTAGTGAAAGGGATCTGGTGGAGTCAAGGCAGTCCTTGAAGAAGGTACAGATAGATGTGGAAGGTAGTATGGGCCCGTACTACTGAAAGCAGAGGATCCGTACCCGAACCGAGGAAGGCCAAGATGAAACCAGGGAACTTGTGGTTGGTGTGATCCCTCCAAAGGTATCAGTATCACTAACGATTATTATTTATGTATTTCAGATGGTGGTACTACACTCGAGGCCAGCAGTTGGCAGTTCAGGAGAGGGATCGGGTTCGGGATCAGGTTCCGAGCCAGTAGATGAGGGGCTACGCGAGTTCATCGCGTCAGAGATCACTAGAGGCATCCTTGAGTCGACCCCCATTATCTTCGGGTCGATCAAGGAAGGGATAGTCGAGTTGATGGAGGATCGCCTCATGGCATTCAGGAGCGACATGCCATCTGGCCAGTCAGAATCTCGCACACTGTCCTTCAAGGACTTCAGGGGTAGTGGTGCGCCGGATTTTCACGGGGCGAAGGACCCCATTGCTGCTAGGCGATGGATTGCAGACATTGAGTCTGCACAGTTGACTAGCTTCTGCCCTGAGGGGTCGAAGGTGAGATTTGCAGCTGGATGTCTGATAGATCGAGCTAGGGATTGGTAGGAGTCCGTTGGTGACTCGTTGGGAGCCTCGGCTGTCGAGGCTATAACCTGGTCGGACTTCGTGACCAGGTTTAGGGTAGAGTTTGCGCCGGCTGTCAAGCTTCAGCAGCTGGCCAGGGAGTTCTTGCATATGAGGCAGACGACGGAGACTGTGGCAGAGATCACCGCCAATTTTCGGGAGAGGGCATTGTTGGTGCCCTAGTATACGGGTGACGAGGACATGAGGAGGACCCGCTACCATGACATGCTCCGAGCTGATATTCGAGAGCATGTTAGTTTTTCAGCTTGCCCTACCTTGGACTCTATGATTGCTAGGGCGAGGGAGAGGGAGATAGATCTGGAGCACATCCGGAAGAGGAAGACAAAGGAGGGACAGGCAGGAGGGGATTTGGGGAAGAAGCCCAAGGAACCAGATGGTAGGCTGAAAGGCCAGTCAGGACCGAGCCGCTGCAAGAAATGCGGCAGGCCTCATGAGGGGGCATGTACGCTGGGATCATCGGGCTGCTATAAGTGCGGAAAGACGGGGCATTTCAGCAAGGATTGTACCACCCCTGCACTTGTGATACAGACGTCTGAGTTGTTGTGTTTCCACTGCAACCAGAGGGGCCACAAGAAGGCCAATTGCCCTCAGTTGACAGCATCAACGTCGGTTAAGGCGCCAGCTCCAGCTACCCTGCGGATTACTGATGGCCGGCAGGGTAAGGCAAAGGCTTCAGTGGTGAGGAGTCGGGCGTTTCGGCTGACTACCGAGGAGGCACGCGCCGCACCCGATGTGGTGACGGTATGATTCTTTCCCTCTATTTTATTTTTATGATGTTATGATATTGATATGTGCTCTGTGTATATGCGTTAGGATCGTTCCATGAGAACGGTATCCCTGTTCAGGTGTTGTTTGACTCGGGTGCCACCCGATCGTTTGTTTCCCTTACGCTTAGCAAGAGGTTTACTAAGTCTTCGGGCATGTTGGATTGCCCTTTAGAGGTAGAGATTGTCGATGATCGATCGGTGCGAGCGTCGGCAGTATTCAGGGATTGTGTTCTAAGGATATTTGAGGAGCGCTATTTGGTGGATTTGGTTCCCATCCCATTGCGAGGGAACAAGGTGATTATAGGCATGGATTGGTTGAGACCTAATGGGGAGGTGATAGATTGTGCACAACAACTAGTGCGGATCAGGACCCCAAGTGGGAGAGAGTTGGTGATCCACGGCGAGAGGCCACAACATGGACCCACAGTATGTTCAGCAGCGAGAGCTAGGCGCTACCTTCAGCAGGGTTGCGTGGGATATGTCGCGTACGTTATGGATACCCGGGAGACAGGTAAGACGACGGTGAGCGAGGTTCTAGTGGTGCGAGACTACACTGACATGTTCCCAAAGGAGTTTCCTGGAATACCTTCGGAGCATCAGGTAGAGTTCAGGATCGACCTAGTTCCTGGTGCGGCTCCGATAGCCAGGGCACCCTATCGGTTGGCTCCTCCCGAGATGCAGGAGTTGTCTACGCAGCTGCAGGAGCTGCTAGACAAGGGATTTATTCAACCGAGCAGTTCACCCTAGGGAGGAGCCCCGATCCTGTTCGTGAAGAAGAAGGACGGGTCGCATCGGATGTGTATAGATTATCGGGAGCTGAATAAGGTAACGGTGAAGAACCGTTACCCACTCTTGAGGATTGATGACCTCTTTGATCAGTTACAGGGAGCATCTTGGTTCTCCAAGATCGATTTGCGTTCAGGTTATCATCAGATGAGGGTCAGAGAGGAGGATGTACAAAAGACCGCTTTTCGGACGCGATATGGCCATTATGAGTTCGTGGTGATCCCGTTTGGGCTCAACAATGCTCCTGTCGCGTTCATGGACCTCATGAACCGCGTGTGTAGACCGATGCTGGATCGGTCTGTGATAGTTTTCATTGATGGCATCTTGGTTTATTCCAAGACGCAGGAGGAGCACGAGGAGCATCTGAGAGAGGTTTTGGAGACCTTGAGGAGGAAGAACTTGTACGCCAAGTTCTCTAAATGTGAGTTTTGGTTGCGCAAGGTGCAGTTTCTTAGGCACCTCGTCAACCAGAACGGGATTTCAATAGACCCGACCAAGGTGGAGGCCATGATGAGATGGGAGGTTCTAAAGTCTCCATCGGAGATTCGGAGTTTCCTAGGACTAGCAGGCTACTATCGGAGATTCATTCAGGATTTCTCCAAGATAGCCGTACCCCTGACCCGGTTGACCAAGAAAGTCGTGGTCTTTCGATGGGGGCCTGAAAAGCAGGCAACGTTCGAGATTCTGAGGCGGAGATTGTGCGAGGCGCCAATCTTAGCCCTGCCCGAGGGCGTAGAGGATTTTGTGGTATAATGTGATGCGTATATCTCAGGATTAGGCGCAGTATTGATGCAGAGGGGGCATGTTATCGCTTATGCCTCGAGGCAGCTGAAGCCTCACGAGGCAAACTACCTGATGCATGATTTAGAGTTGGGGGCAGTGGCCTTCGCCATCAAGATTTGGTGGCATTACCTCTACGGGGTTCGATGTACCATTTACACGGACCACAAGAGTTTGAGGTACCTCATGGATCAGCCAAATCTGAACATGAGGCAGCATCGGTGGTTGGATGTGGTGAAGGATTATGATTGCGAGATCCTTTATCACCCGGGGAAGGCCAATGTGGTGGCCGATGCGCTTAGCCGTAAGGCGGCACCGATCAGGGATGTGTGTATGAGGATGACGGTGGTGACTCCACTGTTAGAACAGATTCGGGAAGCTCAGCAGGAGGCTATGAAGGAGGAACATCGGAAGAGCGAGCGAATAGTGGGTCAAGTCACCTCCTTCGATTATGATAGCCGAGGATTATTGACACTACACCGTAGGGTGTGGGTACCGTATCATGGAGGCGTGCGCCAGGTCTTGATGGGGGAGGCGCACAAATCCCGATTCGCTATTCATCCAGGGGCAACGAAGATGTATAGGGATCTTCGTCTAGACTATTGGTGGCCCTGCATGAAGCGAGATATGGCTTGGTACGTCGAACGGTGTTTGACCTGTAGGAAGGTTAAGGCCGAGCATCAGAGACCGCACGGCAAGATGCAGTCGTTGGATATCCCGTTGTGCAAATGGGAAGATATTACGATGGATTTTATCACAAAGCTTCCCCGGACTGCGTGAGGGGTAGATTCGATTTGGGTCATCGTGGATTGACTGACCAAGAGCGCCCATTTTATTCCGATCCAGGAGAGTATCTCGGCCGAAAATTTGGTCAATATCTATATCAGGGAGATAGTGGCGCAGAACGGGGTGCCAGTGTCAGTGATATTAGACCGAGATGTGCGGTTCACTTCCAGGTTTTGGAAGAAGTTTCATGATGAGTTGGGCACTCGTCTGCATTTTAGCACCGCCTTGCACCCACAGACGGATGGTCAGAGCGAGCGGACCATCCAGACTTTGGAGGATATGATGCGGGCATGCGTGCTAGACTTTGGTGGTAGCTGGGACACCTATTTTCCCTTGGCTGAGTTCTCGTACAACAACAGCTACCACGCGAGTATTGACCGTCCTCCATTCGAGATGTTGTATGGACGGAGGTGTAGGACCCCGATATGTTGGGGTGAAGTTGGCCAGAGGGTCATGGGGAGCACAGAGGTGGTGCTCAAGACGACCGACAAAATCCAGCAGGTTCGAAGCAGGCTTCAGACTGCGCAGAGTCGGCAGAAAAGTTACGCCGACAAGCGCCGATCAGACCTGGAGTTTCATGTAGAGGATATGGTTCTCCTGAAGGTGTCGCCTTGGAAGGGCGTCATTCGATTCAGGAAGTGAGGCAAGTTGGGCCCGAGATACATTGGTCCGTTCAGGGTTGTAGCCCGGGTGGGAAGGTGGCATATAGGCTGGATCTGCCAGCCGAGCTCAGTCAGATCCACAACACCTTCCATGTCTCCCAGCTGCGGAAGTGCCTAGTGGATGATTCAGCGGTGGTGCCGTTAGAGGATATCCAGGTTGATGATAGCCTAAATTACATTGAGCACCCAGTCGCAATCCTCGACCGGAAGTCGAAGGATCTGAGGAACAAGATGGTGGAATTAGTGAAGGTGCAATGGCAGCACCGAAAGGGTTCAGAGTGGACTTGCGAGCCGGTGGAAGAGATGATGGAGCATTACCCCGAGCTGTTTCAGGATCGAGCAGCAGAATTCGAAGACGAAGTCTGAAAAAAGTGGGGGAGATTTGTAGCACCTGGTTCCTGGTATGTAAAGTTTATCTAAGTAATTTGCATTTTTTTTGCCGTGGACTCGGCGAGTTGCAGGCCCGACTCGCCGAGTAGAGACGGGAGTTGGAACACGTTTAAGTTGGCGACTCGAAGAGTCCATATTCTGGACTCGGCGAGTCCCCGCTGTCTGATGAAACCCTAATTCCAAGGGTTTGCACCCTATTTAAACCAACCTTATGCGCCCCAAGCTCGCCCCCCCCTTCACCCTCAGAGCTCCCTATATCGTCCAAACCTTGTTCCTTGTGAGATTGAAGTGCTTTGGTGTGTTTTCTTAAAGACTTTGAGAGAAAAAGGAGAGTAGATCAAGAAGAGGAGAAGGAGGCTAGACATCTTGGTTCTATTTCAGTGTTTCCTTGAGGTATAACTCAGTTTCCCCCTGTTTTCATGCTTATAGTCCCTTAGAGCTCCATTAAAGTCCTTCTTGATCCATTTCCAAGCTTGGGTATGATTTAGGGTCCGTAATAAGCTGATTAACCTTTAGATCTAGGCATGATTGAGCTCTAGGAGCTCGGATCCACTGCCTTTATGAAGCCATATTGCATGAAAGCCCTAGATCTACTCTTTTAATGCATTTTGAGCCCTAAAACCTTCATTAGTGTTTATTTACATGTAAAGTTGGAAACTTTACGTGTTAATCAAGCCCTAAGAACCTATATCTATGTATGGCATGAGCTGGATTCAAGCAAAATCGAGTAAATAGTATTTGCATGTGAAAGACTCAGCGAGTCGTTCATCGGACTCGGCGAGTCGAGTTGCGAGTCCGCGAGTTTTCCCCCTTTTTGTGTTTGTTAGGTGGAGTAGTGAGTCATGGGGTGTGACTCAGTGGGTCGGAACCCAGACTTACTCATGAAGGAACTCGGAGAGTTCAAGACAAGCTTCTTGCCTCAAGAACAGACTCGGTGAGTTGTTCATACAACTCGGCGAGTCTTAGCATAGAATGTTCCTCGGATGAAGATGAGCTCGATGAGTTGTTCATACAACTCGGCGAGTAGGATGAAGGACTATTGGACATCGGTTTAGAAGGAAAACTCGTCAAGTCAATGCCTAACTCTACGGGTAGAGACGGGATTATGGTCAATCGAATGAATAGGGACTCGATGAGTTGGCGAGCCAACTCAGCGAGTCGGGTCAACTGGAAGTTGACTTTGACTTTGACTCTTGGTTTGGTTAGGGGTAAATGGTCGTTTTACCCTGAGGTCGGTTAACAGTATTTGACTGAGTATTTTGTGGGAATTATAGCCGGAGGATTTCCAGGGCAGCAGCAGAAGAAGACAGTCAGTTCCCACGCAGATCAGCAGCTACTTCGAGGTGAGTTACCTTCCAGTAGCGGTGGGTCTACGGCCACAATGTCGGCCCACCAGTAGGAGTTGTATGTTAGATGATTGTCTTTGTGATGTCATCTAGGTTTGTTACTACCTGATATGTTTATACGCTGGCATGATATGTATATGTGATAGTAGTAGAGTTCGGTTGTTAGGACCGAAGGGTAGGTCAGACACCCTAGATATGTCTGACAGTATGCGATGATATGTTTATATGCTGGCATGATATATTATATGTGATAGTGGTAGTAGGAGGGGAATAGTTCCCAAGTTCGGTCGTTAGGACCGAAGGGTAGATCGGATGCCCCATATATGTCTGATAATATGTTATGTTATGATATATGTGATAGTAGCAGTAGGGGGTGAAATAGTCTCTGAGGATCGGTTGTTAGGACCGATGGGTAGTCAGCACCCCAGAATGGCTTGACATGGGTAGTCAGCACCCCAGAACGGCTTGACACGGGTAGGTCGGCACCCTATAATGGTTGTACTGGGTAGGTCGGGCACCCCAAAATTGCCCGGCAGTATGTATGATATGTGATTGCATGGTATGTGGTATGATGGGGGAACTCACTAAGCTTCGTTCTAACAGTTTTCAGTTTTGGTTTCAGGTACCTCTTCTTCGAAGGGGAAGGAGCTGGCGTGGTAGCGGCACATCACATACACGCTTTGTATTCCGCATTATGAGATCTTACTGGGGGTTTGTACTCTGCATTATTATGTTTTATAAACTGGTTCTCAAACACGCGACATCTTTTATGAAATGATGTCATCAGTGAATGTTTTATTTCTAACGTTTTGCTAAGTATATGTTTTGAAAATGAAATTTTTGGCTCGTATTTTTGGGATGTTACAATTTTATTAGTCTCTCCATATTCAAGCCGAGGAGGAAAATATGTAGTTGTAATAGGGGCAAGAAGAGAATTGTTTTGAAAAAGAAGATAATCTTTTGAAATTATCAGAGCACCATGGTCTTTCAAAACAAACTTAAACTAATAAAAAATCAATGTTTCTTAGGTTTTGTTTATTAACCCATGTCTTGGTTGACAAAGTATATACTTTACTATAACCACAATTTGTATCAAAACATATTTTAGATATAGGTTTTAATATATTTTGATAAATATATTCCTCCATCCATTTGTTGGGCTTAAATAGGATCATTAATTTGTGTAACATAACTTTTTGGTAATAAAATTTTATCTATGGTGCAATTAGTACATCATGTATCAACAAAAGCTAAATAGTCTATTATATGTGTATTTATTCTTATTTTACATTTTACTTTTAAAGACGTTAAATTATCAGTATTACATATAGCTTGTGTATAAGAAGGTAATGTATAGTTTTGTTCTACAAGTATGTTTTCTTGAATAATATTTTTTCCTTTGATACTTTTTTCAAACACATCAAATGTTTTCTACATTAATGATAAATTATCTTCTATAACTTCAATTATTTTTCTTAAAATTTTTATTTCTTGTTTTTCAAATTCTATAAAATTTGGTTTTCCAATTTTCTCTTCTGTCTCAATAAGTTTTTTTTTGTCTCTAAACAGTTTATACAGGCTTCTTAAAAATATGTTTCACATCGGGCTCTTAGATTTTTATGAGGATAAAATTTACAAATAAAAAATGAGATATTATCTTATCCTAAACTCTTTTGCCAATTATGGTTACATTCTTCTATATTCATTAATTCATATGCTTCTTCACTGGTTCAATCTTCATATTTTATATTTTCTGTTAAAAATTCTTTAATGGTATTACATCCTGTACTCTTCTTTTGTACCGGAATGGTTTCATCTATTGAGACTATACTATAATTGATTCATTATCACTAATACTTTCATCTACAGGTGTTAAATCTTCATTTACACATTCTATTAGTATACTATTTTTCTCATGATTATTTTGTCTTTTTGGAAAAGTTCTAGCTAGATGTTCAGTACTATTGCAAACAAAACAACTAAGTTTGTTTTTATAATTTCTTTCTTGTTTGAATTTCTAAAATGTATTTTTTTCATCTAAATATGGGTTCCTTCAGTTAGATTTTCTTAAATAATATTTCTTTTAGTTAGTTTTCTTCTACTTTACATAATTATTGCTTTTATGTGGTCTGTTTCTTAATCCATAAGTTTGGGGTGTATATATTTCACTACAAAATTGTAATCAATCTGTTTTAGTTGTTTTTGTATTTGTAAATCTATGCATTTTTCTTCTAATATTTTTATTATAAATGGATCTCGTTGTGTTATAGTCCATAAATTAGTTGGATTATTTTTATCCTCTGGAAATTCATTCCATTTTGTATGAATTTCTAGTCCTAAGGGTACATGTAATTTATGAAATAATTCTTTTCCTATTTCTTTGTTACAAGTGTTTATGCAATAGTAGTTAGATAAACATAATGATTTACAAAAAAAATTTACATATAAGCTACTAGTCCAATTTTTTAAACTTAATTGTTCTAAGTCTCGCATAGCCTTTTTCTAGACTTTTACATGTCTTGAATTTAGATCTGCTGTAGTTGTTAAAGCAACTATTTTGTTAACAAAATTATAAGGATTACTTCCTAAATTTTTTAATTTTATATGTTCTTCTGTTTGTTCAATTTTATAAGCTTCATATATTGGTTTTACACTTTCTCCTAAAAATGTTTCTAAATATTTATATATTTCTTCTTATTCTAATTCTTGAAAATTTCTATAGTAATTTCCCATTAGAGTACTCTTCCAAACATTTATAACATTTGTCCATGTCTTGGGATCATGTGTTATTAGATTTTAAATATATCATTTATGGTCTACTTGATACATTATTGGTTGTTCTAGGGGTCTTTCTACCCCTTTTGCTACATATTCAAAGTATTTTGGTGGATTTTTATATTCAGTATAATTTAACTAAAAATGTAAAATAGAATTTTTGTATTTAGTATAAGTTTTATATTTAGTATAATTTTTATATTTACAACGTAAATGTTCAAATAGAATTTTTAAAATGTTAGAATATTCTAGTATTCTACTTGAATTGTTAGATATGTTAAAATATTCTAATATTTTACTAGAATTGTTAGAATATTCTAATATTCTATTGAAATTGTTTCAATATTTATAGTCTTTCTAGTAGAATATTTAAATATTCTAACAATAGGATTTTTCCACTGTTTTTTTCTAGATCCCTCCACCACCATTCCTACCATCTCAGACCTTACCTTCTGCTCTACCCCTGTCCTCCACTGCTTTTCTTCCACTAATTTGGACCGTCATTTGGTCGTCTCTGGTGAAGCCGACCACATAATGTATTGGCTTCACATAATTCTCTACAAAAATCGAATTGTCGTCATCTCCATAAGGAACTACCTCGACTGAAGCACCGTTTCATACTCTCTTATCTCCCATGCCCTAGCTGTTGAGGAAATCACCTCTTCCTTCCTTACTAATTTCGACCCATCAAATTATCTCGCTCTCTCCATCATCTTTGACAAAAGACAGTAACTAGGTATCCCCATCTTTCATTGTTTTCTGATTCCTCCTCTTACCTGTAAACAGTAGGTGTAATAGATTTATATGATATTTGACTTTATTCTTTTATGTACTTCGATCTAGGAAGGATTAGAGAAACATATGTTTCTTTTTCTATCCCCCAACTACTCGGTATAATGTCAAGGTGAGTTATATTTTAATGTTTTGACTTTTTACCCAATAGATTGAAGATCATTAACCATAGCTGGTATATTCAATGAACAACTGATCATTTGAAGATAATATAAGAGATTGGTGTCATGTTTTATTACTAATTGGAATTTTAATGATTGGATCAACATATGTATTTGATATATGAAAATATGCTCTCACTTGCATATCCATAGGTACATCTGTTGCACGTGGACAGAAACAGAGAAGACGAATATGGGGAGCTACTGATAATGGGGGTGGTGATAAGGTGGCAGACGAGCTTTAGAATTTGGAGGAAAGATCGTTGGATTTTGGGGAATCTAGTTAAGATGCAGGGAATTTTAATGTTATGGCATTCAATGTTCTTTTCAAGATTGTTATTAATAGTTCACATGCTCCATCATCTTGCAATGGATTTAAAAGCAACTGTGACTCATCATGAACCTGTTAGCTCCTATTTTTTCTTCAAAAATGAAAACTGGAATCGTTGTAGTGAACTTGGACCATTTCTTTATCCAATTGTGATAAATTAATAACAATGTTTACTACATCAACCTCCCCTAAGATGAAGGCTTGCTCCCTAACTGTTGGTCACAACTATGATCACCATGATCCAAAACCCAGGTAATTAATGTCATTCTTTAAGTACAACACTTTAATAAGACAAAAAAACATAAAAGTACAATGTTGCAATAAAAAAATGAAAGTATGTTGCTATTCGTCGCATTTAAACCCTAAAAGAAATGTCTAAATTTGGTTGATAACATTTTTTGTAGGAACTGAGGAAACTAGTTCCTGGTCAAAATGAAGTTCGCTTCTTTTATGCCTTCATTTGGTAACTGAATGCTAAAAACAGACTTACAATAATGAAATAATTAATACTTTGAAATTAACATATCTATGGTTAAATCCATTAACTACTATTTGTTTAAATGTATCATTTTCATATATCTTATGTAACGTCCTAAAAATACTGAGTAAAAGTTTCATTTTTAGTTAGTCAAAATCATTCATTCATCAACCCAAAGGATAGTCAGAGTAAAATTATTCTAGAAAACATCATAGTAAAATCATAAATAGACAATGCGGAATAAATCTCCAGGGAATGAAGTGCGATCAAGTTAGACCCATCCTTTTGAAACCAATATTACCTGAAAACATTTTAAACATAAATTGTAAGCATAAAACTTATTGAGTTCCCCAAAACACCACATATCATACATCATACATCCATATCATACTAAAGCATATAACAGGTCTATTTCACCCATGAGCCCCTTCCGACTCTTTGAGTCCCTTCCGACTCCTTTAGTATCTTTCAACCAGTACGGATCTATTTCACCCCTATAAATAGGCATACAATCATACTAGCAAGAGTCACAAAGACAACAAGCACATACAAGCATATCAGTAAGTGTCACAAAGATCACTACTATCCTACAACATAATCCAATGGGCTGACATTGATGCCTTCGACCTGAATCATAGGTTCCTATGACCCATTATTTCGAAACCATAAATTTGAACATCTCGATGATCCTCCAAGCATAATACCTAGTTCTCACCCATTTAGGTTTTGAATTACTACCAATTGGCATTGCAAACAAACCACATCTCAAACCGATTCAACCAGGTACATACCATCCCTGGCTCTTGGAATGTATAACATTACGCAAGATGATATTTCAGATAAAGGCCAAACAAACTCCAAGAGATACTGAGTCTCAGATGGAGACCTCAGAAACTCCCCAATCATAACCGCCTTTAACATCAAGAATCCCTTGCACATGTACAAGCAGTAATTTTAACAATCTATTCATAGCACCGGTCCTCTATCTAGAAACAAATGGGCTATCCCACACCTCGTCTACAAATCCATAGCCATTAATTCATTGAGAGAATCATTCATAAAACAAGAGGCATCATTCTCATATTTAGGATAATTAGAGACAAAAAAAAGTTGTCATTCCCAATCCACCTCCCTGATCACCAGAAACCATCAACTAGCACCTGACCTATCTATATCCAAAGAAAACGGACCCTTGATCTCACCTCAAGATAACCACACCACAAGAATCCTCTTTGTGCATTCTCATACTGCCATACTTTCCGCCAAAACTGCCACCGTCTAACCCCATGTTGGGTCTACATCCCAACTCTGAAAATCACATGTATGCTCTCCCTTTCCTCAAAACATGGAAAACTGAAAGAACATAATGTCACACCTTCCCTTTGCTGCTGGAAAAAATGTCGAATGGTGACGGTACATAGATTACCCAAATCACAGAGCAGAAATGATGATTATCTATTAAACAAAACCTTTCTATCTTCGAGTTGATAGTACTTCATTTCCTTATTCCTTACTCTATCCTAGGAACACATGTGATTTTGAAAACGTCAACTTGATGTTGGTGAGTTCACACGTTTTGAGATAAACATATAATAAACTTTTTCTGAAAACTTTCTAGAAATTTTTACGATTCTTAAATTTCTGGTTTTCTATGCTTTATTATATTATCTCTTGTCTTTTTATCTTTTCAAAATATTATGCTAATCCTATCTTATTATCTCTATAGGGTGCTTTACGAGTCCTAACTTACTATCTTTATAGGATACTTATCAATCCTAATTTACTATATTTGTAGAAAATTTAACGATCCTATCTTATTATCTTTTAGGATATTTTATTAATCTTAATGTGTTTTAACTACCACTCTAATGCATCCCTCTTAGTAGTCAGATCTCTAAGGTGTTTGTAATGTATTACCATGAGCCCCCATAATCGACACTGTTTGACTAGTGATTCCCTGCCACGACGCTTCATCGGAAGTCGAATAGTGATTAACAAGAAAGTTATCCTGTCGGGATTGTAGCTAGCAAATCACAGGTGGGGATGTCAATCCCCATATAGATATGTACATTGTTGGGTTTTTTATACTACAACATCCGATGGTGCACATACAACTCTAAATGCCTTGGATCTATGTTTTCTCTAATTATACATGTAATAGTGTTTCCAAAAGCATTAAGCCTATAACTAGCATGCAAATAACATATGTATAATAAAAACAAGTTTTAGACATACCTCTTGATGTTGTTGATGTTGCTAGAAAGACTTTGGCCTTTAAGAACTTAGTACCCCAAGTGTTTCACCCAAATGGAATCACAACACATCTAGGACAAAGGTGACTCTTGAGAGAGAATTTCCATGCACTAAAAAACACCTCCATGAACTCCAAGAACTAGAAGTAGTCATTTTTAGGTTTAGGAGCTTATATTTATATGTAGGATTCCAAGGGTCATGGGTATAACCCAAATCCATACCCATTGTTTATGATCCATGGTTCATGTGGCCCAACTCTTTATGTATCCATACATAAACTTAGTCCAATATGGATCATAAGCCCAACACATATAAATATAACCGATTACCATAATTAGTTCCCATAGATTTAATTAGTCTCATTTGATCACTAAATTAATTCCAAACTAATTCTTTATCAATAGTAATTAAATCATATGATTTCATATTAATATATTAGAACTTATAATATATTAATAAATCATATATAACCTCTTCTCAAAAGTCCATCCTAACAAATTGTCTTGATGATATGCAACCCAAATGGACCATGCTACTCTCGGGTCGAGTACATACCAATAATATTTATGGGCTTAGACATCTAATCCAGTAGTCTCCCACTTGGATAAGTCTAAAACTATTATTGAAAATACGACTCCAAAATCCCGACTAGTAATCGTAGCTCTTAAAAGCCGTTGTCGAACTCTGACCTAGTCAATGAGGTATCCATTAGATAAGGGATCATATATTCCTCCATTGTAGATATCATATGGACAGAGACATGGATTATAATCCTTCTCTTTGTCCATCTATTGTTTTCCATATTTCTGATTTATGACGACCGACTAATTGAACAAATCAAATCAGTCCAGGCCCGACCGAGCACTTAGGGTTGTCATCAATAAATCATCGAGGGCCTAGAGATATCGCTTTTATCCCTCCAAGGGTAAAAGGAATGGATAAACTTCGACTCATATACTTGCTCTATTTACTCATCAAATCACACACAACAATATGTTTTATAACACCAAGTAACTGGTGTTTTTTCACATTATCAATGTGCAACTGACTTGTAGACTGCAACTCATATCTCTTCGTTTGGAGAATATAAGATATTATCATCTCATGATCACTCGTGATAAAATCCATGAAGTGATTCAAATAAGCATGGGTTTAATCCAATACTCGAATCTTATTCCAGGAGCACTCATGAATACTGCAGCTATGTCTAAAACACCTAGACATACTACAAACCCATTCATGAAAGTCTTACCTCAATACCTACTTCCAAAGTATGATCGACTGTGGATGGTTTCAGTAACCTAGTTATTCGGGAAGTCAAAACATGCAAAGTGAAACACAAGAATAATACTAATCCTATATGGCCCCAAAACTTTTGAGTCATATTGATTACTCATTATTCATTGTATAATGTTTCAACTAATCAACTTAATACTTGAACTAAAACAACAACTGCCCCATGCTACAAGCATGCACACTATGTTTACCTATGGTCCTTTCTTTGTGGAATAGATCAATTGAAAACATTTCAATGATGCTCATTTCATAATTCCAAATCCTTATGATAAATGTAAGAATACAAGATTCTTTTCCATTTACTAAAATTTGTTAGATTCTAAACTTATATGCAATGATCCTCGTGAAATGGCTATGCACAAAAGTCACAAAGACTTGGCAATAGACACTACAAAGTATTCCAATGGAGAGCTATTCCATGGAAATGAAGTCTCATATTCAAAGTACATTCCTTTGAACATCCTTCTTGCATTAAGTTTTCTAATCTTACACAGATTTAATGAATAACTTCCACCTATGGAAACATTTCCATATTCCCATTTTGACTATCACTTCTCAACAAGTGTTGCCTCTTTTCAGAATATGTCAATATGGTCCTTTCAAAATTGACACTATACCTTCAACTGTCCATGAGCAACCAATCTTTGGAAAGCCTCAGATTGTCCTCGACAATTGCTTAATCATTTTAGTCATATCCAGTTCTATTCCTTTTTCCCTCTAAATTCCCTAAGCATTTGGAAAAATTAGAACACATAGAAATATTATAGCATATTCAATTGATCCTATGCCCGAAGCATATGGGATATGATTCATAATGTCTCACATAAATACATGATCCTAGACCAGTCTTTTACTATAACTTTTCTATTTGCCATGTTCTCAAAATTGAGACTATGAAGAGGGATGCCGTAATCATAATCAAAATTTGAGAACGCAATTAATATTTGCATATATAGAATTTCCTTATGTTGAACCATTCCAACATAACATTCATATATACACTTGACTAAATTTGATTAAAATCTCAATCTAAGCTTTTAGAATTGGAATGAAGTATAATTTCCTCTCCCTTAATTATAGCAAAACAACTTTTCAAACCCTGCAACTTTGCAAATTGAAACTTTTTTTTTTCTATAATTAACATTGCTAACTTGCAACACTTAACATAATAATCATGCTCCCACTAACAAGATAATTATATCCTTATCAGCATAACACTTATGCTCCCACCAGCTTTGACATGTATCCAAAAATCAGCTGGACTTCTAGAAATCAAGAATTTATTGACTTTCAATACCAAAGTTCAGGTTTCTGATACGAGAGGCTTCGATAATACTTTATCTAAGCTTCTCAAACTCATACACCTTTCCTTAGACAACTTACTTGTGTGTCTAAACAGTTTTAAGAACTTACAGCAATAACTCTCAAATGTTTAGACTTTTTGCCATTCATCACAATTCGAATTATGAAAAGGGATGTCGTAATCATAATCGAATTTGAGAATGTAAATATCACAACTGCTATCTCCTTAAAATCTACTTAGTGAAAGCGTTTCCTCACCATCATTTTCATGGATCGAAGAGAATCCTTATGAAACTTAGATTTTGTGGTGTATGTGTTCCTATCCATGTGAGTTTGTCATAACCATAATCATAAGACAAGGTTAGTGACAAATCCAAACCCATATGAACTGAACTTGTTCAAGCTTAATTTCTTGTCGCTGGCAGCACAAGGGCCTACCATGTCTTCCAATTTGTTATGCAAACAATTGAGAACTCATAGAACTCACATGCATAGTCAACTTTTAACTGGAATGAGCACGGAAATAAGAATATGTCAACACGACAGGTTACAAACCTCAAGTCTTGTGCTAGTGATAAACAACAAGTTTTATTCTTGATTAGTTCTTGAGACCCTTTTCAAGATCATTAAGACTCCCACTGACTCCTTGACATATAAGATTCACTTTGTCAAGGAACATTACTTGACAAACAAATATTCAAGAGTTAGTGCGGATTCTAATCAAGACAAACACTTCACTCAATTGGCCTTAGTTGGTCTTTGTTTTATCCAAAACATCACAACTTACCAATTTCAAATGTACAAGAGTAGAAAACATTTTACTCTGCATTTTACAAGTGTTATAAACCTTTCTTAAGATTATGTCACTCGAGTTACAATCTTAAAGTATGACTCTAAGAATTGTTTTTGGAACGAAGTATGACTCATCTTCTAACCATTTCAACAATTAACGATTCCTATTCTTAGCCAAAAAAATGCACCAAGATGTCCTTAGAGGATCAATTGTGATATGGCTTTCCATAATCTTTAAAATAATCATAAAACATGATACCGAAGTACTCTCCCATCTTTTCAGATTAGAGAAACTTTTATCTTTCTGTCACACCCCAAAACCGGAACGGCAGAAACGTTCTAGGGTGGATGACGTCATGTCAAGTATCACAACATATGCAGTATAGTAATCAAAGTACAACAACCATTGCATTAATAGTAATAATTTTACATAGGTTACATGTCATAGTAATATCAAGGTAATTACATAACATAACATATATGCAGCTCGGTACTAGGCTGACTTCGCAAAAGCTCCCGGGATGTACCTGTCTATCGATGACCTGTGAATACAAGTTATTTTGAAAGCGACTATCAGCATTTTATAATGCTGGTGAGTTCATAAGTATTTAATGACGTTAGTATAAATACACATTGATATTCAAAATAACTTCATGAAAATGGTAGTTTAGAATCTATAGAGTATTAGAATTCTTTCCAGAAAATCCTATATTTTTTAAATAAAAGCAATCTTCTACCAAGACCCGACAGATTTATGTTCTAAGGAGTAATTTTCCCCAAAATACTATAATTACCAAAATACGGTATTGACTTTAAAGAAAATATGAGAATATCACAAGTAAAAATACTAGGGGAAAAATAACATATACCTCAGCAGTAATACTGCTGACTAAGGCAAAAGAAATCATAGACTCTAGGAGAGTATCGAATGAATAATATGCCTGGCTCAGTCTAACGAAAGGAAGCACAGACTCCAGACATTATTGAATGAACAACACAGCTAGCAAAGTCTAAAACAAGGAAATACAGACTCCAAACAGTATCGAATGAACGAAACAGCTAGCAAAGTCTAAAACAAGGAAATACAGACGCCAGGCAGTATCGAATGAACGACACAGCTAGCAAAGTCTAAAACAAGGAAATACAGACTCCAGACAGTATCGAATGAACGACACAACTAGCAAAGTCTAAAACAAGGAAATACAGACTCCAGACAGTATCGAATGAACGACACAGCTAGCAACGTCTAAAACATCCGGTAATCCTAAGTGGGTTGTTTCAAAAATACCGTGTTAATTCTTGTTACCTTAAGGCCATGAATTATAAGGTAAACATAGAGATACTCGTAACCATACTGATTGACAATCGAATACTTGACGCCCTGCAAGCGTCGGAATGAATGTGACATTTGTCACCCCTTGGCTTGGTCGGTCGGGGACTGTAGCTAGCAGTCAGGGTGTGGGAGTGTCTGTCTCGTATAGATCTATACACACAATGCCCGCTCTCCCTCCAGGAGACTCTGGTTACCAACTTGACAACGGTGAAATCCGTGTCCTGAAGATGCATCTCATATTTCGAATTCTATTATAAGTATTGGAATAATGATATAGACTCACGAATGAACTGACTCCTTTGGAATTCTCCGTACTGGAAAGAGTACATAGAATCTCCTAACTATTCCTATAATAGTTACTAATGTTTCAGGTCTATGAATGATGAATGGAAGGACGCCCTTGCTACTCAAGGGAAATTAACTGGTCGATGGAAACCTTTATGTCTATACATGTATACATGATATATAGTTAATGTTTAAACGACCTTTGTACGGATAACCGATACCCACCAGACCACATCCCAACGAGGAAAAGGAAATAGGGCGAACTAGCCTTCCTAAGTCCTTTAACCATTATTTATATAACTATACAAATATAGGCATGCATTTAATGAAATAAAAGCATAGAAGAAAACTTTGATGAAAACTTTGGAAAACCTTTATACATAAGAGATTTACGACTTGGTGTCATTTTGTAAAACACGTTTTGAAAATCTTTGGAATCCTTTGAAAAACCTTTCATAACCGCTTTGAAAATGATTTTTATAAAACAGTTTAAGTGAAGAAAACCTTTGATAAGAAATTACGACTGGATGTCTCTTTATTAAATAAACTTTGAAAAACTTTGGATAACCTTTAATGATCTAAAAAGGGATATTCATACTTTAACAAGATTTGAAAACATGATTTGGAAATCTTTAGTTGGATAAACAGTTTAATATGCAAAATCTATTTTGCTATACAGTTATTAATCACATGTAATTTATCTAATAACTGTACGGTTCAACTTGTAATCACCCCCTATAAAAGCAGTTAAAATCATTTAAAAGGTTATTTCAGGGGTATGAACTCACCAGCTGCAAGTGGATCGGATGGAGGTGTCGGTTGGGTGCTCGGTGTCAAGTAAAGAATTGAACACACTTAATGACCTAATAACATATGAAGACATATGTTCACATATAATTAGTGATTATAACACTAATTAAACACGTATAAGCATCCTAATGTGCGGAAAAACACTTTGGTCAAGGGCTTGGAGGCTACTGGGTTACAATAAGGGGGTGTATGGCCTAGTTAGGGAGTTTACTCTTCAAGAGTAAACTCTTAAAGGAGATTTCGGCCCAATGACCATATCCCCATGAGTTTACGGTCGTAAACTAATGGGTGGTGTGTTCTTGGTTGCTCAAAGGTCTTATAACACTTGTGGAATTAGGCTAGGTTCAATTCTAGGGCATAGGAAGTGACTAAGTCCTCAAATGGACCATTTATGGGAGTTTACGGCTGTAAACATAGAGTTTACGGCCGTAAACTCTCACTTGTCTCCTCACTTCATGTTTTAAGGTCTTAAATGAAAGAATACAAGGCTCTATGCATTATTCCAAGCCATATGGGGAAGTTAGGGCATCATTTGACCTCCTTAAGGGAGTTTACGGCCCAGGGACCAATCCTTGGGGGGTTTACGACTGTAATCTCCTAAGGTCATGGTTTCCTTGGTAGTTAAGGGTCCTACTTCGATGGTGGTTGGTTTAGACATTACCTCAAACCATAGGAGGTGTTTAAGGGGCAATTTAACACCTTAAAGGGTGTTCACGGCCTATGAAGAGGGGTTTACGGTCCAAGAATGTTCTTGGGTCGTAAACTCATGTTTACTCCTCAAATGACAAGGTTTTGGTGTTCTAAACTCGGACATGCAAGCCCTTAAGTCGTAGCTAAGCACTAGGAGTGATTTGGAAGGGTTTTGGGGCTTCAAAACCCCATTTATGGGTGTTTGCGGTCCAAGAGTGTTCTTGGGCTGTAAACACATAACTTTGAGGCTTTTGGATGATTTAAACACGAATTTGCATGTATAACAAGCTAAACAACAAACTAGGATAGATTACTTACGATTATGGAGCTTGAAAGGGGCGTTTTTGGATCGAAATCGGCTTTGAAGAGAGGGAGTAGAGAGGGTGGAAAGGGTGTAAATGAGGTTCCCTCACCCTCATATAGGGGTTTGAGTTTGTAGCCTGGTGGAAATCTACCCGATACTGACGTTAAACGGGGCTTATGGTCGTACCCGATTAAGTGGTCGTAACTCGACGTGGTTGTAAACTAAAAACTTTTCAATTTAAATAACCTAATCCAAATGTTAACGGAAAGGTTTATAAGAACGAGTTGTATTAACGAAAGAAGAGGTTACAATGACGGGATAAATTTCAGGTTGTCACACTTTCTGCCTAATTTGATTCTTCACATTCGTCCTGCCATGCATTGAAACTTTTCCAATGTTTCATAATTATACTTAAATTTGTAAGCACTACCAAATTTACTAAACTTTAGTAAATCATGACAAGTAGCCTTATTGTTCTTTGTGGTGGACCTGATTAGCACACAACCAAGTGTACCCGATCTCCTAGTCCTTCACTTGACTCACATATACATGTGAACAAGGAATTAGTCTTAATTTCCCAAAGATGAAGATTCTCATTCATCATACAATACAAGTTGCATGATTCCAAGTTTCTATCCAACTGAAACATGGGTGATGAGAATCTTTCCTTATTTGGTAAATTATGACACTACCACAAACGAAAGAATCAAATCCATTTTCCAATATTTCTATCAATGGAATCATATAAACAACAATTTTCACAAATGCCATTGTAAGGATACTTAAAATAAATAAAAACCTTTCTTTATAAAATTTGCAGAAAAGCTTTTCCTTATAATGCAATGAAAACTATGTTGTTATCTATTCCTAAGAAATCTATCATAACTCTTAAGCAGCAACTCAAAATTCTGATCTTCGAATCATGCGATCGAAATCCATCTTTGCGATCAAATTCAACATACTCTTCTTCTAAGCTTCCTCTCTTTTTTCCGATTCTACAAAACATCAAAATGTGACCTAGTCACATCATGTAATAAGAATCTCCAAATAGGAACTTAATAGATTTAGATAGTGGACTTACCTAAAGTAGAGTCAAACTTTTTGACTTTACCATCCTTATGATCTCTCAGGTAAATAGGGAAGCTTCGCAATCAATGCCCCGTCTTTTGGCAATAGGAACATATGGACTGTTTAGGAATGGTACACATGACTATCTAAGACTTAGCTTTTCTCTTTACCATTTGGTCAACCTGGTTGACTATGACCGATCCCTTTCCATTGGGAAGAGAAGACTTTTCTGGGCTTCTAATGTTTCCATTGTCAATGTCCATGTAAGTTTGGGAAGTAGATCTTCCAATCAAATTTGCTTTACCAGTGCTCCAAATCATTGCTGATTCAGCAACATCAAGCAAACAGGTAAGATTATTAAGGATCATGTCGTGATCTGTCATCAAGGAATGACTGAAGAACCAAGTCAACAACCAACTTCCTTGAGACTGCGACACCCAACTCTCCCAACTTGTCAATATGTGACTTCATCTCCAAGATGTGAGCACATATAGACATTGCTTGTCAGTAGGGATTGGGTGACCTTGAACTTTTCAAGAACTTGTGGGCTAGCGAGAATAATTGGAGGAAGTGGAGGAAGTGAAATATGATTTGTAGTTCCCATTAATGCACAACAAATGGATTAATCTTTCAACTTGATCGCCATTTGGGATATATTCAAAAGGATATGGAAGACCATAGTTGTCATAACTAGACATCTATGAGGGAGAAATTCAAGTTTAGTTGATTTAAGTCCTTAATATAACACCCAATATGAAATATTAAGGCTAGGACCCAACACAATATTTTATAACTTGGAAGAAGGATGCCGCAATCCAAGCTACACAATATTTGAAGATAGGTAAATGACGATTTACCAATTTACACCATGAAAAACGAAATTTAACATTAGGTTTTAAATGAATTGAAACTCCTAGATCTTTTGAGATTCATTGAACTATTCAAAGGCATGTTTAAATCTCGATTGTGCCATTCAAGTTTGTGACTGGGATGTCGAGGATCACAAACAAGGAGTGAATAACCATGCAAATTAACTTGGTACACTTAATGTTTCAACCACCTAATCAATGTACCGGTTAACCACACACGCTCCATTGATCTATGATTAACATCGAGCTACCCTTTGCCACAAATTCTCAGTCCCAGATTAGTGTGTCGGTTAACCACACACGCTCCACTAACGACTTAACAAGGTGCAAAGTGTAATTTCATGGGTTAGCACCAAATTCACATTTTCCTAAAGTAAGTAAGATTGGGAATTCAATAAAGTTTAGTTACTTTATATTTATCATTATACTTTTAATGAAGGGATAATTAATGTCATGTCCTGCCCATTCGGCTAACGACCCTCCACCAGTTAAGGAAGCGGTGGGTGAGAGTGGACACCCATTAAACCACCATTTTATAGACAGTAACCTTATACCCCCCCCCCCCTTATAGACCGGCTTCGTAAATGAGGCCTACTAACGGTAAGACTGATTTATTCTTATACATATATATAAATATTAAACCTATAATATTATAATAGTATAAGGATTGGATTTTAAACTATTAAAATTCTAAGGGTTTGAATTAAAGTATACATGGGAGGGTAACTTTACAAATTCCAAAACTTGAGGGCAAGTTTTGAACAATTTAAAAACTTTTGGTTTCCATAACTTATGAGTTTAATATGGTTTTTATGGAAGACTTTTCAAGTTCCATAACTTGAGGACAAGTTATGGAAGACATAAAACTATTTTATGATGACATTTAAAACAATATCTTTCATTTTTTTCATAACTTATGAACTTTAATGAATCTTTTTAAAAGAAAAACTCTTCATTTTCCATAACCTGAGGACAAGTTATGGAGTTCATAAAAACCATTAAGATCAATTATTCCAATTAACACAATAATCAAATAATTTTTCTATGATCTAGATTAAACTCATAAGTAAAGATAATTCACATTAACAATTTTCAAGAAATTAGCTAATCACATAAACTAATACAAATCTTGAAACTTTGACAATTATCCTATATTTAGATGAGGATAATCACTACCATAGCATCAAAATCAAATTTTATGAACAAAAACATTTTGTGGTAATGATATTAATCCAAAACAAGCCAAAAAACTCAAAAATCTGCACTCAGGACAGCCAACTCATCGAGTCCCTTGATGTACTCGACGAGTCCAAGAGTATCTTCAAGCAACTCGTCAAGTCACCCAGTAAACTCGGCGAGTCCTGCTGACAGAATGCAGAAAATACGATTTATTTTCTTCGAAAACCAATAATAACATCAAATATAATAGAAAACAACATATGGCTCTGATACCACTATTGGGTTTTGTATACTACAACATCCTATGGTGCACATACAACCCTAAATGCCTTGGATATATGTTTTCTCTAATTATAAATGTAATAGTATTTCCAAAGCATTAAGTCTATAACTAGCATGCAAATAACATATGTATAACAAAAACAAGTTTTAGACATACCTCTTGATGTTGTTGATGTTGCTAGAAAGACTTTGACCTTTAAGAACTTAGTGCCCCAAGTGTTTCACCTCAAATGGAATCACAACACATCTAGGACAAAGGTGACTCTTGAGAGAGAATTTTCATGCACTAAAAAACACCTCCATGAACCCCAAGAACTAGAAGTAGTCGTTTTTAGGTTATGGAGCTTATATTTATATGTAGGATTCCAACACATATAAATATAACCAATTACCATAATTAGTCCCCATAGATTTAATTAGTCTCTTTTGATCACTAAATTAATTCCAAACTAATTCTTGATCAATACTAATTAAATCATATGATTTCATATTAATATATTAGAACTTATAATATATTAATAAATCATATATAACGTCTTCTCAAAAGTTCATCCTAACAAATTGTCCTGATGATATGCAACCCAAATGGACCATGCTACTCTCGGGTCGAGTACATACCAGTAATAGTTATGGGCTTAGACATCTAATCCAACATACATATCTTTCTAACTCTAGCAAGATTAACGATTACATGTTCGGGGTAGCAAAATTTAATAAGGATAAGGATGAATAATATCAGCTCACTAATGCATTAACCTTAGGTGTTTTATCTTTTATCTTTCTTACTTAGTGATCTGCTATAATTATCATAATATAATCCCCTTTAATTTTATATTTGATAATTATATCTTTTAGATCTAATAATTATCTTGTTGATATATGTATATAGTTTGTTTTTTGATACATGTAGATAACCTAATTATGGTTAACATGATATTTAGGCAGAGTAACGATTAGGTACCATGCATATCCTTATATTTGACCAGGATTACTTCTAGGTACTATGTTATCCTAGGGAGTTGGCAATTATAACATCTAGGTAATATCTCTTCCTAGACTATCGGGCATCATCTCTCTTAGGCATAATATTGTAGCTTACAACTAGGTATAGTATTTATAACTACTTTATCCTAAGGTTTCAAGCTTTATAAAATGATTAATATTTACAAATATAAATATATATTCATAAAGCAATTTGATAAGCATGTATTCTCCCTCGTAAAACTTATAAAACACTAAAATAGGGTCATGAACTCACTCTAGTAGCGAAATTTGAAGCATGCATCTGAAGGTTCGTGTCATTAAGAAGGCATTGAAATAGCCTGAGAGACATAGAGAGAGTTTTATGTGTGAAGAAATAAAAAAGTGATCACTTCTATTTATAGTGGTTATGCGGACGCATACTTCATGCATTTACATGCACTCGACTTGTGGCTCCATCCAAATTTTTCCACGTGTCACGCTTCTGATAGTCCACGTCTCTCTAATCTCAACGAATCTAGGTGTCAGATGTGCGCGTTGAGCATGGTGCGCACTTGGCGTATACCTATAAATATTTTATAAAAATTCATATCTTCCTTATATTAATCTTGTTTCTTACCCTCTTTATATATTTGTGTAGATCTCTACTAGTACTACAACTTTCCTTAAGGTTGCGTTGCCAAATTTTAGCTTTCATTTTTAATCGATATTTTATATTTTTCCAAAATCATATCTCCTTCATACAAACTTTGTTTTTGACCTTTTACCTTTCAAAGTCCTTATCTCTCAAAGTACTATGATTTTCCTTTTAGTGACGTTAGCCGAAACTCAACCGATTTATTTATACCATTTTGACGGTAATAACATTATTAAGGTGGTTAATTTTTATCTTCTATAAAATCATAACTCCTCCAATCTGAGTCAGATTTGTGCGAACTAAAAAAAACATGTGAACTTGTGAACTCATAATCAACTCATCATTTTTCAAAACCAAAACATCAATCTTCTCTAAATGGTGCGTCTAAGCTATATCTAAGCTCAAAAAAAAGATTTGACAATTTTATTTTTATATTTTCAAAATTTGTATGTATGCACAATCAGTTGTCATATGGACTGCTGATGAGCACAATCAACAGTCATATGGACTGTGAATGTGTAACATCATGATAATGAGGTATTTCCATTTTAAACCCTATGTATGAGAAGTATTTTCATTTTTGACCTTAAATGATAATTAATTGCTAAATTGGACGAGATGGCATTTTCGTAATTATTGGGGCCTGCTTGCAAACGACGGGCATACGTGTCACGACCCCAAACCCTAATATTTAGGGTTTGGACCCTATTTAAGCTTCCTTAAGTCCCCAACATGCTTTCTTTCATCATCCTCCAACCCACTTTCGTCCCCAAACAAACTGTAATATATTGTAGACCCCTCTTGAGCATTTTGTGTGTGTTTTGGTAACCTTGAAGGAGAGAGGAAGAAGAGAAGATCATCTTGGAGGAGTGGGACTATTTAGATCTAGAATAGCAACATCATTTGACACCATTTGAAGGTATAAATCCCTGAACTCGATAAAGCATTGATTAGATCTTGTTTAACCATGAAAAATGTGTTCTTTTATTCCCATAAGCTTGGTATTATGATTATGGATTACTCTAATCCATACAAGCTACCCTTTCAGACGTTTTGGAGCATCTAGAAGCATAAAAATGTAATCTTGATTATTAGGTTCCTTCCATGCATGAGTTGTGGTGTCTTAATGAGTTAAGAAGTTAGGGTTTTTGTTGTTGGGCACTTCCTAGCCATGATATACCATAAAGTTAGAAACGTTATGGTTAAGGACGTAAGTTAAGACCTAGATCTAGAATATAAGCTAAAGAGCTTAAG
Organism: Lactuca serriola; assembly: GCF_051521515.1. Taxonomy (NCBI): domain Eukaryota; kingdom Viridiplantae; phylum Streptophyta; class Magnoliopsida; order Asterales; family Asteraceae; genus Lactuca; species Lactuca serriola. Next base: position 163,062,209 of record NC_136410.1, on the reverse strand, counting down.
GATTAAGCTCTTAATAGGAAGGAAGGTGGCCAGACGCGTATGTTAGGCGTACCAAAATGGTACGATGCACGTACGGCTAATGCCTCGCTTTTTGGTCTAGATGAGTACTCCCCACGTACAACAGAGTACGCCCACCATACTCAGCTAAGTTGACTCGACTGGTTTGTTGAATTTTGACCTTGACTAAGGTTTGATTAATTTTGACCAAAGGGTATTTTGGGTATTTTGATACTAAGTTAAGTTAGGAAATGATTTCATTAATAGGTGACGAACAGAGCCTATATTCGGAGCAGAGATTTATTCAGCTATCATTCGAATTGAGAGATGAGTTTTCCTCAATGTACTTGTGGGTTGAAGGCACCAATGTTGGCCCACTAGGTTATGTATCCTGGTTTATAAGATGAGGTTATGCTAGTTAGATGAACATTTGTGTGAATCCAGACTCAAACTAAGGAACTGCAAAAATTTTAAAATGGATTTCAAAATTGTTTTCAAAAGTAACTAAGGAAGGATGCATTGTGTACGATCAGCCGAAGCAAGAAAGTATACCCTAAGTTACCCACACTATTATTTGATATAATGTTTATGGTATAACATCATGCTAGTGGTAGGATAGGGATCTTTAGGAATTGCATTATAGAATTCCTAATGTATGATGCCTGATAGCCTAGGAATACTTCTTATATGAAATTGGCATCATTACTTTAGTTGCTTACTGTGTGCATCATAGTTGTACATAACTAAGATTTTATAGCCTGAGAATGTTTGGTTTAGCCTTATTTCCATTTCTTGTCTGATTAAGGGCTTAGGGTATGATCAAGTATTCGACTATCTATAAGATCCAATGTTATGTATGAGTAGCATGCACAAGTGGTTGCAGGGTTGGTGGAAGTTTCATGGGTGAGTAGGTGTGAGCAATCGGTCAGGTGAGGCGTAATTAGCCACTCTCTAGGAAGTGAGGGTAGGATGTATGTGTGTCCTAGTTTTTGTATATATTTTGGGCAGTTGTGATGATCTTTGAGACAAATACAATTAGGTGTGGAAGGCAGTATCAGCCCGTACTACTGAAAGCATAGGACTCGTATGCATAGTAAAGAAGTCACAAACCCAAGGGTTTGTATGTCTGGAATGGCTTTTATGTTATGAATTATGACATCTCTCATATATTATGGTTTATTTTCATTATGGTTTTCATGAGGGGATCAGGTTTAGGAGCCAGAGCGGGTGGCCAGGACAAGCCAAGATTGATTGATGAGTAGTTTCGATAGATGAATGATGCTGAGGTGGCTATTGCTGTCCGAGGATCGATTTCATAGTTGTTTGGGTCTATCAAGACCACCATGATTGAGCTTTTCGACAATCGACATGTTGTACTTTCTAAGGATGTTGTTTCTGCAACTACCGTGACTGTTGCTACTATAGGGGTTCGAGGGGAGAGAACTTTCCAATACTGGTACTTCGACAATATGAAGCCTCTGTGGTTTGATGGGGTCTGGGACCTGATTGTGGAGATAAGGTGGTTGTGTGATGTGGAGGGTTGTTTCTTCACATGTTCATTCCCTACTAACCAGAAGGTCAAGTGCGCCTGAACCTTCTCTGGTTAGGTGCGATGGATTTGTGGAGATTGGTGACTAGCTGTTACACTCCTTAACAGAGGGCTATTGTTACTTGGGTGCAGTTCTCTGAGATGTTCCGCATGAGGTATACTCCATTATTAGAGAGGGAGACGTTGGCTTAGGAGTATGTGGATCTGAGACAGGGGACTGAGATGGTGACAAACATTGCCAAGATATTTACTGAGGGGGCTCCTTTTTGTCCTGAGTTTGCTCCTTTTGAGTGAGCTCAGATGACCAGGTACTTGAGCATGCTCAAGACGGATATCCGCTAGTTTGTGTCCACCCAGTGTTATGGTACTCTCACTGAGCTATAGGAGGTCATGAGGAGGCGGGAGATTGAGATAGAGCTCTAGGCAAGGGAGTTGGGGCAGGCTACTATAGTCACAGCCTGCGGCAAAGCGGTTCAAGCTCGATGATTCGAGATATGAGAGACAGAGGGGTCGCACTTGTGTCAAGTGTGGCAAGGTTCAAGATGGTGCTTTTCAATCTTCATCCAGATGCCACAAATGTGGCAAGGAGGGGCATTATGCCAAGGATTATTGTTAGCAGGCCCCAATACCGATCACCATGATTTGTTTCTACTGTGAGCAGGTTGGCCATATTAAGACCAACTATTCCTTGCTCACTGTGAGGCTGGAACAGGCTCCTGCATCAGCTACCTTGAGCATCACATATGGGCGCCAGGGTAGGTCGAGCCCCTGAGGGCTCAGGTTCGTGCTTTCCAGCTCATAACAGCGGAGGCCAGGGCGACACCAGATGTTGAACTGGTATGTTTCTATTTATTATTCTGTCAATTATTTTTAGTATGCTTATGTTTATGATTATTCTAGGTACCTTCTTAGTGAATACCTTGTCTGCTCTTGTGCCTTTTGACTAGACTGCAAGTCGGTCCTTTATATCTCAGTCTTTTAGTAGGGGTTTTGATATGACTCTTGGATAACTAGAGTGTCCATTACGGGTTTCTATCGCCAACGAACACGGGATTTCTGCATCGAGTGTTTTCCAAGGTTGTGTCTTGGAAATTTTTGGGGTGCCTTACCCGATTGATCAAATCCTTATTCCCATGGGAGATGTGTGTGTGACTATAGGGATGGTCTGACTGAGTAGATTCAGGGCTATGATCGATTGCGAGAGTCAGTGAGTAGTAGTTCAAACCCTAGGTGGGGGAGAACTGGTTATTTATGGAGAGGGAGAATGGGGTCAGCTTTTTGTTCTGCTGTCAGGGCTCGGCAATATATTCAACATGGTTGTATGGGTTATCTTTCCTATCTTTCATATTACGGGATGATGGTCATTTTTACACACACACACATGACACCAGAGCACATTGGGTGGAGGAATTTCAAAGGTTTTTGCGAGGATTTAATCGGTTATCATTTGGAAACATTATTTCCCTTAATTATAAGGTGTAATTGCACATCATTTCCATCTTTACAACTTGTGATTTTGTTCTAGCCATGTGTGGCTAGAACCCTAGTTTCTCCAACTTCATGTCTTGACTTCTTAGTTGTGATTTTAATCATATGACTTGATGTTTGCTTTTAATTTCTATCTAGTGAATTTGATTTTGCTTTAATCGAATGTTTGATTCTAATTGTGATTCTTATTGGCCATTTGAATTAGGGTTAGGTCATTCAAGTTATCTCTTTTACAAAATCTGTAACTGTTTTGTGAAATTGAACAAGTAACAAGCACTAAACTGATTTCCATTGAATGAATTTAGTATAAATCTTATTCACACACTCTTATGCTCCCGAGCTTGTGAGGAGTATTGGGTGTTGTTGGGAACATTCACATAAAGTTTAATGCAATCTTTCAATCTAATTCTAAGAGCTTGTTTAGATTAGGTTAGTAAGGTTAGGTTTAATCAAAGAACTTGTTTTGGTTAATTAATGTGGTGAATGGGAAGTGTTAGAGCTTGTTAACACTTTCAAGTACCAACTTAGATAGAATTGAGCAAATATCATGTTATCTTGGAATCGCATTGCTAAGTTGTCATACATAGAGTTGGAGTCCTTACAAATTTTGAATTTAATTCACTCATTTAGTTGATTACTTATGTTTTTAATTGTTTGTTTAATCATAACATTCTAAACCCCCATCTATTTACTATTGGTGACCATAGTAACTTGTGCAAAGAGGTATAGACCAATTGTCCCGTGTCTCTATGGATCGACCCTACTTGCCTTGTACTACCTTTTAGTGCAATATAGTAGTGTTATAAAGGAGTATATCGTACCCCTTTATTTGTTGGGTCTGACACGCCTAACAGGGGGTGTGACAGATTGGTATCAAAGCATGGTTTATAGTGAACTAGTATATCAAACCATACAAGATATACAACTATAAATACAATGGGACTAAAACACTCTAACTAAAAGTATACTTTAAAAATATAAGTATTTCATAAAACTGTACATACATGCATGCATATTAGAAAAATAATGTTATAATAAGAAGTTTTTAGAAGAGTTGGACATCGCGATTAAATATGGATAGTTATGTAATCATATCTAGGATAAATATAGCCTGATTAACTATATTTATTCAAGATATGACCAACATGTGTTTATGAGTGGTCAAGGTGGACAACAAATCTGAAACTTACCAACCTTATATTAAAAAGCCCTAAGAAACAAACATAAAAGAATTAAAATACTATAGGAGTATTTTGGCACATTATAAACCTTTCATGTACTTCTCATACTTATATTCTCGTACAGACACAATGGCAGGTTTCCATGCTCTAGGAGATCCCTACTTCCCCAACCAGGGGAATGGAGGATGGATAGAGGAGGATCCCGAGGAAATCGTAGAAGAAGAGCCGGAGGAAGAGTTTAAGGAGGAGGCAGAGGAAGAGAAGGCGGAGGAGGATGAGTTAGATGCGGAGTCCGAAGTCATCGATCCTCCCAACATTGCTAGAGTACCTGCACATCATTGGGGCTATAATGGCCCTACACCCCGATGGGCAGAGGACCTCAAGAGACGGAGCCGACATCAGAGGTAGCGCCCACCATTTGGTATGGAGCGAGGTTTTTATGACCTCGGAAATGGAGGACCTGCTGACCGAGCCCTTCCCGTCATGATCCCGTGGATTTTGGACATTGATGATCAGACGCAGGCAACAACCAACCGAGTTTTGGAGATGAGAGTTGCTGTAGAGGTCACAGATGCACACACTCGAGACCTCGAGAGGGATTACTATCCCATGGACCGACTCATCGAGGAACTTACCACCACCCGAGCATAGGTAAGGGAATATTAGGAGAGGCATGCAACACTAGAGGAGAGAGTGCTCGTCGCCAAGCGTCAATTAGCTGAACAACAGGGAGCCTTTACTTCATCCCAAGGACCACAGTGGACTACCTGTCATGAGTAGGATACATCCTACTAGCCAATTGTCATAGACTAGGTTTATGGGTATGCGTTGGTGCTACCCCTTTTCTATTTCCTGTATGTAGGATCGACCCTATATCTAAGTGACTACAATATTCGGAGGATCGTTATGCTGCAAAAAAAATCTTTTGATGTACTATAGACCTCCTTAGAGGTCAGTTTTCCCCAAAACATACGTACTAGCACCTTGTATTCAATGAAACATATATGTATTTCATTTTCTTGGATGTTGTTATCTGCTATGTCTTTTCTTTTCATTTTTATTTGGTATGGTCAAATTTCAATTATAAAGTACCAACGACTCCCAATAACAACTAGATTCAATACAAGCGAGGTGTTCCATTACAGTAGTGTATGTACCATAATTCATATCAAAAACTTATCATCATTTCACCTTGTGGCAGAAAATGTCTCCCCCGAAGATACAATAGGCGCAAGAACAATACATTGGCACCACCACCATCGCCGCCTCCCCCGCAAATGGATATTGTAGTGTTCCAAGCTGTAGTGACCGCTGTCGTGGCTCAAATAAGTAGTAGCAAAAATGGAGGAGGAAATGGAACAAACAATTCCAATCAAAGTGAAAACCAAGGGCACCCAAGGGAATGCACTTATAAAGACTTTGCAAAATGCAAGCCCAAGCCCTTCAATGGAAGTGGTGGCGTCATTGCTCTGACGCGGTGGTTAGAAAATACAGAATCAATATTTGAAATTTGTGTCTGTACCGAGGAAAGAAAAGTAAAGTTTGCAGCTTGCACTTTTTCTGATAGGGACCTTTCATGGTGGAATAGCCATGTCAAGGCTCTAACGCTCCCGGTGGCGAATCCGATGACATGGGAGGATCTCAAAACTTTGATACTTGAAGAGTACTGCCTAAGGGGCGAGGTATATAAACTCAAATAGGAGTTATGGAATCTTACTATGAATGGCTCGGATATTAAAGCCTGCACCGCCCGATTCAGCGTCCTGGCAATCCTGTGCCCTGGAATGATCATACTGGAAAGTAATAAAGTATAACGTTTTATCTGGGGGTTGTCTCCCCAAATTTCGGGGAATGTAATTGCTGCCAACCCGACGACCTTCGACAGCGCTAAACGTCTTGCCTAAAGGCTCATTGATCATGGGGTTCGACAAGGCGTAATGACTCCCATCCTTGAGCAGGCGAAAGAAGGTGGTAACAAGAGAAAGTTTGGAAACAAAAAGAAGGTCCAACCAACTCAGGAGCCCTCTAAGAAGCAACAGATTGTGGCAGTTCACGCCGCTACCGCCCCTGCCGCACCAGCACCCACTAAGCCGTATGTCGGTAATTTCCCAAAGTACGACAAGTGCCCCTTTCATCACCACGGAGCCTGCCGGGAGATGCAATGTACAACCTACAATAAGAAAGGGCACACTACCCGATACTACAAGGCACCAACACAACAGGCCACCCAACCCACTAATGTTGGGGTGAGACAAGCGTGTTATGGTTGTGGGGAAACAGGCCACTACGAAAGGAACTGCCCAAAGAAAAACAACCGAAATGTTGGGGAACATGAAAAGTCCTAGCAATAGGACATGGGAGGTGATTAAAGATCTTGCATTGGTCACTGGTACGTTCCTCCTCAATAACATTTATACATGCATACTTTTTGATAGCGGGGCGGAGAGAAGCTTTATGAGTCATAGGTTTAAACGTCTAATCAAACAAAACCCTCAAACACTAAACGAAACATATACTGTGGAAATGGCTAACAGAAAAACTGAAACAACAAACGATGTATTCATAGGATGCATACTAACTTTGAATAACCACTCCTTTCAAATCAACTTAATGTCGGTTACCTAAGGAGTTTTGATGTGATCATCGGCATGGATTGGCTAAGTCCTCACCATGCCGACATTATGTGCTATGAAAAGGTCGTTCGCCTTCACCTTCCAAACAGCGAAACCTTGGTCATATACGGTGACAAACCCAGTATGAAACTTCGCCTCATCTCGTGTATTAAGGCACATAAGTGTTTACACAAGAAGAACCACACCTTCATAGCCCATGTGGTCGACAAAAAGAAGGGAGAAAAGAACATTAAAGACATCCCGGAGGTATGTAATTTCCCCGACATGTTTCCCAAAGACCTCCCGGGAGTACCTCCCAAACGACAAGTCGAGTTTAGGATCGACTTGATACCTGGAGCTACACCAGTCGCCATACAGATTAGCTCTTGTTGAGATGCAAGAACTCTCTAGTCAATTGAGCGAATTACTAGACAAAGGATTTATAAGGCCAAGCTTCTCACCATGGGGAGCTCCAGTCTTATTCGTAAAGAAGAAGGATGGGTTGTTTCGCATGTGCATCGATTACCGAGAACTAAACAAGTTTATCGTAAAAAACCAATACCCTCTTCCTCAGATCGATGATCTATTCGACCAGCTACGAGGAGAAAGCAACTTTTCAAAGATAGATTTAAGATCCGGGTACCACTAACTACGATTCCGAGAAGAAGATATTCCCAAGACCACCTTCCGAACTCGCTACGGTCATTATGAATTCGTAGTAATGCCCTTTGGTCCAACAAATTCGCCCGCGACATTTATGGACCTGATGAACCGAGTCTCCCGAACCTATCTTGACAACTTCGTGATAGTATTTATCGATGATATACTAGTTTATTCACGAAGTAAAGAAGAACACAACCAACATATGTGGCAAGTTCTAGAATCATTAAGGGCGGAGAAGATGTATGCAAAATTCTCCAAATGCGAGTTCTGGATCCGAAGGGTGGAGTTTCTAGGTCACGTGGTTAGTGAAGAGGGGATACATGTGGACCCTTCCAAAATCAAATCAATCGAAGGTTGGGAAACCCCAAGAACCCCAACGGAGATCAGGCAATTCTTAGGCCTCGTTGGTTACTACAGGAGGTTCATACAAAATTTCTCCAAAATAGCTAAACCACTCACCGCCTTAACATAGAAAGGTGTAACTTTAATCTGGGAGAGGAAACAAGAGGCTGCTTTCCAAACCTTGAAACAAGGTTTATGCAGCGCCCCATTCTTGTCTCTCCCAGAAGGGACAGAAGACTTCGTGGTCTATTGTGATGCATCCAATCAAGGATTAGGCTATGTACTCATGCAACAAGGGATTTTCATAGCCTACGCGTTAAGACAACTAAAGAATCATGAGGTGAACTACACTACACATGATCTTGAGTTGGGAGTAGTCGTGTTTGCACTGAAAATCTGGAGGCATTACCTCTACGGTACAAAGTGCATCATTTTCACGGATCACATAAGCCTTTGGTACATTCTAAACCAGAAAGATCTCAACATGAGCCAACAACGATGGGGTAGAACTACTGAACGACTACGAGTGCGAGATCTGATACCATCCGGGCAAAGCCAACGTGGTAGTCGATGCCTTGAGTCGAAAAGAATACTCGGGATGCCGAGTAAGAACACTAAAAATGACCATCCATTCCCACTTGTATTCGCAAATCAAGGAGGCTCAACTAGAAGCCTTGAAACCAGAAAATATCACAAACGAAGCCTTGCGAGGGATGGACAAGAACCTTACAGTCAAAGATGACGGATCCTACTACTTCATGGATCGAATATGGACACCGAAGTTCGGTCGGTACAGAGACGTGATCATGAATGAAGCCCACAAGACAAAGTACTCCGTCCATCCAGGTTCGGAAAAAATGTACCTGGATCTCAAGAAACATTATTAGTGGCCGAACATGAAAGTCGGAATCGCTACTTATGTGGGCAAGTGCTTGACTTGCTCCAAAGTTAAAGTAGAGTACCAGAAGCCCTCGGTTCTACTACAAAAACCAAACATACCCGAGTGGAAGTGGGAACGGATAACTATGAATTTCATAACCAAGTTGCCCAAGACAGCTGACAGCCTAGACTCTATCTAGGTAATCGTCGACATGTTAACTAAATCCACACATTTCCTGCCAATAAAGGAGACGTACAAGATGGAAAAGCTGACCAAGACCTACATAAAAGAAATCGTGAGATTACACAGCGTGCCAAAATCTATTATCTTCGACAGAGGTAGTAGATTTACCTCACAGTTTTCGCAGTCACTTCAAAAGTCCTTGGGAACTAAGTTCGAAATGAGTACAACTTACCATCCTCAAACAAACAGGAAAAGTGAGAGGACCATCCAGATATTAGAAGATATGCTAAGAGCATGTGTGATAGACTTCGGCAAGGCGTGGGATAACCATTTGCCATTGATTGAATTCTCATACAACAATAGCTATCACACGAGCATCAAGGTCGCTCCATTTGAGGCCCTATACGGACGTAAATGCAGATCACCCCTGTGTTGGGCTGAGGTGGGAGACACACAACTGGCAAAAGGGAAAATACCCAACAACACTCTCATTGACCACGAGATCATAAAAGAGACAACCGAGAAGATCGTTCAAATTCGGTAACGACTAAAGGCCTCTAGGGTCCAACAAAAGAGCTACGCGGATAAACGACGGAAGCCCTTGGAGTTTCAAGTCGGTGATTGTGTGCTGCTAAAGGTCTCTCCTTGGAAAGGGATGGTACGCTTTGGAAAGCGAGGAAAATTGAATCCAAGATACATCGGACCGTTCGAGATCCTTGCCAGGATTGGTCCGGTGGCTTACAAGCTACAATTACCACCAGAGCTCAGCAATGTACACCCTGTCTTTCGATGGAACGCCAAACGAGGGCCCGAGTTCACCTGGGAATGCGAAGATCAAATTAAACAAAAGTACCCACATCTCTTCCCCAGTTCATGAGTGCCTACTCTAATCTAATTCCAGGACAAAATTCCCTTTAACATGGGGATGATGTCACAACTAGAAATTTTGGGTCAAACCAAGCCTAAGGAGTCTTGTATGTAAGTATATATATATATATATATATATATATATATATATATATATATATATATATATATATATGTAACTTTGATGCAATAATGTTATTTGAAAGCCAAGAGGACACCATTTGTATAACTAAAGATAATATACACTTGGAAATTCATGTTGAATTAAGCCTCGAAAATTTCATGCAAAGCAAACAAGAATCAAATGGTTATAACATAACAACATGTAATTATGCAAGGACCTTGAATTATTGAGTTTTAAGGCCATCATATTTGTGATCTATATTACTCAAGACCGAAATCGTAATGCCTAGGAAGTATTAAGACCAAAATCAATCCCAAGCAAACCCACTAGGGCTGAAAACACACATTAAAGATCCACTAAGGCCGAAAACACCATGGGGGAAAGGTCTAGGATCGAAATCAATTAGTGGAATCAAGTCTAGGACCGAAATCATGTATGATTACGGTCATGCTAAAGTAATTAGAAGTGTTTGCGGCCATGGATGAGGATAAGACAAGAAAGGTTGACTTTATGAGTTGAAAGCTCACCCATTTCCATCACAATCACAGTAAACCATGTAATAACCACCAAATAACAATGCTTTAACCTCCAGTTAACCAAGCACCCATCTTATCATATCCATCCTTTTATTATGGACGAAAACCACTCCCTCACATATCACAATTCCATTCTACTTACTGTGAAAACTCCATTGCTCTCAATAGGTCAACTTCCAAGCATTAAAGAGGCTTATTTCTTCAAACATTCTTCTTAGATTTGGTAAGTAAATTCGAGACTTCTTAGCATCCTTTACACTCTTATGTTTAGATCATTCCATTTACACACTTTAAATGTGTTAAAACCTTCGGATAACATTATTCTCAAGGAAGATCATCAACTCCATTCAAGTATTTAGGCTTGAAAAACTTCTCAACACCCCTTTGAATCCACACATCAAAACCACTCAAGGTGAGTTCATAACCCCCACATTTTCAAGCTTTTTCATGTTTTAGGGGGGGGGGGGGATACAAGCTAAAAATCTATTTACTACATGATATTTGTTGTTAATTCTTGATGTTGAAGTATAAACCATTATTTGTTCAAGATAAGATTATCACTACTTTTATACAACATTTGTGATAAAATAGTTTTGATATGCAAAGTTAACCAAAAACATAACTTATATTAGGTTACAAATATCATCAAGAAAATATGATTGTAAAATTTCAAGGTTTTGGAAACTTTTCACCTAAAAGATAGTTTTTCTAGCAAAAATAGTTACTTTGTAGTCACTTACTATTTTGGTGGGTTTCATCCCAAAGATATCAAGTTTTACCTTCATATTTTGACACTAGATAAGTTAACATCTTTATATTTATATAAAAGATTATATAAATGGTCTCAACAAACATACAAGATAAACTATAATTGGTATAGTTTGGAGAATCACAAAACTACACTTTCATTTCAAAGGAAACATTTAGTTTTCAAAGGTATAATTATTTTTACAAGAAACAGGGGTCATAGTTCATGTAAATCTGTTGATGCTCTTGTGAGACATTCCTTCACCGTACTTTACCTAAAGTACACCTTAAGTCCTGCATTGTAACCAGAGTCTCCTGGAGGGAGAGCGAGACCGTTGTGTATAGATCTATACGGGATTGACAACCCCACACATCAGCTGTTCGTTACAGTTAGACCGGTAAGTCTAGGGTGACAAAATTCTATCAATTCTGACGCCAGAAGAACGTCGTTCAGGCATATCAATCATATTAAGCATGATTATAATAACTCACATAGGGATTAACGAAACGACTTGGTTTGCAGAGTAACTTACACCTCATTTGTTTTATATAAAAATAAAACTACATACTATTTTCCCGGTTCAGTATAACTTACATTTTTGGTCTTAGAGTTTAAGACTACATCTTACATTTAGGAAAATATTGGATTTTTTGGAAAACTCTACGCTATCCATTACAATGAAACATTACTGATTTTTGCATACAAAAATGCTTATGAACTCACCAACTTTAATGTTGATGCTTTTCAAAACTACTTTGTATTCTCAGGAAACCAGTGAGCATGTATAACAAAAACATTTTTGAGGGCAGGCGTAACAACATCATGATTTCTACTTTTCAATTGTTTGTACTTAACTTTTTAGTAAACAAAGTTTGTAAATAATGTAAACTTGTATTCTCAATGTATGAATGTTTATGATGCTATGATTCATTTATATCCAACTATTATGATATTATACATGAAGTCACTCCATCCGCCCCCAGACGTTTCTGCCGTTCTGGTTTGGGGGTGTGAAAGAAAGGGTAGGCATGCACCCATATATGCTTGGTTGTATGTTTGTATGGTATGTGGTATCTTGGGGAACTCACTAAGCTTTGTGCTTACGGTTTTCAATCTATGTTTCAGGTGCCTCAATTTCAAAAAGGAAGAGCTTGTGATAATTGCATTACACACACCACATTGTTTCACATTTTATAAAGTCTGATGTATTTGGATGTTTATTGGCATACTTTAAGTTCACTATAATTTTATGATATTGTTTTGGATAATGGTTTTATTAATATAAAAAATCGATTTTTTTGGTTGTAATTTTTGGGACATTATATATATATATATATATATATATATATATATATATATATATATATATATATATATATATAGTCTCCAAATCTATTTCAGTCCTAGCTTTTACATGATTCTACCACCATGGATGTGTTTGAGTATTCCAATTGGGTTCACTGTCATCAAACATAATATAGGTCATTGAATCTATTCCAATCTAACATACAAACATGAAATCCCCAATTTGAATTTCTATGGTTCATGAGGATTTTCACCTAAATCCTTAAATCTATCAATGGGATGATTGGATTGAGGCTGGGATCATCAAAGCAACTCATGGGAGGTTAGAAAACCAAACCCAAATCATTATAAGAGGCTAATTTCGAGATTGGGTTTTTCTCCATACCATGAATTCGAAAAATAGAGTTAGAGGTGAAGATTTTATACCTTTTTAACATTAGATTGCTTCTGTTCTTGCTTGGATGTTCCAATCTCCACTTGAATCAAATCCTAGAAGTTGAAGGAGGTGAAAATCACCATTAGATCTCCCCTGGAATCTCAAAAGTTGAAGGAGGTGAAAATCGCATTAGATCTCCCTTGGAATCTCAAAACACGATATGGGAGAATGAATGGGGCGTTTGCATCTTATTTCTAAATATTTTCATAATTGGTCCCTCTAGTTCATTCATTTTTTCCATTTTTACCAAACTCAAGTTTTTGACATAGTAGTCCTCCCTCATACATTTTTATAAACTTGTTGGTCTCTTCCATTAATTCAACCCTTTGGTCAACTCACTTTGCCAACTTGATAATATTGGTCCTTTAATTTTTTAAATGTTATTATTTTCACTTCTAGCTTTCCAAACTTCATCCCACTAAATATATGATTAATCATTGATGATTTACCTATATAAATCATCTTTCATTTATTTATTTTATTAATTTAATATCAGGCTTAAATTTTAGGATGTTACAAAAACGGAGATTAAGAAATTATGTTTCTTGTTAATCAAGTGTTAGATGTTTGGTAAGGTGGTGGAGTCAATTTGGACTCGGGAAACCACAATCGTTGTAGCAAGTGTAGGAGGACGAATGAAAGTACATGTAGTGGGTCTAGAATCTTCAAGTTTGGACATGAGGGTCGTTACAGTTGAAGTTATTAAACAATAAAAAAGTGTGGATTATCTCAGAACTAGCAGGAGGGGTTGTATGGCCCCAATACCTGTAATTTTTATGACTGATTGAAGACGTCCAGGAAACTTGGGGTCGAGTCATTCATTCCTATTGCGTGGGGTACACGAATTCAGAAGTGAGATAATCCAAGAATATAAACACTTCAAATTACGAGCCTAATTTGAATCAAGAAACACATAATACTTTGCTTTGATGTATTTTCAGAGAGACACAAAATACAAATAATCGAATTTTTGAGTATCAAGTATGTAACCTTTACATGGAACATCCGTCTTCCTTTTATAGAAGGAAGATGACGGTTAGAAGTTGGTTACTTCCTTCTTGACGCCAAAAATTTGGTTAGGATGGTTGTTATACACCAAAAATGGCTTGTAAGACATAACCAACTATTACATCATCACGATGTCATAGCCCCTTGGACTCCCGTATTATTAAGTTTATATTTATCACTCCGAATATACACCTATCTCTAGTCTCAAATAATAAATTGAACTCAACTAATCTTGATTACACTAAAATATATTAATAATATTAAATCACCAAAATTCAACTTTCTCGTTGTAAACAAAAAAGTGATAATAAACCGACTTGTTTAAAACGACAGGGTAATCAAGTTTGATATGATAGATTAGATATAATAAAAAATAATGAAATTTTAAGATGATTTTATTAGATCAAACTGAACTAGTTAAACACAAAATAACTAAAATATACGTAATAGTGAACGTTTTTTCGGCCATTTTCTATTCAAGACGTCTGTCATGTGGCATTTCCGTTAATCCTTCCAGGAATAAGGATGTTCTTGTTAATGCTTGGATTTGCTTGTAAAGCACTCGAGCCACATGTGACTGCAACTCATCGATTTTGGCGCCCAGCACATGACTCTCGGGATTTGATCACTTCCAATGCTCAGCAACACACGTAAATGGCGATAAAGTGAATACAGACACACGGATAATCGATTTCTCTGCCTGTAAAAACCGGTCATTACTGGAAATTTAGCAAGAGAAGCTTTACTGCTAGTAGCAAGGGTTTCACTGATCTCTACAGTGTGTGTGGAAATGGCGTACTGTGCTTCAATTTCAAGCCCTGGTGGCGGAGGAGCACTGACGTTACCACATTGTTCTTCAATTTCAAGGTTGATCAATTTTAATCTCAGCAAGAAGACGTCAAACCATCTGTTCTTCACCACCGTTGCCGATTTCAGAAAACGGCGTTTTTATGTGAGGAGTGAGGCAAAGCCTACGCTGAAGGATCCGGTCACCGTCGAACAAGGTCCGGTTCTACATCCTACATTTCTCCAGTTATAATTCGTGGTCTGTGTATGTTTACTGTGTGTTTTTTTGAACTTGAATCCCAATTTCTGGAATTCTCATCAATGGAGGCTTGTGTGGGAGCTGAATGGCTCCACAAATGTTATGTTTGTATGTAAATTGTTGATCAATCTAGTAAATGTTAAGTTCTTTGATTCGTGATATGTGAACATGTATTTAAATATCTTGTGAAGCATTCATGTCATTTTCTAGCACTAGATGAGCTAAAATATAAGATTTAGAACTGTGGATCTAAAGAAGATATAAGATATTCAGTGTGTGTATGAACATATTACAGGGTAATGTGTGCTTTCTAACAAACTGGATTCATCAATATGGACAGGGTAATACTAGTATATTTATATGATGTTTGAGAGTTCTGAATTGACAACCTGTAGATTCACTACTTTAATTCTCATATTTAAATCCTATCAAACTTGTTTGAAATTGTGATCTTCAATGAAACATAATCCAACTGGTTGTTGTTTGCTTGATTGATCAGGAGATGCAGGGAGTAATATTGAAACATCAAAATCTGATGCTGAAGCTGTGGCATCAAGAATTACTTACCATGCAGAGTTCACACCATCATTTTCTCCTGATGGATTTGATCTTCCCAAGGCATACTTTGCAACTGCACAAAGCATACGTGACTCACTCATCATCAATTGGAATGCAACTTATGATATGTACGAAAGGATGAATGTAAAGCAAGCTTACTATCTGTCTATGGAGTTTCTACAGGTTTGTCACAGTGATTACTCAACATAATCTAATATAAATCCCTATCATTCAACCTAATTACCTTTTATTTACATTTCATCTTTCACATATCAGAAAATAACACAACGAAAATACATTACATTATCATTCAAACCTAAATCTGAGATGCTTTCTTGAACCATCATTCAAATTTCAGTCATCCTCTTTCTTTGTCAACTCTTTTTAGAACAATAACTAGTCTCTTTTATAAATGCAAAGTATGAAAGCCCAAAATTAATTTAATCTTAGAGTATGTGGTTAATTTATATTTGTACTATAATGACATACTTTGTAGGGAAGAGCTCTACTGAATGCCATTGGTAACCTAGAGCTAACTGGTGCTTATGGAGAAGCTTTGAGCAAACTTGGCCACAAACTTGAGAATGTGGTTTCACAGGTGAAAAGTTTATACTTTATACACTCGTATACAAACTTAAATTCTATTTTTTCTTTTTCTTAAATGACATATATACTTAATACTAAACTTTTGTGTCAAACATTCACAGGAACCAGATGCTGCTCTTGGAAATGGAGGACTTGGTAGGCTTGCTTCATGTTTTCTTGACTCTTTAGCAACATTAAATTATCCAGCATGGGGTTATGGGCTCAGATACAAATATGGTTTGTTCAAACAGCTAATCACAAAAGAAGGGCAGGAGGAGGTTGCTGAAAACTGGCTTGAGGTATGTTGACATGTTGTCCTTTTGTTTTCCATGTGAGATTATGAGCTTATGAAAACTTAATTTTGTGATTATAGATGGGAAATCCATGGGAGATTGTGAGAAATGACATCTCATATCCCATTAAATTCTATGGGAAAGTTGTCACAGGTTCTGATGGAAAGAAACGTTGGATAGGGGGAGAAGATATAATTGCAGTTGCAAATGATATTCCAATTCCAGGATACAAAACAAAAACTACAATTAACCTTCGTTTATGGGACACTAAAGTTCCACCTTCAGACTTTGATTTATCTGCTTTTAACTCTGGAGACCACACTAAAGCATGTGAAACCCAAGCAAATGCAGAAAAGGTTGATGAAATTATTTGTACATTTCATATGTTTTACATGGTATTGAATATTGATTTAAAATTTAAATACATTTATATATTTCCTTCCACCAGATATGTTATATATTATATCCAGGGGATGATTCATTGGACGGAAAAACTCTTAGACTGAAACAACAGTATACATTATGCTCTGCTTCTCTTCAAGATATTATCACATGTTTTGAGAAGAGGTCTGGGGAGAATGTGAAGTGGAATGAGTTTCCAGAAAAAGTTGCTGTTCAAATGAATGATACCCATCCTACCCTTTGCATTCCTGAGCTGATGAGGATATTGATGGATTTGAAGGGCATTAGCTGGAAAGAAGCTTGGGATATTACCCAAAGGTATTTCTTTTCTTTACATGCACAATATTGATATATTTTCATATATGTATATAACCTTTTCATCTCTATTTTAAAAACATTATATAATCAGATTTGATAATTTTGACATGCTGTTGGGAATTTGTCAGAACTGTGGCTTACACCAATCATACTGTTCTACCAGAAGCATTAGAGAAATGGAGTTTAGAACTCATGCAGAAACTTCTCCCTAGACATGTTGAGATCATAGAGATGATTGATGAGGAGGTAAAGCAAAATGGGTTTCCAAAATGACCAAAATGGGTTTCGGATAATCACAAAAATGAGTGGGTCCCAAAAAAAAAAACAGAACACTGCAAAAAAAGAAAAAAAAAACTTTTTTTTGCGAAATGACATCATCATTTGGCAAATGGCAATACAAAATTGACCCCATTATGAAATTGATGGTTAAAAGGGTAGAAAGGTCAAGTTGTTAAACAAGAAGACCCAATTTGGTCATTTTTGTGATTATCCCTTTATTAAAACTGTATAATAAATATATTTGACATGCTAATATATTCTTACAGTTAGTGAATGGGATAGTAGCAGAATTTGGTAAATCAGATCCCGAATTGTTGGAAAGAAAGTTGAATGCTATGAGAATTCTTGAAAATGTTGAGCTGCCATCTTCCATAGCTGATCTGTTTATCAAACCAAAAGACGTTTCTGCCCTTGATACAAGTGAAGTGTCTGATGATGAAGAAGATGATATTGTTGGAGAAAAGGAGAAACTGGTGGATTTGGAAGAAGCTCCAATTCCACCAAAATTGGTCAGAATGGCTAATTTATGTGTTGTTGGTGGCCATGTTGTCAATGGGGTTGCTGCAATTCACAGTGAAATTGTAAAGCAGGATGTTTTCAACGACTTTTATAAGGTAAGCATATTCTTTCAAGTAAATTACAAAAATGTCCCTGAGTATCGCTGTTTTTTGAAAATTTGGTATAAAATGTTTCCTCTTGCAACTTTGGTCCTTATTTTGATGGATCATGACGATTTTGCTCCTTGTCTCAAGTAAAACAACTATATTGCCCTTTATCTGATGATGTTTAAATAAATATTTGTTATTTACTTTAATTTTATAATATTATTATAAGTTTATAATGACTTGGCCCTACCACCCACCACCACCACCCCTTCCTGTGACTCCGCCTCCACCTTCTTCATCTTGTTCAACACCACGAGACCGAAAGCCATGCCTCTTTTCTAATCTGATTTCATAATTGAATAAAACATTAATTAAATAAAAAGTAATTATAAGATAAATCAGAAAATGGTAATATAGTTTAATTTGAACAGGGACCAAAACATTACAAAAACCTCAAATACTAACCATAATTGCAACAGGAAAGATTTTGGACCAAAATTGCAAAAAAAAACAGTTCTCAGGGACCATTTCTGTAATTTACTCTATTGTCTAATTTCTAAGAGTAAATTGCAAAATTGGTCCCTGTGGTATCCCAAAAAGTGCAATATGAGTCCTTTTTTAGACGGGAAGTTAATCTCAAGTAACCAAATCTGCATGGAACTTTCAATTTTGGACTGAAACTGCATTTTTAAGGATACCACAGGGGCCAATTTTGCAATTTACTCAATTTCTAATAATGTCACAAACATCTTAATGCCATTGTTGTTGCATTCTCATATATAAAACAAAAATTGATGAAAACATCAATACTTAGGGACCATTGATGTAATTTACTCGATTGTTTAATTGCTAATAATGATTAATAGTATCACACATCTTAATGCCACTGTTTTCCTTGCATTCTTATATATAAAATAAAACAAATGCAGCTATGGCCTGAGAAATTTCAAAACAAAACAAATGGAGTGACACCAAGAAGATGGATATATTACTGCAATCCTGCCCTCAGTAAAATCATAACCAAGTGGACTGGTGGAGAAGATTGGGTTCTCAACACTGAAAAATTGGCAGAATTGCGTAAGGTAATAAATTTAATTTTATCTTTTTCCTTTTTTCTATATATTCATCACTATTCATATCATTATAAATTTTTTATCAGAAGCTTTAAAACGAGTCCACTATTAATTATGATATTTCAAATCTTGATTTTAGAATCAAGAAATGACTAATTACACATTGTAAATGCTATTATTTTTTAAAACAGTACAATAATAATAATAAAATATATGTTAGTTTTATTTCTAGAATATTGATATTTTTTGATGTGATTATGAATAAATGATGCCCATTTGGATAAAGACAAAGTCTGTGATCTGGAACTATTGACCCTTTTTTTTTTTTTTTTTTTTTTTTTAAAGTTTGCAGATGATGAGGATCTACAAAGTGAGTGGAAAGCTGCAAAAAGGAGCAACAAAATCAAAGTTGTGTCATTTCTTAAAGAGAAAACAGGATATTCTGTTAGTCCTGATGCAATGTTTGACATCCAGGTTTGCCATTTTCATTTTGTACTTTTAAATTCTTTTTATCAAGACATTGTATTTTAAGTAACCTTTTTTCCTTTTTAGCTCCTTTCTTATTCAAAGTTTTGATTATTATTTTAGGTGAAACGTATTCATGAATACAAGAGACAGTTGTTAAATATCTTGGGAATTGTTTACCGATACAAGAAGATGAAAGAAATGACCCCCATTGAGAGAAAAGACAAATTTACCCCTCGGGTTTGTATATTTGGAGGGAAAGCATTCGCCACATATGCACAAGCCAAAAGAATTGTGAAACTCATCACAGATGTTGGGGCCACCATAAACCATGATCCTGACATTGGGGACTTACTCAAGGTATAGTTTAGGTAGTTTTTGCTAATGCTCTGATGGAATCGAAGAAGGAATGGAATTACTCATTCCATTCTACCTTTTCCATTCCATTCCTTACAGGTTGTGTTCGTCCCTGATTACAATGTCAGTGTTGCGGAATTGCTGATTCCCGCAAGTGAGCTTTCACAGCATATAAGGTAATATTCCAATTCCAAGTTTCCAGCTCTCATCAGATCAATTCCACTATATATAAAGCTTTACAATTACAATTACAATTACTTACTCTGATCTGATTCCATTCCAGTACTGCTGGAATGGAAGCCAGTGGAACTAGCAACATGAAATTCTCCATGAATGGGTGCATCTTAATTGGGACATTAGATGGGGCAAATGTGGAAATTAGGGAAGAAGTTGGAGAAGACAACTTTTTCCTTTTTGGTGCTCGAGCACATGAGATATCAGGGTTACGAAAGGAAAGAGCTGAGGGAAAGGTATTTGATTTCTATCTTTATTTCCTATTTTTAACATTCTTCTTTGAAAAATAATAATAACATTTTATTATTTATTATCAGTTTTAAAGTATGTTGCTATTTCTTGCAGTTTGTGCCTGATCCTTGCTTTGAAGAAGTGAAGGAATACATAAGAAGTGGTGTATTTGGGGCTTACAATTATGATGAATTAATGGGATCTTTAGAAGGCAATGAAGGATTTGGTTGTGGAGACTACTTCCTTGTAGGGAAAGACTTCCCAAGTTACATAGAATGCCAAGAGAAGGTCGATAAGGCTTATAGAGACCAAAAGGTTAGCATTTAATGTCACAAACTTACTATTTTTAGTAAATTTTTACATTATATCTCAAGTTTGTTACATTAAATGATTAAGGGGATGTTTGGTATGTCTCTTACTGGGTCTGGTAGAAGCCTCTTCTTCGGTCTGTAGCCTTTCTTACAGGGTCTGATAAGAATTTATGTCTGACTCAATCAGACATTGACTCAATAATGCTACAAACTTACAATTTTTAGTAAACTTTATATAATATAGTAAGTTTGTTACATTAAATGGTTAAAAAAAGTATGTTGCATAGATTGGTAAAGTTTACCAAAAATGGTGAACTTTATGTAAACTTTATATTAAAGGTAAAATGGTAAGTTTGTAGCATTAAATGGTTAAGAGTATGGTGAAAGTATCAAAGAAATGTTACAAAAGTATGTTGTATAGAGTGATAAAATGGTGAAAGTAACATAGAAATGCAAAAAATTGCTATACACTTTCGCCATTTTACCAATCTATGCAACATTGCTTTTAACCATTTAATGTTACAAATTTACCATTTTTAGTAAATAATACATTTTGTGGTAAGTTTGTTACAT
This sequence comes from Lactuca serriola, assembly GCF_051521515.1. Taxonomy (NCBI): domain Eukaryota; kingdom Viridiplantae; phylum Streptophyta; class Magnoliopsida; order Asterales; family Asteraceae; genus Lactuca; species Lactuca serriola. The sequence goes on along the minus strand of NC_136410.1, from coordinate 163,040,961 downwards.
TATAAGGTTAGAAAAGTTTCACCCTTTTGCCAATCTATATCCAACATACTTGTTTTAACCATTTAATTATGCATTATTGTTTACCATTCTTGGTAAATTTTTATATAAAATGGTAAGTTTTTTATTTTTTATTTTTACATTAATTATGTTTTTCAGAGATGGACAAGGATGTCGATTTTGAACACAGCTGGGTCCTACAAGTTTAGTAGTGATCGAACAATTCATGAGTATGCTCGAGACATATGGAACATTCAACCACTTCAATACAACTAGGTAACCATGTCATACGTCATTTGTTGATGTCAATAAAAACAATATGTTATTTGGGTTTAAGTTTTCTTAAATAGTTTGTAACTAGTTAAATAATTTATTAGCAAATAATAATAATTACAAAAGTAATTAAATTTTATGAGAGGTAAACTTGAACAACCAGCTAGTTTGTTTAATGATTTGATAATAATAGGTGTGATTGTTTTTTCGTATATATCAATATCACAAGAGGTGGGTAATAGATGGATTGAACGATGATGAGTAACAATTATCAAAATGAGTTTTAGTTAAAAAAATAAATAAATAAATAAAAAATAAGTAGCTTTTAGTATGAATCAAGAAATGGATCGGGTTGGTTGACCACTTGACTATTTCTATGTTTCTTTTGAATTGTATTAATAATCAAGGTGTTAAAAACTTAAAAAGTGATTATAAAAAATAAACTATTACAATAATAATAATATAATTATTTTCAAAGGGAAAACAGGTAAGAAAGCACTATAGTTTGGTTAATTTTTCAATTTTTTTAGCACAATAACAATCATCGTTTCTACTTTTTTTTTTTTTTTCAAACTTGACCATTTACTAGGTCATCCAGTAAATTTTTTAGTACGAATCAAGATGAGTCTGATCGTTGATGATTTACACGTTCTTAGTCTTCCAAAACACTGATAAAACGCTTTGGACAATTGGCAACTTCTTCTCTTTTGGGACCATGGTTATCATTTTACCCATTTGGTAAAATTTATTGCGGTTTTAGTTTTGGTTTGAGGGGTGGGTTGGGTTTCGTCACTAGATTCATTGTTTTGGTTTTGAGAGATGAGTTACATTACGTCGGATGATTCTTCGTCATCGAGCACATGAAAATACAATGTGTCGGAAACGTAATATGGCATAGGGGTTTGGGTTTCGGGAGTTGACATTGGGTAATATTGTGAACCCCTTTCACTTTGATGTTTTCTTTGTTGGGTAGAACTGGTTTTTTAAATTTGTCACAATTAGAATCCATTTGAAACTGAAAGAAAAAATGTTGGAATGGAATTAAAGAGTGTAGAATGTTTGTGTGGTTTATGAAATGATTGAGAGTGGTTTATATAGGTAAACAAATTGAAAATATAGTCGACCAACGGCTAGTTTGTGTGGGTTGGGAGAGACCACCAAATCGGCGAACCCGCTCATAGACGGAATGGTGGTATTGTCGGTACCCGCCAGATCTAGTGCCAAAAAAACCACATGTTTGTCCACCCTAAAGCTACCGAGTGTGGGCAACATGTTATTACATGTTACCACATCCAAAATGTGTGATATCATCATCTTAGTCATACATGAGTGTTATAACACCCAAGGTGGAAATGAACAACATCAAATAACATGTGATAACATCATTTATTTTCTATTTTATTTTTTAATTTTATTTTTTTATGTTTTTAATTTCTATATTTCCAATTTTTTATTTATTTATGTCATAGTATTTAACCTATAAATTAAATCATAAATTAAATCATAAATTAAAAATAAAATTTAAAAAGTAAAAATAAAATTTTAATAAATCCTAAAGTAAAAACAACATTAAAAAAATTGCAATTGAATGTGTCCAGGTTCCGTAGGCGAGTATCCCGCAATGTTTCGTTGGTCTTAAATGTCAAAGACTATATGTAAGTATTCTGCTGTCCCTGGTTGAAATTCAATGTGTCAAGGTTCCGTAGGCGAATACTCCGCAATGTTTCGTCCTTTATCTTTAATCACCATGTTATGCATTATGATACATGCATAAATAATATATCGTAAAGTCTCCAAGTGATATGGTCGTGCCACATGTTCAACTATGTGTCATTTTGTTTTTAGAACTCCGAAAGCATGTTCCACGTCCTTATGTGTTTCTTCTTGTCTTCTCTTGAAAAATTTGTTTCTTTCTTCTATCGGGTGTCGAAACGCCTTCATAAACGTGGAATATGGTAGATATATTCTATCCGTGAGGTAATACCTAAATGTATACTCATGAACATTCACTGTGAAAGGAGCATCTGATGCCTTTCCTGTCAAAAAGTCATGAAATATTGATGAGTGATCATGAACATTTATTTCGCTGTTAGAACTCGCAACTCCGAAAAAAGCATGCCAAATCCATAAGTCTTGTGAAGCAACAACCTCTAATACCAACGAAGGGGCTCCAAGATGATCACTTGTGTATTGACCTTTCCATGCCACAAAACAATTTCTCCATATCCATTTTGTGTAATCAATGCTTCCAAGCATACCTGGAAAACCATGTCGTTCTTCATGCGCCGCATATAGTTGTTGCATGTCATTCAATGAAGGTTTGAGCTAGTATTTGTCACTGAAGGTTTCGATAATACCTCTCGCCAATCTATACAAACTTTCTCATGCAGTTCGCTCCGACATTCTCATATAATCATCAATGGAATCGGGCGACTCCCCCATAGCCATAAGCTTGATTGCAGCAACATATTTTTACAACCCTGTAAAACCTCGTTTACCTCTCGCATCATACCTCATTTGGAAAAATTCGTACCTAAACATATATTTAATTTGTAAAAAATGTGTACTTATGTTATCTAAAAAACAATTATCTAAAAGGTATACTTATGTTATCTAAAAAACAATTGTCTAAAAGGTATACTTATGTTATCTAAAAAACAATTGCCTACTTTCCAATGTATTGGCTATCCATTGAAACACATTTTTTCGCAAACAAAACCTTCTTATTGGCGATAATAATAGCTCATCATAATTAGATAATTGTGTAGTTTTAAATTCCCTGTTATATAGCTAGTTAGTTGTATATGTATATCTATAATTCATTATATATACTTAATAATAATGAGAAGCATATTCAAGGGAAAGTAATTGTTACATGGTATCAGACAGGACACGATAAACCCTAGTCGTCTCCCCTTCACCTCTCTTCTTTTTCATCAATTTGCTTCTCCGATGTCTACCTTTGAATCTCTAATCTCTCTCAACACCATTCTATATCTTCTCACCATCACACTCTCCTCCACAAACTACTTATTATGGAAGAATCAGATTCAACACCTTTTATCCTACCAAGATCTGTTGGGTCATATTGACAGCACCACTCCAGAGCCTTCAAGCACCATTGAAGTTGAAGGTAAATCTATTCCCAATCCTCTTCATCCATCATGGTAGAAAGCCGATCAACAAGCTCTTCTTCTGATCCAATAATCTCTTTTTGAAGAAGCCATGGCAGAAACCCTTGGTTTAAAAACTGCTCACGCCATATGGAAGGCACTTGAAGATGCCTACAGTTTGGATTCGATGGAACGAATGCACAGTCTTCGTGATTCATTGAGACAACTTCATAAGGGTTCCTCTGCTGTTACCGAGTATGGCCGCATGTTTAAGGCCATATGCGACCAATTATCTGCCATTGGACAGCCCATAGATGAACAAGACAAGGCCCATTGGTTTTTGCTTGGCTTAGGGCCTAGTTATGAGTCTTTTTCTACCACACATCGAGCCCTCAAACCTCTACCGTTTCGCAGCCTTCTTTCACAAGCTGAAAGTCACGAGTTATTTATCAACTCGATCCATCAATCCTCTAACCCTCCTGCTGTTGCTTTCAAATCTCAACAGTACCGATCCTCGCAGTCATCATCTCGTGGTGGAACTTTAAATATGGGCAATTTCTCAGGGGGTGGGGGTGGGGGGCAGAAACAATTCTTCTGGTGGCAGAGGACGTGGGTGCAGACCCCCACATTGCCAGCTGTGCCGCATCAATGGGCATTATGCCTTTGTATGCCCCGATCTTGCTACCTATCAGCAAAACACTCCCATCAGTGCTAATCTAGTCCATGATTTTCAAAATTAGTGCAATCTTACTCAGTCTCAACCAGACTGGTATGTCGACTTAGGTTCATCGGCTCACATGACAAACTCCTCAGCAAATCATGATCACTCATCTTCCTACACTGGGAAAGATCAAGTCATGTTTGGCAATGGTAATGTTTTAGATATCTCTCATATTGGTACATCAACTGTTAACAACAAAATTAAACTACTGGATGTTCTTGTTGTTCCTCACCTCACTAAGAATCTTCTTTCTATTAGCAAACTAATAGATGATTCTCCAGTTGATATTCTTTTCTCTAATAAATGTTTTTCCATTCAGAACCGCCACACCAAGGACATAATAGCAAAGGGAAAATGTGAGGATGGGCTTTACGTGTGTGAACAAGGAAACAAGGCATTTGTTGCAACTTTAAGGAATAAGAGAACCATTGCATCTTTTGAAATTTGGCATAGTAGATTAGGACATGTAGCTTTTGACACTGTTTCTTTGTTAAATAAATATGGTTCTTTGTCTATTTCTTCTCTTTTGCCCAAACCTGGTATATGCACTGCTTGTCAAATGTCCAAAAGCATACGTTTACCTTTCAGTGATAATCCAAAAAGAGCTATACATGTTCTCGATCTCATTCATTGTGATTTGTGGGGTTTGGCTCCTATTGAATCAACTGATGGATATTTATACTATGCTATCTTTGTGGATGACTACTCGAGATTTACATGGTTTTACCCATTGAAGCTCAAATCTGATTTTGCATCGACTCTTTCTACTTTCCTTACATTTGTGCAAACACAGTTTAGTTGCAAAGTCAAAGAATTCCAAAGTGATGGAGGCACTGAGTTTCTTAATAAACGAGTCGTTCAACTATTCAGTACCAATGGCACACATCATCGCATCTCATGCCCTTATATACCTTAGCAAAATGGTCGTGCTGAGCGCAAACATAGACACGTAACTGAAACTGGCCTTGCTATGCTTTTTAATGCCCACGCACCAGCAAATCTTTGGGTTCATGCATTCAGTTCTGCAATTTATATAATCAACATGTTGCCTACCCCAATCCTCTCCAATAAAAGTCCATTTGAGGTCCTCTTTCATACCGTACCTAACTATGAGGTTTTCCAGATTTTTGGGTGTAGGGTCTTTCCATACTTACTAGATTATTCACCTTATAAGCTTGCTCCTCGTAGTACTCCATGCATTTTCCTCGGTTACTGCACTCAATACAAAGGTTATAAATGCTTAGATCCTACTTCACAATGCATTTACACCACTGGCATGCTCAATTCGATGAAAGTATTTTTCCCTATACCGGTGTCACATCTTTATCAGATCTTGCCACTATGGCTTTCACAACCTTTGATGATCAAGGTACTCCATCTATGCCGACAGTCCCTAACATCAATAACAACTCATCATCTGTTGTTGTACCTTCTACAACATCGTCTCCATGTAAACTGTGCGCGACCCTTCCTTTGCCGGTGCCTCAACATCAGCCGGTTGCCACTGCTGCTCCATTCCAGCTTCCACCAGAGCAGCCCATAGTTGGTCCCACACCATTCACCACAACTTCTGTCTCTATGCATCCTATGGTCACACGCTTACGAGATGGAATTTCTAAAAAGAAACATTTTGCTGATTTAGCTTCTCTTGGGAATACGTGTCTCATTAGCACTCTTTTTTCTTCAACAGTCCCCAAAGGGTTCAAATCAGCTTCTAAACACCCATAGTGGCTCATGGAAATGGAGGAAGAAATGTCAGCATTAAAATCAAATGACACATGGACTTGGTGCCTAGACCTAAAAATTCAAATGTTGTAGGTTCCAAGTGGATTTTTCGAACTCAATTTAATTTTGATGGCACTATTGAACGGTACAAGGCGAGGCTTGTCGCTCAAGGCTTCACTCAAATTCTTGGACTTGATTTTTCTCATACATTTAGTCCCGTTGTTAAAGCCTCCACTGTACGTATTGTGTTATCAATAGCAGTCATGCAACAGTGGCCTCTACATCAACTGGATGTCAAAAATGCCTTCCTAAATGGCTGTCTCACTGACACGGTGTTCATGGAACAAACCCCGGTGTTCATTAATGATCAGTTTCCGCTTCATGTGCAGGTTAAAGAAAGCTCTATATGGTCTTAAGCAGGCCCCTCTTGTGTGGTTTCAACGGCTTAGTACATTATTGGTCACTCTTGGCCTTTATTGTAGCCGTGCCGACACTTCATTATTTGTACTCAAACGAGGATCAACACTTCTATATCTCTTGGTATATGTCGATGATATTATCCTCACAGGTAATGATCCTGCTATCATTCGCACGTTTATCTCTCTTTTGAACAATGAGTTTGCTACTAAGGATCTTGGAACATTGAGTTACTTCCTTGGTCTTGAAGCTTCATATACCGATGATGGACTCTTTCTTACACAAGCCAATTATGCACATGACATTCTTACCCGTGTCGGGCTGCTTGATGCCAAACCCACCACCACACCACTTTCTCCAACCGACCAATTTTTAACAGCTGGCAATCTTTATTCCGACCCCACTCTTTATCGCTCCTTGGTTGGTGCTCTTCAGTATCTTACCATCACTAGACCTGACCTTTCTTATGCGGTTAATCAGGTCAGCCAGTTTCTTCAAGCACCAACTGATGATCATTTTCAGGCTGTTAAACGAATTATGCGTTATGTAAAAGGCACACTCTCTTATGGCTTACACTTTCGTCGACCACCATCCGCATCTATTTTGGGCTATTCTGACGCTGACTAGGCTCGTTGCATTGAAACACGTAGATCCACGTATGGCTACTCTATTTTTTTAGATGGTAACTTGGTTTCTTGGAGTGCCAAGAAGCAACCTACAGTCTCTCGCATCATTTGTGAATCCGAATATCGGGCTATGGCGAATACCACAGCAGAAATCATATGGGTTACTCACTTGCTACGTGAGCTACATGCCTTGCCTTCATCTGTTCCCACTCTCTTATGTGATAACAAGAGTGCGTTGTTCTTGAGCCAAAATCCGATCTCTCATAAGAGGGCAAAGCATATTGATATCGACTATCACTTCGTCCGTGAATTAGTCTCCTATGGCAAACTTCAAACCAAGCACATTCCCACTCATTTACAGCTAGTAGACATTTTTACAAAGAGTCTACCTCGACCTCTTTTTGAAACTTTTCGAGCCAAGCTTCGTGTTGGACCTCCACCGCTCCGCTTGAAGGGGGGTATTGGCGATAATAACAGCTCATCATAATTAGATAATTGTGTAGTTTTAAATTCCCTGTTATATAGCTAGTTAGTTGTATCTGTAATAAATTATATATACTTAATAATAATGAGAAGCATATTCAAGGGAAACTAATTGTTACACTTCTTTTGAAATCGCTGGGTTGGTAGACACAATTATCCGCAAAATAATCGTATACAAGACGTCTATGCCCTTCTTAGCGATCTTTGTTTGATGCCGCATGACTTGTCAGTAGTGGATCTGGCTCTCGCGGTGGCATGTCCGTAGAATATCGGTACATCATACTCACGAATATATCATCGTCGTCGTTATCTTCATTATATCACGTATGGACCATTTATGTAGTTTATTGCAAGTTTACTTCCTATAGTAAATGCCAAAGTTATGCATATACTATGGTTTTATTGGTAGTATTGTGGTCATTAAACTATAGTTTTTTGCAATGTTTGACTCTGCCTCCCTGCACTAACGGGGTGGTTAAAATGCAGACGTTAAGTCCAGTTTAAATGATTATTTGCCTCTATATTTACCTTCCTCGTCTTCTCGGGTAGACCTTAAAATGTTCTTTCCATTCACCTTAAAACCAAAAATCAAATAAAATTTAACCAAAGCCTTAATGTCAATATATATATATATATATATATATATATATATATATATATATATATATATATATATATATATATATATATTAGTAGTATACACACACGATGCATTGGATAGAGAGTAGTGTCATTCTGGCGATTGTTTTTTTTTTCATGAACGACGAATTGTTTGGTTTCGATCTATTTTGGGAGATCTTAGCTGCTCTTTTTCATATCGGTATTTTTTGATCCGGTCTTTTTCCTGACTTGTCTTTCTTTCCGATTTTATTTTGTCCTAGATCATTTTGGTATTGTGGTCTTTTCTATTTGCTTTTTTTGGTCGAATTCTAGTTTTTTTTTTTAGTTTGGTTTCATTTTTTCCGTTTCAGTTGTAACTTTATGACAAATGGTTTTGAGCACAATTTAGTTTCCATTTTGCATGAGAAGAATAGTTATCTTTAGATTTTAGGGTTTAAGAGGTGGGGTGTGCAATAAATATAACTAACATCTATTTGATTTTTCTAGGGGTGGTTGGCTTATGATTTTAGTTGTGTATTCATGGGTTGTAGAAACTTAGATGAAATGTGATAATTTTTTAACTATGATTAAGACATTTCAAGAATAGGTTGCATGACTTTGTTTTTATTTTAGACAATGTCATGTAATCATTACTCATATTTGCTGATAAAAATAACAATAATCGTAATATAAGTGAAGGTGAGTATCGATCAGATACACTTCAAGTACGAATAACAAAGAACTAACTAACTAAGCAAAGGTTAAACAGAAAAACAAAGAACACAAGTAATCACAAAGATGCTTTCACTAAGAAAGAATGTTCTCACCAAGAGAACAAAGGTCACAAAGACTTACATTAGGGTTTCACCCTAATGTTGAATATATACGATTACAATAATTGATATTCCACTAATTAAGGGATGTATATCTATCTAAGTAAAGGTCTGATTCTAATCACAAAGATTATAGATCATATATCTATTCTATATATATATATATATATATATATATATGTATAACTACGTAATATACAAATATCATCGGGATCATTAACTTTACGTTGACGATGATAAGATCTTGTGTTGGCGATGATGTTGGTGTTGACGCTGGTGCTGGTGGTTAGCGGGAAGTGTTTGACGCATCAGGTCATAAGGTGATATCTTACAATCTCCACTATCTGATGATGTCAAAACTAATATTCAACAAATTCTTCAGGTTATGCTCCCCATGTGAATAAGATTGAAACTTTAAGTTCTTCAGCTTTTGCTTCTACTGAGAGTAAGAATTTTCTTGTGTTTTTGAGGCTCTCCCCCTGAGATAAACAACAACTGAGTTTTGCTCCCCCTTGGATGAGTAATGATAAACTTTTATCCCCCTTGGACGAGTAACCTTCTTCTTTTAAGAGTGTATGCTATTGAATGAATGATAAACTTTTCTTCCCCCTTTTGGCATCATCAGACTACCAGAATCATGATGATAATAGTAGAATTAGTGAGACATAAGGGCAACGAAACAATCAGCATATCATGAGTTGAATTATCAGAGGATCAAAGTTGCAGCTGACGAATGAGTGATATTGAGATGTCTCCTGATAGCATGGTTGTGAACTATCATTCACCGACATAGTATTGTGAGGTCTCATCCACGTATGGTTTTATACGTTGAATCATTGATGTGCACGGAAGTACCCACTAATTTTAATATTTATAACCTAACAAATTTAGACTAACTATGCACCTATGGCAGTGTACCTAGTCAGATTACAGTATAGCTTGGGTAAGTCGGGTATCGATCATAGGGAACAGTGTTATTAATTAATCTAATTGCTACTAAATTAATCTAATTATTAACAAGTTTAAAAAGGGTTTTATCTGATTTTACAAGATCAGACGAACTTAACTCAAATTGAATCAATAAGTAAAAACACTCTTGTTTAGTTCGAATCCACTTCGTCCTTATGGCCAGCTAAAAATTATGGATTATCAAGTTGGTTATAATTATATTAGTAATTTAACTCTAACTTTGCCAATAATTAATTAATTCATGTAAAACTATGTATGGTCACGCACAATTAAACACCGAACCAATTATGGTTATGAATATGTTGTGTAAGATTTATTATGTAAACGCAATTATAGTCATAATCTACATTCTCTAGAACAACTAAGTTTAATTACTTTAATTACTAACTAAGATTGTCCAATCCTAGCTCTAACAATTTAATGTTCACTAAATCATTAGGTAAACAAGTTCATGCAGTTACTGGTCACTAAGCTACACAGAACATGAAATTAAGCAACTAAAGAAACAAACATAAGCATGCTAGGTAACTATAAATCAAACACAAACAATTTACCCACTAAATAAATCCATAAAAATTAAGCTATTCATAAGTTAGAAGGTTTATCTAGCTAAACAAGAGTAGCTAGATTTAGCTGCTCATAATAGCAACTAACATACTATCACAAATCAAAGTATAAGGAAACATGTTCATAAGTATCAAATAAGTAAATTAAATTATGAAACTTCACTCTTTTGGTGGTGAAACCCTTTTTCCAGGACCTTTCTTCTGCTAGAAATCGTCTTCTGGAACCTCTTTCTTCAGCCAAAAAGTCCTCAAGTCGTAATGATCAAGGATATATATAGTTTTTTTGATTTCCCGAGTTCACGTCGTGAACCTTATAGATTCACATCATGAATATGAGATAACAGTGTTCGGCAAGGACTCTTCCACCCGCATGCATATCTTCTAGAACTCTCTATTCTCGTCGTGAACCATGACTTGTTCACGTCATGAATATGTCTTTTGGGTGATTTTCTATTCTTCATTTCTTCAATCCTCCAAAATTCCATATCTTGTCAATTTCAGTCCCTATCTTCGAAGATGCTTCTATTTGGCTACAATATAACAATTAAAACTCATAAGTACCATTATTCTATGCAAACAATCAAAATATCAATAGAAATGTAAATAAATATTGCTTAAAAATATATATAAATATAGCAATATCAATCATCAACTTCTTTTATTTAGAAGAATAAAAGGCAAGAATGGAATGATGCGTTTAATAGATTTTGGTATGAAATGTATCCATTGGCAAAGAGTGTCAAAGTTTTATCAGTGTATGGTTGATACATTAAATCATTAACTTCTTGGATAGAAGATTTGTTGGGAGAGAATGGGTAAGTGTGTGTAATACATCACAGACAATGATATACCCATCGGCACAGATTATTCGAATTCTCATCAGCGTCTGGTTTCATATGTTGAATCCTAAAATTATAAAGAACAATGTAAGGCGAGAATGGATTGGTGCGTGTGATAAGCTACAGTACATAGCCTAACCATCGACACATAGTTTTCAAGCTCTCATAAGCGTATGGTATGTTATGCTAAATCACAAGGCTTTTAAGAAGAATTTAAGGGCAAGAATGGGTTAGTGCGTGTGATAGCCTACGGTACATAGACTAAACGTACACATAGAGTTTCAAACTTTTATTAGTGTGTGGTATGTCAATGAATCGTTAAGTTTAATCAAGAAGAAGTTGAGGAGAGAATGAAATGTTTCAATCACGCTGACATGGAATCAACGTGAATCATTAACAATGTAAACTTATCAACAAGAAGTGGTTTATCTTCTGTATCATAAAGTTAAGTTTCAGTCTAGAATTTTGTAACATCCGGACTCCCAGGTGTATTATTACGTATTTAATTTTTTAAGATTTATTGAGTGAATTGACGAGTTGTGAGCCCAATTCGTCGAGTAGAGTCGAGTTGACCGCGTGGGATTAATGAATGGACTCGACGAGTTAGAGAGCCGACTCACCGAGTTGGTGTTGTGTTGTGAAACCCTAATTTCCCGGGGTTGGGGCCTATATAAGGGAATTTATGCCCCCATTTCTGCCTCACTAGCTGCCTAACCTTCCTGTGTAAAACCCTAAATGTGTGTAGTGAGCTAAAAGAGCCTTAGAAGTTAAACTTGGAGTAACCTAGTGCATCTTTTGAGGAGAATAGGAGATTATCCAACAAGGAATCCAGATAATCGATGGGATATAAAGTATCCTCATGCTAGGGCTTCAGTGGGAGGTAAAATCTTGCACCTTTCTCATTTATTTGCCTAGATCTCATTATATTGGAAGATAAAATATACTTGTAATACAAATAACTTGATGATTCATCCATCTTATGCTCTCGCGCCACTACCTGTAATACAAATAAAAGCGAGTGGGTCAGGCTTGGGAGCCTGGTGAGCATATAGGGTTTTCAACCCATAATAAATAATTATATTTAATTTCAACAACCAACAATAACCCGATTACCCATTCTCGTTATCCTCACTTTACGTTCCTAAAACAACATCTATTGCCAGCGACCTAATCTGGGATTTTCATCGGGGATGGACATTACTGCAAAGGGGTTTCCTCAACGATAGATGTCCTAAAGGCAACCATGAGGGGGATAGAGTACATCGGTGAACACATCGTTCACAACACCTACAGGTTATGAACCTGTCGGCGTTCCACTGGACAATCTAGAAAGAGTCCGTGGTTGTCATCCATACTCCGCTAGATGACTAGATTAACAACAACATCAAGGCCTCTCATCATTTTTATTTCATCACACATCACTATCTACCCATGTTCCACCCAACATATTTGTAGATAAAATATACTTGTTTTATACATAGTTTAAAACCTGTATTGCATGCTCATTCATACTCAATCCAAATAACAGAGGATACATAAACACATAACACGTATTTCATAGAGAATAAATCATATCTATGTGTTTAGAAGATAACAATAATACACTCACATAAAACATATACCTAATACATTCAGTCGATACTTGTATTAAATCGTGTATATGAAAGGGACTATGCAGTTACTTGATAAGATGATGCTCGGACAACACTACCGCTCTTTAAAACAATATTCTTCGGTGAAACCGGGATGCTTCACAAAAACCGGACTTCTCACGGGCAGAGCTTCGGCTCAAAACTTTTTTCTTCTCGGGATCTTTGGAGCTTCGGGACTTGCTTCGGGTCGCAAGATGATACCGGGGCTTCGGGGGGTTAAAAGTAGGCTTAAAGATGAGCAGAGTAGGAGAGAGGTTAAGGAATTAGCAGCCAAACCCGACTGCCTTCGGTTTCTATTTATAGGGCTGAAATACTAAATTCACGTCGTGAATCTCAGAATTCACGTCGTGAGTTCAGTAGTCATCAGGTGCGTCATCGCAACTTGCATCTGTCAAGCTCCAGAAGGCATTATTACTGAGTTCACGTCATGAACACTGTGTTCACGTCGTGAACTCTGACAAAGTGTCATGGTTCGCGCCCCGAACTTCGAGTAACTCGAGCTTGTAAGCTTGGTTCCCAATCCTCTGAAGAACTTTAAACGGTCCAATAAGCACTGGACTTAACTATCCCCTTTTTACAAATCTTATAAGTCCCTTTCACGGCGAGACTTTAAGCAAAACCGAATCCCCAACTTCAAAAGTCATCGGCCTTCTCTTGTTGTCAACATATCTCTTTTGACGATCCTGAGCTGCTAACATTCTCTCCCTAATAATCTTCAACTTTTCAGCAGTTTGATGGACTATCTCGGGTTCCATAAACTAATTTTACCCAGCCTCAAGCCAACAAGACGGCGTACGACATTTTTGTCCGTACATAGCTTGATAAGGTGTCATCTTTATGCTTGAGTGGAAACTATTATTGTAGGAGAATTCTACCAAAGGAAAATGTTCATCCCAGTTACCTTGGAATTCCAGGGTACATGCTCTCAGCATATGTTCAAGCGTTTGTATCGTTCGTTCGCTCTGACCATCAGTCCGTGGATGGTAAGCTGTACTCAAACACAACTTAGTACCCAATTCCTCTTGTAGACTTCTCCAAAATCATGAGGTGAAACGGCTGTCACGATCTGACACAATCGTTAACAGAACACCGTGAAGCCTCACAATTTCCATCATGTAAGAATTCATAAGCTTATCTGTAGACCATTTCTCATTGGTTGCTATGAAATGCACACTCTTATTGAAGCGATCAACGACCACCAAAATCATGTCGTGACCATTCTTTGTTCTGGGCAGTTTAGTGACAAAATCCATGGAAATGTCTTCCCACTTACCCATCAGCACAGGTAAAGGTTCTAAACTCCCGTATGGTTTATGATGTTGTGCCTTGAATCTTGCACATGTCACACACTCGGCCACATAATTTGCAATATCAAGCTTCATCGTCGGCCACCAATAGTAGGGTTTTAGGTCCCTATACATTTTAGTGCTACCGGGATGAATCAAGTACATGGTTTTGTGAGCATCTTCTATCAGAAGATCTATTATTCCTCCTGACTTAGGTACCCAAATACGATTGTGGAATACCTTCAGTTTGTGACTGTTTGTACCGAACACTAACGTTTTGCCCAAATGTTCTCCCTTTCGGTCATTCTTCTCATAAGCTTCCTCTTGAGCTTTCTCTATACTCTCCATAATTGTCGAGACAACTTCTATTCTCAACACTCTTGGCCTTTTTCTTTCAAGATTGGCTTTCTGACTGAGAGCATCATTGACAACATTGTCACACCCCAAAACAAGAACGGCGGAAACGTTCTGGGGCGGAGGACGTCATGTATAATATCACAACACAGTATAATAGTAAACAAGTAAACAACATCATCCATTGCATTAATAATGTAATTTTAATACAAGTGTGTTTTGTGGTTTATAAGGCACCAAAATATGAATCAAAATAAAAGATGAGTCTTGTATGCGCTCCATCTTCTCAAAAGCTAGCATTAGTACCTGTCTACTGATGACATGAGAATACAAGTTATTTTGAAAGAGTTTATCAGCATTAAAGCTGGTGAGTTCATAAGTATTTAGTGTCGATGATTGTATCAAAATGTTTGAAACAGTGTTTGAGGTACGAGTTTATAAATGTTTGTAGTAAAAGTATGTGAATGTTTGTAAGTGTTTGTAAAGGTTTGTAACTCGTAGAAAACCCTATATTTTCTACTAAAAGTAGCCTTCTACCAAGGCACGACTGTTTTGTATGTTTGTTTCTTGTAAGAGCGTATAATTTTCCCAAGTGTAACTTTCATTATCAAAATATAGTTTGTACATTAACGTTTAAGTGAAGTGATCACCAAATAAATGTAAAGGGTAAGTTAATGTAGTACTATAGTGTTGTATTATAATAACTACTATTGTACTAACTACCTTAAACCAGATTTATATCAAGGTATTATTTGATTAATTGTACCATACTATCGACTATGAACACGACAATGTAAGTCGTCAAAAGAAATGACATTTGGCACCCGAAGACCTGCAGGTCCCACTGTAGCTAGCAACAAGGTGTAGGATAGTCAATCCAGTATAGATTTATACGCAAACTCACGCTCTCCCTCCAGGAGATTCTGGTTACAACTCGGGCCATGGCAATGAAGACATGCCCGATACAATGGATCACATTTATGTTATAGTATACTTGTATATGTAATATATGTACTTGTGTAGTGAGTGTATTGTTTCTCATCATAGTATCGTTGTATAGTTTCTCATAATAGTATCGTTGTATAGTTTCTCATCTTAGTATCGTTGTATAGTTTCTCATCATAGTATCGTTGTATAGTTTCTCAACATAGTATAGTTGTATAGTTTCTAATACTAGTAAGTAGTGACTCATGAATGAACTGACTCTTTGTATGCTTCATTGGACTAGAAGTAGTAAGTAGTATAACCCTAAACTATACCTATTATAGTTTACTAGTAGACTTGTTTGTATGACTGAATGTATTGAAATGAGATAAAAGTCTTTATATCTATACATATATACATAATATATAAGTAAGGATTCAACGACACTCAGACAAACAACCGGGTACTCCAAGTCCACAACCAAACAAGGAACAAGAAATAAAGTGAGTTATCAGTCCTAAGTCCTTCAAACCTTATTTATATAACTATATATGTAGTAGACATGGTTTTAACAATATATAAGTTTGTAAACTGTAACAGAAAGGTTTGCTATAAAAAAGTGAATTTGATAAAGAGTTTAACATGTAAAATAGTTTGATAAGCAGTTTGAAGTCATATGTTTGTTAAAACAGTTTGAAAGTATATTAAATCTATCGATTGATAGTTATTAATCACATGTGATTGATATAATAACTATGATATTCAACTTGTATTCCCCCTATAAAAGCATTTAAAATCATTTAAAAGGTTGATTAAGGGGTATGAACTTACTTGTAGTGAATGATGCGAATGTAAGATCGGACTAAAGATGCTAAGTGTCAAGTGAAGACTTGAGCACCCACGGATCCTATTTAGCATATAAAGACACATATATGTATGTAATTAGTGTTTATACAATTAATTAAGTAAAGTATTACTCCTTTAGGACTAAGAATTTCTTAAATGGAAGTGTTACAATCTCTTAGGATTGCATAAAAGGAGTGTATAGCTACCAAATGGAGCTTTCGGTCCAAGTGGTATTCATTTCTTAGGGTCCTCGGTCGAAATGAGTTCTCGGTCCAAATGACCTTTCGGTCATGGAGTTCTCGGTATAAGGAGATTCAACTGAAAGTCATCAACTCTTGTAAAAATGATGCTTTTCAAGAGTCATGCTCAATGGGGTCGGTTTCTAGGGTTCATGCTTTAGCCTTAGGAAAGGTTTAGAGTCATATTGCACCCTTCATGAGGGTTCTAGGTCTAAGGAGATACACTAAACCGAAAATTCCTTTTTTTTTTCATGGATAAGTGTCGATTTCAAGTCCTAAATCAAGAGTTTTAACTAGATAACAAGTATAAGAGAGTAATACTTATGATTTAGAGGCTTATAGAGTTGTTTCTGGACCAAAACACTAGTGTGTGTTCTTGGTGTTCTTGAAGAACACTTGAAGATCTAAGAAAATGGAATGATTTCACGGATGAAATCATGTAAGATCACTAGATAATGGAAGAGATCAACTAAACAAGGAAGAAAACACTTACTATCTTGAAGATCTTGACAAAAATTCGGATGATACTTGAGAGAGAATTGTTCTTGACTTGGAAATGGAAAAAGAATGGTAAAAATGACTAAGTGTCATTTATATACCCTTTAGGGTTTTCGGTCCAAACACTAATTGGGCCGAACACTCCTAACTCTTGGAGTTTTGTGACTTAAATGTTGTACCATTAATCCTAAAGTATACTTCCTTTCATTTATTCGTTCGAAGAATAAATATTTAAAAATACCCAAACAGACTTCAAACCGAGCTAAAAATTAGCAGAAATGAATTTGACTTTTAATTGAAGTGTTTGACTGTAGAGTTTGTACAAACAAAAATTTCAGGTTGTCACAATCATTAGCTTTACCGGGGTGGTAAAGTATCCCACAGTCGTAGTCCTTGAGTAACTCTAGCTAGCGTCGTTGCCTCAAGTTCAATTCTTTCTGATTAAAGAGATATTGGAGACTCTTATGATCAGTGAAAAGTTTGCACTTTGTGCCATAGAGGTAATGCCTCCATAGCTTTAGAGCGAAAACTACCGTTGCCAGCTCCAAATCGTGAGTGGGGTAGTTCTTTTCATTCTTCTTCAGCTATCTAGACGCATATGCTATGACCTTTTCTCTTAGGGTCAAAACACAGCACAACCCAACACCAGACGCATCGCTATATACAGCGAAGTCTTCAACTCCATCGGGTAGAGAACGAATCGGTGCCTCACATAGCTTCTTCTTTAGCAGCTCGAATGCTTCTTTGTGCTTATCACTCCAAGTATAAGTAGCTCCTTTGTGAGTCAAAGCTGTTAAAGGAGTCGCGATCGAAGAAAAGCCTTGGATAAACCTTCGGTAATATCCGGCTAATCCCAAAAAGCTTCGGATCTCCGTGGGACTTTTCGGTTGTTCCCACTTCATCACAACTTCAATCTTTGCTGGATCAACCATTATCCCTTCTTGGTTGACCATGTGACCCAAGAATTGGACTTCTTGAATCCAAAAATCACATTTGGAGAACTTAGCATACAAGTTCTCCTTCTTCAAGACTTCCGACACTTCTCGCAAGCGTCTGCCATGCTCCTCTTGGCTTTTCGAGTAAATCAGAATGTCATCTATGAATACTATCACAGATTTATCAAGGAACGGATTGCAAACTCTGTTCATTAAATCCATGAATGCTATTGGAGCATTGGTTAGTCCAAACGACATAACCAAAAACTCGTTGTGTCTATATCGTGTTCTGAATGCAGTTTTCTCGATATCCTTTTCTCTTACTTTCATCTGATGATATCCTGACCTTAGGTCGATCTTTGAAAAATAATTTGAACCTTGTAGTTGATCGAACATGTCATCAATCCTCACCAACGGATATCTATTCTTTATTGTTGCTTGGTTCAGCTCTCTGTAATCGATGCGCATCCTCATACTCTCGTCCTTTTTTCTTAACGAATAACACTGGAGCTCCCCAGGGTGATGAACTAGGTCTATGAAACCTTTGTCCAATAACTCCTGAAGTAGCATCATCAGCTCCTTCATCTCCGTCGGTGCTAGTCTATAAGGTGCTTTGGCTATTGGTGTCGTCCCTGGTAACAAGTATATTCTGAACTCCACTTGTCTATCAGGCGGTAATCTGGGAAGATCTTCGGGAAATACTTTCGGATAATCACACACGACAGGAATGCTCTGCATCTCCTTTTTCTCCTTCTTAGCATCGATCACGAATGCCAAATATGATGTACATCATTTGGCCAAACACTTTCTGGCTTTCATTAGAGAAATGATTCTAGAATTTACTCTGCGTTTGTCCCTATACACCATAAATGTCTCTTTTCCTGGTGGGTTTATTTTTACTATCTTCTTCTTGCATAATATCTTGACATCATAGGCACTAAGCCAACCTATTCCCAGCACGATGTCGAAACCATTCAACTCAATAGGCAATAATTCCTCGTGGAACTTATTCCCATTCAAATCAATTCAGATGTTTTTCACACGATGGCTAACAGGTACAAACTAATAAAACATTATCTAGTCTATCGACAGCCAAACCTAGTTTTCTACCAAATTCATGCGAGATAAAGGAGTAGTTGGCTCCAGAATCAAATAAAATTTGGGCAGACAATTTGTTTACGAGAAAGGTACCTGAAGCGACATCAACTTCGTCTTTAGCAGCTTCCAGTGTCATCTGGAAGGCTCTCGCCTTCAGCTTTGGTGGAATGTTGGGCTTTGCTGCCTCCTTCTTCTTCAGACATTCCCTCAAGATGTGCCCTTCCTCACTACACCCATAGCAGACTTTCTTGGTAAGGGTGCATTCGTTGGCATAGTGCCCTAGCTTTCCACATTTGAAGCATGTGGCTTCCCCGCCACATTTCCCAAGATGCTTCTTCTTGCATTTTTTGCACCATTTCGCTTCGCCTCCTCCACCTCCTCTCGAAGTAGACTTCGAGAATTTACTCTTTTTGCTGGACCCTGAGGGTCCGTCGAACTTCCTCTTCTCACCAACCTCTGACCTCTCCAGAACCTTCTCCTTGATCTGAGTCTCAACATTTCTAGCAGCTCAGCCGGCGGCTTTCAATGTGGTTGCTTGCTTAACAATTGGACCATAGTCCACTGGTAGTCCGAGGGAAAACTTGTTGACCTTAGAGAGTTCAGTTAGAACTAAATATGGGATAAGCTTCATCTTTTCTGTGAAACTAGCAGCATATTCAGTAATGCTCAATTTTCCCTTCTTCAAATTCTGAAACTTATTATTGATTCCAGAAGGTCCTGCTTGGAGCAGTATTGCAATTTGAGTTGCACCACAAAGTCTTCCCAAGACATTTTGCTCGCTTCTCCCTTGAGCATTGAGTCAGCTAACAACTTCCACCAACTCAACATGCCAGATTTTTAACTGAGGGATCGCAAGAGCGGTCTTCTATCGGTTGCTGCATTCGCAACTCTCGTACATTGTCTCCATTTCGGAGATCTAGTTTATAACTTCTAACGGCGTCGGGCTTTCGGATAGACATGGTGGCTTGGATGCCATGAAATCCTTGTACTTGCACCCACACCCATCATTTCCTCCATCCTGGTTGATTTTCCTAACAATCGGTGGGTTGGCTTGACCAACAATCCCACTGAAGTTTCCTCCTTCCGAATGCCCTTCATTCAATTCGGGCTGTTCAATCGGCATTGAAGGTTCTTCACGATTCTGCCGAAGCAGACGTCTAGTTTCTTCCATTTGACGATCCAACATCATTTGGATCATCATTTGTACCCCCATCCATTGTCATTGGCTCAGGTGTTGTTGCTACAATAGGTACTCGCTTAATCACAGGTGGTTGATTCCTGTTTTCATCGGTGTTTCCAACGCCACTTCTGGTTCTTACCATTTTTGATCTATACACCGAATAAGGTGAAATTAGATCCGCATCCATGATAGATAAATAAATCATCCTTATCACTCCTAAATGTTTACATGCTAGTTCTAATACCTTCGTCATACGCTTAAAATCCGAAACATGTAAGGTCTCCAGATCCGGTTGGCAACAAACCGTAGATCTGAACAAATAATATCATATATGGCAAACATATAACATATAGCACATAAAAGAATTTTAGGCATCTTTCCTAAAATAAACTAGTGCTCGTGTCTAAAATATAACAAACACTTATCTCACAATCTTCACTTAGCATTCTAAGTTTAAGTCTAGAAATCCTACAAATTCCTAGTTCGCTTAAAGTAATGCTCTGATACCAACTGTGATATCTCCAAAATCACGGCCAGAAAAAGACTGATTTAATTTATGCTTTTAAAATAATTTTTAAAGTAATCCTTTGATTTAAAAGAGTTGCAGAATTTGTTCCCAAGACAAAATACGATAAATAAAATTTATCAAAGCATTCCTTAAAGAAATGTATTTTCATATATAACAAAACTCGGGATGTCATGTTCCGATAAAAACCAAAAGCATAAACGGCACATTATAAGCCTTACAATAGTTATATACAACTATTGGCCTATAAACAAAATAACTTGATGATTCATACATCTTATGCTCTCGTGCCACTACCTGTAACACAAATAAACCTGAGTGGGTCAGGCTTGGGATCCTGGTGAGCATATAGGGTTTTCAACCCACAATAAATAATTATATTTAATTTCACCAACCAACAATAACCCGATTACCCATTCCCGTTATCCTCACTTTACGTCCCTAAAACAACATCTATTACCAGGGACCTAACCTAGGATTTTCATCGGGATGGACATTACTGCAAAGGGGTTTCCTCAACAATAGATGTCCTAAAGGCAACCATGAGGGGGATACAGTACACCGGTGAACACATCGTTCACAACACCTACAGGTTATGAACCTGCCAGCATTCCACTAGACAGTCTAGAAAGAGTCTGTGGTCGTCATCCATACTCCGCTAAATGACTATATTAACAACAACATCGAGGCCTCTCATCATTTTTCTTCGGTGAAACCAGGATGCTTCACAAAAACTGGACTTCTCACGGGCAGAGCTTCGGCTCAAAACTCTTTTCTTCTCGAGATCTTTGGAGCTTCGGGACTTGCTTCGGGTCGCAAGATGATACCGGGGCTTCGGGGGGTTAAAAGTAGGCTTAAAGATGAGTAGAGTAGGAGAGAGGTTAAGGAATTAGCAGCCAAACCTGACTACCTTCGGTTTCTATTTATAGGGCTGAAATACTGAATTCACGTCGTGAGTTCAGTAGTCATCAGGTGCGTCATCGCAACTTGCGTATGTCAGGCTCCAGAAGGCATTATTACCGAGTTCACGTCGTGAACACTGTGTTCACGTCGTGAACTCTGACAA
This sequence comes from Lactuca serriola, assembly GCF_051521515.1. Lineage (NCBI taxonomy): Eukaryota > Viridiplantae > Streptophyta > Magnoliopsida > Asterales > Asteraceae > Lactuca > Lactuca serriola. Next base: position 163,019,195 of record NC_136410.1, on the reverse strand, counting down.
AGTGTCAGGGTTCGCGCCCCGAACTTCGAGTAACTCGAGCTTGTAAGCTTGGTTCCCAATGCTATGAAGAACTTTAAACGGTCCAATAAACACTGGACTTAACTATCCCCTTTTTCCAAATCTTATAAGTCCCTTTCACGGCGAGACTTTAAGCAAAAAGGAATCCCCAACTTCAAAAGTCATCGGTCTTCACTTGTTGTCATGTGACATCCCTAATTTCACGGCTAGAAAAGACCGATTTGTTTATGCTTTGTTTTATAAATCAGAGTGATCGTTTAAAGAAAACGGTTGCAGAATTTGTTCCCAAAACAAAATATGATAAGAGTTTATCAAAGCATTTCTTTAAAGAAATGTATTTTCATTATATAACAAAATCATGGGATGTCATGTTCAATACATACCAAAAGCATAAACAGAACAAAATAGACCTTACAACAGTTATTTATAACTACTGATCTATAATCCATAACCTCTCGTCAAGTCCACCAACCTATACTCTTGTGCCATTACCTGTAATGCAAAGAAAACTGAGTGGGTCAGGCTTGGGAGCCTAATGAGCATATAGGGTTTTCAACCCACAATAATATAATTATTATATTCAATCATCAAACAATCAACCCAATTACCCATCGCCATTATCTTCGTTTATTCTTAAGTACCTTCCCTAAGGAATTATCATAAGGGTCATCTCCTACATCGTATTTACCTCTCAACTTCTTACATCGCATTTCCTTTATATATATTCGTTCTTAAAGCATGAATACGCTGTCACAACATCACCTGGACTCGTAACTCATAGTAAGGGTTAGGCTATCATCGCATGAATACGTAATCACAACATCGCCTGGACTCGTAATTCATTGTAAGGGTTAGAGTATCATCGCATGAATACGTAGTTACAACATCGCCTGAACTCGTAATTCATCACCTACAGGTTATGAGTCTGCTGGTGTTTCAACGGGGTTATCTAGAATAGTCCATGGTCGCCATCTATACTCTGGTAGATGACTATATCGCCAAATTGCCACATCGCCGGTATGGTATCTCCTCTCATCTCACATCCCCTATTTATCATCACCGATCTATCATCACCTAATTATCATCACCTTTCTATCATCACCTATCTCTCATCACCTAATTATCATCACCTAATTATAACTACCTACTTCTCATCACCTAATTATCATCACACCTCATCTAATTCATCTACCCATGTTCTACCTAACATATTTGTAGATATAAAATACATTTACAGATTAACTCATTTAACACCTATATAAAACATCCATTCCATACTCATCTCAAATAACCAACAATATATAAACACATAGCACGTATTTCATAGCAAATACTTAATATATATATATATATATATATATATATATATATATATATATATATATGTTAGAAGAAAGTGATCACATACTCACCCAAAACATATACTTAATACATTCACACAATACTTGTATTAAAATCGTGTTATGAAAGGGACTATACACTCACACATATAAACAAAAATATATATACACATAAAACGTATTTTATAAATAATTCATATCTATGTGTAAGATGAAAGTGACTATACACTCACTTGATCAGAAGATGATCGGACAACACTACGACTCTTCAAATAGTATTCTTCGGTGAAACCGGGATATCTTCATACACCGGGTTTCTCGCGAGCAGAGCTTCGGCTCGGAAACTCTTTTTTTCTCGGGATCTTCGGGCTTCGGGACTTGCTTCGGGTCTCGGGGTTGATACCGAGGCTTCGGGGGTACTTCTTTGCATGTAAATCGAGGTAATATGGGTGAGAGATGAGAGAATGAGAAACCAAACTCGGCTGGCCCTTCAAATCTATTTATAGGGCAAAATTTGCCCTTGCTACGTCGTGGCACCTTTTTCCACGTCGTGGGCTTGGTTGTCACTGCATGCATCATCGCAAGTTGCATCTGGGGGACTCCCGGAGGTGTCAGAAGACTGGCCACATCATGGTATCTGACAGTTTTGGGGTTTCGCGCCCCGAACTTCAGAAATTCATAACTTTTGCATACGAACTCCGTTTTCGATGTTCTTTATATCGACGCGATGGTGAGATTATGCTCTACAACTCTCGTTTAGACCTGATTGGCTAATTTTGACTTTATTTTTAATATATTATAATTATATTACTTATATATTATGTTTAGTAGGCCGGGACAGGAAAACTCCGTTATAAACTCATAACTCCTTCGTCTGACGTCCGTTTTCGTTTGTCTTTCTATCGTTGCACTGCTATCGATGAGATATTAAATTCTCATTTAGATTTTTTTGGATAAATATTGCTATAATGTAAATTCACTATTTACATCGCGCAATGTCATGACGGTTCTGTCACGAAACTTCGACAGGTCATAATTTCTTTGTTATAACTCGGATTTCGGCATTCTTTATATTTTCGGAAACCTTGAGACATATACTACAACATGGTTAATATTAATACTTCTAAATAATCTTCCATTATAAATTCATTTTTGATGCTTATTGTCTCTAAATTGACTAGCCCTAATCTACGGGCGTTACATGTCAGCATAGCCCTTTTGACGATCCTGAGCTGCTAACATTCTCTCTCTAATTATTTTCAACTTTTCAACAGTTTGATGGACTATCTCGGGTCCCATAAACTGCTTTTCCCCAGCCTCAAGCCAACAAGATGACGTACGACATTTTTGTCCGTACATAGCTTGATAAGGTGTCATCTTTATGCTCGAGTGGAAACTATTATTGTAGGAGAATTCTACCAAAGGTAAATGTTCATCCTAGTTACCTTGGAATTCCAAGGTACATGCTCTCAGCATATGTTCAATCGTTTGTATCGTTCGTTCGCTCTGACCATCAGTTTGTAGATGGTAAGCTGTACTCAAACACAACTTGGTACCCAATTCCTATTGTAGACTTCTCCAAAATCACGAGGTGAAATGGCTGTCACGATCTGACACAATCATTAACAGAACACCGTGAAGCCTCACAATTTCCATCATGTAAGAATTCACAAGCTTATCCATAGACCATTTCTCATTGGTTGCTATGAAATGGGCACTCTTAGTGAAGAGATCAACGACCACCCAAATCATGCCGTGACCATTCTTTGTTCTGGACAGTTTAGTGACAAAATCCATGGAAATGTCTTTCCACTTACCCATCAGCACAGGTAAAGGTTCTAAACTCCCGTATGGTTTATGATGTTGTGCCTTGACTCTTGCACAAGTCACACACTCGCCACATACTTTGCAATATCAAGCTTCATCATCGGCCACCAGTAGTAGGGTTTTAGGTCCCTATACATTTTAGTGCTACCGGGATGAATCGAGTACATGGTTTTGTGAGCTTCTTCTATCAGAAGATCTATTATTCCTCCTGACTTAGGTACCCAAATACGATCGTGGAATACCTTCAGTTTGTGACTGTTTGTATCGAACACTAACGTTTTGCCCAAACGTTCTCCCTTTTGTTCATTCTTCTCAGAAGCTTCCTCTTGAGCTTTCTCTATACTCTCCACAATTTTCGAGACAACTTCTATTCTCAACACTTTTGGCCTTTTTCTTTCAAGATTGACTTTCTGACTGAGTGCATCAGTGACAACATTAGCTTTATTGGGGCGGTAAAGCATCCCACAGTCGTAGTCCTTAAGTAACTCTAGCCAGCGTTATTGCCTCATCTTCAATTCTTTCTGATTAAAGAGATATTGGAGACTTTTATAATGAGTGAAAAGTTTTCACTTCGTGCCATAGAGGTAATGCCTCGATTTCTTTAGAGCGAAAACTACCGCTGCCATCTCCACATCGTGAGTGGGGTAGTTCTTTTCATGCTCCTTCAGCTATCGAGACACATGTGCTATCACATTTTCTCTTTGGGTCAAAACACAACACAACCCAACACCAAACGCATCACTATATACATCGAAGTCTTCAAGTCCATCAGGTAGAGAAAGAATCGGTGCCTCACATAACTTCTTCTTTAGTAGCTCAAATGATTCTTTGTGCTTATCACTCCAAGTATAAGTAGCTCCTTTGTGAGTCAAAGCTGTTAAAGGAGTCGCGATCGAAGAAAAGCCTTGGATAAACCTTTGGTAATATCCGGCTAATCCCAGAAAGCTTCGAATCTCCGTGGGACTTTTTGGTTGTTCCCACTTCATCATAGCTTCAATCTTTGCTGGATCAACCATTATCCCTTCTTGGTTGACCACGTGACCCAAGAATTGGACTTCTCGAATCCAAAAATCACATTTGGAGATCTTAGCAGACAACTTCTCCTTCTTCAAGACTTCCAACACTTCTCGCAAGTTTGTGCCATGCCCCTCTTGGCTTTTTGAGTAAATTAGCATGTCATCTATGAACACTATCACAGATTTATCAAGGAACGGATTACAAAATCTGTTCATTTAATCCATGAATGCTACTGGAGCATTGGTTAGTCCAAACGACATAACCAAAAACTCGTAGTGTCCATATCGTGTTCTGAATGTAGTCTTCTCGATATCCTGCTCTCTTACTTTCAGCTGATGATATCCTGACCTTAGATCGATCTTTGAAAAATAACTTGAACCTTGTAGTTGATTGAATAGGTCATCAATCCTCGGCAACGGATATCTATTCTTTATTGTTGCCTTGTTCAGCTCTCTGTAATCGATGCACATCCTCATACTCCCGTCCTTTTTCTTTACGAATAACATCGGAGGTCCCCTGGGTGATAAACTTGGTCTAAGGAAACCTTTGTCCAATAACTTCTTTACGACTTCCGTTTAGATCACTAAGGCTAAATATCGCTTTATCGTAAATTCACTATTTACGTCACGCAGTGTCACGCCGGTTCTGTCGCGAAACTTCGACAGGTCATGACTTCTTCTTTTTTACTCGGATTTCGGCATTCTTTATATTTTCAGAAACCTTGCCACGACCACTACGTCGTCATGTATCAATATCGATTTTATCTAACATTTTATCTTTATGCTTATTTTTATTCTTAATTCATTTAAGTCATACAATTAAGCATAAAACACATAATACTCAAATAATACATTCTTATTATTTCAAAATGAGTTACAAAGGTTAACCTAGACTATTACATCAACATTAATGCCTAGCCTAGAAACACGGGCGTTACAGTTTAAACGTCAGATCTGGACCTTGTGAGGTCCCTAGAGTCCAAAGGTCCCAACTTTATTCATCCATGAGGGTTATTGTGCTTCACACCTTGTGAGAGCATGTTTTGGTATATTGGAGCAAAAATAACCATACATGAACGTAAAGATCGAAGCTTTACGTGACAACTGAGTCTTGAGATGCTAGATCTAGTGTTTGGAGTGGTAGATCTGCTTTGAATCGTCTGAATAAGGAATGAGTTTGAATGGACTCGCCGAGTCGATGAGCCGACTCGACGAGTCGGTGAGAACTCGACGAGTTGGGGGTCAACTCGACGAGATGAGCTGGACCTTCACCAGACTTCTGAGGAAAACGAGTTGACTCGACGAGTCTCATGGGTGCACTCGGTGAGTCGGGTCAAACATGGGCTGTTGACTCGAGTTTGGCTTCTGTTGACTTTAGGGTTGAGTCAAACATGAGTAATGGAGATCATGGACGGGTAAAATGGTCTTTTATCCACTTTAAGAGTTAGAGAGAGAAAGAATAGCCTTCGGGTATTAGAGTCGTGAAAAGGGTATTAATTAGAGATATTCATCCTTTATGTTAAGCGGAGGTTAGTTCGAGATTCGAGTACGAAGTTATTTGCTTTCTTGCTTGCGAGGTGAGTTTTCTCACTATACTTACCATGAGTGGTATCTTTGTGTTACTGATATGTCTTATGTGTTTATATTGAGTACTAAGATATCCTGCATTATGTCCATCTGATTTTTGTTGTGTATTATTCTGCGCTTACTGAGATAGGACCGGAGGGTCCACCCGAGTTATGGGACCGGAGGGTCCCACTGAGACACATCGACCGGAGGTTCTTACGGTGTTATAGCCTCGAGTGGCTAATGAGCCGTGTGTGGTATTTTGGGGAACTCATTAAGCTTCGTGCTTACCGTGTTATGTGTTATGTGTTTCAGGTTAGTTTTTCTCAGGATCGCGGGAAGGCACCGACTTGATTTTACACACCAGTGAAAGAGTTATGTTTTGAGGATCATGGATTTTAATCAAACAATTATTGAGTTGCGAGTTGTAAATTAAGTATATGAGATTTTTGTGAAATGGGTTATGAGAGTTATGTGATTTTAAATGAAAATTTTGTTTGAAAATTTTCGGTGTTACAAGTTGGTATCAGAGAATTGGTTTGAGGGATTCAGATAAACCTTCAGGTATGCTTGGACTCAAACTGGAGATTTGAGAAAAAAATTTTAAAAAAATGATTTTTCTAAAATGAGCAAGAGTTTCTAAGAGAAAATGAGAAGGAGTAGTGTGTACAATCAGCCAGAGCCCGAACGGTGATTTCCCAAAATACCCTTACTTATTTGTGTTATGAGTTATTATTGAGATATTGGTGATGCATGCTAGGAGATAGGCTAGGTATTTCATGTTTTAGGGCTAGAGTTTCCTGATTTGTGATGCCTTAGCCTAGGAATTTTTCTATCTGTCATGTGCTTTGAGTATATGCGGAGTAAGAGTATCCAACAAGAATATTTCAGACATAGAGCTTTGAGTAGAGGAGTAATCTAGGATAGATACCTAGATGAGCATTAGAGGAGCCTACTGAGAGAGTAGTTAGATATCCATGTGGGGTAGAGTTGCTTGGGTTTGATGACACCTTTTTAGTGTGAGTAGAGAAAATAGAGAACCTAGAGTGGTTTTACATGCTGGTGGAGATTATTTGATGGCCGAATGCTGCTTGCTTCGTGCTTTGTGGAACTCTCGATGATGGGAGTCAGCTACTAAGTGAATATGAAGATATTCAGGAGTTAAATGGCTAACATCATAAGGAGTTCTTTAGCAGCTGATGGCAGAGAAGTGTGGGATCATAGGAAGAGCCTATGAAGTGGCCTTAGTCAGATGAGTACGCTTATAGAGGAGAGTATTCACTGGGGAGCGACCAGGTTTAACGGGATTGGTGATCGAGAAGGTTGACTAGCTACTTAGGAATTATGGGACGATCCGTGTGGAAAGTATGTGTAGATGTGGCAGGTAGTATGGGCCCGTACTATTGAAAGCAGAGGACCCATACTCAAAACAGGGAGACTTCCAGAGGTTCTAAGTAGCAGATTGAGAGGAGATAACGTGGTTCGGGTACCATGATTCGTAGTAGATTGAGAGGAGATAACATGGTACGGGTACCATGATTCGTAGTAGATTGAGAAGAGATAACATGGTTCGAGTACCATGATTCGTAGCAGACCGAGAGGTGATCACATGGTTCGAGTACCATGATTCGTGGCGGTTAGTGCTTCTGGTTTTACCAGTTATCCCGTTGTGTCTGACTAGAATGAGAACAGATGTGATAGAGTGCGGGGCCTGAGGGCCCTGTTGAACAAGTTTCATTGGAGCATATCTTGAGAAGGAAATCAAGTTAGTTTCTGAGAGATATTTGGTGAGATGCCAGTTGCAGTCATAAGACTTAGGGATGAGTAGAGATGATGCTTATTGGGGGATCGCGGTCTGAGTTGAGCAATCGACTGGTAGATGAGACGTCACCTTCTGTGACTAGAGTTGCATTGTAATTGTTTCTCGGAGAAGCGAAGGACATAACGACTTTCCGGTTTCAGAGTTTGGAGGTAGACCCTGTAGGGTAGCATAGGGTTGCAACCATTTCGCCAGAGTATTTGGGTAGTATGTTTGCTGCGAAGTATTTTCATACCATGAGAGATTCATTAGTACGACTAAGATAGAAGAGAACAAGGAGGTGCATTATTGAGGGAGGCATACTTTTAGCAGCAGTTCCAGGTGATCCAGAGGAGTATATCGGGGCGGTGACCCTCGTTGTCTACCTTGTGTTTTGACTGTGAGAGTGAGGTATCTTGCTTTTATGATGATTCCCATGGTGGGAGGATGGTTGAGGAATCAGTAAAGAGGTGTGTGATAGTGTATTATTTTTTAAATTGAGAGTCAGGTCTATTCGAAATAGATGGGGTATCCGGGGGTGTGTCAGTTTGTGGCTTCGAGATGACTAGAGGCAGCCACTTTGGGAAGATTACGAGATTTTTGTCTGAGTTGCGGGATATTTGTAGTTGGTTGGTTTCCATTGGGAAAATCGTTGAGTGATTACATGGTACGTCCAAGAGTCAAGTGTGATGTACATGGTAAAACAGTCTGGAGTAGATTGTTGGTATGCCAATTGGTGATGGTTCGAACCCTGATTGGGGGAGAACTGGGTATTCTATTGGGAGGATCAACGATTCGCTCAAGTGCAGGTAGAAAACTAGTTATGGAGATCTGCGATGCGGACACATAAGACCTGGGTTATTGGTGGATGAGGCGATGTGCAAGGTGGGATGACGTATGAGTATGTGCTTAAGAAAGGATGAGTGAATCCACGGCGGGTAGCCGTCGGCCAGAGAATTTATTGGGACTAGGGAATTTTTTTTCGGGTTTGCAAATGTTGAGTTCGAGGTGGTTGGGTCGTTGAGTTCAGGGTGCAATAGCTGAGATTTGAGGGTATAGGTATCGATTGTGATCTATACTCCAGAAGGGGCATTAGTTGATTTGTTAACCAATTTCAGAGTCGATATGAGTAGTTTCCTATGGGTGGTGATCAGTAGAGGATGGAGCTTCGGATTTTCGTCAACGTGTATTCAGTCGTTGATGATTCCTTCGTATTTCCATTTGGGAGATGAGAGTATTTCGAGGTTTCGAGTTGCGTAAGTGGAAGATCAGTGGTTGAGGCAAGACAACGTGAGATGTTGTGATGGTGTACTGAGGTAACCAAGTATGATGTCCTAATTTTTGGTCATCTTGAGACTTGAGTGTGAGATGGCAAGTGGAGTACCGAGAGATTTTGTTCCATTAGGGAACCCATCAGTTAAGTGTGATTGGAGTGGGACTGTCTAAGGGTGTATCTGTGCTGAGAAAAGTGCCTTGCCTTCGAGAATTTACATCATTGAGTGGTGGTGCATAAACTGGGTAGGTGTAAGCACCTGTCTAGGTTGAGTTCCGGAGCATGAGTTGGTGAACTTAGTGTAGTGATGTCTCGATGATGAGAGTATCGGGTGATAAGAGAGCATGTGGATCTAGGTGGGAGTATTCACTTGGGATTATCAGGAGAAACCATGGAGTGAGCCCATGGTGAGTCAGTGAACGAGAGAGTGTTGTAAGACTATGGGGAGCCGTAGCATTCATGAGTCAGTGGAAAAGAGTATCGTGGTACTACGGGGAGCCGCAATATTCGCTAGTCATCGAGAGAGTGTCGTGATATTGCGAGGAGTCGTAATACTCACTAGTCATCGAGAGAGTGTCGTGATACTGTGGGGAGCCGTAGTATTCACTGGATAGCGGGAGAGTGTTGTGATATTGTGGGGAGCCGTAGTACTTACTAGTTAGTGAAGGGGTGTCATAAGCCTATGGGGGATACCGTAGCACTCAGTATTCACTTGTCAGAGTATGACGCGAAGGAGTTCTTAGGCTTGGGTAGCCTTACCACTTGAGTCTTCTGGAACCTGGCTGCCAGACCAGGGGCAAGACTGGGGTCTCCGTGTCGGACGAGAGTTGTTGTATCCCAGATTGAGGAGGGATTATTGTTATCGGAAGGATTTGGAGAGATGGTGTGTGCATAAATTCACGAATCGCGGGTACGGGTTGAGTATCAGATTGAAAATGAGTGGCTTGAATCCTGCTATTGAATCAGACTCTCGAGCTTGAGTCTGGATCCATTCGTGTATTGAGTAGGTAAGATGAGGTTTCAGATTCGTGGATGGGTTTCATTTTGGGGGGTATTGATCTCCATCCGATGTCTTATTTGGATTAGGTCAGTTTCGTTGGTATGGGAAGAACCGCGAGATGCATGGAACTAATGAGCAGTAGACGACAGAGGTTGAGGGTGAGATGATTTCAGTTGGGGATGTAGTATTCGCTTGGGGTAAAGTGAACTTCGTGACTTGTGTGTCACACTAGCCCAAGATAGTTAGTGTGAGAAAGAAGCCATCGAGACGTTTTGAGGTATGCAACGGGTAACCTTTGGAGGTTCTGCTGTTGGGTCGGGAGTTGACCTGGTGCTCAGTTTTGAAAGGGATATTTGAGAAGGGAGATGGGGCTTATGACTGTTAGATGTCATAGGATACTTCTGAGCAAGCATGATCATTTTCATGTGTCTGAGGACTAGGTTTTGAGAGTTCATTATTCAGATCAGTTTTGATTGCAGTACAGTGGATGGGTCCCTGTTGTGATGTGTCACTTTCGTTCCTTGGAGTATGATCTAGATCGTTTAGTATGTCTGGTATGAGTGATTGGTATCCAAATTTTGGGCATTAACTTGTTTCTATCAGACACAAAAGAGAATCAAAGGGGTAGTAAGTTATCGGGGTCTGTTATTTGAGGGACGAATAACATGGTGATATCTTGAGAGGGAGGTCTGGCAGTGTGTCAGGCCACTAGAGTCTCCAGGTTCTGGAGAGTAAGACCGGGTATCGTTGCGGCAGAGGGGTTTGTCTATTTCCGGGTTTGGGAGTTCCTGTTTGGATCTAGGTGTCCATGGAGGAAGTTAATGTTGGATAAGGTGTCTAAGTCTAAGTATTTCCGATATGTACTTGACCCGATTTGGCATGGTCCATTTGGGTTGCATGGCATCATGCATTTGGTTAGACTAAAATGAGAGAAATAACACTTATGGTTTATTAATATATTATAAGTTCTAATATATTAATAGTATTATTTATTTAGTATTGATCAAGAATTAATTTGGAATTAATTAAGTGATCAAAAGAATACTAATTAAATATATGGGTTGATTGTGTAAATCACTCATACTTGTATAGTGGGCTAATGCTCCATGGATTATCAAGTTGGGCTAAAACCCATAGGATGCTCCATGGTGTTTATTGAACCCATGGGTCATGGAAATGAAAGGTCATGACAATTAGGGTTTACATGGTGTAACCCTAATTGTAACACACTATATAAGGATCATTATGTTCACCAAAATCGGTACTTAAGTAAGAAAGAAGAGGGCTAGCTGATTTGAAGTAGTGTGACATTTCTCTCAAGTTTATTCCAAGTGCATTTGGTGTCGTGTGAGACATTTGAGGCATCACACTTGGGGTGCTAGGCTCACAAGATTTTCAAGGAATCCAAACTACTACAAGGTATGTTTTCTAGCTTGATTTTTATGTTTAAAAGTTCCCCATGTATGCTAGATAGGATTATGAACCTTGGAAAATCAATTTTGCATGTATCTTAGTCAAACATAGATCCAAGGTTTCTAGGGTTGCATGAACACCTTAGGAGTGTTAGAATGCTCAAAACCCTACAGTGGTATCAGAGACAGGTTTGTTTGTTTGATACTCGATGCAAAATAGCTGAAAAAGTCGAAATTCTTGCTGTTTGCACAGGGGACTCGTCTAGTCCATGGGGGGACTCCACGAGTCCAAGTGTATCTTCAACCAACTCAGCGAGTTAGTTCTTGCACTCGACAAGTTAGTCAGACAGAGTGCAAATTTTTGATTTTTGCTGCTGGAAATGGACGAGAAACATCACCCTAAATTGTTTTGGTGTTTTAAAACTTTTTTTAGATGGTGTAATGGTTGTTCTAGTCCATTTACAATCGCCAATATCAAAATTCCATGTTTATGTGTTCATATGTTCTTGAAATTTTGATATGAATATTCATGTTCTTATGAGTTCTTGCAAGATCATAAGAATTATGTGCTATTGATTGGTAATTAATTCATGATCATGATGTGTTTTAATGGAGTCCATAACTTGTCCTCAAGTTATGGATAACCAAAAGTTACTTTGTAATAAATCCATTAAAAGAACACATAAGTTACAAAAAATGAAGAGTCTTCATTTTTAATAAACAATAAGTCATAAGTTATGAATTGAAAAGTTTTGTAAAGTTACAAAACTTGCCCTCAAGTTTTGGAACATGTAAAGTCCTCTAGGAAACTTTAGTTCCAACCCCTAGAATTTTAATAGTTAAAATTCAACCCTTATACTTTATAATATTATAAGTTAATATATATATATATATATATATATATATATATATATATATATATATATATATAAGATCAAGTCTTTTACCATTAGTAGGCCTCATTCACGAAGCCGGTCTATAAGGGGGTATAAGGTTGCTGCCTATAACATGGCAGCTTAATGGGTGTCCACTCTCACCCACGGCTTCCTTGATCGATGGAGGGTCGTTAGCCGAACGGGTAGGACAATGAGGCGTAAGACTCACGATAAGCTTGAACCTCGAAGTGAGAGGTGTATTTTCATCGGCTACCCACAAAAATCCTTTGGTTACCTTTTCTACAGATCAAGTGAGAATGTGGTCTTTGTAGTAAGGAGGGGTGTCTTGAGAGAGAGAGAGAGAGAGAGAGAGAGAGAGAGAGAGAGTTCATAAGCCAAGGAAACAGTGGGAGGCAAATTGACCTCGAAGAAATTCAAGAGTCAACTGGTGAAGGAACTTCAAACCCTAGCAGTTAACCTGAGGAGGAAACTCCTGTTGATCCATTTGACGAGTCTATATCTCTGAGGCGATTCACAAGGGTTAGGAATGCACCTGAGCACTACTATGGCTTCCATATTACTGCGGAAGGTGAGACACTTATCATTGATGAGACACTGGTAAGTCTGGATAAACCTAACAACTATGCAGAACCCATGGCAGGCCCCGAGTCTGCTAAATGGAAAGAGGCAATGGACAGTGAGTTACAGTCCATGTATGACAATCAAGTTTGGAACTTGGTTGACAATGTACCAGGTCGTAAGACAGTTGGGTGCAAATGGATCTTCAATAAGAAGACTGACATGGATGGTAATGTACACACGTATAAGGCGCGACTGGTTGCAAAGGGCTTTTCTCAAAGTGCGGGAGTTGATTATGATGAGACATTGAGACCTTTTCACCAGTAGCAAAGATTAAGTCCATTAGGGTCCTGTTAGCCATTGATGCATTTCATGATTATGAAATATGGAAAATGGATGTAAAAACCGCCTTCCTTAATGGAAGTTTGGCTGAAGATGTTTACATGTGTCATCTAGAAGGTTTATCAGTACAGAATACCCTAATAGAGAGTGTAAGCTTGAGAAATCCATCTATGGATTGAAACAAGCACCTCGCAGATGGAATCTTTGTTTCGATGTGAAGGTCAAAGAGTTTGGCTTTTTGAGGAGTGAAGATGAATCTTGTGTATATGTCAAGGCTAGTGGGAGTATAGTTAGCTTTTTGGTATTGTATGTGGATGGCATACTACTCATAGGAAATGACATCCCAACCTTGCAGGAAGTTAAGTCCTAGCTTAGGAAGTGTTTCGCTATGAAGGACCTTGGAGAAGCTACCTATATCCTAGGGTTAAGGATTCTGAGAGACCGGAGTAAAAGAATAATTGGACTTAGTCAGAGTACCTACTTGGTTAAAGTGCTAAAGAGGTTCAACATGAAAGATTCCAAGAAAGGAGAGTTACCCATACAGAGTAACGCCAGATTGAGTAAGACTCAGAGCCTGAGTACCGAGGATGAGATAGCAAAAATGAGTCGAGTACCTTATGCTTCTGTTGCAGGCTCGATCATGTATGGTATGACTTGTACTCGTCGTGATGTAGCCTTTGCTTTAAGCATGGTCAGCAGATATCAGGGGAATCCTGGCATGGCTTACTGGACAATGGTAAAGAATATCCCCAAGTACCTGCGGAGGACTAAGGATTGGGTCCTCACCCTCGGTGGGAGTGATGACTTGAGAGTTGTAAGGTATAGTGATGCTAGCTTCCAGACTGATAGGGATAATTTCTGCTCTCAGTTAGGCTAGGTCTTTACCTTAAACGGAGGAGCAATTACTTGTAAAAGTTCTAAGCAGGAGTCAGTGGCTGATTCAACTTGCGAATCAGAGTATATAGCGGCAAGCGAGGTAGTAAAGGAGGCAATATGGCTGAAGAACTTCATTGGAGACCTTGGAGTTGTACCAGCTATAAAGGAGCCTATCGAAATATTTTGTGATAGTAAAAGTGTAATTGCCTTAGCAAAAGAACCAAGAGATCATGGGAGATCCTGACACATCGACAGAAAATACCATTTCATCAGACATCGAATAGAAGAAGGACTCCTCGTGGCAAAGAGGGTATCATCAGATGACAACCCACCAAATCACTCAATAAGGGACTGGGTAGGGTTAAACATCTCTAGCATGCGAGGCGCATAAGGTTAAAGGATGATATTAGTTTTAGTAGTTAGATAGCTCTGAAATTTGTAAAGTGTAATTGACATTTGATGATGAATAAAAGTTGTGTTTATTTATGAGTAAAGTGTTGTTATCTTTTTTCAATCGTTTACTATTACTTCATTTTGCATGTTTTGACTTCCAGAATAATTATGTTTGGTATAACATATTATTCGAATTCTCTATAGTCGGTCATATGTTGGAAGTAGGTATGAATTAAGACTGTCATGGGTTGGCTTGTAGAGGTCTAAAATGTTGGACATAGCTACAACATTCATGAGTGCTCATAAGTACTGAGTATTGGATTCAACCCACGCTCACTGGTATCACTTCATGGAATTTATCTTGAGTGATCATGACACGGTAATATCATATAAGTCTTCAAACCTAGAGATATGACTTGTTGCCTATGAGTTGTTTATACATTGATTGTATGAAAACGCATTGGTAACTCGATGTTATAAAACGTGCTTTTGTGTGTGATTCAACAAGTAGTAGAACAAGCATATGAGTCGAAGTTTATCTTTTCCTTCTTGGATTAGAAGCGATATATGGGCCCCTTGATGATTTTGTTTTGACCCATGTACCGGGCCCGGTCAGAACTAAATTGATGTGTTCAATCAAGTTCTTTGTCAAACAAATCAGAAATCGAGAAACAAACTGCTGGCTACTAAGTATAACATTGTTCCAGATATTTTTCCGGATGATATCTAGAATAGAGGATTATATGATCACTTATCTTAAATGGCATATCATGATCATCTGAGTTCTGAGAGACCTTGAAAGAGATACGATTGTTGATCGGTTCCTGAAGTCATACTTGTAGTTATAGTTATTAGACTTATCCAAGTGGGAGACTGTTGGATGAGGTTTCTAAGTCTATAACTATTTCCGGTATGTACTTGACCCGGTTTGGCATGGTCCATTTGGGTTGCATGGCATCATGCATCTGGTTAGACTAAAATGAGAGAAATAACACTTATGGTTTATTAATATATTATAAGTTCTAATATAGTAATAGTATTATTTATTTAGTATTGATCAAGAATTAATTTGGAATTAATTAAGTGATCAAAAGAATACTAATTAAATATATGGGTTGATTGTGTAAATCACTAATACTTGTATAGTGGGCTAATGCTCCATGGATTATCAAGTTGGGCTAAAACCCATAGGATGCTCCATGGTGTTTATTGAACCTGTGGGTCATGGAAATGAAAGGTCATGACAATTAGGGTTTACATGGTGTAACCCTAATTGTAACACACTATATAAGGATCATTATGTTCACCAAAATCGGTACTTAAGTAAGAAAGAAGAAGGCTAGCCGATTTGAAGTAGTGTGACATTTCTCTCAAGTTTATTCCAAGTGCATTTGGTGTCGTGTGATACATTTGAGGCATCACACTTGGGGTGCTAGGCTCACAAGATTTTCAAGGAATCCAAACTACTACAAGGTATGTTTTCTAGCTTGATTTTTATGTTTAAAAGTTCCCCATGTATGCTAGATAGGATTATGAACCTTGGAAAATCAATTTTGCATGTATCTTAGTCAAACATAGATCCAAGGTTTCTAGGGTTGCATGAACACCTTAGGAGTGTTAGAATACTCAAAACCCTACAATTAGTTGTGTGGTATGAGATCCTTTCGGTGGTGCTTTTCGGGTTATTGGGTTCGATTTATGTGTTGTTGAGGAGCGATTTCGAGGGCGAAATCTAATTCAAGTGGGGGAGAATTGTAACATCCAGACTCCCAGGTATATTATTGTGTGTTTAATTTTTTTAGATTTATTGAGTGACTCGACGAGTTGTGAGTCCAAATCGTCGAGTGGAGTCGAGTTGACCGCGTGTGATTAATGAATGGACTCGACGAGTCAGAGAGCCGACTCGTCGAGTTGGTGTTGTGTTGTGAAACCCTAATTTCTTGGGGTTGGGGCCTATATAAGGGAACTTATGCCCCCATTTCTGCCTCACCACCTACCTAACCTTCCTGCATAAAACCCTAAACGTGTGTAGTGAGCTAAGAGAGCCTTATAAGCTACACTTGGAGTAAACTAGTGCATGTTTTGAGCAGAAGAGGATATTATCCAACAGGGAAGCCAAATAACCGGTGGGATCTAAAGTATCTTCATGATAGGGCTTCAGTGGGAGGTAAAATCTTGCACCTTTCTCATTTATTTGCCTAGATCTCATTATATTGGAAGATTAGGGTTTCTTCCACCTTTTTGTTGGGACTTCAAGCATATAGAGTTATCATGGGGTTTAAACCTCAGATTTGGACCTTGTGAGGTCCCTAGAGTCCAAAAGTCCCAACTTTATTCATCCATGAGGGTTATTATGCTTAACACCTTATGAGAGCATGTTTTGGTATATTGGAGCAAAAATTACCAAACATGAACGTAAAGATCAGAGCTTTACGTGACAACTGAGTCTTGAGATGCTAGATCTAGTATTTGGAGTGGTAGATCTGATTTGAATAGTCTGAATAAGGAATGAGTTTGAATGGACTCCCCGAGTCGATAAGCCGACTCAACGAGTCGGTGAGGGTTTGTCCCAATGAGCTTGATCATGCGATAATTCAACGAGTTGGGGCTCAACTCGACGAGCTGAGCTGGACCTTCACGAGACTTCTAAGGAAAACGAGTTGACTCGACGAGTCACATGGGTACACTCGGCGAGTCGGGTCAAACATGGGCTGTTGACTCGAGTTTGGCTTTTGTTGACTTTAGGGTTGAGTCAAACATGAGTAATGGAGATCATGGACGGGTAAAATAGTCTTTTATCCACTTTAAGAGTTAGAGAGAGAAAGAATAGCCTTCGGGTATTAGAGTCGTGAAAAGGGTATTAATTAAAGATATTCATCCTTTGTGTTAGGCGGAGGTTAGCTCGAGATTCGAGTACGAGGTTATTTGTGTGCTGGCTTGCGAGGTGAGTCTTCTCACTATACATACCATGAATGATATCTTTGTGTTACTGAGATGTCATATGTGTTTATATTGAGTACTGAGATATCCTACATTATGTGTATGTGATTTGTGTTGTGTATTATTCTGTGCTTACAGAGTTAGGACCGGAGGGTCCACCCGAGTTATGGGACCGGAGGGTCCCACTGAGACACGTCGATTGGAGGGTCTTACGTTGTTATAGCCTCGAGTGGCTAATGAGCTGTGTGTGGTATTTTGGGGAACTCATTAAGCTCCGTGCTTACCGTGTTATGTGTTATGTGTTTCAGGTTAGTTTTTCTCAGGATCGCG
The DNA here is from genome assembly GCF_051521515.1 of Lactuca serriola. Lineage (NCBI taxonomy): Eukaryota > Viridiplantae > Streptophyta > Magnoliopsida > Asterales > Asteraceae > Lactuca > Lactuca serriola. The sequence continues at coordinate 163,001,610 of NC_136410.1, read as the reverse complement.
GGAAGGCACCGACTTGATTTTACACACCAGTGAAAGAGTTATGTTTTGAGGATCCTAGATTTTAATCAAACAATTATGGATTTGCGAGTTGTAAATTAAATATATGAGATTTTTGTGAAATGGGTTATGAGAGTTATGTGATTTTAAATGAAAATTTTGTTTGAAAAATTTTGGTGTTACAAATTTAGAATTCTCAATCATTTCATTTAATATGGTACAAGACAAAAATAGTAAGGAGGTAATAGTGTAAGAGATGGTCAACACATGAATAGTTTAAAAAGGAATATACAGCTTTTTTAGAGGACCTTTACGTAGCCTTTTTGAGGAGAATCATAAAATTGATGCTAGAAAATCTTTTAATTTAAAAGCTCATGAATTAGTTTCCTTTCTTCAAGATATCTCCTCCTCAATACAGTCTATAAAGGAGTGCACAAGAAAGAACAAGAGCATCAATACAAAATACAATTCACAACAAACCAAGAGTGAAGATCTCTTTAATCGTTGAAGCAATGCAAATGGATTCCAAGCTTCATATTCACCAAGAATAGGAGAAGACCAAGGACCAGTCTTTGTAATCAATGGGTTAATGGACTCTAATCTACATGACCATTGAGTTGACAAGATCAACACGAGGGCACTCCTGGTGTTATCAGATTATGAGTCAATAGATGAAAGTAAGGCTCATTGTATTGATGGTGGCTTTTTGCATCCATAATAATGAGTGGAGGAGAAAGAGGGTATTTTCAACAAGAATAAGACTTGATGCCAATATTCTTCTCAACAACTAGAGCATTCAGAACATTCTGAACAACCACAAAATTTTCTAACTCTAGAAGGAAGAGGTGCATATTAATTGTAGATAAAAGATTGATATACCTGAAAGATAGAATAGAGAGAAGAGAAAGCACTTGAAAACATAAGATACAAAATTTTAAGCAAACTATGTAATATTTTTGATGGAAGCATGATAAATGAAGCACATGTTTTTGTGTTTTAGGAAAGCAAAGTAATATTTTTCAAGCAAACTGGAAAAGGATTAAGTCATTGAAAGCATGCCAAGATCTACAATCAATTTATTCAGGGTCTTCTCATCCAATGCCTTTGTGAAAATGTCAGCTAATTGATCAGTGGATGGAATGTAGAACAACTCCACTTTTCCCTTTTGAATTATGTCCTTGATGAAGTGATGATGAATGTCGATGTGCTTGATTTTGGATTGCTGTATTGGATTATGTATTATCTGAATGAAGTTGGTTGTTGTCACAACAGATATGAGTCTTTGATATGTTGAGAAGTTGAGACCATATTCAGCTTCAACAGTATAGCAAGCTACTGATGCCTACTTCTTGTAGGACTAACTCACCAATCTGTCTCCAAACATTTGAGCCCTCCTGAAGTACTTTTATGATCAATGCCACGTCCACCATGATCTGAGTTAGTGTATCCCACCAACTTGAATTCAGATTCGCGAGGATACCATAACCCAAGTTTGGGTGTATGCTTTAATTAATGAAATATCCGTTTTACAACAAGAAGATGAGATTCCTTAGGATAGGCTTGATATTATGCACATAATATGGTAGAAAACATAATGTCAGGATGAGTAGCAGTAAGATAGAGCAGTGAACCTACCATTTCTTGGTACATGTTTACATTCACATCAGCGCCAATTAGATCAGTGAAGATAGAAGTTGATGAAGACATTGGAGTCTTTAATGGTTTGCTATCAGAAAAACCAAACTTCTTTAGTATGTATGCAATATATTTATCTTGACAAACAAATATTCCATCGGTTAGTTTTTTAACCTGCAAACCTAAATAGAAAGTTAGTTCACCCATCATGCTCATCTCAAACTTCTTAGCCATAACCTCAGCAAACTCAGAACTTAGTTTCTCATCAGTAGATCCGAAAATGATATCATCAACATATGAGAAAGGATGACGTGAGGTCCTGAATGTTTGATGAACAAAGTGTTGTCAGTTTTTCCTCGTTTGTATCCACTTTCCAAAAGATAACTCACCAATGTATCATACCACGCTCTGGGTGTCTACTTCAGACCATAGACAACTTTATCAAGACGATATACATGATTGGGAAATTCTTCACTTTCAAACCATGGAGGTTACCATAGAAAGACTTCTTCTTGAAGATCCCCAAGTAAGAAGACAATCTTTACATCCATTTGATAAAATTTGAAGTTCTTGAATGAAGCAAAAGCAAGGAACATATGAATTACTTCAAGTCTAGCAACAAGGAAAATGTTTCTTCATAGTCTAACGCTTCCAGTTGACAAAATCCTTGGGCCACAAGTCTTGCTTTGTTTCTAATGGCGATTCCATCTCCATGCATCTTGTTTCTGGACACCTAGCAAGTACCAATGATGGTTTTTCCTTGGGGCCTGGGAAAGAGTCCACACATGATGAAGTTTAAATTCATCCAACTTGTCCTTCATAGCTTTGATCTAATCAACTTCCTTGAGGGCATCAACAACATTCTTTGGTTCGATCATTGAGACAAAATTTACAAACACGCATAAGTTGTTGCTAACTCTGCTACGATTGAGAATCCTAGAATTTACAACTCTAATGATTTGAGATTCAAGATGATATCGAAGAATTCTAGGATTAGTACATTCATTCGTGTTGTTTGGAACTGAATCTTCCTGATTTGAGATGTTAGATGGCTCCGCTTCTTTAGATACGACAACCTGATCTTTAGAGTCAGAATGGGAGTTGACAATTTGATCAACATTGGGAACATCAGGCTCAGTGACATTTGGTAAGAACTTAGGAACAAGGTCTGAAGGATTGAAAGTAAGTTCATTCAGAATGGAAGAAGGATGTGATCAATCCGATCATGCATGAATGAGTCTACATCGAATGTGACATGATCAGTTTCCTCAACAATTTGTCTCGAAAGACTAAATACCTTGAAAGTCGTGGACACGCTAGAGTAACCCAGAAACACTCCTTCATCAACTTTACCTTCGAACTTAGAGCGCTGGTGTAACATCCATACAATTCATGAAAAATTTAAACTTTTAAAACAAACCATAAATCATTATTGTTTACAAATCGTTTTCAAAACATGTTTAATATTAGAGTTTTTCCCAAAATCATAAAACAAAACCCGAGGAGTTATGATCACGCATTCGCCTTCCCGCGATCCTTTGAGGTACTTGAAACATAATCTAAAACTGTAAGCCCAAAGCTTAGTGAGTTCCCCCAAAATAGCAATACACAAAAAATAACACATATACAATAACAACATGCAATGGGTCCATAACTAACATATTGGATTACCCCTGATCCCACAACATAAGTCTGGCTTGCCCTTGGCCCACAACTTATGTCTGGCTTGCTCCCCGTCCTGGTCAATCCTCAGACTGAATACCACTAAGCCCTTGGTACGAGTCTGGCATGCCCTTCTCGACCCTCAAATCGTATCTAGAATGCTCATGAGCCCTCAGTATGAGTCTGGCATGCCCTCCTCGGCCCTCAGCTCATATCTGGCTTGCTCTAGGGTTTGTTGGCTACAACACAAAGAAATACAACCTCAACCCAACCCACACAATTTGTCGACATATAATAGATAATATCATACACAAATAAACAAATGGTATCACATGTACCCATATAGATCTACCATACTAGCATAACAAAACTAGCATGCATATTTATTCCTTACCCAACATATCAACGAATTCAGGTTATGAAACCAATGGGCCGACCTTGGTGCCTTCGACTTGTAAGTACAGTGAGGAAAACTCACCTCCCAAACTGGACATAACTGATAAGGCCCGACTCCGAATCTCACCTCTCTACTCAAAACCTACATCCATCAAGTGACCAATTCCATTAAAATTCTGAAATATCCAAAATACCCTCAAAGTCAAAATTGGTCAAACTCAAAGTCAACTAGTCAAATTCAAATGGTCAGACCTACTAAACCAACCGAGTCAACTCAGCCGAGTCAACTCAACAAGGGCTGACACATGCGAGTACGTGGGGCGTAACCCAGAGGTATGCTAAGCATATGCGAAACCTCGCATTAACCAGCTTACGGTGTGGTTGATCGAGTACGCGGGGCGTAATCTCGCAGACTTCAAATCATCATTAAGTTCTTAATGGCTTAAAGTCTCCAACTGTATGACTTTGCACGTCCATAAAGTCCTTAATATAAGGTCTTAATCATTTAAGACCCTCTATAAGATGCATGAGACAATTCTAGCCATTAGAACCTCATTTTTATGGCTTAAGACCCTTCCTAGGGTCTGGAAGGACAGCTCAAAATGTCAATAACCAAACATGCATAGAATGTGGCCTTTGGGACAAGAAAAGCAACATAAAACTCCCAAAGATGGGATCTAACAACCAAAACATAAAGGTATAAACTTTATACTTTCTAGAGCTTCACAAATGGGAAAAGATCCTAGATCCATAAGCTTGCTTTCACTTCAAGGCTTCTTGATGCAACTTCTCCTTCCACTAATACACCAAGAACACACTTTAAGGGTTAAATCACACTCTAAGGGGCTAGGGTTTTGCAAGAACGACTCTAAGGCTTTGGAGGCTGAAAAGGTGGGGATAAATGAGCCACAAGGATGTCGAAATACCCCTCAAACCCTAAAACTTAGGGTTTCCTCTAGACATAAGTATGCCCAGCGTACCTTCATGTACGCTTAGCGTACTCCTCCTGTCCCAAAATTACAAAATTGCCACTAGGGCTTCTCATGGCTACTTCCTTCTATTACAGGGACCAAAATGACTTGAATTAAAACCATAAGGATGAATTTAAAAGTACCTGAATACCAGGATGTTACAACTCTCCCTCACTTGGACTAGACTTCGTCCTCGAAGTCTTCTGTAGTAAACAAATACGAATAATGCTCCCGCATCTCAGCCTCTGGCTCCCAGGTCCACTCGAAGCCCCTCCGATGCTGCCATCATACCTTTACCAAAGGTACTTCCTTGCTACACAAAACCTTCACCTTCCTTTTCATGATAGCTACCGGCCTCTCAACATAGTTCAGACGCTCATCAACCTGAATATCATCCATTGAAACGACCGCATCCTCATTCACTACGCACTTTCGCAGTTGCGAAACATGGAAATTGTTATGAATCTGACTGAGCTCATTATGAAGATCCAATCTGTAAGAAACCTTGCCAACCCTGGCGATCACTCGAAACGGCCCAATATACCGGGGACCCAATTTCTCCTTCTTCCTGAAGCGAATCACACAACTACAATCAATCTGAAATTAACAAGAAAAAATGTTGGAATGGAATTAAAGAGAGTGTAGAATGTTTGTGTGGTTTATGAAATGGTTGAAAGTGGTTTATATAGGTAAACAAATTGAAAATATAGTCAGTCAACGACTAATTTGTGTGGGTTGGGAGAGACCAACAAATCAGTGAACCCGTTCATAGACGGACTGGTGGTACCGCCGGTACCTGCCAGATCTAGTGCAAAAAACCATGTGTCCGTCCACCCTAAGGCTGCTAGGTGTAGGCAACATGTTATTGCATGTTACCACACTCAAAAGGTGCCACATCATCATCCTAGTCATACAAACAACCAAGGTGGAAATGGGCAACACCAAATAGCATATGATAACATCCTTTATTTTCTATTTTAATTTTTAATTTTTTTATGTTTTTAATTTCTATATTTCCATTTTGTTTTTTTTATTTATGTTATAGTATTTATAATTATTAGATAAATTAAATCATAAATTAAAGATAACATTTAAAAAGTAAAAATAAAACTTTAATAAATCCTAAATTAAAAACAACATTAAAAATTTGCAACAAAGGACAAAAACAATTAAAAACCTAAAAACCAAAAAAAAAGATGAGAAAAATTACTTTTTTTGACATAAATTATTCATCTTCAGTATCCTCGTAAATAGGATTTGCCAAGTCTTCTCAAAGTTGTATGTGTTTTCTCTTGAATGTTAACAACTTTATGTAAGTATTCTGCTATCCATGGTTGAAATTGAAGGTGTCAGATTCTGTAGCCGAATACTCTGCAATGTTTTCTCCTTTATCTTCAATCACCATGTTATGAATTATGATACATGCATACATAATATCTCGTAGAATGTCCAAGTGATATGGTCGTGCCGCATATTCAACTATGTGTAATTTTGTTTTTAGAACTCCAAAAGCACGTTCCAAGTCCTTACGTGCTCCTTCTTATCTTCTCATGAAAAAATTGTCTCTTGGTTTTATCGGGTGTCAAAAAGCCTTCACAAATGTAGAATATGGTGGATATATTCCATCCATGAGGTAATGCCCAAACTTATACGCATGACCATTCACTATGAAAGGAGCATCCGATGCCTTTCCTGTCAAAAGGTCCTGAAATATTGGTGATTGATCAAGAACGTTTACGTCGTTGTTAGAACCCGCAACTCCGAAAAAAGCATGCCAAATCCATAAGTCTTGTGAAGAAACAACCTATAATATCAACAAAGGGGCTCCAAGATAACCACTTGTGTATTGACCTTTCCATGCCACAGGACAATTTCTTCATATCCACTTTGTTCAATCAATGCTTCCAAGCATACCCGGAAAAAACATGTCATTCTTCATGAACCGCATATATTTGTTGAATGTCATTCAATGAAGTATTGCGCAAGTATTTTTCATCGAAGGTTTCGATAACACTTCTCGCCAATCTATACAAACTTTCTCGTGCAGTTTGCTCCGAAATTCTCATATAGTCATCAATAGAATTGGGCGACTCCCCCATAGCCATAAGCTTGATTGCAGCAACATATATTTGCAACCTTGTAAAACTTCATTTACCTCTCACATCATACCTCATTTTGAAAAATTCATACCTAAACATATATTTAATTTGTAAAAAATGTGTACTTATGTCATCTAAAAAAATCGTTTCCTGCTTTCAATGCATTGTCTATCCGTAGGAACACATTTTTTCGCAAACAAAACTTTCTTTTAAAATCACTAGCTTGGTTGACACAATTATCCACAAAATAATCATGTACTAGATGTCTATGCCCTTCTTCACAATCTTTGTTTTGACGTTGCACGTCTTGTTAGTAGTGGAGTTGGCTCTGGCGGTAGCATGTCCGTAGAATATCGGTACATCATACTCACGAATATATCATCGTCGTCATTATCATCGTTGTATGGATGGAACGGATCAAAATTATCCATTTTTTTGTAAATAGAAAAATCGATAAGATAAGGAAGTTGAAAGAAATGTGTAATTGAGAGATTGATGAAATTTGTAGATAAAAATTGAAGTTAAATGTGTATATATTGGGTTAAAGTGGATTTTTTTTTACTTCGTGATCGTTGTCAATCGGCCGAAAAAGTGACCGTTATACGCGTTCCGTCCCGTTACCACACTAACGAGTATTAATGTAAAACCAACTAACGGGGACCAACGACGGTGGTTTGGGTGTAATAACGTTGTTATTCCCTTGCCACGTCTGAATAACGCCCTTTAGCCATACCGTAAGCTCAAATTGAAATCTCAAATAATGGCTATCGTAAGCTCTATATGATTAAGGTATCATTTGTATTTTCTCAAAGTTGCTAAACTACCTCACTGTTTAAAAGGAAATTTTCATAGAAACCTTATATTTTTAGTATTTTATTTGAAAATTTTATTACATGTTTTGAAGATTTATTAACATTTTTTTTCACTTTAGTGACTCTTGACTGGTTATAGTAGATTTACTTGTTTGTTTATCAATTATACCAATATATACTTTTAAATACTAAAGGCGGATGTAACGTACCAAAAATACTGATAATTTTTTAAGCCATCAAATCCATAGGTTAAGTGTACCAAAACCAAACATGATATAAATGTATTTTAAATATCAGAGTGAAACAATACTCATCAATGCGGAAAATCATATGGGAATGTTGTGCAGTCAAGTCAGACCATTATCTTTAGATTGGAAGTACCTGAGAATGTTAAACCACAAAACCGTAAGCACGAAGCTAAATGAGTTCCCTAAGATACCACATATCCTACAACATGCCCTACCCAACATACCAATTGACCCAACCTAGTACCAATGGGCTCAGCCAAACATACCAATGGGCCCATCCTAACATATCAATGAGCCTAGCCAACATATCAATGAGCCCAACCCAATGTACGAATGCAAGAGTCACAAAGACAGCTAACATCCTATATAGTATAGTGAGAAGACTCACCTGTCTCATGAAATCAGATAACCCACAACTCAAGGCCATGCAACCGGTGCTACAACATACCTATCGAATCAAACAAGGTCCAACCTTAATCTATACTCTAGAACCAATAATTTGACCAAAATTCAACCCAGGTCAATAAGTCGACAGTCAAGGTCAAAGTCAACGACCAACATCACCACCAGTTGACCCTCACGTTGTGACCAACCCATGGCCACGTTACGAAAAACACTCTCATCCCGACCCCAACTCGACCATGATCCAACTGTCAACTCAATCTTGATCCAACCCCTAGTCACTTCATGATGATCAAGTCATCCAAAATAACCGAGAAATTCCTCGTCATACATCGTAACGAGGAAGTTGTTATGTCGTGAAGACGAGTTTTCTCAAATTAATGGATTCAACTATGAGCCTATTAAGCCATTCATCCAATCCTTCCATAGGGCTTTTTAATGACCAATATAGCCTAAAGATCGACGCTTTTCAACCATGCATGCCCTTTGTGAGTCTAAGACTCAAAAATTAGGTTAAAATGAACAAATTACACCAAGAATCTCATGCATGGATCCTCTTTGTCGTCTTGAGTACCACTTTGCTACTCCCCATGACCCTCTGCCCAACCTCACCCCAGCATATCGGCGTTCTGCACTTCCTCCCATATAGCATCTCGAAGGGAGGACGGTCGATACTCGCGTGGTAGCTATTATTGTAGGAAAAGTCTGCCAAGGGAAGGTAGATATCCTAGCTACCACCGAAGTCTAAAATGCATGCCCGCAACATATCCTCCAAGGTCTGGATGGCCTGCTCGCTCTGACCATCCTTCTGTGGGATAAAAGCAGTGCTAAAGTGTAGACGAGTACCCAACTCATCGTGAAACTTCTTCCATAATCTGGAAGTGAAACGCACATCTCTATCATAAATCAAGAAGAATGGCACTCTGTGTCGTACTACTACCTCTCGAATATAGATGCCAGCCAACTTCTTGGCCGAGATACTCTCCTGGATTGGTATGAAGTGGACGCTCTTGGTCAACCGATCCACGATGACTCAAATCGAATCCACTCCTCGGGCGGTCCTAGGAAGCTTTGTGATGAAATCCATAGTAATATCTTCCAATTTGCAAATAGGGATATCCTACGGTTGCGTCTTGCCGTGAGGCCTCTAGTGCTCTGCCTTGATCTTCCTGCAGGTCAGTCATCTCTCGACGTACCAGGCTACATCCCGCTTCATGTAGGGCCACCAGTAATCAGGACGAAGATCTTTGTACATCTTCGTCGCCCCGGGATGAATCATGAATCTGGATTTGTGCGCCTCCTCCATCAAAACTTGGTGTACCCCTCCATGATATGGAACCCACACTCTACGGTGTAGTGTCAACAATCCACGGCTATCATAGTCGAAGGAGGAAACTTGACCCACAATACGCTTGCTCTTCCGATGTTCCTTCTTCATAGCCTCCTGTTGGGCCTCTCGGATCTGCTCCAATAGTGGAGTCACTACTGTTATCTGCAAGCAAATGTCTCTGATCGGGGCAGCCTTGCGGCTAAGAGCATCAACCAAAACATTGGCCTTCCCCAGGTGGTAGAGGATCTCACAATCGTAATCCTTCACCACATCTAGCCACCAACGCTGCCTCATGTTCAGATTCGGTTGATACATGAGGTACCTCAAACTCTTGTGATCCGTGTAAATGGTACAACGGACAGCATAGAGGTAATTTCGCCAAATCTTGAGGGTGAAGACGACTGCCCCCAAATCCAGATCGTGCGTCGGGTATTTCACCTCGTGAGGCTTCACCTGCCTCGAGGCGTAGGCGATAACATGCTCTCTCTGCATCAATACTGCGCCAAACCTAGAGATGGACGTATCGCAATATACCAAAAATCCTCCATGCCCTCTGGCAAGGCGAGGATCAGCGCCTCACATAGCCTTCGCCTCAATGTCTCGAACGTTGCCTGCTGCTCAGGCCCCCAGTGAAAGACCACGACTTTCTTCGTCAACCAGGTCAAGGTTACGATTTTCTTGGAGAAGTCCTGAATGAATCTCCGATAATAACCTGCCAATCCTAGGAAAGTGGAGAATATCAGATGGAGACTTTGGAACCTATCATCTCATCACGGCCTCTACTTTGGACGGGTCGACTAAAATATTGTTCTGGTTGACAATGTGCCCAAGAAACCGCACCTCGCGCAATCAGAACTCACACTTGGAGAACTTGGCGTACAAGCTCTCCCTCCTCAAGGTATCTAAAAACCTCTCGCAAGTGCTCCTCGTGCTGGTCCTGTATCTTGGAATAAACCAAGATGTCATCAATGGAAATTATCACAGACCAATCTAGCATCGGTCTACATACGCGGTTCATGAGATCCATGAACGCGGCAGGAGCATTGGTGAGACCAAAGGGCATCACCACGTACTCGTAGTGGCCATAGCGAGTCTGGAAAGTAGAGTTCTGTACATCCTCACCTCTAACCCCTCATCTGATGGTAGCCTGAATGTAAATCTATCTTGGAAAACCAAGATGCCCCCTGTAGCTGGTCGAAGAGATCATCAATCCTCGGGAGTGGGTAACGATTCTTCTCTGTTACCTTGTTCAGCTCCTGGTAGTCTACACACATCCAATGCGACCCGTACTTCTTATTCACAAATACTATCAGGGCCCCCTAGGGTAAACTGCTCGATCTAATGAATCACTTTTCTAATAGCTCATGCAGCTGTGTAAACAACTCTTGCATCTCAGGAGGTGCCAACCGATATGGTGCCTTGGCTATTGGAGCCACACCAGGGACTAGGTTGATCCTGAACTCTACCTGTCTCTTCGGAGGTATTCAAGGAAACTCCTCTAGAAATACGTCCGTGTACTCTTGCACTACTGGCATGTCACTCACGATTACCGTGCCGCCTCTCGGGTATCCATAACATAGGCAACATACCCTGCATAACCCTGCTGGAGGTAGCGCCTGACTCTCGTTGCTGAACATAAAGCTGGTCTATGTTGTGGCCTCTTGCCCTAAATAACCAGCTCTCCCCCACTTTGGGTCCTGACCCATACCAACAGCTGTGCGCAATCGAGCACTACCCCAATGGGGCTCAACCAATCCATGCCTATAATAACCTTGGTCCCACGCAATGGAATGGGAACCAGGTCTACTAGGCAGCGCTCCTCGTACAGTCGCAAAACAAAATCCCTGAAAACCTCTGCTACTCGTACTGATCGGTCATCAGCAATATCGACCTCTAGAAGGCAATCCAACATGCCCGAAGACTCAAGGAACCTCTTTCTAAGAGCAAGAGAGACAAACGATCGGGTAGCCCTCGAATCAAATAACACCTGGACCGGGATACCGTTCACGTGGAACGATCCTGAACTGTAAATAAAACATATACATAAATGTCATAAGCGACATAAAATAAGAGCTAGGGAGAAGAAATCATACCCGTCACCACATCGGGTGCGGCGCGTGCCTCCTCGGTAGTCAACCGGAAAGCTTGACTCCTCACCACTGGAGCCTCTGTCTTGCCATGTCGGCCATTAGTGAGCTACAGGTTCGGTGGAGATGGCGTCGGCACTGGCGCTACTGCTGCTGCTGTCAACCTCGGGCAATTAGCCTTCTTATGGCCTTGTTTGTTGCAGTGGACACACAACAACTCTGATTTATGAATAGTGAGGGTAGGGGCAATACAATCCTTGCTGAAATGCCCCATCTTGCCGCATTTGTAGCAGCCCGATGACCCCAATCTACAAGCTCCCTCATGCGGCCTGCCACATTTCCTGCAGCAGCTCTGGCCCGACTGGCCCTTCGACCTGGTGTCGGATCACTTAGGTTTCTTCCCCGAAACCCCAATAACCTGCTCCATCTCTGCCTTGCTCTTCCTGAGGTGCTCTACATCAATCTCCCTCTCCCTCGCCCTGGCAATCATGGAATCCATGGTCAGGCATGTTGAGTAGCTGACATGCTCCCGAATATCAACTCTCAACATGTCATGATAGTGAGTCTTCTGCATCTCCTCATCTCCTGCATACTGAGGCACCAATAAGGCCCTCTCCCGAAACTTGGTGGTAATCTCTGCTACCGTCTCAGTAGTCTGTCTCTTGTCAAGAAACTCCCTGGCCAGCTGCTAAAGCTCCACAGCCGGCGCAAACTCATCCCTAAATCTGGTCACAAAGTCAGACCCACCAAACATACTGGAGTAGATCTCTGCTTCCCACGAGTTTCCTTGCTTCAATTTACTTGTTTCCCAAGTGTTTATCCACCAAGATTCCTCTTCTAAGCTTTAACACACCAAAGAAACACACACACACACACACAGTTTAGGGTTTAAGGGTCCCAAGGACCTGTAAAGGGGAGGCTGGGGGAGGCCAATGATCCTTTAAATAGGGTGCAATACCCCAGAATTTAGTGTTTCATCTGCCAGCTCCTACTTGTCGAGTCCCTTCTTGGTCTCGATGAGTAGGTCACTAAAACACGCGGACCAACCTGCTGCTACTCGACGAGTAGACCTTGAAAACAAGAAAATTCTTATAAAATCGATACCTGAGAATCGAGGCGTTACAATTCTCCCCCACTTGAACTAGACTTCGTCCTCGAATTCTGCCACGGTGAACAACTCCGAATAGTGCTCCCGCATCTCTGCCTCTGGCTCCCATGTCCACTCGGACCCCCTCCGATGCTCCCACTGTAAATGTCGTGGGTCCGACTAAGCTCCTTCGGTAGCTCTAAATTGTAAGCCACCTTTCCAACCCTAGCAATGATCCTGAACATGGAAAGTGTTGTGGATCCGACTAAGCTCCTTCGGTAGCTCTAACCTGTAAGCCACCTTGCCAACCCTGGCAATGACCCTGAACGGCCCAATGTAATAGGGACCCAATTTCCCCCTCTTCCTGAAGCGAATCACACCCTTCCATGGTGAGACCTTTAGGAGTACCATATCACCCACCTAAAAATCTAACTCAGATCTTCGTTTGTCGGCATAACTCTTCTGTCGACTCTGGGTGGTCTGCAATTGTTGCTAATCTGCTGAATCTTCTCGGTAGTCTGCAAGACTACTTCCGTCCGCCCCATCACCTTGTGTCCAACCTCATCCCAACAAACCGGGGTGCGACATCTCTGCCCATACAACAGCTCAAAAGGCGGGCCGCCAATGCTGGAATGATAATTGTTGTTGTAGGCGAACTCTTCAAGCGGTAAGTGGGAACCCCAACTCCCACCGAAGTCAATGACACACGACCTCAACATATCCTCGAGGGTCTGAATGGTCCGCTCGCTCTGGCCGTCGGTCTGCGGATGGAACGTTGTGCTAAAGTGCAACCGTGTGCCCAGTTCCTCATGGAACTTCTGTCAGAAACGGGAGGTAAACCTAACATCTCGGTCGGAGACAATGGAGACCGGAACCCCATGGTGAGATACGATCTCGTGGACGTACATGTCGGCCAACCTCTCGGCCAACGAACTCTTCCGAATAGCCAAGAAATGGGCATTCTTGGTCAATCGATCTACGATGACCCATATAGCATCAAATCCCTTCGCCGTCCTCGGCAACTTGGTAATGAAGTCCATCGTGATATTTTCCCATTTCCACATGGGAATCTCTAGAGGCTGCAGCATACATTGCGGCCTCTAATGCTCAGCCTTCACCATCCTGCAGGTCAAACACCTCTCGACATACCAAGCGATTTCTCGCTTCATACATGGCCACCAATAACTCAAACTCAGGTCTCGATACATCTTGGTGGCCCCCGTGTGAATAGAGAAGTGAGACTTATGAGCCTCCTACGTGACTGCCTGTCTGACCCCACCAGACATCGGAACCCATACCCGACCGCATCGGGTCAATAATCCCTGGCTATCCTACACAAACCGGGTGTTTACCCTTGATCCTCTCCATCTTCCAGTTCTCCGGCCGCATGCCCTCAACCTGAGCATCCCTGATCAAACTCATAAGCGGAGAATCCAATGCTACCCTCATACACACTGCTGGGGTGGAAGACCCAACTGTCTTGCGGCTCAAAGCATTCGCCACCACGTTCTCTTTACCGGGGTGGTAAAGGATCTCGCAGTCGTAGTCCTTGACTACATCCAGCCACCTGCGCTGCCTCATTTTTAGGTTCGGCTGATCCATGATGTGTCTTAAACTCTTGTGATCCGCGTATATGGTACAACGAACCCCATATAAGTAATGTCTCCATATCTTGAGATCGAACGCCACCGCTCCCAGCTCCAGATCATGAGTAGTATATCTCGTCTCATGCGGCTTCAACTGCCGCGATGTGTAGGCTATCACCCGTCCTCTCTGCATGAGGATCGCCCCTAAACCTATGATGGGCGCATCACAGAACACCACAAAATCCTCCACTCCCTCAGGGAGTTTCAATATCAGAGCCTCGCACAAACATTGACGGAGAGTCTCAAACTCCCTCTGCTGCTCCGGTCCTCACCGGAAATCCACTCCCTTCCTTGTCAAACGAGTGATGGGTACTGCAATCTTACAGAAATCCCGAATAAACCTGTAACGCCCGCGTTTCCAGGCTAGACATTATCATTGATGTAATAGTCTAGGTTAACCCTTGTAACTCTTTTTGGAGTATTAATGATGAAATATTTGAGTATTATGTGAATTATGTGTATTTGTGTGCTTATTACTTAATTATAAAGATATAATTAATAAGTGATAAAACTAAGCGTCAAAATTGAAGTGTGAGATAAGCCCGATATCTTTGCATAAAGATGTAGTGGTCGAAACAATGATTTCGAAGATATAAAGAATGCCGAAATCCGAGTTATAACGAAGAAGTTATGACCTGTCGAAGTTTCGCGACAGAACCGACAACGCTGAATGACGTAAAAAATGAAATTTACGTTAGAGAAATATTTAGCCTTAGTGATTTAAACGAAATTCGTAGAGTTCGTTAAACCGAGAGCGTGCATAAAAAGAACGCCCAAATCTGACTTCGTATGAGGAAGTTATGATTTTTCGAAGTTTCGACTTAGCGGTATGCAGCTCGAATACTCGATTTGAGACCGAGCGGTTTTTAGCCGAAACAATCTAAATGAGAATCGAAGATCTCATTAATTGTAGTAAAACGATAAAAAGATAGGCGAAAACGGATGCCGGATGAAGAAGTTATGATTTTATAACGGAGTTTTCCTGTCCCGGCCTACTAAAAATAAATAATAAAAATAAAGTCAAAATTAGCCGACGGAATCTAAACGAAAGTTGTAGATCGTAGTCTCACCTACGCGGGGATATAAAGAACGTCGAAAACGGAGTTCGTATGAGGAAGATATAAATTTTTGAAGTTTATTAAATATTTTCGATATTTAACTTAAATATATATTAACCGATATTATCCTTGGGGGAGTCAGCAACCTTATCGTCATTACGCCCAGCGTAATTTCATATTACGCCCAGCGTAATTTGAAGTTCCAGCCCCTATAAAAGGAGGTCGAGGGCAACCGATTTGTTTGCTCATTTCTTCCCTTTTTCTCGCGTTTTTGCATCGTTTTTCGTGCAAGAATTGTCCCGAAGCCCCGGTATCATTCCCGAGCCCCAAAGCAAGTCCCGAGGTCCCGAACATCCCGAGAAGTAAGATTCCCGAGCCGAAGCTCTGCCCGCGAGGAGTCCGGTTTTTTGTGAAGATCTTCCAGATCTGCCGAAGAATACTACTTCTATAAGCCGTAGTGCTGTCCGATCATCTTCTGATCAAGTGAGTGTGTAGTTACTTTCTTCTAACGCATAATTATGAAGTATTTTATACGAAATACATGTTATGTGTATATTTTTTTATGTGTGTGAATGTATATTCACTTTCTTCTATCTTATAGATCTGATTATTTCTCTATGAAATACGTGTTATGTGTGTGTGCCTCATCTGGTTATGTGGAAAATGTATTGATTGAGCATGCTATACAGGTTTTGAAACTATGTATAAAAATGTATATTTTATCTACTAATATGTTGGGTAGAACATGGGTAGATAGTTGGTGTGTAATAAACAGATGAGAGGCCTCGATGTTTTTTTGATCTAGTCATCTAGCGGAATTTAGATGACAACCACGGACTTTTCTAGACTGTCCAGTGGAACGCTAGCAGGCTCATAACATGTAGGTGTTAATGAACTTGGGTGTTCATTCGCTGTATTCCATCCCCCTCATGGTTGCCTTATTTGACTTATATTGCTGAGGAACCCCCGAAGCATGTGTTGTCGCCCCGATGAAATATTCTTAGACTAGGTCCCTTATGTTAGTTGTCTTAGGGACGTAAAGTGAGAATAACGGGAATGGGTAATTGGGTTATTGTTGGTTGGTGGAAATTAAATATAATTATTTATTGTGGGTTGAAAACCCTATATGCTCACCAGGCTCCCAAGCCTGACCCATTCAGTTTATTTGTATTACAGGTAGTGGCGCAAGGGCATAGGATGGATGAACCATCAAGTTATTTTGTTTACAAGTCTGTATATGTATATATTTGTTGAATGACTTGTAATGTTATCGTTTATGCTTTATGGTCTATATCGGAACATGACATCCCGAGTTTTGATTATATAATGAAAATACATTTCTTTATGAAATGCTTTGGTAAATATTATTTTATCACGTTTTGTTTTTGGGAACAAATTCCGCAACTCTTTCAAATCAAAAGGATTTACTCTGAAATTATTTTAAAAGCATAAATGAAAATCGGTCTTTTCTGGCCGAGATTTTGGGGATGTCACAGTTGGTATCAGAGCATTAGTTTAAGCGAACTAGGAATTTGTAGGATTTCTAGACTTAAACTTAGAATGCTAAGTGAAATTTTGAGATATGTGTCTGTTATGTTTTAGACACGAGCACTAGTTTATTTTAGGAAAGTTGCCTAAAATGTTTTTATGTGCTAAATGCTATATGTTGCCATATAAAATATTACTTTTTCGGATCTATGGTTTGTTGCCGACCGGATCTGGTAACCTTATGTGTGTAGGATTCTAAGCGTACGTCTACGATATTAGAACTAGCATGTAAACGTTTCGGAGTGATAAGGATGATTTGAATATCTATCGTGAATGAGGATCTAATTTCACCTTATTCGGTGTATAGATCAAAAAACGGTGAGAACAAGAAGTAGAGTTGGAAATGCTGATGAAAACAGGAATCAACCACCAGTGATTGAGCAAATACCTGTCGTAGCAGCAGCACCTGAGCCAATAACCATGGCTGGTGTGCAAATGATGATTCAAACAATGTTGGATCTTTAGATGGATGAAACTAGGCGGTTGCTTCAATAGAATCGTGAAGAACTGTCAATTCGTGTGGAAGAGCCCGAATTAAATGAAGGGCACTCAGAAGGTGGAAACTTCAGTGGGTCTGTTGGTCAAGCCAACCCACCGATAGTTAGGCAAAACAACCATGACGGAAGGAATGATGGAATGGGATGCAAGTACAAGGACTTTCTAACTTGCAAACCATCGACCTTCAATGGAAAGGAGGACCCGATTGGAGTGATGGATTGGATCTCTGAAATGGAGTTAGCCTTCATGACTTGTGGCTGCAGAGGCAAGTTGCAGACAACCTATGCAGTGTGTCAGTTCCGAGGTGGAGCCGTTCGTTGGTGGAACACTCTAGGGAAGACTTTGAGCCCTAATGAGCCACTGCAATTGACATGGGCAGAGTTCTTGGTGCAGTTCAAGCGCAAGTTCTGCTCGGCTCAAAATCTGTTGGAGTTGGAGAATAAGTTTTTGGCATTGACGAAAGGCAGCATGTCAGTTGATGAATACACTAATAACTTTACAGATAAGACGGAGTTTGCTTTGCGTATCGTTCCAGATGAGCTGACAAAGGTGGACCGATATACGAAAGGACTCCCATGGGAGTACGAGGTGCCAGTACATCAGGCACATACTCTAGAGGCAGCTATCTGGGCTGCCAAGTCTGTTGAGAACATGATTAAGGGGAGAACCACCAACAAAGTTGAGGTTGGTGAGAAGAGAAAGTTTGAGGGAACATCTGGTTCCGGTAAGAAAAGCAAATTCTCGAAATCTGATTCGAAAAAGTTTGGTGGAGGAAAAGGAGGCGAAGCGAAGTGGTGTGATAAGTGTAAGAAGAAGCACTTTGGGAAATGTAGTGAGGATGTAACCTGCTACAAGTGCAGAAAAATTAGGCATTTTGCCAATGAGTGTCCGAATAACAAAAGGATTTGTTTTGGTTGCAATGAAGAGGGGTACATTTTGAAAGACTGTCCGAAGAAGAAGGAGGCAGCTAAGCCCAACATTCCACCAAAGCCGAAGGCAAGAGCCTTCCAGATGACACTTGAAGCTGCGAAAGATGAAGCTGATGTCGCTTCAGGTACCTTTCTCGTAAACGAATTACTTGCTCAAATTTTGTTTGATTCTGGAGCCAACTACTCCTTTATTTCGCATGAGTTTGGTAGAAAACTAGCTTTTCCTGTTGATAGACTAGATAATGCTTTATTAGTCGAAGTTGCTAGTGGAAAGTTTGTACCTGTTAGCCATCGTATGAAAGACATCTTAATCGACCGTAATGTGAATAAGTTTCATGAGGAATTATTACCTATCGAACTTAATGGTTTCGACATCGTTCTGGGAATGGATTGGCTTAGCGCCAATGATGCCGAAATTTTATGCAAGAAGAAGATAGTTAGAGTAAACCCGCCTGGGAAAGATTCGTTTATGGTGTATGGGGACAAACGAGAGTAAATTCTGGAATCATTTCCCTAATGAAAGCCAGAGTGTGTTTGACCAAGGGGTGTACATCATATTTAGAATTCGTGATCGATGCTAAGAAGAAAAAGAAGGTGATGCAGAGTATACCAGTGGTGTGTGATTATCCGGAAGTATTTCTCGAAGATCTTCCTGGATTACCGCCTGATCGACAAGTGGAGTTTAGAATTGACTTGTTTCCAGGAACCATGCCAATAGCAAAAGCACCTTATCGATTAGCACCGACGAAGCTGAAGGAGTTGATGATGCAACTTCAGGAGTTATTGAACAAAGGTTTCATTAGACCTAGTTCATCACCCTGGGGAGCTCCGGTGTTATTCGTTAAGAAGAAAGATGGAAGCATGAGAATGTGCATCGATTACAGAGAGTTGAACAAGGCAACAATAAAGAATAGATATCCATTGCCGAGGATTGATGACCTATTTGATCAATTGCAAGGTTCGAGCTATTTCTCGAAGATCGATCTAAGGTCAGGATATCATCAGCTAAAAGTAAGAGAGCAAGATATCGAGAAGACGGCATTCAGAACTAGATATGGACACTACGAGTTCTTGGTTATGTCGTTTGGACTAACCAATGCTCCAGCAACATTCATGGATTTAATGAATAGGGTTTGTAATCCGTTCCATGATAAATCCATGATAGTGTTCATAGACGACATTCTGATTTACTCGAAAACCCAAGAGGAGCATGGCAGACACTTGCGAGAAGTGTTGGAAGTCTTGAAGAAGGAGAAGTTATATGCAAAGTTCTCCAAATGTGATTTTTGGATTCGTGAAGTCCAATTCTTAGGTCACGTGGTCAACCAAGAAGGGATAATGGTTGATCCAGCAAAGATTGAAGCTGTAATGAAGTGGGAACAGCCAAAAAGTCCCACGGAGATCCGAAGCTTTTTAGGATTAGCCGGATATTACCGAAGGTTTATCCAAGGCTTTTCTTCTATTGCTACTCCATTAACAGCTTTGACCCACAAAGGAGCTACTTATGCTTGGAGTGATAAGCATAAAGAAGCATTCGAGAAGCTAAAGAAGAAGCTATGCGAGGCACCGATACTTTCTTTACCCGATGGAGTTGAAGACTTCGCTATTTATAGCGATACGTCTGGGGTTGGATTGGGTTGTGTTTTGACCTAAAGGGAAAAGGTGATAGCATATGCGTCTCGACAGCTGAAGGAGCATAAAAAGAATTACCCGAATCATGTTTTGGAGTTGGCAGCAGTAGTTTTCGCTCTGAAAATATGGAGGCATTACCTCTATGGCACGAAGTGTAAACTTTTCACTGATCATAAGAGTCTCCAATATCTCTTCAATCAGAAAGAGTTAAATATGAGGCAACGACGCTGGCTAGAGTTACTCAAGGACTACGACTGTGAGGTACTTTACCATCCCGGTAAAGCTAATGTTTTTGCTGATGCTCTTAGTTGGAAATTCAATGTTGAGAGAAAAAGGCCAAGAGCGTTGAGAATAGAAGTTGTCTCGACAATTGTGGAAAGTATAAAGAAAGCTCAAGAGGAAGCTTCTGAGAAGAATGACCGAAAGGAGGAACGTTTGGGAAAAACGTTGGTGTTCGGTATAAACAGTCACGGACTGAAGGTGTTCCAAGATCGGATTTGGGTACCTAAGTCCGAAGGAATTAGAGATCTTCTGATGGAAGAAGCTCACAAGACCGTGTACTCGATTCTTCCGGGTAGCACTAAAATGTATAGGGACCGGAAACCCTACTACTGGTGGCCGACGATGAAGCTTGATGTTGCAAAGTATGTGGCCAAGTGCGTGACTTGTGTGAGAGTCAAGACACAACATCAGAAACCATATGGGAGTTTAGAACCTTTATCTGTGCCTATGGGTAAATGGGAAGACACTGCGATGGATTTTGTCACTAAACTACCCCGAACAAAGAATGGTCACGACATGATTTGGGTGGTCGTTTATCGATTCACTAAGAGTGTGCATTTCATAGCAGCTAATGAGAAATGGTCTATGGATAAGCTTGCGAATTCTTATGTGAAGGAAATTGTGAGGCTTCACGGTGTCCCGTTAACGATCGTGTTAGATCATGACAGCCGTTTCACCTCAAGGTTTTGGAAAAGTCTACAAGAGGAAATGGGTACCAAGTTATGTTCAAGTACAGCTTACCATCCGCAGACTGATGGTCAGAGTGAAAGAACAATACAAACACTTGAAGATATGCTGAGAGCATGTACCCTGGAATTCCTAGGTAATTGGGATGAACATTTACCTTTGGTAGAATTTTCCTACAATAATAGTTTCCACTCGAGCATAAAGATGGCACCTTATCAAGCTTTGTACGGACAGAAGTGTCGTACGCCGTCTTGTTGGCTTGAGGCTGGGGAAAAGCAGTTTATGGGTCCCGAGATGGTCCATCAAACCGCTGAAAAGTTGAAAATAATTAGAGAAAGAATGTTAGCAGCTCAAGATTGTCAAAAGAGCTATGCTGACAAGAAGCGAAGGCCAATGACCTTCGAAGTTAGAGATTCAGTTTTGCTTAAAGTCTCATCGTGGAAGGGACTTATAAGATTTGGTAGAAGGGGAAAGTTGAGTCCAAGGTTTATTGGACCGTTTAAAGTTCTTCAGAGGGTTGGGAACCAAGCTTACAAGCTCGAATTACCCAAAGAATTGAATGGAATTCACAACACTTTTCATGTGTGTTATTTGAGGAAGTTCACGGGAGAAGTTCCTGAGATAATTCCAATTTTTGAATTGAGAATTGATGAAAACAAGAGGTTAATTGAAGAGCCAGAGTCAATCGTTGACCGAAAGACTAAGAACTTGCGACGCAAGATGGTCCAATTAGTGCTTGTCCGTTGGAAACATTCGAATGGGCCAAATCTCACTTGGGAAACGGAGAGTGACATGTTGAGTCGCTATCCGCATTTGTTTGTTGATGTGTGATTCTGGGGACGGAATCATTCTAAGGTGGAGAGAATTGTAACGCCCGCATTTCCAGGCTAGGCATTATCATTGATGTAATAGTCTAGGTTAACCCTTGTAACTCTTTTTGGAGTATTAATGATGAAATATTTGAGTATTATGTGAATTATGTGTATTTGTGTGCTTATTACTTAATTATAAAGATATAATTAATAAATGATAAAACTAAGCGTCAAAATTGAAGTGTGAGATAAGCCCGATATATTTTCATAAAGATGTAGTGGTCGAAACAATGATTTCGAAGATATAAAGAATGCCGAAATCCGAGTTATAACGAAGAAGTTATGACCTGTCGAAGTTTCGCGACAGAACCGACAACGCTGAATGACGTAAAAAATGAAATTTACGTTAGAGCAATATTTAGCCTTAGTGATCTAAACGAAAGTCGCAGAGTTCGTTAAACCGAGAGCGTGCATAAAAAGAACGCCCAAATCTGACTTCGTATGAGGAAGTTATGATTTTTCGAAGTTTCGACTTAGCGGTATGCAGCCCGAATACTCGATTTGAGACCGAGCGGTTTTTAGCCGAAACAATCTAAATGAGAATCGAAGATCTCATTAATTGTAGTAAAACGATAAAAAGATAGGCGAAAACGGACGTCGGATGAAGAAATTATGATTTTATAACAGAGTTTTCCTGTCCCGGCATACTAAAAATAAATAATAAAAACAAAGTCAAAATTAGCCGATGGAATCTAAACGAAAGTTGTAGATCGTAGTCTCACCTACGCGGGGATATAAGGAACGTCGAAAACGGAGTTCGTATGAGGAAGATATAAATTTTTGAAGTTTATTAAATATTTTCGATATTTAACTTAAATATATATTAACCGATATTATCCTTGGGGGAGTCAGCAACCTTATCGTCGTTACGCCCAGCGTAATTTCATATTACGCCCAGCGTAATTTGAAGTTCCAGCCCCTATAAAAGGAGGTCGAGGGCAACCGATTTGTTTGCTCATTTCTTCCCTTTTTCTCGTGTTTTTGCATCGTTTTTCGTGCAAGAATTGTCCCGAAGCCTCGGTATCATTCCCGAGCCCCGAAGCAAGTCTCGAGGTCCCGAACATCCCGAGAAGTAAGATTCCCGAGCCGAAGCTCTGCCCGCGAGGAGTCCGGTTTTTTGTGAAGATCTTCCAGATCTGCCGAAGAATACTACTTCTATAAGCCGTAGTGCTGTCCGATCATCTTCTGATCAAGTAAGTGTGTAGTTACTTTCTTCTAACGCATAATTATGAAGTATTTTATACGAAATACGTGTTATGTGTATATTTTGTTGTTATGTGTGTGAATGTGTATTCACTTTCTTCTATCTTATAGATCTGATTATTTCTCTATGAAATACGTGTTATGTGTGTGTGCCTCATCTGGTTATGTGGAAAATGTATTGATTGAGCATGCTATACAGGTTTTGAAACTATGTATAAAAATGTATATTTTATCTACTAATATGTTGGGTAGAACATGGGTAGATAGTTGGTGTGTAATAAACAGATGAGAGGCCTCGATGTTGTTTTGATCCAGTCATCTAGCGGAATTTAGATGACGACCACGGACTTTTCTAGACTGTCCAGTGGAACGCTAGCAGGCTCATAACCTGTAGGTGTTAATGAACTTGGGTGTTCATTCGCTGTATTCCATCCCCCTCATGGTTGCCTTATTTGACTTATATTGCTGAGGAACCCCCGAAGCATGTGTTGTCGCCCCGATGAAATATTCTTAGACTAGGTCCCTTATGTTAGTTGTCTTAGGGACGTAAAGTGAGAATAACGGGAATGGGTAATTGGGTTATTGTTGGTTGGTGGAAATTAAATATAATTATTTATTGTGGGTTGAAAACCCTATATGCTCACCAGGCTCCCAAGCCTGACCCACTCAGTTTATTTGTATTACAGGTAGTGGTGTAAGGGCATAGGATGGATGAACCATCAAGTTATTTTGTTTACAAGTCTGTATATGTATATATTTGTTGAATGACTTGTAATGTTATCGTTTATGCTTTATGGTCTATATCGGAACATGACATCCCGAGTTTTGATTATATAATGAAAATACATTTCTTTATGAAATGCTTTGGTAAATATTATTTTATCACGTTTTGTTTTTGGGAACAAATTCCGCAACTCTTTCAAATCAAAAGGATTTACTCTGAAATTATTTTAAAAGCATAAATGAAAATCGGTCTTTTCTGGCCTATCCATGAAACTTCCACCAACCCTGTAGCGCTAGCGTGTGTTAGCCATACATAACGATGGACCCTATAGACTTTCGAATATCCAAACCTAACCTAAGCCCCCAATCGTACATGAATAGAACATAAGGCCAAATCAAACATTATCAGGCTATAAGATCTTAATTATGTATAACCGTGACGCATACACTAAAAAACTACAGTAATGGTGTCAATCTCATATAAAGGAACCCAAGGCTAGCAGACATCATGTAATCACGCAATTCTATCATGCAATTCCTAAAGATCCCTAGCCTAGTAATAGCATGATGTTCTAACATATCATAATATCAAATAACCGTATGGTATTTTGGGGTCTACTTACTGGCTCCAACTGATCGTACACTTTGCATCATCCCTTACTTATTTGGAAAACCATTTAAAAAAATCATTTTAAAATCTTTCCCTTGCTTTGAGACTGGAGTCACACGAGTGTTCCTCCAATTCACTCAAACCAAGGCTCTGATACCAACTTGTAACACCCAAAAATTTCATGCCAAATTAAAACTTTTTCAAAAGATTTAAAACCATTTACCATTACAAAGTTTGTTTTCAAATATATAATATCAAAGTTTTCCCAGAAACATAAACAAATTATGAGGAGCTATACGATCATGCCTTCGCTTTCCATGATCCCTTAATGTACCTGAAACAATAAACTGAAACTGTAAGCCTGAAAGCTTATTGAGTTCCCCCAAAATACCAACGCCACACATATATAACCATATCATATAAACATATAATGAATAGCATGCATAATGAGCCATCAGTATGACTAGACCAAATCCCGTTCCTCATTCTATCTGGATCGCTCTCTGAGCCCTCGGCACGTCTAGACCACCCTCCTTGGGCCCTTCAGCCTATCCAGACCGCTCGTTGGGCCTTCATCCAGACTAGATTTGCCCGGCCCGGGCCTGCAGTCTACCCGGTCCACCCACGGTGTCTTGGCCTACTGTACACAGCAGGACCTGCCTCAACCCTTTCCCCAAACCAATAAACATGTGCACATAAAAATCATACACTGGCATGCAATATCAGATAATCATATCGAGCTAACAGATCACTAATCATGGTAACCATCCTATAACCATGATACTGATCTAACCGGTCTCTAATATAACAACCATCCTACAATCAGGATATCTAACAGATTACTAGCATAGCAACCATCCTAAACCAGGATGAAATCTAACATATCAATAACATAGCAACCATCCTAACCAAGGATGTAAAAGATAAAGGGTTGGCCTTGATTCCTTAGACCTTGTAGATATAGTGAGGATAACTCACCTCGTAAGTAGTGCTAAAGTACTGCAAATCTCTAACTGTTGTCTCCTCGAAATCCCACACTATCACACCATAAATAATAAGTTAACATCCATCATGACCTTCTTGACTAAATGTCCCCACCATGCTTATATTTTCCCAAAATATCCAAGAAGTCCAATAGTCAAAGTCAAAGTCAACTGTCAAAGTCAACAGTCCATGTTGACCTCAACTCGTCGGGTACCCTCAGCTACTCACCGAGTTTTCCCCTTACAACTGGCCGCGTTCATACGTGTCCAAAGGTTGGGAAAACCCTAGTCAACTTGCCAAGTCATTCGACTGACTCGTCGAGCCCAAGGTAATCTTCATCGGACTCATCGAGTCGTTCATCCGACTCGCCAAGACCATTCAGTCCTTCATCCATATAGAGGCTTTTTAAGCCATGCTAAGGCTCCATATTGTAGATCCAGTCCCTCAAGGGATGTATATCACGTAAAGTTGCAAACTTTACGTGCATGCAAGGCCCTAAAGTCTTAAAATGACAAACTAGGCTTGCAATGGAGGTTTTTCACTTAAGGAGAGTTATGACAACCCAAAATTTCCATTCTGCATAACATATCAAGTCAAGAGAAGTCAGAAAAGTTGCTGGTAAGTTTCAAACTTTTTGGAGCAAGTTTGAGTATTTTAGGATTTCCACTTTAGGAGATATCAGGAGAGAGGATGCCCTAGAGTATTTTGTGCATCTTAAAAGTTTCAAAACTCCTCGATTTTAGAGTTTACGGCTCAAATAATATTTTGGACCAAAAACTCAACGGACTATATAAAGGACACTTAGCCATTTTAGTTCATTTTTCCATTTTCATCAAGAGAAAAGCCCGAATTCTCTCCCAAGGATCTTCAATCTTTTGCTCCGGATTGTAAGTACTTCTACCCTAGAGTGTTTTAAAGCTTACTACATGTTTAGTTATGTTTGAAATCACTCAAAAATCACTAGAAGAAGGAGTTCACGGCCCAAGATCTTCTTGGACCATAAACTCCATTTTGGGTGCCAAAGTGCTCCCAACTCTTCCCTTATGCTTAGGAACTTGCATGGAACCCTTCCCTAATGTTTTAGGCACATGAAAAACACCTTAAGACCCTTATATATGTGTTAACGGTTTGGGGATCTCCCAAAATCGTAAACACACCAAAAGTGTGCATAAAAGGCCCTAGTCCCTTCACAAGCTTAGGAACCATGTCTAAATCCTTCCTTGATGTGTTTAGCTTGAGAAAAGCACCATAAAACCCCCTGGAATATGGGTTTACAGTTTTGGAATCTCCCAAAACCGTAAACTCCCCCCAAAGTGTGTTTTAATGCCCTAAACACCCTTTTAAGCTTTGACTAGTAGCCTAGAACCTTACACCATCGACCTAAGGACCTCAATTCACGAAATGGATGGGTCAACATGAGTTTAATATTGTAAACTCATGTGTTTACGATAGTAAACTCCCAAGAACAAGGTTCAAAAACCGTAAACACAAGTTAGGGTAATTTTAAGACCTTAAACTCACCCAAACACTTGTTTAAGCTTTGGAGCACTTAACCACTTGAACCCTTAGAGTTGAAAGCCTCTTTTGGTGACCAAATGAGAGTTTATGGCCAGGAGTTTACTCCCCTGGGCCGTAAACTCCAATAAACATGGTCAATGAGCCATAAACTCCCGTATGAGGCCTTGCACTCCTTCGTTACAACCCGATAGCCTCCTAACACTTTTACAAGTGTTTTTCTCACATTACGATGTTTTTACATGTTTAATAAGTGTTATAATCACTAATTGTTTATATACATATGTCTTTATATGTTATTAGAATCTTTGTGCGTGTCTAAGTCTTCACTTGACACCAAGCACTTATCCGACACTTCCTTCCGATCCATTCGCAATAGGTGAGTTCAAACCCCTTAATCAATGTTTTAAATGTTTTTAAATGCTTTTTGGGGGGATACAAGTAGAATCATGCTAGTTATTATATCAATCACATGTGATTAATAAGCAGCATTCAAATGATTTACTACTCATTAGTCGTTTTACCAAACGGATTTCTTCAAATGATTTTCATTAACGTTTTATATGTTTAAAACTCCTTATTAAACTGTTCATTATACTCTGTACGTTTCATTTCAAACTCATTTACAATTGTGTTTTAAACAAATGTTTCTTTATACTTAAACTGCTTTATCAAACCCATACTTTCAACCCGTTTTATAGATTGACATCAAGTCGATCTTTTCTTA
This sequence comes from Lactuca serriola, assembly GCF_051521515.1. NCBI lineage: Eukaryota > Viridiplantae > Streptophyta > Magnoliopsida > Asterales > Asteraceae > Lactuca > Lactuca serriola. Next base: position 162,973,970 of record NC_136410.1, on the reverse strand, counting down.
GATAGAAATCATGTTCAAAAGGTTTTACAAAACTTATTTTATGCTTTTATATTGTCAATTGCATGCCTATATATGTATAGTTATATAATAAATGTTTAAAGGACTTATGAAGGCTATCCACCCTATTTCCTTTTCGCGCTTGAGATGTGGTCTGGTGGGACATCGAGTATCCGTCCGAAGGTTGTTAAATATTAGTTATATATTATGTGTACATATATAGTCATAAAGGCTCTTCCAGATCATTCAATACCCTTTGGGTAGCAAGGGTATACTTCCATGTTCATACGTACAAGTTACATTACTAGTAAGCAACCATTTGGGTAGTTTAGGAAGATACTAGAACTATTACTAGAACGCAATATCATACAGTGAATCAGTTCATTCATGAGTCAATACTTGCTAGATAAAGAGAGAACACACATTACAGCTAGTACACACAATACATTACTATACATGCTAGATAGAGAGATAACACATGTTACAGCTAGCACATGCAGAACATTACAGTACATTACTATACTATTACATAGATATGTTTACATGATTACATTTACATGAGTACATTTACATGATTACAATTACATGAGTACATTTACATGATTACATTTACATGAGTACATTTACAGGATTACATTTACATGAGTACGTTTACATAGATAATATATGAAGAGTTATTATTACATTTTATATGTAGAGATTATGTTATATAATCCTCATTCTTATCTCTACCTTGTGATACAATCACATAATTGACAAGATAGATTGGATTTAATATCCTAGTACCAAAGGATACTTTGTGGGATTAACCATTCCTAGAATCTCTGTTAGCTACAGAGGTAAAAGCACATCCACGGATGTCAACGGTTGATACCATTACAGGTATACTTTAAGGGACTAACTATTCCTACACCCAGCTATTAGCAACAGAGGTAAATGTACATCTACGGATGTCTTCAGTTGAAACTGTTAGTTATCCTAGTACAAAAGGATAATACTTAGGTTATTTATATTATTACCTCTATCTTGTGACTCATTCACATAACCTATGAGGTGAATTATTTGAGTATCCTAGTACCAAAGGATATTAATAATAATAATAATAATAATAATAGTAGCACAATTAAGTCTTGGTAGAAGACTACATTTAGAACAGTTGGATCTTGGTAGAAGACTACATTTAGAACAATTAGGTCTTGGTAGAAGACTACATTTAGAACAATTAGGTCTTGGTAGAAGACTCCCTTTTATACTAGTAGGAATCATAGGGATTTCTAGGGTTTTTCAAACGTTTATAGTTGTTTTACAAACATTTTTATACTTACACGAACTTTCTTTCAAAACATTTTCAAGTCTTTCATTACATGTCATACAAATACTTACATACAAATTAAGACACTAAAATACTTATGATCTCACCAGCTTTAAAGCTGATACTCTCTTACAGAATAACTTGTATCCTCAGGTCAACCGTAGACAGGTACCGATGCAAGGTTTAGAGAAGATGGAGCTCGTTCAAGACTCATCTTTCATTTTGATTATACTTTAGTGTCTATTATAATTTGACAGAACACTTGTATTAAAATTATATTATTAATGCAATGGATGATGTTGTTGCTAGTTTACTACTTTTCATTGTTGTGATACTGTACATGACGTCCTCCGCCCCAGAACGTTTCCGCCGTTCATGGTTTTGGGGTGTGACAGATTGGTATCAGAGCACTGTTTATAGTGAATTAAGTATATCAACCATTAAAAAATAAACTAACTATAAATACATAGGGATTAAAAATACTCTGACCAAGAGTTTATACTTTATATAGTAAGATATTTAATTTAGTATACATGCCTGCATTCATACTAAAATCAGTGTCACTAGGACAGTACAAAAGAATTACGATTGTTGGGCAACACAGGTGGACTTAGAGACATATGGTCAAAGCTGAGAAGATATAGCCTGATCAACTATATTATCTGAGGGTTGACTAGCATGTGCCTAAGTGTAGTTGTGTGGTTGCAACAAGTCTAAAATCTTACCAACAATACCACATTGAGAACAGTAGAACATAACATTAAACTTAAAATACTATAGGAGTATTTGGTGTTACTATAAGTACTTTATACTTGAGAACTAAAACGGGATCTTCATTACTAAGTTGATAGTTGCTAAGTGGATACACTAAGGCTATATGTAATTAGGATGTTATAGACTTAGAATCTGTGAAAATTTAACTTTACCCCTATTCTGTGTGAATTTGGAGTTAAGGTCACATATTCGAAGGCCTATCCTGTTTCGATTACATATAACTGGTATGCACTTCACAAATAGCGATGTAACTAATGAAGATTTTCTAAATAATTATCTAGATAGTTCGTCTAATAATTATTTTCTTGCCCCAATTCTCGTGTAGATAACATGGCTGGACTCCATCCCCACGGCAACCAGTATCTTCCGAAGGAAGTCATTGCTGGTTGGTTTGGAGAAGAACCAGAGAATGATCATCCTATCCCTTTGAATGATCACTATGATGAAGACCTTTCGGACGGTGCTAACTCCGAACCCGAGGTTGAGAACCTACCCCAGGCAGCTCCCGTTCCGATTCTTAACCCTCGTCCGGCTTTTCATGGCCCGACGTCTCAGTGGGTGGAATGCTTGGAAACATGGAGCCAAGGAAAAGATCAGCCCATGCCATTTAATGGCGACCGAAGCTTTTATCACCTGAGCAATGGGGGCTCAACAGACAGAATCTTGCCAATCTTGGTCCGCAGAGTGGCCCGAAATGAGATTCAAGGCAGGACAGCCCTACACCAGATCACAGAAGTTGTCGCCGATGCGAGAATGCATACCCTCCGCACCATTCGTCTAGATGATGCTCGTGAGAGATCTGATAGAAACCATGAAACCCTGCTGCAATTACTGGTTGAATCACGAGTAGAAGTCATAGAGCTCCGAGTACGCCAGAGGGTGTATGAAAGACACCTACTTGATGTGGAACGTCAACTGGCTGAACTGAGAGTTCACCAGAGGGATGACCGTTGCCAGTAGTAGATGATTTACTTTATTTTCCATGTTAAAAGGAATCGTTTTTCTGTCTATGCCCGAAGTGGCATTTTCTATGAAATTATCTTGTACCGTAAGTACTTTTGGTTAGGTCTTTGTGCTGTTAAGGACTATCTTCTATGGATATGATGTAAGACCTTTTACAAGGTCATTCTCCCGAACTTTTACGTCATGAATATCAAAGATATTGACAGTCGGCTAACTTTTGTGTCATTCTTTATTCAAGTACTCTTATCATACTTTCATTGGAGTCTATCTGAAACATGCTTCAGTCAAGTCATTGGACTATAGTAATATAACTCCGGAGACATTTCCAAGTCTCTTTCAGTGGTTGGATCATGTTATTCACCAACCAACGATACCTCGGCTTGAACAACAAACGTCTTGAGACCATTTTACGAACTTACTTCCACTCAGTACTAGGACTGCATCATAGGGATGTAGGTCAAACCTTCGCGAACATACTTCCAATCCGTATTAGGACTGCATCATAGGGATGTAGGTCAAACTCATGAGAACATACTTCTATTCTTTACATAAACAGTCGAACTACGTCTAGGTTCAACCATGCTCGCTCACAAATTCATTTTCTTTCCGTGAAACAGAATCATGTCGCCAAAGAAAAATGATCAACCCATCAACCAAGCACCGACTCTTCAGATTGATGCGGCTACCTTTCAAGTTGCAGTCTCGGCTGTCGTGTCAGCTATTCTGATCCACCTTAACACTAACAACGCGAATGTTAGCGGAGTTGTTAACAAAAATTCCAATCCAGGTGACAATCAAGTACCTCAACGAGCAACAAACTACCACGATACCCTGATTTCCAAGACCTAGAGTAACAAATGGAAGTTTTGGGCCAAAAAGAAGGACAAATCGCTTCGAGGGGAGAACAAGAAACAACCACCGGTAACAACCTTCACAGCTACGACATCTGTACCTCCTACTACCATTCCTTCTGGTGTCCCAATTGTCCCTACACCAGCCAGGCAATATGTCGGAAACCTACCGAAATGCTATGAGTGTAGCTTTCATCATCTGGGTAGTTGTCGTCCGTTACACTGTTTTAAGTGCAACAAGAATGGACATACTACCAGCTGCTGCAGGACCCAGATCCAACACATTACTTCAACCACCAATGTCCAAACCTCTCGGATATGCCATCTATGTGGCGTCATGGGACACTTCGAGAGGGACTGTCCAGCAGAGAAGGACAACGGCGAATCCGGAGGAGTTTGACCTCAGAATGGAAGGAGGCAGTTAAGGACCCTACTATAGTATAGGTTCCCTTCCAATCGTCAGTATTTTGTATGTTTTAAAACATGTTTAAAACTAGTGCAACTAGATTCTTATCTTTTGCGGGATGCTGTCGGTATAGGGATGCTCGTGCTGCGTATACTTGTCTTTAGTAGTATACCTTATTCGCAGCAATAGTCTTGTAGTAAGTGTAAAGTACTGTAAATCTGTTGATGGTTGCACGGTTGTGTTTGTCTGTAACGCCTTATGTTCAAATCTAATGTCTTAAATTTTCCTTATGATCCGACATTATCATACAACTAGGTTCAATTTTATCCGCTCAATACCAGCTTCATACGTACATCTCTTTCTTCGAAATCGCCTTTACATCGAAGCCGTCATATCAGAACACCGAAGTGCTCATGCATGGAGTACCTCATAGTTCTTTTCCTTTCCAAAGAAATCCCCGAAGTACCACTCATACAGTACGTCAATTTCAATCCAAAGATCCATACGGTTGATCTGTCACTGAAGAATGTATACATAGGGGAGATATATAATCAAGGTTCTACAGGTTTAGAATTGATGATTCCACTTTAACTTCTTTTTCCTCGATAGGATGTGAGCTTAAAGAAGAATCAGTTATTCGACTACCTTTTCAATCTTAATTATATACGACTCGTATACACAAGATTGCGATTGTGAAACCATGTATGAATTCTAAATGTGAACTTCAGGACGGAGACTGCCTAAGACTACGAGTAATCGCATCGTCATGTGAACAAACTTAGAACCCAGTACGACTTCTGTAAACAGATCGCCCTACAGTCCAAACACCTACGGAGATACAAGAACAGTCCGAACAACTTGGCGAACTACTCAGCAATAGAATTAGAAGACCAGGCTTCTCACCCTGGAGAGCTCCGGTCTTATTCTTCCAGAAGTCGACGGATTGCATCATATGTTCCTCGGCTATCGAGGACTCTGTCAAGATTTCCATTAGAAATCGTTATCTCTGCCTCGCATAGATGATTTGGTTGAGAAAACGCAAGGAAATAATTACTTTCAGAAATGGACCTGAAATCCGAATATCACCAGTTCGAGTGTTAAGGGAAGGATGTCCTGAAGACTACCCTCCAAACTCGATGCGAACACTTCGAGTCCGTAGTGATACCTCTCGGATAGGACCAATACGCCCATAATATTCATGAGCTGAATGAGTAGGGTACGCCATTCTTACTTGGGTCATTTCGTCATTCTCCTTGTAATGACTTACTTATCTACCCTCGTAGAGGAACTTTCGCGAAGTTCTCTAAGCACGAGTTTTGAAATTGAAGAGTCAGATTCCTAAGACACACTATTAGTGATGTGGGAATTTTTGAGTACTCTTTCAATTTGTCAAAACCGTTGAGAATTTGTCGACACCAGAGACGCCGACATAAATTCGCCAAATTCTAGGTCTTGCAGACCTACTATGGTAGTCCATTCAAAACTCCTCGCAAATTACAGAAACCCTTACGACTTTGACCCAGTAAGGAGTGGCCCTTGACTGGGAAGATAAGCAAGAGAAAGAACCTTTGGAATTCCAAGTGAGAGACCAAATTCTTTAGGAAGTCTCACTCTGGGAATGGCTTAATACGCTTCGTAAAGCGTGGAAAGCTAAATCCAAGATAGACAGGACCTCCGAGATTCTTACCAAAATCGGTCCTGTATCTCACAGACTAGATCTACACCGCGAACTCAGTAACATACATTTTACCCTTCGCAACTCAATCTTGAAACTGTACCTTTCCATCAGGACTCTCGTAATCCCACTCGACGAGATCGAGATTAACGAGATCCTCGCCTTCGTGAAAGAACCGTAGTGACCCTCGACCGAGAGTTCAAGCGGATGAAGGAACGCCGTCTCCCGTTAGTGAAGGTTCGTTGGGATTCCAACCGAGGACCCAAATTCACTTATGAGCAAGAGAACCAATCGACTAGGAAGTTCCCCACCTCATGACTAGATCATTCCTACCTACTTCCTTACCTAAATTTTAATTTCGGGACGAAATTCCCTCTAACAGGGGGATGATGTGACAACCCAAAATTTCCATTCTGTATAACATATCAAGTCAAGAGAAGTCAGAAAAGTTACTGCTAAGTTTCAAACTTTTTGGAGCAAGTTTGAGTATTTTAGGATTTGCACTTTAGGAGATATCAGGAGAGAGGATGCCCTAGAGTATTTTGTGCATCTTAAAAGTTTCAAAACTCCTCGAGTTTAGAGTTTACGGCTCAAATAATATTTTTGGACCAAAAAGTCAACGGACTATATAAAGGACACTTAGCCATTTTAGTTCATTTTTCCATTTTCATCTAGAGAAAAGCCCGAATTCTCTCCCAAGGATCTTCAATCTTTTACTCCGGATTGTAATTACTTCTACCCTAGAGTGTTTTAAATCTTACTACATGTTTAGTTATGTTTGAAATCACTCAAAAATCACTAGAAGAAGGAGTTCACGGCCCAAGATCTTCTTGGACCGTAAACTCCATTTTGGGTGCCAAAGTGCTCCCAACTCTTCCCTTATGCTTAGGAACTTGCATGGAACCCTTCCCTAATGTTTTAGGCACATGAAAAACACCTTAAGACCCCTTGTATATGTGTTTACGGTTTGGGGATCTCCCAAAACCGTAAACACCCCAAAAGTGTGCGTAAAAGGTCCTAGTCCCTTCACAAGCTTAGGAAACATGTCTAAATCCTTCCTTGATGTGTTTAGCTCAAGAAAAGCACCATAAAACCCCCTGGAATATGGGTTTACAGTTTGGGAATCTCCCAAAACTGTAAACTCCCCCAAAGTGTGTTTTAATGCCCTAAACACCCTTTTAAGCTTTGACTAGTAGCCTAGAACCTTACACCATCGACCTAAGGACCTCAATTCACGAAATGGATGGGTCAACATGAGTTTAATACTGTAAACGCATGTGTTTACGATAGTAAACTCCCAAGAACATGGTTCAAAAACCGTAAACACAAGTTAGGGTCATTTTAAGACCTTAAACTCACCCAAACACTTGTTTAAGCTTTGGAGCACTTAACCACTTGAACCCTTAGAGTTGTAAGCCTCTTTTGGTGACCAAATGAGAGTTTATGGCCAGGAGTTTACTTCCCTGGGCTGTAAACTCCAACAAAAATGGTCAATGGACCATAAACTCCCGTATGAGGCCTTGCACTCCTTCGTTACAACCTGATAGCCTCCTAACACTTTTACAAGTGTTTTCCTCACATTAGGATGTTTTTACATGTTTAATAAGTGTTATACTCACTAATTGTTTGTATACATATGTCTTTATATGTTATTAGGATCTTTGTGCGTGTCTAAGTCTTCACTTGACACCAAGCACTTATCCGACACTTCCTTCCGATCCACTCGCAACAGGTGAGTTCATACCCCTTAATCAATGTTTTAAATGTTTTTAAATGCTTTATGGGGGGATACAAGTAGAATCATGCTAGTTATTATATCAATCACATGTGATTAATAAGCAGCATTCAAATGATTTACTACTCATTAGCCGTTTTACCAAACGGATTTCTTCAAATGATTTTTATAAACGTTTTATATGTTTAAAAATCCGTATTAAACTGTTCATTATACTCTGTATGTTTCATTTCAAACTCATTTACAATTGTGTTTCAAACAAATGCTTCTTTATACTTAAACTGTTTTATCAAACCCATACTTTCAACCCGTTTTATAGATTGACATCAAGTCGATCTTTTCTTAGATATAAATCATGTTCAAAAGGTTTTACAAAACTTATTTTATGCTTTTATATTGTCAATTGCATGCCTATATATGTATAGTTATATAAGAAATGTTTAAAGGACTTAGGAAGGCTATCCACCCTATTTCCTTTTCGCGCTTGAGATGTGGCCTGGTGGGACATCGGGTATCCATCCGAAGGTTTTTTAAATATTAGTTATATATTATGTGTACATATATAGTCATAAAGGCTTTTCCAGTTCATTCAATACCCTTTGGGTAGCAAGGGTATACTTCCATGTTCATACGTACAAGTTACATTACTAGTAAGCTACCATTTGGGTAGTTTAGGAAGATACTAGAACTATTACTAGAACGCAATATCATACAATGAATCAGTTCATTCATGAGTCAATACTTGCTAGATAAAGAGAGAACACACATTACAGCTAGTACACACAGTACATTACTATACATGCTAGATAGAGAGATAACACATGTTACAGCTAGCACATGCAGAACATTACAGTACATTACTATACTATTACATAGATATCTTTACATGATTACATTTACATGAGTACATTTACATGATTACAATTACATGAGTACATTTACATGATTACATTTACATGAGTACATTTACAGGATTACATTTACATGAGTACGTTTACATAGATAATATATGAAGAGTTATTATTACACTTTTTATGTATAGATTATGTTATATAATCCTCATTCTTATCTTTACCTTGTGATACAATCACATAATCGACGAGATAGATTGGATTTAATATCCTAGTACCAAAGGATACTTTGCGGGATTAACCATTCCTAGAATCTTTGTAAGCTACAGAGGTAAAAGCACATCCACGGATGTCAACGGTTGATACCATTACAGGTATACTTTAAGGGACTAACTATTCCTACACCCAGCTATTAGCAACAGAGGTAAATGTACATCTACGGATGTCTTCAGTTGAAACTGTTAGTTATCCTAGTACAAAAGGATAATACTTAGGTTATTTATATTATTACCTCTATCTTGTGACTCATTCACATAACCGATGAGGTGAATTATTTGAGTATCCTAGTACCAAAGGATACAAATTCTTGTGATAATAATAATAATAGTAGCACAGTTAAGTCTTGGTAGAAGACTACATTTAGAACAGTTAGGTCTTGGTAGAAGACTACATTTAGAACAGTTAGGTCTTGGTAGAAGACTCCCTTTTATACTAGTAGGAATCATAGGGATTTCTAGGGTTTTTCAAACGTTTACAGTTGTTTTACAAACATTTTCATACTTACACGAACTTTCTTTCAAAACATTTTCAAGTCTTTCATTACATGTCATACAAATACTTACATACAATTAAGACACTAAAATACTTATGATCTCACCAGCTTTAAAGTTGATACTCTCTTTCAAAATAACTTGTATCCTCAGGCCAACCGTAGACAGGTACCGATGCAAGGTTTAGAGAAGATGGAGCTCGTTCAAGACTCATCTTTCATTTTGATTATACTTTAGTGTCTATTATAATTTGACAGAACACTTGTATTAAAATTATATTATTAATGCAATGGATGATGTTGTTGCTTGTTTACTACTTTTCATTGTTGTGATACTGTACATGACGTCCTCCGCCCCAGAACGTTTCCGCCGTTCATGGTTTTGGGGTGTGACAAGAGTCTCATCTTTGCAAAAGTTTGAAGCTTTATGGACTTAAAGACCCAATAGAGTTCAGATCTAAAATTACAACTTCAGATCTTAGCTTATACACAAGCAAAGCTTCCAAACATACTAGGAAAGCCCTTAAATCCACCCAAAAGAGATCTAGAATGAAATGAGCCAAGGTAACAACCTAATACCTTCAGAAGGGTGTCATCTGGAGTAGATCTTTGTTTCCCACTAGTTTCCTTGCTTCAATTTACTTGTTTCCCAAGTGTTTCTCCACAAAGATTCCTCTTCTAAGATTTAACACATGAAAGAAACACACACACACACATACACGATTTAGGGTTTAAGGGTGCCAAGGAGCTGTAAAGGGGAGGCTGGGGGAGGCCAATGTTCCTTTAAATATGGTGCAATACCCTGGAATTTAGGGTTTCATCTGCCAACTCCTACTTGTCGAATCCCTTCTTGGACTCGGCGAGTAGGTCACTAAAACACGCGGACCAACCCGCCGGTACGCAACGAGTAGGGTAACCAACTCGTCGAGTAGACCTTGAAAACAAGAAAATTCTTTTCAAATCGATACCTGATAATCGGGGCGTTACAGATTGATATGTGATATGCTTACTGTGCTTGATATGATTAATGTGCTTGATATGATTATTGTGCTTAGTGTGTGTTAGCAGTAGTAGGGGTGAAATAGTCCCCGGTTGTCGGTTGAAAGATACCGAAGGGGAGGTTGACTCATAGTTACCGATTGAAAGATACCAAAGGGGAGGTTAGTTTCCAGTTACCGGTTGAAAGATACCGAGGGGGAGTCCAGCTCCCGGCTATGCCTGACAGTTACCGGTTGAAAGATACCGAGGATTATGCATTATTTGGTATGGGTATGATAGGGGAACTCACTAAGCTTTGTGCTTACGATTTTTAGTTTTGGTTTCAGGTACATCTTCATCTAAGGGGAAGGATCCAACGGTGTAGCAGCGCGTCACACATTTGTACATGATTTCCGCATTTGAGAAGCCTGGGATTTGTACTTTGATATTATACTATTCGTTGGAATGTTTTTGAAACTTTTGACTTATGATTTTGTGGTAAAAGGAATTGTAATGATGTTTTCGATGAATATTTTTATAAGTAATATATTTTCAAACAAAAATTTTTGGGTCCCGATTTTGGGGTGTTACATAATCCCTTCCTTTATCGACCCGAAAATCACCTGGGTCGCCTCAAGGATGCCTCTCGTGATCTCTGACACGATAAACTCGTGTAGTCCGTCATCAACTGGCTCAGAACCTGCGCTTGAACCTGAAACTGATCTTGATCCTATCCCAGACCTTGAACCTCCTGCTCCGTGTCGTGTCATCATCATTTTGAAACAAAACTCATAACCATCAGGATCATACATAACCTCGAGAGGTCTCATACACTCTACAAGTTCCCTGGTTTTGTCTCTGCCTTCCTTGACTCGAGTACGGATCCTCTGCTTTCAATAGTACGGGCCCATACTACCTTCCACATCTATCTATACTTTCCTCAGGGTTTGCTTTGACCTGACCAAGTCCCTTTCATTCTACTGATCGTTACACTCATCTCTTCCTAGGTTTACCATAGGGTAACTCCTCCAACCTACTCTCCGCCATCAACTGCATAAGAAGTCCCTGCTATCTAACCCTAACTAGCTCGCGAATACCATGACATATCATTAAGACTAGATAATTCTTCGAATGAGAGGTTTTACCCTACAACGGTTAGACTCAAACGAGAGCTGGGAAATAAGGCTAAACCTAACCTTCTAATATTATTTAGTCCTCACAATATGTAACTTAACATATTCGTTTACTAGTTAGTAAAAGATAACTAGAACTCCTAAAAGCGCAAAGCAAGCAACATCCGAGCATTGAGCAACCCAACCCAAGCATATTCTATCCAGACTATCATATCACTGACTAATTAGTACTATCATGCAGCTCGAAAAGCACATACAACAAACATATTAGGCATCTTCCTAGATCCTTAGCCCTATTCTAGCATGTAATTCTCATATACATACAATAGGCATAAAAGGCATCCTTCCTAGATCCTTAGCCCTATTCTAGCATGCAATTCTCATAATCATATCATATCATAGCATAACATAAATGTATGGGTATCTTGGGGAAAACCAACTTGAGCTCGACCGACTGCATGCATCACATACCTTGTTTTTTCTCAAAACTCTTTACTTTAACTTTTGGAAAAATATTTTCTCGTGAAAGTCTTTCAAACCCTCGATTTGAGTCCAGACACCCCCAAAAGTGTGTCTGAGTCCCTCAAACCAAGGCTCTGATACCAACTTGTAACAACCCAATTTTCAAGACCAAATTTTTTTTTAATTAACTTATAAAACAGTTTACTGAAAAGCATCATCGATTCATATCATTTCATAAAACCATAGTCACGTGTCTCAAAACCATGTCATAAAATAATAATAATGTCAGAGTACAATCCCAAGAATCTCATAAAGCGGAAATCCTGTGTGTGCGTGATGCGCAACTACCATGCCAGCTCCTTCCCCTTCGATGAAGAGGTACCTGAAACAAAACTGAAAACTGTAAGCACGAAGCTTAGTGAGTTCCCCCATCATACCACATACTATACCAAACACATACTGCCAGGAAATTCTAGGGTGCCCGACCTACCCATGTCAAGCATTTCTTGGGTGCTCGATCTACCTTGTCAGGACATTCTGGGGTGCCCTGTCTGGCAATTTTGCGGCACCGACCTACCCTTCAGTTTATCTCAACCGACTATGGGGACTATTTCACCCCTACTACCACATAATAACATAGCATAAACATACTGTCAGACATATTTGGGGTGCCTAACCTACCCTTCGGTCCTTACGACCATAACACGGGGACTATTCCCCGTACTATCTACTATCACATAACATTATATCATGCTAGCACATAATCATAACAGAGAGCAACATACCATATAATTATCACGAAGACAATTATCTCTACTATAACTCTTACTAGTGGACCGGCCTTAGTGCCTTAGAGCCACTTCTACTGGAAGGTAACTTACCTCAGTGTCATGCAGTAACTGAACTGTCCTTGGTGCTGGAACCGACTCCTCTCAAACTCCTACACATAACTACCTTCCTTAATCACCATTTCATACTCATACCCCTTTCAAGGGTCAACTTAGGTCAAATTCAAAGTCAACTCTGGGTCAAAGTCAACATCTGGTTGGCTCAACTCGCCTAGTTGACCCAATAACTCGCCCAGTTCCAAAATCCTTAGAACGCTAAAACTTCGACCCTACTCGCTGAGTCTTTCAAGAGCTCGTCGAGTTCTCCTTTAAACAAAGTTGGGACCTTCTACAACTGACTCACCGAGTTCATCCTTGAACTCGTCGAGACCTTCATCATGCAAGATGGAACATCTAGTCCTCGACTTTCCGAGTTCTCCATGAACTTCTTTGAGTTCTTCTTCATGCAGTTGGGACTTAGTCTTGTACTCACCGAGTTTTGTTCTTGAACTCGCCGAGTTCCATGATCTTCAGGTACATAATGAACCCAATTAGCTAAGTGTTCTTCCGACTCAACACATTGTCCATTAACAGAAGAGGTTTGGGGGAAAATGCGACCCAACTCGCCGAGTCCCTCCATGTCCAAAACTATTCAGTCGATTTCAGTTGGTCTTAATGCATCCAAAACATAGATCTGACCTCCTAGGGTCCATATTACACGTAAATTTACAAACTTGACGTTCATTCATGGGTCTTCAATCTTAAAAGACCCAAAAATGAGGTCTACAAGGTGAATGGGACTCCCATGGACATAAAGTTGGCACCTTTATGCCATGGGAACCCTCAATGGTTCCAGATCTGAAGTCATACCCCCTAGAACTACAAAATCTTGAAAATGGCTCTACTAAAGCTTAGAAAAGGTAGGAACTTGCCCAAACTAGAGATCTAAGAGATAAATGGTCAAGGTTGAAGCTTTTTACCTTAAACAAGTTGGAAATGTGCCAAAACTTCTAGATCTACTTGCCTTCTCTTGATCTCTTCTCCTTCTTCTCAAGCTTCAAACACACACAAAATGGCACAAAGAGCTCAAAGTCACTCAAAAATCGATTAGGGTTTCGTGAGGAGGGTCTAAGGGTGCTGGAGGCTGTAAAGGAAGCTAGTTAAGGTGTTTAAATAGGGTGCAAACCCTTAAGATTAGGGTTTCCTTCAGACAGACCTACTCGTCAAGTCGTGACATTTGACTCGGCAAGTAGGTCCTTCCACCCGTGTCCAAGTTTCACCTTTACTCGACGAGTTGGGGCCTCCAACTCGCCGAGTCCCAGAGTAAATGTGCAAAAATTCATATTAAAATTTTGTACCAGGAACCGGGCACTATACTCTGCAGTGTTGAGGGCCAAATCCCGGTCTTGCATACAAGTGTTAGGGGCCAGATCCTGGTCTTTCATATAATTGTAAGGAGTCAAATCCTAGTCTTTCATACAATTACCAGGGGCTAGATCCTGATCTTTCATGCAAGTATCACAAAGACAACTAGCATTCTATACAACAAGTAGTGGGCCAACATTGGTGCCTTCGACCCATGATTCTGGTGAGGAGACTCACCTCAAACTACTGAAAATCAAATAAACGCTCGGGATTTTGATCCGGGAGTCTCCGCACTATACATCATCAAATAATACCCAATTAATAATTAGGCCACAAACTATAACTGAAATTCCAAGATCAATTGTCCAATAACTAGGGTAAAATACCATTTTACCCTTTTGTAACATACACGCTCTCAAATTGTGTATTGTTATTATTAAAAGTGAATAAAATTGAGTGTTTAGTTCTAACAGATAGTTTTTACTAGAAATGAAGTAAAACTATGTTTAGAATCACTCATAAAATATTAGAAGTCTTATGAGATTCCAATTAATAACCAAATAATGAAAATTTAGCGAAAATATAAAATTTTAAATAAGTAAGATTTTATTATTTTATGTTGTTGAGAATCTCGTTAGAAGTGTTTAGGCGAAAACCTCGTCGAAATCCGAGTTATAACGAAGAAGTTATGACCAATCGAAGATCCGCGACAAAACCGGCACGGCGCCGAAGGACGTAAAAAGTGAGATTTTGATAAACTACTTTTTAGCCTTAGTAATCTAAATGAAAGTCATAGTATTCGTTAAACCGAGAAGTTCGATAAAAATAACGCCAAAATCTGACTTCGTATGAGGAAGTTATGATTTTTCGAAGTTTCAGCTTAGCAGTAGATAGCTAAAAACTCGAATTTTAGATCGAGTGAATTTTTAGCCGACACAACCTAAACGAGAATTGAAGGTCTCATCATTAGTAGTACAACGGTAAAAAGTCTGACGAAAATGGATGTCGGATGAAGAAGTTATGAATTTTTAACGGATTTTCTTGTCCTGGTCTGTTAAAAATAATAATATTAAAATTAAATTCAAAATTAGCCGACGAAGTCTAAACGAAAGTTGTAGAGCATAATTTTAGCTACGCATGCATATAAAGAAGGTCAAAAACGAAGCCCTTATGTGAAAGTTATGAATTTCGGAAGATTTTGGTTCAATTTCCGAGAAAATTCTCATGAATAGTGCCAGCCACGTCACCCTCGCGAGATCGCGCCTCGTGTCCGACACGCGTCGCAATCTGGTTCGCCCAGAGTTTCGGCCCAATGCGCGTCCGACGTGCCTCGCCCCGTGTCACACTTCGGAGCCTCGCACCCTGCCTCCCTCGCATGTGCGCCATCTGGAACCGAGCCTCGCTGGAGCCCTGCGCAGCTGCCGTGTGTCTTGGCTGAGTCACCCTTCTCGGCTGAACCTCACATCTACTACCGCGTGCAGCCTTCTCAGCCCTCGGATCCGAGCTCCTCCTCCCCTATAAATAGAGGGCCTGTGAGACCTCTCGGGTAGTTTGAGAAATTTGGCACTTTCACCCCCCTTTTTGATATTTTACTATTCTGACTTCCCCCGAAGCCCCGGTACTGATTCCAAAGCCCGAAACACGCCCCGAGACTCCCGAGAAGCCCGAAAAATTTGTCTTTTTGGTTTTGAAGCTCTACCTTCACATAGCCCGGTTTTCAATAAATCTCCCGGTTTTCAACGAATAAAGTCATATTTAGAGCCGAAATGATGCACAAATTATTATTTTGACCCCCGGATTATTTCAAGGTGAGTTCAATATATAGGAAAAATTGTATGTTATGTGTTATATGTGCTATGTGCTTTTCAGTGTTATTATTCTAAGTTATTTTCCTGTGTTATTTTTATTCGCTATTTTTAATAGCAAAGTTATACCTTTGACCATGTGATCAGTGAAAGGACTTCGATTCACGGTGGTACTGGTATGTAGCCTCTGGTCATGTATAACATGTCTCGTAAGAGAATGACTTCTATTCTATGGCATTAGCAGAAGGTTAGATAGGAATGGTATGTAGCCTCTGACCATGTAGAGCATGACTCTGTAAGAGAATGACCTCTATTCTATGGTATTGGCAAATGGTTAGACAGGGCTATAAGCCTGAAATCTACCAAAATGTTAATCAGAAATTATATGTCTTCTGTGCCATTTGGGCCAAAGCTTTATTGATGCATATCAAGTATTGAAATCGTTATGTCTCATTGATCGTAAATCTTTGAATCAAATCTTGAGTTGATATTGAAAGCCTGACATATGATACGCATATCTATTGTTGTTCTTGTTCACTTTTGCTTCTGTCATATTGGTATATATAAGGCATAAGATTATATTGTATCTATTTATTGAATTCACTAAGCGTTATCGCTTATCCCTCTCAATGTTTAACAATTGCAGGTGATGAGTATACAATATAGTTTTATACTGCTAAAAGATTTAGAATAGTTAATACTATTTCTCTGTATTTTAATGTTCATGTATGTATATGAATAGTAGATTCCTGGGTAGATATGTAATGTAACAAAACTTAGTCGGTTTGTATCCAATCTTTTGTAATCACTTTATTAATATAAAATATTGTTTTATAAATATGCATGTAGCATGTTTTGAGGAAGTAACTTAAGAATAATATTGGAATAGTATGAACATTTGGGTCTTTCAGAAATATGAAAGTTGGGGTCTTTCACCTTTCCTCTCTTGGACCAATATGTGAGGCCCAACTCATTGGCACCTAAAAGCCCCAATACAGCCCAGACTCCTAAATGATACCTGAAGCCCACTATGGCCTAAATCCAAGAAGGCCTAAAGTCCAAAAAGCTATTGGCCCAACAAGTCCCATATCCCAATAGTCCAAAATCCAACACGGGCCCAAATCCAGAAGTGACCCATTACCATAAAAGTCAATGGTCCAATCCCAACAAGCAAAGCCCAACGATTCAAGGCCCAAAATGACCAAAAGTTGTATTGGGTCGTATGCCCTGTGTACTCGACCAATACGGGAAGATATCATGGATGAGATGCAGTACACACAGCATACTGGGCATTACCCCAGCGTACGCACCCTGTGGCTAAACTCACAATAAGGTCTTAATGCCTTAAGACCCTACGTCCAAATTTCATATCTGAGCTTAAAAAGACCCCTAAGGCCATAAAGTTGCAAACTTTATGCCTTTTCATGGCTACAAGAAGCCCAACACTAAAAACCTAACTTGCTCAAACCTTTTCTACACCATAACTCTTGTATGGGGACAAACCAATATCCAAGCTTGCATATTTATGACTTAAAATGTCCTGAAATGTCTAAAAGTGTAACATCCCAAATTTCAGAAGTTTGATTTAAGGGCTTAAAGTGTAAATTAAAGAAGGGACTTGACGAGTAGGTATACTTACTCGCTGAGTTAAGTGAGTTAAGTGACCAACTCGCCGAGTGGGCAGCTGGACTCGATGAGTTGGTGTTGAGAAGAGAAAACCCTAATCTTAGGGTTTGCACCCTATTTAAAGGACTTTATGTCCTCCCCTTAGCCTCCTTATTTCCCTTAAGAACCAGAAAACCCTAAGAACGAGTGTGAGCCTTTGATGTGATCTTGGAAGCTTTTGAAGGAGGTTCTAGCTAAAGAAACTTGTAGATCAAGTGTAAAGCGCCAAGGGATTCATGGAGATCTGGAATTTACTCCATCTTGGGCACATTTCTGAGGTAACAAGTTGATTACCTTGGGCTTTTTCCCTTCTAGATATATTCATGAATGAGATTTGGGGCCATTTTGGTGCGTTTGGGATCTATTTCGGGTTTGGAGTTTAGATCTGAGGTTGCTGCTCCAGATCTAGACTTGTATTGGTCTAGAATGTCATAAAGCATCAATCAACGAGTTATTAGTGACGCCCCTTTGTCTTAAACCCTAGCCCTAGAGTGATTTGGACCTTTAACTCCTTAGTTTCACGTAAAGTTTGCAACTTTACGTGGGAGTTGTGCCCTAGAAGAGTGGATCTATAGTTTGGAGCCCCTGCATGGCTCAAAAAGCCTCTATATGGATGAAGGACTGAAGAGACTCGGCGAGTTCCTCGGGTGGACTCGGTGAGTCATATGAAGATAGGCATGGACTCGACGAGTTGGAAGAACAACTCGGCGAGCCTGTTGAATATTGCCTTGGACTCGGCGAGTCTGTTCTTGGACTCCGCGAGTCAGGTCGCAGAACCCCAACCTCTTCTGGTTAAGACTCAAAGTAGTGAGTTGAGTAATGATTCAGTGAGTTGGACGGGATAGGACTCAAAGAATGTTGAACTCGACGAGTAATGGGGTGACTCGGCGAGTAGAGTCAATCGGAAGATTGACTTTGACCAGGACTTTGACCAGAGTGGACTTATTTGACCTCGGTAGGTCAGTTTAGTCTAAGAATTGATATTGGTATTGGTTGCTCAGGGAGCTAGAGGAGCAGCATTTCGAAGAGTTGTTGGTTAGCAACCACAGGGTTATCGGCCGAGTTCAGCAGTTCAGGTGAGTTTTCCTTTCAGTAGGAACGGGTCTAAGGCCACAATGCCGACCCGTCTAGTTAGTAGTAGTTTCCAGACTTCGGTCTGATGTAGTAGTTCAGTGTGCTTGATGTCTTTGTGATTCAAGCATGTTTTTGTGTTATGTGTTCTGGACTTCGGTCCGATGCAGTATGTAGTATATCTGTTTATGCTAGTAGTTATGATTATGTTATGCCATGTTCAGCCAGTTAGTCCAGACTTCAGTCCGATGCAGTTAGTCGGACTTCGGTCCGATGCAGGGGGCAAGGCTCTAGTTAGTCCGGACTTCAGCCCTATGCAGGGGCAAGGCCCCAGTTAGTCCGGATTTCGGTCCGATGCAGCGGGCAAGGCCCAGTATGTGCTTTATATGTTATTGTATGGTATGTGGTAGTTTGGGGGAGCTCACTAAGCTTTGTGCTTACAGTTTTAGTTTTGGTTTCAGGTACTTCCGCAAGCAAGGGGAAGAGCTCGGATTGATGGCATGACACACACCACAGTTGTAGTTTATTCCTGGGTGTTTTATTTAGATACTTTGATATGATATTAACTTCAGTTTTGAATTGATACATTTACTATGGCATTTTGAGACATACGATTCATGGTT
The DNA here is from genome assembly GCF_051521515.1 of Lactuca serriola. Lineage (NCBI taxonomy): Eukaryota > Viridiplantae > Streptophyta > Magnoliopsida > Asterales > Asteraceae > Lactuca > Lactuca serriola. The sequence goes on along the minus strand of NC_136410.1, from coordinate 162,954,708 downwards.
TTATTATCTAATAGTTGATGTTGCGATTTTTAGTAATATTAAAACAAAAAAATTTGGGTCGTTACAAAAAGGATGACTTAAAGGCTTTGGAGTACCTCATACTCACAAAGACCTAGATTTTGGGACAAAAGAGAAGAGAATCTAATCTTAACCAAGATCTAGAACAAAATGAGCCAAGGTTGGAGCTTTATACCTCCAAATGGTGCATAATGAAGAGAAGACGTTGGATCCAAAGTCTTGAGAGCAAAGCCTTCACCTTGAAGATCTTTCTTCGCAAACAAGAAAGCCCACAACTCACTCCAAAAGCTCAAAATGCTCAAAATAGACTAGGGTTTGCAAGGATGGTTGATCTTGGGACTATAATGGTGTTTGAATAGTGCATAAACCCAAAATATTAGGGTTTTGGTCTAAACCATGCACGCTATATATATATATATATATATATATATATATATATTAAAATGCAACTTAACTTTAGTTAAAAGTTCATTCCATAATGCATATTGTATAAGTTTATAATGCACATTTCATACTTCAACCCCTCCATTCATTAGAAATTTTCACTTGTAACCCTTCTATTTTGTAAAATAATATTTTTCATCTCATTACTTTTTAAAATATTATTTTTACCCCCTCCACTTTGAACTTTATAAAATGTCACATTTACTCCTTTATTTTTCTAGACTTTCGTATTTACCTCGCACGTATCCCTCTTCAATGTTCGCTAAAAGTTCCTTTCATAATGCACATATACTTCTATCCCTCAACTTAGGTGGTGTTTGTTTTTCCTACAAAGCTCTTCTTGACCTCTTATGTTTGTGTCGCGCAGACAGCGTGCAGACGTTTGGTCTCGTAGACTGCTTGTTTTTTAGAAGACCGCAGACCTTAAAAGATCTGCGCATCCTCTTTTTGGGACAGATATGAAACTATCTCTTCTAACATCTTCTAGCTTTTTCTTACATCTTTCATAATGAATATATATATATATATATATATATATATATATATATATATATATATATATATATATATATATAATTGTTAAAGAATTTTTTTTTGATAATTATTAGGGTATTTTTTATTTATTTACTTTTGTCCTCCATAATTATTTGTTTCCCTATTTATTGTTTTTTATATCATAATTAGGTATCAACCTAAATGTTTATGTATATGATTATGTATATGTTTTTCTATTCAGATAATATATTTATTTAAATAATTTTGACATAGTTTTATAGATATTATTATTTTTGTACATATTTAAATTTAGTAGGAAAATCTAGTAATTTTTTTTTATGTTATTTAGGATAAACAATATCAGTGATTAATTAGTTCATATATATATATATATATATATATATATATATATATATATATATATATATATATATATATATATATATCAAAAATCTTAATGAAGTTTTATTTTTTAGTTATCATAATTTTTGCCACGTTAATAACTAAGTTCATTTAATTTTTTGATTATTGAATCCCAACAAAATTTTGGCCCTTTGAATCTCAATCACATCATCGAATTTTGTATCACTTTCAGTTTATTATTTTCGGTCTGTTGCGTTTTTGTCAGTTTTTTTTTATCGGTTTGGTTTTTACTCACTCTAACTATATTTGTGAATTATTTGTATGCTTTATTTAGTTGCTTAAGTTATAGTTGATGAAAATTTTAGTTTATCTACAGACATTAAAAAAACAAACAGTATTCTTCTTGTAGACTGCACACATTTGATCCACCTCTTCTACTGTAGAGGTGGTCCGCAAACTGCATATATTTTGTTTCCGAAAAAACAAATAACATCTTAGTATAATTCTTTTATTTGCAATTCTTCTATTTTGTAAAATGATTTTTCGTGTTTACCTCGTCCACATATCTCTTTTCTACTATGTACAATAGATTTTCCAATCGTTCCTCACATACATTGCCACCGTCACGTGCAGTCGGATAAACATCTAGTTTATGTTAACAATAAGTAAAAAAAGAAATCATCGTTAATATATGTCTGAAATAACTAATGTATTTATCAAGTCATTTTACTAAAAACGAAGCAAACCAGTCATGGTATCAAAATCAATTTCGATTTTTGGTAATCATGTTTCTTATTGATTTTTAAACTTATTTTCCAGCAATTCTCATTTCCCAAGCTGGCACATACAACCCGAAAATGACAAGACATACAATCCACATTAAAATTGAAAACTTTAAAACTATAATTACTAAGACTATGTTTGACGAACTAGCTGAAAAGTTAGTTGTTAACTGAAAACTATAAGACTATGTTTGACGAACTAGCTGAAAAGTTAGTTGTTAACTGAAAACTAACTGATAAAAAATAACGTTTGGATAAAACTAGCTGAAATATATAAAATTACATAAAATGACATTTAAAAGTATGTGTTTCTATAATTAATTAAGATGTATATTTGGAAAAAATTTAAAAAATTTCTAAAAAGCTAGCCTAAGTAGCTTTTCGAAAAGCTAGTTTATAAACTACTTTTTGACTTTTCAAACACGACAACATAAAAAAACTTCAAAAATAAACTAACTTATCAGTAATTGTGACGCGCAAACACAACCTAAAACTCAGAACTCTCGACCATTCTTACATGTAATAAAAACAATGACATGGATGCTATTGCCTATAAACTTAAATATAGACCTTTAAACATTGATCTTAAAAAATATATTCTCTGTAATATAAAAATAAGCTCCAAATATATTTCTAATAAAAAAAATCAGTTAAAAAACATATTCTGCATGCAAGTTATCTTATCCATTTATAAATTGTACCAAAGCAAAAGGATAAGGACATAAAAATGACTTGTAAACAACTACCTTTAGCTTAGTTGCCAATCTGGCAATATATTTGTTCTCTTTGTTTTTTTTCTACTTACATTCTTTTGCTTCAAGTGATGTCAACACTCACAACCAATTATTTCAAGGTCAATCGGTTCTATATTTTTAACAATCAATTTAACTAGAACAAATCATTCCTTTTTTTTCTTTTAAAATCCAAAACTATGTTGTTTTAAGCATAAAATTTTCAAATGAAGAACCGAAAAGATTGTTTTATAAAGTGAGCCATTTAGTACAGAATGATTTCAACATCTACAACTTCACTAATCCATTGCCAACTTGTATACAATTGACCAAAAAGATTCAAATACAAGATTTATTCTTTAGAAACACAATATGAAACAATCAAAACTTTTTATTAGTACCTACATTGTGCTTGTGATACCTCCTTTAGATTGATATCAACAAGTCTATGAATATCAGGAATAAAATCACTCTCTATCACTTTGCTTTCGGTTTTGTTATGAACCCTTTCATGTTTAGCCAAACCTTGAATTGACACATATCCTTTGAAGCAAATCGGGCATTTATAGTCCTTTGATTTTCTTTTTAACTCGATTGACATCTCAGAATCAGTAAAATCTTGACCAATTGACTTGGACTTCACTAGAGTTGACCCAAACCGACCCGTATTATCTTGACCCGACCCGGACCCCACAACCAAATCTTTTCTCAAACCCAATTCAGAATTGCTCTTGAATTTACAAAACTCCATTGACCCATCATCCAAAAAGTCAACTCCAACAGTCTTTTCAAGAGTTCTTGAATAGCCATGTGAAATTACGGATTTAACCCCATCCAAACTTCTAACTCCCCTAGAAAGCATCATCAAGTTTAACGCCGCTTCTACAACTTCGTCATCATTGGAAAAGCTAAAACTAGTGGAAATGTGATTAGGCTTAGGAGACTTGTACCTTGTGCATGATCTCTTTTTTCTTACAGGGTTTGCTACTTCTTCGTCATCATCATGTTCATGTTCATCTGATGACGAAAATGCAGATGATTCATCCAACGGCTGAGATCTTTTGATGGAGTGACATCGCATATGACCATACAAAGCCTTCACTGAATCAAAACCTTTACCACATTTTTCACACACAGTGTTCTTGATCGATTCTTTTCTAGAATGACATCTTTTGTGTGAAGCAAAAGCTTTTGATGAATTTGGATTTGAATTTGAACTCGAAACCCTCCATGATCTTTTAGGGTTCTCTCTTAGAACGTACACGTTAGCGCCATAATCTTGGTCAAAATCAATTGTTTGTTGACTTCGATTTTCGTCGTTATCATCATCAAAATCAAGACACTTGTCGCCATTAACGACTTCATGATCATGTTCTTGAATCCCATGTTTTCTGCCATTAGCATCATAAGCTTCGTAAAAACCCAATCGCTGGTGACTCATTTTGATTAATTCGCTATCTTCCTCATCAAGACGCTTTCCGACATTGATAACTTTTCGATCATGTTCTTGAATACCCTGTTTTCTGCCATTAGGATGATAATCTTGATCAAAACATTTACTTTTCTTGATTACGTGATCATCATCATCAGCATCATCATCAAAAATATGAACACCCTTTTCGCGATTAATAGCTTCTTGATCATTTTCTCGAGTACCCTTTTTTCTGCTAGCTGAAATTAACGCTAAATGACCCCTCATATGACCTCCCAGCTTCTTCCCATTCGAAAAACTTTGTTCACAATATCTGCACACATGAATCTTCTGCTCATGATCTTGTTTCATGATTCAAGATCGAGAATACCCAGATTGAAATTCAGCAGAAAAAATGAAGAAAACAGAGGAAACTAGCAAAAACGAAAACCCCTAAATTTTAGGAAACGATAAACCCTAAATCGAATTTGTTAAGATCATGGAGAACAAAAGGCTAATCTGATCACATGAATGGAATCCATTTGGTAAAGACTGGATCTTGGGGAAGCCCAAGATCGATTTTACTCTCTCTCTCTCTCTCTAAAGCGTATTCTCACTCACGCACACATACGCTTGGTAGTTATGACTTATGATCTGTGACTTTAAAATATATATAATTATATACTACGAAAAAACATATTTTATAAAGTATGGGAATTACCTTTACTATGAAAATATATAAAAACAGATTATATAAGTTTTTAATTTTGCACCATTTATTATTATATAAAAGTTGTAACGTTGGTAGTGTATTATTACTATTATTTTCGTATATATTATCAATAAGAATAATGAATTCAAAGCCTTCCAACTATTAAAATTACAAAAATCTCACGTAAAACATATAATAGTAACAATACACTACCAAGCTATCAATTTAGTTTTATTAGCCCCAAGTTTCATGTGAAATGATTATTATAGTATTTGCTTTTTTTTTTTAAGTAAATTACAGAAATGGTCCTTATTGTTTGTTCATAATCACGAGCTTGATCTAACCTTTGAATAAATTAATAGATTGCATCCTGTTCAAAAAATTACAACGTCTACCAATTTAAAAATACGATTTTACTTTTTTTCAAAAATCTTTTTACTTTTTATTCTCCATATATATATATATATATATATATATATATATATATATATATATATATATATATATATAGAGAGAGAGAGAGAGAGAGAGAGAGATAGAGATAGGTTCCGTTGAGATCAAAAATAAAATAGAAATCTCGAGATTCAACCTCAGCCATGTATTTCACATCTGCCACAATAACCTTCCGGCATACCGGCGCGGCAGGTCTGGTATAATCATAAATGATTACACAGCGTCACTCATTCCTTTATCCTCCGCCACCGCCCCCACCACCATAATCGCCACCGCCACCACCCCTACCACCACCTCTGACACCAGCCGACCCCACCACTATCACATACGTTACTTATATCACCGTTGTCTCTGTCACCACCACCTTTTCTACCACCAACTGTCATAATCATATATGATTACTCAGTTTGTGAACAGACATATATGTATAATCATTTATGATTAGGCATATATGTATAAACATGCATAGTCATATATGATTATACCTCTCTGCCATATAATCATTTATGATTAGGCATAGTCCGTTGCTGCCGGTACGCTGGAGCGTTAGAGCGGCAAATAAGAAATACATGGCTGAGATTGAATCTCAAGATCTCTAATTTTTTTTTTAATCTCAAGGGAACCGTCCCCTATATATATATATATATATATATATATATATATATATATATATATATATATATATATATATATATATATATATATATATATATATATATATAGAAAAGTTCAATAGAGAACCATAATTATTGGTTATTCAAGGAACCAAATCTTTTTTTCAATTTCTAGAGTTTATTCTTTATTGAAAAAAAATCTAAAAATATCTAAATTCATATATTAACATTGTGAATGTGAAAAATATTTTTCGGATTCACCGTGTGAATCCGGATTCACGTTGTGAATTTTCAAAAATTTACATTGTGAATTTGACGTAAAAAAATCGAATTTTATATCATTGGAAAAAGGATAAAAAAGTTATGAATTTTTGTATTTTTAGTTTTTTTTTTTTTTTTTGATAAAAAATAAGCTCTAAAAGTTGAAAAAAAGATTGGTTCCTTGGTTCATTGGTTAATTATGGTTCTTTATTGAACCTCACCCTATATATATATATATATATATATATATATATATATATATATATATATATATATATATATATATATAAGCTATCTTATACCAACCCATTTCTTTCCACAATCGATCATAGTCTTATAAGTTTATCTTTCACTATCAAGAGGTTCCAAAAACCCCATATCTTTGTTCCACCTTACACTTGTTGGAGAAAATGCACAAAACATCATACCGTTCTTCTTTATTCACCCTAGAATCTTGATTCAATTAGTGTGTCGATCTCAATTTAAACAATGTATGGATCAAGATAGGGAATGATGAAAAACGTTGTCGTCTCCTTTCAAACCACATTGCAACAACAATAATCACTTTAAAACACATACATTCATATGTATACCAAAAAAGAATCATTGAAAGCACATTTGAATCCATAAATCAAAATTTTTTTTAGTCTATTTAGTAGGAATTAGCAAAAATAAGGGGTGGAGGATGACAAAAAAATCAAGAGATTATTGCCCCACAAATTCAATAATAAGGAATCTCTCTCTTTCTCTCTCTCTCTCTCTCTCTCTATATATATATATATATATATATATATATATATATATATATATAGATAGATAGATAGATAGATAGATAGAGAGAGAGAGAGAGAGAGTTATTGCCAAAAAGCCCACAAATTTACACTAAATATTCATTTATACCTAATATCCATTTTTTGTGCATAAATGCCTAATATTTGCACAATTGTTTTCATATTTCCCATTTAGTAGGTTAGCAGGTTTGTTTGCTTGTTCCTTGCTTAGTTGTGGCTCTAGAGTAGGATCACTTGTCCGGGTGTCAATCTCACATCTAAGTGTATATGGTCATGTATTCCTTGGATTGTTGGTACTTAGGATGTTGCTATGTTGTAGTGATCTGTTCTGTATCATGGTATATAGGATGTTACTGTGTTGTAGTGATCTGTTAGATCTGTTTCCACGGTATATAATCCACTCTTGTTAACCGGTTGCAAGAGTGGTGCGTCTTCATCAGGCTTCTACCTATCAGGTAAAAACATGGCTTCAACACTTCACCATCATCATCGATACTTACCTCCCACCATCATCTTCATCAAGTTTCATAAAAAAAAGAAAGGAAATAAAAAGCAAAATCGTAAACCCTAAACCCTTTCTACTATTCAATGTCTTCTCCAACTACTGCTAATCGATTCATCATACATGCCTGAAATCATATTCTTTTTGAAAAACCTACCTGATTGATTAAACAATAATGGGTGGGGCTTTGTGCTCGATTGAAGAAGGTTTGGTGCATCTCTGAATATCAACCCATCGGTCAATGAGAAAGTCAAACACATTGTGTATCCAATCTATAATAATCAGACAAACCCAAATTTGTGTTCATCTTAAAAAACCCAAATTTGTGTTCATCTTCCCACTAGGCATGGTAACCCAAATTTGTGTTTTAATGGTTGTTTGTGTTCATGTTGCTTTAAACCCGTATTTCAGAATCCAAATCTTCAAGAACATGGGTGGTATAAATTGATGTGGAGAAGGTGAGAACAAACCCAGGTCTTTCAAGAACAAACGATCTCAAATCTGAAATGTTTTTTCAAAAAATCTTGTTTGAGTTATGAGTTCTTTTAATGTGTGTATGTGTTTTTCAAGAACAAACCCAAATCTTGTTTGAATTCTTCTTGTTTGAGTTCTAAATTTTGTTTCCACAATCTCGTTTCAAGAGCAAACCCAGACCTTCAATTTGAAATCGATGCACACTAGATTCTTTAGTACTAAATCGAAAATCCTTTCCTTATTAGAGTTTGTTCTGAAATCTGGAGTTTGTTTTGAAATCTTCTTTAAGTTCTAAATTATTGCTTGAATGTGTGTGTATGTTGTGTTTCAGTTATAAAACCATGTGTGTTTGAGGGGAAAAGACGATGGTGGTGTGATTAACAGTTAGGGTGACCGACTAACATGTGTGGGGTGACCTACCAACAAGCCTTTAACCTGTTAAATGGCAAATATGAAAAAAAAAAGTGCAAATATTAAGCATTTATGCACAAAAACGGACGTTGGCAATAACTGATTTTTTGTGTAAATTTAAGGGGTTTCATGGCAATAACACATATGTATATGACAAAATTTCACATATGGTCCTTATGGTTTTAATATTGTCCCCAAAGCAATCCTTATAATTTTTGTGCATGAATGGTCCTTTTCCATAAAACTTAGCACTCCATTGGACCTTTTAGAGAAAACTTCGCACACAAATGGTCCTTAGGACTAACTAATGACTAACTTTATAAAACCTAATGTTAATTCCATATGAAATTACATTTTTACCCTTTAGTTTCACTATCTTTCTCATCACTCTCTCAAAAAAATACCACCAACCTTACCCACTCCATTGTCTTCTTCTTTAATCACTTACCTACAACTCAACATAATGAAATTTGATAAACATACACTTAAATAATAAAATGCTAGAAATTGGTAAACTCCATTGTCTTCTCCTTCTAAAAGGATTGAATTCATAGATCTAGTACAAAACTAGTAACCCAAAAATGAAAACATACATGCACACTGAAAATTGATAAACCCCATTGTATTCTTCTCTATTGTTCCCTATTCATCAAGATCACAAATACACGCAAATCCCAAGAGCTCTCGATCAAAACCCCCTATTTTTTAGTTCAGATCATGCAATAAACAATATAGAAACAGAGGAATGATTTGGGGAAATATTATATGGTTTTTTTAATTCAGATCATCCCATAACAAATCTTCAAGATGCCCTTCCCTAAGCCATGTAATTTGTTCAGACTACCTTCTTCTTTCGATGAATCTTCTCGACCACACTTACCCTCCCTACGATGATTCACAACTTTTTTCAAATAGATCTTAGTTTTCGATGGTAAAGATGAACATAAAGTGAATGGTTATAGTGACGCCCGTTTTCAATCAAATCGAGATAATAGTTATTCGTTATCTAGATATGTGTTTCTATTGAATAGCGGAGCGGTGATTTGGAAGATTCCAAGCAGTAAATAATGATTGATTTTACTTGTGAATTAGAGTACATCACAACAAGCGAGACAGAAAATGAATTATCATGGTTAAAGAATTTCATTAGAAACCTTGGAGTTGTTTCTTCAATCCAAAAGCCCCTGGAGATTTTCTACGACTACGAAAGTGCAGTTGCTGTAACCAAAGAACTACAGGATCATTGGAGATCAAGACACATCGAAAGAAAATATCATTATAACTGACATCAAGTTGAAGAAGGCAAACTCGTGTATCATTAGAGGAGAATCATGTTGATCCTCTTACAAAGGGTTTAAGCAAGATCAAGCACTTCGAGCATGCTAAGAGCATTGCGCTAAGAGATGATATTAGATTTAGATTTTAGTATTTAGTTGATTTTTTTAAATAATATAACAACAATAAATTGGAATTGAATGATGATTAAGTAATATAGATTTATTTATGTTCAAAGAGTATGATATCATAGTCAATTAATTTATTCTTATGTTTCACTTTGCATGTTTTATTTCCTGACTATTAATTTATTTGAAATGCCACAGTCGGTCATACTTTAGGGAGTATGTATTGATTCAAGATTTTCATGGAATATTTTGCATATGGATTACTGCAATATTCATGAGTACTTAGAAAATAGGTATTTTGAGTATTGGTTAAACCGATGCTTAGAGTTTACTTCATAGATTCATCATGAGTAATTCTAAGACGATATTATCTTCTATTCTTAAAACAGAGATATATAAGTCATAGTTTGGAAATCTGTTGTGTATTGGTTTTGTATAAACGCATCCATATGTAACATCCGAAAATTATGAGGTAAAAATTTCATTTTGAATTCAACCAAAACATTAATTATCTTTAAGTCAACATTTAATATCTGCTTAACCAAATATTCAAAAGTACTTTTATAATAAAACAGTTATCAGAGTACAATTCCAAAATCATCATAATGCGGAAACATGGGTGGATGCGTTGCGATCAAGTCGGACCCTTCCTTTTCGAACCAGAAGTTCCTAAAACCATAACCATAAAAACCGTATGCACAAAGCTTAGTGAGTTCCCCCAAAATACCACATACCATGCATAACTAAACACATAATGGTCCCCACCCAATGAGTGTAATGGGCCCCGCTCACACTTGCATAACGGGCCCCGCCCACTGAATATAACGGGCCTCGCCCACTGAGTATAACGGGCCCTGCCCAAACTTATATACTGAGCCCCACCCACTGAGTATAATGGACCCCGCCCTAACTCATATAACGGGCCCCGTCCACTGAGTATAAGGGCCCTGCCAAAACTCGCATAACGGGACCTACCCACATGCAAATCATATAAGCATAACAAGCTAATAGCATGTAGAGTAACCATCGGGCCCCGCCCAGTAAGCATAAAAGCACATACACATACAAGAGTTACACAGACATCTAGTATTCTAGCATAACAGATCATTGGTCGGCATTGGTGCCTTAGACCCACTAAACCTAGTGAGGAAACTCACCTTAATCCGCTGATAATCAAATAACTGCTCAGATCGTTGAAATGGATAACCTTGCACCAACTAACAATAAATACAATCTTAATTAATAATTAACCTGATAACCCAAAACCCGAGGCCCACTCCATAAACCCACTTCCTACAGGGTAAAAGACTATTTTACCCTTTTCTTACTTGTTCTATAACCAAGGTCCAACACAAAAGCCCAAAATGGCAACCCAAAGCCCAAATCAAAAGCAACAAAATCCCATTATGGCCCAATAACCCAATTGGGCCCCAAAACCATCATGGACCTACTTCCATGGAAACCCTAAGTCCATCCATGACCCAAAGTCAGAAGTCCAATGACCAAACAAGGCCCAAATCTCAAAAGGCCCAAAATGGAAAACTGGGGAGTACGCCCATCATACTCACCCTCGAAGCACAAAGAACAAATGACTGATACACCAAACCTCCATTATGCTAAGCGTACTTCTTGAGTACGCCCAACGTACTCATCAGGGACTAAAAATCCATATTAAGCTCTTAATGGTTAAGACAATGACTTCCACACTCAGATATGACCCTAATGAGATGTCTTAACATGTAAAGTTGGCAACTTTACTCCTTTGCATGACTTAATGGGACCAAAACCTTAATAACATCCAAAATAAACATCAAACTCATGCATGATCCAACATAATTCATCAATATGACATTTTTATAAACAAGGGACCTCCTAAAGGCCAAGATCCAATATTCTAAGCTCTTGGAGTAGCTCATACTCACAAGGATGACTCTAAGGACCAAAATGAACCCAAAATACTCCTTAAACTAGATATAACACCTAGAGTCATCAGGACAGAAACTTTATACCTCCGAAATGTAGATCAAGATGCAACAAGTCTGGATCCAAAAGCTTCAAGCAATCCCACACTTCTCCAAGAACTTCCTTCTTCCTCTATGAACACCAAAAAGCATGAAATACCACCAAAAGCTAAAAAACCACTCAAATGGGGGCTAGGGTTTCGATTCTAGAGTTTCGAGGGATGGAGGCTGAAGATAATAGGGTTTGGCGGTGAGTTAAGGAGTTTAAATAGGGTCCAAAACCCTAAATTAGGGTTTGGGTCTGACTAGAGTACGCCCAACGTACTTCTGGTACGCCCAGTGTACACCATTGTACGCCCTATGTACTATCCTTAGCCATAGTACGCCATGTGTACACTTGTGTAAGCCCCACGTACTCGGTTTAACCCTAAAACCACCAAACTTCCGAAGTCCATAAATTCTTCATTATAAGTTCGTTTTCAACGATCCTTATATCCACGAAAAGGTAACGAGAAGCTCTACGCTTCTATCAACTCATACTTGCCTTAAAACTTCCCGAACAAAATTCCAATTTCCATAAAAGACCGAACTGACACTTTACCGAAATACCCCTTGGCTTCAAAACACAAACCAAACTCCCGGATCATCTAAATCTCTTTTCCTCAAAGGCCCTAAACCTGATGATACTCGGTCTTCGGGTCATCACCCCATATTAGGAAACGATTCGAAACAGGGCATTACAACTCTCCCCACTTAAATTAGATTTTGTCCTCGAAATCACTCCTTACCATCCTCCTGGAAACCAACACTCTGATCAAAACCTTCTAGTGCTGAACAAATCACTGACCACATAATTGTCGACCCAACACGACACTACTACAATGCCTAACCTCCACACAATTGAAACCAATTCGAAACATAATCAGAAGAGTCTCTACCAAAAGCCACCTAGGCACATAACTCATAACCAAACATCTAAAGATTTACACTTGCATTTCACCTTGAATCTTCTGATCCACTACATCCATTAACTAAATTGGGATATAAAATCCTCAATACACCGCTGAGACTACCGGTCTCACACCTGGTCTAGCCACCAGGTTTCTGAGAGTCCAATCGATAAGGCTACCCTAGCTTATGCACCACACAATGCCACACCCTGACCACATAATCATCCTACTAAAGCCATAATCCAAGTCCTTAACCCAACCGGTCTCTACCAGGTCTCACCTCTAATGCTCTTTGTCATTGCAATAAAAGCAATCAACATCCTTTGGATCAGAAACATGTGGAATGACAACATCAGGCTTGGCCTTTGGGCCACTCCTAGATGACCCGGCTTGGGCCTTGCCCTTCAAATTTTTCTTAGGAGGACCTTTCCTCTTTTTCCCCTTTCTCTACCCAATAGCTAAGATAGGGGCACTAACAGGATTGGAGGCTATACTTTTACCCTACATACCTGCCTCAGTTGTCTGCAACAAGTTGTGCAGTTGGGCCAATGTCTGCTCGGTGTTGTTCAAATGGTAAGTTAGGATGAACTGACCATAACAATCAGGCAATGAGTTCAAGACCATATTAATGGCCAATTCATCATCAAAATGTACGTTGAGCTTGACCAAATGCTCTATGTAGAGTTGCATTCTTTGCACATGACTAACAACCGAGTCCCCTTCCTTCATCCTGCGAGCCATGAGTGACTTGACTACCTCAAACTTTTCTTGACGAGCTCGCTTATGGTAATATTCCATAAGGTCCTTGTTCATCTCAAAAGGCCAGTAGTCCTCATAGTACCTTTACAATTCTGGAGACATGGTTGCGACCATGATGCAAGCCTTTTTGGTTGCATCGACATAGTGCTTTTTGTAGGCAACATATTCTTCAGTAGTGGCTTTGGTTTCATCAATCTCTTTGAGCTCCTTTTCAAGGACATATTCTTTGTCCTCAAATTGAAGCGCCATTTTGATATTGCGCATCCAATCGTTTTAGTTTGAGCCATCCATAACGACTTTGGAACAAATGGAGAGCAAAAAGAAGTTATAGTTTGAGGATGATGAAGTTAAAGTGTTTCCAGGAGCAGACATCTGCAAAAGAAGATAATTTTAGTTAGATTTCAGGATACCTCAATATAATAGCCCAAAGATATAATATTAAGGTTAGGATCCAACTATGAGGATTTACAACATAGAAATGGGATACTAAGATCCAAGTGTAAATTTCATAAAGGTAAGTGAATGACGATTCACTCCACCATAAGACAAAACGAAGTGAAATTCTTAATTCTTTTGAGATACATTGAAACTATTCAATGACATGTTTTAATCTCGGATTATGCTCTTCCATTTGTAACTGGGATACCGAGGATCAAAAATAAGATGTTGTCACACCCCAAAACCTGAACAACGGAAATGTTCGGGGGCGGAGTACGTTATGTACAGTATCACAAACAATGCATAATAGTAAAACAAGCAACAACATCATCCATTGCATTAGTAATATAATTTTAATACAAGTGTGGTATGTATAGTTTATAAGACACCAACAATATGAATCAAAATAAGAGATGAGTCTTGAACGTGCTCCATCTTCTCAAAACCTGGTCATCGGTACCTGTCTACTGGTGACCTGGGAATACAAGTTATTTTGAAAGCGTAGATCAACATTAAAGTTGGTGAGTTCATAAGTATTTTTGTGTCATTGTTTGTACGAAAGTGTTTGTAAATGTTTGATGTAAATATTTGTAAGTGTTTGTAGTAATTGTTTGTATCTCCTAGAAAATCCTATATTTTCTACTAAAAAGTAGCCTTCTACCAAGGAACAAATGTTTTGTGTGTTGTGTTGTGTTGTTTTGTAAAAGTGTGTATCTTTCCCAAGTATGACTATCATTACCAAAATATAGTTTACATTACCGTTTATGTGAGAAGATCAGAATGTGAATGCAACGGGAAAATAATAGTGTACAGTAGTATTGTATATAAGTAACTACTAATGTACTAACTACCTTAAGCCAATTTGTTTAATTAAGGTAAAATGTGATGAGGTTGTAACCATACTTGATTGACTAGTAAGACACGACGATCAAAGACGTCGAAATGGTATGACATTCGTCACCCGTAGACCTGCTGTCACACCCCCAAACCAAGGATGGCGGAAACGTCCGGGGGTGGAGGACTTCATGGATAACATCATAATAACAATTGCAATAGTGATTTAAGCAAACACAACCAACATATATATATATATATATATATATATAATTGAAAAAGTTACATCATTGTATGAATTACATGTTTCCAAATCAATTACAATATGTTGACAAAATGTGAAAAGTTTGACGCCTTAACGTCCCATCCGCAAAAGCACCTGGTTACCTATTTAGTGATTTCCTGAGAATACAAGTTGTTTGAAAAAGTGTCAACACAAAGGTTGGTGAGTTCATAAGTATTTGTAGACGGTTTATGAAAAGCTTTTTCCTGTAAAAGTAGTGTTTGTTCCAGAAAAATCCAATATTTTCCTTTATAAAGTTATGTGGTCCTAATTCCCATAACCAAAAATAAACAAGTATTTCCCATACTTAATGATATAACTGTGGTTTTAAATCGGCATAAAGCCCTTTCTGATTATAAGAATTCCCGTAAACTTTATGAGTTGTTAACTTCCTAAGTGAGTCGCTATAACCATACTATGACTGAATGAACCTGCCACGACGTTTCTCAGGCGTCGTGAAACTGATATGACATTTGTCACCACAGACCTGCCGGTCTAGCTGTTGCATGCAGCTCAGGTGTGGGGTGTCTAACCCAATATGGATCTATACAAAACTATTACGTTCTCCCTACAAGAGACTCCGGATATAGCTACCAGGAATTTAGATCCCGCACTCGGATGTACGGAAAGAGAATGTCTCACCATTTAAGTTAACAAGTTTACGTGTGATGTGCGTGAATGTAAAACCTTTTTGTATGAATGTAACCTTTTTGTATAAGTGTGTTATGTGATGAATCATAAACTATACCTATTATAGTTTATCAATACAAGGGTAAAAGTGGTAATGTACATAAACTATACTTAACATAGTTTAATCAAAGGTTTGTATGTAATAGGTGTACTTTGATTGTAACAAATTGTTATTTCTATGCTTTGTCTAGAAAAATCCATTTGCTAACTGATGTATGTCTACAAACTAAGACAATATTGTCATATATTGCAATAACATATAATCACATAAAGATATACACCTTGCTCAACATGTTACAAGGTGAAATGAAATTAATAGTATTTTTCTGTTGATAACATTTTCTATCCTTGTTATTAGAAAATTTGTAGAAAAATAAACAAAGGTCCAAATCAGAATCCAAAAATTCTAGGAGTTTGGAAAATGAGTCTAGTTTCTCCACAATTTTTCTCATGATTTTTAATGACCTCTATCTTGTGTGAACAAGTCCATAATCACAGACTGGTCCGGATTGATGTTTGAAATGATAGGCAGTTTTGTAAAAATCATCATAAATCGTAGAAAAATCGTGTGGAGATGTGCAAGTAGTCATTTTAAAGCTAAGAACTGGAACTACTTGCACCTAAAACAGTTTTAAAAACTAAAGTGTTTAAGTTGTCCAAAACAGTCCGTGAATGGAGTCCAACTTTTCTGATGAAGGGTGTTAGAAAAGTTTAGTTATATTCTTGGTGTTTTAACTTGTATTCCCCCCTAAAAACTAAAGAAACCATGAAAATGTAGGGGTATGAACTCGCCTTGAGTGATTTCAGTAGATGATTGTTGAAGAATGGGAGTGTTCAACTCAAGAACACTTGAAGATGCCTTGAAGATTTTTGAGAATCTAACATTAAAGTGATGGAGTTTGTGTAAGCAAGCGATGATTGGAGTAGAATGAAGTGTAATAATCTTATGGAGGATGTTAATATTTACCAAAGGTAGAAGAAAAGCTTGGAGGATGGCCTTGAATCTCGAATTTTAGGGAGAGGAGATGAGAGAAAATGAAGTTTGATCTTGATGGAAGAATGAGAGAATAATGAGAGAAGTTAGGATAGAGGATGGGTGTTCCAGCCTTATGGACGTGGGGAGGGCTGCTAAATGAGTGGAAAGGACATTGAAGTGACCTAGGTAAGGTGGGGAGGTGTGGCTGGTCATAGAGTGGGTGTGGGGGTGGTTGTTTGTGTCATAAGGTAAGGCAAAGTCAACACTCGACCTTTATACTTCACCCACTCATTTCTTGGATAATATTTATATTAAAAACGTGGGAATTAATGATTTATGGGCTTTTAATTGTTAAAATAAAGTTTTGGGTGAAAATCCCACGTTAAAACAATTAAAAACGAAGCTAAAATGAAGTTGTAGTCGAAAATCGGGAAGAAATGGGCTTCCCTGCGAGACCTCTCAGTCCTGGCCGAGGTTCGGTCCCTTCTGATCATGGGCCGAAGGCGAAATGGAGCGAAGGGAGTAAGACGCGAAATGGACCGAAGGTTCGGTCCGAAGGGGAGGGTTCGGTCCCTTATGCGAGGTTCGGTCCGAAGGGAGGGTTCGCTTCTGATGCCTTCGCTTCTGACAAGTTCGCTTCTGACAAGTTCGGTTCCTAAGAGGGGTTTCGGGTCCTTAAGAGGGTTCGGCTCCTTAAGAGGGGTTTCGGGTCCTTAAGTCTATTTTATCCGTTTTTACCCCGTTTTAAGCGGTTTTTGACCCGGTTAAGGGTCGGGATGGCCCGAAAGACTACAAAAAGTTTAAGGAACTTCTGAGAGAGATTTGGGAGAGATTTCACATACTTGGAGAGATTTGGGAGAGATTTGACATTCTTGGAGAGATTTCGCATACGGAGAGAGATTTGGGAGAGATTTGACATTTTTGGAGAGATTTGGGAGAGATTTGACATTCTTGGAGAGATTTCACATACGGAGAGAGATTTGGGAGAGATTTGACATTCTTGGAGAGATTTCGCATACGGAGAGAGATTTGGGAGAGATTTGACATTCTTGGAGAGATTTGGGAGAGATTTCTAGATATGAAGAGATAGAGTGAAAATGATTGAGAGAGGTTTCTAGTGTGACATTTGTGAGTGTTTGGCTCTGCAACGCAAGGTCCGTAAACCCCGTTAAGCCAGGTTTTACACTCCCGATGAGTATGCAACATTGTTTTATCGTTTTTGTTCATTACATAGCACTAAGGCTAAGGAAAATTAAACACACAAATTTTCCAAGTGATGTTTTCTCATTAAAATAGTGAGTTATACAGTAATTACATAACACAAACCCTAATATACAAGGTTTAATCTAGTTGACCGGTTTGACTCGATGACTTTGTTCGACTTTGACTTGACCCGAAATTGACTATTGTCACATCATCCCCCCGTTAGAGGGAATTTCGTTCCGAAATTTACATTCTGACAGGGACTTCAAGAGTTTGGGAAGAGATGCGGGTATTTTTGTTTCATTTGATCTTCGCGTTCCCAGGTGAACTCAGGTCCTCGTTTCGCATTCCAGCGAACCTTCACTATGGGAATACGACTTTGTTTCGTTCTTTTGACCTCCCGATCCATGATCTCAATTGGTTCTTCCATGAAATGGAGACTCTCATTAACTTCAATTTCGTCGAGAGGTATCACGAGAGTCTCGTCGGACAGACACTTTTTCAAGTTGGATACGTGAAAGGTAGGGTGTACGTTATTAAGTTCTTGTGGTAATCGGAGTTTGTATGCCACAGGACCGATCCTGGCAAGGATTTCAAACAGTCCGATGTACCTCGGGTTTAGTTTCCCACGTTTACCGAAACGTATCATTCCTTTCCAAGGGGAAACTTTTAGTAATACTCGATCTCCAACCTGGAATTCTAAAGGTTTGCGTCGCTTGTCTGCGTAACTCTTTTGTCGATCACGAGATGCCTTTAGTCTTTCCCGAATTTGAACAATCTTTTTTGTGGTCTCGCTTATGATTTCAGGACCAGTAAGGGTGCTCTTAGGGACTTGCCCCCTAGCTAGTTGATTGTCCCCTACTTCTGCCCAACACAGGGGTGATTGGCACTTGCGTCCATAAAGAGCTTCGAATGGAGCGACTTTAATGCTAGTGTGATAGCTGTTATTGTAGGAGAATTCAGTCAGCGGTAAATGGGTATCCCATGCCTTACCAAAGTCTATCACACAAGCTCTCAACATGTCTTCTAATATATGTATGGTGCGCTCGCTTTGCCCGTCGGTTTGTGGATGGTAGGTCGTACTCATGTCTAGCCTAGTTCCCAAAGATTTCTGTAGGGACTGCCAAAATCGCAAGGTGAATCTACTATCTCGGTCTGAGATAATGGATATCAGTACACCATGCAGTCACACAATCTCCTTGATGTACGTCCTGGTTAGCTTCTCCGTCTTGTCGGTTTCCTTTATCGGCAGGAAGTACGCAGACTTGGTCAATCTGTCTACGATTACCCATATGGTATCAAGCCCGCCTGAAGTCTTAGGCAGCTTGGTTATGAAGTCCATGGTTATCCGTTCCCACTTCCATTCTGGTATATCAGGTTGTTGTAGTAGTCCTGAGGGTTTCTGTTATTCCACCTTGACCTTGGCGCAAGTCAGACACTTGCCCACATAAGTCGCAATCTCGGCTTTCATGTTCGGCCACCAGTATAACTTCTTGAGGTCTAGATACATCTTGTCCGAACCTGGATGGATGGAATATCGAGTCTTGTGTGCTTCATTCATGACGACGTCTCGGAACCCACCAAACTTTGGCGTCCATATCCGATTCATGAGATAACGTGCTCCATCATCCCTGACTTCTAAGTTTTTATCCATCCTTCTTAATGCCTCACCTATCACATTTTCAGGTTTCAAGGCTTCTAGTTGGGCTTCCTTGATTTATGTGGCCAGGTGGGAATGGATGGTCATGGTGAAGGATTTTACTCGGCGGCCTGAATATTCCTTTCTGCTCAGAGCATCGACCACTACATTGGCCTTGCCCGGATGATAGCGAATTCCGCACTCGTAGTCGTTCAGCAGCTCTACCCATCTTCTTTGTCGCATGTTGAGCTCTTTTTGATTGAGAATATGTTGAAGACTTTTGTGATCGGTGAAGATAGTGCACTTTGTGCCGTAGAGGTAGTGCCTCCAGATCTTTAAGGCGAACACTACCGCTCCCAGTTTAATGTCGTGGGTAGTGTAATTAACTTCGTGTGTCTTAAGTTGTCTTGACGTGTAGGCGATGACTTTCCCTCTCTGCATGAGCACGCATCAGAGGCCTTGATTTGAAGCATCGCAATAAACCACGAAGTCATCCGTTCCTTCTGGAAGAGACAAGACCGGTGCGCTACATAGGGCTTGTTTTAACATTTGGAAGGCGGCTTCTTGTTTTTCTCCCCACTTAAACATCACACCTTTTTGAGTCAAGGTGGTGAGTGGTTTTGCGATCTTGGAGAAGTTTTGGATGAATCTTCGGTAGTACCCAGCGAGTCCTAAGAATTGTCGGATTTCTGTTGGTGTTGTGGGTGCTGGCCAGGTTTCGATTGATTTGATCTTTGAGGGATCCACATGTATCCCTTTTTTGCTAACTACGTGGCCAAGGAATCCCATTTCTCGGAGCCAAAATTCGCACTTTGAAAACTTAGCATAAAGCTTCTCGGCTCTTAGAGTCTCCAGTATTAGTCGCAGGTGTTGTCTGTGCTCTTCTTCCCTCCTTGAATAGACCAAGATATCATCGATGAACACGATCATGAATTTATCTAGGAAGGGTCGACACACTCGGTTCATCAGATCCATGAACACCGCAGGCGCGTTTGTTAATCTGAATGGCATCACTACAAATTCGTAGTGTCCATAGCGAGTTCTGAATGCCGTCTTGGGGATATCTTCTTCTTGAACTCGCAATTGATGGTAACCCGACCTCAAGTCGATTTTTGAAAAGTAGCTTGCTCCCTGAAGTTGGTCGAAAAGGTCGTCGATTCGGGGTAGGGGATATCGATTCTTGATGGTAAGTTTGTTCAACTCTCTATAATCGATGCAGATGCGAAAGGATCCATCATTCTTTTTCACAAATAGAACTGGAGCTCCCCAGGGTGAAAAGCTCGGTCTAATGAATCCTTTGCTTAATAGCTCGCTCAATTGACTAGATAGCTCTTGCATTTCTTCCGGTGCGAGGCGATATGGTGCTTTAGCTACAAGGGTAGCACCGGGAACCAAGTCGATTTGGAATTCGACTTGTCGTGCGAGCGGTACACCTGGAAGATCTTCTGGGAATACGTCGGGGAAGTTGCTCACTTCCGGAATGTCTTTGATGTCCTTTACCCCTTGATTCTTATCTACGACGTGGGCTAAGAAGGCATGGTATTCCTTTCGGAGATACTTTTGAGCCTTGACGCAAGAAATGATTTGTAGGTTAGTACTGGGTTTATCGCCGTAGACGAGAAGGGTTTCGTCATTTGGCAGATTGAGGCGGACGACCCTTTCGTAACATAAAATCTCGGCACGATTGGGACTTAACCAATCCATACCAATGATGATATCGAAAATTTTTATGGTGACTAGCATTAGATCGATTTTGAACGAATGGTTGTCTAGAGTGAGAGTACACCCTATGTAAATATCATTAGCGCGCTCAACCTTTCCGTTTTCCATTTCTACGACGTATGAATCTTTTAATGACAGGGGATTTTGCTTAAGTAAATGTTTGAATTGGTGGCTCACGAAACTCCTTTCTGCCCCACAATCGAAAAGTACGCATGCATAGGAGTTATTAAGGAGGAACATACCGGTAACCATTGTAGGATCCTTGACTGCTTCCCGGTGTCCCATCGTTAGGACTCTCCCTACACCACCAGCATTAGGAGCTTGTGCTTTGGGGCAGTTTCTCCTGAAGTGTCCTGCTTCACTACATCCATAACAGGTTTGGCTTGCCCCCGCATTGGCAACATGGTTGTTCGGTCGTGCTGGCGCTTTACAGAAACGAGCGGTATGCCCTTTTGTAACGCCCGTAGATTCGGGCTAGTCAATTTAGAGATAATAGGGGTCGAAAACGACTTTTCGAAAAAAAAATATTTAGAATAAATAATCTTAACCAAGTTTTAGAATATATCACAAGGTTTCTGTGCATATAAAGAACGCCGAAATCCGAGTTATAACGAAGAAGTTATGGCCCGTCGAAGTTTCGCGACGGAACCGACATGGCACCGGGAAGCGTAAATAGTGAAATTACGATAGAGCGATATTTAGCCTTAGTAATCTAAACAAAAGTTGTAGAATACGTTAAACTAAGAACATCGATAAAAAGAACGCCCAAATCTGACTTCGTATAAGGAAGTTATGATTTTTCGAAGTTTCGGATTAACGGTGTACAGCCCGAAATTTGAATATTAGATCGAGTGATTTTTAGCCGACACGACCTAAAAGAGAATCGAAGATCTCGTTAAGAGTAGCATATCGAGAAAAATATGGGCGAAAACGGACGTCGGATGAAGAAGTTATGAGGATTTAACGGACCAATCATATCCCGGCCTGTTAATAATATAAAATTTAAAATCGAGTCAAAATTAGCTGACGGAGTCTAAACGAAAGTTGTAGAGTACGTTCCCACCTCCGCGTGGATATAAAGAACATCAAAAACGGTGCTCATATGCGAAAGTTATGATTTTTAGAAGTCGGGTGTGGAAATTGTGAAATCTGTGGGAGAGTGGTGACGTGGCCAAATCTCAGCCGTCGCTTGCTGAACACGGAGTCACTTCGGATGATGACACGTCGCCCTCGCTTACGCCCCGCGTCCGAAGTCAGTACGCCCTGCGTACCCTCGCCCTTATCTTCTTCCAAAGTGCGAGACAGCTGGTCCTAGGTGGCGCCCTAATCCGAGCCTTACGCCCAGTGTAGCCAAGGACTACGCCCAGCGTAATCCGAGGCCTCGCAGGCTATAAAAGGGGGTTGAGAGTTCCTCATTTTTCACACCTTTTTCACTTCTCTCTCTAACTCCTTTCTCTCTCTAAGTGTGCTAAACTCTCCTAAACCCTAGGGAACCTCCCTAGCACCCGAGGGAAGCCCCGAGGCTCCCGGAGTCCCGAGAAAAAGAGTCTTTCGGTTTCGAAACGCTGCCCCAATTAAGTTCCGGTTTTCGATAAAATTCGTTGTAAGTGAGCTACGCTTACGCAATTTTTAATATAGCTTTCAAATAATTATAGGAATGTTATTAGGTCCTTAAAATAATTATTTGGGCTATTATTATGAGTTATATTGAGTGTTATTAACGCTTGTATAATAATAATAATAGTCAGACAATTAATTTGTCGCGGTTATCGTTATACTAAACCCTAGTGGTATTGATACTAGGTTTAATCGAAGGAAGTTGTTTTAAGAGTATCGAAGCGCTGCTTGAGTGCTGAGTCACCACCTTTCAGGTGAGTGCATGGTCCCCTTCAACTTACACATAGATATGAAGTATTTACTACGTGCTATGTGTGCATATTGTCTGTTTACTTGCTGTCTATGCTCGGTGAAAGATTTTATACATGTTTTAAATGATTTAAACTATATATGTATTTTATCTCTATGAAAATGTTGGGGGTAAGACATGGGTAGATATAATAGATGAAAGGAGTTGAGAGGTGAAATAAACCGTAAGGTGAGGGTGAGAGGTGGACGATGTGAGAAGCCTTTTTCCCAAATGATGGCCCCGTCATTCAGCAGAGTATGGATGACAACCACGGACTATTCTAGACAGTCCAGTGGAACACTAGCAGGCTCGCAACCTGTAGGTGTTGTGAATGACGTGTTCACTGGTGTACTCTAAAAACCCATTGATATGTATTGCGAGTGGACTCTCGAAAACGATACTGTCAATAAAACCCGGCAGATGCGCCCCATAGAGAATGTCACAATTTTGGCAATTGCGCCCTAGTGACAGAACTAGTAGTTGTGCTTGACAGATGGGTCATTTACAATGATGGAATTCATACCTATTCCTTAGGATACTCCTTAGGAATGAATCAACAAGAAATAGCTGATTCTTAGGATAGATCCTTAAGAATAAAGAAGATAATGGGGATGGGTAATTGGGTTAACTATTTGATGATTAAACATAATAATTATATTATTGTGGGTTGAAAACCCTATGTACTCACCAGGTTTCCCAACCTGACCCACTCAGTTTATTTATATCACAGGTGTTGATATGAAGTCACATTACACTGAGAAATTTAAAGAGATGTAGATCACTAGTGTAAATAAATGTAAGTTCCGTTTATGCTTATGTTTCTGTATTAACGATGACATCCCAAACGTTTTAAAATGAATAAAATATGTTTCTTCGAAAATGTTTTAATAACGTATTTATCGTGTTTTTCTGGGAACAAATTCCGCAACCTTTTTATTAAAAGAAGAACTCTGATTTTTTATAAAGCATAAACAAAATTGGTCTTTTCTGGCCGTGAAAATGGGGATGTCACAGTTGGTATCAAAGCATTAGTTTAAGCGAACTAGGAATATGGATTTATTTCTAGACTTAAACTTTGAATGCTAAGCAATGATTGTGAGGAGTGTGTCTAATAAAATTTAGGTAATACACTTGAATAGACACAAGCACTAGCTTATTTAGGGAAAATTCCTAACATGCTTTTATGTGCTAAATGTTTTATGATATGCATTATGAACGGATCTATGGTCTGTTGCCGACCGGATCTGGAAACTTTATGTGTTTAGGTTTCTAAACATTTAATTACGGTATTAGAACTGGCATGTAATTTTTCAGAGAGATAAGGAGAATTACACGTCGATCGTAAATAAAATCTTCTCTATCTAAATTCTCGTCACTCTACACCGGACATCTTAATTCGATGTATAGATCGACATGATGAACACTCAAAGCGGATTCGAAGATTGTAACCCGCAGCCTAAGCCACTAGTGATTGAACGTACACCAGAAGTAGCAGTTGCACCCAAGCCAATAACAATGGAAGGAGTACAAGCAATGGTGCGGATGATGTTGGATCAACAGATGAGAGAAACAAGGTGCTTAATTCAACAAAGTAAGGACGAACTTACTGTGCCAGTACGCCAGGCACCCGCTCTTGAGGCAACCATCTGGGTTGTTAAGTCTGTCGAAGAAAAGATCAACGATAGGATCGCCAACAAGGTTGAAGTTGGCAAGAAGAGGAAATTTGAGGGATCTTCAAGGTCCAACAGGAAAAACTTATTTTCACAATAGAGGAGGGAGAGGTAAAGCAAAATGGTGTAACAGGAGATGCCCTAAGGAAGTGACCTGCTTCAAATGCGGGAAGATTGGTCATAATTCCCATAAATGCTCAACCAAGGAGGAAGTTTGCCTTAAGTGTAGTGGAGAGGGACACTTCAAGCAAGATTGTCCGATGAGAGCAACAACGCCAAATGTACTGCTAAAGCACTATGAGGGATACGATGAGAAGGTGACTTGCTACAAATGTGGAAGGATGGGGCATTACGCCAGCAAGTGCACGTCTAAGAGTAAGGTGTGCTATGGATGTAACAAAGAAGGACATTTATTTAGGGAATTCCCGAAGAAAAATGTAGCAGTAGGAGCGAGTGCACCTCCAAAGCTAAGGAGCATCCTTGACAAAGCATATGGCAATGCAAGGAATCAAGAGTAAGGACGGATGACCAAAGATGAAGTTATGAAGTGGTCATGTAGATAGTACCACATGGTGTAGCCTATTAGAGGCATAGTCTAGGATGAACTTGAACACCTATGTAATAGTTTCAAGGAATAATATAAAACCTTCGTTTTGTTATCTGGTGTGTTAAACTGTTATGTGATTTTTTTTGTATGGTGAATTGGGTACTGCGAGACAATACTTGGGACGAGTATGAGTAGGTGTGAAAGGTAGTAGATGCATATACTATCGAAAGCACAGGACTCACGCTTGGATCAGGGAAAGTCACAAGGTTACCAAGAAGCCAATAATTGATTCCGTTTTATTCAAGCATGTCGTTACCATCGTTTCGGTAATGACTAAGAAGATTGTTGTTATTCCGACCCTAGTGGTCATATCAAATTGAGTCCGACTACGATGAGTATGTTACGTGGTTCAGAGAACCAAGTTCGATGTAACATCTGACTTAAGCCATAGGATCGAAGTAAAAGATAATAGAAGTGATCGGTAGAGATATCGCGACGGTTGCTGGTAGCTAGAAATACTACCTTTTAAGATGTGATTAGAACATGAAGGAAGGTATAATATGTTCAGGAAGACTCTAAGAGACCTGAGTCTAAGCGTTGCGGCATACGATAATAGGTCATTAGAATATGACACATCGTTCCATTGTAGTAATAAAAGAACTTATCTTAAGGATTGAGATTGTGACTTGAAGGTCATAATCTGGAGTCCAACGTGAGATAGGGAGCAGGTCGAAGATCGGGCACCGCCTGTAGTCAGGAAATCTTAGAGTTAAATACCCGTTTGAAGAAACATCAAAGTTACGGTTATTACTTAGGATGAAAAAATAATGTATGGAGTCATCATGTGATCCATGTTCCTTTGATGATTCCGGGACGTAATCATCCTAAGGGGGGGATACTTGTAACGCCCGTAGATCCAGGCTAGTCAATTTAGAGATAATAGGGGTCGAAAACGACTTTTCGAAAAAAAAATATTTAGAATAAATAATCTTAACCAAGTTGTAGAATATATCACAAGGTTTCTGTGCATATAAAGAACGCCGAAATCCGAGTTATAACGAAGAAGTTATGGCCCGTCGAAGTTTCGCGACGGAACCGACATGGCACCGGGAAGCGTAAATAGTGAAATTACGATAGAGCGATATTTAGCCTTAGTAATCTAAACAAAAGTTGTAGAATACGTTAAACTAAGAACATCGATAAAAAGAACGCCCAAATCTGACTTCGTATAAGGAAGTTATGATTTTTCGAAGTTTCGGATCAACGGTGTACAGCCCGAAATTTGAATATTAGATCGAGTGATTTTTAGCCGACACGACCTAAAAGAGAATCGAAGATCTCGTTAAGAGTAGCATATCGAGAAAAATATGGGCGAAAACGGACGTCGGATGAAGAAGTTATGAGGATTTAACGGACCAATCATATCCCGGCCTGTTAATAATATAAAATTTAAAATCGAGTCAAAATTAGCTGATGGAGTCTAAACGAAAGTTGTAGAGTACGTTCCCACCTCCGCGTGGATATAAAGAACATCAAAAACGGTGCTCATATGCGAAAGTTATGATTTTTAGAAGTCGGGTGTGGAAATTGTGAAATCTGTGGGAGAGTGGTGACGTGGCCAAATCTCAGCCGTCGCTTGCTGAACACGGAGTCACTTCGGATGATGACACGTCGCCCTCGCTTATGCCCCGCGTCCGAAGTCAGTACGCCCTGCGTACCCTCGCCCTTATCTTCTTCCAAAGTGCGAGACAGCTGGTCCTAGGTGGCGCCCTAATCCGAGCCTTACGCCCAGTGTAGCCAAGGACTACGCCCAGCGTAATCCGAGGCCTCGCAGGCTATAAAAGGGGGTTGAGAGTTCCTCATTTTTCACACCTTTTTCACTTCTCTCTCTAACTCCTTTCTCTCTCTAAGTGTCCTAAACTCTCCTAAACCCTAGGGAACCTCCCTAGCACCCGAGGGAAGCCCCGAGGCTCCCGGAGTCCCGAGAAAAAGAGTCTTTCGGTTTCGAAACGCTGCCCCAATTAAGTTCCGGTTTTCGATAAAATTCGTTGTAAGTGAGCTACGCTTACGCAATTTTTAATATAGCTTTCAAATAATTATAGGAATGTTATTAGGTCCTTAAAATAATTATTTGGGCTATTATTATGAGTTATATTGAGTGTTATTAACGCTTGTATAATAATAATAATAGTCAGACAATTAATTTGTCGCGGTTATCGTTAGACTAAACCCTAGTGGTATTGATACTAGGTTTAATCGAAGGAAGTTGTTTTAAGAGTATCGAAGCGCTGCTTGAGTGCTGAGTCACCACCTTTCAGGTGAGTGCATGGTCCCCTTCAACTTACACATAGATATGAAGTATTTACTACGTGCTATGTGTGCATATTGTCTGTTTACATGCTGTCTATGCTCGGTGAAAGATTTTATACATGTTTTAAATGATTTAAACTATATATGTATTTTATCTCTATGAAAATGTTGGGGGTAAGACATGGGTAGATGTAATAGATGAAAGGAGTTGAGAGGTGAAATAAACCGTAAGGTGAGGGTGAGAGGTGGACGATGTGAGAAGCCTTTTTCCCAAATGATGGCCCCGTCATTCAGCAGAGTATGGATGACAACCACGGACTATTCTAGACAGTCCAGTGGAACACTAGCAGGCTCGCAACCTGTAGGTGTTGTGAATGACGTGTTCACTGGTGTACTCTAAAAACCCATTGATATGTATTGCGAGTGGACTCTCGAAAACGATACTGTCAATAAAACCCGGCAGATGCGCCCCATAGAGAATGTCACAATTTTGGCAATTGCGCCCTAGTGACAGAACTAGTAGTTGTGCTTGACAGATGGGTCATTTACAATGATGGAATTCATACCTATTCCTTAGGATACTCCTTAGGAATGAATCAACAAGAAATAGCTGATTCTTAGGATAGATCCTTAAGAATAAAGAAGATAATGGGGATGGGTAATTGGGTTAACTATTTGATGATTAAACATAATAATTATATTATTGTGGGTTGAAAACCCTATGTACTCACCAGGTTTCCCAACCTGACCCACTCAGTTTATTTATATCACAGGTGTTGATATGAAGTCACATTACACTGAGAAATTTAAAGAGATGTAGATCACTAGTGTAAATAAATGTAAGTTCCGTTTATGCTTATGTTTCTGTATTAACGATGACATCCCAAACGTTTTAAAATGAATAAAATATGTTTCTTCGAAAATGTTTTAATAACGTATTTATCGTGTTTTTCTGGGAACAAATTCCGCAACCTTTTTATTAAAAGAAGAACTCTGATTTTTTATAAAGCATAAACAAAATTGGTCTTTTCTGGCCGTGAAAATGGGGATGTCACAGTTGGTATCAAAGCATTAGTTTAAGCGAACTAGGAATATGGATTTATTTCTAGACTTAAACTTTGAATGCTAAGCAATGATTGTGAGGAGTGTGTCTAATAAAATTTAGGTAATACACTTGAATAGACACAAGCACTAGCTTATTTAGGGAAAATTCCTAACATGCTTTTATGTGCTAAATGTTTTATGATATGCATTATGAACGGATCTATGGTCTGTTGCCGACCGGATCTGGAAACTTTATGTGTTTAGGTTTCTAAACATTTAATTACGGTATTAGAACTGGCATGTAATTTTTCAGAGAGATAAGGAGAATTACACGTCGATCGTAAATAAAATCTTCTCTATCTAAATTCTCGTCACTCTACACCGGACATCTTAATTCGATGTATAGATCGACATGATGAACACTCAAAGCGGATTCGAAGATTGTAACCCGCAGCCTAAGCCACTAGTGATTGAACGTACACCAGAAGTAGCAGTTGCACCCAAGCCAATAACAATGGAAGGAGTACAAGCAATGGTGCGGATGATGTTGGATCAACAGATGAGAGAAACAAGGTGCTTAATTCAACAAAGTAAGGACGAACTTACTGTGCCAGTACGCCAGGCACCCGCTCTTGAGGCAACCATCTGGGTTGTTAAGTCTGTCGAAGAAAAGATCAACGATAGGATCGCCAACAAGGTTGAAGTTGGCAAGAAGAGGAAATTTGAGGGATCTTCAAGGTCCAACAGGAAAAACTTATTTTCACAATAGAGGAGGGAGAGGTAAAGCAAAATGGTGTAACAGGAGATGCCCTAAGGAAGTGACCTGCTTCAAATGCGGGAAGATTGGTCATAATTCCCATAAATGCTCAACCAAGGAGGAAGTTTGCCTTAAGTGTAGTGGAGAGGGACACTTCAAGCAAGATTGTCCGATGAGAGCAACAACGCCAAATGTACTGCTAAAGCACTATGAGGGATACGATGAGAAGGTGACTTGCTACAAATGTGGAAGGATGGGGCATTACGCCAGCAAGTGCACGTCTAAGAGTAAGGTGTGCTATGGATGTAACAAAGAAGGACATTTATTTAGGGAATTCCCGAAGAAAAATGTAGCAGTAGGAGCGAGTGCACCTCCAAAGCTAAGGAGCATCCTTGACAAAGCATATGGCAATGCAAGGAATCAAGAGTAAGGACGGATGACCAAAGATGAAGTTATGAAGTGGTCATGTAGATAGTACCACATGGTGTAGCCTATTAGAGGCATAGTCTAGGATGAACTTGAACACCTATGTAATAGTTTCAAGGAATAATATAAAACCTTCGTTTTGTTATCTGGTTTGTTAAACTGTTATGTGATTTTTTTTTGTATGGTGAATTGGGTACTGCGAGACAATACTTGGGACGAGTATGAGTAGGTGTGAAAGGTAGTAGATGCATATACTATCGAAAGCACAGGACTCACGCTTGGATCAGGGAAAGTCACAAGGTTACCAAGAAGCCAATAATTGATTCCGTTTTATTCAAGCATGTCGTTACCATCGTTTCGGTAATGACTAAGAAGATTGTTGTTATTCCGACCCTAGTGGTCATATCAAATTGAGTCCGACTACGATGAGTATGTTACGTGGTTCAGAGAACCAAGTTCGATGTAACATCTGACTTAAGCCATAGGATCGAAGTAAAAGATAATAGAAGTGATCGGTAGAGATATCGCGACGGTTGCTGGTAGCTAGAAATACTACCTTTTAAGATGTGATTAGAACATGAAGGAAGGTATAATATGTTCAGGAAGACTCTAAGAGACCTGAGTCTAAGCGTTGCGGCATACGATAATAGGTCATTAGAATATGACACATCGTTCCATTGTAGTAATAAAAGAACTTATCTTAAGGATTGAGATTGTGACTTGAAGGTCATAATCTGGAGTCCAACGTGAGATAGGGAGCGGGTCGAAGATCGGGCACCGCCTGTAGTCAGGAAATCTTAGAGTTAAATACCCGTTTGAAGAAACATCAAAGTTACGGTTATTACTTAGGATGAAAAAATAATGTATGGAGTCATCATGTGATCCATGTTCCTTTGATGATTCCGGGACGTAATCATCCTAAGGGGGGGATACTTGTAACGCCCGTAGATCCAGGCTAGTCAATTTAGAGATAATAGGGGTCGAAAACGACTTTTCGAAAAAAAAATATTTAGAATAAATAATCTTAACCAAGTTGTAGAATATATCACAAGGTTTCTGTGCATATAAAGAACGCCGAAATCCGAGTTATAACGAAGAAGTTATGGCCCGTCGAAGTTTCGCGACGGAACCGACACGGCACCGGGAAGCGTAAATAGTGAAATTACGATAGAGCGATATTTAGCCTTAGTAATCTAAAAAAACAGTCATAGAATACGTTAAACTAAGAACATCGATAAAAAAACGCCCAAATCTGACTTCGTATAAGGAAGTTATGATTTTTCGAAGTTTTGGATTAACGGTGTACAGCCCGAAATTCGAATATTAGATCGAGTGATTTTTAGCCTACACGACCTAAACGAGAATCGAAGATCTCGTTAAGAGTAGCGTATCGAGAAAAAGATGGGCGAAAACGGACGTCGGATGAAGAAGTTATGAGGATTTAACGGACCAATCCTGTCCCGGCCTGTTAATAATATAAAATTTAAATCGAGTCAAAATTAGCTGACGGAGTCTAAACGAAAGTTGTAGAGTACATTCCCACCTTCGCGTGGATATAAAGAACGTCAAAAACGGTGCTCGTATGCGAAAGTTATGATTTTTAGAAGTCGGGTGTGGAAATTGCGAAATTTGTGGGAGAGTGGTGACGTGGCCAAATCTCAGCCGTCGCTTGCTGAACACGGAGTCGCTTTGGATGATGACACGTCGCCCTCGCTTATGCCCCGCGTCCGAAGTCAGTACGCCCTGCGTACCCTCGCCCTTATCTTCTTCCAGAGTGCGAGACAGCTGGTCCGAGGTGGCGCCCTTATCCGAGCCTTACGCCCAGTGTAGCCAAGGACTACGCCCAGCGTAATCCGAGGCCTCGCAGGCTATAAAAGGGGGCCGAGAGTTTCTCATTTTTCACACCTTTTTCACTTCTCTCTCTAACTCCTTTCTCTCTCTAAGTGTCCTAAACTCTCCTAAACCCTAGGGAACCTCCCTAGCACCCGAGGGAAGCCCCGAGGCTCCCGGAGTCCCGAGAAAAAGAGTCTTTCGGTTTCGAAACGCTGCCCCAATTAAGTTCCGGTTTTCGATAAAATTCGTTGTAAGTGAGCTACGCTTACGCAATTTTTAATATAGCTTTCAAATAATTATAGGAATGTTATTAGGTCCTTAAAATAATTATTTGGGCTATTATTATGAGTTATATTGAGTGTTATTAACGCTTGTATAATAATAATAATAGTCAGACAATTAATTTGTCGCGGTTATCGTTAGACTAAACCCTAGTGGTATTGATACTAGGTTTTATCGAAGGAAGTTGTTTTAAGAGTATCGAAGCGCTGCTTGAGTGCTGAGTCACCACCTTTCAGGTGAGTGCATGGTCCCCTTCAACTTACACATAGATATGAAGTATTTACTACGTGCTATGTGTGCATATTGTCTGTTTACTTGCTGTCTATGCTCGGTAAAAGATTTTATACATGTTTTAAATGATTTAAACTATATATGTATTTTATCTCTACGAAAATGTTGGGGGTAAGACATGGGTAGATGTAATAGATGAAATATGAGTTGGATGAGGAGTTGAGAGGTGAAATAAACCGTAAGGTGAGGGTGAGAGGTGGACGATGTGAGAAGCCTTTTTCCCAAATGATGGCCCCGTCATTCAGCAGTGTATGGATGACAACCACGGACTATTCTAGACAGTCCAGTGGAACACTAGCAGGCTCACAACCTGTAGGTGTTGTGAACGACGTGTTCACTGGTGTACTCTAAAAACCCATTGATATTTATTGCGAGTGGACTCTCGAAAACGATACTGTTAATAAAACCCGACAGATGCGCCTTAAGGACTATTCCGGCAGATGCGCCCCATAGAAAATGTCACAATTTTGGCAATTGCGCCCTAGTGACAGAACTAGTATTTGTGCTTGACAGATGGGTCATTTACAGCGATGGAATTCATAACTATTCCTTAGGATACTCCTTAGGAATGAATGAACAAGAAATAGCTGATTCTTAGGATTTCCCGACAAGCACCATTGTGGTGGTAGTTGCACTTGTTGCACTCAGGTAGCATTTCCCGACAAGCACCATTGTGGTGGTAGTTGCACTTGTTGCACTCAGGTAGATTTCCAGCATATTGCTTCGGTGGTGCTGGAGTGGTAGCAGTAGTGGCAGCACGGACAACAACGGTCTGTTGCTTCTTTGCGGGGTCCAGTGCCGGTTGCTTCTTTTTATGGTTCCAGAACTTCTTCTTGTTGTTTAATCCCTTTGCTTGGTCGGTGGTGGCGATCACGGTACCACGGCTGGCCCTGTGATCGATAAGTTGTTGTGCCAATTCCTTGGCACTCTCAAAGGTAGTAGGTTTCGAGGCCAATACACTATCATGAATCTGGGATGATAGCTGCTGCCACAACTGCTGTTACTGCAGCCTGGAACATTGTTGGGTCAAATTGTGGTGGCAGTGGTGGTGCTGCGCTACTGGAAGATCTTGGTCTTTTCCTTTGGAAAGTCAGTAAGGTTTCGATAGTAATAATGATTCGAGTGTTAATGGTTTCATTTCAATTGTATTATATCCCGAGTTTATTACTTTAGCAGGTAATTCATCGAAAAGTTGATGTAATTAAACTTATGAATTAAATAGTGTTGACCCAAGCAGAGTCACGTGTTTGGTTCATGTCAACATCTAATGAAGTAAAATACATGCCAAATTCATTGATAACTTGTTAGTACATATTGTTTTGAGAAAAATTGACCTCACAAGGGTTTACATTACATCATAATAAAAGATAAAGTTTTGGCAGTACAAAAGTCCCTTTGACTAGTGTGATCACTTAGTCGCAGGGTCAACCTATTCGCAATAAAGAGTAGCACCAACGCATACTCGAAATCCTAGATTTATAACAAAACATGAGCAGTGCAAACACTACTCGCGGCGGGTGGCATCTGGTCCATGATGGCCCTGAGATGAGGTCAAGGCTCCCTGAAACTCCGCAATCCGGCGTTCGGCCGCGATCACTCTCTCCTTGAGAGCTGCGTGCCTCTTCTGGTACTCCCTTACCTCCGCTTGAACCATGGTAAGGTCCTCGATGAGTTGGTCCACTGGATAGAAGTCCCTCTCCAAATCTTGGGTGCGTGCATCGGTGCCTGCCGTAATAGCGCTGAGATTTCGAACCTTGTCTGCCGTTTCCCTACTCTGGTTCCCCAAGTTCATGATGTGTTGGACCATGACAGGGAGGGCTCTGTCAGCCGGTCCCCCATGGCTGAGGTCATAGTAACCTCGTTGGTCGCCATATGGTGACCGTTGGCGTTGTTGCCGGCTCCACCTCTCCATCATGGTTGACCAACGGGGCTCAGGCCCGTTGTGGCCAAAGCGGTTTGCAGGCACCCTGGCGATGTAAGGAGGGTTGAAGACTTCCTCCTCTGGTTCTTCTTCACTTTTTTCCTCATCCATGTCTACCTCATCGTCTTCCTCTTCTTCTTCTTCTTCATCTACTTCCACTTCTTCTTCTTCGGGTTCCTCTTCGGGATCCTCTTCAATCAACTCTTCGGGCTCTTCTTCAATCCAGCCAACATTTCCCTGATTGGGAAAGTATGGGTCTCCTGGTAAGTGGAATCCTACCATGTCGTCTGCGCGAGAATAGGGGTGTAAGAAGCAGATAGCGGTTAATAATAATAACATTGCGCTATAGCAACATACAAATACTCCTATACTATTTTAAATGTTTAGATTTGGTTCTTAGAGCATTCATTGTAGGGTGGAGTTAGGTTATTAGATTTGTTGCCCCCTACGACTATCCCCCGGTATGAGTAAGTCACTTCTCGGACAAATATAGTTGATCAGGCTATATCCTTCCCAAAACTGATTACTCATACCAAGGCATACTCGTAGCGTTCAACTCCTCTTCTTTTAGTTTATGTTCTTCTAGTTATGAAACTACGCGAGTATGTAATGCATGTAGCTATACTTTTAAACAAGAAATATTTATTTTCTAAAAGTATAACCCGTTAAAATGTTTTAAAATCAGAGACTTTTAGTCCCAAATGTGTTTATAGTTTGTATATCCTATGTTGTTTGATATACTTAATTCACTATAAACCGTGCTCTGATACCAATCTGTCACACCCCCAAACCAAGGATGGCGGAAACGTCCGGGGGTGGAGGACTTCATGTATAGCATCATAATAACAATTGCAATAGTGATTTAAGCAAACACAACCAACATATATATAACTGAAAAAGTTACATCATTGTATGAATTACATGTTTCCAAATCAATTACAATATGTTGACAAAATGTGAAAAGTTTGACGCCTTAACGTCCCATCCACAAAAGCACTTGGTTACCTGTTTAGTGATTTCCTGAGAATACAAGTTGTTTGAAAAAGTGTCAACACAAAGGTTGGTGAGTTCATAAGTATTTGTAGACAGTTTATGAAAAGCTTTTTCCTGTAAAAGTAGTGTTTGTTCCAGAAAAATCCAATATTTTCCTTTATAAAGTTATGTGGTCCTAATTCCCATAACCAAAAAAAAAACAAGTATTTCCCATACTTAATGATATAACTGTGGTTTTAAATCGGCATAAAGCCCTTTCTGATTATAAGAATTCCCGTAAACTTTATGATTTGTTAACTTCCTAAGTGAGTCGCTATAACCATACTATGACTGAATGAACCTGCCACGACGTTTCTCAGGCGTCGTGAAACTGATATGACATTTGTCACCACAGACCTGCCGGTCTAGCTGTTGCATGCAGCTCAGGTGTGGGGTGTCTAACCCAATATGGATCTATACACAACTATCACGTTCTCCCTACAAGAGACTCTGGATATAGCTACCAGGAATTTAGATCCCGCACTCGGACGTACGGAAAGAGAATGTCTCACCATTTAAGTTAACAAGTTTACGTGTGGTGTGCGTGAATGTAAAACCTTTTTGTATGAATGTACCCTTTTTGTATAAGTGTTTTATGTGATGAATCATAAACTATACCTATTATAGTTTATCAATACAAGGGTAAAAGTGGTAATGTACATAAACTATACTTAACATAGTTTAATCAAAGGTTTGTATGTAATAGGTGTACTTTGATTGTAACAAATTGTTATTTCTATTCTTTGTCTAGAAAAATCCATTTGCTAACTGATGTATGTCTACAAACTAAGACAATATTGTCATATATTGCAATAACATATAATCACATAAAGATATACACCTTGCTCAACATGTTACAAGGTGAAATGAAATTAATAGTATTTTTCTGTTGATAACATTTTCTATCCTTGTTATTAGAAAATTTGTAGAAAAATAAACAAAGGTCCAAATCAGAATCCAAAAATTCTAGGAGTTTGGAAAATGAGTCTAGTTTCTCCACAATTTTTCTCATGATTTTTAATGACCTCTATCTTGTGTGAACAAGTCCATAATCACAGACTGGTCCGGATTGATGTTTGAAATGATAGGCAGTTTTGTAAAAATCATCATAAATCGTAGAAAAATCGTGTGGAGATGTGCAAGTAGTCATTTTAAAGCTAAGAACTGGAACTACTTGCACCTAAAACAGTTTTAAAACCTAAAGGGTTTAAGTTGTCCAAAACAGTCCGTGAATGGAGTCCAACTTTTCTGATGAAGGCTGTTAGAAAAGTTTAGTTATATTCTTGGTGTTTTAACTTGTATTCCCCCCTAAAAACTAAAGAAACCATGAAAATATAGGGGTATGAACTCGCCTTGAGTGATTTCAGTAGATGATTGTTGAAGAATGGGAGTGTTCAACTCAAGAACACTTGAAGATGCCTTGAAGATTTTTGAGAATCTAACATTAAAGTGATGGAGTTTGTGTAAGCAAGCGATGATTGGAGTAGAATGAAGTGTAATAATCTTATGGAGGATGTTAATACTTACCAAAGGTAGAAGAAAAGCTTGGAGGATGGCCTTGAATCTCGAATTTTAGGGAGAGGAGATGAGAGAAAATGAAGTTTGATCTTGATGGAAGAATGAGAGAATAATGAGAGAAGTTAGGATAGAGGATGGGTGTTCCAGCCTTATGGACGTGGGGAGGGCTGCTAAATGAGTGGAAAGGACATTGAAGTGACCTAGGTAAGGTGGGGAGGCGTGGCTGGTCATAGAGTGGGTGTGGGGGTGGTTGTTTGTGTCATAAGGTAAGGCAAAGTCAACACTCGACCTTTATACTTCACCCACTCATTTCTTGGATAATATTTATATTAAAAACGTGGGAATTAATGATTTATGGGTTTTTAAGTGTTAAAATAAAGTTTTGCGTGAAAATCCCACGTTAAAACAATTAAAAACGAAGCTAAAATGAAGTTGTAGTCGAAAACCGAGAAGAAATGGGCTTCCCTGCGAGACCTCTCGGTCCTGGCCGAGGTTCGGTCCCTTCTGATCATGGGCCGAAGGCGAAATGGAGCGAAATGGAGCGAAAGGAGTAAGACACGAAATGGAGCGAAATGGACCGAAGGTTCGGTCCGAAGGGGAGGGTTCGGTCCCTTATGCGAGGTTCGGTCCGAAGGGAGGGTTCGTTTCTGATGCCTTCGCTTCTGACAAGTTCGTTTATGACAAGTTCGGTTCCTAAGATGGGTTTCGGGTCCTTAAGAGGGTTCGGCTCCTTAAGAGGGGTTTCGGGTCCTTAAGTTTATTTTATCCGTTTTTACCCCGTTTTAAGCGGTTTTTGACACGATTAAAGGTCGGGATGGCCCGAAAGACTACAAAAAGTTTAAGGAACTTTTGAGAGAGATTTGGGAGAGATTTCACATACTTGGAGAGATTTGGGAGAGATTTGACATTCTTGGAGAGATTTCGCATATGGAGAGAGATTTGGGAGAGATTTGACATTCTTAGAGAGATTTGGGAGAAATTTGACATTCTTGGAGAGATTTCACATACAGAGAGAGATTTGACATTCTTGGAGAGATTTCGCATACGGAGAGAGATTTGGGAGAGATTTGATATTCTTGGAGAGATTTGGGAGAGATTTGAGATTCTTGGAGAGATTTAACATACAGAGAGAGATTTGGGAGAGATTTGACATTCTTGGAGAGATTTCGCATACGGAGAGAGATTTGGGAGATATTTGACATTCTTGGAGAGATTTGGGAGAGATTTCTAGATAAGAAGAGATAGTGTGAAAATGATTGAGAGAGGTTTCGCGTGTGACATTTGTGAGTGTTTGGCTGCGCAACGCAAGGTCCGTAAACCCCGTTAAGCCAAGTTTTAGGATCTTACACTGTGACAATCCGAAACTTCTAACCTATGTAATTGATCCACGTATCAGCACTAAAACTTGAATTCATTATCTTTTATTAAATCTTGTGGTTCCATAT
Organism: Lactuca serriola; assembly: GCF_051521515.1. Classification (NCBI taxonomy): domain Eukaryota; kingdom Viridiplantae; phylum Streptophyta; class Magnoliopsida; order Asterales; family Asteraceae; genus Lactuca; species Lactuca serriola. Next base: position 162,916,406 of record NC_136410.1, on the reverse strand, counting down.
GGGTGCTATAGACTTAGTATAATCTAGATATGAGTCTTAGGAAGGGTTGGAGAGTGTTTAGCATCACAAAATCGGACCAAACTCGCCAAATAAGGTGTGTGCGGCCACACACTTGTGTGTATGGTCACACATCCAAGTGTGCAACCACACACCCAACCGCAAACACCCTCAACCTCTCACCCAACCCAATATATGGATGGATACCCCTTCATTCATTCATTTAGATGTTCCTTTTCCCTCTCTCTACTTTCTCTCTCTAAATCATCAACCAAGAACACTTTGAAGGCTTCATATTCGTGATCTACTCCATCTTCAAGCTGATTATAGTTGTAAGCACTTGAATCCAAAGCTTAAAACTCATCATGTTCATCATATTCATCATATTCATCGTCCCTTGAAGTTGTATGGCCGCAGACCTTCATATGGGGGCAGCACACATTCAAAACTCTCAAGTATGAAGAGCAAACACTTCAAAAATCATCATATAGACTCAAATGAGGAGTGTACAGCCGTACACTCCTGTGTACGGCCGCACACTCTTGTGTGCAGTCTCACACACACTCTTGGCCGCACTCCCCAACCGCACACTCATTTTCAAGACCATACACCCACTCTAATGCTCATATTTGGTCCTAAACTTGCATAAATCATTAAGTTTGGATCATAAGACACTTATTCTTAGTAATTCCAAACCCTAAGGATGTTTTCCCATCATGTTTAGTCATGAAACACCTTAGTTCAAACACATTTATGTGTCATCACATGAATAATAGGGGCCATTGGCGTCCAGGGCATCCGTTGACACTCGAACCCTACATTAAACTGTGAGTTCATACCCCTACCCTTTTTCAATGTTTTTCACTGTTTTCGGGGGGAGAATACAAGCAAAGTAAAAGGAATACTTGTACTTAAAACTTGCTTTACATGTGTTGTGTTCCATATTACATATGCTTTTAACACTGATAATCTTAACAGATAACAGTTTGAACTTGCAGAACACATCATCGTATTATTTGTGAAAAACGTTATAAAATGTTGTATTTTATATTTTCACAAATGGTTTTTCCACATTATAACAAGTTAAAAGCATAACCTTTGAAATTTAAACATGAAACCTAATACATCATTTTGTCCTCGGTAACACTCCACAGAGATACGCGAGTGGAGGATCATCGTTTGTAACAGCATCTTTCTGTATTATTACTAGTAAATTTGTTATTCCTATAAATTAGAGACACGTCCTCGGGAACACTCCACAGAGATATGCAAGTGGAGAACCGCCCCCGTAACCAGAATCTCTTAGATAGGGAGCGTGACTTGAGTGTATAGATCTATACGAGGCTGACTACCCCACACCTGGCTGCTAGCTACAGCCGAACCGAAAGGTTCAAGGGTGACGAAAGTCATAAGGTGATGTGGACTACTTATTGCCTTATCTAGTCTATCGTATGGTTATGGAACTCGCAATTTGGATAACATAGATTTACTTGTTAGTAATAATGGGTTTGTAACCAGTTTACTTTACACTTATTAGTTTTATGTACATGTTAAAACTAATACATTTCACAAGGATAACCAGGTTATCAGTATACATCTTACATTACATTTCGGATCGGTAACCAACTTTTAGGAAAATATGGGATTTTCCTGGGATGACAGTTGTTCATAACCAGATTTGTGTAACAAAACAGATAACCAAACTTTACATATAAGAAAATATGGGATTTTCTTGGATTTGTAACTTTTACAGAAACCGAAAGGAAACTTGTACATTTTTCAGAAAATAAAACCGCTTATGAACTCACCAGCTTTATACTGATTTTCAAACTGCTTGTATTCTGAGGTCCACATTAGACAGGTACCCAACGATCCTTTTTGGAGAAGACGAAGTGCGTAGAAGATGCGTCTTTACTTTTGTTCTTATATACATATGTATAACAACTGTAACACTTGGTTTTCAAACAAATGTAAATTCTAATATGTAATTTAATGTTTGTTTACTTCGCTTACTATGTACATTGGTTGTGATACTCAACATGTTGGGGTGCAAAGTTCTTCATTCATGACTTTGTAATGTTTGACTTTTGTAAAACCCACTTGCATGTGGAGGATTAGCCTTGTGACACATGAGAGATAGAGAGTGAGAGAGAGACATGTAAACACCTCTATAAATAGTGGGTTCATACCACTTGTAGAGGTGTGCTTAAGAGATGTAAAAGTGAGTGTGTAAGTGTGTGTTATTTATGTAGTCTAGATCTAGATCCTTTTTGTGTAACACCATATACATTCAATATATCTCTTAAACACCCAAATCACCATGTTCAATTGTGCAAGCTTTAATTCCGCATGTCAAACCATGTTCTTTGTCACTACAATTGGTATCAGAGCGGGTCTTCAAGATCAAGGTGATTTTTGAAGAACGATTCTCGGTTTGGCAATTTTTTTGTCGCAATTTGATCAATTTTGGTGAGTCTCTCTCTATGATCTCTCTTAATTTCATTGAATCGTGCGTTACATTTTTTGATTTGTGATCATTTGACTCATTGGATCAAATTTTCTTTGAAAAACCCATTTGCTATGATCCAATAATTTTTGTGTTGATCAAATCCCGATCCAGTCTTATTTGTTTGTTTGATTTGATTTTCAAATTGCAAATGTTCTTTTGAATTGAGATTTAAGATCAAAATTCATTTTATGATCTAATATCTTAAATCGTTATTGTTCATACGATCAAAATTCAAGCCCAAAACCTTAAAGTTTGTCTAACTGTTCATGTCCGATTTCATTGAGCCCAAAAGTCGAAATAGTTACTGTTCATTATTTTGAGTCCATATTTGTTTTTGTGATCTGATTTCGTGGTTAAGCCCAGGAAGTGATTCCATCCAATTTCTAATATTCACTGATTGAGTCGACTTTTATCATACGCATAAAGGAGTTGTACGTTCTTGACTTTCATTGTGGTTATTGTTCCATGTTCCAATTTCATCGATCATTCTGAATAATCGATTGATGCTTGTTTTGATTGTTAAAATAGCATTTTGAATCGATTTTGTATTATGTGCTCTATCTTAAAAACGAGTTTGTTCAAATTTGAGTCAAGAAGTCGACAATGAGCTTTTGAGTTTGATGAAATTGATCAAGATCTTCCAAATTTTTGTGAAGAACATTGTAACAACCGAAAAATTCCAACCAATTTAAATTTTCCAAAAACAGCCCAATTCCATTAAAGTTATTACAAAAAGGTTTTCAATACAATTTATTTAAAGTATTCCCAGAATCACATCACGACAAAACATGAGGAGCGGTACGATCTCGCCTTTGCCTTGCCATGGTCTCCTGAAGAACCTGAAAAACATTAAACCACAACTGTAAGCCCGAAAGCTTAGTGAGATATCCCCAAAATACCAACCACATATACCATACACGCATAACATGCCATATCATATCCGATCACAGAACAGCAATGCACTTCGGGTCTACTGTGTGACTGGTCCGCCGCACCGGCCAACAGTCCACCTGGTCTACCCTCCGAGTCTAGCCATATACCTCGAGTCTGCAGTGTGATTGGTCCGCCCGCACCGGGCCTTCAATCCACCTGGTCCACTCTCTGAGTCTACAGTATGACTGGTCCGCCCGCACCGGGCCTTCAGTCGGCCTGGTCCACTCTCCGAGCCTCGGCACGTCTGGTCCGCCCTCTTGGGGCCTACAGCCTATCCGGACCGCTCGCTGGGCCTTCGGGACAACCGGTCCGCCCTGGGTATCTTGGCCTACAGCACAAAGCAGGACCTGCCTCAACCCAACTCCAGTCCAAAAAACCATGTGCACATAAACATACAATCATATAACAATTCACAGTCAACAAACCGATCAACAGATCACATAACATATCATCATCCTAACCAGGATACCGATCTCAACCAGGTCTCTAACATATACCATCCTAGCTACCAGGATGCAACATATCAAAGCAATAACATACAACAAATACCCGGATCTCAATCCGATAAAGGGCCGACCTTGGTGCCTTAGACCCTATTGATATAGTGAGGATAACTCACCTCGAAACTGCCGACTGAACAGATAACCCAAGCTGCTCCGATCACTGATACGATCTCCACCACTAGACAACCACCCAGGAACTGAACTTAAAACAATATCCAACAATTACCAAAATGCCCCTGGAAATCACTGGTCAACCCTTGGTCAAAGTCAAAGTCAACCCCTGACTGACTCTACTCGTCGAGTCAACCCGATGACTCGCCGAGTCCCCATGCTCAGAAATTCCCCAATTCGCGACTCAACTCGCCGAGTTACCCCGAGACTCGCCGAGTCCAACAACTCTGAGTCCACTCACACACAACTCACCGAGTCATCCCTTGACTCACCGATTCTCGGCTCAACCAGAAAAGATTGGGACTCTTCGACAAGACTCGCCGAGTCCAAGAACAGACTCGTCGAGTCTAAGGCTATCTTCAACTTACTCACCGAGTTGTTCTTCCAACCCGTCGAGTTCCAGGCCATCTTCATCCAACTCGCCGAGTTCCAGCTTATCTTCAAACAACTCGTCGAGTCCACCCATGTGACTCGCCGAGTACCACCGGGTCTGAATCCATACCGAGGCTTTCCAAGCCATGCAGATGATCCAAACCATAGATCTACCCTTCCTAAGGCCATCCATCACGTAAAGTGGCAAACTTTACGTGAATCCAAGGAGATCTAGGCATTTTCACTCTAGGGTTTGGGTTTGGGACAAGATAGCTCCTTCAATCACTCAAAAACAAGGACTCTTATGCATTCTAACCCTTCTCCATTCCAGATCTGAGGTAGCAACCTCAGATCTAACCTCTAAACTCCAATACACCAAAGGATATGATCTCTAACACCTCCAAAAATGATGAATCTAGATAACAGCAGCTCAAACAATGAAATAATACCTCAAAAGGAAGCTCCCAGAGAAGATTAATCTGGATCCTTGCAAAGCCCTTTGATCCAAGTCTCTTCTCCTTCAAGATTTCTTCAACAACCACTTCTCCAAGCTCCAATTGCACTCTAATCCCTCACAATCACGTATTAGGGCTATTTGGACTTCAACAGAGGGTAAAGAGGCTGGGGGAGAGGGTATAATGTTCTTTATATAGGGCTCATCCTCCGGATTTAGGGTTTTCTCCACTCAGCGCCTACTCACCGAGTCCATCTGCTGACTCGCCGAGTCGGCCACTTAACACGCGACCAAAGTCGCGACCCTACTTGCCGAGTCCCCTCATGGACTCGCCGAGTTCCCCTTCCTAATTTACTCTTTTAGCCCTTCAACTTTACTCTTGATATTCCGGGATGTTACAAACATTGTTAGAACAATTGGATAATCTTGTTTTGATCTGAAATTGTATGTGAGAATCATCAATTTCATGTTTGTTGACTGATAATTTCGAAAAGTCAAATCCAGCACTAAAGTCAAAGTCATGATTCAAGCGATGAATCGGTGACTTGTATGCTAAAATCGATAGATACAAGCTGTTTTGAAGATTTGGATGTTGAAATCATATTCAATTTGGAGGTTAATTTCGAAATCGGTTCTTGATGTCAAACACAGATTATATTTGCTTCTTGAATAATTTTTGGAAATCGAATATAATTTTGATTAGAATCGATGATGAAGTTAGAATCGATAATGATTAGAGTCGATTGATGAACAAATTGTCGATGCGAAGTCAAGATGGAATTGATAATCGATTTTGATTGAAGAGTTGGAATCGACGGCCAGTTTGTGATGACAGCTCGCTGTTGATGAAAAATTGCGAAAGTTTGAGTTTGGATTTTGGTTTTGATTAGCTCTCGTATGGTTTAATGGATATGTGATAATCAAATGGTTGATCTGGAAATGCGAATTTGATTTTGAAAATCGATTGCTTGGTTTGAAGTCAAAATCGTTTGTTGTTCAGGATGAATGCGAAATTGTTTTCTTGTAAACGTTCGCATCAAACAGGCAACAACTTCAGTTAGAGATTGAAAAGGGTTCGCATTTGGTTAACTGGTTTGAATGCCAAGAATATTCACATCTGGGTCTCAAAAATAATGTTCGCATTTGATGATTAGGTTCGCATATGAAATCAATTGTGTTCGCATTTGAGGTCAAGAACGGTTCGCATGAGATCAAAATCAAGTTCGCATCTGGCTTTCCAGCATCACTTCGCATTTGGGTATAGAAATCAAAACATGAGTTCGCATTTGAGTCTCAATTAATTTCGCATATTTGGTTATTTGGATTAAAAATGCGAAGGTGATTAACAGTTTGCATTTGTTTAGATGGATTCAAGATGCGAAGTATTCATGGTGTGTAGATGTGCGAAGCATATGGAAGGTGCGAAGTATTACACTGTAAAATGTGAATTGGGGAAGAAAGCAAATAGTTTCAAATTTGACCCCTTATATTTTCACAAAATGACTAAATTGGTCCAACTTCGCAAATGGGATTATAAAATGACAAAAGTGCAGAATTTTCATTTCGCATCCCTGCAGTCTTCACAAAATGGCAAATTCTACCCAGTTTCGCATTTGGGGTAAAATTTTTGAAAAATTGGAATATTTTCAAATCTGGTCCATGTAGTTTGTGCGAATTTACACATTTTACCCAATTTCGCATATGGGAGTATGTTTCGCATATTTGGCTATTTTTGGTGCAACGGGTCACTGCAGAATTTTGAAATTGACAATTTCTACCCATTTTTGAGAAATTATGTCAAAGGCGATCCGTGAACGAAGATAAAAATTGATTATTTTTTGGATTTTCCGGATTGAAGCAAAAAGTTTATGCCACATGTTAAGGGGGAGTTTTGACATGAAAAATTCCGAATAGAGCACGTTCTTTTTCCTTGGAGTTTTATAATCAAATTTCGATTATAAAAAGGGGGAGAAGTTTAATATGGAAATTCGAACTTGAATTTTTCATATTACGCGGATTTGAAGACCGAAGTGATCTTAAAGTTTTAAAGCTACGAGATGATGCAATTGGAAGTTCGGAAGTGATGTATTCGAAATGGGTTTGGATTTATTGAAGATTTTTGGGGTGTGTTTTTATGCGCAACTTTTGGGTGATTATTTGGAGTTTGAAATACTCTTGATCATTCGTTGCTGCTCGGATTGTATGGTCTCACATCCTAGAGCCCAAATTGAAGAATCATGGAAGAATTGAAGATTGAAGTTCGTTTCGACATGTGTCACCTTTGAGGCTCGAACCGCGTAGTGATTATTTTGGAAGATTTGAAGTGGGTCATTCATTCCTAACTTTGAGGGGGAGAATGTTGGGGTGCAAAGTTCTTCATTCATGACTTTGTAATGTTTGACTTTTGTAAAACCCACTTGCATGTGGAGTATTAGCCTTGTGACACATGAGAGATAAAGAGTGAGAGAGAGACATGTAAACACCTCTATAAATAGTGGGTTCATACCACTTGTAGAGGTGTGCTTGAGAGATGTAAAAGTGAGTGTGTAAGTGTGTGTTATTTATGTAGTCTAGATCTAGATCCTTTTTGTGTAATACCATATACATTCAATATATCTCTTAAACACCCAAATCACCATGTTCAATTGTGCAAGCTTTAATTCCGCATGTCAAACCATGTTCTTTGTCACTACACAACATGAAGTCACCTCCACCCCGGAACGTTTCCGCCCTGGGTTTCGGGGTGTGACAGATTGTTATCAGAGCCCATGTTTATAGTGAACTAAGTATACCAAACCTTACATGGTATAAGACTATAAACACTAAAGGGGCCTTAGTGGTCTGAACTAAAAGTATACTTTAAAATATAAGTATTTTCAAAAAGTATATAAGTATACCTAACCGTCGAGATCCATAATTACAAGTAGAACAAAACATAAGTAAATGGGTGTTGTATGCTACGGTTAAGCCTGGGCAGTTATGTAGTCGTGTCTAGGATCAATATAGCATGGCCAACTATATTCATTCGAGATATAGCCAACATGTGCTTGGGAGTGACTGTAGTATGCAGCATACCTAAAACTTACCCAATACCCAAACAATGAGCCGTCGTCGTAGCGAATCATGAAATACTATGGGAGTATTTCTCGAGTCAATCCTTTGTAGAAATCCTCATTCCAACGTTGCTCCTCAATCATTCTTTTAGTGATAATTTATCTGCTTTGATAATTCATTCCTGCTTTATCGCTTAATGGAATTTAATATCTATCATATCTCTTGATCAAATTCAGAGGACTTACCATCCTCTCTTTCTTGATCTTTATAGATCAAGATGCCTCCAAGAAAGAAACCCAGCTCAAAGAACAACAATCCTCCTCCACCACCACCTCCTTCTCAATTTGACCCTGTGATGTTCCAGGCAGTTGTTACTGCTGCAGTAGCAGCCGCCATGTCTCAAATGAACCCCGGTGGTTCAGGAGGTGGTCCCCACCCAAAATCAAGAAGATAGCCAGAGACACCGAAAAGAGGGTTCCTATAAAGATTTCATGAACGCGAAACCCACATCCTTTGATGGCACTGGAGGTGTCATATCCCTCACCCTATGGTTCGAGAAAATCGAATCTATCTTTGAGATCTGTGCCTGTTCAGAATCTGACAAAGTGAAGTTCGCAGCTTGTACCTTTATCGATAAAGCCCTGACTTGGTGGAACGGCCGAGTCAAATCCCTAACTCTACCTGTAGCCAATGCTATGGGTTGGGAAGCCATGAAAGAACTCCTTCTAGCTGAGTACTACCCTCAGGGCGAAATTCAGAAGTTAGAGCACGAGCTCTGGAACCTGAAGATGAAGGGTTCCGATATTGCCGCATACACTTCAAGATTTGATGACCTAGCGCTACTTTGTCCGGGATTGGTTACCCCGGAGAGTAAGAAGATAGAGAGATTTATTTGGGGGCTGACTCAACCGACAAAAGGAAATGTCTTAGCTGCAAGGCCGGATACATATGACAGCGCCAAAAACCTAGCACAAACCCTGATCAACCACAGTGATGATGTTGAGGAAACAACCACCACCCCTGAACCGACCAAGAGTAGTGGTGAGAAAAGGAAGTTTTGGAAGAAGAAGAAGGGCCAATCTTCTCAAGGGTCCTCAAAGAAACAACAGACAGTAGCAGTCCATGCTGCTACTACCCCTGTTGCTGCTACTTCTGTTGTGGGATCCATAGCTCAAACACCTACTAGTAGGTATGCTGCTAGCCTCCCCCAATGTGAAAAGTGTAAATACCAACACATCCCTGGCCCCTGCCGTGAACGTTCATGCACTAACTGTGGTAAAAAGGGGCACACGATCCGCTTCTGCAAAGCACCAGCCCAATCAGCCAATCAATCTTCTGGAGCAGGTGTTGGTCAAGCCTACTACAATTATGGAGAAGTCGGGCATTTCAAGAGAAACTGCCCCAAGAAGGCGACATCTGATAACACCGGGAGAGTCCTAGCCATGGGACGAGAGGAGGCAGTCGCCGATCCCACCGTTGTCTCGGGTACGTTCCTTCTTGATAAATCTTATGCTAGTATTCTTTTCAATTCGGGTGCCGAAAGAAGCTTTGTTAGTCATTCGTTCAAGCATAACCTTAAACATAATCCCCAACCATTAACCGAAACATTTACAGTCGAGATGGCTAACGGTGAGAAAGAAAACGCTAGTGATATCTTCATAGGTTGTACCCTTACCCTGAACGACCATTCTTTTCCCATTAACCTTATGCCAGTCTCCATAAAGAGCTTTGATGTCATCATTGGCATGGATTGGTTGAGTCCCAATCATGCTGATATCCTTTGTTACGAAAAAGCCATCCATCTCAATCTTCCTTCTGGTCAGACTCTCATGATCTATGGAGATAAGCTTAGCTCCAATCTTCGTATCATTTCCTGCATCAAAGCTCAAAAGCTTCTGCGGAAGGAGTGCCAAGCATTCCTATCCCATGTCATTAACGAGAAACAGGAAGTTAACGACCTCGCGAGCATCCCCAAAGTCTATAACTTTCCTGATGTCTTTCCCGAAGAGCTTCCAGGAATTCCTCCCGAACGTCAGGTCGAATTTCGCATTGACCTAATTCCTAGAGCTACCCCCGTAGCCAAGTCTCTATATCGCCTAGCTCCAACATAAATGCAGGATTTATCCAGCCAACTCAACAAGTTACTCAACAAAGGGTTCATCAGACCGAGTTCCTCACCCTGGGGAGCTCCGGTTTTGTTTGTGAAGAAGAAAGATGGATCCTTCCGGATGTGTATCGACTACCGTGAATTAAACAAGTTAACCGTCAAGAACCGATATCCCCTTCCGCGAATAGATGACCTCTTCGACCAACTTCAGGGAGCTAGCTACTTCTCAAAGATAGACCTTAGGTCAGGGTACCATCAGCTACGAGTTCATGAAAGTGATGTTTCCAAAACAGCTTTCAGGACTCGATATGGACACTACGAGTTCGTAGTGATGCCCTTCGGTCTAACCAATGCACCGGCTGTGTTCATGGACCTGATGAACCGGGTGTGTCATCCCTTCTTAGACAAGTTCGTCATCGTGTTCATTGATGACATACTTGTCTACTCCATAAGTGAAGAAGATCACAAGCAACACTTGAGGTTAGTATTGGAAACCCTTAGATCCGAAAAGCTGTACGCGAAATTTTCCAAGTGTGAATTCTGGATTCGGAAGGTAACTTTCCTCGGTCACGTGGTAAGAAAAGAGGGTATTCACGTGGATCCATCCAAGATCAAAGCGATAGAGAATTGGTCGGCACCGAAGACACCTACAGAAATTCGTCAATTCTTGGGTCTCGCCGACTATTATCGGAGATTTATCCAAAAATTTTCCAAAATCGCCAAACCTCTAACCACTCTGACACAGAAAGGTGTACCCTTTTGTTGGAGTGAAAAGCAAGAAAACGCATTCCAAACGTTAAAGTGAGTCTTGTGTAGCGCACCGGTCCTGTCCTTGCCCGAAGGAACAGAGGACTTCGTTGTTTATTGTGATGCGTCTAACCAGGGCTTAGGCTGTGTGCTTATGCAAAGGGGAAAAGTGATTGCATATGCCTCGAGACAGCTGAAGGAACACGAAGTCAACTATACCACTCATGAACTGGAGTTAGGAGCCGTAGTCTTTGCACTAAAAATTTGGAGACATTATCTTTATGGAACTAAGTGTACGATCTTCACCGACCATAAGAGCTTACAACACTTCTTCAATCAAAAGGACTTAAACATGAGGCAACGACGATGGGTAGAGCTACTCAATGACTATGAGTGCGAGATTCGCTACCATCCCGACAAGGTCAATGTGGTGGCAGATGCCCTTAGTCGAAAGGAAAGTTCGAGTTGCAAGGCGAAGACGCTGACAATGACTATCCATTCCCAATTATCCATGCAAATCCGAGAAGCCCAGTTAGAAGCCCTTAAACCTGAGAACGTGTCAAGCGAAGCCTTGAGGGGAATGGATAAGAAACTTGAGATCAGAGGTGACGGAGTCTACTGTTTCATGGACCGAATCTGGACTCCAAAATTCGGAGGATTCAGGGATGTTGTCATGGAGGAAGCACACAAGACCAAATACTCTGTTCACCCGGGTTCGGATAAGATGTACCTGGATCTCAAGAGACAATATTGGTGGCCAAACATGAAAGCCGATATCGCTACTTTTGTGGGCAAGTGCTTGACTTGCGCCAAGGTAAAAGTTGAGTACCAGAAACCCTCGGGTTTGCTCCAGCAACCCGAAATACCCGAGTGGAAATGGGAGATGATTACCATGGATTTCATCACCAAGTTACCCAAATCTCCGAGTGGGTACGATACCATTTGGGTAATTGTTGATCGTTTGACAAAATCCGCTCACTTCATTCTGATCAAAGAATCATTCAAGATGGAAAGACTTACGCGAATCTACATCCAGGAGGTAATTCGATTGCACGATGTACCTGCGTCCATTATCTCCGATCGAGATAGCAGGTTTACATCGAGATTTTGGCAATCACTCCAGAAGGCTCTTGGAACTAAACTAGACATGAGCACGGCTTACCATCCTCAGACAGATGGACAGAGTGAGAGAACTATCCAAACTCTAGAAGACATGCTGAGAGCGTGTGTCATTGATTTTGGAAAGTCGTGGGACACTCATCTACCCTTGATCGAGTTCTCGTATAATAACAGTTACCACACCAGCATCAAGGCTGCCCCATTCGAAGCCCTCTACAGTCGCAAGTGCAGATCCCCTCTGTGCTGGGCTGAGGTAGGGACACACAGCTAGCCAAGAGTCGATTCCCCGATAGTGCTCTCACTGGTCCTGAAATCATTCACGAAACCACCGAAAAGATCATCCAAATCCGGGAACGATTGAAAGCTTCACAAGATCGCCAAAAGAGTTACGCTGATAACCGACGGAAACCTATGGAGTTCCAGGTTGGAGACCGTGTCTTGTTGAAGGTCTCGCCCTGGAAAGGCATGGTACACTTTGGAAAGCGTGGGAAACTTAATCTGAGGTACATTGGACCCTTTGAGATCCTCGCCAGGATCTGTCCGGTAGTCTATAAACTCCGATTACCCCGTGAGCTTAGTAACATCCATCCTGTTTTCCATGTCTCTAATCTTAAGAAGTGTTTATCCGATGAAACCCTTGTGATCCCTCTTGATGAAATCGAGATCAACGAAAACCTGAACTTCGTGGAAGAACCAATCGAAATCATGGATCGAGAGATCAAACGTACGAAACAAAGTCGCATCCCAATAGTGAAGGTTCGCTAGAATGCCAAGCGGGGACCGGAATTCACTTGGGAACGCGAAGACTCGATGAGACAGAAGTATACGCATCTCTTTCCAAATCCATGATTTGTATCTTAATTCTGAATTTCGGGACAAAATTCCCTCTAACGGGGGGGATAATGTGACAACCCGAAACTTCTAACCTATGTAATTGATCCACGTATCAGCACTAAAACTTGAATTCATTATCTTTTATTAAATCTTGTGGTTCCATATGGGTGCTATAGACTTAGTATAATCTAGATATGAGTCTTAGGAAGGGTTGGAGAGTGTTTAGCATCACAAAATCGGACCAAACTCGCCAAATAAGGTTTGTGCGGGCACACACCTGTGTGTGCGGCCACACACTTGTGTGTATGGTCACACATCCAAGTGTGCAACCACACACCCAACCGCAAACACCCTCAACCTCACACCCAACCCAATATATGGATGGATACCCCTTCATTCATTCATTTAGATGTTCCTTTTCCCTCTCTCTACTTTCTCTCTCTAAATCATCAACCAAGAACACTTTGAAGGCTTCATATTCGTGATCTACTCCATCTTCAAGCTGATTATAGTTGTAAACACTTGAATCCCAAGCTTAAAACTCATCATGTTCATCATATTCATCGTCCCTTGAAGGTGTACGGCCGCAGACCTTCATATGGGGGCAGCATACATTCAAAACTCTCAAGTATGAAGAGAAAACACTTCAAAAATCATCATATAGACTCAAATGAGGAGTGTACAGCCGCACACTCCTGTGTACGGTATGGCCGCACACTCTTGTGTGCAGCCTCACACACACTCCTGGCCGCACCCCCCAACCGCACACTCATTTTCAAGACCATACACCCACTCTAATGCTCATATTTGGCCCTAAACTTGCATAAATCATTAAGTTTGGATCATAAGACACTTATTCTTAGTAATTCCAAACCCTAAGGATGTTTTCCCATCATTTTTAGTCATGAAATACCTTAGTTCTAACTCATTTATGTGTCATCACATGAATAATAGGGGCCATTGGCGTCCAGGGCATCCGTTGACACTCGAACCCTACATTAAACTGTGAGTTCATACCCCTACCCTTTTTCAATGTTTTTCACTATTTTCAGGGGAGAATACAAGCAAAGTACAAGGAATACTTGTACTTAAAACTTGTTTTACATGTGTTGCGTTCCATATTACATATGCTTTTAACACTGATAATCTTAACAGATAACAGTTTGAACTTGCAGAACACATCATAGTATTATTTGTGAAAAACGTTATAAAATGTTGTATTTTATATTTTCACAAATGGTTTTTCCACATTATAACAAGTTAAAAGCATAACCTTTGAAATTTAAACATGAAACCTAGTACATCGTTTTGTCCTCGGTAACACTCCACAGAGATACGCGAGTGGAGGATCATCGTTTGTAACAGCATCTTTCTGTATTATTACTAGTAAATTTGTTATTCCTATAAATTGGAGACACGTCCTCGGGAACACTCCACAGAGATATGCGAGTGGAGGACCGCCCCCGTAACCAGAATCTCTTAGATAGGGAGCGTGACTTGAGTGTATAGATCTATACGAGGCTGACTACCCCACACCTGGCTGCTAGCTACAGCCGAACCGAAAGGTTCAAGGGTGACGAAAGTCATAAGGTGATGTGGACTACTTATTGCCTTATCTAGTCTATCGTATGGTTATGGAACTCGCAATTTGGATAACATAGATTTACTTGTTAGTAATAATGGGTTTGTAACCAGTTTACTTTACACTTATTAGTTTTATGTACATGTTAAAACTAATACATTTCACAAGGATAACCAGGTTATCAGTATACATCTTACATTACATTTCAGATCGGTAACCAACTTTTAGGAAAATATGGGATTTTCCTGGGATGACAGTTGTTCATAACCAGATTTGTGTAACAAAACAGATAACCAAACTTTACATATAAGAAAATATGGGATTTTCTTGGATTTGTAACTTTTACAGAAACCGAAAGGAAACTTGTACATTTTTCAGAAAATAAAACCGCTTATGAACTCACCAGCTTTATACTGATTTTCAAACTGCTTGTATTCTCAGGTCCACATTAGACAGGTACCCAACGATCCTTTTTGGCGAAGACGAAGTGCGTAGAAGATGCGTCTTTACTTTTGTTCTTATATACATATGTATAACAACTGTAACACTTGGTTTTCAAACAAATGTAAATTCTAATATGTAATGTAATGTTTGTTTACTTCGCTTACTATGTACATTGGTTGTGATACTCAACATGAAGTCACCTCCACCCCGGAACGTTTCCGCCCTGGGTTTCGGGGTGTGACATACACACTCCCGATCAGTATGCAACATTGTTTTATCGTTTTTGTTCATTGTATAGCACTAAGGCTAAGGAAAATTAAACACACGAATTTTCCAAGTGATGTTTTCTCATTAAAATAGTGAGTTATACAGTAATTAGATAACACAAACCCTAATATACAAGGTTTAATCTAGTTGACCGGTTTGACTCGATGACTTTGTTCGACTTTGACTTGACCTGAAATTAACTATTGTCACACCTGCAGGTCCCACTGTAGCTAGCAGCAAGGTGTAAGACGGTCAGTCCCGTATAGATCTATACACAAATTCACGCTCTCCATCCAGTAGACTCTGGTTACAAAAGTGACACATCAATATTTTGCCGAGCCATGAAGTAGTATCTCACATTAATGTTATATTATTCTTGTATTTGTATTAGTATGTTCTCTCTGTCTAGTATATAGTACGTTCTCTAGTGTATAGTGTGTAGTATGTGTTGTTTCTCGTTATAGTATGTATTGTTTCTCTTTATAGTGAGTATTGTCTCTCGTTATAGTATATACTATTTCTCTTTATAGTGATTATTGTCTCTCGTTATAGTATGTACTGTTTCTCTTTGTAGTGAGTATTGTCTCTCGTTATAGTATGTTTGAGCTGAGTCTTGTATGAACTGACTCTTGTATGTTTCATTGTTCTAGCAATAGTATTAGAGACTTCCTAAACTATACCTATCATAGTTTACTAAAAATATTGTTTGTATGAATGAACATGTTTGTACACCTTTGCTACCCAAAGGTATTGAACTGAATGAAGAACTTAAATTTCTATATACATGCACATAATATATAACTAAGATTCAAACGACCTTCGGACAAACAACCGATACCCTAAGTCCACAACCAAACAAGGAACATGAAATAAGGTGAGTTATCAGTCCTAAGTCCTTCCAATCCTACTTATATAACTATATCTATATAGACATGATTTTGACAAAATATTAGTTTGAAAGAGTTTAATAAGGAGTGTTGCATATAAAAGAGTTTGTAAAACTATTTGAAGCAATTTGTTTGTTTGGTAGTTATTAATCACATGTGATTGATATAATAACTATAATGTTTCTACTTGTATTCTCCCCCATAAAAGCATTTAAATCATTTAAAAGATAAGTTAAGGGTGTATGAACTCACATGTAGTGAGTGATGCGAATGTAAGATCGGTATAGGATGCTAAGTGTCAAGTGAAGACTTGAGCACACACGGATCCTATTAAGCATATAATGTGGATATAATTAGTGTATGAACAACTAATAATGATAGGGAACCACCTTAGGGACTAGTAAACACTTAGATTGAAGTGTTAGAAGTGCCAAGGGTTGCATATAATGGGTGTATGGCCACATATTGGTGTATACAGCCAGAATGGTAGGTTTCATGTGTGTGTACGGCCAGAGTGTACAACCCAAGTGGGTGTGTGGCCGAACACTCATGGTAAACCATGCCAATGAGTGTTTTAAAGTCCTATTAAGCATCTAGGAAGTGTTCTTGATCATGTGCTAGCATAGAACATGAGTTTGAGGCCAATATGCACTAATCAAATGGGTGTACAGCCACATGGGGTGTGTACGGCCGAACACTCCTTGATGATCATGGTTTGGACGATTTCTAAGGATTATATCTAGTGAGTAACAAGCATAAGAAGTGGTACTTACGATATACAAGCCTTTTAGGGGTGTTTGAGGTCCAAGAACTTAGTAGGTGTTCTTGGTGTTATTGGTGAAACTAAAGAACACTTGAAGATCTACCAAAATGAAGTGATTTCATGGATGAAATCAATGATCCTTACAAGATAGTGAAAGGAATCAACAATTCAAGGGAAGAAACACTTACAATCTTGAAGATCTAGATGAAAAATCGGATGGTAGTTAAGAGAGAAACGAGTTCTTGGCTTAGGAGTGTGAAAAGTGATTAAAAATGGCTAAGTCCCATAAATATACATGAGAGTGTACGGCCAGAAGGGGGGTGTATGGCCGTACACCCAAGTGTATGGTTGTACACTCCTTATGTTGGAGTGTTTGGCCATTGTGGGAAGTGGTGAACTTGTGGAACCCAATTCTAAACCCTAACTTTGAAGGTACTAGGCTTAGAACACTCTAATTGACTCACATTAATGCTAGAAGATAGCAAAATGAGTCTGACCTTGATTGATTTGAATAACTGTACCAGATAGAAATTTCGGATTGTCACATAGGTGAATAACCATGCAAATGTACTTGGTAACCTCATTGTCTTTATCATTATCTATTGATGTGTCGGTAAACCACACACGCTCCATCAACGATGATAATCATGAGATACCCATTATGACTCTTTATTAGTCCTAATTAGTATGTCGGTTAACCACACGTGCTCTATTAACGACTTATAAAGCCTAATGTGCAATTACGCGGGTTAGCATACTATTCACATTTTTCCTAAAGTAACTAAAGTTGGGATTTTGTAAAGTAATGTTCTAGTACTTTATTAATAATAGTATACTTTTAATGAGATTAACTTGTCCTATCAAATTCGTTCTGCTAACGATCCTCCACTAATCAAGGAAGCGGTGGGTGAGAGTGGACACCCATTCAACCACCATTTTATAGGCAGTTTCCTTATACCCCGCTTATAGATTAGATTTGTGAATGGGATATACTAGCGATTTGACTGACCAATTCTTATACATATATAATATTTAACTTTTAATTGTAATATACACATATATATATATACATACACACACACACACACACACACATATATATATATATATAATGTGTGTTTTAAACATTCTAAAACGTTAGGGTTTATATGAATTTTTCGAAAACTAGACTATTAATTTTAAATTCAAATTAAACCAAAACATAGATTTAATAATTATCTATTAATTAACTTTTAATTAATTTATTAAATCTTGAAAGGATTATCTAATTGAATTAAACAATTAATTTAATCCTAATCCTAAACCCTCTAATAGGATAATTATTCAATTAATCCAATTAAACAACAATTATCCAAACACGGAATGCTTAAACCCTAGTGAAATTTCGAAATCAAGGAAAGTGGCTAGGGTTTTTCAAAACCCTAACCCTAATTTCGATTAGGGTTTATGGAGGCTAGGGTTTTTCGAAAACCCCTTAAACCAAAACCCTAAAAACAAAAATGCCCTTTTAGGGTTTAATAGTTATAAAACCTAATTTGCAATTCAATTATTATAGCAATTTAATTTAAAACAAAACTAATGGCTCTGATACCACTGATGAGATTTAGATAAAACAAATAAACTAGAAAACCAATTCCTAAGTTCACATGAAACCTACTTTGGATCTATGTTTTAACTATTGAACATATAAGTTTCATTTGCAAAACAAGAACCCTAAAGGGAGAGACTATTTTCGAAAATAACTAATTAGGGTTTTAGAATCACATACCTTTCAATTGTTATAGTAAGCAATTGGTAATCCTTGATCTTGATCTTCTTGGAAGCCTAACACCACATTTATATGTCTCTAATGGAGTCACACCCAAGAGCTATCAAGAAGGAAAGTATAGACAGAGAGAGGGGGGAGGAGTATTAAATTTTCGGCATAGGGTTTCTTTTAGAGAAGGAGTGTCGAATTTGAGAGTCAGAAGGCTCCTTTTATATTTGAGGCATCTAGGGTTTCAGAGATAACCCCAATGTTCCTTTGCTTAAGGCCCAAGCTAATCCATAGGCCTTTTACTAAAGCCCTTGGACAAAATCATAAGGTTTTCCCCTAAGAATTTCGTCCACCTCCTCCAAGGAGTTTTTGGAACCTTCCATCTAACTATTTAATAATTGCAAACTAGTCCCTATACTTCATAATTAATACAATTAACCCCAAAATCAATTCCATTTAATTTCTGGCTAACTATTAATCAAACATTATGATTTCTAATTAATATATTAATCTCATAACATATTAATAAATCATTTACATTAATTTATTAATCTTATAATAAATTAATCTCTCTCCTTTCATAATTTCTTTATCCAGTTGCTAGGTTTGAGGGCAACCCAACAGGACTGTGTTGCTTTCAATTCAAGTACATACCGATTGTAGTTATGGGCTTAGACACCTAATATAACATATATCTTGCATCATCGAACCCTAGATTTGTATGTATTTTCGGCAAGAGGGTTATAGATCCAAGAACAATGGTTAGAACAAATCTTCCAGATGCGAGTCGAAGAATGAATGTAGATGACACCAGGGGAGGTAGAATGTGGTTTGAGAGGGGGAAAATGAGTGTTTGGAAGAATGAATGAAAACAATATAAGCTATTTCCTAGTGGTATCTGGCGACGACATTCATCAACGTTGAGAGACGGAGAAGAGATAAAGGGGTGAACTTGAGGAGGGAACGGTGATGATGAAATTAAGTGAAATAACTTTTCCATTAAATGGGAATTGGATATATAAATAAAAATTAATTAAAAAATAAGCAAAGGTAAAATAGTCTTTTTGTGTAAGGCAGAGACCAAAGACGCAACAAAAACTTGTTCTATGGACCATCCGAGTTAAAAAAAGGAGTTCGAGACCAAACACGTGATTATCCCAAAACATAAGGACCATTCATGTAATTTACTCAAAAAACAAATTGGACCATAGTTTCTTGAAGTGTGTTGATGGGGTTTTTGCTTATATGTGGACCAACCCTAAACACATGCATGGTGTGCGATCGCACAAGGCCCGTGCCGTTTAGGTGTCTGGTTTTTTCCGATATTTCACCTATAGTGTGTATATCATATATATTGTACGTTTTTTGGGAACTAAAACAATAAGTACCTTCTTTACGAGATGGGTATAGTGCTTGTCAATTAACCTTCATGGCACAGGTTCTGAACTTGTTATCTGCAAGCAACAATGTTTTTTTTTTTTTTTTTGTTTGTTTGTTTGTTTGTTTGTTTTGTTTTGTGTCTAGGATTACAAAATGAGTTTGAAAAAGCATTAAACCAAGGGTTTTGTTTCTAATCGTCATATACAAGTCTCTGTATTTTTTGTAATCTTTATTTTTTTTTCTAATTCAAAATGTTAATGGCATTGTTCATTTTGAATTTTGAATTTTGATTTAGTCCATTAGATTTTATAAAATTATACTATCATAATTTCAGTTTTCATTGATTATTTGAGTGATTGTTATTATTTTATTTTCAGAAATTATGTCTCATAAGTATCTGGTAGTAAAAAATGTAAAAAAGAGAAAGAGTTAAAGAAGTAACATCTGAAAGTGGGTTTCTAGATAAGTTCTCTTTTAAAAAAAACCACAAGTTTCTTCTCAAATAAAAAAATGACGATAATTTTGATAATGTGTGTATTGATTTCGAGGGAGATGATGTTAATGTTGATAATGCCAATTGTTGATTTCTATATTTTGCTTTGTTGTATGGATCTATAATGGAATTGATCTAATGAAGGAGATGCATATGAAATCCTTTATTGCTTATTTATGAGTTTATCAGTTTATAACCCGTGGAAACCACAGTTATAAAATTAATTAAATTTTTATAATAAAAATTTATAATTATTAATCAATTATTTTAAATAAGTCATTTTAAATAAATTATTAATTAATAGATATATTAAATGTTTAAAGTCATTATAACTTCAAATTTAACATATAATTAGAAAATGAAAATTTCAATTTTGAAATAAGTTGCCTAATATATCTACATAACACATGGAATAATATTAATGATGAGTTGTATTAGAATGATACTTTGCAAAAAAAGATTAAAACTATTCATTTATTAGAATACAGATCTGTATGGTTATACCTGGTAAAAAATTGAAATTAAACACTTTTTGTAACAAATATTTTTTCTAAAATTTTATTAATGATTTAAAATACGAAAGTTTATTTGAAAAATATGAGTTTATATGTTGTTTTTACTTTTATATTTTAAAAAATAATAATGAGTTTATAAATTATAACCACACGATATTACACATTATTTAATATAAAAAATGAAAGTTGAAACTATTAGAAAATATTTTACTTTGGTAACAAAATGGATCAGGAAATACATAACTACTTGTTTTACGCGGCATGCCCACAAAGAAAAAACCCGACCCGGTTCAAGATATAAAGCTGTTGACGTGAGAGAAAATTAGAGAGAGAGAAAGATAGACAACGCAAAGTGTACACAGATCTGTTTGTCCGGCCGTTCGACCGACCTACCGGTACCGGAGCTCAGCGCCGACAAGAGATCCAGAAACAAAGAAGAAATACTCTCCGGATCGGTACCATACTTTTGATACAGGGGAATTCAAGATGATGTCCGGAAATTACACAACCATTGACAACCAGAATGTTTCTGGATCTGTTCCTGTAAAACTTCTTCTCCTCTTCTTCAATTGCGTTTTCATCACTTCGATACTAGATCTGAACCCTAATGTACTGTTCTCATCGATTCACAGGCTGTTTCAGATCCTCCAGGACAAGTCTCTGTGAAATTTAATGGTACTTTTACGCGTGCCGAGTTTTCTTTGCTATGATTATGTTATTTAGATTTATTCGTTGGTAGCTGGATTATATTGTAAGCATTAAGTAACTTGGTTGTTGCAGATTCAACTCTCCAAACCTTTCCCCCATCTGGAACACAAGGCAAGATCTCAGGCGCTTCTGGACCTCCCCGCGATGCCGATGGTGTGTGTTTAAATTCTTGAAGCATCTTATTAGTTTTCAACTATCTACTGCAATTTAGTAATTTCAGTTGATGGATCTCATTTACTTCAGCTACATAGTTAAATCCATATAAACTTCATCAGTTTTAGGGCTTAGATTACTAGCATTTTAAGTTTCTTCTGGATTTGAATGCAACATGACTTAGTTAGCCTATCTAAAACCTCAGCCAATTGGCAAACAAGACTCATGTTCTTTTAATCCTCCAAGCAAGCTACGAACAAACGAACAGCTATCAATTAGACTTATTAGAGATGTAATGTACAGTCTGTTTTTCTCTTCAGATACATTCTCAAAGCCAGTATCTGGTTCATCAGAAGCACAACAAAGTAGTGGTTGGTTCAAGGCATTCACAGTTGCTGCTTACCAGCCTTACTTTGATGTTGATACATCTGATGTTTTAGAAAGAATCAAAGATTCCCTCTTGCCCTTTGGAGGAAGCTTCAATGAAAAAACCGCTAGCAACCCAGACTTGTAAGCTTTTAATCTATCCATCTCCTACTAATCTTCAAACCTTTACCCCTTAATTTACAGTTTTGATCTTGAATTGCTTTGTTATACTCAGGTATGGACCTTTTTGGATATGCACTACCTTAATCTTTGTTGCAGCTTCTATTGGGACATTTGTGACTTATTTGGCTCACAAGCTACAACATAAAGAATGGAATTATGATATTAATCTTGTAACATGGTCTGCTGGAGTGTTCTATGGATATGTGCTTGTTGTGCCTCTTTGTTTGTACATTATTCTCAAGTACTTTTCTGCCCCTTCTGGCCTTGTTCAACTATTCTGTCTATATGGATACTCCCTGTTTATCTTCATTCCAGCCATGGTAAGTAACCTTTTCTTTCTCAAATTCTTTCATAAGGGTAAAATCGTCTTTTTGCATTTAGACGCACTTAGGTGGTATGTTAATGTCACCGAGAAAAAACTTGCAATTTTTTGTCCCACCCAAAAAGGTGAAACAATGTAGGACAAGAGACTTGCTCTCGATCTCTTGTTTGTGAAAAAGACGTAAATACCCTCCTTATTTTCATAATCCAAAATAGTTCTAGAAAGCTTTTCTATCCCCATTAAATGGGATTAGACTGAACTGAATTCTTTTAAGTAACCTTTTTTTCTCAAATTCTTTCATAAGGTTAAATTTGTCTTTTTACTTTTAGACGGACTTGGGGGTGTTAATGTCACCTAGACAAAAGTTGTAATTTTTTGTCCCATCCAAAAAGGTGAAACAATGTAGGACAAGAGACCTGCTCTCGATCTCTTGTTTGTGAAAAAGACGTAAATGCCCTCCTCATTCTCATAATCCAAAATAGTTCTAGAAAGCTTTTCCAATCCCATTCCATCCTATTCCCGTGTAACAAACGCATGTGATTAGACTGAACTGAATTCGAGAAGCTTTGTAGGGCTATTTTTGATGATGAGGATGAGGAGGGCATTTACGTCTTTTTCATAAACAAGAGATCGATAGCGAGTCTCTGTCCTACATTGTTTCATCTTTTTGGGCGGGACAAAAAATTACAATTTTTGTTCCAATGACATGAGTCACAATCTCTCTGTCAGTCTGTCAAATACATGCAAAACACAGTATAACCTGTTTTGTCCTGTGGTGGGCCCACCTAATAGATGATTTTTGGAATTGCAGTGTCTATCGGTTGTTCCAATGGAGATATTTAGGTGGGTGATAACGGGTGTGGCGGGGGTAATGTCGGCATTATTTGTGTCATTGAATCTAAGAAACCACATAGTGGCGGCGGGTGAGCGTTGGTTCCTAATTGTGGCCGGGATTTTTCTCTTGCAGTTGGCTCTCTCTGTTGTACTTAAGGTCTATTTGTTCAATGTGAATGTGTAGTTTTTTTTTTAACAGAAATTGGTAATGGTATCGAAAATTTATAGGGATTTTAGGGTAAATGGAGTTTTGTGAACTTAAGATTCGAATGATTCCCATGGACAGAAGAGAAACTATATTCTTATTTTTTTTTTGATATATACAGAGATTGAAAATGTAGTAATTGGTAATGGTAAGAAATAAATTGATGATATTGAGCTACTTGGCAAGTTTATTTCTATGTTTTAGGGTTGAACGAACCACCCAATACGATTCATCATAATTATGATCCCTATTATGATTATTATCGTATCTTTTATGATTAAAGAAAAGGTTATAATCCAAGATCTGTTATAAGACAAGAAAATATATATAGTTGGTTATAACATATTGGTTAAAAATGTTATGATGCGATTAAAGATGATATGATCCAAGATATTATAAACCATTTTTTTTAAAAAGGTTGAAAATGATGATCATTTTGTTTGCAAATAATTAACCAAAAATGTTTGTATCCTTAAATCTTATAATTCAAAAATATGTTGATCTGAATATGTCATAATTTCTATAATTTCTAACCAAATTTGGAATATTTATGATGTTTAAAATTTAAGAGTTGAAACACCTAATAATCAAAAAATACAAAACAAAAATAAAGTATTAAAAAATAATAAAACCAAAAAGACAAATAAAAAACATAAAAAAAAAAAGATTCATACTTTCTCAAAAGTATTAAACTTTGCTCTTTCCCAAATTAACAAGTGACAACCCCGTAGACTTTGCCATGAAATTAAAATAGTAAAATGATTCATATTTTTTCAAATACGGTAAATGCAAAATATAAAAATTCAAATGTTAGCATCAAAAACAATATCAAATCCGTAATCCAATAATTAGAAGTTAGGACTAGCTCACTTGGTTAATATGATCTTTAACAATGTGTTTCTAGTAAAAAGGTATTGGGCTCAATCCTAAGCATATACCAACTAACCTTAAAAAAAATTGTATAATTGACAAACGGGGATAATTGATGGGTTTTAGGTAAAACAAATAAACTAGAAAACAATTCCTAAGTTCACATGCAACCTACTTTAGATCTATGTTTTATCTATTGAACATACAACTTTGAATTGCAAAACAAGAACCCTAGAGGAGAGAGGCTATAATCGAAATTTACAACCTAGGGTTTAGTAATTACATACCTTTCAATTGTTATAGTAAACAATTGATAATTCCCTTGATCTTGATCTTGATCTTCTTGGAAGCTTAGCACCACAAGTGTAATGCCTCTAATGGAATCACACTCAAACTAGCAAGAAGGAAAGTAGAGGAGAGAGGGGAGAGGGAGTATGCAAAATTTCGGCCCTTAGGGTTTCTTCAAAAGAAAAGAGTGACCAAAACATGAACCAGGAGGCTCCTTATATAGCTGAGGGATCTAGGGTTTAGGGGAAACCCTAGTTATCCTTTGCTTAGGGCCTAAGCAAACCCAAGGGCCTTATCCAAGCCCCTATGGACGAAATTATTAGGGTTTCCCCTAAAGATTTCGTCCACCCTTATCCAAGGGGGTTCTAGAGCCTTCCATTCAACTATTAGATAATTGCAAACTAGTCCCTACACCTTATAATCAATTCTTTTAACCCCAAAATTAATTCTAATTAATTTCTGGCTAACAGTTAATTAAACAAAATGATTTCTCATTAATATATTAATCTTTTAACATATTAATAAATTCATTTATATTAATTTATTAATCTTATAATAAATTAATATCTCTCCTTTCATAATTTCCTTGTCTGGTTGGTTGCTAGGTTTGAGGGCAATCCAAAAGGACTGTGCTGCTATCAATTCAAGTACATACCAATTATAGTTATGGGCTTAGACACCTAATCCAATAATGACTTTGTAAGGGCAGCATAGTTTATGTTTTGTTCGTGTTTAGCCTTTAAATTATTTTTTTGTCTAATATTATTGAACTTGTTTGAATTGTTCACATTACGTCTTTATAACCGGTTGGTGTAGATAACATAGTTTAGATTTTGTTTATATTTAGTACCTTAAGGTTTTTTTGGCCACCCATTACTAGTGAACTTGTTTGAAATGTTCACAATACATCCTTATGAATTTGTTTAGACAATTGACATTACAACATTGATCATTATGACCTGACAACTCCGTTTGTCTTTTATGTTGCCATTACATCATTGATCAACTATCATGTAAAAGAGGTGTTTCAGTTTAAGCTCGGACCTCCTCAATCTTTCATCTTCTTTAAAATGTTATAACTCCTTTGTTTGAAGTCGGAATGTCATAACTTTTTTCAACACGTAAGTTGTGTGCACTTCATTTTAGACTATATAAGCACCTTATTTTGTTACATGTTGATTGAGTTACAAGTTTCGAAACATAAGGTATCAAAGCAGAATTTAGGGAAAATATCACTATAACACAATAAACTTTTGCCGTTTGTCCAATTTGGTCATTAAAGTTTTTTTTTTGCATAGTAGACCAACAAAGTCATGTTTTACCTGTTATTTTAGTCATTTTCTCCGATTTTAAACGTTTCCCAGTTGACATTGTATATGTGTCGATTAATATTTAATTTTTTGGCTAATCCGATCACGGGAAAATGACTTAGGAGGGTAACTACCTTTTATCCGTGTTCACATATTGGCAACTTTTTCTTTTTTGTACATAATAAAGCAACTAACTTGTTTTAACTGTTTAAATTACACCAATATTACCGACTAATATCTGTTTTAACCGGTAACTCAAAGGGAAAATGACTTAGGAGGGTAACTACCTCTTATCCGTGTTCACATATTGACAACTTCTAATTTTTTGTACATAAGAAAGCAACTAACTTGCTTTAACTATGTAACATATCAAAAATCATGACCAAAAATTTCGTTTTTAATTTAATAATAAAACCATAATTGTCAAACCATTAATTTAATACTCCGGCATCGGGCCCCGCCCGGCATCGAGCCCCTCTTGGTATACAGATCTGTCTCTCTTAGGCCCTGCCTGTCTCTGGGCCCTGCCCGCTAAACACATACAATCATATAACATGCTAACACATAAAGAAACATACTCTACTGTATCCCTGTCCTAAGAAACATACTCTGCTAATAATGAGATACAGAACTTCGTCCGTACTCAGCTAGTTCCAGCCAGGGCTTCAGCAGTGCATGGTGAGTCTCCTCACTGTGTGAATGGGTCTAAGGCCACAATGCCAGCCCATGTAGTCTATGAGTAGGAAGACCCAGAGGTTAGCCCTAGACATTGTATGCTAGTATGTTATTCCAGACCAAGGTCTGATGTCGGGCGGGTGCCCGAGGAATGTTTGCATGTTAGATTATACTTGTTGTGTGTGTGATACTTGTATGTGCCTAGTAGGGAGGTGAGTGTGGGCGAGGTCCCGTATCTCATCACTAGTTGAGTACGGACGATGTTCCGTATATCATTATTAGCAGATTATGTTTCTTAGGATAGGGATACAGTATAGTATGTTTCATTATGTGTTAGCATGTTATATGATTGTATGTGTTTAGCAGGCGGGGCCCGAAGACAGGCGGGGCCTAAGAGAGACAGATCTGTATACCGAGCGGGGCTCGATGCTGGGCGGGGCCCGATGCCGGAGTATTAAATTAATGGTTTGACAATTATGATTTTAGTATTAAATTAAAAACGAAATTTTTGGTCATGATTTTTGAGATGTTACACAATTAAAACAAGTTAGTTGCTTTCTTATGTACAAAAAATAAGAAGTTGCCAATATGTGAACACGGATAAGAGGTAGTTACCCTCCTAAGTCATTTTCCCTTTGAGTTACCGGTTAAAACAGGTATTAGCCGGTAATATTAGTGTAATTTAAATAGTTAAAACAAGTTAGTTGCTTTATTATGTACAAAAAAGAAGAAGTTGCCAATATGTGAACACAGGTAAGAGGTAGTTACCATCCTAAGTCATTTTCCCTCCGATCACACGTAGATACGCCATGTCAAACATAAAAGTCATTAAATTTCTCTCCCTCTTTAATCGATTAAACGTCTCTCTCTCTTCTCTCTCTCTCTCTCTCTCTCTCTCTCTCTCTCTTTCTCTCTCTCAGGCTGTGAGCGAAGATGTGTTCTTCTTTTCTTGTTCATTCTCCTCCACACTTTCCCATTCCATCACCGATCCACAGTCGGAGGACGCCAAGGACAGTGACTAATCCAAAATTTTTGAATCTGAACATGTGTTCTTCGTTTCTTGCCCTCTTCAACATCCCTTTCTTCATCTTCTTCATCCCAAATCCGAATCTGAAACCTGATCCAATACCAGACCTAGATGCATTCAATCGAGATTAGTACTTGTCGTCTTCGTGGTAATCGAATCCAGATTTTTTGAATCTGAACGTGAACAATGCATTATCGTCATCAATTTCTTCCACTAAAAGTCAGTTGTGAACATCCAACGGAATTTGAATGTGGCCACCATCGATTTCGACTCTTTCATTACCGATTAACCCGTCTCTGTCTTTCTTTTCCAATGATTCCAAAGACGGTGAGCTTATGGGACAGATCCAAAAGGTTGATTGATTTTCTAGATTGTTTCAATACTCTCTTCTCTTCATCTTCATCTTCTTATGAAGACCAATAGCAACGAAAGAATCTTAGTCGATGGTATAAGGTAAGATAATATATACACCAGTAATGTTTGATTTCCTACCTTTCCCGTCCTCTTTTGTCTAATACAAGAAAAAAAATACAAATATAGAATATAGATTTCTGAACATCTAAGAAGAAAACATCTGCGATGGTGGGTTTGATTTTTCTTCAACGAAT
Organism: Lactuca serriola; assembly: GCF_051521515.1. Classification (NCBI taxonomy): domain Eukaryota; kingdom Viridiplantae; phylum Streptophyta; class Magnoliopsida; order Asterales; family Asteraceae; genus Lactuca; species Lactuca serriola. The sequence goes on along the minus strand of NC_136410.1, from coordinate 162,887,970 downwards.
AAATTATCAAAAATCAAATTTTGCTGCAATCAGAGATCGATTTATGGGTTTGTGGGACAGATCGAGTTCTGGTGTGAGTGAGATCGATTTTCTGGTGGAGTGAAAAAGCAAAATCTATTGTAGCGAGAGATGGATTTATGGGAGGCGGACTATGGTGGCGGTAGAGGATGACTTTTAGGCAATGTTTTAAAACCCGGGTCGACCCGGCCGGTTCAACCGGTTGGACCGTGACCCGGGGTAGAAGGCGGGTCAATTGAAACCGGTTTTTTGTAAAAATGCGAACCGGATCGAACAGGCCGGGTTTCCCCTAAATCGCGTTTCAACCGCTTATGTTGAACCGGTTAAACCGGTTTGACCCGTTTCAATAGAGTTTGGATAATTTGATACAAGTAGCGAACGCCAAAACAACAAGCCGTTTGCGGTTTCTTCAATGTTTTTCAATGTTTAAACTTTGTGGACATCAAATTATTAGTTTTATATGTTTATGCATTATGCATGAAAGTAAAAATATATAGAAATAGAAAAAGACCATAAACCGGGTTGACCCGGCGGTTCAACCGGTTGAACCGGTTGACCCGTGAACCGGTCATCACACCGGATCAACTAAAAACCCGGGTTTTAAAACATTGCTTTTAGGGAAGAAATTTTGGGTGTTGATGGAGAGTGCTTAGGTAAAACATGATGTGGCTACCAAATAATAAAGACCGTAGATTTAGGGTTAATTACATTTATCTTAATTTTAAAAATAAAAAATAAATTATTATTTATGTGGTTTAAATGATGTGGCTACCAAATAACAAAGACAAATTAATTATTAAATGCCACATCAGTTTTGTGACCTGGTAACCGGTTAAGTTTGACCAAAATGGCTTAATTGATAGGTAAAACATGACTTTACTGGTCTAATGTGCCAAAAAACCTTTACTGATCAAATTAGACAAACGACATAAGTTTATTGTGCTACAGTGATATTATCCCCAGAATTTATGTTATTTCAGCATTGAGTTTACTATTTGTACTTCATTTTAGACTATGTAAACACCTTATTTCTTTATATACTGGGTTAATTTTTGTTGGTTGATTTGGTATTATTCTAATCATTTGGGCTCAATTCATCAACTAGTTGTACAAACTTCATAAGAACATGTGCCGATTATCGAACCAAAAACCGACATCGGCACCATAATTGGTATAGTCTAACTAGTCTAGTTATCACTTATCAGTTCTCATTATTAGTCTAAACTGGTTCCGGTTCCAAATTGGGTTCAATCCGGTTTGGCACTAAGCACCATTGGCTATACCAAACTAGTTGTTCATCCTAGTTCCAACTAAGCACAATTGGCTTAGTTCATCTTTATCTGACCAACTACCATTTCTCTAGTGATGTGAATAAATTATTTGTACAAAAGATTAATGACTTATAAGGATAACATATTTTAGCTTTTGTTTATATTTGGTCACTTATGTTTTTTGTCCATATATTACAATTGAACTTGTTGGACTGTTTACATTACATCCATATGACCGACTAAAACCTACACTAACTGGTCATAAGGACGTAATATGAACAATCCAAACAAGTTAAATGGTAATATGTGGACGAAAAATAACTTAAAAAACCAAACGTGAAGAAAACATAAACTATGTTACATCTACAAGTCATTATCCTTTGACAAATGATATGGAACTCCATGTGCTATTTTTCGGTGGACAAATATGGACAAGGTTTTTTTGATGTTATTTTCAACTTACTAAAAGATTACAATTTGCAAATTATTGATTACTTATTTAATTTATTCTCTGGATTTTATAATATATGAAATTTTATAGAGGAAATGCATTAATTACACAGAATATTCTCTATAATTAATTTATTTCAAAAATTTCAAATTAGAAAAATTCTCTATAACTAATGTATTTTCATATTTAATTATGATAATTTTTTACGTAATTAATGTTTCTTATGTTTACCCTTTGGACACATGTTAAAAAATATTTTTTCTTTATTATATTATCATACTAGTTTATAACCCGTAAGAACCACGATTATAAAATTAATTAAACTTTCATAGTAAAAACTTAAAATTATTAATCAATTATTTCAAATAAATTATTTTAAATAAAATTTTAATTAAGAGATATTTTTTAGTTATATAAAATTATAATCGTTGATTTAAATAAATACATGAAAGCATATCACCTTATAATATATTTTAATTTAATTTATTTTTTTATTCTAATGTTATTAATTTAATATAACTAGAGTGTGAAATTTAAATTTTAAAATTTGAAATGAAGAATCAATTGTTAATTTAATGTAATTAGAGTGAGAAATTTTAAATAGAGAATTAATAGGTTGACATGTGACATGATAGGTAACATATAATATTAACTAGGTGGGGACTCCCGCGTTGCGGGGGTCGGATCCGACATTTTTTTTCCATTGTTTGTACTTTGTAAATGTCATTTGATCAACTATTTATTTATAGTTTGAGTATTGTTATAGGGCAAGTCAATTTAAAAAACATACACTGTCCCATTTTATTGTTATGGACCCTTTTAAAGTTGCATCTTTATATAAGTTCATAAGAATCATTTATATAAGTTCATAAGAATCATACAGCTTGCCTAACTGCACCTAGTCCAAATACGACCACTATAGTTCCAGTTTTCACATTTGCAGCTTTCCAGGCAACAACTACCCCTGAAAAAAAAGTATTTTCATAAACTCAATTTCCTAAATGCATGATCTATTATGTTCATTCATTTTATTATCAATCAATATATTAAACATAGTAAAAGGAACATAAAAATTAACAAAAGTTACCTAGGTGATACTACAAATCAACGAAAAATAGCGGTGACAAATTCATCTAAAAAAAGCTTCATTCTTGACATGTAGATTCATGTAGGTATTCCAGCAAACAGCTGCTGTGCAACAATAAAAAAATAAAAACAAAATTAGAAAATGTAATCTTAGACAACAAAAAAACAAACATAGCATACATCTGGTATAGAAGTTACCTTAAAGAATGGTGAAGTTGTGAAATCGGAGATTAAATCCGACGGCTGGTGTATCCATGGTTCTTCTTTCCTAAATGAGAATGCACTTGTGGCATTTCACTCGTAAAAATGCAAAAAAAAAAAAAAATACATATAAACTGAAAGTATGTTGCCATTTGGGTCATTTTACTCATAAAAATGGAAAATGCACCTAATAGCAATGTATTTTAGTTTTTGGAAAAAAAAGAAATTACAAAAAAGAAAAAATGTGTAAATTCAAAGCTCGTTGCTATTTATTGCATTTAGCACCTAAATATGGAAAAACAAAAAATGACTATGTACTCTGTTTTTTGGTAAAGGTATAAAAACAAAATGCAAAGTATATCGTTGTTTACTCAATTTACTACTTAAATATATTCAACATCAATCTGTGTTCAAAACCGTTGAAATCAAAAAAAGATTAACTATAAAAACAATATGCAAGAGTTGTCATCCAAAATTGTTAAATTCAATTTTTTTAAGTATAAAAACATTATGTAAGGGCATTTTCATCCAAAACTGTTAAAATAAAAAAAAATTAACTATAAAATTAGTATGCAGGGGCAGTTTGTTCTAAAACTGTTAAAAACAATTTTTTTTAAAGTTTAAAAACAATATGCAGGGGTAGTTTCGTCCAAAAATCTTAAAATCAAAATTTTTAACTATAGAAACAATATGCAGGGGTAGTTTGGTCCAAAAATGTTAGAATAAAAAATTTGTAATTATAAAAATAATATGTAGGGGCAGTTTTCAGATACATTTTGGTAAATAGTTTTGTTTTTATAAGACTCGAACCTGGGAAAGAAGAAAAACATAATAGTTCTGTAACTACATTTTGATAAATAGTTCTGTAACTATAAAAATAGAAAGGTGTTTACCTATTCAACATAGTTCTCCACATATTCTTCATATTTCATAAGGAGGGAAATTTGGGTAGTTTTTCCAAAAAAAATTGAAAATGAAATGCTATATGATGATAATTTTCAAAAAAGGTGAAGATGAAATGCTAAATTTGAGTAGGTTTTCCAAAATAAAATTAAACTGCAATGCTATATAGTGTAGTTTAAATAAAATATGAGTAGAATGCTATAATAGGGTAAATTTAAAAAACGGTGATACAATTCTATGTTGGTGTATCTTTTTTAAATGAAAGTAAGATGCGATGTTTGATAGATTTCTGAAAAAAATAAAAAAATAAAATAAAATAAAAAAGTGAAAATAGAATGCTATATGAAGGCATTTTTTAGACTACGATGCTATATTGGGTTTTTTTTTTCAAAAAAAGAAAAATCAAAATCTTGGTTTTAAAAAGCGAGATGTGCTCCAATGCAATAAGGGTCCCGAAATGCGATGCGCAATGCGAATGCACGCGCATCACGTAGATGAGGCGCACAAGTAGTCATTAGTGAAACAGAATGTGTTATGCATGATTACAAGTATACTAAAACACCATAAATATATATATATATATATATATATATATATATATATATATATATATATATATATATATATAAATAGTAGTGCATAGTAGCAAATATTGATAACTAAATAACTAATAGTCTAATAGTAATGCAAAATGAAACTAACAGACCCTAAAAGTAGTGCATACTGCATAATAGCAAATATTAATAACTAAATAACTAATAGTCTAACAATAATGCAAAATGAAACTAGTAGACCCTAATATCATTTCCATCATTCATCATCATCATCATAATCATCAACCTCAAGCACCATATCTCCATCCTCATCACCAGACAAGCCAATATCCTCTTCCCTTAACAACTTTTGTGCAGAAAGTGCATGTGAAGTTGTTTCTATCTTAGGGTCTTGGGTACCATATCTTCTTGCCGGATCAATGTTAGATCGAGTATCCATTATAGAAGAGTAGAAATGTAGAATAAAACAGAGGTGAGTGATGAACTAATGAGTGATGATCTAAGAAGATGTCGATCAGATCAGTGATAAAGAAAGACAGAAGAAAGACAGAAGAAAGGGAGAAGAAGAAGATTCAGTCGCAAGAGAAAAGAGAGAAGAAGAACATACGCATGGGTATGGGTTAGGAGTATTGTACATGGCTACACGTAATCTCATAATCTAGGGTACATAAAAGTAGGGCCGATTAGTTTAATTAAACAATGCATGGGCTTTTTTAATTGGATTTTATATAAAATTTTCAAATAAATCGGGCCTGTCCAGGATGTATCGGGATGCACAGAAGCGTGATGCGCTTGGATGCACTTGGATGCGCACGCATCACCTCGCAACATGGACTTCGCATCGCAACAGCATACCGAAGCGTTTTTAGCTGCGCCTCGCTGCGATGCGCGCCTGATGTGCGCTTTTTTAAACCAAGATCAAAATGCAACGACTATGCATTGGTAGTCTAGACTTATTAGTGGGAACTTCAAGAAATTGGTGACACAACATTTTTGTGAATTATAGTGCAAACCAGTTCTTACAAATTCCATTTATGACAAAGAACCCAACTAATAGTCATAATATACAATCGCAGTTATACCGGTAACCATTTTGCAATATCAGATTTTGATCTAAGGTTGTTCCTTAATTTTAATAATCGTTGAAGCAGTTGGACTAAAAATCAATACGAAGTCCGATTAAGATCCAATTCAATTAGAAAAATCCTACAGTTGTATCTTTTTGACCTAATCAACAACATAATGACTAAAAGTGTTTAGCCAAAAAAACATGCGTCAATGTATCAAGACAACAATCCGTTATCTATTTGACTACTCTTTATTTCCTCTTAATCGATCTCATCTATTTCTCAATTTCATGCCGTTAATGGGCTTGTAGTTCCGGATTCGATCCAATTCATAAATCGTAAGACAAAAAATACCATAAATACTCTACTAATTTGAACAATTAGCATATATAATTGCAACATAATTATGTTGTTACTCTTTTTCAAGATCCAACATACGAATCTACAGATAAAAGAATAACCAATAAAGTGGCAATTTTTGTATAATGATGAGAGGAGGTAACTTTCATGCACCTGTTGATAGGAAAGGGAGGGACTCCACCTCTGATCATGGCTGCAATTGATTGTTACCGTTGTTGAATAGATTTAAATGTAACCAAGAATTTGCCTCTAATCACAACTAATCAAAATAACCCGTAAATTACCTATAATCACAGATAATAAAAATAATCCGTAAATTATCCACCTTTAAGGACATACACTTTTTCAAATAGACGACTTCATAGTGCAGGTCTGAAAAGATAGGAAAAATGTCAAAAATACATTTTTCTTTGTAACAAAATTTCAGTAGGATAATCAATCTTAATATGCCCATTTTGACAACAATTCAAAGTAATACCTGAGACTTTACTTCCTGCCATCGACTTCGTTTATCCCATATCTGCAAAGGATTGCTGCTGCAGAACACATTCAATTAAATATGAATCAGATAAAAAAAACCAACCTGATAACATACCCATCAATCTACTTTAGCCTCAACAAAGCGTTATTGTGATTCGTTTTCTTGTCTCACATGAACTGTATTTAAACTGAACTGAAAAAAAAAATACATATAGTAATGTTTTCCAACTTTTACCTTGCCAAAATACCTTTTAACCATTCAAATTGCCTTGTTATTCCTAAAATACCCTTTTGTACCTGCTTATAAGTGGCTTGAAACAAAATCTTTTTTGATCTTGAATTTATTTTTAAGAATATCTGTTTGATGGTGGTATTCATGTTCTTATTGGAATTATTTACCCATGTAATTGTAGCCTAATCTCCATAGGCACTTTAACTCTCGCTCACAGTAACATGAAAAATCCAGTTTATCAAAATGTCTTCAATGGGAATATATCCGATTTCAGATATACTGTAAAAAGGGAAACATAAAACATAAAAAATTACAGTATTTATAAGAAATGGGTAGTTTGAAGGTTATTTATAATATAAAAAAACGAACGATATAGAAAAAAGAGCACCTGAAAGGTTATTAAAATCAAGCCGGGAGAAGGAATTGCATATACATAAATTACATGCATTAAACCTATCAAAAATGAAGCTAGGTGTTAACAACTCCATAGTATTAAAAGAAGTATATATGTCCCTACCTGCTACTGTGAAACTTTCTTTCCTACAGAAAGAATCGAAGATGAAAGCCACATTACTGAAAAAAAATCATCGTCCTCTTCAACATTCATGTATTATAATACTATAGCATTCTCCACCTCTGGAGTTTGGAATCACACAAAGATTTCTAAAGAAAGGCCCCTCAAATGCCAAAATTGTTCATCACTTGGATTTTGATGCTCCAACACGTGGACATTCTCAACCACTACTTGATGACAAAGTAATCTTTTCATCAACTGCTTCCATCTTCTGTCACTAATTAAGTAGTTTTTATAAATTGTATAATGGAGTTACTTTTATATCTAAACATAAACAAGATGAATCTCTTTTGGAATGTGTGTGGACTCTATGTTTGTGCCTTATTAAAACCGGAGTAGAAATGTAAAATAAGTTTTATATTTGAGTTCGTAGGGCTCCTAAAATTGATATATCAGAGCTTGAGGGTCTATTCTCTGCAGCTTCTGTTTCTGATAGTACCAGTAAAGGTGGTGCTCGACGAGGTTCAAAAATTAATAAACCTGAAAAAGTTCAATTGGTTAGTTACTGGTCTAATCTTTAGTCTATTTTAATTTTTATGTTATGTAGCTTTTTCCAATTTATTTTCTTACATTTGATTTTTAGGTTGACTTTCGTATAGGTCAATGGTACTTCATGGAAATGAACACCAGAATCCAGGTTAGTTAAAAAAAAAAGACTAACAAATTATAAAATCCATTTTATAATAGACAAATTAATAGAGGAGCAATTTCGTGTTGCTGTGGGTGAAAAACTCTGTATGAGAGAGGTACTAAATTAATTTTTCTCATCTTTTTTTGTTGATAAATATTTTTTTTTAATAAAAAAATTAATTTTTTGATTAATATCAGGAAGAATTACATCTTACTTGCCATCTAGAGGTCCATTTGTGAGAATGGATAGTCACGTTTATACGTTTATGCTGATTATGTTGTTCCACCAAGCTATGATTCTCTACTTGAAAAGGTTTGTAATATTTTTTCAAGACCAAATTTCAGGAAATAGTAACCTATTATGGATTGAAATATTAAGTGAATTGCTCATATTAGTAGCATTTATATTTTTAGTGTTTAATTTAAGTGTGAACATTGAATTATTTTTTAGCTTATCGTATGTGCCCCAACAAGAGAAAAGGCAATTGATCGCATGAAGAGGGCTCTTAATGATACTATTATCGCAGGTAACATAAACACTTTCACCACAAAGATTAATTTTTATTATTTTTATTTTTTTGAGGTTTTAATAAAGATTTGTTTTTTTAATATGTTGATTTTTAGTTTTCAGGTGTTCCAACTACAATCGAGTACCACAAACTAATTCTTGAAATTGAAGTAGGCAACTTGTATCATGTTTTATTATAATTTATTTTTCTTTCTAAAATCTTGATATTGTAATTATTTTCATTAATAAATTTTTATTTACTGTTTTGTTTCAGGATTTCAAAAATGGTAAAGTTGATAGCATTGTACTTTTAAAATGAAATGAAAGTAAGATGTTCTTATACACATATAAGGATTGTGCCATATCATCATGGTGAAGCAAGTCTTGTGGGCACCATCATCGGCATGGCCTGAATTTGTTTACATCAATGTTTATGCCATATCAGTATTTAACAAATTTATATCTTCCCTATAAATATAGTCTCTATGATTTTTCATTCTAAACCAAATTTCTCTCTAACTAATTATCTTCTTTTATTGCAGAGAATAGTTATATAAATTTATATTACTAAATTTGTTTACATCAATGCTTTCAGTTTGAAAATCACCATTATAGTTGAAGATATTACCGGTTCAGTGTCACTTACTTTATATGATTCTGACGTAAAGGAGCTTATAAAAAAAACGCACAAGAGTTGGTTCATCAGTTTTATGAGGTTATACATATTAACTTCATTTACATATTCTAAGGCAAATTTATTATTTTATATATCTATTTTTATAGACGTTCTTTTTTTAGGATGGTAATAACGAAATTTATCTATCTGCTCTGAATATACTATTGGAAAAAAAAATGGCGTTCAAAATTCAAATTAAACATGGCAATTTGAAGAACAAAACAGAAGGTTATGCTATCTCAAGGATCACGTCTAACAATACAATAATTGAAGAATTGGAACAAAAATTGAAAATGGATTGGGTAAAATTCTTTACCGTCAATACTACAAACAATATACTTATTATCAATTCAATTCGTATGTCATGAAAAATTAAATTTTAAGTTTCTCTAATATTATTATTTTATTATTTCTTTCTTTTGAAGTTATCGTTATTGACTTCTGAACTAATTATTGAAATTCTTTCACGAACATCATTACAAACATTTGCTACTATACGTTGTACAAATAAATATTATAGAAATCTAACATACAACAACTATGTTCTTTATAACTACGACCGTAGAAATAATGTGGTTTGTGGAATTATCGTTCAACAAAAAAACATGGAGAAATATAGAACGTCAGTTTGTTCCGTCTTCTGCTAGCAACAATCTCGGCATTGATTGGCTACCACATACTTGTACTATTTTAGCATCATCATTGTGTGGACTCCTTCTTGTTGAATCCTATGATCCAAATGAATACGTTTCAAAGATTTTATTTGTTATCAAACCAACCACTACAGATGCCAAATGGATACTTTTTTCGACCTCTGAATACACTGCGAAAAAGTTTGCTTTGGTAGTTATCCGTTCGAATCCGTTACATTTCAAGGTCATTCGATTGTCATACACAAAGCCATCGTAAGAGTTTAAATGTAGTATATTTTATGTTATTAATTTACTTTATTATTTACTTATAACTTATTTTATTTGTAGTGATATGCCTAAGGAAAAAGTTGACTAAGATTACTACAACATAGAATTGTTTTCATCTACTACATGGAAATGGAGGGAGTTTCAAAACAATTACCATCATATGTTTATCTTGTTTCTGATGAGGCAGTTACAAGTGGCGGTGTCGTATACTTCTTATTATCTAATGATACCATATTGCGATTTGATATTTATTCAGAAGAACATATACTCATAGTTGCACATTTTACTATTAATGACTTCAAACCGTATGCATCAAGACTGATCAAGTTTCATGGAAAATTGGGATATTTCTCTGTAAGTGGAGAACATTTGTGGGCTATTTGGGTTTTCATTCACAATCAGTTGGTTAAAGTAGATGTTAATACTTACAATGAAGGCGCACATGAATGGTGCGATTATAGAAACAATACCCTATATTTCTTTAAAGGAAATACGATTGAGTATGTGGTTCCGGGCACTTCCGGCACATCCTTCTTAACAAGTTTTTTCAATCCGTTCTGATTTTGATACAGTAATTATGCCAAGTAGATATTAGTGATTATATATATATATATATATATATTAATTTGCATTCGAACATAGTTGTTTTTTTTTTGTAATTGAGTATTTTAATATTTTATATTACTCTATGATTCATTAGTTTTTTTATTTATTCTTTTAATTGTTATGAGGTTAAAATAGCTATTGTAATGTATGTTAATGAATGTTAAATAGCTATGGTAAAGTACTTTTAATTGTAATGTATGTTTACAATTCTATGTTTTTTTATATGCTTCCCCGCGTCATAATCTAGTATATATATCATATCATATCATATCATACTATATTATAAAGGAAACATTTTTCCTTTAACATTATTCATTTGAAACTTCCATGCATTTTTCCTTTCACCACATTCATTTGAAACTCCCATGTCTTTTCAATTTCTTTCTAATAATAATTATTAAAAGTTGGTTAATAAGGTTAAATAAATATCAAAACTAAAGTGTAATCATATATAAACTAAATTTAAATATTAAAATAATATCTTTACTTCTATTTATAAAGTTATGTTTTTTTAACTTTTAACATATTATACTTAATTTATTAGTTTTAATATATTGTTGGTTGTAAACCATTATCATTTTAAAGATACAATTTTGGAACAATTTTTATAAATGCTTAAATTATTAATTTAAATATAACATTATATGGTTAACTTAAATATAAATTTTAGTTTAACTTAAACAACACAAAAAATATTTTGTAAATAGTTAAAAGTAATAATTGTAGTGTCTTTCTAATAATGATTATAAGTTGGTTAATAAGGTTAAATAAATATCAAACCTAAAGTGTAATCATAAATAAACTAAATTTCAATTTTAAAATAATATCTTTACTTCTACTTATAAAGTTATGTCTTTAACTTTTAACATATTATACTTAATTTATTAGAGTTAAAATGTTGTTGTATGTAAACCATTATCCGTTTAAAGCTACAATTTTTGAACAATTTGGACAAAATACTTAAATTGTTAAAACTGATAAAAGTGTAGTGATAAATGCAAAAACTAAATTATAATATTAATTTAACTAAAATATTTCCTAAAGATATTTTTATAATCGTTAAAAATTTTCAAATAAATAGCTTAAAATAACTTACAATAACAATAGTTAAAAATAACTCTATATAAATAATTATATTGTTAAATTTAAAATCAAAAAACGATGTTTGATGTTTTAAATAATTATAATGAAAGAAATTAAAACATTAAGCAAATAAATTTAAAAAAATTAATTAACAACAACAACAACTATAAATAACATTAAACCATATATTATATTTAATTTTATTCATGTGTAACTCGTGAGTATAAGTCATTCAAACGATTGAGATTATACACTTATAATAGATATATATATATATATATTGTCATATAATTCAAAATAATCAATATATCATATCAGTTTAATATACGAATTATTATATCCAATTTAACAACAACATTATTGTTATATTTAAAAAAACAAATATTTGTAAAAACTTCAACTATATAAGTGTTACTGCGCAACGCGCGGGTATTCGCCTAATATGTATATATATATATATATATATATATATATATATATATATATATATATATATATATATATAGAGAGAGAGAGAGAGAGAGAGAGAGACTCTTCATATATTTAATAATAATAATAAAATATTAATAAGAAATAATGAAAAATAAAAAATAAATATATAAATGGTATAAATGTCATTTTAATTTTCGAATGAGATAATGCCTTCTTACAAGTTTAGAAACCAAATGATTATTTATGAAGTTTATAAAGCTAAAGACTAAATATGCTAATGCTAGATTTCTGGAAAACACATAAATAAATGTTCTTTTTATTATATAATAATGTTCACACTCAAACTAAAATTAATGAATTTAAAATGTCAAACATGATAGAATTCATTATAAAAATTTTAACTAATGACCGGATTTGATTATGTTACCAAAAAACACTAATCCTCCTTAATAAATGAAGGTTTTTTTTGCCACATGTCCTCTTCTTTTTTATTTGGACACATGTCATTTTCTATATTTTTTGAATTTTTTATTTTCCACTTGTCATTTTATTGTAATTGTTATTTTATTAAATTAAAATTTCACATTTAATATGCAAGGTAATATATATAAGTTATTTATTAGAAATGATTTATATATGTAATGTATTCAATGTATTAAAGTCTCATTAATTTAATAATTTAAATTTTTTCTTATTTTTCTTATAAATTCAAACTCCTCAAATTGTTAAAATTTCATATTTAATTTTTTTTTAAAAATAAACTCATATAATACATGGGCCTCACACCTAGTATAATAATAATCATCAGTTCATCACTAAACTTTGGGTAGGAAAGGACACATTAACAGATTCATGCAATCCACCATAATCGCCAAATCGCGTTTGTGATACTATTAATTAATTCACTAAATCTAGCCAATAAATATGTGTATAAATATAAATGTCCTTCGCTTGAACATCATATTCACTTCAAGCAAAAAAAACATTAACATGGTCAAGCTCATGAGAACATATGCCATTATCTTGTGCTTAACTTTTCTAACATTGCTTGTTGGTCATGAGGGTAAGTTTTCTATTCTTTATCTTTTCATCATATCCGTGGAAAACATATTAGCCATGTACATCTATATATACATGGATAGATAGACAAACATATACATGCTCATAACGTCTAAAGTTTGGTTGAATTTCTTCCATTATCTCTTATGACACATAGAACGACCAAAATGAATGATTATACATATATATCAACATGAATGCAGGCACAAGAGTTGCAAGCAAAGATGAAGAAGAAAAAATAGGGTGGAGTATTTGCAACGCTTATCGCGCTTTTCCAGGATTGAAGTGGTGTTGTTGCGATGACCAAATATCATGCTTTTCTACTAAAGAATCGTGTGTTCAATTTTGTGCGGAGAGACGTCGGGTGTGTGATGAATCGAAACTATCATGATAATCAATACTTTGGTTTTAGATTTTAATCCACTCGATCAAGTAGGATATTGTTCACTTGTTTTTGTTTCCTTTTGAATTATGATAAATACAATTTTGATTTTCTTAGGAATTTGCATATTAAAATCTATAGCATTAAATACCAAGTAAATCTAAACGTGTATTCATTTTTGTATGACCAATAGGATGAGTTATAAAACCGGCAAACCGGACTAGAACCGGTATAACCGGAAAATACTTAAACGTTCCGGGTATTGGGTTTTAAATTACTCTTATCCGGGTTCCGGATATTTCGGGTATGGGTCCAACGGGTCCGGTTAATCCGGGTTTTTGAACCGGTTTTATTTAAAAAACCGGAACCGGGTTTAATGCATCGGGTCCGGGTTTAGTGGGCCAAAGAACCGGATTAGGTTTAATGTGGAACCGGGTATAGGAAACGTGTTTATTGTAGAACCGGAATACGACCGGTTTCTTTTCCCGTGTTCATGTACTTGGGCGACGACGAATCGATGATCTACTTCTCTGTGATCGGTGACTTGTTTTTTTTACGCTTTCTCTATGGACGATCGACTACAATTGAGGGCAATCAACAAAAACATTCCCGTCTTGTGCTTCAAATCCATCTCAATTGAACTTCAAAATAGTCAAATACATAAATTAAATTGGAGAAGGGAGTTGACGTACCGTACATACTACATACTCTCAAGTTGAAGACAATTATGGCAAAGTAAAGATGAATGACCATTAGTAATTAATTCACGTTGATATAACAAACTTTGATATTACAATTAAAGAAACTAGCTTGTGTGAGTTAAAGAACTGTCGCTTTATCTGAGAGTCTTAGGTCTTAAATTGATATAACCAATTTTGATATTACAATTAATTCACGTTACTTTTTTTAAAAAAATCAATGTGGTCAATAACGTAAATGTAACTTTTGTTTATTAATTTTTTTTATAACAGTTGAAAGATTATGCGATTGAGGTAATTACAAAAAAAAATCCGTGTTTTCCGGTTCTAAACCCAATTTACCCGGTTCCACCTTACCCACTTTTCTGTTTCCGGGTTTTTCGGTTCTAGACCCACTTTACCCGTACCGTACCCGAAACCGGTTCTTATAATCCGGTCCGGTTTCTGGCTCTAAAAAATCTCGTTAAACGGTTCCGGGTTTTCCTGGTCCGGGTTTGAACCCACTTTCATCCCTAATGACCAACGAGGAAATCAATGAAAACATTGAAGCAATTTTCTCGGTTATAAATATCTAAGTTGTGGTAACTTCAGGCCGGTCCAATAGGGCGGGCGGCGACCGCCCCAGGCCTCATTATGATTTGGGGCCCCAAAATTAATTCTATTTCATTTGGTAGAGAAATTATAATCGAGTTAGTAGCTGAGGTGGTTGTAGGTTTTGTCGAGCACTTTATTGAATTGGAATTCAAATTACAAAAAGGCCCCTATATTCTTTTTTCTTATTCACAAATCATCCAAATTATAAAAATTATCATTTACAATTTTTTGTTTTTTAACACACCATCCAAACATTTATTTCATTTGGTATTTTGGTGTTTTTATGCTTAATTACCATGTATAATGTTTTCTGTTTATTTATGGGAATTTCAGCGTTCTTTTGATATATAATAACTAATCTTTGTAGATTTGTTGACAAAAATCATATTGATCTATCAGTTAGACGGTATATTTTTAAGTTTTTATTTTACAATTTTCACCAACATAGGATTTTTTTTACAAACATGCATTTTTGTTTTTTTTTTATTGCAAATACCAATCCGACGACGGGTTTTCAAAATGGTTTGATTGTTCAATTGTTCGGTTTTTTTAATTTTGTTTTGTCACTGGTTTAACTGACATCTTTTAAACACCCTCCAATTTTTTTCGATTGTATTATCGTTTGCGATTACTGAATGTTGAAGGACCTCATTTTTTGTTATTGCCCTGGCCCCCAAATCGACTTGGACCGGCCCTGTGATGTAACTTGATAAAACATTTGAAAAATATTATAACTTATTGATCCATGTTCAAAATCTTGGTATTACTTAAAGCCATAGATGTTCGCCTACATTGACTCGGTACAAAGCCATAGCCTTATGTTTTGTTGCAAGGATTAGTCGTTGCACAATAAATTGCTTAAATGGAAAATCTAAAAAGCATCCAACAGAGTATAAAACTTTAAATATGGTGAATAAACTTTAAATGGAAAAAAACTTATACAAATGTTACTATAGTATGGAGAAATTAGCACTATTAGTCCAAGTTTTTATTTTCTTGCAACTTTGGTCCATGGCAGGGACAGATCTAATGATCTGTGGAAATTCTCAAAAGAGGTTTAATGAAAATAGATCAGAAAAACCTAACGCCCAAATCAAAAGCAAAATTGCAATGTTTTGTAAAACAATAATACTTATTATCGATTGTCAAGAAGGGTAGACATAAATAACTATTAACTGAAAGTAAATATAAATCTAGTGCAAAAATCGTGGAAACAAAGCTTGAAGGTCTCATGTTATGGCTAAAATCAAATGTTTTAGTAGGGTTAGCTCACTGGCAGATGCTGAGTGGCAGTGTTACTATTCATGAATTTCATAATTGTTAGGTTATAATTTATATAATTACTAACTTGGGCTAAGGGTTGATAATGGGCTGAATCAAATATATTTCTACATGGTTATATATTTAATATGTTTGTGGACTATGGTTAAATACAATTATTATTATTAGTAATAGCGGCTCTTAAATAACTGTGGATAGTATTTCATCTAGGGGCGCAAACGAGTCGAGCCTCGTCAGGTCGGCTCGGGCTCGTTTAACTTATACTAGGCTTGAGCTCAAGCTCGACTCCATTTGAGCTTTTTGTACTGAGGTCGGCTTGAGCTCGTAAATAATTATACAAGCTCGACTCAGGCTCGGGCTCAGCTCGTTTTTTGTCTGACGTGCCTAAATAAGCTTAAGTTCGGTTCGAACTCGTTAATAAGCTCGTTTACTAATACCCTAAATCCCTAATCCCCAAATATGTTTTTAATTAGACAAAACTGCAAATTTGGTCCTTGTGGTTTTCAAAAACCTTTGGATGGGGTCCAAAAAGTTTCCAGCTTGCATGGAAGGTCCAAAATCAAGGGTTTTCTGGGTTTTTGGTCCAAAAAAACTTAAAAAGACGATTATGCCATTTTATTTTCTTTTTTGTATTTTTTATAATTATTCTAATGCTGTTTTAATTAAAAAATAAAGAAAAAAGAAAAAAAAAGTATCCCATCCCCTCTCTCTCTCTCTCTTCTAAAAAATCTCATCTGCGTTTTTTATCATCATCCCGATCGGTCCTTTTGCGATTATGATGGTTGTTTATTTGGAAATCTATGAAGAATACGGAGGATGTAGATGGAATTTTTGTCCCTGTTAAATCCTACGATCTACCATGGTTTCTCTTCAAGAATCTCCCAAATCATCTTCTTCTACGTCTTTTAATTAACATGATTACAACGAGATAGTTTCGCTGATAAATAGATAGAAAGCTTGAGAGATAGTGACGGGCCCTAATTTCTTCACCATCGTCATCTCACCTCCTACATGCCCTTTTTCACTATCATCACCACTGAACATCCTCTCCGATTGAGGTACTGAGGAAAAGGAAGAAAAGCTTGAGACATTGTGATGAGCCCTAATTTTTGACAAGTTCTTAAGAACCCTAATTTCATTAAGGTGGTCTGGTAGTGTTGAGTAAATGGGTTTGGGGCTACGACAGCTTGGATGTAATACAAACTTTGCTCTGTTCTTGAGTGAAGTCTTGAACAAATCGCAACCAGACCATCATCAACCTTCATCTTCATAGCAAAACATAGGTGCCTCCCTTACGCAGGTCCGTTCATCGGAGAGCCATAAAACAACCACCACTACTATAACACTACCGACGATTTGATGGAGCCAAAACACCACAACGATCGTTCATACAGATGGATTGAAAATCGATTGTTTTTAGAGATTGATTTGATGGATCGTTCATACACATGGGGTTTTTGAGAGATCGATTCTCTATATGTGTTAGTTTTGCCGGAGAGCTCAAGAGATGTGTGTGTGTGTGTGTCTTAAGGCGTGTTGGTTCAGAGAGAGAGGGTGGGGATACTTTTTTTTTTCTTTTTTCTTTATTTTTTAATTAAAACAACATTAGAATAATTATAAAAAATACAAAAAAGAAAATAAAAAGGCATAATCGTCTTTTTAAGTTTTTTTGGACCAAAAACCCAGAAAAACCTTGATTTTGGACCTTCCATGCAAGTTGGAAACTTTTTGGACCCCATCCAAAGGTTTTTGAAAACCACAAGGACCAAATTTGTAGTTTTGTCTTATTTTAATATATAATAATAATAATAATAATAATAACAAATTATATTATATAAAGTCTCGTTTAGGCTCGCGAGCCTAATCAAGCTTAGTAACATAGGCTCGAGCTTGAGCTCGTTTAATAAACGAGCTTAATATTAAGCTCGGTCTCGGGCTCGTTTAAAATCGGTTTCGAGTTGAAATTTTAATGATCTGATCCTGAGTAACTTGACTCGTTTGCACCCCTAATTCCATATGTCCGATTTCTTCAACATCAAATTCTGGCCGCATAACTCACTAATTACAATTTTTGTTTTGTTTTCAATTTCTTCATTCGTCCTGCTTCACGCATCCATCCAAGCATGACGTCTCCTTGCCACGTTCTTCAACCTCCATCGATCAAGATCAGTGTCAAACTTCTAACCTCCTAGAGAGTTGAATCCATTGAGGGAATTGAATCAGTTATATGCCTTCAACCTCTCCATTACGTCTTTAACCCCCTACTTTTCCATAATCCCTAAACATCAACTACATCTATGTAACTTGTATGTAATTGTTGTGCATATATAAGAGGTCGATTTCAATATAATCGTCCCATCAATTGGTTGAAATCTGTCTATCGTTTGAACAATCATGGAGCACAAATTCGCTGACAATGCTTTTCCATTTGAAGAAATGGCACCCAAGGTAAATTTCTTGAACATACATATGGTTTTTGATTCCCGTCTTTGGACATTTATACTTTTTTTTTACTTCTGAATTGTAGATTAAAAATTGATTTAATCGTTTGGGTTGATTATATTGTAGAATGTAACTATCATTTAATTTGGGATTTTGCTATGTTTTTTGATATTTGATTTCAATTTTTAATCGCTTGCAAAATGAAGAGCTCTGAAGTTGTTCATGAAAATGAGAAGCTTGAAACAATAATAGTGAAATCCACATCTGATTCTGAAAGTGACACTACATAGATAATTGACTTTTCTCTTCACTTCAATCCTTATATATCCATTATGGAAAGGGTTATTTTGGAGGAGGTAAAAATTGGTTGGCTTTTCATCAATGGTTAATAGTTTATGATGATTTATTTATTGTTTTAGGTTTCTGCAATCGCTAAAGAAGATAAAGAATTCGAAAGGAAAAGAAAAAGGATTTTAGCTCTAACACAGTGGAAGTGGGATGAAGTTGTGGACATTTGTTCATATGATGATTGGAAAGATGATGTTCCCATGATACAAGCAAAAAAAAGTCAGGGTTTGCATTCATAATCAAAATTGTCCCATTAAACTCCTTGATGAGTTGGACATGGAGGATTGATGGTTCTATAAGTTGCTTTAATATGTTTCTCTTAAGTTTGTTGAGTTTAGCATGTTTTCATTTAAGTATTATGTTTTGTTGTTCTGAATCTACATTAGCAACTTTATGAATTATAATATAAGTTTGTTTTTATAAATGTTTTGTGTTTTTTGTGGGAAGTATGAAGTTATTTGTCAAATCATATTGGCTTTTGCAAGTATTGTTACTATTTTAGACTTCTTTAGCTATATTTGCTTATTATGGTGGTGAAGATAAGTTGTGTTCTAAGTTATGAGGCAATGATGCATGAATATATTAATTCTAAGTTATTTATTAATAGTAAATAAGTTTCTTTCTTCCTTCTGTTTTGATCCCTCTTTTCATTGTATCTATTTGCAGGACCCAATAAGGGTAAAAAGGTTGTTCTAAACATTGTCATATATAGTAACCATTGAGAGAGAAAGAACAACAAAATCTTATGCAATAAGTAAATAATTATGGCTGCTTTTTTTTTAAAACATTCATGATTTATATTCTTTTTAATATATTCTAATTATGAACACGGTAATTCTATTTGTTAGGAGGGTCAAGCTATAAAAGTGATTGATATGGTAGACGAATATATGGGTGAATGGTAGGTGGCATTGGAAGTATAACCTGTTTCTTTAATCACATACCTAATCTAAAAATGCCCAATACTTATTGGTAATGGATTGGAAATATTTCAACTGAACTAAATTTAAGTTACTCAATTATGTAATTTTCACTTTAAATTACAATTTTAATGGCAAAAATTATGTAATTGATATATGTTTTGTTTTCCCAACTATAGTTTCTTTGATTTATGACTTTGTACATGTTTATTTATGATTACATTTTTATATATATATATATATATATATATATATATATATATATATATATATATCATTGATGTGTTATTTCCAAGCAGGTCTATTGGCATTAAAATAGCTTACATTTTAATTTTCTTTTGAAGTATTATTCATAAATGAACTTTAGGAATTCACATATATCCTTATTTAATTGGCTTTTATACATGTATATTTGCATTAATGATCCTTAACGTCTCCCATTAGATATGGTTACCATGTTTTCCATATTCATAAATTTTACTTTTAGTTATTTTAATTATAACATTGTGCTTTTCCAAAGCTACAAATTAAGGCATTATACTTTTGAAATGCATGGGATTGTTGAATTACAATGATTATTTTAATTGGTTAGTTTTTTTCTACTTTGAATAGGGGTAGAGTTGGTAAAAACCACACGATGCAAAGGAGTTGAAGTTTTGATTTAAGGGACCAATTAGAATGCATGCCAAGGTTATTAATATCACAAACAACAACTCTCCTTCTGTTTAAGGTACATCAACTTTTCATTTTGGTTTTTGATCTACTACAAATTTATCTAATTATTTGTAATGAAAGAGCAACAAACACATGGGACTTATTTCCACATTTTTTCCCTTACTTTTATAGGTTTTTTTTTTTACCAATTTGCGTACTTCATTTTGAACGCATGTTGCTATTTTGAGAATTTAATTAAAGTATGTTCTTCAGGTACCCTACACAGATATAACATTGTACTTATGAAAATCATTATACACAAGAGTAATTAGGTAGCCCCAAAGCATTCACCAACATCATTTACCTAGCCAAAAAGGACCAGGGGTATATGGTGGTTGTCGAGGCCAATAAAATAAATACCATTAATATTGCACACAAAATAACGTATAATGGTAAAGGGATCGTATCCACGTAGATTAGTTCAATTTGTTATTTCTATGAAAATTTTGTTATACAAATACTTGTGAAACTAAAATAAAAATACAAATGTTTTTTTTTTTGGTCTTTTAAAGTATTTCAAAGAAAACTAGAGTTAAACTAAGATTTAAAAAACATAATTAAACAAAATCAAGAATTTGATGTAAAATCACTAAGAGAATGATGGTTGACTTAAGGTTTCCTCACTTGAAAAGTTGGTAAATATATCATTAGAATCCAAAGTGCAATACTTGTTTTAAATCTCTAATTTGGCTATAGTAATCCAAGAATGTTGAGATTACCTAGACTTTTGTTAGTTATTAAAATAGCTAGAGAAGCTCATAACATATTTCCATAGTTAAAGTCACAATTTCCATTAAGCATGTAATTAGTGAAAGTTAACTTGCATTAAAAACCAAAAAGACACCAAATCCTAGAGGAGTCAAATGCTTTCACTACTATGTTGGAGAAAATGTTTTTGTGATTATGTGAAGTGAAAACTAACACAAGAATCACTTGTAGCTTGCTAATTTGAGGATCCATTACTTAATTAAGAAATTAGCCAACTAATCACTACAAATACATTTAAACTCATGAACAAAAACATACAAGTAGCAAGAAGATGTTAAAATATAAAACATTCACATAAAGATTCAAGAACAAGTTCATGGAGTTCTTCAACATTCAACCAAACATACAAGTGATTTCACCAAAGTTAGTCAAGATTAGTTTAGCCTAACATGGCTAAACTCAAGAAAACAAAATAAAAGTAAAATGTACACAACCTGTAGCATGATTTTTGAGATAAAAGATGATGTTCTTAATGTTCTTCAAGTTCTCAGAGACCTCCAAAAACTCCAGAAAATCCTCTAATTTTCAGATGTGAAGAAATTCCAAAAATATGCACACCAACCTTCCTCATATAGCACAAAAGAGAGATTTCTGAAATTGCCTCTGCAGGTCTGTGCGCGGCTAGCGCAACCGTGCGTGGGCGGTACTTGAAGTTGGCTCTTTTGTGATTTGGTCCTCCAATGACTTAACCCACTGGCCCAAATTGCTTACCATCAGCTAGTAGCCCAATATTCTTCATGTCTTCTTCAATTTTGGCTTAATTTACCCTCTCTAAATCATTCGCAACTCGTGAACTCGCTCGATCAATTATGCTCACACGTTCAAATATTCACCATTTTCTTCTAAATTCAAAGTCCATATTCTTCGAGACTTCGAATGTCAATATGCCCATGATTTGTATCAACTCCACAAGTCTTCTAGCCCAATATTATTTATCGTCCTCCTAGTCCATTTGCTTTTCACACTTCCCAAACATTCCCACTCCACTAGCATTCTTGAAATCTACAATTATGCTCACAAAACTAGAAAGTAACCGAAATAGTCATAAAATAACAAAAAGGAAAATATGCATGGAGATTAGCTAAGTTTTAAATGAAATATGCTAAAATAAACTATAAAAAGGAGAAAATAAAATGAAATTATCAGATCACCCCAAGCTTGAACCTCACTTGTCCTCAAGTAATACAAGACTAAAATGAAGTCGAGATGAACTAACCTAAAAAGAAAAAGAATGAACATCTTAGGTAGAAATTCACGAACACACCCTTAAAATAAAAGCTTATAATCCATTTTTAGAAATAAGAATCGCTTTAAGGGACGAGCCTTTGTTACACTTCTAGCAAGCGATACATGTTGAATGAGATACAAAGCAACCATGCATACTTCACTAATATGGTTCATGTGACATTAATTCATGGTTCGATCTAGCCCACTCTCCATTAGAAAGTGTTCCTCTATTAGAATATTCCTTATTCCCCACAACTTTCATACCACGGCAAGAAATAAAACCTAGAAAAATAACTCGGGCCAAAAATGGTTGGGAAAGCTATGTACAAAGGCTGGCAAAACTACAATCATCTAAAAGTGTAAGTGCTCCTACCAAAATGAGGTCCATGTAGAGTGAAGACTCAAGTACGTGATGAGTAATGGGCACAATTGTAGTTGCCAACTAAAGATGAAATCTATACCAGAAATACATCAAAATAGAAATGAACTACATAAGATAGAATCTAAAATAATATAAACATCTAATGAACGAAAAAGGGATACAACTCCTTGTCCCGTCCTTTTTTTTTTCAACAAAACCACAAGATATAAAGACATGAACTGTTGCCATAAATTTTTAATCGTATAATGAGAAAAATACCAAAAACTTCTAATTATATTCACATTTTATGATTGCGATAATATCTGAAGCTTTTAAATAATTATAAAGACTTTTAATAACCAAAACCAACAAAAATAAAACTTCAACTTTTCAAATGTTCAAAACTTGACTCTTCTAACATAAAAAGAACATATGACTCTTCACATAATACATAACAAAAATTTGGCTTTTATCAAGAATTCGTGCAAAACTTTCCGAACGACGTTTTAAACAAAAAAACATTTGATTTATGAGATGCCAAATAACTACAAAAGGAACAATACTAAAAAGGGGTAGTTTTGATTTGTTTTTTTTTATTTTTTTATAATAAATTTTTATAATTTTTTATTTTAATTTTTTTAGGATCACTTTTTTGGTTTACCAAGGAGTTTCACAAAGATTATATCAAATAAAAGTACAAAACACAACTATATACAAACTATAAGTTATATCTAAGTCCAACCCAAATAAGAAGCTAAATAACTAAATCGAGCAAAGTTAAATGCAAAAGCTAAACATAACTAAGCGAAAGTTAAATTGAGATCAAATGGGAAAATGTGTCTATATCATAAGGTGATGTGATATGATGAAAGCATAGCAGATAGACACAAGGATATCAAAATAGCAAAATCTAGTTCTTATTCCTTTCTTTGGGGTGTAATCGTGGTTTGTAAGGAACATGCAAGCGAGGAACTAGTCGGCTTGAGGCTAAGTTGTTGCTCTAGTTATGCCACACTTTCCATAAGTTGATTCATTAGCATAACTACTTTTCACTCTTTCCCCACATATATATAAAAGAAGATGTGACAACTGAAAGTCCCTATGAGCTATCTATTATTTTGTGAGTTTCAAAAAGAATTGTAATTAAGGTGTGTCGAGTCTTTCAAATAAAAATGTCGGGGATGAGAAGAAAGAGATAAAAAAAATGCATGAAAATGAACCTAAGTTAAATGTTATGCTAAAATAAAAGGTGGAAAAGAAGAAAATAAAATATTTTGGAGTTATATAAAAAAATGAATGCAAATTATTTAGAGACTAATATGCTATGTAACCAAACTAAAAATGCATGAAAAATTAAAAGTAAAAGGGAATACCTCACCCCAAGCTTAAGAACAAACATTGTCCTCAATGCTTAAGGTAAGGGCAGAAATGACCTAATTTGGAGGATTTGATGGCAGGAAATGTACATGGTGGTAATGGAAGTTCTACACGCCCTAGACTTGATGGGAATTGGAGGGAATGTACTGCTCTAGCCTGTCGACCCTGGTTGTAACATCCTGAATGGAGTGGGTGTTATCCTAAGTCTGAGTGTCTATGCGCTAGATAGTGGAGAACATCGTGGCAAATTGATCAAAGAATGTAAGCAGGAAATATGTTGGAATCTCGTGTCCCCCTTGCTATTGTGGCTGGTATTGTAGTTGAGAAAACTCTTGTGGAGGGGTCTGAAAAGGTCCTGATATATAGGCTGTTGCATCCATGGCTGGTGGTCCAAATGGTCCTCCAACTTGGGCATCTCATCATCGTCTTCCTCTTCCTCTTGTTCATTATCCTCATTACCCTTAGAATTGGGCAGTTACCTACGGGGGTCAATTGATCTGGGGGAAGCCAATTCTGGGGGTCTAGTGCATCGAATGAATCACCAACCCAACTTGGGAGGATGTAAACTGGGGCTTTGTTACCATCGATCCAATTGTACTTGTCATTTCCTCGGTCTTGCAACATCTCTATAAACTCTAGTGCGGCACAATCAAGTAAGAAGGTAGGTTGGAGGTGGTCAACGGGTAAGTATGAGGGGGAAAGGAACTCTAGGACGAAAAATCAACCGATAATCATAATAAGCCCCCCTATGTGACTTTAACCCATGGCTCTTTGTCGTACAGAGTCAAACTTGTCAAGGAAGAACGTAGAGAAACAAGGAACTATTCCCCTATTCATGCATGGAAGAAAAAGAGTTCATATCAGTTAATGTGACATCCCCATTTTTCACGGCCAGAAAAGACCGATGTTGTTTATGCTTTATAAAAATCAGAGTACTACTTTTAATAAAAATGTTGCGGAATTTGTTCCCAGTAAAACATGATAAATATATTATCAAAGCATTTCTGAAGAAATGTATTTTTATTCATTTTAAAACATTTGGGATGTCGTCGTCAATACAGAAACATAAGCATAAACAGAACTTACATTCATTATCACTAGTGATCTATATCTCCTTAATCTCTCAGTGTAATGTGACTTCATATCAACACCTTTGATATAAATAAACTGAGTGGGTCAGGTTGGGAAACCTGGTGAGTACATAGGGTTTTCAACCCACAATAATATAATTATTATGTTTAATCGTCAAACAGTTAACCCAATTACCCATCCCCATTATCTTCTTTACTCTTAAGGGTCTACCCTAAGAATCAGCTACTCCTCGTTAATTCATTCCTAAGGATCATCCTAAGGAATCGATACGAAATCCATCGTTGCCAGGGTTTACTCAACGAGCACTAAATCCATAGCTTCCAGGGTTTTCTCAACAGGCACTAAATCCATAGCTGTCAAGGCTATTTCATTTATCGACAGTATCCACTCGCAATACATGTCAATGGGTTTTTAGAGTACACCGGTGAACACATCGTTTACAACACCTACGTGTTGCAAGCCTGCTAGTGTTCCACTGGACTGTCTAGAATAGTCCGTGGTTGTCATCCATACTCTGCTGAATGACGGGGCCATCATTTGGGAAAAAGGCTTCTCACATCGTCCACCTCTCACCCTCACCTCACGGTCTATTTCACCTCTCAACTCATCATCCAACTCATACTCCATCTATTACATCTACCCATGTTTTACCCCAACATTATCGTAGATATAAAATACATATACAGTTTAAATCATTTAAACACATGTATAAAATCGTTTATCCAGCATAGATAGCAATTATACAAATAATATTCACACATAGCACGTAGTTTATATAAAATACTTCATATCTACGTGTAAGATGAAATGGATCATGCACTCACTTGATTAGGTGGTGATTCCGAACTCAAACAACACTTCGTTATCTCAAAACAATTTTCCTCGACAAAACCTAGTATCAATACTACTAGGGTTTAGTTTTTAACGTTAACCGCGACTAATTAATAGTCTAGCTATTATTACTATTATATAAGCGTTACATAACACTCAATATAACTTATAATAATAGACCAAATAATTATTTTAAGGTCCGAATAATGTTACTATAATTAAATAAAAGTTACATTATATATAGTATAGGCGTATCTCACTTACAACGGAGTTTTTATTAAAAACCGGGCTTCGCCGGAGCAGCGTTTCCGAGCCGAAAGCTTTTCTTCTTAGAAAAATCATAACTTCCACATACGAAGTCAGATTTGGGCGTTCTTTTTATGGAAACTCTCAGTTTAACATTTTCTATGACTTTTGTTTAGATTTTTAAGGCTAAAAGTCGCTCTATCGTAAATTCACTATTTACACTTCCCGGTGCCGTGTCGGTTCCGTCGCGAAACTTCGATGAGTCATAACTTCTTCGTTATAAGTCGGATTTCGACGCTCTTTATATGTACGAAAACCTTGTAACATATACTAAAACTTGGTTAAGATTATTTATTATAAATAATCTTTTGCCGAAAAGTCGTTTTCAACCCCTATTATCTCTAAATTGACTAGCCCAGATCTACGGGCGTTACAATTATCTCCCCCTTAGGATGATTATGTCCCAGAATCATCAAAGAAACATGGCTCACATGATGACTCCATACGTTATCTATTCATCCTAAGTAATAACTGTAACTTTGATGTTTCTTCAAACGAGTATCTAACTCTAAAATTTCTTGACTACAGGAGGTGCCCGATCTTGGACCCGCTCCCTATCTCACGTTAGACTTCCAATCATGACCTTTAAGTCACAATCGCGATCCTTACTGGAGACTGCTTCTTCCTCTTAACAATCTTAGGATTACTACCATGGATCGATGTGTCATATTGTAATGACCTAACATTGTATGTTGCAACATTTAGACTCAGGTCTTTTAGAGTCAAATTTTCAGAACAAACTATACCTTCCTTCATGTTCTAACCACATCTTAAAAGGTAGCGTTTCTAGCTACAAGCGACTTTTCGCGATACCTCTACAGATCATTTTTTTTATTTCAATCTTCCGTCTTAAGTCAGATGTTACATCGAACTTGATTCTCTGAACCACATAACATACTCAGCGTAGTCGGACTCAATTTGATATGACCACTAGGGTCGGAATAACAATCATCTTCTTAGTCATTACCGAAACGATGATAACAACATACTTGAATAAAAAGAAATCAATTACTAGATTCTTGGTAACCTTGTGACTTTCCTTGATCCAAGCATGAGTCCTGTGCTTCCGGTAGTATATGCATCTACTGCCTTTCACACCTACTCATACTCGTCCCAAGTATTGTCTCGTAGTCCCCAAGTCCTAAATCACAAAACAATTTAACACATACGAGTGTTACCAAATAATCATAAAAATTTCCCTAGACTCTACTAGGACTTCTTCCATGCATATCTTCAATCATCAATTTTGCTTCAACTCGGTTGGTGATGGACATTCCAGATGATAGGAAAACTTTAGGAATTACACCAATCATTCTATCATCCCGCCAATAAAATGTGTACATTCAAATGTACCCTACTTCTATAGACGTACTGCTATTTTATCAGACGTATTCTAAAGGCAAGATCCCACTCTTAAAATATCTTCCGATAGGTATCATTCACCATCGTAAGCCTTATCATTTCCTCCATTTGCTCAGTCTGCTATGAGTCCTTATCAGGACATTCTATACACCAAAGCCGACGTTCGGTGTATCGAGACGAGAATATAGACAGAGGAAGATTTAGACGCGTATTCCTCCGTATTACTCCGAAAAGTTACATGCCAGTTCTAATATCGTAATTAAACGTTTAGAAACCTGAGCACTTAAAATTTCCAAATCTAGTCGGCAACAGACCATAGATCCGATCAAACAATAGCATAAAGCATCACAAATCATTTAGCACATAAAAGCACTTTAGGCATCTTCCCTAATTAAGCTAGTGCTTGTGTCTATTCAGGTGTACTTCCTAAAATATATTAGACACACTCCTCACGATCATCGCTTAGCATTGTAAGTTTAAGTCTAGAAATAAATCCTTATTCCTAGTTCTCTTAAACAAATGCTCTGATACCAACTGTGACATCTTCATTTTTCACGGCCAGAAAAGATCGATGTTGTTTATGCTTTATAAAAATCAGAGTACTTCTTTTAATAAAAATGTTGCGGAATTTGTTCCCAGTAAAACATGATAAATATGTTATCAAAGCATTTATGAAGAAATGTATTTTTATTTATTTTAAAACATTTGGGATGTCGTCGTCAATACAGAAATATAAGCATAAACAGAACTTACATTCATTATCACTAGTGATCTATATCTCCTTAATCTCTCAGTGTAATGTGACTTCATATCAACATCTGTGATATAAATAAACAGAGTGGGTCAGGTTGGGAAAACCTGGTGAGTACATAGGGTTTTCAACCCACAATAATATAATTATTATGTTTAATCGTCAAACAGTTAACCCAATTACCCATCCCCATTATCTTCTTTACTCTTAAGGGTCTACCCTAAGAATCAACTACTCCTCGTTAATTCATTCCTAAGGATCATCCTAAGGAATCGATACGAAATCCATCGTTGCCAGGGTTTACTCAACGAGCACTAAATCCATAGCTGCCAGGGTTTTCTCAACAGGCACTAAATCCATAGTTGTCAAGGCTATTTCATTTATCGACAATATCCACTCGCAATACATGTCAATGGGTTTTTAGAGTACACCGGTGAACACATCGTTTACAACACCTACATGTTGCAAGCCTGCTAGTGTTCCACTGGACTGTCTAGAATAGTCCGTGGTTGTCATCCATACTCTGCTGAATGACGGGGCCATCATTTGGGAAAAAGGCTTCTCACATCGTCCACCTCTCACCCTCACCTCACGGTCTATTTCACCTCTCAACTCATCATCCAACTCATACTCCATCTATTACATCTACCCATGTTTTACCCCAACATTATCGTAGATATAAAATACATATACAGTTTAAATCATTTAAACACATGTATAAAATCGTTCATCCAGCATAGATAGCAATTATATAGATAATATTCACATAGCACGTAGTTTATATAAAATACTTCATATCTATGTGTAAGATGAAAGGGACCATGCACTCACTTGATTAGGTGGTGATTCCGAACTCAGACAGCACTTCGTTATCTCAAACCAATTTTCCTCGACAAAACCTAGTATCAATACCACTAGGGTTGAGTTTTTAGCGTTAACAGCGACTAATTAATAGTCTAGCTATTATTACTATTATATAAGCGTTACATAACACTCAATATAACTTATAATAATAGCCCAAATAATTATTTTAAGGTCCGAATAATGTTACTATAATTAAATAAAAGTTATATTAAATATAGTATAGACGTATCTCACTTACAACGTGTTTTTATTAAAAATCGGGCTTCGCTGGAGCAGCGTTTCCGAGCCGAAAGCTTTTCTTCTTGGAGCCGTCGGGCGCTCCGGGGCTTTCTTCTCGTAATAGGGAGGTTCCCTCAACTTCGGAGGGGGTTAGGGAGGTTAGAGAGAAGTTAGAGAGAGAAAGAGAGGCTTATGGTGTGAAGAAAATATGAGGAGTTCACCCTTTACTTATAGGAATTTGATAGTAAAGTAGTCTCCAAGCATCGTCCGTATCTTTCGTGTACGAGCTCCATTTTCTACGTTCTTTATATACACTCATTGGTATTTACGAGTACTATAACTTTTATTTAGACCCCGTCGGCTAATTCTCCTTCTATCTCATATTTACAAAAACTGTACCGAATTCGCCGCGCTTGAGAAGTAGAGACTAAGTTTCGTCCATAACTTTCACATACGATCTCCGTTTTTGTCGATATTTATATCCACGCGTTGGTATTTACAAGTACTACAACTTTCATTTAGACCTCGTTGGCTAATTCTCAATCTATCTCGGATTTACAAAACTGTATCGAATTTGCCGATCTCGAAAAGTAGAGACTAAGCTTCGTCCATAACTTTCGCATACGAGCTTCGTTTTTGACGTTATTTATATCCACGCGTAGGTAAAAATAAAATCTACGACTTTCCTTTTTACTCCGTCAGCTAATTCTCGTCTGATATTAAATTTAACAGTAGGAGGTGATTACACTGTTAAATGTTCGCGTAAAATTCATAGCTTTTACATACGGACTCCGTTTACGTCTGTCTTTTTGTCGTTGAGTTCCTATTAATGAGATATTAAACTCTCATTTAGGTCGCGTAAGCCAAAAACCGCTCGAACTAAAATTCGAGTTTCGGGCCATGCACCTCTATGCCAAATCTTAGAAAAATCATAACTTCCTCATACGAAGTCAGACTTGGGCGTTCTTTTTATGGACACTCTCGGTTTAACATTTTCTATGACTTTTGTTTAGATCTTTAAGGCTAAAAGTCGCTCTATCGTAAATTCACTATTTACACTTCCCGGTGCTGTACCGGTTCCGTCGCGAAACTTCGACGGGTCATAACTTCTTCGTTATAACTCGGATTTCGGCGCTCTTTATATGTACGGAAACCTTGTAACATATACTAAAACTTGGTTAAGATTATTTATTCTAAATAATCTTTTGCCGAAAATTCGTTTTCGACCCCTATTATCTCTAAATTGACTAGCCCGGATCTACGGGCGTTACAGTTAATTTGACCGGGTATAAGACGTTCGAATATGCTTGTGGAGAGGATGTGGTGAGCAATCCGCCAACAAGGATGCATAATATGCTTTTCCCTCTATCTACTCGGATTTCAGGAGTCGAGTCTGGTGATCTATCCCCAAAAATGTGCATCAGGGTTGCACAAAAAATCAAGGTAGTCATGATTATGGGAGCAGATGCGGAATTCAAAATGGGCACCCATGATTGTACTAAGGTCTTCGTAGGTGATTCTATGGCTTAGTCCTTGCAACCAGAAAGTAAGTATTCTTGCTTCATAATCCGTAGCGAATGTGCTAAGGAACTCTAGTGTTTGTTCTTTGAAAGTTCTATCACGGAGGTTAATAAAACCTTCTCACTCCATTCTTTGGAACAAATGCGCTAAAACATCATCGATCCCAAGCTTAATCATTGAATCATTATGGTAGAAATTTGTTGTCCATATTTCCTAATCGTTGAGGTTGGAGTGATACTTTATTATTTCTGCGTTAGTGAGGGAAGTATCGCCTCCCTCGTCTCCATTTTTCTTTCGTTTACCGGCCGCTTTGTGTGATGTAACAACAACATTATTTTCCGGGTTGGGATCAATGGTTGATCCATGGGTGCATGCATATGCCTGAGTTCTAACCATACTTAAAAACCTGCAAAAGCAAACCTAACTTTTGACAATTCAAAACAATTTTAACAATACCAACCGATTCCATTTGGTGATTCCAACTATTTTTTGCAACAATTCTACTTAATTTCACAAGTTTCAACCGAAGTTTAAACAATTGTTCAATCAAAGTTCCAAGCAAAAGTAACCAAATTTATAAACTTTCAAATCAAGATTTTAAACATATCGGGCATTAACTAACAATCCTAGGCAGTTTTCAGAGCATATTTGTTTTCAATTATCACATTAACGCATTCAATGTAAATAAAGCCAAAGAAGAGTATACCCGTTTCGATTTTTGTCCCCAAAATTTGAAGCTTGAAACCAGAATTCGCTCACTTTCACCCCAAGCTTAATTGTTGTTCATAGTTGCCAAAATGCGAGACTCTTTCAACAACACACACTTTTCGACGTAATTCTTGCTAAAACCCAGCAACGGCTCATGGTTGTTCAAAAGTTCTGGCGAATTTTTTAGTGAGATTTTTCAAATTTGTTCGGTTGGATGCGTAGAGCTAAAAAAGAAACACTTTGGTGGTGTCGAAATCATGAGAAGTGGTTGAAGTTGGCCGTAAAATGACAGTGTAACGCCCGGAACTTGGTTAAATTCCATAAATTCTTATATATTTATTATTTTTTCCTGAAAGTTCATTACGTTGGGCATAGTGCTGAGTTACGTTGAGCGTAACTCATTAAAATTAATCTCTAGACGTACTCATGTTGGTGATAAACCCTAATTTTTAGGGTTGAGACCCTATTTGAACACCTTATGTCCCTTTGTGGCCTCTTCATGTTCTGCCTCCTTTCGCCCAAAGCTGTTATTCGAAACCCTAGCTCCCATTAGTGAAAGTTTATGATCATTAAGTGTTTTTTATTGGTTTTTGGTACTATTAGAAGAAGAAGAAGTCCACCATTGAAGCTTGGAGAAGCTCAAGCTCCTAGATCCATAACTTTCATCATCCTTGGAAGCTTCTGAAAGTATAAAGCTTGTACCTTTATGTTTCTTTTTCTAGATCTAGAATTGGTCCATGTTATGTTATGCTTTTGGTATCAAGATTTGGAAGTTTAAGGTATGTGCTACTCTAAATGTCATGAGTGTCATTTCTGGTTATATTTGAGTTGATAAAGTCATAAAAATGGGAGGTTGGACACTCTCATTCATCCATGCATGGATTTTGGACATTAAAGTGTACTTTGTACTTAGGGTTTTCCTTATTGAGCCATGCAAAGGCATCAAGTTGTCGACTTTATTAGTTAAGATGTTCCTTAGGATGACATCTCTGAGTTGGATGAAATGTTTTAAAGCATTAATTGCTTAATAGCAAGTTTTGGACTTATGGCGAGTATGCTAGGCGTACCTTCTTGGTACGCTCGGATTAATGGGTTTAACCCGTGTCCCCATTCGGTGAAGGTCTAGTACACTGGTCATACACATAACGTACTCACCTGAAACCCTTTTGGGCCATTTTTAGGCCTTGGGCCATGGTCAGTTGGTCCCATAATAAGAAGGGTAAAATAGTATTTTACTCTTTGTAAGAGGGTTTATGATTTGGGTTTTTATTTAAGGGTTATTACCCTAAATAGTGATTAGGGTTGGTTTGAATGTGTTCAATGTGAGGAACCATTGTAACAACAACTTATTTGTAATTTTTTATCATCAGACTGAGGTGGGTCTTCTCACAATTTTTGGCGTGTTGACGGTACCAATGATGACCCATTGATATTTGTTTATAGGATGATACCTGTCTCTGTGACTCTTGCATGTATTGTATGTATATCGGGAGGGGCCTGATGAATGTGTCAAGCGGGGCCCATCATATGTTACTAATAGATTTATATTGGGCGGGGCCCAATAGATGTTGGGCAAGGCCCACTGTATGTATGGTATGTGGTATTTTGGGGAAACTCACTAAGTTTTGTGCTTATGGTTTAAGTTTATGTTTCAAGTACTTCCGGTTCGAAGAGGAAGGGCCCGACTTGATCGCAACGCATCCACCCTTATCTAGTATTTTATGATTTTGGGATTGTACTCTGATAACTATTTTCACATTGACATATTTATGATGGATTGACATGAATATTTGATGGTTTTGGTTGAATTAAAAACAAAATTTTTACTTATGATTTTTGGGATGTTACAAGTTGGTATCATAGCCTTGCTTTAAGGGATTCAGACACACTCTCAGGTGTGCTTGAACTTAAACTGAGGACTTGGTAGGTTTTTCACAAAAGAAATGATTTTCTAAAGAGATATCTACTAGAAAGAAGGGGTATGATGCATGAAATTGACCGAACTCAAGTAAGTGTTCCCAAAATACCCATACATGTTTATTGGTTTGGTATGTGACTATATGAATAACATGCTAGATTAGGGATAAGGATCTGCTCAGAATTGTATGATAAGAAAGCTGACTTTGTATGCTTACTGTATGAGCCTCTAGAACAACATGCTAGTTGGATCATAGATGATATGTTAGGATGGCCTGGTACGTAGTGCTCTAGTTAGAACTCAATGCTCGAATGCTACTTGCTTTGTGATTTTAGGAACCACTGTTAATACTAGTTAACTATCAAGAGAATATGTTAGGTTACATGTTGCAGAAATTAAATAATTTTAGAAGGTTAGGTTTAACTCTATTGCGAAGCTCTTGTTTGAGTCCAACCATTGTAGTGTGAGGCCTTGGAGTCAAAGAATTATCTAGTGTCAGTGGCATGTAATTATATTCGTAGGTAGTTAGCGGGTATTTGTGGGGGTTTCTTCTGCAGCTGATGGTGGAGACTGGTGGGATGGGAATCTTAGGATAACCTAGGAATCATGTTAGCATTAGCAGATGCGTAGTTTAGTGGGATTGTGGAATGTTGGAAATCAGGGAGTCACTTAGGGGAATCGGGATGACTCTTGAGGAAAGTACTAATAGGTGTGGAAAGTAGTATTGTGCCCGTACTATTGAAAGCACATGATCCATACTCGCGTCAATGGAGTTACGAGGATACTAAATGGCCCACATGGTGTGAGATTCTTCAAGTGTTTTATGATTATTTGCATTGTTTATATTCAGTATGGTGGTCACTCGAGGTGGTTCAACTCCTAGTGAGGGACCGGGTTCCATCTCTGGAGTCAGATGTAACGTCTGCAGATTCGGGTTAGCCAATTTAGAGACAATAAGTGTCAAAAATGAATTTTTGATAAAAGATTATTTAGAATGAATAATATTAACTAAGTTGTAGCATATGTCACAAGGGTTTTGTACATATAAAGAACGCCGAAATCCGAACTATAACGAAGAAGTTATAGTCTGTCGAAGTTTTGCGACAAAACCGGCACGACACTATGTTACATAAATAGTGAATTTATGATGGAGTGCTTTTTAGCCTCAGTGATCTAAAAAAATGTCATAGCATACGTTAAACCGAGAGCATGCATAAAAAGAACGCCGAAATCTCACTTTGTATGAGGAAGTTATGATTTTTCTAAGTTTTAGCTTAGTAGTATGCAGCCCGGAGTTCGAATGTTAGATCAACCCATTTTTAGCTGACACAACCTAAACGAGAATCGAATGTCTCGTTAATAGTAGCACAACAGTAAAAAGACAGACAAAAACGGACGTCGGATCAAGAAGTTATGAATTTTTAACGGACTTTTCATGTCCCGGCCTGTTAAAAATATAAATAAAAACAAAGTCAAAATTAGCTGACGAAGTCTAAAAGAAAATTGTAGAGTATGGTCCCACCTACACGTGGATATAAATAGCGTCAAAAAAGGAGCTCGTATACGAAAGTTATGAATTTTAGAAGTCAGGAAAGGAAAATGTGAGACTGGTTGTGAGGCTACGCCCCATGTAGTCCGAGGAACGCCTCGCGTTCATGAACGTCATGTGCGTACGAAGAAGGAGTGCACCGCAGTCTCGCCTTGCTCAGTCCGGAAGTAGCCACGTCGATCCATGCCATGAAACGTTATGTACGAATGCGCTGCGTAGAAGGGGAACGCCCTACACACCGAGGAATGCCCTGCGCTCCTCGTAGGAGCGCCCCGTGTAGCCATCAGCCTTGCAGTATAAAAGGAGGTGCAAGGGTATCTATTTCACACACCATTTCACCATCTCTTTCCCTCTCTACACTCTCTATAACTCCCCCAACCCCCCCCCCCCCAAATCCTAGGAAACCTCCCTAGCACTAGAAAGAAGCCCGGGGCGCTCGACGGCTTCGAGAAAAAGAGCTTTTCGGATCGAGAAGCTCTGCCAGCGGAGAGCCCGTTTTTAATAAAATTCGCTTTAAGTGAGATACGCCTACCCTATTTTAAATATAGCTTTTTATTTTAATATAGTAATGTTATTAGGAGCTTATAATAAATATTTGGGCTATTATTATGAGTTATATAAGTGTCGTTATAATATCTTTTTAACTACTCGCGGTACGGGGAATCCAGTTTGAAGGGCCGCCTGGGTTGTTGGATTTCAGAAGTGCTTTAATGCCAAAATGGTCCTGTCCTCCGGTGTTTCTTGTCTGCACTAGAAAGAAGCCCCTGAGCACTCGACGGCTCTGAGAAAAAGAGCTTTTCAACTCGAGAAGCTCTGCCCGCGGAGAGCCCGGTTTTTAATAAAGCACGCTGTAAGTGAGATACGCGTACCCTATTTTAAATATAGTTTTTATTTTAATATAGTAATGTTATTAGGAGCTTATAATAAATATTTGGGCTATTATTATGAGTTATATAAGTTTCGTTATAATATCTTTTTAACTACTTGCGGTATGGGGAATCCGGTTTGAAGGGTTGCCTGGGTTGTTGGATTTCAGAAGTGCTTTAATGTCAAAATCGTCCTGCCCTCCGGTGTTTCATGTTTGGCCTCTATCTGTACATACTAGTTGAGAAGTATTTTTTAACGCTTATATAATAATAATAATAATTTTAAGACTATTAATTAGTGTCGGTGAATATTAGACTAAACTCTAGTGGTAATAATACTAGGTTTTGTCAAAGGAAATTGTTTTTAAGAAGCGAAACGCTGTCTGAGTTCAGAATCACCACCTTAATAAGTGAATGCATAGTTACTTTCATCTTACACATAGATATGAAGTATTTTATATAAATTCCGTGCTATGTTTGCATATTATCTGTATATTTGCTATCTATGTTGGATGAACGATTTTATAAATGTTTTAAATGATTTACATTGTATATGTATTTTATATCTACAAAATATGTTCGGTAAAAGATGGGTAGATAAGAGATGAGATAAATGATGAACGATGAAAGATGAGATGAATGATGAGCGATGATATATGAGTGGTAAAAGATAGTTAGAAGCGATGAGCCAAGCGATGAACTAAGCGATGAGCCAAGCGATGACCCCGTCATCTAGCAGAGTATTGATGACAACCACAGACTATTCTAGTCAGTCCAGTAGAACACTAGCAGGCTCACAACCTGTAGGTGTTGTGAAAGATATGTTCACCCGGTGTACTCTAAAAACCCATTCACATGTATTGCGGGTTGACTCCTAAAAACGATATTGTCGATAAATGAGATGAACCCTGATAGCTATGGACTTAGCACCCGTTGGATGAACCCTGGCGACTATGGACTTAGTACCTATTGTATAAACACTGGAGATGATGGAATTCGTGCCTATTCCTTAGGATAATCCTTAGGAATGAATGAACGAGGAATAGCTGATTCCTAGGGTAGATCCTTAAGAGTAAAGAAGATAATTATGGATGTGTAATTGGGTTGACTATTTGATGTTTAAACATAATAACTATATTATTGTGGGTTGAAAACCCTATGTACTCACCAAGTTTTCAAACCTGAAACACTCAAGTTTATTTGTATCACAGGTGTCGATATGAAGCTACTTTACACTGAGAGATTTAAAAGAGATGTAGATCACTAGTGTAAATGAATGTAAGGTCTTTTTACGATTATATTTTTGTATTGACGATGACATCCTAATGTTTTGATATTGAATAAAAATACATTTCTTTGGAAATTCTTTTGATAACACATTTATCATGTTTTTCTAGGAATAAATTCTGCAACACTGTTCTTTAAAATGTTACTCTGATTTTCAAACAAAGCATAAACAAAATCAGTCTTTTCTGGCCGTGAAAATGGGAATGTCACAGTTGGTATCAGAGCATTAGTTTTAGCGAACTAGGAATAAAGATTTATTTCTTGACTTAAACTTAGAATGCTAAGCGATGATCATGAGGAGTATGTCTAATATATTTTAAGTAGTACACATGAATAGACACGAGCACTAGCTCATTTAGTAGTACACCTGAATAGACACGAGCACTAGCTCATTTAGGGAAGATGCCTAAATTGCTTTATGTGCTAAATGATTTATGATGCTATCCTTTGATTGGATCTATGGTCTGTTGCCGACTGGATTTGGAAACTTTATGTGTTCAGATTTCTAAACGTTTAATTACGGCATTAGAACTAGCATATAACTTTTCGAAGTGATAAAGATATTTACACATCTATCGAAAATAAATCTATTCTATCTAAATTCTCGTCTCTGCACACCGAAAGTCTGACTTGGTGTATAAATTGACATGGTGAGCACTCGAAGCAGATTCAGAAATGATAACCCGCAGTCTGAGCCACAAGTGATTGAGTGTGCTCCAGAAGTAGCAGCTGCACCTGAACCAATCATGATGGCAGGAGTACAAGCAATGGTGCGGATGATGTTGGATCAATAGATGGAAGAAACAAGGCGTTTACTTCAACAAAGTAAGGACGAACTTACTATGCCAGTACGCCAATCACCCACTCTTGAGGCAACCATCTGGGTTGCTAAGTCTGTCAAAGAAATGATCAACGATAGGATCACCAACAAGGTTGAAGTTGGCAAGAAGAGGAAATTTGAAGGACCTTCAAGGTCCAACAAGAGCAACATGTTCTTAAAGTCTAGCAAAAGTGGAGGTAAAGGAAAATGGTGTGCGAAGTGCAAAAATAAACATTTTGGAAGGAAGGTGACTTACTTCAAAGGTGGAGGCACTGGGCATTACGCCAATGAATGCACATTTAGCAAGGGGGTGTGTTACGGATGTAGGGAAGAAGGGAATTTATCTAGGGACCGCCCGAAGAAAAATGAAGCAAAAAGAGCGAATGCACCTCCAAAGCCAAAAAGCATCCTTGACAAAGCAGCTGACAATGCAAGGAATCGGGAGTAAGGACAGATACCGAAGATCAAGTTATGAAGAAGCAATGTAGATAGTACCATGTGGTGTAGCCTATTAAAGGCATAGTATAGGGTGAAATTGAACGCCTATGTAATCGTTTTAATAAATAATATAAACAATGGCTCTATTATCTGATGTGTTAAGTTGTTATGTGATTTTCTTGTATGGTGAATTGGAAAACTGTGAGACAATACTTGGGACGAGTATGAGTAGGTGTGAATGGTAGTAGAGGCCTATACTACCAAAAGCACATGACTCACACTTGGATCAGGGAAAGTCACAAGGTTACCAAGAAGCTAGTAATTGATTATGTTTTGTTCATGTTTGTTATTACCATTGTTTCAGTAATGATTAAGAAGATGATTGTCATTTCAACCCTAGTGGTCATATCAAATTGATTACGACTAAGGTAAATATATTACGTGGTTCAGAGAACTAAGTTCGATGTCACATTTGACTTAAACCAGAAAACTAAAATACTAGATAATCAAAGCGATCAGTAGAAGCATCGCGATAGTCGTTAAAGAAGCTTGTAGCTAGAAATGCTACTTGTTAAGATGTGATTATGTAACTTTAAAGCATGAAGGAAGGTATAATTTGTTCTGGAATTTGACTCTAAGAGACCTGAGTCTAAGCGTTGCAACATACGATGAGAGGTCACTATAACGTGACCCATCGGTTTATTGTGGAAATCAAACAACTTATCTTAAGTTTGTTAAGAAGAAGAAGGAGTCTCCAATAAGGATCGAGATTGTGACTTAAAGGTCATAACGTGGAATCTAACATGAGATAGTGAGTGGGTGGAAGATCAATCACCGCCTGTAGTTAAGAAGTCCAAGATTTAAATACTCTTTCGAAGAAACATAAAAGTTACGGTTATTACCTAGGATGAAAAGATAACATATCGAATCATTATACAAGCCCTGTTTCATTGATGATTTCGGGATGTAATCATCCTAAGGGGGAGATAATTGTAATGCCTGCAGATTCGAGCTAGTCAATTTAGAGATAGTAAGTGTCAAAAATGACTTTTTGATAGAAGATTATTTAGAATTAATAATGTTAACTAAGTTGCATCATATGTCACAAGGGTTTCGTACATATAAAGAACGTCGAAATCCGAATTATAATGAAGAAGTTATGTCATGTCGAAGTTTCGCGACAAAACCGACACAACATTGCGTGACATAAATAGTGAACTTACGATAGAGTGATTTTTAGCCTTAGCGATCTAAACGAAAGTCATAGCATACGTTAAACCGAGAGCATGCCTAAAAAGAACGCCCAAATCTGACTTCGTATGAGGAAGTTATGATTTTTCTAAGTTTCGGCTTAGCAGTATGCAGTCTGGAGTTCGAATGTTAAATTGAACCATTTTATCCGACACAACTTAAACGAGAATCGGAGGTCTCGTTAATAGTAGCACAACGGAAAAAAGACAGACGTAAACGGATGTCGGATGAAGAAGTTTTGAATTTTTAACGGACTTTTCCTGTCCCGGCCTGTTAAAAATATAACTTTAAAATAAAGTCAAAATTAGCCGGCGGAGTCTAAATGAAAGTTGTAGAGTACGGTCTCACATACGCGTGGATATAAAGAATGTTAAACAAGAAGCTTGTATGCGAAAATTATGAATTTTAGAAGTCGGAAAAGGAAAATACGAGACTGGTTGCGAGGCTACGCCCTGCATAGTCCGAGGAACGCCTCGCATTCGTGAACGTCATGCGTACAAAGAAGGAGCGCACCATGGTCTCGCCTTGCTTGGTCCGGAAGTAGCCACATCGATTCATGCAAAGGGTGACTCGTTTCGTACGAACGCGTTGCGTAGAAGATGAACGCCCTGCGCTCCTCGCAAGAGCGCCCCGCGTAGCCAACAACCTCGCAGTATAAAAGGAAGTGTGAGGGCCAGCCATTCCTCACACCATTTCACCATCTCTTTCTCTCTCTACACACTCTCTCTCTCTCTCTCTCACCCCTAAACCCCCCAAAGCCTAGAGAATGTTGGGTACAAAGTTATCCATGTATGACTTTGTAAATAGTTTGACTTTTGTAGACCCACTTGCATGTGGTAAATTAGCCTTGTGACATGAGAGATAGACTGAGAGACATGTAAAAACCTCTATATAAGGTGGGTCCATACCACTTATAGAGGTGTGCTTGAGAGATGTAACATTGAAAGTGTTAGTGTGTGTTAATTATGTAGATTTAGATCTAGGTCATCTTTTGTAACAACTTTCATAATCGAATGCATCTCTTAAACACCGAAATCACCGTGGTCTTTGGGTGTTCTTTAATTCAGCAAGCCAAATCAATGCTCATAATTCACATCAATTGGTATCAGAGTGGGTTTTCGAAGATCAACATGATTTTTTGAAGAAACGGTTCTCAGTTTGGCTAAATTCGTCACAGTTGGAGAATTTATGGTGAGTCTCTCTATAATCCCTCTAAATCTCGTTAATTCGTGCTTGGCTAAATTCAATTTTTGGCTAAATTCGGTTTGGCTAAATTCAATTTGGCTAAATTCAATTTATGATCATCTTGACTCATTGGATCTAATATGTTCCTACCTTATTGTTGATGAAATTATTATTTTTTTGATCAAATCATAAAAATCAAAATCATCTTCTCTCATAATTTTTTTTTCTTCTGAGATTTACTGTTCATCAAGCCCATCTTGAGAAATCCGAATACTATTCATCAAGAGCCCAAAATCATTTGTACTTGTTACTATTCATAGCCCAAACTGAATTCAACTTTATCACATTCTTTTTCTGTATCAATTATACGGTGATTCTATCAATCGAAAATCCTTCGCCTGAAAGAAAGGTTTTTTTTGTGTCGATTCTCGATCAACAAGTCAAAATAGAATGAAAATTTCAATTTAGATGTTATCGAATCGATTCAATTGAAGAGTTGACTAATAAGTCAAAATTAACTTTTGACTGAGACTTTATTACTGAATCGATAGTGAAATCAAAGTTGTTTTTCTTTGGAGTCGATTCAAGAGGATTCATTTTTTATGTTTGAAGAGTAATCAGATTTGATACTTGATCTGCTTTAGGAACGAAGGTTAAAATCAAATTTTTATGGATGTTTTAGTGAAAGAAAATCTGATGTTTAAGAGCATATGGTATGGACAACTTGAAGTGGTGTTATAACAAGAAGCAACAAGATGAAGGGGTGGTGTTCATGATGTTATAACACCATGTTAAGAGGAGAGAGACAGAGAGAGATAATTTGACAGCGAATAGGTGATCACGTTTCTTCTTGTCATCAAGACAACAAGAAGCACCACAACAAGATGCAACAAGGAGGGGTGGTGTTTTTGATGTTACCATGGCGTTATGGCTGCCACATCAACCTTAACGCCGTTGTGGTGACCGGTACCACATGCTCTCTAATGGTTGTTTGGTATCCTATTAGAGCTTGGTATCCAATGGTTTGAAATTGAGATTCCAAATTGTTTTTTGATTTGGACTTTGGTCGGCAAAAGCTTAAGAATCGAATGTTCATCAATGTTCAAACTGAGTGTTCAATTTCAGGTTCGAATGGTATTTGATTTCGGATTGTTTGAAGTCAAAATCGATTTTGACTTATGGTCAAACGAGCTGTTCATCTTCTTGGATTCTGTCGATGTCTAAATTGGAGTCGAACTTAATTTTGAATGGTATTGGAGACGAAATTGGGTTAATAGTCGGACAAAGTCTTTGAAGATCGAAATGGGTCTGTAAAAGTTTAGATGTCGAATGGTCAGCCTTGGAATCAAATGACACAGTTCGTCTCTGGGAAGTGAAGTATGTGATTGTGCGTATTCAACTGGGGAAGGGTATTTGAATTTGGTATTTGATATTGAGCTGTGATGTCGAAATCAGAATTGGGAACGAGATAATTTGAGATGATGATTTCGAAGGTTTGATTGTTGATTTCGAATGATTAAAGGGCAAGGATCGAATTAAATTGGAATTCTTAGTGAATGTAAAGCAAAGGACAAAGATTTTGGTTATTCGATGGTCAATGGTTAAAGTCGATAGTCGAAGATTTGGAAATTAACATCGACTAACGAAGATTTGGATGTCGATAGTCGATTTTTTTTTTTTTTAATCGCCAATGTCGAAAATTTGGGTTTAGAATTGACGGGAACAAAATGGGGGAAGAAACATAAATTTTCGAAAGTGATCCTTAAAGTTTCTAAAAGTTTGACAAGATTTTACTCGCCTTCGACAATTGGGTAATTTTCGACAGTTTAGAAAAATAGGCAGAAATTTCGAAAGTAGTCCCTGATGTTTCAAAATTTTGGCTGTTCCTACACAATGTCGAAAATGGGGATATAATGCTGTGAAATTAAAGAATATTCATTTCTAGCCCCTACAGTTAATGTGAACTGGCGCTTTCAACCCATTTTCGCAAATGGGGGAGAGTTTTGCATTTTCGGCTGTTTTGGGCGCACCGGGTCACTGCAGAAATTTGAAATTGTCAATTTCTACCCAATTTTGAGAAATTTTGTCAAAGGCGGTCTGTGAACGAAACTAAAAATTGAAGATTTTTTGGATTTTTCCGGATTGAAGCAAAATGTTTATGCCATTTGTTAAGGGGGAGTTTTGGATAGAAGAATTCCGAATTAAGCGCTTTCTCATTCCCTTTTTGATTTTATAATCATGTTTTGATTATATGTGACATCCTTATTTTTACGGCCAGAAAAGACCGATTTCATTTAAGCTTTTATAATAAAATCAGAGTAATCTTTCAAAGAAAAGTGTTGCGGAATTTGTTCCCAAAACAAAATGTGATAAAAAATTATCAAAACATTTCTTAAAGAAATGTATTTTCATTACATTACAAAAACTCGGGATGTCAACATTGATACAGATCATAAACGTAAACCAAAAACATCATAGGCCACAAAACAAAATCTGGCCTCAAAACAACATAGGCCTTACAACATTCCATTTATTTTCTACTGGCCTAAAATCCATAATCTCTCGTCAAGTCATCCAACTATACTTTTGCCATTACCTGTAATACAAGAAACTAAGAGGGTCAGGCTGGGGAGCATGGTGAGCATATAGGGTTTTCAACCCACAATAAATAAGTTTATTATTTTCAACAATCATTAAACCCGATTATCCGTTCCCATTATCCTCACCTTACGTGCCTAAAGCATCTATCATAAGGGATCTAACCTAATGAATTTCATTGGGATGGACACTACTGCTAAGGGGATTCCTCAGCCATAAGTGTCCGTAAGGCAACCATGGTGGGGATGGAGTACACCGGTGAACATATCGTTCACAAACACCTACAGGTTGTGAGTCTGCTAGCGTTCCACTAGACTTCCTAGAAAAGTCTGTGGTCGTCATGCATACTCCGCTAGATGACTGGATCAACGTCAACATCGAGGTCTCTCATC
Organism: Lactuca serriola; assembly: GCF_051521515.1. Classification (NCBI taxonomy): domain Eukaryota; kingdom Viridiplantae; phylum Streptophyta; class Magnoliopsida; order Asterales; family Asteraceae; genus Lactuca; species Lactuca serriola. The sequence goes on along the minus strand of NC_136410.1, from coordinate 162,843,789 downwards.
ATTTTATTTCATCACACACCAATTATTTCATCTACCCATGTTTTACCCAATATATTTGTGATGGGTTTTAGGTAAAACAAATAAACTAGAAAAACAATTCCTAAGTTCACATGCAACCTACTTTGGATCTATGTTTTAACTATTGAACATATAACTTTGAATTGCAAAACAACAACCCTAGAGGAGAGAGGCTATTTTCGAAAATAACAAACTAGGGTTTAGGAGTTACATACCTTTCAATTGTTATAGCAAACAATTGACAATCCTCTTGATCTTGATCTTCTTTGAAGCTTAGCACCACAAATGTAATGCCTCTAATGGAATCACACCCAAGAACTAGCAAGAAGGAAACTAGAAGGAGAGAGAGGGAGGGAGTATGCAATTCTCAGCCTAGGGTTTCTTCAAAAGAAGGAGTGCCCAAAAAGTGAGCTAGGAGGCTCCTTATATAGCTGAGGGATGTAGGGTTTAGGGAAAAACCCTAATGTTCCTTGCTTAGGGCCTAAGCAAACCCAAGGGCCTTATCCAAGCCCCCATGGACGAAATTTTTAGGGTTTCCCTTATATATTTCGTCCACCCCCCTTCGAAGAAGGTTCTGGAGTCTTCCACTCAACTATTAGATAATTGCAAACTAGTCCCGACACTTTATAATTAATACCGTTAACCCTAATATTAATTCTAATTAATTTATGGCTAACTATTAATTATACATTATGATTCCTAATCAATATATTAATCTTTTAACATATTAATAAACCATTTATATTAATTTATTAATCTTATAATAAATCAATATCTCTCCTTTCATAATTTCCTTATCCGGTTGCTAGGTTTGAGGGCAACCCAAAAGGACTGTGCTGCTATCAATTCAAGTACATACCAATTATAGTTATGAGCTTAGACACCTAATCCAACAGTCTTCCACTTGGATAAGTCTGTAACTATAATTGCTAGTATGACTTCTAAATTTGACCAGCAAATTGTAGCTTCCAAAAGCTGCTGTCGAACACTGACCCAGTCAGTTACATGTCCTAAGATAAGTGATCACATGACCCTTCGTTCTACTAGATATCCCTAGACATAATACATGGAATACAATCAATCTCTTTGTCCAGAATCTATGTTTCCCGATTTCTGATTTGTGATGATATAGGACTTCTAATCGAACACATCAATTTAGTCCTGGCTGGGCCCAACACAAAAGTCAACACCAAATCATCGAGGGGCCCACAGATATCGCTTTTCCCGTTAGGGAAAAAGGAACGAATAAACATTGACTCATATGCTTGTATCTTTTACTCATCAAACCATACATGACAATACGTTTTATAACACCAAGTTACTGATGCATTTTTGTATCACCAATGTATAGCCGACTTGCAAATTACAACGCATATATCTCTGTTTCAAAATCATAGATATTATCGTCTCAGTATTACTCGCGATGATTTCCATGAAGTAATACTCTGAGCGTGGTTTTATCCAATACTCATGTAACACCGTAAAAATTTAAACAATTTTTCACATTTTAAAAATCATATAATTTCATTCACATCCACGTTTTAAAAACATTGTATCATCATCATCTTAGTACAAAACCCCAAGATCAAATATCTAAGCTCCAGTGTGCGTGTGTACAAGTCATGCCGGAGCCTTCCCGCGATCATCGTTGGTACCTGAAACACCACACATAACACTGTAAGCATATTTGCTTAGTGAGTTCCCCAAAATACCACATAAACACATATCAGCCACTCTAGGCTGTAACTCTATTGACCCTCTGGTCGAATACCTCTATGGGACCCTCTGGGTACCATAACTCTGTGGACCAACTGGTCCTAACTCTGTAAACTCTGAATCATGCATATCTCATATCACAATAAATCACAACACATAATAACATGCAAATACACTGACATATAACTCTAAAATACTGTGTCACATAACTCTGTTACCACACTAGGTAAAGTATAGTGAGAAGACTCACCTCAGATGTCCGTTTTCGTCTGTCTTTTTATCGATGGGCTACTATTAACGATACCTTCGATTCTCGTTTAGGTTGCGTCGGTCGAAAACTGTCCGATCTACTATTCGAACTCCGGGTTGTGTACTGTTAAGCTGAAACTTAGAAAAATCATAACTTCCTCATACGAAGTTAGATTTGGGCGTTCTTTTTATGCACATTTTTGGTTTAACTAACACTACGACTTTCATTTAGATTGCTAAGGCTAAAAAGATTTGTATCGCAAATTCACTATTTACGTCACGCAGTGTCGTGTCGGTTCTGTCACAAAACTTCGACAAGCCATAACTTCTTCGTTATAACTCGGATTTCGGCCTTCTTTATATCTCCGGAATCCTTGTCACGACCACTACAACCTTCTTCATAGATATCGGGTTTATCTAGCATTTTATTTTTGACGCTTATTTTTATCCTTTATGTCGCACCTGGTTCTTGGTACGTATTTCCTTCATTAGCTATTTATATATTTTTCGAATTTTGGCCATGGAATCGGCGAGTTGAAGGACAAACTCGCTGAGTAGAAGCGGGATGGAACGCGGGACTTAAGTGATGAACTCGGCTAGTCGGGTCTCGGACTCGACGAGTAGGTATTGTTCTAACAAAAACCCTAATTTGAGGGTTTGCACCCTATTTAAGCAATGATATGACGGCCATATTGTCCCTTGTGCTCCCAAAACACTTCTCATTGAAACCCTAGCCGTTTGTGCTTTGTTGAGGCCATTTTTGGTGTTCTTGTGTGGTTGTAAAGCTTGGAAGGAAGGAAAGAGCTTGGAACTTGAGTTGGGGCCTGTAGATCCAGGGATTTTACTTCATTTTCAGCAGCTTCAAGGTATAATGCCCCTGTCTTGACTCATCTATGTGTTTATTCATCTTTAACTTGGGATCTCTTTGGATTGCTAAGTCATGTTTTGGAATTGGAAGTGTTGAGTGGGTTTTGACTTCAGATCTGGACCTTAAGAGGGGTCTCATGGCATAAAGGTGCCAACTTTAGGGCCATGAGAGCCCCATGCACATTGTAGGACGCTTTATATGGATTTTTGAGCTAAAAACCCCATGCATGTGCATCAGGTTTGGAACTTTACGTATAAAGTGGACATTAGGAGGCCAGATCTATGGTTTTGGTGTGTTAGATCTCATTTAAATCGACTATATGGAATTGGTCAAGACTGGACTCGGCGAGTCCAAGGCAATCTTCTTAAGGATGAAGATAAACTCGACAAGTTGTTCATCAACTCGGCGAGTCGAGGACAAAACTTTTTCATCAGATGAAGGTGAACTCAACGAGTTGTTCATCAACTCGGCGAGTCGGATGAGTTTTCATGTGATGTTCATATGAGAGAAGAACTCGTCGAGTTGACGGCCCAACTCGACGAGTGGGGTCATGGATGAGGACGAGTAAAGGGTGAGGGACTCGATGAGTTGACGGCCCAACTCGGCGAGTCGGGTCAACTTGAAGTTGACTTTGACTTGGACTTGATTGGAGGTAGAATAGTCATTTTACCCTAAGAGTAGATGTCAGTTTTTGACTAAGTGTTTGTGGGGATTGTAACCGGAGGATTTTCGGAGCAGCAGCAGGCAGAGACTTCCCACACGATTATCAGCAGCTACTTGTTCGAGGTGAGTTACCTTCCAATAGCGGTGGGTCTATGGCCACAATTCCAGCTGGTAGTCGTATGTTAGATGATTGTTTTTGTGATATTCCTCTAGGTTTGCTACTACCTGATATATTATATGCTGGCATGATATGCTATATGTGATAGTAGTAGACTTCGGTTGTTAGGACCGAAGGGTATGTCAGACACCCCAGATATGTCTGACAGTACGTGATGATATGTTTATATGCTGGCATGATATGTTATATGTGATAGTGGTAGTAGGAGGGGAATAGTCCCCAAGTTCGGTTGTAGGGACCGAAGGGTAGTTCGGACACCCAGATATGTCTGATAGTATGTTTATGTTATGATATATGTGATAGTAGCAGTAAGGGGTGGAATAGTCCCCGAGGGTCGGTTGATAGGACCGACGGGTAGGTCAGCACCCTATAATGGCTTGACATGGGTAGGACGGCACCCCAGAATGGTCGCATGGGTAGGTCGGCACCCCAGAATGGCCGCATGGGTAGGTCGGCACCCCAGAATGGCTGTATCGGGAAGGTCAGGCACCCCAGAATTGCCTGGCAGTATGTATGCTATGTGATTGTACAGTATGTGGTACGATGGGGGAACTCACTAAGCTTCGTGCTTATAGTTTACAATTTTGGTTTCAGGTACCTCTTCAGCGAAAGGGAAGGAGTTGGCGCGGTAGCGGCACATCATACACACACTCTTTGTTTTCCGCACTATGGATATTCTGGGATTTTACTCTGACATGTTATTATTTTGTGACTTGGGTTTTCAGACATGATACATTGTTTTATGAGACGATGTAATTTCACAGTATTTGCTCATGAACGTTTTTATGAATCAGTTAATTTAAAAAAAAAGAAATTTTTGAACTTAAAATTTGGGTCGTAACACTTTATTTATTATATTATTATAAACAAGTAATAAGCACACAAAAGCACATAATTCACATAATATTCAAGTAATTCATCTTTATTACTTTAAAATGGGTTACAATGTTTGACCTAGACTATTACATCATCATTAATGCTTAGCCTAGAGACACGGGCGTTACATTATAAAAAGGGGGAGAGATTTAAATATGGAAATTCGAAAGTTGAATTTTTCATATTACGCGGACTTGAAGACCGAAGTGACCTCGAGTATTTGAAGTTCATGAGATGATTCGATTGTAGATTCGGAAGTGGTTTTGGTTTATGATAGGTTTAGACTTATTGAAGATTTTTGGAGTGTGCTTTTATGCTCAAACTTGGGTAATTTTTTTGGAGATTGAGAAACTCCTAATTACCTTTTGATGCTCGGTTCGTATGGTCTCACATTCTAGAACCCAAATTGAAGAATCATGGAGGAATTGAAGATTTGATGTTCATCTCTACATGTGTCACGTTTGAGGCTCGATTCGTAAAGTTTCTCAAGTTTGGAAGATTTGAAGTGGGTCATCCATTCGTAACTTTGAGGGGAGAATGTTGGGTACAAAGATATCCATGTATGACTTTGTAAATGGTTTGACTTTTGTAGACCCACTTGCATGTGGTAAATTAGCCTCGTGACATGAGAAATAGAGATAGAGATAGATAAAGAGAGAGAGAGAGAGAGAGAGAGAGAGATGTAAACACCTCTATATAAGGTGGGTTCATACCACTTATAGAGTGTTCTTGAGAGATGTAACATTGAGAGTGTTAATGTGTGTTAATTATGTAGATTTAGATCTAGATCATTTTTTGTAACAACTTTCATAATCGAATGCATCTCTTAAACACCGAAATCACCGTGTTCTTTGTGTGTTCTTTAAATCTGCATGCCAAATCAATGCTCAATATTCACATCAGGGAACCTCCCTAGCACTAGAAGGAAGCCCCGGAGCACCCGACGACTCCGAAAAAAAGAGCTCTTCGACTCGAGAAGCTTTGCCCGCGTAGAGCCCGGTTTTAATAAAATCCGATGTAAGTGAGATACGCCTACCCTATTTTAGATATAGCTTTTATTTAAATATAGTAATGTTATTCAGAACTTATTATAAATATTTGAGCTATTATTATGAGTTATATAAGTGTCGTTATAATATCTTTTTAACTATTCACGATACGGAGAATCCGGATTGAAGGGTCGCGTAGGTTGTTGGATTTCAGAAGTGCTTTAATGCCAAAATGGTCCTGCCCTCCGTTTTTTCATGTCTGGTCCTGTCTGTACATAGTAGTTGAGAAGTATTTTTTAACGCTTATATAATAATAACTAGGCATGAGACCCGTATATTATACGGGTTGATTTAAAAAAAATATATTAAACATTAAAGTGTAAACAGTAAATATTTTTTAATGAACTTTAAAATAAGAAAAAGGAAGAAAAATATTTATTGCAATTTAATATCATATATATGATATTTAATACTTTACATATATAAATATATAAGTATATGACTTTAATTTTAAAAATTGAAACAAACCAAAAATTGACAAGTGGATAATATTTATTTCAAAAATACCACAAAATGACAAGTGTCAAAACTCATGAGAGATTGACACGTGTCAAAAAAACCTTCATTTATTAAGGATGATAATAATAATAATAATAATAATAATAATAATAATAATACTAAGACTATTAATTAGTCTCGGTGAATATTAGACTAAACTCTAGTGGTAATAATACTAGGTTTCGTCAAAGGAAATTGTTTTTAAGAAGCGAAGCGCTGTCTAAGTTCATAATCACCACCTTAACAAGTGAGCGCATAGTTACTTTCATCTTACACATAGATATAAAGTATTTTATATAAATTGCGTGCTACGTGTGCATATTATCTGTATACTTGTTATCTATGTTGGATGAACGATTTTATACATGTTTTAAATGATTTAAACTGTATATGTATTTTATATCTACAAAATATGTTGGGTAAAAGATGTGTAGATTAGAAATGAGATAAATGAGGAGCGATGAAAAATGAGATGAATGATGAGCGATGATATATGAGTGGTAAAAGTTAGTGAGAAGCGATGAGCCAAACGATGAACCAAGCGATGACCCAAATGATGAGCTAAGCGATGATATATATATATATATATATATATATATATATATATATATATATATATAAGACCAGTCCGTTGATTTTGAAGGCTGTACACGAAAAGAGAAAATGGAACCCCGAACACATTTTTTTTATTTATAATAAATGTAAAACAGAAAAACTAAAAACTAAATTAATTTAGGTAAAACTGGAATTATACATATTTATAAAATTTGAGGTGTGAAATATGTAAATTTTGAAAACTAACTTAGTAAAAGAATTTAACTTTTAAATTTGAAGGGCCAAAATGTAACTTTAAAAATGAATTACTTTAAAGATAATATAAGGTAATGAAATCCAACTCATAATATATGAGAAAGAGATAGAGCTCCTTGCCAATGAAGTATAAATGGTTTGAGGGTGGGGCTAGTCCTGATCCTAAGGTGGCTCCACCCTTGCCAATGAAGTATAAATGGTTTGAGGGTGGGGCTAGTCCTGATCCTAAGGTGGCTCCACCCTTGTGACTTGTGTGTTTGCGTGTGTTTGCATGTGACTCGGTCTATTGTATATGTTTATGGTTGTGTATGTGTGTCAACCGAAAGTAATTTTTTCTTTTTGTTTTTGTCTCACATATTATATCGCTTTTTTTTCTAATCAATTTGTACGAAAAATATTACTTCAACTCTCACTATAACACAGGAGCGTAAAACTCTTGTTTATAATATATACTTGTATCTAGCAACTTTATAAAATAAGATAAGAGACCATTTTGCTTAGTGAAACTATAGATGCACTTTTAGATAGATGCACTTTTAGAAAGTGAACACTTTGTTTTCATAAAGCGATGCATGACTTGAGTTTTACACCCTAATCCTTTCCGCAAGCCTATCCTATTTTCATTAATTTCCAAATGGCATTGATAAAAATGAGTCCACATCATAATTTACTTGACTTGCAACTCACTGGTTAACATAATTCAAAAGGGAATTAAAAAAAAACAATTAAACAATACTAAGAAGTTAATAAATATATTTGATATTATAATCGTAATATCATGGAAGATTTTATTCGCCACACACTCTACGGGTATTTGTGCAAAATTGCATGCACAAAGCTTTAGTAAAAAAGCAATCCTTTTGGTCAACACAACAACAGTACTTCGATCCAGGATTTTTAGCATATGCCTTGCAAATAACCCATCCTATTTTTTCATCTTGTAGATTTGAAATACCAACTTCGTTTCCCTCTTTGCTTGTTGCATTCATGTATCATATATGTGTATGTATGTATGTAGATGTATATGGTTGAAAAGATAAAGAAGAGAAAACTTACCCTCATGACCAACAAGCATTAATGTTAGAAAAGTTAAGCACAATATAATTGCAAGCTTGACCATGGTGGCGAGTGTGTTCTTAGAGATTTCTAAGGGTCTATTTGGTTGGCAGGATTGGAATGGAATTCGAGGGAAAATGATTTCAATTCCCCCGAAGTTCTGTGTTTGGTTCAACTTTTAGAGAAGGAAAGAGATTCCTAAATGAGAAAACATTCCTTCAATGGAGGGAAAATATTTTCCTTCACCAACAAGATGGAATCAATTCCTTGTTAATACGGAAAGTTAAAATTTACCATTATACCCACCAAACCATTCTAATCTTCTTCTCCAAACAATTTCATCTTCTTTAATCTTACACCAGGTCGTCGTCTTCTCCAATCTTCCGCCAGGTTAGTGAATCGATGTCATTATCTCTCACTCTCGCTATCTCTTACTGTAAAAATCGAGGTGTTTGTTAATCTTGATTTCTCTTATGTTTTCTCAACCTCGTCTCCTGAAAATCGATTTATTGATAAGCAAATAAATTTATGTTAATCAAATATTGTTAAAATTGTTGTTGTTGTCAATATTTTCCTGTTTACAATTTGTTGTTAAAATCAAAATCAGTGTTCATGTTTATAAATTTCTGGTAATCGAATACACTGTGAAACAGCAATATCTTTGAAAATTGATTATGTGGTTTTAGATATACTTGCTGGAAGTTACATTACACCTTCAATACGTTATGATTTTGTATGAACATGATAAATTCATATGATTAAGCAAAATAGACAAAAGGGCAGTTCAGTCATTTTTCATAAATTCCAATTTCATTTCCTGCAAACCAAACACGATATGGAATTAATTCCAATTCAATTTCCTACAAACCAAACAGCACATGGAATTGGATTCAAATTCCTGAGAGATTCATTTTCCAAATCCAATTCAAATTCCTTCCGCAACATTCCAATTCAAATTCCTATATACTATGACACACATTCACGTACATGTGGATGACACGTGGATTTCCACATAAAACAATCAAATAAACAACTCTTTCTTTCTCTCTCATATATACACGATAACAACCACAACCTTTAAACCACAACCATCTTGATTCAAATAAACCCTTTTGTTTTCAGATCTAATTCAACATTTTATCTACTTCTTCATGCGATTCTATTCAGATGAGTTTTGTTAAAATTTTCGACTTATGGTGGTTTATGTTCTTCATTATCTCTTATCTTTCTTCTTGAACTCCATAAACCATTTTGATTTTTCGGTTTCAATCGTTTGTTTTCAGTTCGATTGTATCGGGTTTCTAATTTCAACATCTCTTTGTACTGTTTTTGCAAGTATTCTTAATTTGATTTCGAAAACCCATTTGATTTGTCAGTTAGAATCACTTGTTTTGATCTGTTTATTTTATTCCTGAAATCCCCTGATGTTTATGTCTTAAATTCAAAACACTTTTGATTTAACAGCTTCAATCACTTTTTTGTTTTTGTTTTTCCTTTTGAGTTCTTATCCATTGTTTTATTCGATTCCATTCACGCGGGTTGTTACATTTCGAAATTTACTGCTTTTTTTTCCTTTGTTATTTGATTGGCAGCTTCTTGATATGAGTATATGCCCATGAGTACATGACAATGATCTGCTAGTGAGTGTGGATTTCCCCACTGTTGCTTGAAATTGAGCAAGGTAGTTTTCTGGGAAGTCAAGAACTGTTGTGAACTTACGACGAGGAGAGGAAGATGAAGACGATGAATGGTAGGAATTAAGAGAGAGAGAGGATTAATATATGCTATGCCATGTTTTGAAAACCGGACCGAACCGGCGGTTCAACCGGGAACCGGTCCCGGAACCGGTTCTTAAATGCCAAAAAGCCGGTATTCATTTGAACCGGTGAAAACCAGTAAAAACCGGTTGAACCGGTAAAAACCAGTCCGGTTGAACCGGCAAAACTGGTCAAAACCGGAAATTTTAAAAAAAAATTATTTTTTTCATTTTTTGTATTTTTTATATAATTAAATATAATTATGACATCATCCGGTTTTTCCGGTTTTTGAGACTGGTTGGACCATCTGAACCATCGAACCAATAAGACGACCAGTTCAGTCTCCGGTCCGGTTTTCAAAACATTGATGCTATGAACCAATCATACAATTTTGAGTTTGAAGTTCAATTTTGACCCAACAATTTCTATGTGGCAAAGGGTAATTGGTTACCCTTTTATTTTGTCCAAAGGTATCTCGAAAAAACAACTTTATTCCCTCCTCTCAAAAGCATAAAAATAAGTTAAGAAACCGAAAATATATTGTTTGGTCTAATATGATGTTTTCCCTATATATGATGTTTTCCCTATATTATATAGACTCATTAGTTTTTTTTTTCTATCTTATTTATTTCCACATTTCTCAATATGCTACCAAGGATCCCATATTTGTGAACTGTCACACCCCACCAATTAAAATCAATATTAAAATATTAACTAACACAATAATTAAAATCAATATTAAAATATTGACTAACACAATAATTAGAATGATTAAAAGATAACTAAAATGCTAAAATGATAATTAAAATCATAATGTACAAGTATTGATCCATATGACATAAGTATTAAAGCACGTGTGAGAGAGAAAAAGAGATATGGGTTGGAAATGGTCACCAACCCAATGTAGCATCATCCTACCGAAACTGATGAGGCCAATGACGGGTCCGCCGAACCTGGCGATGCCAACGACGGTGATTTCCATCGATTCCTTGCACTATGATGATTTAAGAATAATATCAAAACAAATTTTGTTATGGAGTTGCATAATAGGGATGAGAAAAAACCGATCCGGAAAACAAAAAGCCAACAAAAACCGACATAACTGAAACCAAAAAACTAAAACCCGACAAAAAACGAAGTATTGGATTTAACTATTTATAAAATCGATATTATCAGTTTGGTTTCGGGTTTTTTATTATAAATTAACACATTAAAACCAAACTGGACTACGAGATTAAAAATCGATCAACTTAGCATATTATTTAATAGTTATTATATTTTAAATACTATTTTTATTTATTACACATTTTATTATATAAGAGAACGTAAAATACTTTAAATATTATCACTAGAATGATTTCATAGTTATTTTAATATATTTAAATTTGATACGTACAATTTGTTGTAGTGTATTTACAGCGATTCAAACTTAAAAACTAGATAACCGTAAAGCCATAAACCCATGGTTTCAACTCGAAAATCCATAAACTCAATATGAAAAACCGAACCATGCAAAAACTGAACTCATATGAGTTTTAAAACTGAAAAAACTGATTTTCTACAAACTCATTCTCATCCTTATTGAATACCACATCTCTTCCATATTTATTGTCAACTTCTGACTTTTGAAGTCTTTCTTTTTTAATTTTAACCTTAAATATTTTGGTTTTTGGTATGTACTTGATGCAAAATGTATAAGTGGTTTGTATTTTAAATGTTTTTTCATCGTTAGAAATCAAATATTTTATAATACAAATAAAAATATTTAAGGTTAAAATTGAATAACAAAGATTTCAAAACTTAAAAGTTGATAATAAATATGGTACGGATAAAATATTATTTATCAATCATACAAATACATAATTACAAATTGATGCCATTAGTTAATATGGATGTGATGTGTGTAACATTTGAAATTGCCCTTACATTTTGTATTTACCGTATTTGTGAAAATATAAATCTTTTTAACATTTCAATTCTATGAATGTGTATACTACATGAAATATATATATATATATATATATATATATATATATATATATATATATATATATATATATAGAGGAGTAGGATCAAATGAGAACACCGAAAAGGTTGAGAACGCGAGAACAAAGTATATTCATTTGTGATTCCATGTATTAATTTGTGGAAAAATGATAAATTTTTACGCCTTTAATTTCAATTGAATAAAAAAACATATTCATGTTGATTGTGCATAAAAATTTCATTTCTCCACAAATGAATACATGAATCACAAATGAATATATATGTTCTCGCGTTCTCAACCTGTTAGGTGTTCTCATATGATCATTTCCTTATATATATATATATATATATATATATATATATATATATATATATATATATATATATATATATATATATATATATATAGGTAAAAGTTCAAATGAGAACCCCTAAAGGTTAAGAACCCTAAGAACCTCTAAACTTAAACTACAAAATAAGATATGGGTTATTTTTCTTGCATCCAAACACTCCCACTCACCTTTGAAATCTCAAACACAAACCCTCCATCTATCATCATCAATTACCACCATTGCCGCCACCTACCGTCGCCACCGACATCCGTTCCGACCATCGTCACCATCATATTCGAGCGTCATCTTTTTCTCCTCATTTTATTTGGTGAAAAACCACCATATCTATATCAGATCTGGTGTGTTTGATGCATTTCAAGTCTAGATCTACTCCACCACCACATTAGATCTACTCCACTACTGATTTTCGCCACCACTGATGTTCAGATCTGTGAGCTTTGATGGCACATCTTCATCTCGCCTCCATCTTTTTTTCTCTCGATCTCCATGAATGACCACCAGATTGTTCAGATATGGTTCACCACCACCTCTACCAACCATCTATGTATGTCTTCAACCTCCAAAATCCTTTGTTTTCATCAGATCTGAAGCGTTTCAGTCCAGATCTATGATCTTCAACGTTAGATCTATGATTTCCGACAACAGATCTATGATTTGCGCTTATGGGTCTATGATTTATGCCTTCAGATCTACAACTTCTGACGAGATTAACGTACTTGATCTGAGATCGATGTCAACTGTCACCACAACTACTGCCTTGCTGCTCCAGTTTAGCACCGCCAACTCAACTCCATCTTTTTCTCTCTGATCTTTAGTGAAACAACACCATATTTGCATCATGTATGTTGACATTTGTTTACTTTTTTTCTTTCTGTTAAGTTGTGAATTTAATGTTTTAATCTCTCATTTGTTGTTTACTTTTGTTAAACATAGTTTTCTTCTACTATTAAGTTATTAATCCATGTTTATTATGTTTTTTTATAATGTTTGCATCAAGTTTTTATTCACTTTATGTTTTATTGTTGTTAACCTGTGAATTGAATTTAAAATGTGTGTTACTATGTTAATGTTTTCTCAAATAATATGAATTTTGATTTTTTTTAAGCTTTGAACTGTGATGTTTTTAATGTTTCAACTATTGTTCAGTTCTATTTAAGTTTGTTACTGTGAATGCGTGAATTAATATGTTTTTATGTTATTAATACAATGAATGAGAGTCCTAAATTGATTATTAAACTATGAATGAGAGTTCTGAAAAGCTCTATTAAACTGTGAATTTATGTGGTGCACACAATGTATCTGATTAATTTTGTATACTAAACTGTGAATTGTGTATTACGTTGTAAATTTTATTCACGACTTAATATGTTAAATTCACAATTTAATACATATAAATGTCTTCATATATTAACGTCTAAATATATGTTTTAATCTGAAAATATCACTATAAATATAAAAAAAAAAATTGTCTTAGATTCGGAATTTATTATATTAAGCTGTGAATTTTGTACATTAAACTGTGAATTGTTTGTATTAAGAGTTTTAAATTTATATTATTGTTGTGAATTTATATTTTTTGCATTAAGCTGTAAATTTATTGTAATAAATTGTAAATTTTATGTATTAAGCTATGATTTTTGTATTTTAAACTTTGAATTAAATGTATTAAGCTTTGAATATTTATTTAAATTGTGAAATTGACTATATTAAACTGTGAATTTTTTATATTAAACTGTAATTTTTGTGTTTAAAAATATGAATTGACTGCATTAAACTATGGATTTCTGTTTAAACTGTGAATTGATTGCATTTTGCTGTGAATTTTTTATTATTTGTGTTAAAATACGAATGATTTATGAATAAATTTTTTTGTTAATTTTCTTATGAATATATTTATTTTTTTTGTTGTATAACTTTGTAAGAATCCACTAGTTTTTATAATCGTTTTGCATTAAATTCAAAACGAGTTAATTAATAGGTTTTATTAGACTGTGAATGTAGTATTTAAGTTGTTAATGCATGACTTTATTTACATATCTGATTTGGAATAAAGGACGACTACTATGTTGATACAGGTGGTTGGTGGCAGCATGTGGTGGTAGAGTTTGAGTTTTTGACTTCTTTGAATTATTGAATTATTGTAAACAGTTTGTTGTAACACCCATAAAATTCGATCAAATTTAAAACTTTTTAAATCATTTGAAACCATTCAATTATTACAATTTGTTTTCAAAATAGTATATACATCAGAGTTCCCAGAAAATTCTTAATTCTCCCCCACTTGGGACACTAACCACTACCTACTAGTGGCGAAATCAAAACACTACTTAACCGTCCTAACCAAGCATTTCCACACTTCACCATAGAACGGTGAATCCTGGAACGAATAATCTCCGCACAACAACCCTCCTGGCATGGAGCAACCGAACATCAGAAGGAACCCGAATCCTTGAGACACTTCTACATCTCCAATTCACAATTTCTGTCCTGTAATGGTGATCCTATATCCTAACTTCTGATCACCAACACCCCTGGATACTAACCGTCTACAACCCTTGTTACTAAATTCCTCAAACTATCCTATGCCATATGTAGAAGGGATGGAAGATTCACAATATAATTATAAATAGTAAGATATAGATAGAAACATACCATCAGATACATATGGCGTTGTCATGGCCTCCTCTGCTATAAGCTGGAAGGCACGCCCCTGAGCCCTCGGGGGCTCTGCTCTACCCTGACCCCCGTCATTAATCCTCAATGTAGCCGATGTTGGAGCCTGCACCGACCTAGCAACCAGTTGTGAACAGTTGGTCTTCACGTGACCAACCTGAAGGCAGTGATAACAAATCCTCATGTCCTGAACCGGGGCCAACTAGCGACAATCCCTCGCATAATGCCCCTCCTTTGCACACTTGCGGCACGCACCACCAGACCTACAAACTCCGGTATGACCCTTCCCGCACTTCGCACAAGTGCGGCTGCTCTATTCTCCAACCCTAGAATCAGCGGTCTTGGACCGCTTCGGCGCCGGCTGAGACTGCATCGGGGCCTGCCTCCGCTCTTGCAACTGCAACTCAATATCCAGCTCCCGCCGCCTGGCAGGCCCCCTGTAAATCCAGTAACATATCACATCATTGGGTAGCAACAAACTGTCTAATGTCAGTCTTGAGCATGCTCAGATAACGCGTCATCTGAGCCTGCTCGGAAGCAAACTCCGGGCAGAACATCGCCCTCTCAGTGAACATACGGGTGATCTCCGTCACTGACTCTGCACCCTGTCTCAACTCCAAGAAATCTTGAGCTAGCTGCTCACGCTCGACTCGCAGAATTTAACGAGAGTAGAACATCTCCCTAAACTGATCCCAAGAAACTGCAGCTCTTTACTCATTTGAATAAGACCCTGTCATCAACCTCCACCAGTCCTTCACCTCGGACCTCAACATGTTCAGGGCACACCTGACCTTCTGGTCAGCCGGGCAGGAACATGTGAAAAAGCATCCATCAATGTATGATAGCCACCTCATGGCTATGATAGGGTCCTGAATCCCATCGAAAATTGGGGGCTTCGTGTTGTCAAAGTCCCGATACTGAAAAGCCCGACTGGATCCTACCCCTGCCACTGATACAACTATAGTAGTTGTTGCGGCAGCCGCCTCCGCAAGGGCTACATAGCGCTCATCAAAGTACTCGACCATGGCGGTCTTGATAGACCCAAACATCTTCGGTAACTAAGCCCGGAACATAGCAACAACCTCATCATGCAGGATCTCTAGAATCCTGTCAACCATCTCATCTGGCCTCATCTGGCCGATAGTTTCGGGCGCTGTCGGCGCCTCCTGTCCGTCCTCTCCTAATCCTGACCTGGATCCAGTCATGAGTCGTCGTGTAACCACCATACTGAAAACATACCGAAGAGATATCAGACACTCCTCATAAGTCATCGCTAGCAATCCGCTCTTATCCCTTGGTGTCAAAGGGCGAGTTCCTTTCTTGTCTTGCCCAAAAACTTTCTTTATTCTCATTGGAGAAAGACTCTCCCTCTACTTTCTTTAACAGGGGCGGAGAATACCACTCTATCAATTACAAGAAAAAAGTAGCAATTCTGTTTCAAATGGTTTGAGCTTGGAAGCAACCCGCTATCTATTGATAGGCGAGAACAGAATGTTATTGGCTGCTTGCTCTTTCTTCCGGTAAAGCGCGGAATAGACCTACGTGTCGGCTAGTGTCGGGGCAGAGATAGGGACCATGAAAGCATGGGATTCAATCGAACCTTTTCGGACAATTCCTAACGCATAAGAGGGATGCTAATAAGCTGACAGCTCAGACATGGCTTCAATAGTGAAAGAAGTTCTTTCTGATTTGAATCAAGAAAGACAATGAATTTACGAGATCTTGATTCGTTCAGTGCCTTCACTTATGAACAATAGGGACCCATTCTGTTGATTCCTTCTCTGTCCCAGCTTTAACAAACTGGTTTTTCTTTCTCACAGAATTAGGGAAATCATTAGATTCTTCTTCCTTCTTATGGTAACATATACCGAGATAGGCTGGGAAATCCCCCTTCGATAGAAAACCCTAGGGGTTATGACTTCCTTGATACGTGTATGGGTCCTGTGCTTTCAGTAGTAAGGGCCCATACTACCTTCCACACCTACCCATATTTGTCCCAAGTATCATCACAATGCCCTAACAATACCCACAAATATAGCGAGCACTCAATCCTCACTCCTAGAGGAAATGCGAAATATCTCATAACTGACCTCGCACAACCCACCTATCCATGAAACCTCCACCAACCCTGCAGCACTAGTGTATGCTAGCCATACATAACGTTGGACCCCATAGAATTTCGAATATCCAATCCTAGCCTAAGCTCTTAATCAGACAAGAACAGAACATAAACCCAAATCAAACATTCTCAAGCTATAAGGTCTTAATTATGTATAACCGTGATGCATAAACTAAGCAACTACAGTAATGATGTCAATTTCATATAAAGGAATCCCTAGGCTAGCAGGAATCATGTAATCAGGAAATTCTATCATGCAATTCCTGAAGATCCCTAGCCTAGTACTAGCATGTTGTTGTAACATATCGCATAATCAAATAACTGTATGGTATTTGGGGTCTATTTACTGGCTCTGGCTAATCATACACTTTTCATCCTCTTTTACTTATTTTGAAAACCTTTTAAAAAAATCGTTTTTGAAAATCTTTCCTTGATTTGAGACTGGATTCACATGAATGTTTCTCCAATTCACTCAAACCAAGGCTCTGATACCAACTTGTAACACCCATAAAATCCGAGCAAATTTAAAACTTTTTAAATCATTTGAAACCATTCAATTATTACAATTTGTTTTCAAAATAGTATATACATTAGAGTTCCCAGAAATCATAATCGTCCATCGAGGAAGTGTATGGTCACACCTTCGCCTACCCACGGCCATCCGCTGAACCTGAAACAACAAACCGAAACTGTAAGCCCGAAAGCTTAGTGAGTTACCCCCAAAATACCAACCTCATATAACCATAATCATATCATATCAACAAATACAGTACAGCCATGCATCTCGAGTCTACAGTGTGACTAGTCCACCCGCACCGGGCCTTCAGTCCACCTGGTCCACTCTCTAAATCTACAGTATGACTGGACCGCCCACACTGGGCCTTCAGTCTATCTAGCCCACTCTTCGAGCATCAGCACGTCTAGACCGCCCTCTCAGGGCCTTCAGCCTATCCGGACCGCTTTTTGGGCCTTCGGCCTAACTAGGTGCCCTCCTGGGCCTACAGTCTATCCGGTCCGCCCTGGGTATGTTGGCCTATAGCACGAAGCAGGACCCGCCTCAAACCAACCCCCAAACAAATGACCATGTGCACATATAACAATTAATCACATAACAGTCCATAGACGAACAAACCGATCTAGCAGACCATATAGTATAGCAATATCCTAACCAGGATAACGACCTGACCGGTCAATAACATAGCATCATCCTATATACCAGGATACCGACCTAAACTAGGTCACTAACATAGCATCATCCTATATACCAGGATACCGACCTAAACCAGGTCATTAAATATAGCACCGTCCTAATTACCAGGACGTCGATCTAACAGATCAATAAGCATATCAACAAATACAAGTATACAATCCGAGAAAGGGTCGGCCTTGGTGCCTTAGAACCTGTTGATATAGTGAGGATAACTCACCTTGCAATGCTGGACTGAACCACGAAATCACGCTCCCGAAACACTTCCCCAAACTCCAACACCTATAACCATCAATGATCCAATTCATAAATATCCGCTTACCAATTATCCTCAAAATTCAAAACGGTCAACCCTTGGTCAAAGTCAAAGCCAACTATCAAGGTCAACAGTCCATGTTGACCTCAACTCGTCGAGTACCCTCAGCTACTCGCCAATTTCCTTGCATAACTTGCCAACTCACCGTGTCACCATGCCACTCGCCAAGCCCAAGGCAATCTTCATCAGACTCGCCGAGTTGTTCATCCAACGCGTCGAGTTTATGACTATCTTCATATGACTCACCGAGTCCCTTCAGTCCTTCATCCATAAAGATGCTTTTTAAGTCATGCCAAGGCTCCATAATGCAAATCCAAGTTCCCAAGGCATGCTTATCACGTAAAGTTGCAAACTTTACGTGCATGCAAGGCTCTAATGACTCATAATGCCAAATCCACAGTTGAAATGGGGTCTAACTCAAATGGAAGTTTTCATAAATGAAAAGGCTAGAAACTTTATGAACTTAGATCCCAAGGAAGGTTCAGATCTGAAGTTGCAACTTCAGATCCAGCTCATTCCCAACAATAGCTTCATAACCAAGCCAAAAAAATCCCTAAACTTCATCCAAAGAGATCTAGAAAGGAATGAGGCCAAGATCATGAATTGATACCTCAAATGAAGCTAACTGAGATAGATTTTGCAGATCCACACGAGTCCCTTGCTGCTAGCTACTTGACCTTCAGTCTCCCTTCACAAGTTCCACCTTCCAAAGCTCAAAAACACACTCAAATGAAGCTCTCCCACGAAATAGGGTTTTCTGGACTCTCTAGAGGCTGTAAGGGACTAAAGGGGGCTAATGGTTCCTTAAATAGGGTGCAAAACCCCGGAATTTAGGGTTTCATCTGCCAGTTCCTACTCGTTTAGTCCCTACTTGGACTCGGTGAGTAGGTCACTTAAACACGTTGATCAGCCCGCTGCAACTCGACAAGTCGGGCAACCGATTCATCTAGTAGACCTTGAAATCATGAGAAATTATCACCACTATTGATACACGGAAATCGGGGCGTTACATTTGTATTAAGTTGTGAATTTTTTGCATTAAACTGTAAATGTACTGTGTAAATCTGTATTTTATGTAAGTTTTGTGTTAAAATATGAGAGCATATATGGATGAAAATATTAGACGGTAAAAATTATAAGTTTGCTCTTTTCATACCAAAAACTTAAAAAAAATTAGGATTTTAACATGTTTAATTGTAAATATTTACTAATTAATTGGGGTTCTTAGGGTTCTTAATCTTTTATGGTTTTCATTTGAACCACTCCATATATATATATATATATATATATATATATATATATATATATATATATATATATATATATATATATATATTGTTAAGGTATCGCTCTAGGAATACGTCAACGACAACGAGATGATTATCTAAAGGACATCCTAACTAACGGTCGTTACCCGACATAAGTGTTAGGCCCAGGCCCTCGCCCTTGCGGCCTCGAACCTAGGCCCCGACGCTCTAAAGCCAAGGTCCATAACAGGCTAAAATAGTATCAACCACTCCTCAGAATGACAAGTGTAGTGCTCAAAGCACTACTCTTCAGTGATTCTGTACCAATAGCAGATAACTGCTAGTGGTGAATGAGCCGCCAATAGGATGCCCCTACGTTGTGTCGGCTCGGATAAAACAGAAAATATTGTCGGGGACATGCTCCCCCGACAACAAGTATAAAAGAATCCCTTCTTCTCCATAAGAACAGATCGCCTCTCTCTCTGTCTCTCTTTCTCTCTCTCTCTCTCTATATATATATATATATATATATATTAAACTGAACCCTAATTCTCTCATACAACTACTGACTAGATCGTAAGAGTCTCGTTTCAGGACCCCCTCCCAGACCACGACTAACGTCGACTCTTTCTTTGTTGTGATTCTTAGGATTAAGAGAAACCACTACTGGTGGTGTTAACCTTGAAGACATATCACAACATTTGGCACCATCTGGGCGTGTACTCAAAGCTATATAACCTTAAAATGACCCTAGACGGAGGCAATGACGTGAAAGGCACCTACGGCGTCCGACCGGGGGGGGGGGGGAACAAACCCATTCAGATCAATGTCGTCGCTCGATGGCATACAACCATCTGCCTCAGGCGAACAAGCCACCACCCACATGCCAGAAGCATATACATCAGGTCCAATAACGGGAACCGCAACGGCAACAATCGATGCCCTATGCCGACCATCACCTATCACATAGAGCAACCGGTTGTAACTGCGACAATAGCACCTCAGTCGACAGCAACTTAGCCGCCACAACCGCTGATCCAATAGTCCATACTGCGACTCAGCAGTTGCAACTGGTGGTTTCTCAGCCTCAATCGTTACCAGAACAGGTGGGGCGAACACTTGGTCCCCAAGGACCATACTATCCTCGACACAGTACCCAATGTCAATCTATCAATTCTCCCCAGTAACAGGAATGTTGCACATCCCACTTTTTGCTCAACAACCTCCGATATTCATCCTCTATTTCTAGCAGTCAGACATATCCAACCGCCAAACACCGTTGTCGCAAGAGCCTAACCCTTACTTGTCATCGATGCAAAACCTCAACACCTTTTCTCAACAACCTCAAAGGTCAATTCCGAACATACACCAGCAGCCAGGGCAAAGCTCACAACTACAGAAAAGCACACAATCGAGCTCCCAACAGCAACCATGCATCTCGTAAGTAGCAATGTACAATCAAGTATACGAGAACCTGTATTACGCCCAACAATTTTGTATGTATGGTGGTTTTCCATACCCGCGCATGGCAAAACCTAGTGAGGAGCACTAGTTCTGCATTCTGCCAGGAGCTCTTGCAGTATGAGATCCCGCATTCGACAATGATACCAAATATCCCCAAGTATGACAGAACAGCTGACCCCGACAAGCGTATTGACACCTATGAGTGGATGATGACTTCACTAAGGATGGACAAGCAGTTCATATTTATGTAATTCCCTATTACGTTATCCGAAAACGCTGAAAATTGGTTCAAGGCGCTGCGACCGGGCAGCATTGTGAGTTTCGAATAGTTGAGATACCTTTTCCTCAACAACTTCATGCAACTGAACCTATGCACACAATGCTTCCAACTCCGAGCCATACCATCAACAATCCATGGAACGGTGAAGTTTAGTACAAGCACACGGTCAGCCACAATCGTCGCCTTCAACACATACACACAGTACCATCAAGTTATCGCTACACTGGGAACAACACACATGCCAAAGAAACGGAGAACGCGTCGCCATATGAAGAAGTATCCGATCACAACGATCATCACACGACACCAAGATAACAGGCGAAAGAACGCCTTGAATAAAGAACTTCGGGGGGAGGACACGGTAGCAACAACACAACTACGTTGGAAGATGTGAAGGCAGTTAGCATGAACATTTACTAGGGCCTGAATTCTTTAAGCTTACTTACACACCATCCAACAATAAGAAATCACGACAGATGGCAGTAGGAATGTATTGGCCATCCCATCCTAAGCGAGGATGTGCCACCCGACAACACCAAACAGACCCCCCATACTTTAGCGAAAACATAAAACAAGATCCACGAACCATACCCAAAGGGTAACACAACAAGCGAAGAAAAGCTTGAGACGAACCCATGAAAAAAACGGGAAAATGGGGTAAGACGCCTACCGACCCCCATAAAGCCTCCTTCCACCCACAAAACTAAAAGCCAAAAGGTCCGAAGACATCGACACACAGAGCAAAGAGTAACATGCACATACAGGGATCCCAAGGTCGAGCGAGCACCGCAAGAGGAAACCGTGAATGCTGACACAACATCATTCGGCAAAGAGGCCAACCCAAAACAAATTTCTGAGGCCACAAAAACATTCGAAAAGTTTAGTACGTGCTCAAATTTCCATTCATATGGGTCGCTCCCAGTCAGTTCCCCAAATAATAGTGCATGGGGAACATGATGAGGCCTAAGAGTTGTGGTAAGGCGAATACAGTCAGGAAGAGAAAAACCCTCGCCGCTGGAGAGGAATCAGAAAGACACAACTAAAATGTGAAATAGTCTGAGAATCATCTTTAGAAAGGCAACTCAACCAGGAATGCTAATCCCCATCACACACATAAACACGATCGAATCCCGATGAAGCGTGCCCGAGGAATATCCAGGGTGCCATTGCACAGATGCCATAGGCCCACCCCTCGTCAGAGAAGTGCCATAGGTGTTGTTTGTTTTTCTGAAGCAAAAATTCATAAAGTATGCGGACCACCTCTGCAACACTCTGCAGTTGAAAAGGTGAATCAAACGGCTGCAGATTTTAATAAGAAGTGTGTTTATTTTTGTTAACATCTGCAGACTACTGCAGACATTAAAAATTTTAAATAAACTGATTTAATAAACCGAAAATGGTTTTTAAACACGGAAAATTTAATAATTGTAGTCTTAAAACATTGAAATAAATTTCATACAGCCAAATTAGGCTTACAATAACATTTTGAAATAAAGTTCATACAAACAAACTTTAACAATTATCATTCGATATTTTACATCAATTGCGTAGCAATTTCATCCCGTAACTGGGTTATATATTCATGGTCTGTTGCAATACTATGGTTTTTTCAAGAGTGCAATCTGATATAAATCCAAACCATTCTTTTACTCTTTTCTTAACATCAAGAATGCATACAAATTGAAACAAATTAAAAATAAAAGATCATGGACCTCATGGTTATTACAACATACGAGAAAGCATGCATACCACAATAGCTAAAAGAGTTCTTCCATTATAAATATTAAATAGATGAACTTTCAATCTCTAGTTAGCAATCAACATCATGTAATTTATTCATGTTTATAGTTAGTTTAAAGTAGAAATAACTATCAAAATAAAATCTTTACTTTCTCAACCGCTCTAGTAATTTTGAGATGTGGAGGTTTTATATCTTTTTGGACGTCAACTTCTCAAATGGGAGTTACTTGACCCTCGTATGCTTCTAGAGTCACAAAAATTTACATTTTCAAAGGATTTGTAGTCTTTTTGTATAGTTCAAGTAAAGAGCAGTGGAATATGTAAAGGTTGTGAATTCCGAACCGGGTTATTCGGGTTGACCCGAAACCCGATTTTTTTGTAAAAATCAACCCTAAACCCGACCCTAACTACAAATCGGGTTTGTCAGGTTAACCCGAATAACCCGATTTGGAATTCTAGCCCTATTGAACCCGACCGTAATTACCTTATTCGGGTTAGGGTCGGGTCGGGTTAATCGGGTTCGGGTTTTTTTGACACCCTTATCTCTTCTTATAAAATTATGAAGCGCAAAACATGCAAGGGTAATGTTTCGTTGTGTAACCAACGAGAATGGTGTCATCCTCTTCAATATAAGGAATCGTGCTTTCAAGACACTAAAAGCACGCTCAATGAAGTTTCGAAGTTTTGCGTGTGCATGGTTAAATTTTTCTTTATTCGTTAATACACGTCTTCGACGAAAATCTCCAAGCCAATACCTCATATTACGGTATGGTGCCATAAAACCTCGAATGTTTGCATAGGTGGCATCACAAGATAATATTTATCTGTAAAAAGGAAAAAATAAATAAATGAATAAATAAAAATCATTTCTTTTTCAAACTAAGATAAAACTATTTAAATAACTGTAAACTTACCTGATGCTGGTAACGAGAATGGTGCATGTGGATTTGCTAATGCTTCTGATAATATTCTAGAATCATGTGCTATCTCTTCCCAACCGGCCACAACAAACGTAAACATCATGTTGAAGTCACATATTACCAATACGTTTTGGTAACAATCGTCTTTTCCCCTACTTCTATATAAATATTGCTTGTTTGCAGGGACAACAGCATGTATCAAAGTGCCATCAAGTGCACCAACTGCTCCTTTGAACACCCGTTGTAGCCTCCTTATGTCCCGGAATGTTTGGATTCGGATTAAAAGAAGTTGGTACTATAATGTCATGTGCGAAAAGCAATATTTTGTCCAACACTTCATGAAAAAACTTATGAATTGTTTGCTTTGAGTGTTGAAATCTCCGCTTGATACTCACATAACATTGGTTATGACCGATCATCATCAAAAACATAGATATCTTCTCCTCAACCGATACATGTTTGTTGTCCTTTAATGCGTAGTTTACTCTAAAATGAGCACATAGTAGGAAAAATGATTTACGGGACAGGCGTAGTACTTCAACACATTGTAGAGGATTACGGTGAAGTAACTCTAACGTAAATTCATGTCCTGTCATCTCCGAATCGTTGTCCCGCACTCGTTTGACACCCCTCTTCCAAAAGTATCAAACGTACAAGTACATTAGAATTATGAGAAGTATCTTTTTGTCGTGATCCATTAAGAACCTATTAATCAACACAAGTACCAAATAACATTAGAAAAAAGAATTGAAGTACCAACTAACATAACATAATAGCATAACATAAGATTCAAGTACCAACTAACATAACATAAATCTCAAGTGCCAAATAACATAACATAAATCTAAAGTACCAAATAACATAAGATTCAAGTACCAAAAAACATAACATAAAATTAAAATACCAAATAACATAAGATTCAAGTACCAAATACTACAAATAACATTCAAGTAGCAAATAACCAAAAAACATAACCATATAGTTCCAACACATGCAATTAAAACCTAAACAACTCCAACATATAAACTTAATGAACAATCTTTCCATCCTTTAAAACTACTAAACTTGTAGTTGTCATCTCGATCCATCATCTTAATATTTGTGGATCATGGGAAAATTTACCCATATCTCTCTTATATTCATGGTCCTTCCAAAAATGTGATATGCAACAAATCGTAGAGGGTCTACTGGGCATAACTCGAGCAACTCAAGCTTCTCTAAACAATGGGGAATTATTGGCCCTTGAGTCAAATGGCATAGAGCTTTTTGCATCTCCAGTGCTAAATCATCAGCAGTAATAGAAGCTTTAGGCGAGGCACAAGAAGGTGGATTGGGTGCGGCACTAGGAGCTCGAGGTCTAGGAGTTGAGGGTTTAGCCCTTTTGTTAGGGTTACCAGAAGGTGAAGTAGCAGAAGGTGGTGGCTGAGTAAAATGCTCACTAGTATGATTGGAAAAGTAATCATCTTCATCTATGTTAATGGAAGGGGCGTCCATAAGCTCTAGTGGTGCGACATGGAAAGAAGATGATCCATGTCCCGATGGTGTTTGGTATGTGGCATTGCTGAGATTACCAGATGCAGTGATTCCATCAAAGAGTTCTGCACAAAGCTCTAGAAACAATAATGGGACAGTTTTCAAAGAAGCGGCTTTAGGATATCCCTAAACCCAATCAATGTAACAAAAGTAATATAAGAATAAATAGAAACTATATAAACAAAAGACGTATAAATATGTGTGTGTGTGTGTGTGTATATATATATATATATATATATACATTTTTAAAGTCCTCCCACTCCTCATTTGTTAAGTTAAAAGTATTTGTTTGTGGATTGTAAAGGTTGCCAGTTTTGTTTTTCAAGTATAACCATCCTGTGTATTTGGCTTTAAGGTTATCATAGGCATTTTTTAATTGTCTTTGATTCAAATCCACGCCATACTTTTCCTTAATGGTTGTTCCTAACTTTTGACATAATTGTTCGTGCAAACTCAAACCTTTTCTACCCCCAGTTTGTACTTATTCGATACAAGTGAGCAATAATAATTTTGTTTGCTCATTGGTCCATGTATGTTTATCTCCCATTGCTAATAACAAAAAAATATGGAATACATACCTTAGCAACAAAGATTAATCATATTTCAACACAATAATAACTTAAATTGATGACATTTCAACAACAATGCATCATGAATGGAAAAAAAAACCATATAAGCAAATATTATACAACACAATCAACAAATAAGTTTAGCATATTCAACGATTTAAGCACAAACTTGAATATATTAACTTCTACTTGATCTCCATTCAAGAAATACAAGTGATAACAATTCACCAGGTAAGTTTAAAAAAACCATTTCAGCAAAGACTTTAACATATTCAGCAAAGATTTATGATTTCAGCATATATGATTTATGATTTCAGCATATAAACTTGCATATAAGTTTATGATTTCAGCATATAAGTTTATGATTTTACCAAACATTCATAACAATTCAGCACAAAAATTCATAAACCAAAACATAAATAACATCATTTGAGCAGAAAATATGTTATAAGAACAATTATATCATAAATCTACATTCAACAAAGATTTTAGCAAGGATTCTTCACATCTCAACAACAAAATCGGTGCTCAAATCAAAAATTTGTGACTCAACAGCATAAAATCGGAACTGAAATAAGAAATCAGGAAAAAAAAACTTACCTATTGAGACGATGGCAGTGGCGGTTGACTGGGCAACGGTTTAGCGACGAGAGGTGATCGGCGATCGGCTGGTGGAGTTCTTCGGTTCTTCAAAAGGATCGACGAATGACGACGAGAAGGGAGAACGAAGATGGAGAATGAAGACAGAAGAAGGGAATGCGGCTACCTATTTTGTCCTCTTTTTTTGTTTAGATTAGGTTAGAAGTGATGAGAAGAGCCAAGCCCAATGTTATGTGGGGCATAGGACGGGAAGAGGTTTTTGAGCCCGAAGTCTTTTAAAAAAACTACTGCGAACTTAAAAGTGTTGCGCGTGTGTTGCGCCGCACAACACTAAGAGGTAAGAAGAGGTTTTTTTAAAAAAAACAAACACAACCTTACAGCCTGATAAGTGATACAACATCAATGTCATCACTTGGGATTGCAAGCAGGTCGCTGCAAACACCCAACTCTGGCAATAGCACCAACAACATGAAGCAACATTTAGACATGAGCAGGCTCAGCAAGAAAAATGCTGCCAAGGAGTGTACAAGTTGGACTGAAGACGCACATTAAGGGGTAGTTTGCGCCCCAAGATCCCAAGGAGACACTCCCACTACATGGGGTGCGCACAGTCTCTTCCACCACCCTTAGAGCGAAGGGAGAAACCCCGACTAAGCACGTCCGGGCCAAGGGTAATGTGATCAAACTCCAAACGGATAATCACATCCTAGCGGGCCAGCCCAAAAGACTAGGCCTAACTTAAGTTATGATGTAATCATCTCTCTTTCTTTACTTGCCAAACAATGTAGCTGTTTCCAAAACACTACCAATGAAGTGAAGAAAGTTGACTATTAAAAAAAAACTATTATAATGTTTTTTACTATTCAAGCTTGATAACATCCACATAAGAGGTTATGCACGTTTACCAAATGATAACAATGACTGATCATCCACATCATTTGAGTGAAACCATTGTGAGAATGCAACCATACATGTCAAAGGTTCATAACCTTTCCCTAAACATGTAAATTCACCCCAAAAGGCCACAAATCTTGGCCATGACATGGACAAAGGCTTCAAAGGCTCATAACCTTTTCCTTTAAACAAATAATACCTAAGTTATAAATGTCTTGAGGTGACGATCTCGGCTTGACTTGGACAGTTAGGGTCGGAATGCAACTCTCCAAGGCCCAAGACTTATAACAAAGTCCCAAAAGGGGTAATCAATAAACCTTAGCTAAAAAGGACATCCTAACAAAGCAAACTGGAAAAAAAATCACCATTCTAGAAATAATGATCTATGACCCAAAGAAAGTACGAATTCGAAGCTCCCAACACAAGCTCCCGGGATAAATCCAATGACCCTAAGCAAATATAAGTCCTAGAGTCATAAGGTGGGCAAGTCCAGTAACACGACTAGATTGCCAAACAACACAACCACCCACTGAGCATAAAATACCTAACCATCTCGAGTCGACCCCCCAAGGCTAGCACAAACCAGGGGGAAGAATCGCCTTAGCAAGAAAGAATAAGGGCACGTATCAACCAGTGAACAACATAAACCACCTGGGATAACAAGCAAAGGCAAAACAAATGACCCATTGCATGCATATCATCAAAAAAAGAGCAAACAAAAAAAAAGTATGTTTTTCGCTTGACAGACCCCGGACTTGAGGGAACTGCCATGGAGGGCTGCAAACAAATTTAGAGTTCGCAAAACACTGTTCATTCATGGTTTGGTTTTTCATATATCCTTGTGTACTTTTTATATATTATTGCTTATTTTTCTTTTCAATTTGTATACTTTCTGTTTTTATTTCTTTTCAAAAATTCTCAAAAACCAAAAATATTTTATTTGTTTCTATTTTATTGCTTTCAGAAAAATAAAATTACAAAAATATTTTCATCTTGTGTTTATTTTTTTATTGTTTCTTTTATTTTCTCAACACTCAAAATTCCAAAATTAATAAATTCACACCAAGATCATGGAAGAAGATGTTTGCAACATCTATCAATTCGTGTGATGGGGCAGGTATAACTCTCTTTGCTTATGTATTAGCTAAGTGTCCCTAGAATCATGTTGTTGCATGTTGACCTAAGCCTTAACGACTCGAATGAGAAGCCTTAATGAGTTGATACTACCAATCAATTTTTCCAAATCAGGATGCTAATTCACATCAGTCATGAGCTACCTTACTCTTCTCACATTGAGTTAAGAGTTATCTGCATGGTCACTTTCAAATTGCATAGGTACTTTCGCTTTCTAAAACCATCTTTACATTTCTCCATTACTTTCGCATTCATACTTATAACCCTTGAGACTCTCAGATATTACCACTAAAGTTTATGGTTACACAAAATCTGTGTTCATGATCTTAGTTTCGTAAACCACGAACTAAGTGAAACCCAAAATTCAATACATTTCATGAATTGATGGGGAACAATCAAGCGTTCTAGTATATTCACCAAGGAATTAACAAAAGTCTACTTTCATGGTCTATACCAAGAAATCTCTTTTCTTTTGTGTGATCTTAATGAAAAATTCTAGTCCTAAGATGTTTCTTCCTAATGGATCCAGTTTTAATTTTTTTTTCTTTTCGAGATTTAAATTATTCTCCAAGTCACTAAAACTCTTTCAAACCTACTCGTTCAACTTACTACACTGGTCACACAAGTACTTCCAACTTTCGCACTTATGTCAAGTTCGTAGTTCGGTAGAAGACTGAACCACCCTTTATAAGTCGTATCAAAAGAAGTCTTTCAGTGTTTCTCATAAAACATTTGATCGTTATTCAACGAGAAACCACATAGACACTTCTAAGTGTCTCTTGACTTTGAAGGAAGAGATCTATTCCCGGTATCCACAGTTTCATGTCTTTATTTAGGCATCACTAAATCCCATAGAAATGTTTAAATTTATTTCTTTATCTTTGACACTCTTGCACGAAGATCCCTGTAATTTTCAAAAAGTCCGGCTACTTGTTACTAATGGTATTTCAGGTTCGCAGTTGTATCCATGTTCGTTGAACTACACGTTCGTGGCATATAGATTTATTACGCCACTTCACTGCGAAAGGGGATACGCTGACGTGGCATATCTTAAGAGATAAGAATTCAAATGGGTGTGTGATAATTTGAATCGACAGCTAATTTATCGCCGCTTGACGCTTGGATCTGACACCTCTACACTTGTCAAGTCGCGCTTTTTCAGGTGACATTTCAATAACCGATGCAATCTCTCTCCTGATTTTCCTCCCATATCGAATCGTATATAAATATTTTGAGGGTTCTATCTCTCATTACCACTTTCAAAAATCTCTAAACAATCAAAAAGATCTCAACTGTTTTTCTTCTTCCCCAAGTTCATCAATGGCGACTTCATCTGAAAACGCATATGTTCAAGATCAAACTGTTCACTTGACACTTCTTGCCATCACGCAACACCAAAACCTTATCATCAATCTGGACCCAGTTAAGTATGATCCTTACATGCTACCTCTTATCGAGTGCCTGAAATACTCCCCTCCGACAATCGCTATGACTCAACTTGAGAATGTTCCGATATCGATTCTATCCAATGCATACACAATGGCAAACTATGTGAAGGATGAACAACGGATCTACTTCAACATCCACAACCATACAACCTCGATCTCCACAGCCCGTTTCTGCAATTTGTTAGGGTTTCCTCAGTTTGACAACATGGTTAACCCGGAAACTATTCCAAAAGCTACTATCTTGGAGATGTTCTACCAAATGGGGTACAAGGAAACTCTCACTTTCGTTTCCAAATTACAGAAACCCAACCTTCCTCCCACATGGAATGCTCTGTTCACAATTTTATTCAAAGATTTTTCCGAAAGGGTCACCGGCAGCGACTGTGCAAGTAAGCTCTTTATGGGTCTCATCTATGGGCTTTACACTGGCCAAAATGTCGATTATGGTTCAATCCTCTAGGCTCAAGTCATCCAGAGCACTCATTCTGTCACTCGTCACAGTGAGATCTCTTGTGCAAGATTTTGGACGATCATTGTTAACAGGGCAATTAACCAACTTAAAGTTCCAGTGATGTCTGATGCACTAATGGCTTCGATCGCAACCTTACACACTACTAGCATCATTGTGGCCGATCCCTCAAAGTTTTCCTTTATCGGATCGATTCCTGAGGCCATGTTCCGTGATGTGCCAGCCAGCAGCAAAATCTTAGAGGGTTATCGTGCTCTTAAACCCTCTGGATTTCGCCCATCGACTGCAGAATTTCAAGAGATTCTGGCTGAGGCAGACAAGGGAAAGAAAGGAGTAAGAGGGTCCAAGAAGATTAGCAAGAAAGACACAGCAAAGGAAGGACCATCTGAGGCTGCGAAACCTCAACCCAAAAAGCGAAAGGCTCCTGCAGCATCTACTGATGCTCCAAAACGGCGAAAGCAGCCTGCTAAACGGAGAAAGTCTCCAACTCCTTCTCCATCTCAGAGTGAAGAAGAAAGCTCTGACTCCGAGTCTGAGGTTCGCATTGAAGACAACCAGCAGGTTCGTAATGAAGAAGAAGGGCTTGTTCACATTGAGGAGGAAGATCTAGTTTGCTCCGACCCACCTGTTCACACCAAGGATCCATCTCTGAATCGTGAGGTTACTCCACCACTTAAAGATTATATTCCTTCTCCTCCTCCTTCACCAAAAACCACCACTTCTATCCCAATCACCATTGCACCTTGTCCACCACCAGTATCATCTCAACCAACAACAGTTATTGTTACTACTCCTATTTTCACTGATTCTACCATCCCACCCAAAACCTTTGTTGCACTTGCATGTTCAGTCAATGTATCTGATACAGGGGCTACTACTTCAGGATTCTCAAGCCACGTTTCACCACCTATCTCTCCAATTCCCACTGACGACCCTAGCATGTTTTTTGGAGACGAAGATGATGATTTGAGCGGATTCGCTTACAGTCCTTTCCAAATAAGGATTGACAGTGAAGATGAAGCTTTTGTTATGAAAGAAGAACTCAAGGCTCTTCACGAGAAGATAGATCAGCTGCTTCTCGCATCCAATGTCTCTTCTTCTGAGGCATACTCCAAAGCAGCTGTTGAATCCATCCTCGAGCGAGTCACAAAAGAGCATGTTGCTAATCCTACGACTATGTCTAAAGAAGTATTTGACTTCGCTGAAGTTTGCAAAACAACGACCGAAAAAGTCGATAAACTAATGGCTGACACCATTGAATTCATGAACGATTACAAGACCACCTACTACTCCAACACCGCCTCTGCGAATCAAGCCATTTAGAATGTGGGTGCTTTATTCAAAACTGAAAAGCCCAACTTTGTT
Source organism: Lactuca serriola (assembly GCF_051521515.1). Classification (NCBI taxonomy): domain Eukaryota; kingdom Viridiplantae; phylum Streptophyta; class Magnoliopsida; order Asterales; family Asteraceae; genus Lactuca; species Lactuca serriola. The sequence continues at coordinate 162,811,734 of NC_136410.1, read as the reverse complement.
CAACTTTGCGAGGACTTTCAGACTGATCAAGAAGCATTCCAATCTTCCATCCTTGAGAAAATCATAAAGTTGTAGGATGACTTGGTGATGGAAAGAAAAATTATGGATGCTCTTACCCTGAAGGAAGAAAAAGGCAAGGTGTTGGATGTCAAGCTTCAGCACGCTGAAAAGCAAGTCAATGATTTGCTATCTGAGAGGGCGGTGGCGAGAAGCTGTATCACCGATGTTACTAGACTGCTCTCCGATATCATCGAGACTAGGGATCCGATGATTTCAATAACTGTTAAGAATCATTTGAATGAGAAGCTCAGTCCGATGTTTGCTATGTTACACCGTTTGGAGGGTGTTTCAAAACCGGAGTCTTTTTCAAAACAAGGGGGAGAAGGTGGCTCTAATGCTCAAAGAAATGAACCTCCCAAAGCCCCTCCCAAGAGCAGAATGTTGTTATTTCCTAAGTGGACCCTGAAGCGTATCCAGAACCAAGTTGTGGATCTACCAAGCCAATATTGGTTGGATCCAGTTGCCTCCTTTGATATTCAAAACACTCAGGATTCGCAACTGGACCTTCCAATCACTCCAAAGGCTTTCAGGTTTTGTGCCTTTGTGAAGGTTGCGAATGCACCGTTCACTAACAGCAGGGTAGATCAAATGTTGTTTGCCTTTTACTTGAAGCACATGAAGCCCCAGTTTGAAACTTGGAGTGCGAAAAAGATTGTTGTTGTGAAAGTCATTGGGCCGATCGAGACTGAAAACTTCCCCAATATGAAGTTTAAGGTTACGAGAGGATCAGTTTGTGAAGCCTACAAATTTACCCTCGCATACCTGCCTTGCCTGAACCTCCATGACTGGATGGTGCTCTTCAACATGTTGTTGCGAGAGAAGGAGAAGTACCAACCTGTGATGTCCCATCTTCAACTTATGATCAAGTCATACATTCAAGAAGTTGGATCGATGGATGTGGATATTGCCACTGTTTTAAGGAAGAAATTGAGCATTGTTCCTAAGGAAGCTCCGAAGGACTTTGATAGGTTAATGAAAGGAAAATTTTACAAGGAATGATGGTTCTTAGTATACTTGTCTAGAGAACGTGCAGGAGCAGACCGTCACAAGTCATACTTCTATCTTGAAGATAAGCATTTGTATACTACTACGTGTCTGGAGTTTGTTTTGGATATGGTTAAGAAGTTCAACGGCAACCACAAGGATGATGTGCAGTGTTTCTCGGATATAATCGTGTGGTATATCCAGGTTCGCAAGCTTCTGTTAAGCTTCATTCCCAAATTCTACGAAGTGCAGAAGCAAATCACCAATTGATGGACCGTGGTCTCAATTGACGCAAAGGGGGAAATTGATGAGTATTATGCATTGCGTCATTGGATCTATTTTGTTTAGCTCGTTTGTATAAACTAGTTGGGACTGTCCACGCGTATTTGATTCTAGGGTTAGGGTATATAAGGTGCATGCATGCATCGTATTTGAAAACTCTAAGATTATCTTTGTAACCCTATTTACGCCTCTACAGAAGTAATTCTTCATCGAGTTCTTCTGAGGCGTGACTATTAATCATTCAGCACCAGTCTGATCAATTTCGTGTTCTTGTTACTTATCTGTTTGAATCTTTTCGATCTTTAAGGTTTTATTGTCAACAAATAATATTCTAATAAAATAAAATCCTCAAAGAATTCTAACAAAAAAATATTCAGACAGAATAAAATCGGTTATGTTTACAAATTACGTTAGAATTAAAATTGAATTAATTAAAAAAATTCAGATTTTTAAAATCAGGAGAATTAATTATCCCTAAAAATCCAAAAAATTCCTTTTATAAATGTAGTTAATTGTCCAAAATACCCTTTTGCTAAAATTTGTTTGATTATATGGTACATGTTTTCCCATTGTAATATCCGGTCTAGCTGTAGCTAACAGCTTAGATGCGAGATTGTCAGTCTCATATAGATCTATACACAAATGTCACGCTCTCTTACCGAGATTCTGGTTATAATTCAGGACTTCAGTATGTACTCTAGTAGGTACGGTGAAGACTATGTCTCACAAAATTATTATTAACAGGTTTACGTATAGTTTAATGAAAACCTTTTTGTAAGTGAAAATACTACCTATCCATAGTAATTACATAGTGCAAAATAATTATACCTTTAAATAATTATTTGTTCGCCCCAAAATTGGTAAAATAGTATTAATGACCCATAAACTACACTCATTATAGTTTTATCATAAATGTTTTGTTGTATATATATATATATATATATATATATATATATATATATATATATATATATATATATATATATATATATATATATATATATATATATATATAAGTTAGCATGTTTAGATGTTTTAAAAGATTATATCATATATTTTTACATCTAACACACGTATAAGAACATTTAGTATGATAAAGCCAATTTTTCTAGTTTTTGGCCTTTTTAACGTCACTGACCGGTATTTAGTTGTAAACCTTGTAAAATTTATTTTTACTTTTTTGTGGATATTAAGTCAAACTAACATTATATGTTTAAAATAACATATTTTAGGTTAAATCTCACAAAAATGGTATCATAACCTAGTCATGACCATTTTTGTTAGAAAAAACCCTATTTTTAAATGAAAATGGTGGATTTTAGATTTTTTTTTTTTTTGTAAAGCCAAATCTTTGGTATTTTTAACTAGTTTCATAACACATGTCAAAAATAATATATTTTGAGTTGTATCCCACAAAATTTGATGTAATATCTTGGTTAAAACCATTTTTGCTAGAAAAGTCATATTATGTTTTTCAAGCTTAGAAACACTTTAAGACACTTGAAGAACATTTGAATGTCGAATTACCCTATGGATAATAACACATATAAATGTGTGTAAATGTAACAAAACTAGTATTTTTATGTGTAGAATCACTAGATTTATGGAGAAAAGTTTACCAAAAATTGAAGAACCAACTTGTGGAGGTTCAAATTATTATAAAAATCGTTATTATTAAAAATAATAATACGTTACATGAAAGTGAGGTTGAACTCCCAAGTTCTTGTTGCTAAAAATTTGGGTGTTTAGTCGGGTATAGACTTTGTCGCATTTGGTGACGAATTCACCAAAAATTTGTGTTTGTAGCGTTTGCTATGAATTTGGCATGTAGTATAAGATTTATGAATTTCACTACTTTGAGTTATGAATATTATTTATACTCAAATAATAAGTGATTAAATTATCGAATTTTTGTTTTACCAACCCAAGTTAGGGTTTATATTCAATAATTGTCAACCAAAAAGGTACTTGTATTATAACTTGTCAATGGTATATTAGAAACGTTAGAGAATATCACATTTCTCCTAAAATTCTAATACAATTCGAGTTGACCTGGTTGACTCTTGTTGACTTTGTTTGACCAAAATTTACTGTTGTCACAATCTCCCTTTCTTTTCATTTTGGATATGGAAGAGCTACATGTTGCTTTATTTAGAGCCCAATTAGCTAATGTCTTTAGGGGGTTTCTATTTCTGGGATTGAGATTTCACACCTTCTGTACGCAGATGACGTCATGTGAGTGTCTGTTTGGGATCTAAAGAATATGAATCAACTTATAAGCATTCTTCGTTGTTTTTACTTGGCTTCAGGTCTTAAAATCAATTTGCAAAAAGAAAAAAAATTTGATTGGTGTGGGTGTTCCTCATACCCAGGTCTCTTGTGTTGCTGACAGGATTGGTTGTGGTGCAGAAGTTCTTTCGTTTATTCATTTGGGTGTTCTAGTTGGTCATACTTTGACTCGGGTTTCTGCTTGGTCTCCGTTGATTGATCGGTTTAGGACGAGGCTTTCGGGTTGGAAGGTCAAATGCCTTTCCTTTAAAGGTCGGCTTACTTTGGTTAAGTCAGTTCTAGGTTTGTTAGGAAGTTATATGATGTCGGATTTCCTTACTCCCATGTCGGTTTTGACTTCCTTAAAGGTTATAAGAGCTAGATTCTTTTGGGGTGCAGACTTGGCTGAGAGACATATGCATTGGGTCAGATGGGATAAAGTTTTAGCAACAAAGGATAAGGGAGGTTTGGGTGTGGGGAGCTTATTTTCTTTCAACAGGACTATGATGTTCTGCTGGCAGTGGAGATTTTTTCACTCCCCTGATCTCATGTGGGCTCGTGTTATTAAGTCTCTTTACGGTTTTCTAATGGTGGTTGTAGAACTTTGATTACTATAAGAGTTGGCTCGGGTCCTTGGTATGGGGTTATTCGTATGTTCACCCAACTTAGAGATAGAGACATCGACATTCGGTCTTTATGTCTTATTAGGGTGGGTGATGGTCATCATACTTCCTTTTGGCACGATGTGTGGGTGGGGGAGGTGCCTCTTGCTTCCATGTTTCATAGAGTGTTTGCATTGGATGCTTTTAGACATGCGAGTATTAGTGATTGAATGGCTATAGGGTGGGGGCTTCATACTCTTAGACATCCTCCTAGAGGTGGTATTGAGCAAGAGCAGTGGGATGGCTTCGTCTCTCTTACTTAGAATCTTCAGATTTAGTCATTTCCATATAGGTTGGGCTGGATTATTGATACCTCAGATACCTTCTATGTTTCATCTACGCGTTGCTATATTGATAGTAGTATGCTTTATTTAGGAGGTGTTACAACCCAGTAGAATAAATGGGTTCCCATAAATATTGATAGTAGTATGCTTTATTTAGGAGGTGTTACAACCCAGTAGAATAAATGGGTTCACATTAAGTTGAATGTTCTTTTATGGAGGATTTGACTTCTGAGTATTCCAATGAGAGAGAGAGAGAGAGAGACTTTCTTATAGGAAAATTTAGGTGAATTCCATTATTTGCCTCATTTGTGCTCATTATATGGAAACTATTGACCATATATTTGCAGGTTGTCATGAGCTCATTGATATTTTGGCACATATCGCTATTTGATGGGTATTTGCAGGTTGTCATGAGCTCATTGATATTTTGGCACATATCGCTATTTGATGGGGTATTCATCTTCCGGATGATAATTCTATTAATTCTCACATTTTGTGGTTTGATTATGTTTACATGAGAGCTGGCCAACATAAGGCCTTTGATGCAGTGGTCATGACTTCACTTTGGTGCATTTGGAATTTCCGAAATTCCACGACTTTTGGAACAATTCCCCTAGGAAATCCTTCCTTTTTGATAACGCCGTTTATAAGGCTTTCTTTTTGATTTGTAATAGATGTAGAAAAGTCATAACCTTGTATCTAAAATAACTTGGTTTAAATAATTAAATCCATACCAAAACAATGTAATGTACTTTGATTTTCTTTATAACTCGAGCATTGTTTAATACCATTACCTAAATTCAAAATACGAGATTGATCTTATCTTTTGCATATGTTTTCGTTGTTGTACCATAAAGTACAATCCCCCAAAGTACAACTCCTCAAAGAAAACATAAAACCTTTTAGAATCAAATCTACCAAGCAAATAAGCAAACACAAGAAATTTAATCCAACACAATCTTTTACGATCCTAAACTATCTCAATCTACGATAAAATAATATACAAAAGTGTCTTTCAGGTTCACACAAACCCACCCGCTAAAAAGATCTAAAACCATAGAGCAATTAATAAGAAAAAAGAAAAATCAATGCAATTAGACTAGTACTAGCATGGCCTATATTAAAGGGCAAAGTTGTAAAAAAATGAGAGTGCAAGGGTCGAAGTCCAACCTGCAAGTTGTTGTTCATACTTACTTCATACAACCTTTCTATTCTTTTGATTGATTGAGTGATTGCTTCTTCTTCTTCTTCTTCTAGGGGGCTGTACATGTTAGATTGTTGTTGTATTGGGTGTATTTACAACTATAACCTTTGTCTACTTCTGGTGGTGATACCGCCTCTTCTCACACCGGTTGTTACGCGGGTCCCGCTTCCCCAATTCTCATCACCGGAATCGTCATCGGAATCTTTATTGTTGTTCCCGTTGTTCACACGGCTTTGTAATACTGCTTTTGTAGTTCCAGGCTTCCTTCCAGGAGGACGTTTCCTTTTGATATTTGCTGTGTAGACCGAGTAGTCGACTGTGTCTTCTCTCAACGCGTTCTTGAATTCCTGTTATTAACACGAAATTAAAGTCAGGATACTTTTCACATATTTTTAATCAAAAAGTGGTGAATGAAATTATAACCTGATATCTTTGTAAAATCTCCTGGTAGGTGGTGGGTCGAGTGGTATCCACCTCACCCACGTTGAATGGGATATTCTGTCGTGAAAGAAACTCCCCTGGTTTCGGAGGGTCAGCTGGAGAAAAAGCCTATAAAACAAAATAAATAATTTCTTTTAATGGGATATAGCAAATTAAAAATTTTATTATTAGTAAATGAATGAGGGAGTACCTGGCATCGAGCATCATCTAAACTATAGATTATTTTTAGGTGCCTTTTCAGCTTCAGAAGTAGTTGCAATGCACAAGCTGCAAGGCAGTCACCCTGGATCATGCATAAGCAGTTAATCAAATGGGTTAACTACTAGAAAGAATAAAGAAATAGTCAGATACATGAAAGTTTCTATACCTGGATGTGTGGAAGATCATCCGGGGATATAATAACAACAGAATTGGCATAGTTCATTGATTGTTGATCAACATCCATAGGCTCGGTTTCAGTGACATTATTAACCTCAGTAGCAACCACCTCTTCTTTAACCTCAGTGGGAGCTTCTTCTTTAATCTCATTGGGAGCCTCTTCTTTAACTGTTGCATTCTCATCTACAATGGGCTCCTCACCAGAAACAGGTTGAGCAGTTGGCTCTGGCTCAGGCTCAGGCTCAGGCTCTGGCTCTGGCTCTGGCTCGTGTTGGACTACACTATTTTCAGGTTGTTTTGGGATTTGCTCTTGTAACTTATGTAGGAATGTTTTCATATTGGACTCGATTCCCCCAGACCTAACTTGTATAACTCTATTTATAGCATAAATCAAATACAGAGGCTCTTCAGGTAACACGAAAGGGAGTAAAGAGAGTATCTCTGTACAGTATCTGAGAGAAAACGAAAGAGATTGAAATTAAATTGTAATAAAGAGTTTATTTAGGATAGAATTGTGAGAGAAGTTGAGAACCAACATTAAAAAGGTGACAACTGAGTTATGCCATGCGGGGGTATCGAATTTGCGGACGATTGAAGACATGAATTTATTTCTTGATGCGCGATTTCCACGAATGACCTTGTAAATTCGAGAAACACCGAGTCTTGCGTAAGAGAAGGAGCTGCCATCTGGTTTTCCTTTTGTGTTATTAGGTGTCTTGTTTTGGGCATTTGGTGTTTCGGGAAGATTTTGGTTCATTGATTGCATGAAGATAAATGACATCTGTAGTCCATCACCTAGACGGCTTTCGAAAAAGGCAGGATACCTGAAAATATGGTTTATGTATTTATTGGCATGAAGATATTAAGGTTGTAACAACAAATTAAAAGGAGTGAAAGGGATTACTTCTCATTCATATTCATGAGCAAATGATGAGCAAGCTTTGAGTTTGCTTCCTGTGGATCTGTTTCAAGTGCTATCAGATATGGAACACATGTAATCGGATGAACTAGACCTTGGCGTAGAACTATTTCCACAATCTGTTTGACAGGAGCAGTAAATAGCAGTTTTAGTTAGACCAAATTGCCACAAATAGCAACCTACTTTACTCTTGCTAAAAATATTAGTAACTTACTTTATTTGTTGCGTATTTGCTATTATTGATGAAGAAATGTAAAGAAAAAAAATTAAATAAGATGGTGACCTTAAGAGCAGACTGGCGAACTTGTTCATTTGCATCCAAACATCTACCTAAAATGCTATTCCAATATAACTGAATGATTCCACCACAGATGTTAGTATCACCTGCACCTGCAGCAACAGGGACATGGCTTGCATCTTTACTATTAACAACTTTTTCATATTCAACTTTATCATTCTCCATCTGTTGTTCTGAATCTACAAGGTACTCAAACAAGTTCTGCAGTGATTGCATCTGATGATCAAAAAAAAAAAAAAAAAAAAAAAAACTTAATTAAAAAAAATTATTACAGAGTAGGATCAAATCAAAGTTTGCATGATATTTTCAAACCTTGATGCGAGCATCGGTGCTAGAAGAGAGTGTTGCTTCTAAGATATTTCCCATGTCTTGTTCCAACATACATTCTGGCTTAGCAATTAAAACATAGCCTAATGCCTGCAAACATGATATAGTGAACATCATAAATAAATATATAAGACTAATAATAAAAAAGAAGAGAATAAAAACGAATGATTATTATTAATACCTGTAATGATCTGATTTTGAGAGCAAAATCCTCTGCATAGAAGTACTTTTTGAATAAGGTGAGGCTGCCAGAGACATCAAGAGTCTGTGTGCTGGAAAGTGACATACGTAACAAAGAGCTTCCATAGCGAATAAGCAATCCAAGACAGAAAAGAGATCGACACACTTGCTGAAAAAATAATCAGAAATTAGGTTGGACTTGGTAGTTAAAAAATTATATACAGAAAATATCATCATGACAACTTAAATGGGCATTGGTCACTTCTCTAACCTGATTGTTTTCGAATCCCAGTGAATCCAAGCGTTTGAAGAATACTTGAATAAGATATCGAATAACAGATGCACCCTTTCCTGCAACTTTGCTCATGGAGCAAAGGCACCTGTAGGTAAATAGATTAGTATATCATTAATACATACTACGAAAAGGTAAATGAGAAAGTTAAATGGTGACAAAGATGCATAATTTGATGAGAGGATCCATTTTAGTAATCTATTTATTGACAATTAAATTTCAATCTTGATGAGGAAAAATATCAACAACTAAAACTACAAGGGTAAATTACAGTTTTCGTCCCTGTGGTATGTTGAAAATTATGGATTCCGTTCCTTCCCTTTAACAAAAGTTTTATAGCACTTTAGTGAATGTCGTTGGTTTTAATCCGTTAACCCAAATGTAAAATGACGATTTTACCCTTACTTTTACGTTTTATTCATGTAAAAGTAAGGGTAAAATAGTCGTTTTACATTTGGGTTAACGGATTAAAGCTAACAGCATCCTTTCCAGGGACAATAAGTGTTACAAAACTTTGTTGCAATGACGAAGAACACTAAGAATTCTTCAAAGGGAAGAAGTCGATTATTTCAACATACATACCACAGGGATGAAATTGTAATTTACTAAAAAAGTATATAAGAGTTAAGGCATCAAAAGAGATAAAGAAAAGAATGCAGTTTACTTGATGCAAGCATGGACAACAGTCAAAAAAGAATGTCGGACGATCATCTGCTTCAAATCTTGTTCAAGATCTTCAATAACACTTTGAGGAAGCTTTCTTACCAAAGGCAAAACAGAGTCGATCACAAACACTATACTTTCCACTAGTTGGGCAACTGCTCGATTATCAGCCTGATATAAAAATATTAAAGCTAAAAAGCACATTGCCAAAAGTGATAAATATATGTTGTTGCAAAATTAATGATAACCTGTTTCTTTAAATATGGCTGCAATGTGACCACAAACTGAGAAGGATTAGAGGCCGGTGCACAAAGTGCAGGATCCACTAAACAGAAAGCATGCAAGAGCAGGACATAATGAAGTGCACCCACTTCCATATCATTAACATTTGTTTCCTCTACCTGCAGTTCACAGGTTAAATGTTATACAAGAAAGAAAAAAAGTTGACTGGAAGTGGAGTAAAAAATGTGAAGTGGGTTATTATCAGTTTTTCACTACCTATCCCCAAACTATTGTCGTTTTTCTGTTTAAGTCCCCAATCTTTTAACAATAGAACACCAAAATTCGTGTTTTACTATTAATCTGTACCATATTTTGTGTTAAGCTTTTTTTACTATGTTATGTATTTTAGTTTATTTAATTGTAAAAAAAAATAAATAAATAAATAAAAAGACAATACCCGTAATATCTTTTCTAACAAGCACTTGCACATGAGCTCACATCGTTTTCTTACGGATGCAAGCATCACAGGACTGATTCCTGCAGCCTTAGCTGCTTGAGGTAAAAAATCAAGGGCTAAATTACGTTTAATAACTATGACAAGTAATTGATAATTGGGCCTTTTCCTCAGCATTTCAACCATTTGTTCAGTCTTCTTTGCTATTTCCAGTGTTACAGAACTACCATCTGCGTACATTTGGGTTTGTGAACCTGAAGGCTCCTCAAACCAGAACTCGTAGAATGTCTTGCACACAAGGTCCTGTAAATGCAAGAGGATAAATATTTCTGTGAGAAAGTAATTAATAATTTTATATTTATGTAGTTACAAAACTAAAAAATTACCTGAATACTGGATTCTTCATCGCTAATACGAGAAATGATTTCAATGCAAGCACTGTTGAAGTCCAGGAAATTAGAATTAGAAGTACACATATCCCTAATGATCCTGATGGCTCGTTTCCGAACACTCACTCCAGTATCTTTCACTCTCTCAGCCACCTTCCCGTAATACTGATTAAGAAAAAAAGGAAAGATGTAAATTAAAGCAAAATGTGGAAAGGATGAGAAAAAAAAAAGTATGGCCATTTTACCCTCTGAGCAACATCAGGATGCGAAGCAATATATCGTCCAACAAGTTCCAATGCTGCTTCTCGTACAGATATAGCAGAGTCACAAAACCTTCCTTCAACAGCTGTTTGAACAAATTTATCACCTAAAACCTCTGGATCAGCCTCTACAATGATACTAACCTGTTTTTAGCATGAAAAAGTGAGGGGGGGTTTCTTTCTTTCATTAAAAATGTGTTATGGAAGTTGTTATAAAACATGACTTACTGCACGCAATGCTTTAGCACGAATCACAGGAGAACCCTCCCTTAAACTTGCCTGTAATTGATAGTGTCAACTAAAAAAGAAGCATAAAGGGTATGTTTGGTTGGATGGAATGGACAAGGTAATGATATAAGTAAAGTGATGGAATGAATCATTGCATTCCATGATCATTGTTTGGTCAGAAAAATTATGTCATTAAGAAGTTACATAAATGAAAATGGGTTATATTGCAATTTTTCATTAGAGTCCATGATGAAATGAAAAAACACCCTTTGGCTAAGGAATGAAAAGTAACAGTATGGAATGGTTCGTTCCATTCTGTCAGCAAAACAAAGAGGTTTTTGTCATTCTAATGGAAGGAACCATTCCATTCCTTCCGGAATAGTAGTTCATTGCATTCCATCAGGCAAAACAAACAGGTTTTTCTCATTCCATTCCTTCTCCGATTCCATTATACCAAATACTATCAAGTAGTTTTATAGATACTAGAAGCAAATGATGAAAGATATCTGACCAGAAGCATGTGAAGAATTTTATCGAATCCTCTAGAAAAAGAGTTATTCTGTCCCAGTGCCAATGTTATCTTCTTGACAGAACTCCTAGTCAATAAAGATGAACCCATCCCAGAACCACGCACAATTGCTTTTGATTTTAGCCTGGCAAGGTAGTACAAAAACTTCTCTTGTCCATTTGGATCATCTTTGTACCACAAACAAATATAAAACCTGCAAACATCATATAATTAATAAATGTTGAATCCTTGAAAGACAAGAGTAAATTTTACATAAATAGCCCAAAAGTATCCACTTTTGCAACTTTGGCCCTTATTTTTGTCTTTTAAGTAAAATGACTATATTTCCCTTTTCTGATCTGTTTATAACTATTTGTTACTTAAATAAGAAAACAAAATATTTTCCCAGAGAAGATGGTCATTTTATGAAAAAAAATCAGATGAAGGGTAAAAAGGTCATTTTATTTAGAACGAGGGCCATAAAATCTTTTGAAAAGTCAATAAACCTCTCGTAAGACGAAAACTGTGGAGAAAAAAATTGGAAAGCAAAAACGCTTTTTAGGACCAAAGATGAGAAAAAATAGCAAAACTCAAGGGTCATTTTTGTAATTTACTCAAAAAGATAAATAGTAAATGATGAATGGTGAAAGAAGTAGAAAGTAACCATCTAGTAAAAATATGCACATCCTCAGCAGATGCAAAATCCTGAAGATGATTCAATAACATCTGTTGCACGATCTCCGTTTTTGAAACATCAAAGGTGTCCTTGTCCTTGTCCTTGTCCTTTGACTTTGACTTTTTACGGGTGTGAGTGCCTTCGACTCTTCCTTGAGTCTTACAATAAGATTGTAAAAAAAGGAGTTGTTTTTTGCAGAGACAGAGCTGACAAAACCAACTGCTACCAGATATGTCATGTTCTCTTACTCCCATACAGTCTACATGAAATAATCTCTGACAAGTTTCACATTGTTCCAATGGCTTTTCACTCTTTGGATCCAAACAAACAGAACATGTATCGTCTGGAGGTGAAATGTCGGTTTCATCCCTGCCTAGTAACTCTTTTACAATCCAGAATGTTTCCTTTTTACAGAGGACAGCTTCGCGTTTTAGCCTTGCAGCAACTGTTCCAAGAATATCAATGGCAATGGAACGGGCAGCAACGTCTTTTGACTTCAGACCCGCGTTTTGAAGCAGTAACACACAAAGAACCTGCAACCAATTTTGTTTAATAAAAGAATACGGGTGTGCAAAAAAAAGGAACCATTTTTGGTAGGTTTATTGTATTTATATGTAGGGTAAATTATAGAAAAAACATTATGTTTTGGGAAAATTTTGCGATTTAACCATCAATATGTTGGCTTTTTTCCAATCAAACCATAAAAATTTCAGACATTTTTCCAATCAACCATTTCAACTTGTTAAAATAGGTTTCAGTGGTAATTTTCCAAATTACCCATTTTGACATGTTATCAACTAGTTGTATCTGATCAAAATGGTTAGTTTGGAAAGATTTATGAAACTTTTAAGGGTTGATTGGATATATATATATATATATATATAGATCATAAGTGGTTAAACTGCAAAATTTCCCAAAATATAATGGTTTTTCTGTAATTTGCCCTTTATAAAAACCGAAAAATAACCAAACCGAACAGAAATCCCAAAAAGACATTGTTTTGAAAATAGTTTCTATCAAAGAAGTGTTTGTGCCTTTTTTTAAATCACTTGATGTTTTTTGTTGAACAACAATTATTGGGTAATGGGTATGTTTCTAATTCATAATTGGAACTCAATTGTCATCTACTTAAATTGTAGAGTTGTAGTCTTTCTTAGTATAATTTAAGTGTAGCATTTTTTTTTAATATTTACCAGCATGGCTAATGTAAAAATACAAATACAAAAAACTTAATAAAAAAACAAAAACCTAATCAGCTAAAGACCAAACTACAATGGGTTTTTTTTAATACCGATTTCTAAGTTTGGGTTTAGGTTTTAGCCAAAAAACAAAGCGAACCAAACTCACCCCTAATAAAGCACACACTTAAGTGACTACAAATTGTATATATATTACCTCAAGAATATGAGCTGAAGCAGGGTATTCAGGTAAATTCAATGTTGTCAGAAGATCCATAACAAGATTTTCCAACATGACCTTGAACTCAGATGCATCTTGATTTTGATTCTTGGTATTTGCAAATCGTTGAAGCACACGACTCCAGAAAAGACAACATGCATCAGTTACTGCCTCTTGGGATTTAAAAGGGTAACTAGAATCAATTCCAATTTCAAATAACGGATTGGAATCAGGTGCTTCCCTCAAAGAATCAGGAAGGTTTGCACTACAATGAATTAACTGAATCAATAAAGCAGATATCATTTGAATCTGTCTTTGCTCTTCGTCTGCAAGGTGGTAAGTTCTAGGAATCTTCTTTGAAAATGGTATTTTCAAGAGCAGATGAAGTAAATCGTCCATCACGTATACTCGATGCTGATTATATGAATAAAATATCTGCAAAATGATAAATTGATAATCAAAATTAAAACTAGATGTTTAAAAAAAAATCAAAACGTTCATTTTCAGTTTCCATTGAAAATGATTAATGAAGAAACCTAAACATTAAAAATATAAACCATAAAAAGAAACAAAAAAATAATTACATACCCCGCCTATTAGACTGATTGCCTTTAATTGTAAAAGTTGAACATTATCCACCAATAAAGTTGAAAAGCATGTTTTCACTAGTTGTAAGATGCAACTATCTGAGAGGCGCTCTATCATTAATAAATCCTTTAGAAAACCAATTATGGTGCAAAGTTTCTGAAGTATGTTATGTGCTGCAGCAGAAGTCCTGAAAAAGAAAAGCCTTAATTAATCACTGTGTATATTGCTCATTCTGCATTTTGAAAACTAGGGTCTGTTTGGTATAATGAAATAAAATCACAAAGGAATGGAACGAGTCATTCAAACATATTGTTTATTATGTATTATAACACAACAAAATTGATAAAAAAAACAAAGAAAAATATTTTATTAAAAAAACTTCAATCAAATTAATATCATTAGATAAATTGTATACAAACATATTTCATGTCCCTTAAACTATATACTACACGTATTTCAAAAAGTCAAGAAAGAAGTATTTATCATTTAGAGAAATCTGTTGACAAAAATAAAAAGTTAAATACCATGAAATGCTAAAATGGAATTATAATATATTTTTTTTTAAATTATAAAAACAGTGTTATTTAAGATTTTATATATATATATATATAGAAAAGTGATTTACAGTTATATTATAACGTTCCATTCCTTCAAGGAATGAAAAGGAAAACACCCTTCTTTTATTTCAGTTAAAACGGAATTATAATTTAAAAAAAGTTATTTTTCAAAAATAGAAAGATAATTTAATTGAAGTTCCATTTTTTTTTAAAACAGCAGAGTTATTGAAGATTATATATGGAAAAGTGATTTATAGTTATATATTATATCATTCCATTCCTTCAAGGAACGAAAAAGGAAACACCCTTCTCCCAAGAGAAGGAATGTTGTATTCCATTCCCTCTTGGATTACTACATACCAAACACTACCCAAATTCAGATGACTTTCTATACATACTTGTTTGTTCCTGATCTTTTCACTTTCGCATTCCTAGTAGTACGCCTTTTCTTGCTAGCAGATCCAAAATCCTCATCATAATCATCATCATCATCATCGTCGTCATCATCCTCATCATCATCATCATCATTATCTGACAAATGCAGCAGGGAGAAGAGATGGAAAGGTAAATTATTAGAGATATAAGTAAACAGATTGCCAACTCAGCATGAATATCTATTTATATCCCAAAAAGATCTACCGAGTTTTTTGCTCAAATTGCCATTGTCAGTTGGTTTGATGGTGGGACGATGAGATGGATCACAAGCTACCATGACATCTGCTATTTGTCTCCTTGAAAACTCCACGATTCTTTCAATGATCTAACAATAGAAACACAAGATTGAACATAGTTATGACTCATTGAAAGAAGAAGTGTTACTGAATGAAAAAAAATTAAAGAAATGGTCCCTGTATTGTTTTTTTACCGTGTTTAGTCCAAATTTGAAACTATTTTCACATTTGGTCCTTGGTTTAACGGTTCATATCGATTTTGGTCTATGGAACCTTGAAATAAGGACCAAAACTAGAGAATGTTCCAACGTTGGACTAAACAGAGTGTAAATCAGAAAGCAGAAGGGACATTTTTGTAATTTGCTAAAAAAAATAATGTAAAGTTTGAGCTAGGGCACATACCTCTTCCTTGTAGATTTGCTTTGGCATGCCATTATATGCCATAATTGCAACAGCTGCATGGATGGACTCAAGTGCTACCATAATTGTAGACACTACATCCGAATAAGACTGGAAAAGATAACAATTGACCAGAATGGAAATCATTAAAACCAGATTATCAGAAACATATAAAAATAGTTAATGCTTTTAGACACATTCAGTATCTTTACAAATAGGAAAAAAGATGAAAATGCATGACCAATCAGCTACATGAAATCAATGTGTTTTTAACCTAATCAAGAAAACTAAAGATATCCGTCGTATTTACAACCTTTCAGCTGATAGACAGATTGCAAAAGATGCTCAACACTTGATATCAATATATGCAAGAAACAGTAATGTACTTTCATTGATTTGTATATTATAGAATGCTACTCTCATTTCTTATTGATTTAGAGCATTGTATGATAATGTATACAAAGAAAATTTCATGCTTTTTCAAAGTATAATGTCCTAATAAAAAAAAATTAAAAGTACAATGTTAGAATATGGTAGATTTTTCAAAAGTACAATGCCTCAAAAAGAAAATTTGCAAGTACAAGGCTGTAATAGAAAGAAATAGAAGTAGGATTATCTTTTTTTTCTATAAGCATGTATATGTAAACATTGCTAGACAAGAATTAAAGCATGAAGATAGCAAACTTACACTTTCAGATTGAGTAATGGATAAGCCTTCTGCACTGTGAATATGATGATCTAGAACTTTCAACATTCTTTCAAGAAGACCAACAGGGACAAAATGCTGTATTTTGTTTGTTCGAGCTGCCATAACTTCTTTCACAAGAGTTCTAATATTGCCAACAGGCAGAAGTACCCATTCTGCTTCACCTTCTTCCCTATCATCCACAGTAATTTCTGCTTTCCCACATAAATCCTCAAGCACTTCACAAAATCTTTCCACAGCAGCATCTGAACAATTAAGTCATAAATCTTAAATATCCAGTTAACACGTAAGAAATAATAGGAAAGCTGGAGGGGAGGGGGGGTACCTTGAAGTTCAGTGCCTTCTGGTTCAGTTGGTAATGTGTCATCAGATGTTTTCTTTCTTGCTTTTGGTTTTCTAGATGAAGATGTAATAGCATCCTGCAAATTCATCTCCATGATTAGAAAAATAAGAATTTAATAAAATAATCGACAAATGTCATGTGGAAATTACATGTTCATGTTGACGCTGAGTTTCTCCTTTGTCTTTCACGGGTTCGTTGTTAGTGGAGAGTTTTTGCACTAACTGCTTCCTTTCAGATACCTTGTTATTAGGTACCGAATTATTATACAATTGATGCTTCGCAGAACCTGAGAAACTTAAAAATATCAATAAATGATAAAGTGTTGTAAAAATCGGCCTAGAGGCTAGGCGGATGTTTAGTAAGCAGAAAAATTAGGTCAACCAAGGTCAAAACCGGTCAAAATGAACAAGTCGTCAAAATAGTCAAATCAAAAAGTCAAAATTAATAAAATAAATATCTTAATTTATCTATTCTAACCCTAACTTGAAAAATCTTACCAAAAGAAGCTCTCATATGTCTCTCTCTCATCGATCATATTAACACTCAACAGTTAAACATTTAAGTCTATTAATTAACACCTGAGACTACTTTCAGTATTTTGTTCCATAGGAGACGTATACTATAGATTTCACACTTGAATCAAATTATTTCAGGTCTGTAATTATAAATCACATACTATAGTTGTTTACCTCTTTTGTAATGATATTGATCATATATAATAATAATAATAATAATAATAATAATAATAATAATAATAATAATCCTAAAATTAAAATCTTTACAATTTAAGATCCCAACTAATTGAGTAATCTCCTAGGAACTTTTGCAATTTTGCCTCTCATCTATGTCACACACCTTCTTTAAATATGTTGTTCATTGTTTGCCCTACATTAAATACCAAAATCTCCTGGTTTAGTGTAAAGATGGTAATTAACTAATCATAAGGCATACGCGAGAAGGTTAAGAATCAATTTTTAGAATGCGTTCTCAATAAATGTTTATTTTTTATAACAATTGGAATTAATAGCGAAAGATAACAGTTTCTTATCAGCATGTATCATAACTATTGTCATCTTCCAAGTCCAGTATAAAAATAGACTGCTAACAACAGTAGCGATGACATCTAAGAGCTGAATATTCCATGCTACTTTGGGCTAATTATTAATTTGTGGAGAAGAAATTATATATGCATCATGATACTCCCCCGTGTAATTGGTAAAATTCTTTTTCCTCAAAAACAAAAAGTCACTGAACATCTTCAGAAAATTAAGGCTGCTATAAGAATCAATCAACATTAGAATTGGCTTAACAGGCTTTGTTTACCTGGAGCAATGTGCTCAAATGCTTCAGGGTTGCATCTAAGAACCTCATTGTAAAGGTCTAGATGTCCTTCATGACCATAGGGTGATTGGGTTCCTTTCGTTCTAAGATTCCTGCAAGTAGAATTTAATAATATCAGGAAAGAATATCACCAGAAGTGACTAAAGGTTCGCATTTGGATTTGGGAAGAAGAAAAGATTTAAGATAAATTACAAATTCTGGTCCTACATGTGATATCTTGCACACATTTTTGCAAATTGCCAATAGGAAAAGACACAGCAAATGACAAAAAGATGTTTGTATGGGGAAAGAATGTATTCTTATCATAACAGCCAACAGATTTTCCTTTTATATCAAATGTGACCCTAACCATAGATCTCTTTTGTTGCAGGTCTAGTAAGTTGCATACCATCAATTAAAACATGTTAATATTATGCAGCAGCTAACAAAAAATGATGTAAAAGTAAAACCAACACCTTGCATAACATTCCTTACAACTTGCATTGAAAATTAAAAATACTCTTCAGCGCTTACTTCCATACATCAGATTCATATAGCATGCCAAACCATGCAAATTTTGTAAAAGCACACAACTTTATGTAGTATTACTTTCGTTTCTTAATATGCAACTTAGATACTCCGGAAAAAAATAAAAATAAAATAAAAAGCTTTACAACCAACATTACGTGATCCACACGAATAGGCTTTTAATAAGATGTCAGTGAATAGGACTTCTGCAATAGTGCAAACATGGTGGACCTTGCAAGGGTGCCATTAAAATGGCCATGTAAAGGTGCAGCCTTGAATCAGCCTTGCATACCAGACCAGATTGTCATTGAGAAAGCCAAAAAAAACTAAAAAATCCACATTTCACCACATACCACATTCATTTTTAAATTTGGGAGATAACTTCTTATGAACTGTAGCATTATCCTACGCATATTAGTAATTGCTTACACTTACGATGTAATCTTCTAATAGACCAAATGATATCAATAAATTTTAATACTGTTCTATGTTTTTTACGATTTGATCTCTTCCATAGTTCCATTCATATATTTAGTTACTTCATGTGCAATCCTTGTACTATTCAAGGTCTACAACCATCCTTCAGCGTGCTTTTAGTTTTCAATCCGCATAAATGAAAAATGTACCATTGACTTTTCCTGACGACTGTTCCCTCACAATAAAGTTGATATATACTACTCTAAACTTGACTCCTCGTTCAAAAATGAGAATATTCTCACGTTTCGCATTTCAGAAAACAGCAAAAATTCGAAACATTTTGTTAAGAATGAGCAACATTGATTCAAATTCAAACGCAATTTCAGATCTCAATCTACCATCGCTTTACAAGTTGAGTTTCATTTTTGATTCAGCGTACACGTATGCAGTAAAATTCAACATGACTATGTACGCAGAGCATGATAAGCAAATTAAAATTCACAATTCAAGTAGTTCCGATACTCACAGGTAAGACACATCAGTAGACTGGAGAAGTTTGGATATCTTGCTAGCCTGATCGGGAACATCATTACGGTTTAACTGCTTGGCCGAACCCGTAGGCTCGTCAATTAACCGCAGGTCCTGGTCAAGAGCGCCGCAGAATACCGGCAGCGACGGCAACGGCAAGCATGGAGCGACTTCGGAATGAACAGTGTTGGCGAGGCTGATACCTCTAGGTATCCCTCCTCCACCTCCGACACGAGAATTCGACATTGAAATTAGTTTCTCCGAACAGAAAAATGTGCGAACAAGTTCATCAAGGGTTTAATCGCTGAGAATTAGGGTTTTCTGGTGAAATTTGGAAAACTGGTGTTCAATTGCTCAGTTTGTAGCCCTGGAGAAGAAATAGTGAGGAATTGGGGCTAAGGGCAGTTGAAAGGGAAAGAAAATATTTGATCTCATACGACTTTTGATCTCTTTTCAAAAATCAAAAATAACTAAACTGATTTTGATTTTAATTTTGATTTTTTTTTTTCAATTGTCTAGATTCTGTGATAATTAAATTGAACTATTTGTATGAGTAGTAATTAACCGCGTTTACTCGTATATTATTTGGTATTTTGATGTTAATAAATCGAATAGTCAAATTTTGAGAAACATATACTAAATTTATATAAATATTGAACAAAATATTTTACTATAATAATAAATTTATTTGGGATATTGATGAAATTAGCATTTATAAACGCGATAACTAACAAATATAACATTTTTTTCCGTATTTGAAAATAGTCATTTTGTCTCTGAACATTTTGGACTAGTTATGATTGTTCGAGAGTTAATGGGAATTGACGTAAAGATATTCTGGAATCTTACACAAGTATATTCTCTAATATTATACTACATTTTATAATGTTAACTTCCATTTTGCACTAACATAAAAGCATTTCACAATAAGAAGTTTTGGCTTTTTTAGCTATTGAAGTTTCAAAATTGTCTTTATATGGCCACCAAAATTCTAATTATGTTGAATAGATCATTGAAGTCATGATTTTGCTTCCATTTAGCCATTAAGACCTGTTTTAGCATGTTTAGTAGGTTTTATTTATGACTTATGACATATTTGACCATTTAAGTTATAAAAATGTCACAATTTAGCCTAAATGGATTTTTATGAAAAAAAAAAATCATTTTTTAAATAATCTATCTCTCTCTCTCTCTATGATGATGATGATGATGATTATTGCATCAATTCCAAATGAACCATGCTCTCTCAAATTAGAGGATATGGTACCCTCATTATGTCTCCAAATGAACCATGTATGTAATGGCTAGATGAATTATTCTTAATTACCTGGTCTCAGGTATTACAAGCTCATCCAGCTAGGGATGGCAATGGGGCGAGGTTTACCATCTCTGTCCCCATCCTCGAGTCTGTAACCTCGTCCTCGTCCTCATCCTCATCCACAACGGATGCGGGGAAATTAATCCCCCCTCCCTCTTTAAATTTTGGGCTTATCCCCAACTCATCCATGTTCTATCAACATGATAAATCAACTTACACAAAAAAATAACTTCAACTTTAATAAGTTATCAAAACCAGATGTCATATTTAGATTATGTTTACATCGATAATAAAGTTTAACAACCATCAAAATGAGAATATGATTACACAAAAGAAATTTCAATCTTTAGTTCTATTTGTTAGCTTGAAAAAATAATCAACATCATCATCATATGCAACCATCTGATCAACAACCTTTAGTTCTCCTTGCTTTTTACCTGAAACATATAAAACTTATTTTTAGAAAAATTAATATTTATACACATGTATGATATAACAATTGATATATTTATTAAAAATTTAACTTGAAGTTCCTTTCGTAACCAACTTTGGCTACACATTAATGCCCCGACTATTTTCGGTTTGAGTCGGTTATGTTATTTTGTCACCTTATTCCCGCTCATGCTAAAAGTTGATTCTGAAGCAACTGTAGAAATTGGAATGGCTAAGATATCTCTAGCAATCTTTTGTAATATAGGAAACTTAGAACCATTGCACTTCCACCACATTAATATATAAAAACCTTCCTCGTTCGGTAACAACTTCTCAGCTAAATAACCATCCAACTCAGTTTTTTCAAATCCATCTTCCTCATAAAACATATTCTCGAAATCTAACTCACGTGTTGATTTGCTTAAAGTAGAACCCCCTCCATGAGAGAAGTTTGTTGCACATCGTCGTTTCCAAGAAGCTCCTCATTTGTCATCATGTTTCTTCTTATACTCTTCAAATAACTCAGTAATTAGGTTACATATTTGCATAATATCACTTTTTGCTTATTCCCCATATAACTTTGGAAAGAAATAACTGATTAACTTTAATTTATAATTTGGATCCAAGACAATTGCTACATTATGTATTACGTTCCAATACTTCTCAAATTTGACCAACATAGTTGATGCCATATACTTAATAACACTATTATGAGATACTTTCCAACTCAACAACTATAGTTTCATGTCATAAATCAAAGGGAAGAAAATGTTTAACGAGGGATATTTAGTACTAGAAAATTTTTCAGTCACTTGATAGAACAATTTCAACTTTTTAGAAACATTTGATGCCATATCCGTTCATCTTCAATAAGCAAGCAAATATAATGTTTATCTTTTTCGCTCAAATGATTAAAAACTTCTCTATACTCCAAAGCAACACTCAACGTCATATAAATGGAATTCTACCCTGTTTTGCAATCAATAAGTAACTCCTTTTGGCAACCAACACCTACTTTTTTTTAACAACAAATTTAACATACTCCTAAATTACACCTTAAATCCACCAATGTCCACGACGGGACTTGAACCCTCAACCGCAAGGAAAGAGGGCAACATCGGATACCGTTGGGCTAGAAGTACTTTGGTAACCAACACCTACTTGTCGAGCAAAAAGTCTAAAATATTGTATTCTTTTAGGAGAACTTGTCCAAAAGGAGACACTATTCCTAGCATTTTCAATTGCACTGGTAATCAAAGAAAATCCATTATGCACAATAAGATTGATTATGTGTTCACAACATCGCATATGAAATATTTTCCCCTTCAAAATTAGCGATGAAGTAGTAAGCGTACCTAGAAGCTTGTCGACGATGGCATCATTTGTTGAACAATTGTCAAGTGTTAATGTTGACAACTTAGTGTCAAAGTTCCACTCCAAAAAGCATTCCATTATAACTTGTGATAATGCATCAACAGTATGTGTAGATGGAACATGTATAAAGTTGCATTAAACAAAATATAACACTTTAAAACTTCATCCAATATAAATTACAAATAATTACATTAATTAGAGTAAATACCTCATAATTTGATTTTGTAACTTCCAGTTGCCATCTATATAATGTGATGTGATTGTCATGTAATCTTTCTTTTGGTTACTTGTAGTGTCTATTATAATTTGACAGAACACTTGTATTATAATTTGACAGAACACTTCAAGACTCATCTTTCATTTTGTTTATACTTTAGTGTCTATTATAATTTAACAGAACACTTGTATTAAAATTATATTATTAATGCAATGGATGATGTTGTTGCTTGTTTACTACTTTTCATTGTTGTGATACTGTACATGACGTCCTCCGCCCCAGAACGTTTCCGCCGTTCTTGGTTTTGGGGTGTGACATATAGTTTAACAAAACTCTGTTTTTAAAGTACAAGCATAACTTGATAGTAAAATGAGTCTTTTCAATATCAGTTCAAGTAGAATACTAGTAAAGTATAATGGGTATAGTTTAGGGGTTCAGTCATACTAGATACAATACACGATAACAGAAAGAACAAACTAAGATACTATAACAAGAGAAGATACTAAGATACTATAACAAAACAAACATACTAAGATGTTATAGCATGACACCATTACAGGATCTAACTATACCAATGAATCACTAACTCATTGTTCTAAACAAAAGGTGATAGTTATATTGGGTATACATGATCATATAATTTTAATGTGGATGTTCACGACTTGCAATTGATTGCAGAGGTCGCGTTTGGGTCCCAAAATATTTTGATAAGGAGAGCGTTTAGTATGAGATCTAGCCATCACATTATACCTTCATAATCAATTTAAGGCAATTAGTATGATAGTAGTTACTATATACAATACTACAGTGCTTACATTTTACAAACAACAAACAGAACAGTCGAGTCTAGTACAATCACTAGAAAGGAACCATAATGCTAACCTTATGATTCCTTAATGTATACATCAAGGGATATATATATAAATAGGATCCGATAGGTAATATAATGTGTGTTTTCCGCTTCATTTCCTGTACCTTGTTTGGTTGTGGGCTTAGAGCAGATTCACCCAACCTATTATCTATTCGATTTTAGTTATATATATGTTCCGTACACATTAAGTCATCATAAGGGGTACCGGGTATGGGTCAAGTCATACGACACTAATTCAATGCATAGTTTTCTAACACTAATCCTACTTTTCAAATCATAACTTTTGGTATACAAAACTAGAAACTTACCAGTAAAGGATTTAATCCATTTTATTAAACCAGTGTAAACTTAAAGGACTTTAGGTGATTGACTCTATAATACCTTAGTTTATACAACATGGTTATATATCATTAATACCCAACAGGTATTTGGGTGTGTGCTTTCCGCCTTATTTCTTGTTCCTTGTTTGTGTTGGACTAGTGTCTAAGTCCATAACTATTTTGGTATGTACTTGACCCGATCGTGCATGGTCCTTTTGGGTTGCCTTTACCAAAGCAACTTGATAGGATGAATTATGGAGAGAAAGGATTAATTATGATTTATTAATATATTATGAGAATAATATATTAAAGGAGAAATCATATTGTTTAATTAATATTAGTCAAGAATTAATAAGAATTAAGTTTGTGGCTAAAAGACATTAATTAAACTTAAGGGACTAGAACTGTCAATTGTGTGATAGTTGAATATTGGGCTAATGGACTCCATATTAGAGGGGTGGACGAATTCTATGGGGAAACCCATTAGAAATCGTCATAGGCCTCTAAGGAGGGAGTCCATGAGTTGCTTAGGGCCTAAGCATCCAAATTAGGGTTTCCTTGTTAGATAATCCTAATAGCCTCACTATTTAAAGGACCCTTGAGACCCAAAAACGTGGTGAACTTATTCCTTAGGTTTTCCACACGTTTTGGGCAGCCTCCTCTCTCCTTATTCTTCATCCTCTTGCTCTTGGTGTTTGTGAACCATTAGAGGAGTGACATTTGTGACTCTAAGCTTTCTAAAGTCATTACAAGGAGGATTTGTGATTGTTATTGTTACATAACAACCAAGGTAAGATCTAAAAACCCTTCCACATGTTAATATGATTAATTGTATGCTAGAACTAGGGTTTAAAGTCTTGGATGAATTGCATGTACAATAGAGAAACCTAGATCCAAGCATTAGGGTTGCATGAGCACATAGGATATTCTTATGGCCAAAACTCATCAATGGTATCAGAGCATTGATTGGTTTCTATTGTATTGATACCTTGGTTATTTGTTCAAGCTTCAAAAACCGTTTTTTTGCTCCCTACCTGATGAACTCGACGAGTTCCAATGTGGACTCGGCGAGTCCATAGAGGAACTCGGCGAGTTCGAGCGTCAGAAGGAGGCTGTTTCGGGATTTTTTGCCTATTTTGACTTAGGATAACTGTCATAATTGTTTAAAATTAATAAAATTCAAATTTTATTGATTCCTTATGATTATCTTTGTCAAAATAAAAGATTTTGGTCATCTAATTAGATAATTGTTGCCTTATTTGATAAATGTTAAATTATTTGGATTATTTGATCATTATCTTGCATGAAATTGAATTAGATCATAGTTATATAATCACCAATTAATTGTTTAATTGCCTTATTTGTATTTTGATCTAATAGTTTTGAAAGGTTTCAAAATTTGCCCTCAGGTTTTGGAATTTAAATTTTTGATTAAAAAGGTTTGATTTTGAAATATTTAAATTCTAAACCCTAATGATTTGAAATGTTTCAAAACTTGCCCTCAAGTTTTGGAATTTAAAATTTGATTAAAAGTTTAATTTAGAAATGTTAAATTCTAAAACCCTAGTATAGTTTTGAAAAGTTCAAATCGCATCCTTATGGTTTTATTAATTAATTAAGATGTATAATTAAAAGAGATTTAATAAATCCATAAGTTTTGGTTTACAATTTAATTAAATTAAAAGTATAATTATTAAATTTGACCATCTAGTATTTTAAAAGTGTAAAATACACCATATACTATATATAACATTAAAAGTCTAACATTATATATGTATAAGTAAAAAGTCAGTCTTACCGTTAGTAGGCCTCATTCACGAAGCTGATCTATAAGGGGTGTTTAAGGAAATTGCCTATAAAATGATGATTGAATGGGTATCCACTCTTACCCACCGCACTCTTGACTAGTGGAGGGTCGTTAGCCGAACGGGTAGGATAGGACAGAAACCATCCATTATAAGTATAATGAAGTACAAAAGTAACTAAATGCTTTCATAAAATTCCCAATCTTAGTTACTTTAGGCAAAAGTGAATTGATGCAATTCCATGAAATTACACTTTGCTACCTTGCGAAGACGTTAGTGGAGCGCATGTGGTTAACCGACACACTAAATGGTTCTAAGCAAAGGTAGCAAAGGGTGACTCAATGTTTGTCATAGTTCGGTGGAGCATGTGTGGTTAACCGGCACATCGAAT
The DNA here is from genome assembly GCF_051521515.1 of Lactuca serriola. Classification (NCBI taxonomy): domain Eukaryota; kingdom Viridiplantae; phylum Streptophyta; class Magnoliopsida; order Asterales; family Asteraceae; genus Lactuca; species Lactuca serriola. Next base: position 162,785,572 of record NC_136410.1, on the reverse strand, counting down.
AGATGATTGTAACGTGTGGGGGCACCATGTAAGTTTGCATGGTTATTCACACCCGCTTTGTGATCCTCGGTATCCTAGTCACAAACTAGAGGGGCATATCGAGATTTAAACATGTCATTGAAATGTTCAATGAATCTAAAAAGATCCAGGAATTTTCAATAGATTTAAAACTTATATTTCTTTTTCGTTTTTCATGGTGGAAATTGGTAAATCGTCATTTACCTACCTTCAAATATTCTGCAACTAGATTACGGCATCCCTTTTCTAGGTTGTAGTGTAATGTGTTGGATCCTAGCCTCGATGTTTCATTTGGGTGTCACATCGAGGATTCTAATCAATTAACTTGAATTTGTTTTCTCCCATTTTGTAGATGTCAAAGTATGACAACTATGGTATTCCCAAATCCCGTGGGACAAGCTTTCCACATGAAGATGATATTCCACAATTCGATCGAGGAACAAGAGATCATGCTTCACTTCCTCCACCTCCTCCAATTATTCTCCCTAACCCACAAGTTCGAAGGCTTGAAAAGTTCAAGCTCACTCAAGCCCTTTTGGCAAGTAAACATGAAGTAGGAAAGTCGGTGTGCGCACACGTCCTAGAGATGAAGTCACACATTGATAGGTTAAGAATGTTGGGATCAGTTGTCTGTGAGGAGCTGGTTGTTGACTGGGTTCTTCAGTCACTTCCTAACTCATATAGTGAGTTCGTAAGAAAGTACTATATGATGAACCACGACGTGACCCTTATAGATCTCACCGACATGCTTATTGCTGATGAATCAGCAATGATTTGGTGCACTGGAAAAGCAAAGTTGATTGGTGAATCTGCCTTCCAGACCTCTATGGACATAGGCAATGGCAACAAAAGACATGCCATGATCGAAAAGTTTGATCATAAGAGAAAGGCAAAGTCTGAAGTAGTTCCATGTGTTGTTCCAAAAGAGTCAATTTGCTTTTATTGCCAAGAGAAGGGGCATTGGAGACGAAGCTGCCCTATTTACCTAAGAGATCTAAGAAATGGGATAGTCAAAACATATGGCTCTGCTTTAGGTAAAATCCATTAACTAACTCTTTTAAGTTCCTATTCTAGATTCTTAATACATGATGTGATAAGATTACAATTGATGTTTTATAGGATCAAAGAAAAGGAGAGGAAGCTTAAGGGAAGAAGTGAGCGGAATCTAACCGTGAAGAAATGGATTTCGATTGCATTGCTTGAAGATTGGATTCTTGAGCAACTACTTAGAGTTAGAAAAGATTGCTAAGAAGTATGTATTAACATAGTTTTTCGATAAGTTGCATTGTAAGGACAAATTTTTCCGCAATAAAATAAAATTTTGTTTTATATTATTTATCCTTACAATGGCATGCATGAAAAATTGATGTTTGAAGATTTCTATTATTAGCAATAATGGATTTGATTCTTAATTATGTTACTTGTGGAAATGTCAAGAATTTACCAAATAGGGAGAGTTTCTCATCGTCCAAGTTTCAATTGGACAAAAACTTGGAATCATGCAACGTGTATGATGAATGAAAATTTTTTCACATTTGGAAATTAGACTAATTCGTTGACAAAGTGTCAAGTGAAGGACTAAGAGATCGAGTACACAAAGTTGTGTGTTGATCAAGTCCACCACAAGAGTAACAAAGATATTCGTCATGATTTACTAAAAAATTTAATAAATATGATTATACTTATAATATTAAGTGTAATTCTGAATTGATTAAAAGAGTTTAAATCAATAGCAGAACGAATAAGAAGAATCAAGTAGGCAGAAAGATAAAAGTTTCTCTATTCTAAGAAGAAAGGAGAGTACCTTTTATTATGTTTTATGATAGGTCTTAATGATTAAGAACCATATCTCAATTGATCATCTAAGTGAGTCTTAGTACAATTGTATGTCTGAGAAAAGGAATCAAGAATTGAAGAAATGGTTAAATCAAGAAGTCGATCATACTTCGTTCCAAAACAAGTCTTAGAGTTAAGATTGTGACATTGAGTGACAAGTCTTAAGAAGGTTTATAACAATCATCAAATGTGGAAAGTTGTGATGTCTTGGATAAGACAAAGACCAACTAGGACCAATTTTATGAAGTGTTCTGTCTTGATAAAAGCTACACTAACTCTTGAATATTTGTTTGTCAATAAATGTTTATTGACAAGAGAATCTTATATGTCAAGGAGTCAGTGGGAGTCTTAATGGTCTTGAAAGGGTTCAAGAACAAATCAAGAATAAACCTTATCGAACATCACTAGCACACGACTTGAGGTTTACAACCTATCGTGTTGACGCTATCTTGTTTCTGTGCCGTTCCAATTGAGTTAATTATGCATGTGACTTCTATGAGTTCTCATTTGAATGCATAAAGGGCAAGGACCTTGATCAATGAAAAGTACATTGATAAGAAAGGGTGAGCTGCTTAACTACTTGGAAGACATGGTGGGCACTCGTGTTACCATAAGGCAAGAAATCAAAATTGAGAAAGTTTGGTCCATATGAGTTTGGATTTGTCGCAAACTTTGGTTTTGACAAATTCACATGGATAGGAACACATACATCATTAAAATCTAAGTGTCATAAGATTTCCTCCTTCATGGAAATGACTGTGAGGAAATGCTTTCACTAAGAGAGATTTGAAGAAGATAGTAATTGTGAAAATTGGATTCTCGAATTCGATTATGGTTACGGTATCCATTTCCATGATTCGAATTGTGAGATTTGGCAATTAGTCTGAATTGTTTAAGACACACATATGAGCTGTCTAAGGCAAAGGTGTATAAGTTTAAGAAGCTTAGATAAAGGATTATCAAAGCATTAGGTATTAGAAATATGAACTTCAGAAATTCAATAAGTATTGTTTTCTGGAAGTTCAGTTGTTTACTAAAACATGTCAAAGCTAGTGGGAGCATAAGTGTTATGCTTATATGATAATAATCATCATGATAGTGGGAGCATAAATGTTGTGCTTGTATGATTATTAAGGCAAGTATTGCAAGTTAGCAATATTAATTATAGAAAACAAGAGTTATACTTTGCAAAGTCGTAAGGATTGAATAGTTGTTTTGCTATAATTAAGGGAGAGAATATTATGCTTCATTTCAAATCTAAAGGCTTAGGTTGTGGAATGTTAATAGATTTAGTCAAGGATACATAGTGCGTTCTCAAAATTTCGACTATGATTATGGCATCTCTCGTCATAGTTCGAATTGTGAGAACGTGACACATAAAATATTATGGCAAAAGATTGATAAAGTATCGTATCTTTATGTAAGACATTATGCATCGTATCCCATACACTTTGGGTAAAGGATCGATTACAGATGCTATAATATTTGACCATTCTAAAATTTTCCAAATGTATAGCGCATTTAGAAGGAAAAAGGACAAGAATCGGTTTTGACTAGGATAATTAAACAACTATCAAAGGACGATCCAAAGTTTGTCGAGGATTGGTCGCTTGTGAGTAGTTGGAAGTATAGTATTGGATGGACCATATCGACATTATTATGAATAGATAAGATTCTATTAAGAATGAGTTGTCATATGGAAAATATGGAAATGGTTCCATATTAGGAGTCGGATATTGAGAGTCTATGTCTAGATTAGAAAATTTTATGCAAAAGGATGTTCAAGGAATGTACTTTGAGTGAGAGACATCACATCTATGGAATTGTATTGTAACAATATTATATAGAGGACTTTGTAATTTCATTGGCAATAGTCATTGTGACTTTTGTACTATGACATTATGAAAGGATCATTGCATAAAATGTTAGAATCTAGCATATTATATAAGTGGTAAAAAATTGATATTCTTTCACTTGTGAAAAGGATTAGGAGTTGTGAAATGAGTATGATTGGAAATGTGTTGTGTGCATGCTAAGAGCATGGGAGAAGTGTAGTAATAATTCAAGTATGAAGTTGATTACCCGAAACAACAAATAATGAGTAATCAATATGGTGATAGATAAAAGGTGTTTTATTTATACTCAAAAGTTTGGGGCCATATAGGATTAGTATTATTCTTGTGTTTCACTTTGCATGTTTTGACTTCCTGAATAATTTAATTGGTTCAGAACAGTCAAATTATTCAAACGGACCACAGTCGTTCATATGTTGGAAGTAGGTATGAATGAAGACTGTCGTGAATTGGTGTGTGGATTGTCTAAAGTGTATTAGACATAAGCAATTGTATGCTGCAACGTTCATGAGTGCTTATGAATATGATTTGAGCATTGGATTAAACCCATTCTCACTTGGATCACTTCATGAATTGTATCACGAGTGATTGGTGAGACGATAACATCTTATATTCTTGAAACCGAGATGTGTGAGTTGTATCTTGCGAATCGGTTGCACATTGATAATATGTAAACGCACCAGTAACTTGGTGTTATAAAACATATTATTGTGTGTGATTCGGTAAGTAAGTGCAAGCAAGCATTGAATCAAAGTTTATCCGTTCCTTTTATCCAAAGTAGGATAAAAACGATATCTTTGGGCCCCTCGATGATTTAGTGATGGCACTTAAGCGCTTGGCCGAGCCGGGACTAATTTGATGAGATCAATTGTAGACTGTTGTCAGTCGTCATAAATCGGAAGTCAGGAAATAGTATAGAGAAAATGATTAGAATTCATGTCTTATATCTATACGATATCTAGAATGGAAGAATATATGATCCCTTATCTAAAGGACACGCGTATCTGATAAGATCAGAGTTGACAACGGCTTTGGAAAGCTACGATTGCAGATCAGGATCTGAAGTCATATGCATAATAGTTATTAGACTTATCCAAGTGGGAGACTGTTGGATTAGTGTCTAAGTCCATAACTATTTTGGTATGTACTTGACCCGATCGTGCATGGTCCTTTTGGGTTGCCTTCACCAAAGCAACTTGATAGGATGAACTATGGAGAGAAAGGATTAATTATGATTTATTAATATATTATGAGAATAATATATTAAAGGAGAAATCATATTGTTTAATTAATATTAGTCAAGAATTAATAAGAATTAAGTTTGTGGCTAAAAGACATTAATTAAACTTAAGGGACTAGAACTGTCAATTGTGTGATAGTTGAATATTGGGCTAATGGACTCCATATTAGAGGGGTGGACGAATTCCATGGGGAAACCCATTAGAAATCGTCCTAGGCCTCTAAGGAGGGAGTCCATGGGTTGCTTAGGGCCTAAGCATCCAAATTAGGGTTTCCTTGTTAGATAACCCTAACAGCCTCACTATTTAAAGGACCATTGAGACCCAAAAACGTGGTGAACTTATTCCTTAGAGTTTCCACACGTTTTGGGAAGCCTCCTCTCTCCTTATTCTTCATCCTCTTGCTCTTGGTGTTTGTGAACCATTAGAGGAGTGACATTTGTGACTCTAAGCTTTCTAAAGTCATTACAAGGAGGATTTGTGATTGTTATTATTACATAACAATCAAGGTAAGATCTAAAAACCCTTCCACATGTTAATATGATTAATTGTATGCTAGAACTAGGGTTTAAAGTCTTGGATGAATTGCATGTACAATAGAGAAACCTAGATCTAAGCATTAGTGTAACACCGTAAATTTTCAAAATATTTTTTCACAAATATAAAAACATTTCTAATTTAATTTCATAAAACGTTAAGTTTAAAACTCCGATTCATGTCATACAAATCCCAAGATCACATAAATACATATCAAAAGTCCCCTGAGTGTGTACGGATCAAGCCGACGCCTTCCCACGGTCATCGCTAGTACCTGAAACAACAACGCTAACACTGTAAGCACGAAGCTTAGTGAGTTCCCCAAAATACCACACATAAAGCACATATTAGCCACTCGAGGCTATAACTCTATGGGTCCGTGCACCCAAACTCTATGAACCCTCAGGTTCTAACTCTAGGAACCTTCCGGTCCCAACCCTGTAAACATGCACAGCATAATCACATAGAAATAATGCAGTACAACACATAGCATACACATAACATACACATACCAACACATAGCTCTGATTACCTACTCAAGGTAAAGTATAGTGAGAAGACTCACCTCGCGTGTCTCGGTATCTCACGAATCCTGGAAATCCCTCGTGCTCGATCCTCCGAGCTCTAATCCTCCTATAATATCACATGACTCTAATTAACACTTTTTATCTCTAAGGTTGACTATCCCTAAGAAGTCAACACAGGTCAACTCTGGTCAACGGTCAATGGTCAACTTTGACCGGACTCGGCGAGTGCACAAGGGCAACTCGGCGAGTCTAGACGTTTCCACCAACACCCCAGGATTCCCTTTTTACACATCGAGTGCTCCCCCTGACTCAACAAGTTCCACTTGGCAGAATCGCGGGGCCACCCCGACTCTACTCGCCGAGTTCCAAGAACAACTCGGCGAGTCCCAGCTCGGCTCAGTCCACCTGTCAACCCTCTCTAACTCGCCCTGACTCACTGAGTCAACCCATGACTCGACTGGACCACTCACTGGCCGGTCCAAGGCAATCTTCAAGCTACTCGCCGAGTCTGTTCATCTGACTCGGCGAGTCCATGCCATGCAATCGCTCAAACTCGCTTCTAAGGTCAGATCTGTTCCAACAATTCATAGATCTGGCCTTTCTAGACTGATTCACCACGTAAAGCCCCAAACTTGATGCACATACAACCTCTATATGACTATAAATGAAGGAATACCAACAAATATCACTACTCAAGGTCATGACCTCCATTGCTCTTCATAAAGCTTGATGAATGAGGCTCTCTGGACCTCTATGGATCCAGATCCAAAGCCTCATCACTAGCAAGGGACTATTTGGCCATCAAATCAACTCAACAAGGCCACAAGAAACCCTAAATCCAACTATACTCCTCAAAACAGAAGATGAACCGAAATCATACCTCTAGATCGATGATCTAAGCTTCAAATCCGCAGAATAGCAACCTCCTTTGCCTCCTCTTGGCTAGAACCTCCCTCCTCTTTGCTAGACAACACATAAAGGTCAAGAAATGCTTCCTTTCTCTCCCAAATCGCCAAAGCACTCTAGGGTTTCTCTCTATGGACTGTTGGGTACAAATGACGGCCATAAGGCCCTTTAAATAGGTCCCAAACCCGAGAAATTAGGGTTTCATTAAACAGCGCGGACTCACCGAGTCCAGATCCTGGACTCACCGAGTCCAAACAAATCCCGCGTCCAGAATCGCGATCCTACTCGGCGAGTTTGAGCTCCAACTCGCCGAGTCCCCTCTCAAAACACCAAAATCAAAGCAATAAAGGATACCTGGAAATCCGGACTGTTACAACTCTCCCCCACTAGAACTAGACTTCGCCCTCGAAGTCTCGCTCTGAAAATAGCTCCGGATGCTGCTCCCGCATCTCGCACTCCGGCTCCCAGGTCATCTCCGATCCCTTCCGGTGTTGCCACTGAACCAACACCAGAGGTACCTCCTTGTTCCTCAGAACCTTGATCTTCCGATCCTTGATGGCCACTGGCCTCTCGGCATAATTCAGGCTCGCATCCACCTGAATATCCTCTAATGGAACCACTGCCGACTCATCGGCTATACACTTCCGCAATTGCGACACATGAAAAGTGTCGTGGATCTGCCCCAACTCTGCGGGCAATTCCAAACGATAGGCCACCCGGCCTACCCTCGCAATCACACGAAAAGGCCCAATATACCGGGGCCCCAACTTTCCCCTCTTCCTGAATCGGATCACTCCTTTCCAAGGAGAGACCTTTAGGAGAACGAAGTCGCCGACCTGAAACTCAAGCTCGGACCGACGTCTGTCTGCATAACTCTTCTGACGGCTCTGGGCGGTCAATAACCTCTGTCTGACCCGCTGAATCTGCTTTGTCGTCTGAAGCACGATCTATGTACTGCCCATCACTCTCTGCCCAACCTCTCCCCAGCAAATGGGGGTCCGACACCTCCTACCATACAACAGCTCAAAGGGTGGCATACCGATGCTCGAATGATGGCTGTTGTTGTAGGAAAACTCTGCCAGGGGTAAATACGCATCCCAACTACCCCCGAAATCCAACACGCATGCGCGAAGCATGTCCTCAAGCGTTTGAATCGTCCGCTCACTCTGACCGTCTGTCTGGGGGTGATATGCGGTACTAAAATGCAATCTAGTACCCAACTCCTCATGAAATTTCTTCCAGAATCTGGAAGTGAAACGCACATCACGGTCCGAAACGATCAAGATCGGCACCCCATGCCGAGATACCACCTCTCTCACATATATCTCTGCCAACTTCTCCGCTGAAGAACTCTCACTGATGGCAAGGAAGTGAGCGCTCTTCGTCAACCTATCCACAATCACCCAAATTGCATCAACTCCTCTTGCAGTTCTCGGCAATTTGGTGATGAAATCCATAGCGATCTGTTCCCACTTCCACTCGGGAACCTCCAATGGCTGCAACTTGCCATGCGGTCTCTGGTGCTCGGCCTTAACCCTGCGGCAGGTCAAGCACCTCTCAACAAACCAGGCGACGTCCCTCTTCATACAGGGCCACCAATACTCTCTCCTCAAATCCAAATACATCTTTGTAGCCCCTGGATGAATCGAAAATTTCGACCGATGAGCCTCTTCCATCAACGTAGTACGCGTACCGCCCACAAACGGTACCCAAATCCGGCCCTGAAAAGTCATAAGCCCTCGACCATCCGTAACGAACTCTGAAACCAAACCAACGACCCGTTCCCTCTTCTGCATCTTCGGTCGCACAGCCTCGGCCTGTGCCCCACGAATGGCATCCAATACCGGAGTTATCACGGTTAATCTCAAACATACATCTCGCAGTGGAGTGCTCTCCGCCCTGCGACTCAACGCATCGGCCACCACATTGGCCTTACCCAGGTGGTACAGGATCTCACAATCATAATCCTTGACCACATCTAACCACCTCCTCTGCCGCATATTTAGGTTGGGCTGATCCATCAAGTACTTCAAACTCTTATGGTCCGTGTATATCGTACACCGAACCCCATATAAGTAGTGACGCCAAATCTTGAGGGCGAACACTACTGCCCCCAACTCTAGATCGTGCGTGGGATATCTCGTCTCATGAGGCTTCAGCTGCCTCGATGCATAAGCTATCACATGTCCCCTCTGCATCAACACCGCACCCAGCCCCATAATCGATGCATCACAATATACTACAAAATCCTCCATCCCTTCCGGGAGAGCTAATACCGGGGCTTCGCACAACCTTTGGCGAAGGGTCTCAAAGGAGGTCTGCTGCTCGGGACCCCATGAGAATGCAACACCCTTTCGGGTCAATCTGGTGAGTGGCACTGCGATCTTGGAGAAATCCTTGATAAATCTCCGATAATACCCCGCCAATCCAAGGAAACTCCTGATCTCAGAGGGTGACTTGGGCACCTCCCAAGTCATCACTGCCTCAACCTTGGCCAGATCGACCAATATCCCATTCTGATTAACGAGATGTCCAAGGAACTGAACCTCCCGCAACCAGAAATCACACTTGGAGAACTTTGCATAAAGCTTCTCCAATCTCAGAACCCCAAGGACCTCCTTCAAATGTTCCTCATGCTGCTCTCTAGATCTCGAATATACCAGAATATCATCGATAAATACAATCACCGACCGATCCAACATCGGCCTGCATACCCTGTTCATGAGATCCATGAACACAGCCGGGGCATTGGTGAGCCCAAAAGGCATCACCACAAACTCATAATGCCCATAACACGTCCTGAACGCTGTCTTCTGGACGTCCCCATCCCGCACTCTCACCTGATGATATCCCGACCTCAAGTCGATCTTGGAGAACCAAGATGCTCCCTGCAACTGATCGAATAAATCATCGATCCTCGGCAACGGATAACGGTTCTTGACCGTCAGCTTGTTCAACTCCCGGTAATCAATGCACATCCGGTGTGAACCATCCTTCTTCTTGACGAACAGAATAGGTGCTCCCCACGGCGAGCTGCTCGGCCGAATAAATCCCTTCCCCAGCAACTCTTGAAGCTGCGAGGACAACTCTTGCATCTCTGGAGGTGCAAGACGATAAGGCACCTTAGCAATAGGTGCGGCCCCTGGAACCAAATCAATACCAAACTCCACTTGCCTCACAGGAGGCACACCCGGCAACTCCTCGGGAAAAACATCTAGAAACTCACGCACCACCGGTACCTCCTCAACTGAACTCGGTCTCTTGGAAGTCGCTCGCGTATCCATCACATACGCTACAAAACCCTTACAACCCTGCTGTAGACACTGCCTTGCCCTAGCGGCCGAACAAAAAGCTGATCCTGAACGTGTACCCTCGCCGTACACTGAAAGAACTCCTCCACTAGGGTTTCGTATGGTCACCAACTGACGCTCGCAGTCGATAACCGCGCCGAATCGGCTCAACCAGTCCATGCCCACAATGACACAGACATCACCCATCGCAATAGGAATCAGATCAATCAGAAACTCGACCCCGAAAATCTCTAACACGCATCCCCGGAGAACCTCCGTGGCACAAATCACTCTATCGTCAGCTATGGAAACTCTCAGAGGTCGACTCAATGCCTCACGACTAACACTGATATGCTGACTAAAGGCCGAAGATACAAAAGACCGACTCGCACCCGAGTCGAATAACACTAAAGCATGTACAGAGCTTACAAGAAAAGTACCTACGCATAACATAATATAAGCATAATATCTCAACATCAAAATAAATACATGAAAGGAAACATACCAGCCACAACATCGGGCGCAGCGCGGACCTCCTCCGCATTCAGCTGGAAGGCCCTCCCTCGAGTTCTCGGCGCCTCGACCTTCACAGGCCGACTCTCAGTAGCTCTGATGGCGGCATGAGCAGATCCCTGAGATGCTCCGCGCAACTGCGGACACTCGGCCTTCCGGTGTCCGGTCTGGTTATAGTGAAAACACACTGCAAACCCCTTGGGGCAGTCCTTGGCCATGTGCCCCTCCTTGCCACATTTGTAGCAAGACCCCGCTCGGCAAACTCCGTCATGACCCTTGCCGCACTTCCCGCAAGTGCGGCCCTTCTGGCTCCCTGGTTTGGGATCAGCGGGCTTGGCCCGCTTGGCTGCCGGCTGAGACTGTGTCGGTCGCCGATCCCTCCCCTGAGACTCCGCCTCCTCCCTGGCCTGAGTCTCAAGCTCAATCTCCCTCTTCCGGGCATTTGCCTGAAGCTCAGCAAATGTCCGGTACGAGGAGTTCGCAGCGAACTCCCGAATATCCCGCCTCAGAATGCTCAAGTAGCGGCTCATACGTGCCTGCTCAGTGGACACGTGCTCAGGGCAGAACATCGCCCTCTCCTGGAACATCCTCGTGATCGCTATAACTGACTCGCTACCCTGCTTGAGGGTCATAAACTCCTGTGCCAAACACTCCCTCTCCACCTGGGGAACATACTCATCCCGAAACATGGTAGTGAACCTCTCCCAGGTCACTGCCGAAAGCTCAGCAGGCGTATAATGCGCCGTAATAAACTTCCACCAGTCCTTCGCTCCCAAGCGAAGCTGGTTCAACGCAAACCGAACCTTCAAATGCTCAGGAGACGAGCAAGTGAAGAAACACCCCTCAATATCAGATATCCACCTCATAGCTGCCACCGGATCCTGAGTCCCATCAAACTCTGGTGGTTTTGTGTTGCTGAACTCGCGGAACAGCAACGCATCACCACCCTGCGGTCTCGCAACAACAATCGTTGCGGTAGCCGCTGCAGCAGCAGCCTCAGAAAGAGCGGCATAACGCTCATCAAACGTCTCAATCAAAGTGGTCTTTATAAACCCAAACATCTCCGGTATCTCTACCCTGATGGCCGCAACCACCTCCTCCTGAATGATCCGGCGGATCTCCTCCTCACTGGTACCACTGCTCTCGGGCATCAAACGTGTCCTCACCATGATCAACCTCTGAAATACAACATACGATAAATTATAATCCACACGAGCATACTCACACTCGTCAACTCTTCCCTCCTTGATTCTTGGCATTCCAAAGATTCTTACTTGGGCTGCACACCGCTCCGGTGCTTCCAGTAGTACGGTCCCAATACTACTGTCTGCACCGCACCAGAATGCACTCCAAGTCCTCCTCTTCGGATCCCAAGTCCCAAGTACTCTATCATGCGTAAATCACTCTCTAATAGATCTCTCATAAGCCCCTCACTGCTACCTACTCACTCTCAAGCATCTCGTAGCAGCTCACCTCTCCCTAGGCTAATGCATCACAAATCAGGCCACTCTAATCCTAATAGTAATACCTCGCCTATTCTAGCATGCAGATACATCGCATCAATATTAACATAATATGAAGGTATTTTGGGAAACCACCGTTCGGGCGCTGACTGATCGTACACACATCTCTTGCTTTGCGTTTTTCAAAAAAAAATCTTTTACTCCTCTTTTTTTTTTGAAATTACATCTCAAATCCTCAGTTTGAGTTCAAATACGCCCGAAGGTGTACTCGAATCCCTCAAACCAAGGCTCTGATACCAACTTGTAACACCATAAATTTTCAAAATATTTTTTCACAAATATAAAAACATTTCTCATTTAATTTCATAAAACGTTAAGTTTAAAACTCCAATTCATGTCATACAAATCCCAAGATCACATAAATACATATCAAAAGTCCCCTGAGTGTGTACGGATCAAGCCGACGCCTTCCCACGGTCATCGCTAGTACCTGAAACAACAACGCTAACACTGTAAGCACGAAGCTTAGTGAGTTCCCCAAAATACCACACATAAAGCACATATTAGCCACTCGAGGCTATAACTCTATGGGTCCGTGCACCCAAACTCTGTGAACCCTCAGGTTCTAACTCTAGGAACCTTCCGGTCCCAACCCTGTAAACATGCACAGCATAATCACATAGAAATAATGCAGTACAACACATAGCATACACATAACATACACATACCAACACATAGCTCTGATTACCTACTCAAGGTAAAGTATAATGAGAAGACTCACCTCGCGTGGCTCGGTATCTCACGAATCCTGGAAATCCCTCGTGCTCGATCCTCCGAGCTCTAATCCTCCTATAATATCACATGACTCTAATTAACACTTTTTATCTCTAAGGTTGACTATCCCTAAGAAGTCAACACAGGTCAACTCTGGTCAACGGTCAATGGTCAACTTTGACCGGACTCGGCGAGTGCACAAGGGCAACTCGGCGAGTCTAGACGTTTCCACCAACACCCCAGGATTCCCTTTTTACACGTCGAGTGCTCCCCCTGACTCGACAAGTTCCACCTGGCAGAATCGCGGGGCCACCCCGACTCTACTCGCCGAGTTCCAAGAACAACTCGGCGAGTCCCAGCTCGGCTCAGTCCACCTGTCAACCCTCTCTAACTCGCCCTGACTCACTGAGTCAACCCATGACTCGACTGGACCACTCACTGGCCGGTCCAAGGCAATCTTCAAGCTACTCGCCAAGTCTGTTCATCTGACTCGGCGAGTCCATGCCATGCAATCGCTCAAACTCGCTTCTAAGGTCAGATCTGTTCCAACAATTCATAGATCTGGCCTTTCTAGACTGATTCACCACGTAAAGCCCCAAACTTGATGCACATACAACCTCTATATGACTATAAATGAAGGAATACCAACAAATATCACTACTCAAGGTCATGACCTCCATTGCTCTTCATAAAGCTTGATGAATGAGGCTCTCTGGACCTCTATGGATCCAGATCCAAAGCCTCATCACTAGCAAGGGACTATTTGGCCATCAAATCAACTCAACAAGGCCACAAGAAACCCTAAATCCAACTATACTCCTCAAAACAGAAGATGAACCGAAATCATACCTCTAGATCGATGATCTAAGCTTCAAATCCGCAGAATAGCAACCTCCTTTGCCTCCTCTTGGCTAGAACCTCCCTCCTCTTTGCTAGACAACACACAAAGGTCAAGAAATGCTTCCTTTCTCTCCCAAATCGCCAAAGCACTCTAGGGTTTCTCTCTATGGACTGTTGGGTACAAATGACGGCCATAAGGCCCTTTAAATAGGTCCCAAACCCGAGAAATTAGGGTTTCATTAAACAGCGCGGACTCGCCGAGTCCAAACAAATCTCGCGTCCAGAATCGCGATCCTACTCGGCGAGTTTGAGCTCCAACTCGCCGAGTCCCCTCTCAAAACACCAAAATCAAAGCAATAAAGGATACCTGGAAATCCGAACTGTTACAATTAGGGTTGCATGAGCACATAGGATGTTCTTATGGCCAAAACCCATCAGTTTGGTTGTGGGCTTAGGGCAGATTCATCCAATTAACTATCTATTGATATTAGATTATATATAGCCAGTATAAACTAAGTGATTATATAAGTAATCACTGTGGTCACTATTTTTTTTTATAAGAAATAAGGGTTTTCTTAAAGGGTCTTTTCATTTTATATAAAGGAACTACTGCAATTAACTCCATGAGTAACAAGTGAATACACCAGGGTTATATACAACGAGGACCTAACAAACAATGGGATGTGTGCTATCCGCCTTACTTCCTGTTCCTTGTTTGGTTGTGGACTTAGGGCAGATGCGCACAATCGATTGTTTGTTTACTCCGAGTTTTATATAACTTGTATCCATTTAGTACTCATAGAAAGGATTGTAGAATCATTTTACGTATCTTTCATCAAATTAGGAAATATAGGATTTTCTAGAGGAACATACGAACTTTTCTAAAACATAACTTATAACTTACTACATTTCAACTACATTTTTCAACAACTTTCTACAACTTACATACATCACTAAAATCTTATGAACTCACCAACTTAATTGCTGAAAAACTCTTTCAAATAACTTGTATTCTCAAGAAACTAGTAGACAGATACTCGCTCTGGGAATTCAGAAGATGGAGCAGTATAGCTTCAAGTCTTGTTTTGTTATTTGCTTATGTGCTCTATGTTTTGTGAACACATACTTTGTAAACACTTTCTATATAATGAAATGGTTTTTCATTACTTGCTTACTATGATACATGTCTTGTGATACTAAACATGACGTCCTCCACCCCCGGACGTTTCCGCCGTTCCGGTTTTTGGGTGTGACATCGGCCCAATAAGGCCTAAAGAAAAAAGCTTTCGACCTAATAAGGTCCAATGAAGGGTTTCGGCCCAATGTAAAGCCCAATAGAAGTTTTTGGCCCAATAGGTCCCAATGAAAAAGTCTTGATCTAATAGGAGTTTTGGGCCGAGAATTCCTGGGCTAAGGCCCAAAATTGATTGGACTTAGCCATTGGATCGAGTTTTGGACTTGCATGAAGCTGTTTCGACTTAAATCACTATGTGTGAAGGTATGAACTTAAATAGCATTGTAGTTTGAATTTCACTAAATGGGATAATGCAAGGTTACATGGAGGAAATTGTCTTGTACAAGGATCACAATCTTAACCCTAATTTGCTAGCCGTGACAAATAAATTAATAAATTACATAAGGATAATTTTGTAATTTTATATATACTCATTTTTTAAAACCAAAAATAACTACAACATATATGGAAAATCCCTAAGATAATGGAACAATTTCTCTTTAAATATCGCCGTTCTACATCTGGATAAACCTATTCCACCATCGCCGATTTCATCTACAACGATCCCCCTCACCACCCATTTTTTTTGCCGATTTCCTGGCGCCGATTTGTTTTACGGAAACTTCATTCCCTCTGCCTACTTACTTTATGTTTGTATTTATTTGCTCAAGTGGTAGTGTATTGTTGGAGCACCCTCAATGGGCCAATGTGTGTTTTTGATCATGAGCAAGGATTGGTGCAAACTTTTTTGACCTTCAACAAAGTTGTTTAGTAAAGGTAATTAATTTGATTGTGTATTATTTTGTTCAATTTATACATTTATGCTTGTTTTTTTTTATTAAATTCTCTTTTATTAGAGATTTAGGGTTTTTATAATAATTTTGAAGTTGTGATTACGTGATTTTGTGAGAAAGCATGTTAATTGTTTTTCTTTTTTCCTTGCATTTTTCGATAATTTAGAATTTATTTTCCCATATGATTTCTACCATCCCAAAATATTTTTATTTCCATTTTGATTTCAAAATTTCAAACAAGTATTTATCAAATTTTGTTTTGCTACATTGGATTGGCTAACATAGTTTCCATATAATAAGCAATTTTCTGTTTCGATATAATATTCTTTGTTTCTTTTGTGAATTCACTGTTTTTGTTCTTCAGGAAAATGACCCAAATGAGAATGACACAATAATTGACTAAATTTCTTCAATTTTTTTCGTTACTTATATTTCCAAAATTCAAGCGATTATCTCTAATTTCTTTCAATAAAGAAATATAGTGTTAGATGTTCATCTGACCGTGCCATCATACTTTCCTCTTGAAGGTGTTTTTTTTTTTTTTTTTTTTTTTTTTTTTTTTTTGCTCTTCTCATTTTTTTTGTTCCCCCTTATCTTTCAATCGTTCCAATGTTATCCCAATTTGGTTTAAGAATGTATTTTGATAAATTTTAATTTTGTTATCATAGATGTTTCTTAAAGAATATAATTATTCTTTTTAATTTTTTTTTATCATAGATGTTTCTCATAAAATGATCATTTTATTTTTTTGTTGGTTGTGAACAAATGATTTTAGTTTGTTATTCTCATTACAATCATTCTGATAGAATTCGATTGTTAGAAGTTGTTCTCAATGAATTTATCATAAAGGATAGGAAGGTAATAGAGATAAATTGTGCATGAAGGAGAGCATGATGATCCAATGCCTAAAGGTTGGATGATGGTGTGTGGTATTATGATGAATAATGATCATTGATATTCCAAAAAAAAATATTCATCGTCTTATTCTTTTAGAATACATCATCAACATATTCTTTTAGAATAGATCAAATTTATTCTTTTAGAATTATCATCAATATATTCTTATTTTTTCATGTAATTTACTTCAAGAATGTTTTTTGTATCTCATTCTTCAAGAATGAAAAATAGAAATTGATACTTTTTCCAAGATTTTTCAATCTATTGATGTAGATTGGTTCAAAAAAAATAATAATTATTTGACATGTTATTAGATTAAAAAATGTTTTTTGTGACTTCATTAGTTTATGACCGACATTCTCATAGAATATCATTTTACAATAGTGTCATTCTGACAAAATAAAATCGGTTATAATTAAAATTATGCTATAATTGAAATTCAGTTAATTAAAAAATTTAGAATTAAAAATTAAAAGATTCTATTATTCCTTAAATTTCGAAAATTTACTTTTTTAAATATAGTGTAATTGACTAAAATATTCTTATGATGAATTTTGTGATATTATATTGTATATGTTATTCCATTTTAATATCATAGACTCTCGGATCATAACTATTCACTCCATTCATCCATTAGTTCAGAATTGTCCTTACGACCATACAATAGATGTTATCCACATTATAACCTAGCTATATATATATATATATATATATATATATATATATATATATATATATATATACTAAATTATTTTTTTTAATATTCAAAAGTTTCATCCAATATAATACATTAATATGTATTTATTATCAAAAGCTTTTTGTCAAAAAAATATTAAACTATAATTTATTTTTCTTAGAAATTGTTTATCAGTTATATTTTATAAATAAAAATCTTTTGGTTTCTTTTATAAAATTGAGTAATATTCAAGTTATATACTTTTTTAAAATGTCTTGCCTCTTAAAAATTGAATTGTAAAAAGCGATTCAATTGAATTATAATTTGGTTGGATGAAATCAAAATTTTTTTTTTGAACTATTTGAATTCATGTTTTGACAATCAAATTCAATTTGAATCAATTGATCGAATAATATAAATAAGACAAAACTTCAAAAATGGTCCCTGTGGTTTTCGAAAGTATCAAGTTTAGTCCCTAATTTCAAAAAACATCACAGATGGTCCCTGTGGTTTCAAAACTTTTAACATTTGGTCCTTCCGCCTAACTTCGTCAGCTTTCTACCGTTAAGTGAGGGATATTTTCGTCATTTCAACACCCAGGGACCATTTATGAGGTTTTCTATTTTTTTAAAAAAAAGAAAAAAACATTAAATTTAAAGGGGTCCCATCTCTCTCTCTCTCTCTCTCTCTCTACAACTCCCAACACTACCCAAAACCATCACAAACCACCATTTCCCCACCATAAACCGACCCTACACCACCTTATAACCCCTTCTGATCATCAACACCTCCAGCCAACCCTTCCCCTCGTCAGTATATCCTCCAAAACAGAAGAGAAAACGATGGCAGCAGCCACCGAAGTCCCTCCTGCAACCTCTTTTCTTCCCACCGAAAAACGTACTGCTGCCTGGCAAGCTTTCTCCACCTCCGAACTCGCTTCCCCTTCCCTTCATATACACTAAACAACAAGAAGAAATCGATAACAGGAGGTTGTCGGAGCTCCCTGTCATCATCCAGCCACCCTTCTTCCACCGAGCATTGCCACCATTTTTTGCCACTCCATAAATCCGAAAAACACCTCCAGTATAACCTAACACCTCTCATCCTCTCCCACTTATGTAGCTGTCAACGAAACCCAGAAGAAAACGATGGAGGCAATGGAGCTGCCACCGTGAGACCCATTGTGGACCACCATCACCACCTCTCACAGTTTGCTACTACTGTAAGATCATCCCCACCATTCTTTTTGCTATGTTTCAATCTAATCACAAATCAAAAGTCTCGATTGAATTAAGGGCCATTTGCGTTTTTTTTCTTTTGAGTCGATGATTTCCCTCTCGTTATGTATTCAAGTTTGATTATGCAGGAGGTAAACATCTTCTTGCGTCTTCTTCGTTGTCAGTTATCGCACCAGAGAAAAAAAAAAGAAACCGATTTTTGTGGCTTTGAATGTGGAACTCGACTGGAGTTTATTATTTACGAAGGGTTTAGGAGGACTTATGGTGGTGGAGTAGCAGCAGTCGCACAGGTGGTGATGGTGGTGATTTGGAACAGCGACGAGTGATAACTCTTAGGTGTTGTTTGTTTTTTCTGAGGCAAAATGTCTGCAGTCTGCGGACTACATCTGTAGACCTCTGCAGTAGAAGAGGTGGACCAAACGTCTACAGTCTGAAAAAAAAAAGACTGTTTGTTTTTTTTAACATCTGCGAGCTACTAAAATAAACTGAAATCTAAATAAACTGATTTTTTTAAACTTCAAAGTGATTTTTTTTTAATATTTTTATGACTTTGTTATAAATAATTAACGAATCTAGATCAACTTTTATGTATTATTGTATAAAAAATAAAAATAAAATGGTATGAATTAACATATATATTTGATAAAAACCAACAACTTTGGTTGCAAAGTTATAACTAAACATTATAATTATTGATCAAAGAATTTGATACATAAATGGATGGAAATAAACTCCGATTTTTTCAATTAAATCCATTAAAAACGTACCATAAATATTTTATCGAGAAATTGACGATATTGTATTAAATAATGTTTTACAAAATTTGACAAAAAATTATAAGAATATATTATAATTTTTTTTTCATATTTATATAAACAACTTTAACACTATTATTGTAATAAATTTTTATTTATAAATATATCAAAAATATCATGTTTGTATCGTCGAACGTTTTTTTTTTTTTTTTTTTTTTTTTTTTTTTTAAGTTTTGCATTTTTTTTCAAATTGTTTATCATTAATAAAGTTGTAAAAAATATAAATTAAAAAAAAAAACTTGAAAAAAATAAATATACATATGTTTTTTTAGGCTAGAAGATGACTGAAGATGTTAGAAGACTCTAGTCCACATCTGCGCCAAGAAGAGGGCGCGCAGACATTTTTAGGTCTGCAGTCTTCAAAAAAACAAACAGTTTGCGAAGGCTCATGTCTGCGCGTGGTCTGTACGGCGCAGACAAAAGAGGTCACGCAGATCTGCAGACAAAAAACAAATACTACCTTACTAAATAAATCAGAAAATGAAGGAGGAGAACAATGCACTCCAGGTACTCGATGAAACACCTGAAAGAAATGTTACTTCACAAAACTAAAAGTGTATAATTTCACACCCGAAGAAGAAGATTGGCTCTTAATTCGAACAGGTCACACTCGATGAGGTGTTTGGGTTACAACAACAACAACACCACCCGTGGGGGTGGTGATGTTTCTCGGTAGTGAAGGAAAAGGGGAAGGGCAGTAGAAAAACGTGAATGGAAGGCAGCAAGTGGTGGTATTTGAGGGTGGGTTTGAGTGATCAAACGTGATGGAAGATGGGTGGCTGGGTTGTGATTTCCGGTGGGGAAGGAGGTGATGGCAATGGTGGTTTTATGGGGGAAGGTGGTGCTACCGTGTGGAATCGTAAGAGAAAGAGAGAAAGAGAGAGAGGGGGGGGGGGTGGGACCCCTTGTATATTAAATATTATTTATTTATTTATTTAAAAAATGTAATTGAATACCTCATAAATGGTCCATGTGTAGTGAAATGACAAAAATGTCCCTGACTTAACGGCTAAATGGTAACGGAGTTAGCCAAAAGGAATAAATGCTAAAAGTTTTGAAACCACAGGGACGATCCATGAGGTTTTTGTGAATTAGGGATCAAACTTGATATTTTCGAAAACCACATGGACCATTTTTGAAGTTTTGTCTATAAATAAACAACCATACTAAAATCCAAGGCATCCCCACTAAGTTGTTAACGTTATACCATGACTTAAACTCTTACCATTATTCATTTATTTTTCGGAAAAATGAAAATTATATATATATATATATATATATATATATATATATATATATATATATAAAATTGAAAACTAGTGGAGAAACCCCGCTCCGCAGGGTTCGGTTAAGACCGGAGTCTTATACCTTTGTTTATCGGTTATGTATGCGGTTTAGTGATGGTAGGGTAACTCGGCTTCTGCTTACCAAAAATGGCCCACTTTGAGCTCTCGATTCCGTCGTACGATAATGGTTTTCAAAACAAATTAGAAAAAAAAACAATAAATTCAAAGTGCAGTGCTATTTATTGCATTTATAACCAAAAAATTGAAGAAGTACGAAATGGCAATCTATGTTTGTTTTTTGGTAAAGGAACTAAAAGAAATTGTAAAAAATAGAGCCCAATATTAGCAACATATTTTGGTTTTGGCCTTTATAGTAAACTTGGGTTATTTTAAAAAAATAGAACCCAATTTTATGAAGGCCAAAACTAAAAATATTTAAAGTCTTCTTTTGATATGTTGCTGATATTGTATTCTATTTTTTGTTTTTGATGTTAGATTATTGCTTAAATCTTAACCGTGTTTGCAAACCCAAATCTTGTGCCACTTTCACTTTCCTTTCTGGGGAAGTTTGTTATTGACTTTAAATATTTTCTCTGGTGATTACACTTTATGATTACTTAATCTTCTCTTTTTGTCACTAATTTGTCTTGTTTCTTCTTCACCGTAAGCTTCACCATCGCCGCCAACACTGTCACTGCCATTGCCGTCCACCATTGACTGAAATTCTTCATTATGAATGCAGTCTTCTTCCGATTTCATCTCCCCTGAGGCATCAAAAAGAGAAAGAACATTATTTTTCAACTAAAAAGACTGTAGCTTTGACTATTTTAAAGCTCAATCTATCCACCTTTCAAAAGTGAAATTCGGCAAAGAATATTTGGTTTAAGCTAAAGATCAATGATAATTTCAACTTAAGAACATAGCAAAGTGAATATGGTAAATTGGTTTCAAACGACTTTCGAATATCAAAGAGATCAGGTGGAATTTCCAAATTCAAATTTGACCTCTTATGATATAAGAGATGGAATTATGGTTTCTTGAAGTTCAAATTCAGAAAGAAAAAGAAAAGAGACTGCAAAATTCAAGCTCTTTCTGAATATAATATATGATAAAGATGATGCAAAAGACCATTCCTTTTAAAATAATTGGAACACCTTCAGTCTCATACCATCTTTTTGCTTTCATTATGTTCACTATGTGCCATGTGAATTTGTCCATAGCAGCCTATAATAGTAAAAATAAATACATATAAATATATAAATATATAATCATACCATGACATGATATTTGGAAGAAAATTTCTGACATATTGGATTTGGCGATTCCTGGAACATATTTTAACCAAACAGGAAAACCCCTAAAATTGAAATGAAAGAGAACTGTAACTTATTTGTCAAATTGTCAAAAATTACAAGTAAAGATTTTACTATTTTTGTAAAAAAGTTAATTACCCAAAATTGCATTCCACATAATCAGAAGGACCAATTCTCAGATGAGCATAGACTCCAGCTTGCTTGATTAGCTTAATGAACTTCACCAAATCATAGCTATCTTCGAAATAATACTGGAAAAAAGAAAAAAATATTGAAATTAAAAAAATGATATAGTAAATTAAATTAAATATAATTTTATTTCAATAAATACTTACTTGACCATATATCGGCTTTGAAGAAGGCATGAGGTGTCCACATCTGAATATTAATGAAATTAATGATGTGTTGGCAAGTTAATTCATAACCTGAAAAAAAAAACAAATGTTCCTAACCTTATTTGAATTGGGAAACAATTTGTACAAAGGGATCAAATTGTTGTTTATCCTGCTTAATGTAAATGACAACCAAATCCCTGCCTAATTTTAAAAAAAAATGTGACGTGAACTGATTTTAACAGGGATAGAAGAAAACGTGTTGCTTAAACCAAAAAGAAAAACAATAGCTTAAAATGTTCTCATTATATGTCAGCCTAAAATTAGTAGTTGTTTCTTTCCATTTCTTTGAAAGAATCCGGAGCATAATCTGGAAGTGGAGAGTGCCTCCTTCGGCTAATAATAGCAACCAGAATCATCAAAAAAATAACAATTAAATTAAGAAGTACCTTTGCGAGAGAGAGGCGGTAAAAACACACAACAGATCGAACTTTGTGTGAGGATTAACCCCAATTTATAGCTTCGATTTATGATATTACTGTGACCAACCATATGACAGGAATCACAAATGTTAGTTCCAGAAAACTCAAACCTTTATGGTAGGATTATGAGTTTAGATGAAGCTGCAACCAAAAAAAAATCCCTAATCTTATAGCTTCGATTTGAGGTCGAAATCACTCGCCCTAACAACTGAATTTGCAAAAATTTGAGACATACCTATCAAAATTAAGCTTCAATGAATCCATGCTGCAGGAGGGATGAGAAATCTTACCGAGAAGATAGTGGTGATGCCTTCAACGGTTATCAACACCAAGATCGTATGGGTGTTGCGAAGCAAAGGAGTGACGGGGGAATAAAGGAATGAAGAAGAAGAGTGTGCAACATCGAGGTGGTAGGAAGAGAAAACAATGAATGCCTCAGCCTCAATGTCTCGATTCCTCTTTCTTATTCCGATTGAACCCTAATCGAATAGAAAACCCCCTGTAGGTTCGATTTATGGTCTCTGTGTGTTGTCGTAGTAGGAGAGAGAAGCAGTCGACGGTGGTAGCCAAAACCACCGATAGCAGCAGAAATATGAAAATCAAAGTAAGAAAGAAAGAAGTAGATTAGGTGGGAGAGAGCAGGAACGCAGAGAGATATCACCTGTAGATGTGGAATGAGTGAGGCGTCGATAGCAACGAAGCCGATGAAGGTGGAATCGTCGGGACAATTTCGGTTTACCTTCGGCTTGGATTTTTCTCACGAATAGCTCCGATTGGAAAAAAAAAGGGGTGTGAGACACCGATTGTAGGTTGGTCTGGATTAGTAAGAG
Source organism: Lactuca serriola (assembly GCF_051521515.1). Lineage (NCBI taxonomy): Eukaryota > Viridiplantae > Streptophyta > Magnoliopsida > Asterales > Asteraceae > Lactuca > Lactuca serriola. The sequence goes on along the minus strand of NC_136410.1, from coordinate 162,761,880 downwards.
TGAAGGGGGATGAAGCAGAAAAAGAGTGGAACAATCGGGAAGACAAAAACTGGTGGAGGATACAGATGTTGGTTAACCATCACTGTAAGCGACAATCACCAATGAAGATGGTGAGGGTTTACTTAGGGCAAGAAGAACAATTAAAGGGAAAACGGAGATAACAATACGAAGGCCAGTAGATGATGACGGTGGAGGAGCTTTCCAGAGAAACTGATAACCATTGTGATGATGAAGATATCGGGAAAGGTTTATCGATGGGGGCAGGGACCAAATTATGAGAGAAGGCGGTGGAAGCAACTATGTCAGCATCTGATTGGAGAGCAAAGGCGGTGGAACTTGTATCAGAAGCCAAGGGAAAACAACGTGTCCAGTAAAATATAGACAATGTAAAAAAAGACCCAAAATAGAAAATGGACAATTTTTTAACATATATACATTAACAGGGGACCTATTGTGCCAAATCCTTAACAAATTTACTGTAGTTAAGGCAAGAGAATTTTAATATATATATATATATATATATATATATATATATATATATATATATATATATATATATATAATGAGAAATGAATAGTATTTTGGATGTTGTTTTTATTTCCACATAAGTTTAAGATATTGACATCTTTGGTCCCTCCTATTTTGAGAGTTTTATTGTTTGACAAATTATGTCCTTTTAAATTTCTATTTGTTCTCTCACTTTTATGGTTTGACAATTTAAGTCCTACTAAATTTCTATAATAATATTTTCCTTCCTTCTATTTTTATAATACTTTGAAAAAAAACATTTTCTACCCCTTTACATTTTAAAATTTTATTTTGACCCCCTCCACTTTGAACTTTATAAAATATTAATTTGATTCCTTTTATTTTTTAAATTTTCGTGTTTACCCACCGTAATATATATAAGCTGATTTTCTTTAACAACTTTCGTTCGTTAACTACATAAAAACTATTTTTTTATATACTTATTTTTGTATATGTGTCGATATAAATTTAAAGTGGTCAACTTTTCAACTCAAAATTAGAAGTTTCGTTGTTGATTTATAAAAAAACACTTGTTTTTTTAATGTACATGCGATATAAATTCAATTTTGTCTACGTTTCAATGTAAAGTTGTTTATGTTTTCGTGTTTATTCGAGTTTATAATATCTACACATTTGGTCCTTCTTTGTATGTTTTTTTTTGTCTACCATCGTCCTTCATATAAATCAGACCCACCACAAAATGGAAAGAGTAACTTTCTAGTTCAATCTATTTTTTTTTTCAAATTGTCAATTTTCTTCAAAAAAAAAATAATAATAAATATTTCAAATTTGTCATCCAACAATGAGATCAGTTTCATATGGCCCACCTACAAAATAGGCCACCATATATAAAACATATAAGACTATAAGATATGGGCACAAATTTGCTCGTTATGGCCGACGTGGCATGACAACAACGACGTTGTAACGGGGGAACCCCCCCTCCCTTCTCATTATAGCTCGTTAAGAGCGTATCTCGTTGGCGTCACAACTGGAAGAAACGAGTTAAATTTGAACTTTAATCGTTGACCGACCGTTGCCAACGGGTCATTTAAAAAAAATTAACTATCAAAAAAATCATTTATCCTATAAATACTTACAATTTTACAATTATTTCATATAATTTCTCTCTTTCTCTCTATATAATTTCAATTATCTTCAAAAAAATTATAGATCCTTTCGACTCGTCTGATGATTCCGATGGCAATATATTATTCAAGATGATGTATCATTATTACACTAACGAGTTGCTACAGCCATATCCAACCCCGCTACTAAGAAGACGTGCAATGTTAAACAGAAATCGCGAGGAAGGACACGAACATCTATATCGCGATTACTTTGCGGATAATTGTGTATACGGTTTGAAGGACTTCAAAAGAAGATTTTGTTTGAGTAGGAATATGTTCCTATGGATTGCCAACGCCTTGGAAAGTCGGTATTGTTTCTTTAATCTTAATACATATTTACTATACTTTTATACAAAATAAATACAAATGTACTACATGTTTCTTTAATTTCAATACAAATGTACTATATTTTAAAACGGTAGTTAATTTATGTTTTATGTATGGATTTTTTCAATTGAGATATGATGCTAGAGGTAGACGATGGTTTACAACGTTGCAGAAATGTGTTGTGGCCATTCGTTTGATGGCTATGGGGGAGTCACCTGACACCATGAACGACTATATGAGAGTGTCCGAAAGAACCGTAAGGGAGAGTTTGTATACATTGTCAAGAGGTGTTGTTGAAACATTTAGGGACGTATATTTGCAGAAACCTTCGTTGCATGATTTGCAAGAATTATATGCGGCACATGAAGAACGTCATGGGTTTCCAGAAATGATTGGAAATATTGATTGCACACAATGGAAATGGAAAAATTGTCCAGTAGCATGGAAAGGGCAATACACAAAGTGGTCATCATGGATCGTCTTTGTTGGTTTTTAGAGGTTGTTGCTTCTCAAGAATTATGGAGTTGGCATGCATTTTTTGGGGTTGCGGGTTCCAACAACGACGTCAACGTTCTTGATTAGTTGCAAATATTCGACGATCTTTTGAATGGAAAGGCCCCGAATGCTCCTTTCACAGTGAATGGAAATGAATACAAATTTGGATATTACCTTACAGATGGAATATATCCTCAGTATTCCACATTCGTGAAGGCATTCCGATACTCGGTTGAAGAAATAGACAAAATTTTCAAGAGAAGACAAGATGAAGCATGTAAGGATGTGGAACGTGCTTTTGGAGTGTTAAAGACGAAGTGACACATAGTTGAACGTGCGACACGACCATTGGACTTAAAAACTCTACGATATATCATGTATGCATGTATCATAGTGCATAACATGATAGTAGAAGATAAATGACGAAATATTGCACACTATATCCCAACAAAGCCCAAACACGTTCGATATCAACCAGGAACAAAGTATTTGCATAGAGTCGTTGACATTCGGGACGCAAATAAACACATACAACTTCGAAAGGACTTGACGGATTATATCTTCCACGGTAACGATAACAAATAGCGTTGTTTAGGAAAAATAAAATATTTTTTTATTGTAATATATATATTTTTTCAATTTGGATGTTATGTGTAATTGCTATGTTATTTTTTTTAAACATTATGTTTTATTTAAAATATATTTGTTTTAACTAAAATAGAAACTCGAAAAAAAAAAGAAAAAAAAATTATGAAATGGAAAAAAGTTGGTATTATAACATGCTCTCAACATGGTGACCATCTCCCAACTTGATGATATAACATCATTGTTTACGTGACATGTGAGATGACACCAAATTGGTGTTATAACAAGTTGCTCACATCCAATGCTCTAAAATATATTTTGTTAATTTTCATACAATATTTTTGTAAAATATCTCTCAACCAAAAAATTTCGTTTTGTTAAAACAATATTAAACTCTTTTTTATTATGAAATGACATCTTCAAATTTCTACCAAAAATAAACTTCAAAAATATGTTCTTAGATGGAAAAAATCAGGATTAGTGTCAAAATATAAACACATATATTTTTGTAGTGATAAATATATTCGCAGGTCAAATCTTAATTTTTTTAATTATTTTCCAGTAATGATATTGTTTGGGTATTTTTTCAGGTCAAACAATAATTTTGCAGGTGTACCTATTAAATAATATACTTTTCTATTTCTGTAAATAAAAAAAATATTTTTTCCGAAACCAAGTTTGTCAAGATTTTTTATATAAGATCGCTTTTCGCTTAGCAAAATCATGATCATAAGATCAAATTGGATCGTAAGATCCTACCAAAAACATTTTAAAACATAAAAAATACATTTTCATTAATTTGTTAACGATTCAACTATCAATAAATAGTTTAAAACATAAAAATACATATCCAAATATCTAATAAATCTTTTAATGATAAACAATTAAAAATGGGTATTTACATAGTTAGTCAAAGAAAAATATTAGATTTAAAAAAAAAAGTTAGCAATCCTACAAATGATTCTACGATCTTAGAATCCGATCCAACGATCCTATCGCGATTTTACCGAAAGACGGTAAAAAGGAAAATAATAAACAATAAATAAATAAAAATTATTAAAAGCAAAATAATAATTCTGTGTGGAAAAGGACCAAAAACACAATAAAAATATACAATAGAGGAAATCCAACAATAGAGGAAATCCAAGTTAAAAAAAAGTTGTGAGGAAATCCAACAATAGAGGAAATCCAAGTTAAAAAAAAGTTGTGAGAGATTTCCTTCTACCACACTACCAAAGGGACTCTATATGCAATTTGCACACTAATACACTATATTGCATTACATATCATTAGTATTTAAGGATAACGTATTATCAGAATTCAATTATAACCAAAGAAAAGACTAGCACCAAAATTCAAATTTTACTTTAGATAACATGTTTCTTTCTTATTTGATTATAAACTTATACCATTGGCCCTTAAACTATGATCCTAAAAAAGCACATTCCCTAAAATAAAATAAAAATACTAAAACTACATTCCTTCTACATCCAATTTGCACACTTCATCGCACAACACATTTAACAAATGTAAACAAACTTCAACCATACAAAACAAACATTTGACATAGTTGCATCAAGTACAAGAAATTGTTCATATCTTTCCATCATAAACACAAACAAATATCTACAACAATCATCAACAATCAAAAAGACCAATTTACCCTTATTCAATCAACAACATGTAACCAATTACTTCCAATCAAGCATATCCAACAACCAAAGCACCTCATCCTCCGAATTAGCAGCATCACAAAAGTCCATTTCAACCCCAAACACATCAATGATCCCTTCCTCCCCATGTTCCATGAACAACAAAGAAATCCAAGCCCTAATCCCAGACACAAAAGGGTAAATCGGGGAAAACACCAAGTAATCAAACGCAAGTGCTCTATAAGCAGATCGGTCAATATAGTCAAACATTGACTTATTGATTATACAAGCAACTTTATTGGTGTCTTTTCTTGATACAAGAACAGAAACACTAACAGTTTGAGTATAAGGAACAGCAAACTTTGGGTCAACAGGTAAAGTCATTTTATATTCTGGACCTTCTAAATGATACTTTAGGGTGTCACAGATGCCAGGTGGCGGGGTCCACATACCCTTTCGAAGGGCGGGTCCTTGAATAACTTGTGAAAAGAGTATTTCATCATCTGCCCATATGTCAATGTAGAATTCAAGGTCGTTTAGGGAGATTCTTGGGGGTAAAAGTGTCCTTCTGTGTTCACGTTTGTAGAATGTTTTGAATAATTTGTGGTATGTTACAGGAGGTGATGGATTTTTGCATGTTGAAGGCCATTTTCTTGCACATAGACATTTCCAGAAGTAATCATCTTGAGCTATTTGTTGCCAGTGTTTGCATACAGACATACAAGAAGCTAAATCAGGGCCATTTAGTAGGGGGAAAACAGCCTTTAATATTTCATCTGATGACATATTATTACTCATTGCTTAGAGCATTTGGTAATTCGTGAAGTGGGTAGTGGTTGACTTGTATGTTTGACCTGCAAAAGATTTAGAAGCTCTGTTTACTTTCTCCTATTTGATTCTGTTCATGACAAGACATTCATCACATGATTGACTAGAATTATTCATCAATTGAGTCTTATATCTTGTAACAAAATGATATGTTGTAATGTTTGATGAGATTAAAGATACAGCGCTTGAATTCTACTTTATCTAAGAAAATGAAAATGATAACCAGATCAAACTGAGCAAGACACCATTTTTGAACACTGGTATACAAGGTCAACCAAAGATGAACAAAAGCGTATAATCCACCAGTATAATACGACTTTCATATATCAACGAATGTAGATATCAGAATGAAATCACGATCCGCATATACATACCGGATAATTCCAATGGATTGCGGTCGATTCAATTTAGGGTTTCTTTAGCAACTATACTTTTGGAACCAAAACAAAGGAAAAAACCTAAAATTGATATCAATCAAACACTCATAGAAAGAATACAGACGAAATAATCACCGTTTTGTCATGAACCGAGCCTTGATTACAAGATTGTTAAGATCAATTTCATGGCAATCAACGACGTAAAATAAAAAAGGGGCGATGGAATCACCTTTGGTTGACGAAAGACAAAAAGCCCTAGAAAATGACGACGATGGGCGAGAAGGTATTATTTATCGAAATGATTACGTGGACGTCATAATCTGATGGTCTCAATTGCTTCATATTATTTATCTTTTCTTTTTTATGTTAGATCCTTTCTAATCCTTATTATAAATTTGTAATAAATAAATTAGATGTGAAACTATTATATAAGCTTATTTAAAAGAAAAATTAAATATATAATTCAAAATATTTGAGAAATTTGAATTTATAAGAGAAATGAGAAAAATATTGAATTATAAAAATTAAAGTGTTTTTTTTTCTTTTAAATTTAAACAAATAATTCAAATAAATAAATAAAGGAAATTAATGAAACTTTAATTTAGTAATTTTGAAATTAGAAAGAAAGTTTATTAATGAAATTGATATGCATTTATTATTATATTTAAATAATATATCGAATTTAATAAAATAAAAAAAAACCATAAAATGACATGTTGAATAACAATTAATTTAAAATAACAAAAAAATATATATGGCAAAATAAATAAGAATGTGACATATGACAAAAAAAAACTTATTTTATTAGACTAGAGGGAGTTGTAACACTCCTAGCATCTTGTCATGTCATTTTTTTGAGTGTCATATCATTTTTTTTTGTCTTGACACCTAATTCTTAACATTTCATAGGGAGTGGTAACACTCTTATCACTTAATTTTTTACTTTTTCAAATTTAATTAAAATTTATTTTTTTTAATACATAAGCATTTAATATTACATAAATTCTATTTTTTTAATACACAAACATTTAATATTACATAAAATTTATTTTATTCAAAGGACAACACTTAATATTTAAATAGAAAATGTTATATTAATTTAAAGCATAATACTAACTTAAAAGGTTTCTATTTTTGAACAAAAAGTAGCAAGTTGCTTATACTTTGGGAAAAAAAACCATGTAGCTGAAACTTTGGGGATTAATTATGTAAATTCTTTATCTTCTTCGCCAACAAATTTCATCAACAAAAATGAAAGCTTTCGACACTTCTCAAGTGCCAAAAATGGAGGGATTTTCCAATATCAATTCAATTAGGGTAGTTTATTTCTTTCTCTCAATTCTCGTCATGCATATAACGAGTAAATTATAGCGACATCCCTAGCGAGTGGTAGAGGGTGGTGTGCTCCATCCTTAGCACCTTTAGCGAGTGAGGTAATGACCCCTACTCCGTTTAGCCTTAGAGTAGATAAATTTATTTTCCTATTGACAAGTGTCACAATATTAGAAATCCTCATTAATATTATATGCCACCTTTCATGCTTTATGTCAACCTATTAATTCCCTATTTCAAAATTTTAAAATTTAAAATTCCCATTCTAATTACATTAAATAAATAATTGATTCTTAATTTCAAATTGTAACGACCCAATTTTACAAAGAAAAAAATTTCACTTTTGAGTTAATCAAAACAAATCTCATAAACCACAGATTCCCAAACACATGTTTTCAAATTAACATTCATTACGTCTTTGTTTTCCTTTTTAAAACATCCGAGGGTCCCAAATACATTAAAAAGAGAGATAGAGTGCGCGCCACATCATCATGCCGGGCCCTTGCCCTTGGGCTCAAAGTACCTGAAACAAATCAACAACCTGTAAGCGAAATGCTTAGTGAGTTTCCCAGAGCATACCATACACATTCACATACACATATCATGTTAGAAAATTAAAGCTACAAACATGCCACATAAACCATGCAATACGATCCAACAAGAATGCTATGGGCTACCCCGCATGGTCTTTACCTAGGACTGCCATGGGCTACCCCACATGGCCTTACATCCAATGTCATGAGCTACCCCACATGGTCTTTACCTAGGACTGCCATGGGCTACCCCACATGGTCTTATATCCAATGCCACAGGATCCCCCCAGGGTCTTCCATACCAACATAATATCACATAACATATCAATTCATAAATGAATAACACACACATAACATGATCACATAATGGGCCGACCTTGGTGCCGTAGACCTACAGGTATGGTGAGAAGACTCACCTCCGTCCGATGAATACAAATATTGCCCTCCTAATAATCCGCAACCTCCCGAGCTGAATAATAACAATAATAATATAATCAATGATAAGACCTTAAATTACCCAAGGAAAGGCCTAACCTTCAAACCCTACCCCAAGGCCCAAATACCCTTTTCTTGCAAATGGGCCCCAAAATCCAAGTCCAATATCCATAATGGGCCCCTTGGCCTAATAAAGCCCAACCATTAAGTCCTCGGCCCGAACATGATGAAAAGGCCTCTCACTCATAGAATCCATTCAAGCTCAACAGCCAAATGAGGCCCAAAGGCCCAAAACAACTTAGGGTCCAACTGAGCTGCATACGCCCAACGTACCTCCTTGGTATGTGCAGCGTACTGATGGTCTAGGGACTACGTGCTGCGGACGGATAGTTACGCCCATCGTACAACCGTATTAAGCACTTCTCCCATTAAGTGCTTAATGCTTGAATCCCTCACGTCCAAAAGTTAGATCTAAGTCTGAAAAGATGTCCTAAGGCGTAAAGTTGGCAACTTTATGCCCTTGCATGCCTCATACACACCCAAACCACTCCATTAAGACCTTTCCAAGGTCTTTTACCCATGCTTGAGGTCAAATCTCTCATCAAACTTCCATTTTTATACTTCTAAATGACTAGGGGACCTCAGATCTGACTTTTATATCAAAAGGGAAGGCTTAACCCAACAAAAGAGGTCCAAAGTTCATAAAAGGGACAAACCACCAAAACCCTAGATAGATCTAAAGATTAGAAAGGAAACATGCAAGCTTTTTACCTCCAGAAGCTTTGCAAGATGCTTTTGGTGCAGGATCTTGAAGCACCCATTTGATCCAAGCTTGCTTGACCACCCTTCTTCTTGAAATACACACAAAAAGGACACAAATGCACTCTTTAAGGCTTAAGAATGATCTCACAATGTTTCCAGGAGTATATGGATGTTCTAAGGCTGTGGAGGCTCTCTAGGGTTTAGTCCAAGGAACTTAAGGTTGTTTAAATAGGCCTCAAGTCCGGATAATTAGGGTTTTGCAACCCTGACACGTACGCCCCACATAACTTAAGGTAAGCCCCGCATACCTTGATTCCTTCGCGACCACATCCATGCAGTACGCTAAGCGTACACTTAAGTACGCCCAACGTACTTAAGGGACCATTTATGCAAATATTATAATCCTTAGGGTTTTAAGACGTACCAAAATTTTGGATGTTACAACTTGTAACAACCCGAAATTTTCCATCGCCGAAAAACCCGTTCTACCCGTAAAACTCGCCGTTTATCAGTTCATTCCGATTTCGTTTTGGGTTAAATTATTTAAACTTATATGTTTATTTGATACTAATGAGTGTCTAAACCCCTTAGGAACTCATGAAATTAGCCCAAAATGTTTACTTCAGAAATTTTAGAAACGTCCTCGTCGGGTAACGACAACTTAATCGGGTGCGACCAAAAGCCCCGTTTAATGCCGGTATCAGGTAGAATTCCATCGTGTCCGAGTTTTTGGACCTATTTAAACGTGTTCCAGCTTTCATTTGAAGCTTTTGCTTCCTCTCTCTACTCTCTCTCTAACCTCTCTCCTAAATCCAAGTTTAAGGGTCCAAATCTCAAATTTAAGGCTTCTAATCACCAAGGTACCTCCCCTAACTTGTTATGCAACCCCTCTAGCCTTCAAATTCGAGTTCAAATCATGGAATAGGACCACATTCATGAGTTTACAGCCCTGGAACAGTCCTAGTCCGTGAAATCATGAATGTGGTCATATTCCATGATTTGAACTCGAATTTGAAGGCTAGAGGGGTTGCATAACAAGTTAGGGGAGGTACCTTGGTGATTAGAAGCCTTAAATTTGAGATTTGGACCCTTAAACTTGGATTTAGGAGAGAGGTTAGAGAAAGAGTAGAGAGAGGAAGCAAAATCTTCAAATGAAAGCTGGAACACGTTTAAATAGGTCCAAAAACTTGGACACGATGGAATTCTACCCGATACCGGCATTAAACGGGGCTTTTGGTCGCACCCGATTAAGTTGCCGTTACCCGACGGGGACGTTTCTAAAATTTCTGAAGTAAACATTTTGGGCTAATTTCATGAGTTCCTAAGGGGTTTAGACACTCATTAGTATCAAATAAACATATAAGTTTAAATAATTTAACCCAAAATGAAATCGGAACGAACTGATAAACGGCGAGTTTTACGGGTAGAACGGATTTTTCGGCGATGGAAAATTTCGGGTTGTTACATTATCCCCCCGTTAGAGGGAATTTCGTCCCGAAATTCAAATATTTAGATACAGATCATGAATTGGAATGAGATACGGTTGGATTTGCTGCTCTGGGTTTTCACACTCCCAAGTGGCATCGGGTCTCCGCTTGACGTTCCAGCGAACCCTCACTATCGGGACGCGTCTTGATTTCGTCGAGTAGATACTTCTTAAGGACCGAGACATGAAGTACCAGAGGAATGTTACTAAGTTCTGAGGGTAGTCGAAGTTTGAAGGTTACGGAATCGATCCCACAAGGGTCGCGAAGGGTCTAATGTATCACGAGAGAAGTATTTCGCTTTTCCAAAGCATTTCATGTTTTCTCTGGGATAAGGCTTTCAATAGAATACAAACTCCAACAAGAAGGTACATCTTCTTGTGGCAGAGTAGCTAAGGGCTTGATGATCCTGAAAGAGATTTCTGGGACCTGTGGGTTATGGGCCTACGGGTATGGTTGCTTTGTTTACTACAAGATCAAGGAAAATGATTTGACCGAAGGGTACCACTACGAACTCGTGGTGATCATATCAGATCCTGATCACAATATTGGATATATCATCTTCCCAGAGGTTCGGCTACGAGATAGTTCCAAGAATTAGGTCAATACGAGGCTTGACTAGACGTTCGGAAGGAATTCTCAAGGATTCTTGGGAAAGGCATCGGGGAAAGAGTTGCAGACTTCCTATTTCCCGAATATCACACGGACGGGGAATGTATGGGAAACTTTCTAAACTTTGATACACGAAGATGCGAAGGTTGGATTTAGGTTTGATGCCGAGAATTATGAGAGTCGGTATCAGAAGAAAGATTCAGACGGATGACCCTTTCGAAAACAAGAATAACAACATGAATGAGACTCAGTCATTACATGCCAATGATCGCATCAAAGCTTTTCACGAAAAGTTTACTATTAGATCAAATGGAAAGGAATAATCATCCGAATTAAGGATAAGATCTAAGGCTATGACATTAACGTCCTCTTTCTCACTGGTTGGTCATCTCGATGGTACACATTTCGATTACTAACGAAGGATTTAGTTTAGAAAGATATTTGAATAAATGGTTAGCAAATTCTTTCAGCATTAGAATCGAAAAGGATCACGAGCACAAGATTCATCGAGGAGAAGTATACCTATGGCATCGGTGGGGTTGGCGGCTGTCCTTTCTTGTCCCATAGTCAGGACTCTCCCGGTGTTGCCAGATGTTACTGCCTTAGGAAAGTTTCGTTTATAATGTCCGACCTCTCCACAACTGTAGCAAGTTTGACTGATACCAACTCCGGAAGCTTGACTAGCTGATTGGGTTAGGGTTCTGCAGTTTCGCGCTAGGTGACCTTCCTGGCCACAGCTCTTACAAAACTTTGCACGACAAGGGCCAGGGATGCGATGGTGGTAGCTACATCGGTTACACCACGGGAGGATACCGACATATCCGGTGACAGGTGCTTGGGCTGAGGAACCTACAACAAATACAGCAACAAGGGTAGTGGCAGCGTGGACTGCCACTATCTGCTGTTTCTTCGAGGGTTCCGGGGAAGACTGACTCTTCTTCTTCTTTTTCCAAAACTTTCTTTTCTCGCCACTCTTTTCTGTTGGCTCCGAAGTGGTGTCAGAAGTGGTGTCTGCTTCTTCTTGGTCATCATTGTGATCGATCAGGGTTTGCACTAGACATTTGGCGCTGTCATAGGTATCCGGCTTCGCCGCTATAACGTTCCCTTTTGTTGGCTGGGTTAATCCCCAGATGAACCTCTCTACCTTTTTGCTCTCCGGGGTAACCATTCCCGGAATAAGCAGTGCAAGTCATCAAATCTGGATGTGTAGGCGGCGATATCGGAACCTTTCATCTTCAGGTTCCAGAGTTCATGCTCCAGCTTCTGGATTTCACCCTGAGGGCAATACTCCGCGCGCAGTAGTTCCTTCATAACTTCCCATCCCATAGCATTGGCTACAGGTAGAGTAAAGGATTTGACTCGGCCGTTCCACCAAGTCAAAGCTTTATCGATGAGCGTACAGGCGGCAAATTTTACCTTGTCGGATTCCGAACAGGCACAAATCTCGAAGATAGATTCGATTTTCTCTAACCACCGAGTTAGAGCAATGACACCCCTTGTGCCATCGAAGAATGTGGGTTTTGCGTTCATAAAGTCTTTATAGGAACACTCCTTCCGGTGTCCTTGATTACCTTCTGGGTTTTGGGTTTGGGAACCACCCTCTGAACCACTGGGGTTTAGTTGAGGTAGGATGGCTGATATTGTGGTAGTAATGGCTTCCTGAAGTGTTTCCAGATAGATTTGAAGAGGAGGTGGTGGCGGCGGAGGGTTGTTGGTGTTCTTCGAGCTAGGTCTCTTTCTTGGAGGCATCTTGATCTAAAAAGATCAGGAAAGAGAGGATCATAAGTCCTCTGAATTGAATCAAGAGATATGGATCAGGGGATATCTTATCAAGACAGATATAACATTATATTAAGCGATAAGGCAGGAAAGAGTTATCAAGGTAGATAATTTTATCGCTAGAGGAATGATCAAGGAACAACGCGTATACGAGGATTTCTACAAAGGATCGGCTCGAGAAATACTCCCATAGTATTTCATGGTTCGCTGCGACGACGGCTCGTTATTTGGGGTATTGGGTAAGTTTTAGGTATGCTGCGTACCATAGTCACTCCCAAGCACATGTTGGCCGTGTCTCGAATGAATATAGTTGGCCAGGCTATATTGATCCTACACACGACTACATAACTGCCCAGGTTTAACCGCAGCATACAACACCCATTTACTTATATTTTGTTCTACTTGTAGTACGGATTTCGACGGTCGGGTATACTTGTATACTTTAGAAAATACTTATATTTGTAGAGTATACTTTTAGTTCAGAGCACTTAGGCCCCTTAATGTTTATAGTCTTATACCATGTAAGTTTTGGTATACTAGTTCACTATAAACAAGGGCTTTGATACCAATCTGTCACACCCCGAAAACCAAAGGCGAAATCAAACCCTAGAAATTCCAAGCCTTGAATCAAACCCTAGAAATTCCCTCTTATGGTCCTTACTTTGTTCAAAATACATTTCCAAGCCTTGAATCAAACCCTAGAAATTCCCTCTTAATTGATACAAGCCATTTTGCACCATAAACCACCCCACCATGAGTTTACGGCCGTAAACTCATGGGGAATGGGTCTTTAGGGCCGAAAACACTCCTATGAGTTTACTCTTGAAGAGTAAACTCCATTCCCTAGTCATACAAGTCCTTAAACGCCACCCGGGTCCTTCCAAACACTCAAAATGGGGTGTTTCCGCAACCAGGAGTGTATGTCCCTAACAAATAAATTAATCAAATTCTAATTAGATACAAATTTATATCATTTGATAATCCATAGGAATCTTGTGCATTCGCGAACCCAGAACTGACGCTTAGGATCCAAACTGACGTGTTTCTCAACCGGTGAGTTCATACCCCTACCCTTTTTCAATGGTTTTTCAAATGTTTTCAGGGGGAATACAAGCAAAGGTACAAGGAAATCTTGTACTTAAACATATTTTCAGTTCAAATGTTCTATTTCATGTATGTTTCTAATGTCGAAAAATCGTGATAACTAATGATTTGAATTGCAGGGAAAACAGTTAGACTAAAGTCAGATTTCTTTAAAAAGTGTTTTAAACTATATTACTTTTTGTAAAAGAAATCATACTAATCATAACTAAGATTAATACTAAACGAATACGAATATAACCAATAGGATAGTACAAATACAAATACGAATGCGAATTATGAATATAACCAATAGTATAGTACAAATACGAATACGAATACGAATATGAATATAACCAATAGTATAGTACAAATACGAATACGAATATAACCAATAGGATAGTACAAGTACGAATACGAATACGAATACGACTATAACCAATAGGATAGTACGAATACGAATACGAATACGAATATAACTATTAGGTTAGTACGAATACGAATGCGAATACAAATATAACTAATAGGATAGAACGAATACGAATACGAATAGAAATAGGACTACGAATGCGAAATAACGCCTTTGGATGACACCAAGACTTCGAATATACAGTTAGTGTATGCCTTGAATGTCACCAGAGTTTCGAATTTAATACGAAAGTACACCTCTGGACCTCTACTGAGTTTCAAATACATCCGCCTTAGAATGTCGCCAGAGATACGAAAATACAACTAAGTTAGTAGATGATAGACATTCGAATGTAGAATAACCAGGAGTTTAGAATACTTAACTAATATTACGAGTATGGTAATCATTAGTACATCGAAATTAAATTTAAGAACCAACCCCGACACATGGGAAAATATGGGATTTTCCTGAAGTAACATAACAACTAGTAACGAAATTAGAAACGAATAAAGTAACAAACGAATAAGTAAACTATTAGGAAAATATGGGATTTTCCTGGAATGACATAGCAAACCGTTTTCGAATTTGTAACAAAAGATAACTAAACTGTTTTCATAAGAAAAATATGGGATTTTCTTGAACAACAACTTTTTCAGAAAGCAAAGGAAACTCGTTCTTTTCAAAACTAAACCGCTTATGAACTCACCAGCTTTATGCTGATTTTCAAATCGCTTGTATTCTCAGGTCAGCGTTAGACAGGTACACCGCCACCTTTTGGAGAAGACGGAGCGTTCTGAAGACTCGTCTTTACTTTTGTTCATATAATATATGTATAACACTTGTATAACTTTTCTTTCAAACAGATGTAAACAATATTATGTAATGTAATGTTTTGTGTTTACTGTTTTACTATGTGCATTGGATTTGATACTCAACACGGAGTCAACCCTGGAAATGTTTCCGCCTTTGGTTTTCGGGGTGTGACACAACTGTTGAATTAGATGTTTAAGCCCACAACTATTATTGGTATGTATTTGACCCGAGAGTAGCATGGTCCATTTGGGTTGCATATCATCAGGACAATTTGTTAGGATGGACTTTTGAGAGAAGGTTATTTATGGTTTATTAATATATTATAAGTTATAATATATTAATATGAAATCATATGTTTTAATTAGTATCGATCAAGAATTAATTTGGAATTAATTTAGTGATCAAAAGAGACTAATTAAATCTATGGGGACTAATTATGATAATTAGTTATATTTATATGTGTTGGGCTTACGACCCATGTTGGACCAAGTTTATGTATGGATACATAAAGAGTTGGGCCACATGAACCATGGATCATAAAACCCATGGGTATGGATTATGGGTTATACCCATGACCCTTGGAATCCTACATATAAATAGGTTACTCCATAGCCAAAATCACCACTTCTTTTCTTAGAGAAATATTGAGGTGTTTTGGTGCATGGAATTCTCTCTCAAGAGCCACCTTTGTCCTAGGTGTGTTGTGATTCCATTTGAGGCATTTCATACTATTGGTGCTAAGATCTTAAGGCCAAATACATCAAGACTTCAAGCCACATAAAAGGTATGTTTCCCTAACTAGTATATTATATGGTTTATGTCAAATGCATGCTAGTTATAGGTTTAATGCCTTGGAAACCATTTGCATGTATAATTAGTGAAAACATAGATCTAAGGTATTTATGGTTGTATGTGCACCATAGGATGTTGTATTATACCAAAACCCAACAGTGGTATCAGAGCCATGGGTTGTTTTCTACTATATTTGATGCAAAGGTATTTTTTTCAAGTTGATGAAAAAAAAG
Source organism: Lactuca serriola (assembly GCF_051521515.1). NCBI lineage: Eukaryota > Viridiplantae > Streptophyta > Magnoliopsida > Asterales > Asteraceae > Lactuca > Lactuca serriola. The sequence goes on along the minus strand of NC_136410.1, from coordinate 162,745,694 downwards.
AAAAAAAAACATGAAGTTTGTCAAATTTTATGATAATTACTTGATTTTATGAGAAACTAATTATTTGTAAAATTTGAGTCACTTTAATACAAGAGTTGAATTAGGTCAATTTATTAAAAGATAGAATGATATGATTATTTTATTTGTTTTAAAAGTTTTATCTAAGTGGTTTTAAGGAGTTACAAATTTTTTCATAAAATTTTGGAACTCAAAAGTTTTTTTTTAAAGTTATGATCTTAAGAGTTTTGAAACTTCCATAAGTTATGGATGTGAAATGTCTCATTTATTAACTCTTTAGGTTATGAAGTCCAAGAGTCTTCAAAGGATAATTGTCAAAGTTTCAAGATTTGTATTAGTTTATATGATTATCTAATTTCTTGAAAATTGTTGATGTGAATTATCTTTACTTATGAGTTTAATCTAGATCATAGAAAAAATATTTGATTATTGTGTTAATTGGAATATTTGATCTTAATGGTTTTTATGAACTCCATAACTTGTCCTCAAGTTATGGAAAATGAAGAGTTTTTCTTTTTAAAGTGTCATTAAGTCTCATAGGTTATGAAAATAGAAGAGTCTCTATTTTTAATGTTATCATTAAATGATTTAATGTCTTCCATAACTTGTCCTCAAGTTATGGAACTTGATTTTTTTTTCATTAAACCTTAATTAAGCTCATAAGTTATGAAAAAGCCAAGAGTTTTGAAAGGTTTCAAAATTTGTCCTCAAGTTTTGGAATTTGTAAAGTTACCCCCCATGTATACTTTAATTCCAAACTAGACCTTAGAATTTTAAAAGTTAAAATTCAACCCTTATACTTTATAATATTATAAGTTAATAATATATATATATATATAGATATCTATACGAGTAAAGTCAGTCTTACCGTTAGTAGGCCTCATTCACGAAGCCGATCTATAAAGGGGGTATAAGGTTACTGCCTATAAAATGGCAGTTTAATGGGTGTCCACTCTCACCCACTGCTTCCTTGACCGGTGGAGGGTCATTAGCCGAACGGGTAGGACAAGGACTATAATTCTCCCTTCATTAAAAGTATTAATGATAAATACTAAGTACCTAAACCTTTTATAAATACCCAATCTTAGTTACTTAGGAAAATGTGAAAAAGGTGCTAATCCATGAAATTACACTTTGCACTTTGTTTAAGTCGGTTAGTGGAGCGTGTGTGGTTAACCAACACACTAACTCGTATTTAACAAGGTAGGAAAAGGGTAACTTAATGTTTATCATAGTATTGATGGAGTGTGTGTGGTTAACCGGCACATCGATTGAGGGGTAAACACTTAAGGGTGCCAAGTAATTTGCATGGTTACTTCACACCTTGTTTTGTGATCCTCGGCATCCCAGTCACAAAACCTGAAGGGCACACTCGAGATTGAAACATGCCATTGAAAAGTTCAATGAATCTCAAAAGATCTAGGAGTTTCAAATTCAATTAAAACCTAATAAATTATTTCGTTTTTCATGGTTGAAATTGGTGAATCGTCATTCACCTACCTTCAAATATTCTATAGCTTGGATTACGACATCCCTCTTCCAAGTTATAAAATAGTTTGTTGGGTCCTAGCCTTAATATTTCATATTGGGTGTTATATTAAGGACTTTAAATCAACTATCTTGAATATCTCCCAAAAGATGTCTACTTCAGACATCTATGATCTTCCCAAATATCTTGGAGCTTGACTTCCTCCACCTCCTTCAATTATTCTCCCTAACCCACAAGTTCAAGGTCACTCAAGCCCTATTGGCAAGGCAATGTCTAGGTGTGATCACATCTTGGAGATGAAGTCACATACTGACAAGTCGGGAGAGTTGGGTGTCAAAGTCTTAAGAAAGTTAGTGGTTCAATAACTTTCTAAGTCACATAGTGAGTTCCTTGGGACTCCTATGAAACAGACTATGACAAGACCCTTAATGATCTTATCTATTTGCTTGGTGCTGCTAAATCAGAAATGATTTAGTGTACTAGTAAAGCAAATTTGATTAGGAGATCAACTTCCCAAAACTTTATGGACAGGGACAATAGTGACACAAGAGATCTAGAAAAGCATTCTCTTCCCAATGGAAAGGGATCGGCCATAGTCAACTCGGTTGGCCAAATGGTAAAGAGAAAGGCTAAGTCTGAGATAGTCCCATGTACTATTACCTAAGGGTCCATATGGTCCTATTGCCAAAAGGAAAGGGCATTGGTTGCGAAGCTGTCAATTTTACCTGAAAGATCATAAGGCTAGTAAAGTCAATAAGTTTGACTCTATTTCAGGTAAGGTCCACTATCTAACTCGGTTAAGTTTCTATTCTGAGATTCTTATTACAAGATGTGACTGGGTCACATGTTGATGTTTAAGAATCAAAGGAAAAGTGAATGAAACTTAAAGAAAGAGTATGTTGAATCTGATCGCGAAGATGGATTTCTATCGTTTGATTGAAGATTGGATTCTTGAGCTACTCTTAGGAGTTGTGATAGATTGCTAGGAAACAAGTAATAACATAGTTTTCATTTCAAGTTACATTGTAAGGAAAAAGTTTTTTCCGCATTTTAAAATAAATAAAAGTTTGTTTTACTTTATTTTTATCTCCTTACAATGGCATTCATGAAAACTTTATGTTTGTATGTTTATAGCAATATTGAAAATATGAATTTGATTCGTTCATTTGTGGTAGTGTCTAAATTTACCAAATAAGGAAAGATTCTCATCACCCGAGTTTCAATTGGACCGAAACTTGGAATCATGCAAGTTGTATAGTATGATGAATGAGAACTTTTGAGCATTGGAAAAATTAAGACTAACTACTTGTTCACATGGATGTGTGAGTCAAGAGAAGGACTAAGGGATCAAGTACACTTTCTTGTGCACTTGTCAAAGTCCACCACAAAATTTGGATAAGACTATTCGTCATGATTTACTAAGGTTTAGTAAATATGATTATACTTACAAGCTTAAGTATAATTCTGAAACATTGGAAAATTTTCAATGTATGACAGAATGAATAAGAAGAATCAAATTAGGCAGATGAATAAAAGTTTCTCAAATCTGAAAAGATGGGAGAGTACTTTAGTATCATGTTTTAAGGTCATCTTAATGATTTTGAGACCTTATCACAATTCATCCTCTAAGTACATTCTGATAGTTAAGAAGAGGAGTTATGAATTGTTGAAGTGGTTAAATCAAGAAGATTATTCATACTTCATTCCAAAACAATTCATAGAGTTATACTCTAAGATTGTAACTTGAGTGACATGTCTTAAAGAAGGTTTAAAAAAATTGTCAAATGTAAGAGTAAAAGTTTTCTACTCTTGTATATTTGAAATTGGTAAGTTGTGATGTTTTGGATAAAACAAAGACCAACTAAGGCTAATTGTGTTAAGTGTCTGTCTTGATTAGAATCCACACTATCTCTTGAATATTTGGCAAGAAAGTCGTATAGGTCAAGGAGACAGTGGGAGTCTAAAAGATCCTGAAAAAGGTTTCAAGAAGTAATCAAGAATAAAACCTGTATTTCATCGCTAGCACACAAGTAGAGGTTTATAACCTATCGTGCTAACATTTCTATGCCCATTCCAGTTAATTTGGCTACACATTTGAGTTCTACATGTTCTCAATTGTTTGCATAACTACTTGGAAGCAATGGTAGGCCCTTGAGCTGCCAGGTGGCAAGAAGTTAAGATTGCACAAGTTCAATCCATATGAGTTTGGATTTGTCATTATCCTTGTCTTGTGATTATGGTTTTGACAATTCACATGGATAAGAACACATACACCATGAAATCTAAGTGTCATAAGGTTTCTCTTCGATTCATGAAAATGATGGTAAGGAAACTCTTTCACTAAGTAGATTTTGAGTAGATAGCAATTGCGGGAATGACAAAAGGTCTAAACATTATGATTATGGCATCCCTATTCATAATTGTTTAGACACACATGTTAGCTATCTAAGAGAGGTGTATGATATTGATAAACTCTTATCAAGGCAATCTAGTATCAGAAATCTGAACTTTAGTAAGAAAGTCAATAAAGTATTGATTTCTAGAAGTTCAGTTGATTTCTGGGTACATGTCAAAGCTAGTGGGAGCATGATAATTATGATAAGTATTGCAAGTTAGCAATGTTAGTTATAGAAAACAAAAGTTTCAATTCGTGAGGTTGCAGGAGTTGAAAAAGTTGTTTTGCTATAATTAAGAGAGAGGAAATTATACTTCATCTCAAATCTAAAAGCTTAGATTGAGGTCTTAATCGTATTTAGTCAAGAATATATATGAATTTCATGTTGGGATGGCTCAAAATAAGGAAATCCTATATATGGGTTCATTATTTGCGTTCTAAAATTCGATTATGATTACGGCATCCCTTTTCATAATCTGAATTATGAGAACTTGGCAAATAGAAAAGGAAATATTATAGCAAAAGACTGGTTTAGTCTTTATGTGAGACATCATGAATCGTGTCCCATATGCTTCGGATATAGGATCGATTACATGTGCTATATTCACTCTTTCTAAGTTTTTCCAAATGCCTGGGGCATGAAGAAGGGAAAAAGGTCTAGAAATTGATATGACTAAAATGATTAAGCAATTGTTGAGGACAATCTAAGGTTTACCAAAGATTGGTTGATCAAGGACAGTTGGAAGTATAATATTAATTCTGGAAGGACCATATTAACATAATCTGTAAGGAGGCAACTCTTGTTCAGAAGTGATAGTCAAAATGGAATATGGAAATGCTTCAAAGTTAGAAAGTATTCAATCTGTATGATTAGGAAACTTAATGCAAGAAGGATGTTTCCAAGGAGTTGATCTCCTTTGGAATACTCTGTAATGATTATTGCCAAGTCTTTGTGAATTTGTGCATAATCATTACAAGAGGATCAATGCATATAAGTTTAGAATCTAACAAATTTCAGTAAATGGCATGAATTTGGAATTCTTGTATTTGCAGTAAGATTTGGGACTGTGAAATGAGAATCATTGGAGTTATGTTCAATTAATCTATTTCACAAAGTAAAGATCATAGACAAACATTGTATGCATACTTGGTGTGTGGCATGACTAGTGTTTAGAAAAACATAGTGTACATGCTTGGAGCATGGGACAACTATTGTTTTAATTCAAGAATAAAGTTGATAGCTGAAACAGTATACAATGAATAATGTGTAATCATATGGTGATAAATAAAAGGTGTTTTATTTATATTCATAAGTTCTGAGACCATATTGGATTCGATTATTATTGTGTTTCACTTTGCATGTTTTGACTTCCAGAATAACTAGGTCGTTGTTCTGATTGACTAAGTTATTCAAACCATCCACAGTCGGTCATATGTTGGAAGTAGATATGAATCAAGACTGTCATGGGTTGGATTTGTAGAGGTCTAAGATGTTGGACAAGGTGGTGCTACAACACTCATGAGTTCTCATAAGTTCTGAGTATTGGATTCAACCCGCGCTCATTGGAATAACTTCATGGATTTTATCACGAGTGATTATGAGACGATAATATCTTATATTCTTCAAACCTAGAGATATGAGTTGGTTATACATTGATTGCACGAAAACGCATTGGTAACTCGATGTTATAAAACGTGCCTTTGTGTATGATTCAACAAGTAGTAGAACAAGCCATATGAGTCGAAGTTTATCCATTCCTTTTACCTTCGGGATAAAAGCTATATCTGTGGGCCCCTCGATGATTTGATGATGACAAATGGAAGTGCTCAGCCGGGCCAGGACTGATTTGATTTGTTCAATTAGTCAGTTGTCATAAATCGGAAATTGGGAAATAACAAATGGACAGAGAGAATGATTATAATCCATGTCTCAATCCATATGATATCTAGAATGGAGGAATATATGATCCCTTATCTAATGGACGCGTCATTGATTTGTTCAGAGTTCGACAGCGGCTTTAAGAGCTACGATTGCTAGTCGGGTTATGAAGTCGTACTTGCAATAATAGTTTTAGACTTATCCAAGTGGGAGACTGTTGGATTAGATGTCTAAGCCCACAACTATTATTGGTATGTATTTGACCCGAGAGTAGCATGGTCCATTTGGGTTGCATATCATCAGGACAATTTGTTAGGATGGACTTTTGAGAGAAGGTTATTTATGGTTTATTAATATATTATATGTTATAATATATTAATATGAAATCATATGTTTTAATTAGTATTGATCAAGAATTAATTTGGAATTAATTTAGTGATCAAAAGAGACTAATTAAATCTATGGGGACTAATTATGATAATTAGTTATATTTATATGTGTTGGGCTTACGACCCATGTTGGACCAAGTTTATGTATGGATACATAAAGAGTTGGGCCACATGAACCATGGATCATAAAACCCATGGGTATGGATTATGGGTTATACCCATGACCCTTGGAATCCTACATATAAATAGGTTACTCCATAGCCAAAATCACCACTTCTTTTCTTAGAGAAATATTGAGGTGTTTTGGTGCATGGAATTCTCTCTCAAGAGCCACCTTTGTCCTAGGTGTGTTGTGATTCCATTTGAGGCATTTCATACTATTGGTGCTAAGCTCTTAAGGCCAAATACATCAAGACTTCAAGCCACATAAAAGGTATGTTTCCCTAACTAGTATATTATATGGTTTATGTCAAATGCATGCTAGTTATAGGTTTAATGCCTTGGAAACCATTTGCATGTATAATTAGTGAAAACATAGATCCAAGGTATTTAGGGTTGTATGTGCACCATAGGATGTTGTATTATACCAAAACCCAATAACAACTCTCCCCCACTTGGACTAGACTCCGCCCTCGAAGTCTGTGGCTGAAAACAGATCGGGGTAATGCTCCCGCATCTTCTCCTGTAGCTACCATGTCCATTCGGAGCCCCTTCGGTGCTGCTATTGCACCTTTACCAACTTTACTTCCTTGTTCCGAAGTCCCTTCGTCTTCATGTCAAGAATGGCAACCGTCTTCTCGACATAATTCAGACCCCCATCCACCTGAATATCATCCAAGGATATAACCGCAGACTCATCAGCAACATACTTTCGAAGCTGAGACACGTGGAAGGTGTTGTGGATCTGACTAAGCTCTTCTGGAAGCTCTAAAAGATAGGCTACTTTGCCCACTCCGGCTATGATCCTGAACGGGCCTATAAATCGAGGCCCTAGCTTGCCTCTCTTACGAAACCTGATAATCCCCTTCCAGGGTGACACTTTCTGTAAAACAAAATCCCCCACCTGAAACTCAAGATCCGATCGTCGTCGATCAGCATAACTCTTCTGATGGCTCTGCGCGACCCGCAACTAGTCGCGCACCTATTGGATCAATCCGGTGGTCTTGAGTAGCCCCTCCGTGCTCCCCATCACCCGATGTCCAACCTTGTCCCAACATATTGGGGTCCTGCACCTCCGACCATATAACATCTCGAATGGAGCTCTCTCGATACTGGCATGATAAATGTTGTTGTACGAGAACTCTACCAGTGGAAGGTACGTATCCCAACTTCCTCCAAAATCCAGCACGCATGCTCGCAACATGTCCTCCAATGTCTGGATCGTCCTCTTACTTTGACCGTCATTCTGAGGGTGATATGTTGTACTGAAGTGTAGTCGAGTACCCAGTTCCTCGTGGAACTTTTTCCAAAACCTGATGTAAACCGAAACCACTGACACCGGCACCCATACCTACCCACCACTTCTCGAGCATAGATGTCTGCCAACTTTTCTGCGGATATACTTTCGGAGATCGGAATGAAGTGGGCACTCTTTGTCAGTCTGTCCACAATAACCCATATAACATCCACTCCCCTCTCCGTCCTCGGTAGCTTCGTAATGAACTCCATAGCGATCTCTTCCCACTTCCACATGGGAATGGGTAACGGCTGAACCTTGCCATGAGGCCGCTGGTGCTCGGCCTTGACCTTCCTACAGGTCAGGCACTACTCCACAAACCAGGCGATCTCCCGCTTCATGCAGGGCTACTAATAAATCAGTCTCAAGTCCCTATACATTTTTGTTGCACATGGATGTATAGAAAACATGGACTTATGCGCCTCCTCTAACAGTCTTTGCCTCACCCCCTGCCAACGGTACCCACACTCGGCCACACTGAGTCAAATGACCGTGGCTACCCTTGACAAACAAAGGATACTGACCCCAAATTTTCTATGCTTTCCAGTTCTCCTTCTCCACCCCCTCAACCTGAGCCACCTTGATCATTTCCAACAAGGGAAAAATCACTGTCATCCTCATACAAATGTCCCTAATTGGGGACCCCGTCGCCTTGCGACTCAAAGCATCGGCCACCACGTTGGCCTTCCCTGGATGGTATAAGATCTCGCAATCATAATCCTTCAGTACATCCAACCATCTCCTCTGCCACATGTTAAGGTTCTGCTGATCCATCAAATACTTTAGACTCTTGTTATCGGTGTAAATAATAAACTGCACTCCATACAAATAGTGCCTCCAAAACTTGAGGGCAAACACCACCGCCCCCAGCTCTAAGTCATGCGTGGGGTAATTTGCCTCGTGAGGCTTCAACTGCCTTGAGGAATAAGCAATCACATGCCCCCTCTGCATCAACACTGCACCCAACCCTAATATCGATGCATCACATTATACCACTAAATCATCCAACCCCTCAGGCAATACCAGGACTGGAGCCTTGCATAACCTCCTCCTCAGGGTCTCAAAAGCCTTCTACTGATCCTCACCCCACCAGAAAGTCACATTCTTCTTGGTCAAACGGGTCAATGGCACGACAATCTTGGAGAAATCCTGGATAAACCTCCGGTAATAGCCCGCTAAACCCAAGAAGCTACGAATCTACGAGGCATTCCTCGGTACCTCCTATCGCATCACAGCCTCCACCTTGGCTGGGTTAACCAAAATACCTTCTTGATTAATGACATGCCCCAAAAACTGCACTTCCCGCAACCAGAAATCACATTTGGAGAACTTTGCATAAAGCTTATCCGCCCTCAAAGTCTCCAACACCTTTCTCAAGTGCTGCTCTTTGGTTTTAGAGTAAACCAAGATATCATCAATAAAAACGATCACTGACTGATCCAACATCGGTCTGCACACCCAGTTCATGAGATCCATGAACGCTGCCGGGGCACTAGTAAGCCCAAATGGAATCACCACAAACTCGTAATGCCCATAACGAGTCATGAAAGTTGTCTTCGGTATATCTTCATCCCTAATCCTCATCTGATGATACCCGGACCGAAGATCAATCTTGGAGAACGAAGATGCACCCTGAAGTTGATCAAATAAATCGTTGATCCTTGGCAAAGGATAGCGGTTCTTCACCGTCAGCTTGTTTAGTTCCCTATAATCAATGCACATCCTATGCGATCTGTCCTTCTTTTTCACAAAAATGATCGGTGCTCCCCATGGAGAACTACTCAGATGGATGAACCCTCAGTCTAGTAGCTCTTGAAGCTGCGTAGATAACTCATGCATCTCCGGTGGTGCCAACCGATACGGTGCCTTGGCTATCGGAGCAGCACCCGACACCAAATCGATGCGAAACTCCACCTGCCTCTCCGGAGGCACCCCATGCAACTCCTCGGGAAAAACATCTCGAAAGTCCTGAACTATCGGCACACTGTCAATATCCGCTACCGCCTCTATTCGTGTATCCAAAACATAAGCCAAAAATCCCGTGCAACCCTACTGCAAAAACCTCCTGGCCCTCGCGGCTGAACAGAGGGTTGGACCCTGCGAGACCCTCTCGCCCTGAATGACTAGCTCTCCCCCCTCTTGGGGTTCGGACCTGGACCAACTGTCGCTCACAATCGGTCATTGCCCCATTGGCCCCCCAACCAATCCATCCCAATGATTACCTTCAATCATCGCAACGGTATGGGAACTAAATCGATGTGAAACCTCTCGCCATGCACATTCAGGACGTAGACCTGATATACCCTCGCAGCACTCATAGTGCGATCATCTGCAATTTCCACCTCGAGTGGGGTATCCAGAGTCCCCGACGTGCCTCGAAACTTCTTGCTAAGCGCAAGAGACACAAATGATCGGGTAGCACCCGAATCAAAACAGAACATGAGCCGACATACCATTGACCAAAAAGGTCCCTATGCAAAACATAATACATACATATAAGCAATTATCAAACACAAGATAGAGAAGAATAAACACATACCAACCACTATGTTTGGTGCTGCTCGAGCCTCCTCGGTAGTCAGCTGAAAAGCGCGACTTTTCACCGCTGGAGCTTCCGCCTTGACAGGGCGGCCGTCAATAATCCTCATAGTGGCGGGCGCGAGTGCCGCCACTGATCCTCCTCCTCCTCCCAGCAACCTCGGACAATTGGACTTTTTATGGCCTGTCTGGTTGCAGTGGAAACATACCAGACCCTTCTTGGGGCAATCCTTACTGATGTGGCCCTGCTGACTACAAGAGTAACATCCTGATATCTTGGCTGTCTGAAAAGCCCCACTATGAAACCTACAGCACTTGGCACACTGGTCCCGACCCTGCTGGCCCCTACCCGAAGAATCATAGGTCTTAGGTTTTTTAGCCCGAGCCCCTTCTGCCTGTACCTGCTCAGTCTTCCGCTTCGTGCGGGACTCCAGCTCCATCTCCCTCTCACGAGCCTTCTCCACCATCTCGTTCAGGGTTTTTCACCCTGTAAAGCTCACAAACTCCCGAATATCATCCCTCAACATAACATGATATCGAGTCCACCTCATCTCCTCATCCGCAACATACTGAGGAATCAACAAAGCTCGCTCACGAAACTTGGCGGTGATCTCCGCCACCGTCTCAGTGGTCTGTTGTAGCCCATGAAACCCCCTCACTAACCGCTGCACCTCAATAGTTGGTGCAAACTTCGTATCAAAACGTCGAACAAACTCAGCCCACGACATCTCAACCACACCAGCTACTCCCACCTGGCTAGTAACCTCACCCCACCAATCTCGGGCCTTGTCCGTCAGCATACAGGAAGCAAATCCAACCTTTGCCTCCTCTGGGCAAGAACTCGTGTGTTGGGCATTCTCAATGTCCGATATCTAGCGTCTGCTCACAATGGGGTCCCTGACCCTACAGAACTCTGGAGCTCCATATGCCTTGAACTCCCTAAACTAGGGAGTTCGAGCTTCGCCCTGAACCGCAGCAAAATCGGCCCTGAATTCCCTAATTCTCTCCTCCATGATCTCCATCATACCTTCCTTGACCGTCCCAAAGATGACTGGGGTAGCGTCAAGGATGCCCTTTGTAACCTCGGCTGCAATCAACTCACGCAACCTCTCATCAATACCATCAGTAGTGCCGCCTGACCCAGCCCTGGATCCAGATCCTGATCCTGATCCCCCTACTCCTAACCGTGTCATCACCATGATGAACTGAAATATCATAAATTAAAATGAAAAGGATTTCCATATAGGGGATCTTCCCACTCTGGTCCTCCTCGAGGTCATCAGATCTAGCAATGCTTCGGGTACAGGTCCTGTGCTTTCAGTAGTACGGGCCCAATACTACCTTCCACACCTACCTATACCTTTCCCCACTGCTCTACCTGATAACTTCAATTCGTCCCACTATCCAACCATACCCCACAAATACTGGGTACATCAACCTCCGACTGACCTAAGATTCGCTCTACTCATATCAACCAAACCAATCATGACAGGCTGCTTCTATGCATGCAAATTATACACATAAAGGATCAATGAGACTTTCAAATAATAGATTCTACCCTAAGACTATATCCAAACAAGGAAAAGATAATAAGGCAAAATCAATCATTCTGAGGCTATAAGCTCCTAACCATATACAGTTTTAAAACATACACTTAGCAAGTTCAATATAATCAATGAAGCTCAATATCAGTATAACATGGTTATTCAAATTGGGAAACTACTTACTTGGCTCTGCTGATCACGTGCGTCACACTCTCATCCTTTGGCATTCTTTTAAATTCCTTTTAGGTTACTTTCGAAAACATTTTATCACCTCCTTAGTTTGAGTCCTGACACACCCGAGGATGTGCCCGGATCCCTTAAACCAAGGCTCTGATACCAACTTGTAACGACCCAATTTTACAAAGAAAAAAATTTCACTTTTGAGTTAATCAAAACAAATCTCATAAACCACAGATTCCCAAACATATGTTTGATGGGTTTTGATCATAAGAACATCCTATGTGCTCATACAAACCCTAATTCTTGGATCTAGGTGATGGGTTTTGGTCCTAAGAACATCCTATGTGCTCATACAAACCCTAATGCTTGGATCTAGGTTTCTCTATTGTACATGCAAGTTATCCAAGGCTATAAAACCTAATTCTAGCATATGGAAATCAATATTAACATATAATTAGGTTTAAGATGTTACCTTGATTGTTATGTAGTAATAACAATCCCAATTCCTCCTTGTATTGACTTTGGAAGGCTTAGAGTCACAAGTGTCACTCCTCTAATGGTTCACAAACACCATAAGCAAGAGGATGAAGAGGAGAGAGGTTGGAGGCTACCAAAACCGTGTGAAAACCCTAGCAAGAAGCTTAGCCACGTTTTTGGTCCTTAAGGGATCTATATATAGTTAGGCAATTAGGGTTATCTAACATGGAAACCCTAATTTGGTTGCTTAAGCCCTAAGCAACCCATAGAATCCTTTAATCAAGCCCTTGGATGATTTCCTTATGGGTTTCCCATTAGAATCCGTCCACCCCTTGATTCAAGGAAAACCATGGCCCAAATTGCAATTGTCTTATAATTACAATTCTAGTCCCTTAAGTTTAATTAATCTCTTTTAGTCACAAAACTAATTACCAATTAATTCTTGACTAATATTAATTAAACAATATGATTTCTCCTTTAATATATTATTCTCATAATATATTAATAAATCATATTTAATCCTTTCTCTCCATAATTCATCCTATCAAGTTGCTTTGGTGAAGGCAACCCAAAAGGACCATGCACCATCGGGTCAAGTACATACCAAAATAGTTATGGACTTAGACACTAATCCAACAGTCTCCCACTTGGATAAGTCTAATAACTATTCTGCGTATGAATTTAGATCCTGATCTGCAATCGTAGCTTTCCAAAGCCGCTGTCAACTCTGATCCTATCAGATACGCGTGTCCTTATATAAGGGATCATATATTCCTCCACTCTAGATATCATATGAGATATGATTTCAAAACGTTCTCTTTGTACTATATCTCGATTCCCGATTAATGACGACTGACTAATTGAACAAATCAAATTAGCCCCAGCCCGGCCGAGCATTTACGTTTGTCATCACTAAATCATCGAGGGGCCCAAAGATATCACTTTTATACTACTTTGGATAAAAGGAACGGATAAACTTTGATTCAATGCTCGCTTGCACTTACTCACCGAATCACACACAACAATATGTTTTATAACACCAAGTTACTAGTGCATTTACATATTATCAATGTGCAACCGATTCGCAAGATACAACTCACACATCTTGGTTTTAAGAATATAAGATGTTATCGTCTCACCAATCACTCGTGACACAATCCATGGAGTGATCCAAGTGAGCGTGGGTTTAATCCAATGCTCAAATCATATTCCTAAGCACTCATGAACGTTGCAACAAACATTTGCTTATGTCTAATGCTCTTTAGACAATCCACACACCAATTCACGACAGTCTTCATTCATATCTACTTCCAACATATGAATGACTGTGGCCCGTTCGAATAATTCGATTATTCTTAATAAATTCAATTATTCTGGAAGTCAAAACATGCAAATGTGAAACACAAGAATAATACTAATCCCATATGGCCTCAAACCTTTGAGTATAAATAAAACTCCTTTTATTTATCACCATATCAATTACTCATTATTTGTTGTTTCGGGTAATCAACTTCTTACTTGAATTATTACACTTGTCCCATGCTCTTAGCATGCACACAATGTTTACCTATGGTTCTTACTTTTATGAAATAGATCAAATTGAACACATTTCCAATCATTCTCATTTCACAACTCCAAATCCTTTTTCATAAGTGTGAGAATATCAAATTCTTGTTACTTATAAAATATGCTAGATTCTAACATTCTATGCAATGATCCTTTCGTAATGTCACTGCACCAAAGTCACAAAGACTACTGCCAATGATATTACAAAGTCCTCTATCGGAGATTGTTACAAGACAATTCCTTAGATACTATGTCTCTCACTCAAATCACATTCCTTTGAACATCCTTTTGCATAAAAGTTTCTAATCTAGTCATAGATTTTTTTTTCAATATTCAATTCCCAATATGGACACGCTTCCATATTTTCCATATGACAACTCATTCTTAATAGAATCTTATCTATTCGTAATGATGTCGATATGGTCCATCCAATATGGAAACATTTCCATAATTTCCATATGACAACCCATTCTTAATAGAATCTTTTCTATTCATAATAATGTCGATATGGTCCATCCAATACCATGCTTCCAATTACTCACAAGCGACCAATCCTTGTCAAACTTTGGATTGTCCTTTGATAGTTGTTTAATTATTTTAGTCAAAACCAATTCTAGTCCCTTTTCCCTCTAAATGCGCTCGACATTTGGAAAATTTTAGAATGGTCAAACTTTAAAGCATTTGCAATCGATCCTACACCCGAAGCGTATGGGACACGACGCAAAATGTTTTATTTGCTATGTTCTTAAAATTCGAATTGTGAAGAGGAATGCCATAATCATAATCGAAATTTTAAGAACACACTATGTACCTTTGACTAAATTTATTAACATTTCTTAACCTAATCCTTTATATTTGAAATGAAGCATAATATTGTCTCCCTTAATTATAGCAAAACAACTTTACAGCCCTTACGACTTTGCAAGGTATAACTCTTGTTTTCTATAATTAATATTGCCAACTTGCAATACGTTCCATAATAATCATACAATCATAACTTTTATGCTCCCACTATCATGATGATTACTATAAAACATAACACTTATGCTCCCACTAGCTTTGACATGTATTCAGAAACAGCTTAACTTTCAGAAAAACAATGCTTATTGAATTTATTAAGTTCATGTTTCTAATACTTAGTGCTTTGATAATCTTTTATCAAGGCTTCTTGAACTTATACACCTTTGCCTTAGATAGTTCATATGTGTGTGTAAACAATTGCCAAACCTCACAATTCAAATTATGGAAAGGGATACCGTAACCATAATCGAATTTGAGAATGCAATTTTACAATCACTATCTTCTTAAAATCTTTCTTAGTGAAAGCATTTCCTCACAATCATTTCCATGAAGGAGGAAATCTTATGACACTTAGATTTAACGGTGTATTTGTTCCTATCCATGTGAATTTGTCAAAACCAAAGTTTACGACAAATTCAAACTTATATGGATCGAACTTTCTTGATCTCGATTTCCTGCCTTATGGTAGCACAGCTGCCCACCATGTCTTCCAAGTAGTTAAGCAGCTCACCTTTTCTTATCAATGTACTTTCCATTGATCAAGGTCCTTGCCTTTTATGCATTCAAATGAGAACTCATAGAACTCATATGCATAATTAACTCAATTGGAACAGCACAAAAACAAACTAATGTCAACACGATAGGTTGTAAACCTCAACTCGTGTGCTAGTGATGATCGATAAGGTTTATTTGATTTGTTCTTGAACCCTTTTAAGACCATTAAGACTCCCACTGACTCCTTGACATATAAGATTCTCTTGTCAAAAACCATTTCTTGACAAACAAATATTCACGGGTTAGTGTAGCTTTTATCAAAACACTTCATAAATTGGTCCTAGTTGGTCTTTGTCTTATCCAAGACATCACAACTTTTCCACATTTGATGAATGTTATAAACCTTTAATAATTTTCACTCATTGTCACAATCTTAACTTTAAGACTTGTCATTGGAACGAAGTATGATAGACTTCTTGATTTATCCATTTCTTCAATCCTTGATTCCTCTTCTTAAACATACAATTGTGCTAAGATTTACTTAGAGGATCAATTGAGATATGGTTCTTAATCATTAAGACCTATCATAAAGCATAAAAGGTACTCTCCCTTCTTCTTAGAATGGGGAAACTTTTATCTTTCTGCCTACTTGATTCTTCTTATTCGTTCTACTATTGATTTAAACTTTTTCAATCAATTCAGAATTACACTTAATCTTGTAAGTATAATCATATTTACTAAACCTTTAGTAAATCATGACGAATATCATTGTTACTCTTATGGTGGATTTGATTAACACGCAACTTTGTGTGCTCGATCTCCTCGTCCTTCACTTGACACTTTGTCAACGAATTAGTCTAATTTCCAAATATGAAATTTCTCATTCATCATGCAACCAAGTTGCATGATTCCAAGTTTCTGTCCAATTGAAACTTGGGCGTTGAGAAACTCTCCCTATTTGGTAAACTCTTGACTTTCCATAAATAACATAATAAGAACCAAATCCATTATTGCTAATAATAGAAACATTTTAACATCAATTTTTCATACACGCCATTGCAAGGATAATATAAAAATCAAAATTTATTTTATGCGGAAAAAATTTGTTCTTACAATGCAACTCATTGAAAAACTTATGCTAATACATCTTTCTTTGCAATCTAATTCTAACTCTAAGTAGCAGCTTAAGAATCTAATCTTCGAGAAATGCGATTGAAATCCATTCCTTCACGGTTAGATTCTGCTCACTTCTTCCCTTAAGCTTCCTTTCTTTTCTTCGATTCTACAAAACATCAATTGCAATCTTATCACATTATGTATTAAGAATCTAGAATAAAAGCGTAAAAGAGTTAGTTAATGGATTTTACCTATATTAGAGCCATACCTTTCGACTCTCCCATCTCTTAGATCTCTTAGGTAAATAGGACAACTTCGTCTCCAATGCCCTTTCTCTTGGTAATAAAAGCAGATTGACTCTCTTGGAACAGGACATGGAACTACTTCAGACATTGCCTTTCTCTTATGATCAAACTTTTCGATCATAGCATGTCTTTCGTTGCCATTTTCTATATCCATAGAGGTCTTGAAGACAGATTCACCAATCAACTTTGCTTTTCTATTGCGCCAAACCATTGCTGATTCAGTAGCAATAAGCATATAGGTGAGATCTATAAGGGTCACGTCGCAGTTCATCATATAGTACTCTCTTACGAACTCACTATATGAGTTAGGAAGTGACTGAAGAACCCAATCAACATCCATTTCCACACAGACAACGGATCCCAACATTCTTAACCTATCAATGTGTGACTTCATCCCTAGGACGTGTGCACACACCGACTTTCCTTCTTTATGTTTACTTGCCAAAAGGGCTTGAGTGATCTTGAAATTTTCAAGTCTTTGAACTTGTGGGTTAGGGAGAATAATTGGAGGAGGAGGAGGAAGTGAAGTATGATCTCTTGTTCCTCGATCGAATCGTGGAATATCATCTTCATGTAGAATGCTTGTTCCACGGGATTTGAGAAGACCATAGTTGTCAAACCTTGACATCTATAAACTGGGAGAAAACAAATTCAAGTTAGTTGATTGAATGAGTCCTTAGTAAATCACCCAAATGAGATACTAAGGCTAGGACCCAACACAATATTCTACAACTCGGGAGAGGGATGCCGTAACCCTAATTGCAGAATATTTGAAGGTAAGTGAATGACGATTCACTAATTTCCACCACGAAAAACGAAAAAGAATTTAAGTTCTAAATCTATGAAAACTCCTAGATCCTTTGAGATTCATTGAACTTTCAATGGCATGTTTTAATCTCGATATGCCCCTCTTGTTTGTGACTGGGATGCCGAGGATCACAAAGCGGGTGTGAATAACCATGCAAACTTACATGGTGCCCTCACATGTTACAGTCACCTATTCGATGTGCCAGTAAACCACACACGCTCCACCGAACTATGACAAACATTGAGTCACCCTTTGATACCTTTGCTTAGAACCATTTAGTGTGCCGGTAAACCACATACGCTCCACTAACGTCTTCGCAAGGGCACAAAGTGTAATTTCATGGAGTTGCATCAATTCACTTTTGCCTAAGTAACTAAGATTGGGAATTTGATGAAAACATTTAGTTACTTTAATACTTCATTATACTTATAATGGAAGGTTTTCGTCCTATCCTACCCGTTCGGCTAACGACCCTCCACTAGTCAAGAGTGCAGTGGTAAGAGTGGATACCCATTCAGTCGCCATTTTATAGGCAATTTCCTTAAACACCCCTTATAGACCAGCTTCGTGAACGAGGCCTACTAACGGTAAGACTGACTTTTACTCATACATATATATAATGTTAGACTTTTAATGTTATATATAGTATAGGATGTATTTTACACTTTTAAAATATTAGGTGGTTAAATTTAACAATTATACTTTTAATTCAATTAAATTGTAAACCAAAACTTTTATGGATTTATTAATTCTTTTAATTATACACCTTAATTAATTAATAAAACCATAAGGGTGTGATTTGAACCTTTTCAAAACTATACTAGAGTTTTAGAATTCAACATTCCTAATTAAACTTTTAATCAACTTTTAAATTCCAAAACTTGAGGGCAAGTTTTGAAACATTTCAACACATTAGGGTTTAGAATTGAAATATAGATCAAAATTAAACAATTTAATCAAAATTTAAATTCCAAAACTTGAGGGCAAGTTTTGAAACCTTTTTCAAAACATTAGGGTTTTAACTATTTAAATTTCAAAACAACAAAACTTTTGGGTTCAAATTTAAACTATAAAACCTAAGGGGAAAATATGAAACTTTTCATAACAACAAGGATCAAATAACAAATAATCTAAATTAACAATTAACCACATAATTATCCAGATTTGATACATTTAATGATTTCTTGCAAAACAATTATCTTATTAATTGATAAATATCTTCAATTAGATCAAGAATATAGTCAAATATATCATAAAATCGGATTTATATTGATCTAATATGATAAGGTAACTATCCCAAAGCAAAAACAGCAAGAAATCCCAAGATATACTCCATCTGACGAGTTGACTCGTCGAGTCTGCATGGACTCGGCGAGTCCAGCCTCCAGAACACCAAAAATCGAATTTTTCAGATATACAATGCATCAATACAATTGAAACCAGTCTAGGCTCTGATACCACTGATGGGTTTTGGTCCTAAGAACATCCTATGTGCTCATACAAACCCTAATGCTTGGATCTAGGTTTCTCTATTGTACATGCAAGTTATCCAAGGCTATAAACCCTAATTCTAGCATATGGAAATTGATATTAACATATAATTAGGTTTAAGATGTTACCTTGATTGTTATGTAGTAATAACAATCCCAATTCCTCCTTGTATTGACTTTGGAAGGCTTAGAGTCACAAGTGTCACTCCTCTAATGGTTCACAAACACCATAAGCAAGAGGATGAAGAGGAGAGAGGTTGGAGGCTACCAAAACCGTGTGAAAACCCTAGCAAGAAGCTTAGCCACGTTTTTGGTCCTTAAGGGATCTATATATAGTTAGGCAATTAGGGTTATCTAACATGGAAACCCTAATTTGGTTGCTTAAGCCCTAAGCAACCCATAGACTCCTTTAATCAAGCCCTTGGACGATTTCCTTATGGGTTTCCCATTAGAATCCGTCCACCCCTTGATTCAAGACAATCCATGGCCTAAATTGCAATTATCTTATAATTACAATTCTAGTCCCTTAAGTTTAATTAATCTCTTTTAGTCACAAAACTAATTACCAATTAATTCTTGACTAATATTAATTAAACAATATGATTTCTCCTTTAATATATTATTCTCATAATATATTAATAAATCATATTTAATCCTTTCTCTCCATAATTCATCCTATCAAGTTGCTTTGGTGAAGGCAACCCAAAAGGACCATGCACCATCGGGTCAAGTACATACCAAAATAGTTATGGACTTAGACACTAATCCAACACTAGGTTTCTCCATTGTACATGCAATTTATCCGAGACTATAAACCCTAGATTTAGCATATGATAATCAATATAACATATAATTAGGGTTTATATCATACCTTGATTGTTATGTAGCAATAACAATCTCAAATCCTCCTTGTAATGACTTTAGAAAGCTTAGAGTCAAAAATGTCACTCCTCTAATGGTTCACAAACACCAAGAGAAAGAGGATGAAGAAAAGAAGAGAAGGAGGCTCTCAAAAACGTGTGGAAACCCTAGACAACTTGTTCATTATGTTTTTTGAGCATAAGGGTTCTATATATAGTGAGGCTATTAGGGTTATCTAACAAGGAAACCCTAATTTGGATGCTTAAGCCCTAAGCAACCCATGGACTCCTTTCCTTAAAGGCCTTGGACGATTTCCAATGGGTTTCCCCATAGAGTTCGTCCAACCTTATAATATAAGGCAATCCATAGCCCAATTGCAATTATCTTATAATTACAATTCCAGTCCCTTAAGTTTAATTAATCTCTTTTAGTCACAAACTTAATTCTTATTAATTCTTGACTAATATTAATTAAACAATATGATTTCTCCTTTAATATATTATTCCCATAATATATTAATAAATCATATTTAATCCTTTCTCTCCATAATTCATCCTATCAAGTTGCTTTGGTGAAGGCAACCCAAAAGGACCATGCACCATCGGGTCAAGTACATACCAAAATAGTTATGGACTTAGACACTAATCCAACAATGTTTTCAAATTAACATTCATTACGTCTTTGTTTTCCTTTTTAAAACATACGAGGGTCCCAAATACATTAAAAAGAGAGATAAAGTGCACGCCACATCATCATGTTGGGCCCTTGCCCTTGGGCTCAAAAGTACCTGAAACAAATCAACAACCTGTAAGCGAAATGCTTAGTGAGTTTCCTAGAGCATACCACACACATTTAAATCAACGATTACAATTTTATAGAACTAAAAAAATATCTCTTAATTAATAATTTATTTAAAATAATTTATTTGAAATAATTGAATAATTTTGAGTTTTTACTATGAAAATTTAATTAAATTTAGAACCGTGGTTCTCACGGTTAATGCAGAAACTTGGATCTAACACTTTACAACACAATGCATTGTGTATAATCATAGTAACGAATGAGAAATTAGTTGAATAAACTTACAGTAGATTGAAGCATCGAGATGGTGAGTATAGTCAGAAGCAGGATCACGAATAACTTCGAACATGGTTATCGGTGAATGGATGGTGGGAATGAGAAGTGAGAAAGGGTTTGTTTGGGAAAGCATGGGGTGTATATTATATATAATAATTAGATCTTTCAGGTTAAGAAATGTTGCAGGATTCAATGTGTGTGTGTGAAAGACAGAGGGATGAACTAGGTTTTGAAGAAGATGATGGTGGTCGATCGTATCTTCTGGTTATTAAGAGATATAAATAGATAGATAGATAGATAGATAGAGATTAAAGCGTTACTACTAAGTATATTAACTTTATGTCGTCTGTGCAAGGCATGGTAGTAGGGTTATGGGAGATACATAAGGAATCTAGGTGTATGGTTCTATAGTATCATAAAATACTCATATAGTATTTTAACTTTTTGTTTGGTCCTTAGAGTTTCTGTTTATATAGGGTTGGTAAGTTTTAGATTTGTTGTTCACCACGACCATTCCCAAACACATGTTAGTCATATCTCGCATAAATATAGTTAATCAGACTATATTTATCCCATATATGATTACATAGCTATATAGGCTTAATCGTAGCGTCCTACTTATCTTATTACTTTTTATATGGTTCTTATTATGACACTGTCCTAGTATGTATGCATGTACGCATACTTTATAAAAAAAAATTATTATATTTTGAAGTATACTTCTTAGTCAGAGTGCTTTATCCCCATTATATTTATAGTTATATATCTTACATGGTTTGATATACTTAGTTCACTATAAACAATGCTCTTATACCAATCTGTCACACCCCCAAACCGAGAAACAAAGGAAACGTCTCGGGGTGGATGATTTCATGTACAATATCATAACAATTGAATAATAGAGATCAAAGCATTACAACCATCATATTGATAATTTATAAGTTTTTACATTGTATTTGAATCGTTGTTTGTTTGATTTCCAAATACATATGACCAAAAAATATGTGACGTGACGTTGCTATGCCCCATCTTTAAAATCAGATCCTTATGAGTACCTGTTTACTGATTTCCTGAGAATACAAGTAGTTTTGAAAAAGTGTCAACAATTAAGTTGGTGAGTTCATAAGCGTTTGTATGAGAGAAATCTACCATTTTTCCTTGTAAGATGAAAGAGAGTGATTCTAGAAAATTCAATATTTTCTTGTAAAATGAACTGTAGTCTTAGATACCCTAAGACCGAAAATGTATATTGTTGTACTTGAAAGTAGTATAATGTAGTTTTAATATTTATAAAACCATTTGAATGTATATTTCCAGAAATGTAAGTTGTACTGTACTGGAAAATAATGTACTGTAGTTTTATCTGTGTAAAACTCTTTGAATGTATATTTCTGGAACTACTAGTTGTACTGTAAAATATTGTAATGTAGTTTTATTATTAAATAAAACTGGTTGAATGTAGGTTAGCCACGTAAAGCAAATGTATTAGTTAATACCCCATGTGAGTTATTATAACCATGCTAGCGACCTAGATGGCCTGTTACGACGTTCTTTAGGCGTCGGAATGATACGGCATTTGTCACCCTAGACCTGCTGGTCTAACTGTAGCTAACAACTTAGGTGCGAGATTGTTAGTCCCGTATAGATCTATACACGAGTGTCACACCCTCCCTAAAAAAGATTCTGGTTAAATACATGGCTTTAGTGTGTACTCTGGTAGATACGGTGAAACCAAATGTCTCACAAAATTGTATTAACTAGTTAAGTCTAGTGTAATGAAAACCCTTTTTCTTGTAAATGTATGTATTACCCTTCCATAGTGTGTACATAGCGTAAAAATAATTATACTTTTAAATAATTAATTCTTTGTCCCAAAAGGGTAAAATAGTGTGAATGCCCCATAAACTATACCTATTATAGTTTATAAAAATTATTTCACAAAAATGATGAATCCTTTGTCTGTACCACTATATATATATATATATATATATATATATATATATATATTTGTCAGAAAATCATTGCGTATTTACATAAAACTTTTTATGTAAAAGCTCACAAGTTTGGTGGTAAAGTTGTTTCATAAATTTAGCATTTTTTTTATAACGAGTAGCAAAACATATTTAACCATTTTATATTTTAACACAAGTTATCTTGTGTTTTACTTGTATTCCCCCCTAAAACATAGAAAAATCTTGAAAATTGTAGGGGTATGAACTCATCTCGAGTGTGTTCGTGACTAGATAACAAGATGAAGGTGACAATCTTCATGTTAGAACACTTTGAAGGTGGTTGTATCTGTTGGATTAGTGTCTAAGTCCATAACTATTTTGGTATGTACTTGACCCGATGGTGCATGGTCCTTTTGAGTTGCCTTCACCAAAGCAACTTGATAGGATGAATTATGGAGAGAAAGGATTAAATATGATTTATTAATATATTATGAGAATAATATATTAAAGGAGAAATCATATTGTTTAATTAATATTAGTCAAGAATTAATAAGAATTAAGTTTGTGGCTAAAAGAGATTAATTAAACTTAAGGGACTAGAACTGTCAATTGTGTGATAGTTGAATATTGAGCTAATGGACTCCATATTAAAGAGGGTGGACGAATTCTATGGGGTAACCCATTAGAAATCGTCTAAAGGCCTTTAAGAAAGGGGTTCATGGGTTGCTTAGGGCCTAAGCATCCAAATTAGGATTTCCTTGTTAGATAACCCTAATAGCCTCACTATTTAAGGAACCCTTAAGCCCTAAAAACGTGGTGAACTTGTTCTCTAGGGTTTCCACACATTTTTGGCAGCCTCCTTCTCTTCTCATCTTCATCCTCTTGCTCTTGGTGTTTGTGAACCATTAGAGGAGTGACATTTGTGACTCTAAGCTTTCTAAAGTCAATACAAGAAGGATTTGAGATTGTTATTGCTACATAACAATCAAGGTATGATCTAAACCCTAATTCATATGTTATATTGATTATCATATACTAGATCTAGGGTTTATAGTCTTGGATGAATTGCATGTACAATAGAGAAACCTAGATCCAAGCATTAGGGTTTGTATGAGCACATAGGATGTTCTTATGGCCAAAACCCATCAGTGGTATCAGATACTTGATTGGTTTCTATTGTATTGATGCCTTGGTTATTTGTTCAAGCCTTATAAAAATCGATTTTTTGCCTCCTGCCTGATGAACTCGGCGAGTCCCATTGTGGACTCGGCGAGTAGGCCCCTACTCGACGAGTCCATAGGGGTACTCGGCGAGTTCGAGCGTCAGAAGGAGGCTGTTTCGGGATTTTTGCCTATTTTGACTTAGGATAATTGCCATAATTGTTTAAAATTAATAAAATTCGAATTTTATTGATTCCTTATGATTATCCTTGTCAAAATAAAAGATTTTGGTCATCTAATTAGATAATTGTTACCTTATTTGATAAATGTTAAGTTATGGAAATTATTTGATCATTATCTTGCAAGAATTTGAACTAGATCTAATTAGATAACCACCAATTATAGTTAATTGCCTTATTTGAATTATGTGATCTAGAATATTTTTGACAAAGTTTGGAAAAGTTTCAAATTAATCCCTTTAGGTTTTATAGTTTAAATTAGAACTTGAAAGT
Source organism: Lactuca serriola (assembly GCF_051521515.1). NCBI lineage: Eukaryota > Viridiplantae > Streptophyta > Magnoliopsida > Asterales > Asteraceae > Lactuca > Lactuca serriola. Next base: position 162,720,967 of record NC_136410.1, on the reverse strand, counting down.
TTTGGTTTTGAAATTTAAATAAGTTAAACCCTAATGTTTTGAAATGTTTCAAAACTTGCCCTCATGTTTTGGAATTTAAAAGTTGATTAAAATTTTAATTTAGAAATGTTAAATTCTAAAAACCTAGTATAGTTTTGAAAAGTTCAAATCACACCCTTATGGTTTTATTAATTAATTAAAGTGTATAATTAAAAGAGATTTAATAAATCCATAAAGTTTTGGTTTACAATTTAATTAAATTAAAAGTATAATTATTAAATTTGATCACCTAGTATTTTAAAAGTGTAAAATACACCCTATACTATATATAACATTAAAAGTCAAACATTATATATATGTTTGAGTAAAAGTCAGTCTTACCGTTAGTAGGCCTCATTCTCGAAGCTGGTCTATAAGGGGTGTTTAAGGAAATTGCCTATAAAATGACGATTGAATGGTTATCCACTCTTACCCACCGTACTCTTGACTAGTGGAGGGTCGTTAGCCGAACGGGTAGGATAGGACAGAAACTTTCCATTATAAGTATAATGAAGTACAAAAGTAACTAAATGTCTTTTACAAAATTCCCACTCTTAGTTACTTTAGGCAAAAGTGAATTGATGCAATTCCATGAAATTACACTTTGTGCCCTTGCGAAGACGTTAGTTGAGCGTGTGTGGTTAACCGGCACACTAAATGGTTCTAAGCAAAGGTAGCAAAGGGTGACTCAATGTTTGTCATAGTTCGGTGGAGCGTGTGTGGTTTACCGGCACATCGAATAGGTGACCGTAACATGTGAGGGCACCATGTAAGTTTGCATGGTTATTCACACCCGCTTTGTGATCATCGGCGTCCCAGTCACAAACTAGAGGGGCATATCGAGATTTAAACATGCCATTGAAAAGGTTTAATGAATCTCATAGGATCTAGGAGTTTTCAATACATTTAAGACTTAATCTGTTTTTCGTTTTTCATGGTGGAAAATTAGTGAATCGTCATTCACTTACCTTCAAATATTCTGCGACTAGATTACGGCATCCCTTTTCTAGGTTGTAGCATATTGTGTTGGGTCCTAGCCTTAATATGTCATTTGGGTGATTTATTAAGGACTCAATCGATCAACTAACTTGAATTTGTTTTCTCCCATTTTGTAGATGTCAAAGTACGACAACTATGGTCTTCTCAAATCCCGTGGAACAAGCATTCCACATGAAGATGATATTCCACGATTCGATCGAGGAACAAGAAATCATGCTTCACTTCCTCCTCCTCCTCCCGTTATTCTCCCTAACCCACAAGATCGAAGAATTGAAAGATTCAATGTCACTAAAGCCCTATTGGAAATGAAACATGAAGATGGTAAACCCGTGTGTGCCCACATTCTAGGAATGAAATCACACATCGATAGGTTGATAATGTTGGGTGCGTCATTCCCGGATAAGTTGGCTGTAAACTGGGTTCTGCAGTCACTTCCCGAATCATATAATGAGTTCAAAAGAAAGTATTATATGATGGATCATGAAGAAAACCTCATTGACCTAACTTACATGCTCATTTCTGCTGAATCAGAAATGATTTGGCAAAGCAATGGAGCATATTTGTTGGGTAAGTCAACCAACCATGCTTCCGAGGACGTTCTAGGAGAACCGACCTGCGTTTGCTGCCAATAGATAGGGTGTTGGATACAAGTCTGCCCTAAGAGCCTGAAGAGTCCAGAAGATGGGAGAGTCAAAGAGTATGGCTACGCTTCAGGTAAAATCCACTATCTAACTCCATTAAGTTCCTATTCATTGATTCTTAATACATAATGTGATAAGATTGCATTTGAATGTTTTGCAGGATCAGTGAAAAGAGAAGAAGCTTGATGGAAAAGCAAGATGAGTCTAATCACAAAGAAATGGATCTCAATCGCATGGACTTGAAGATTAGATTTTGATCTTAGAAAGTTATGATAGAGTTGTTAGGAATAGTTTTTCAGTTGATTTTGCATTGTAAGGACAAAATGTTTTCCGCTGTTTTATGAATAAAATAAATTTTGATTTGACTTATTTATTTATTTATTTGTTTCCTTGCAATAAAATCGTTATGAAAAATTGATGTTTGCATATTTCTACAACAAATGGATGTGATTCTTAATTATGTTGTTTGTGGAAATGTCGAGAATTTACCAAATAGGGAGAGTTTCTCATCGCCCAAGTTTCAATTGGACAAAAATTTGGAATTATGCAACTTGGTTGCACGATGAATGAGAAATTTCATATTTGGAAATTAGACTAATTCGTTGACAAGTGTCAAGTGAAGGACTAGAAGATCGAGTACACAAAGTTGTGTGTTGATCAAGTCCATCACAAGAGTAACAAGACATTCGTCATGGTTTACTAAAGGTTTAGTAAATATGATTATACTTACAAGATTAAGTGTAATTCTGAATTGATTGACAATGTTTAAATCAATAGCAGAACGAATAAGAAGAATCAAGTAGGCAGAAAGATAAAAGTTTCTCTATTCTAAGAAGAAGGGAGAGTACTTTTTATGCTTTATGATAGGTCTTAATGATTAAGAACCATATCTCAATTGATCCTCTAAATGAATCTTTGTGCAATTGTATGTCTAAGAAAGTGGAATCGGGAATTGAAGAAATGGTTAAATCAAGAAGTCAATCATACTTTGTTCCAAAAACAAGTCTTAGAGTTAAGATTATGACATTGAGTGACAAGTCTCAAGAAGGTTTATAACATTCATTTAGTGTAGAATTTGGAAAAAGGATTTTCTTATTTTCGTACATTTGAAATTGGAAAGTTGTGATGTCTTGGATAAGACAAAGACCAACTAGGACCAATTTTATGAAATGTTTTGTCTCGATAAAAACTACACTAACTCTTGAATATTCGTTTGTTAAGAAATGTTCATTGACAAAAGAATCTTATATGTCAAGGAGTCAGTGGGAGTCTCAATGGTCTTGAAAGGTTTCAAGAACCAATCAAGAATAAACCTTATCGATCATCACTAGCACACAAGTTGAGGTTTTGACATTATCTTGTTTCTGTGCCGTTCCAATTGAGTTAATTGTGCATGTGAGCCCTATGAGTTCTCATTTGAATGCATAAAAGGCAAGAACCTTGATCAATGAAAAGAACATTGATAGGAAAGGGTGAGCTGCTTAACTACTTGGAAGACATGGTGGGCAGTCGTGTTACCATGAGGCAAGAAATCAAGATTGAGAAGGTTCAGCCCATATGAGTTTGAATTTGTCGTAAACTTTAGTTTTAACAAATTCACATGGATAGGAACATATACACCATTAAAACCAAAGTGTCATAAGATTTCCTCCTTCATTAAAACGACTGTGAGGAAATGATTTCACTAAGGAAGATTTTAAGAAGATAGTGATTGTGAAATTGTATTCTCAAATTCGATTATGGTTACGGTATCCCTTTCCATGATTCGAATTGTGGGATTTGGCAATTAGCCTGAATTGTTTAAGACACACATATGAGCTATCTAAGGCAAAGGTGTAGAAGCCTTGATAAAATATTGTCAAAGCATTAAGTATTAGAAATATTAACTTAAGAAATTCAATAGGTATTGTTTTTCTGGAAGTTTAGTTGTTTCTGAATACATGTCAAAGCTAGTGGGAGCATAAGAGTTATGCTTATTTGATAATAATCATCATGATAGTGGGAGCATAAATGTTATGATTGTATGATTATTAAGGCAAGTATTGCAAGTTAGCGATATTAATTATAGAAAACAAGAGTCATACTTTGCAAAGTTGTAAGAGTTGTAAAGTTGTTTTTCTATAATTAAGGGAGAGAATATTATGCTTCATTTCAAATCTAAAGGCTTAGGTTGTGGAATATTAATATTTTAGTCAAAGATACATGGTGTATTCTTAAATTTCGATTATGATTACTGCATTCCTCTTCATAGTTTGAAATGTGAGAACGTAGCACATAAAATATTATAGAAGAAGATTGATAAAGTATCAAATCTTTATGTAAGAAATTATGCATCGTGTCCCATACGCTTCGGGTATAGGATCGATTGCAAATGCTATAATATTTGACCATTCTAAAATTTTCCAAATGTCCAGCATATTTAGAGGGAAAAGGACTAGAATCGGTTTTGACTAAGATAATTAAACAACTATCAAAGGATAATCCAAAGTTCGCTGAGGATTAGTCGCTTGTGAGTAGTTGGAAGTATGATATTGGATGGAACATATCGACATTATTATGAATAGATAAGATTCTATTGAGAATGAGTTGTCATATGGTAAGTATGGAAAGGTTTTCATATTGGGAGTTGGATATTAAGAATCTATGTCTAGATTAGAAACTTTTATGCAAGAAGGATGTTCAAAGGAATGTACTTTGAGTGAGAGCATCACATCTATGGAATTGTCTTGTAACAATTTCCGATAGAGAGATTTGTAATTCATTGGAAATAGTCATTGTGACCTTAGTGCAGTGACATTACAAAAGAATCATTGCATAAAATGTTAGAATCTAACATATTCTATAAGTGGCAAGAATTTGATATTCTTATACTTATGATAAGGATTGGGAGTTGTGAAATGAGTATGATTGGAAATGTGTTCATTTGATACATTTCACAAAGTAAGAACCATAAGTAAACATTGTGTGCATGATAAGAGCATGGGACAAGTGTGGTAATAATTCAAGTAAGAAGTTGATTACCCGAAACGACCAATAATGAGTAATCGATATGGTGATAAATAAAAGGTGTTTTATTTATACTCAAAGGTTTGAGGCCATATGGGATTAGTATTATCCTTGTGTTTCACTTTGCATGTTTTGACTTCCTGAATAATTTAATTGGTTGAGAACAGTCAAATTATTCAAACGGGCCACAATCATTCATATGTTGGAAGTAGATGTGAATGAAGACTGTCATGAATTGGTGTGTGGATTGTCTAAAGAGTATTAGACATAAGCAAATGTTTGTTGCAACGTTCATGAGTGCTTATGAATGAGATTTGAGCATTGGATTAAACCCACGCTCACTTGGATCACTTCATGGATTTGTATCACGAGTGATTGGTGAGACGATAACATCTTATATTCTTGAAACTGAGATGTGTGAGTTGTATCTTGCAAGTCGGTTGCACATTGATAATATGTAAACACACCAGTAACTTGGTGTTATAAAACATATATTTGTGTGTAATTCGGTAAGTGAGTGCAAGTGAGCATTAAATCAAAGTTTATCCATTCCTTTTATCCAAAGTTGGATAAAAGCGATATATGTGGGCCCCTCGATGATTTAGTGATGACACCTAAGCGCTTGGCCAAGCCGGGACTAAATTGATGTGTTCAATTGTAGTCTGTTGTCATTCGTCATAAATCTGAATTCGGGAAACAGAACATAGACAGAGAGAATGATTTAGATCCATGTCTCAGTCTATACGATATCTAGTATGGAGGAATATATGATCCCTTATCTAAAGGACACGCATATCTGATAAGATCAGAGTTGACAACGGCTTTGGAAAGCTACGATTGCAGATCAGGATCTGAAGTCATACGCAGAGTAGTTATTAGACTTATCCAAGTGGGAGACTGTTGGATTAGTGTCTAAGTCCATAACTATTTTGGTATGTACTTGACCCGATGGTGCATGGGCCTTTTGGGTTGCCTTCACCAAAGCAACTTGATAGGATGAATTATGGAGAGAAAGGATTAAATATGATTTATTAATATATTATCAGAATAATATATTAAAGGAGAAATCATATTGTTTAATTAATATTAGTCAAGAATTAATAAGAATTAAGTTTGTGGCTAAAAGATATTAATTAAACTTAAGGGACTAGAACTGTCAATTGTGTGATAGTTGAATATTGAGCTAATGGACTCCATATTAAAGGGGGTGGACGAATTCTATGGGGAAACCCATTAGAAATCGTCCAAAGGCCTTTAAGAAAGGGGTTCATGGGTTGCTTAGGGCCTAAGCATCCAAATTAGGGTTTCCTTGTTAGATAACCCTAATAGCCTCACTATTTAAGGAACCCTTAAGCCCCAAAAACGTGGTGAACTTGTTCTCTAGGGTTTCCACATGTTTTGGGCAGCCTCCTTCTCTTCTCCTCTTCATCCTCTTGCTCTTGGTGTTTGTGAACCATTAGAGGAGTGACATTTGTGACTTTAAGCTTTCTAAAGTCAATACAAGAAGGATTTGAGATTGTTATTGCTACATAACAATCAAGGTATGATCTAAACCCTAATTCATATGTTATATTGATTATCATATACTAGATCTAGGGTTTATAGTCTTGGATGAATTGCATGTACAATAGAGAAACCTAGATCCAAGCATTAGGGTTTGTATGAGCACATAGGATGTTCTTATGGCCAAAACCCATCAGTATCAATGATCTTCTAAAATAATTCTTGAAGGAATGGCTCTTCCTGGAAATATTGAATACATTTCTGGGAATGTTTGATGATGTTCTTGGCAATATGTATGAGGACTTGAAGGTGTATGAACTATTCTTGAGAGAAAAGTGAGAGAGTTTTGACGACGTAAATGAGAAATGGGGAAGTGTTTTGGCCTACCATATATATGGGGGTTGAGGGTGATGTCGGCCTAAGCTCCACCGAAATCATTCTGGGAAAAGCACCACCTAATCAAATTGGTATGTGTAATATATCACACTGGGAAAAGCACCACCTAATCAAATTGGTGATATCGGCCTAAGCTCCACCGAAATCATTCTATCCTACCGAAATCACATGTGATTTCGGTCCTAGATATGATTTTGATCAAGTATGATTTCGGTCTTGGTACGATTTCGGCCTAGTTGAGATTTCGGTCTAGGCATGTGATTTCGGTCCATCACAACCGAAATCTCAAGGTTTTTGGGTCCCAAAACCGAGAACGACCCTAAAGGCAAGGTGAAATTCATGATTTACATCTTAACTATTTGACTTTCGTTTGAATTGCTTGAATTTTGTTGACTAAGAATAGTCGGTTGTCACACTTCCTTTCGAGAAACCAAGGATTCAAAATTTTTCTTGTTGAGTCCTTCATGATGTCTTTACGAAGAGATTTGGTATCTTTGTAATTTTGTAGATTTCCAAAAAAAGCAGTTAAGATCCATGACATTGATCTTTTCACTGTTCTTAAGCATATCAGCATGATGTTCCCATCTTTTCCCAAGAGATTCCAGAAACTTTAGAACCAACTGAGAAGTTGGTTGATAATTCCCAACCTGTGCATATCATTTACCAAATAGTTAAACCCATTAGAAGTTTGGGTAAGTGACTCATATTGTTGAGTGAAGAAATGCTCGTATCTCCGATTAATGTTGTTGATGGTTGTGGCTTGAACTTCCATAGTGCCTTCATAAGCCACAGTCACCGTCTCCATCATTTCTTGTGTTGACTCATAATTTTGTACAAGATGATACACATGATAGGGAATAGAGTTTCCTATGTCTGCTCTAGCTTTCACATCAAGACTAATCATTTTCTTGTCATCATCGTCACAACTAGTCTCTGGTTTTTGCTTCAAAGGACCAACGAGAGCGTTAGTCCATGGTTTCAACATTGTTACAACTAGTCTCTGATTTTTGCTTCAACAATTTTAAGCATCTTATAGTCCATGGTTTGAAGAACAACCATAGCCTTTGTTTTCCACATGGCGAAGTTGTGCTCATCAAAATGAGGAATCTTGTTGAGACCAAAAGATTTGGGATTATAAGAAGTCGACATGATAACTTGAGTGTCTCAAAAAACCTACTCTGATACCAATGGAAGCTTTCTATCGATCGAAAACACTTCAAGTATAATTAACAAAGAATATATTAACTAAACCAAATAATGATTAGAAAAAGTAAAGAACACAAATTAATCACAAAGATGTCTTTCACCAAGAAAAGGGTTGTTCTCACAAAGAAAAAGAATGTCAAAAAGATGGTCACCAAGACGTTCACATTAGGGTTTCACCCTAATGTTGAATAAATACTAAACTATACTAGTATATCCCTTTAATCAAGGGATTGTATCTAATCTACATATAAACATATTCTTATCACCAAGATATCAGATCTGCTATCTGTTCTATACATATGTGTATAATTGCGTAATATACAAAGATTACATAAGATTAATTTCTGAACGATGATGCTGATAGGTATTGAGACACCGGCGCTGATGCTGATGTTGGCGTTGGCGTTGGCAATCAGCATGTATAAGGTGTTTGACTCATCAGATCATAATTTGTGACCTTACATTTTGGAAGGAGCATTTTTAGTGGAATTTTGACTTATTGCATTGTGACTAGGTTTATGGGGTGGGCGGGACATTGTTATGGGCATGAGGACTATTAGTAGTCTTTATATGTTGGGGAGGCTAGAGATGCACGAAGGTAAGTCTATGCAAATGGTTATGCATAAAATTTTTGAACATCTTAAACCTCAGGTTGTTCACATTTTCACTTTTATTATCATGAGATCTGATGATTTGTTTTGGGGTTTTATATAAAAACATGATATTCCTAAGGAATGGAAAGAGAGCCCTCACTACTACAAAAAAGAGCATTACCAACGGCCAAAACCGTCAGTAATCCATCGATTAGGCTTTACCGACAGAATTGCAACATACAAAAATCCGTCAGTATATATTCTTGTCGCTAATTGTTTGTAACAGATTTCTGACGGCTACACCAAATTTTTAGCGACATAATTTCTCGTCAGTAATTAGTAGCCAATCACCGACGGAAATAGTTTTGCAACAGGTTACGGACGGAATGCGTTTGTAACAGAATACCGACATAATACTAAGTAACAAATTACTGACGGAATAGCTAAGTTACAGATTACCGACAAATAAATAGCTAATAGTGATTTTATTTTAAAATAAATAAATTTTTTATATGATAATCGCACTTTTTACTATATTAAATAAACAAAAAACATAATAAAACAAACAAATTTAGAAAAACCTAATCCAAATTGCTAAACATATTTGATGATTCATATACAATGATAACAGGTTTGCAAACTTTTGCAAAATATGAAATCCTAATATACACGCCACATTAATCATACACATATATGCATATTCCAAGTTATCCATAAATAAATTCACTGAATTAAATGACGGATAATCCACGATATACAAATGACCATATTTTTAATTAACATGAACATTTAAAAAAAAAAACACTAAATAAACCAAAAAATTAACTGTAGCTTACTTGTACCTGTCCAATCATGACAACATCCCAAATAATTAGCCTATAAAAAAAGAATCGTCAACCATACCATCAACATAATGAGGCAATTTTATGGACCATTACACAAAGAAAAAGAAGCAACAAAATAAAATATTAGAAATAAAGATAATAAAGAATCAGTCATATTGGAAAATAACATACCTGCAAAAGAAGATTTAAGATGAATCACATGCCAAGAAAATGGGAATGAGACCATTCTCCTCAACTGGATCCGCTTCTGGAAGAAGGTGTCAATTTTGTTATTTTTAGGGTTCACGAAAAAGATCAAAGCCCTGTCTAGATACATAAACTTTTCCATTATATTCAACCGGGGAAAAATGGCTCCCATCAACAAAGTATAAAGAAAAATAAATAAATAAATAAACAAAACAAGAGTTATATGACTATTAAGATTTAAGGGTATAAACTTCGGGTCAAATTTGGTAGTATAAAAGTCAAACCTCACTTCGGTTATAAGCTTGTTCAACAGTACATCAGATCATAGGATAGTTTGGCTATAAATTAAATGTTATCTTGTTAAAAGACGAAATAGCCTGAAGATCCAATCAACATTGTTGACCTTATTTCTTAACAACATCAAGAAGTTCATATTCATGGGCCCAAATTATTATTATAAAAAACCAACATAGTTATAATAGTTCACATTCAAAATCATTAAGTTGTCTAAGACGAATATATATTTAAACGTTTAAAAAAGAATAATAACATAAAATAATTTATTGGTTAAATAAAAAAATGGTGTTTTTTTCTTATACCAGTAGAGTCATATTTTCCTATTACATCTTCATTTAAATCTACGTATAGTCAAATACAATACAATCGGGACAACTAATTGCAGTTAGTTTTTGTCCCACTCAGGCTAAGTCTAATAATGTTATGTTCTGTTGAAGAATCTATTGTTATTATATCATATTGGGTTTTAGTTTTTGTTTTCATTTGATATTGTTAGTGATTTTCTTTTTGGTGTAATTTATTTTTATTTTAGTTTTTTTTCTTTATTTAAATGTTTGGGTGGAAAGGGGTAAGATTTTGTAAGAAATGCTTTTTTTTTCCTTCTTTAATATTTGATTTTCGTTGTCATTGTAATAACATCCAACTTTTGTTTAGAAATTGCAACATCAAATTTTGAAATCCTACTTGACATGGAAATATGGAACATAGTTATAGCTATGATTGAATGGATATTTTAAAATATAATGTCTCAATAAGAAGAAAAAAAAGAAAGAAATTTTATATTAAAAAAGACTTTCCTGATAAGATGTGATTAGTATATCTACACCAGCTTCAAGATAATAGAAAACACTTACTTGTTTCAAACTGCATATCATGAGAACTCAAAAGTTTAGAACAAGATCGTATGCTCACAACAATTTTATATAACAAAAACTAAAAACCTAATTTAGATGAATATGACCAACAAGTCCTACACCAATGTCAGTATTATCAATTGATGTTTGCTGTCTTATGAATCTGTAGCAAGAAATCAGGAAAAATCCATGTGAAAACGGGTCAGACATACAAGCAAGAAAAACTTCAAATTAAGCTAAATGCTAGAAACATTAATGTACTTTCATCTATTTGTACAATGCTACAGTTAGGTAGGATGTTATAATAAACAAATAAATGAAAGTAGATTGCTATTTCTTGTATTTAGCAAAACAGGTGGACACGATTTTATTATATATGGTATATCAAGTTTAAACCCATCCTATATGTGATTGGGTGATGGCTTCAAAGCCTTTAACTTCCTAAAAATAGATTTCTTACTTTATCATTATTGGATTTGGATTTGAAGGGTTACTCTACAGATTTCCATTAAACCATGTATCATATCAAACTTTGCAATTCTTATAGGAAAAATGGCGAGTTTGTATTAAAATTTAAAACCCATTTTTCAAATATAAATCTAAATTGTTCCATACTATAATAAGCTCCATCAACCTCAAGCACATCAATCTACATGTATTACAAGAAATGTTTACTAATCCCAATCACATAAATAGGCTCAACGAACCTTATAACAGAAAAATAAATAAATATTGACACGGAGAAAGGAATAATATAAAATGTTAGCAAGACCTACTAACAAGTGGTTGCAGGTAAAAAGGAGTTAAAGTACGGAAAACACAATGGAAAAAAGAAGCAACTTAAGTCCTCCCTAATGTAAAATACAAAGAAACATATTCTAACTCTTAAAAAATAATTAACCATACTATATTTTGAAATGGAAAAAGAAATATATCACTTTGCAACTCTTATATACCTGGTGAAGATAAAAAAGTTGGCATCAAGATCCTCAAGAAAACTGTCATACTCAATTAAGTTCTAAACAACTGTAAATCCTCTAGAACTATAACTAATGCATGGAATCTAGGAGATTGGGAAAACCTGATCGCAAATGTTACTGGAAGTCTTAATATTTTGTTCACCGTTATTTTGTTCTAATACTGGCCAATCCATGCTTCTTTCAGTTATATATAACCAGATCGTATTGGTGTACAATGTACCGTGGTGGCCCATTTGAGTTTTATCAAAGAGTAAGAGATTCAAGGCTATGTTCTTTTCAAATTAAATTCATGAAAGTTGATTTATGTAGTGTACTTAATCACATCATGACAATACTGTTGTTTCTATAGAATCGTATCAATATAAGTTACATGGTCCTACTTCCCCTTTCTGGATCTATATCCTATATGAATCTTGGATTTATGAAGAGTAGAAGACTATTTATCAACAAAATTTGAATGTATAGGTTATCTAATGCTAATTGGAGACATGATAATCCAATTAAGAAAAAATATAAACCTAAAACCCAATTGATGTAATAAAAAAATAAGTTAGGGTTTTTTTACCAAAACTTGGAGAGAAAAAAAGTTGAAATCGGATCCAATGGTAAGGTCCACCCGCTACAACAACAACTTCGACGGTGGTAGCAACGACAAGTCTAAGGCGATGTTGGTCGTCGTTTGCAGAGAGATAAATGGGAGCAATTTTAATTGGTTAAGAGGCGTTTGGTTGCAGGTCAGATCGGTAGTAGGAGGGAGAAGGTATGGTGTCAATTGTCAAAGACTTGGAGGAGCCAGAGGGTTTTGCTGCCAGCGGTGATAGAGGAGGTGACGCCGTTGGCGGATGCAGTTTTCAGATGGTTGAAGATCGGAGATGAGTGGGAGGAGTAAGAGTGTCACGTGAGTCGGAAAGAGAAAAGGGGAAGTGAGAATAGGGCAACACGTTCTTTTTTTAGTTCCAGTCGCATATTTACCGAATTGCCCAAAATATTTAATAAAAAAAGAAAATCAAATTTCATTAACAGATTTCAGACAAAATTTCAAATTTGTTGATTTACGTTGGTATACTGTAACAGATTATCGAGCAATTTTATTATGTTGCTAAACTGTCGTAAAAACGTCGCTAATATCCTAATAATTTGTCTGTCGGAAATCCATCTCTTTTCCGATGGATTTTTTCTGTTGCTAAAATTTTGTCGTTATTGCTCTGTTTTCTAGTAGTGCCTTGATGACCATGTCAATTTATAGGTGTCATGCCTCTCTTTGATCCAATAAGACATGATAGATATAAAGTGATTATACAATACGAAGGGCCAAGAAAAATTAAGGTATGTATATTTTAAATGTGTATTGTATGTCTATTGTAATCTTAAAATTATATGATCATTTCTTTGTATCTCTAGTCAATGTAAAGCTAAAGTGTTTGCCACTCAATTGCTATATTTTTGTGGAGACTATTGGCCATATGTTGTTGGGGATATAATCTATCATTGGGAATGCATCTAAAGATCGCTTTATTAATTGCAGATGGTTCCACTTCAATATGGTTAGATTATCTTATATTTGTTCATAAGACTACCCCCATTAGCAACCCCCAACCCAACTTTTCTAATAAAAAACTAATTTCTTTCTCTTCCACCTATACAACCAAATCCAATCTAATTTTTTACAGCCATTAGCAACCCAATCCAAACCCATTTTTATTTAAAAAATATAACTTAATTTAATTTTTCTTTTACAAAAAACTACTAGAAATATTAAAAATAAATATTTTATTTTGAAACAAATAAATTATTTATTTTAAACGTAAAATTAAATAAAAATAGATAAAAAAAAATATTTTACATTCATGAAACATACTTACTAAAATAGATAAAATAAGTTACAAATACAGAAGATGCAAACTACTAAATTATTCTTCAGTACTGAATTTTTTCCATATATGCTCAATCAAATCGCTTTTTAGAGTGTTATAAGCTTCTCTATTGCGAACTTGTGCCCTGTTGGTCATATAACGGGATAGATCTCCAATTCGTTGAGTAGAGTATTCAAAAGATTCTTCGTCTTCTGTAGTTATAAATTCTGATGGATCATAATAATGAAGGTATGTGTGTCGTTCATCCTCAACTATCATATTATGAATAATGATACATGCAATCATAATTTTCCCCATCATATCTTTGTCCCACACAAGACAAAGGCGATGAAGAAAAGCAAAACGAGCTTGTAAAACTCCAAATGCTCGTTCAACATCTTTATTAAGCCGCCTCTTGATGTTCAACGAACAACTTGTGTTTTCAAATTTGTGGAGAACTTATTGACTTAACAAAGGCAGCCCATGAAGGATATATGCCACCAGTGAGATAATAAGCCATATTATTTTCTCGATCATTCACAGTGTAACTCACCTTTGATGCTCGACCTGCAAAGACATCATCAAAAAGAGGAGATCTTTGGAGGACGTTAATGTCATTGCACGAACCTGGTGTTCCGAAGAATGCATGCCATATCCATAAGTCATACGATGCAACAGCTTCCAAAGTTATTGTTGTCTTACTGCTTCTACCTGCATATTGTCCAGCCCAAGCGGTGGGACATTTTTTCCATTCCCAGTGCATGCAATCAATACTGCCTACCATACCTAGAAATCCACGTTCTTCTCCATCATGGAGCAGTCGTACCAAATCATCTCTATTGGGACTTCTAAGGTACTTTTCACGAAAGCATGAAATGACACCTTCCACAAACTTTACAAGAGCATCCCTTGTTATAGTCTCACTCATTCTCAAATATTCATCAAGTGCATCTGCTGATGTCCCATATGCCAACACCCTCATAGCTGCAGTACATTTCTGTATTGGTGAAAAACCTTGTCTGCCTGTGGCATCACGTCTTTGTTGAAAATATCGGTCATTAGCTGTAACAACTTCCACTATGCAGAGAAATCGTGGTTTTCGCATTCGGAATCTACCACGGAATTTTGCTTCACCATACGTTGGGTTGTCAACAAAGTAGTCTTTCATCAAACGTGCATCACCCTGCTCACGTTCTTGATCACAATACCTCCTTCTTGCTCTATGATGATCTCTTACACCCATGTTTGGCATGCCTATCAGTAACTTACTCATGATAACATCAAGTTGTCGATTTTGTTGAACAACTCATGTTTCCCATTCATCATATTCATTCACATTCGATGAACCGGAACCATCTGATGAGTTTGCATTATGAGACATTTTTCAAAGAGATTAGAAATGAAGAATTAGAGGTGGGTATGAAAATATGTAAGTGTTATACTTTATTAATATAGGAAGAATATTTATTTTTGTTTGTTTTTTCCAATTTTTAAATAAAGATAATGTTAAAATAGTTTATCTAGATAAAATCCAAGGATTCTATAAAAAGACGACACGTCACAAAATCTTATACACATAAGATAATGAAGGATTTTCTTGATGATAAGATTATACTGACAACTATGCATCCAATAAAGATGATAATGACAACTTTTTATTCAATAAAAGCATACTGGAAATGAGTGCTCCTTTTGTAGGAGTGTGTTCAAATGCAAACTCTGCATCTTACAAATACACTAAAACATCTTACAAATACATTAAAAGCATGAGATACAAATACATCTTACAAATACATTAAAAGCATGAGATACAAATACATAATAAAATATCTTACAAATACATTAAAAGCATGAGATACAAATACAAAATAAAATATCTTACAAATACACTAAAACATACACTAAATTGCAATTAATTTCCACAAAACTTAGACATCAGAAAACGTTTCATGTTTTCTTCTTCAGATGACAAGTGCTCCTTTTGTAGGAGTGTGTTCAAATGCAAACTTTGCATCTTCAGTAGCTCCCTTTCATCTGTTTTTTGCTCCCTTAGTTGATCCAAGTCGAGTCTTTTTTTCATGACTTCTACTTCACTATCTCTACTAAGCCCCATTGCACGAAGTTCTGCAACAACTTCATTAGAAGACTTATTTTTTTCTTTTCTTTTAGCAGCATCTCTACCAGTTGGACGTTTAGTTGTTGAACCAGTAATATTTGCCCCTTCTGTGTTGGATTGGACACAATACTCCCCTTCTTTAGTAGACATTGATCTTTTTGTGCTACCATCACTTTCTTCATCACCCATTTCATATTTAGGATGTGATCATGTTGCATCATGAGCTAGCTGTAAATCCCATTTTCGATGTTTACACATAACCTTATTAAAAACAATTGTGTCATTGAACTTGCTTCCACTTGTCTCATACAATTTATGAGCTTCATTCTCATTATCTTTCATACTCATTCCACTTCTTCTTTTTCTATATGCTTCTCGGTAAACACCAACCCATTTGCCGACACTTTCATTAAGTCGTTTATAACGACCATTCATTTGAGCTATGTTCCTGTTATCAAGCTTTCCTGGGTTTTCCGCCTGATTTGCATCATATAGCTCCTTCACTCGTGCTCATATTGATGTTTTCTTTTGGTTTTTTCCACGTCTCTCATCTTCACTAACGATACAATATGCTGACATTAAAACGATATCTTCATCAGCATCCTATTTATCACCTCTTGGATTTTCCGGTATTTTGTGAGATTTGAACATTTTCAGTGATGGGAACTTGATTGGGATTTGCGAAAAACTGTGAGGTTTCATAACTTTGAAAGTTTTGATAATCTTGAGAATCATCAAGATTTAAGACGAAATTTGAATTCATCTTATTAAAGAAATCAAAAGGGTTTAGAAATGAAAAGTTGAGATGAGATATGAAGTATATCAATATTATACTCTATTTATAGAGAAAAAAATAGAAATTTTAGTATTTTTAAATTTTTTTTTGATTGAGATAATATTAGATTTTTAATAGATAATGATTTTTATCCTAAAATATAAAATCTTATCTAAAAAAATATGGTTGGAGGTTTCTTGGTTCAACACGTGTAAAGGTAAAATGGTGTGAACTCTTGTGAGTTGTGAGTATTGCGGTCTAGTTTAGCAATTTAATTCAATTTTTTTATTAAATGTAATGTGAGCGCTCGCCAAAACTCCCCTCATGGGGGTGGTCTAATAGTTCTATATGGAACCAATTTTAGACTACTTTCATCGGCAACCCAACCCAACCCAAATATTTATTAAAAAACTATTTTCTCTATCTTCCACATATACAACCTAACTAACCATGAACTTTTATCCACATTAACAACCCAACCTAATCTTTTATTTTATTTTTAAAAAATTATCAAAAAATATATCAAACATTATACTCATTTTGTAGAGAATTTTATTTTATGTTTTTTGTTATATTTTATTTATTTTTAAAAGTAATATCAAGTCTATTTTTTATAAAACAAATGAAATATAAAAAAGAAAAAGGAGAGAGAAAGATGGAGGTAGGTTGTGGGCGATCACACAATTTCTTTTCTTTTTAATTTTTTTGGATGATCCATAGTGAGCTACTCACTCACCAATGGCGATGGTCTTAGGGTTTTTGATTTTTGATTCATCTTGAATATATCCAAGATTTAATGATTTGTGGAGTTCTTGTAGGTTTTGATGTTGATTTGTTATTTCATTTTTTTTTTCCAAATAGACTCTGATGAATATGAATTGTATTCATTATGTTCTATGTATTTAATTAGGGTGCAATTTTTTCAGAACAGCATTCGGACTTAAATTACATCATATTTTCGCTTTTGGCTTTTGAGGGTTTCAACGGTTATACTCATATACTTTTGGATAGAAAATTTTGTTTTATTATATATAATAGAATATAATTTTCCTATATACATAAAACTTGGATTTTGTGTTTTTTAGTTGTTATTTGGATAAAACTAGTGGCCAAATGTTTAAAGGTAATTAAGAAAATTATGACGTGTTTGAGAATATGTAAAGAAATGTATACAAGTGCAGATATTTTTTGAAAAAAAAAATAATTCTCATATTGTTAATTTAATTACACATAAACAATTTTCACAAAATAAGATACTTGAATCTGTTTTTAGTATTGCAAGTAGGAGTAGAGGTGTTAATCTAATTAATCTGATTGAGTTTTGGATATATCGGGCAAGATTAGTTGTGGGTTAAAAATAATTCATCCTAATTGTACTCATGGCTAGATATATGGTTACTTGGTGAGCAAATGGAAAATTAAAAGAAAGATTATGAAAATGCAAACAATAAGAACTCCTCTTTTAAAACTATGAAATCTCGATGCACAAAGTTATTTTTTTCTTTTTGATATTTACTGAAAGTCTTATTTTGTATTAACACTGAACATTGTGTTCTTTTATTCATCAATTTTTAAGAGGAAATAGGTACCAGTGATTAATCATTTGTAGGACGAATATAACATGTACAAAATTAGAATTGGTACTTTATTTACATCTCCCTGTGTAAGATATTATATAAATATTTTACATATAGGTAAAGTAAGGTAAGGTACTTTTTGTTTTTTTGAAGAGAAAATACGTGAAAGCCTACGGACTACCTCTGCAATCCTCTATAGCAGAAGAGGTGGAACAAACGGCTGCAACATGTATAAAAAAGTATGTTTATTTTTTAACGTCTGCAGACTGCTGCAGTAAGTTAAACTAAGGCGTGAAGATGTTTGAAGCAGTTGGTTTAGTGCTGCGCCACACAGCACACGCGCATCAATTTTTAAGTCAGAAGTCTTCTGAAAAACAAACAGCTGCGAAGGGCCAAGTGCTGCGCATGATATGAAGTGTTTTTTTTTTTTTTTTTATTTTTTTTATTATTTTTTTTTAACAAACAACACCTAAAAGTCCTTAAAAGACATAAGAAATGTTAAGAACCCAATCTTTATCATTTTTAAAGGGATATTCACAATATCGAAATGGACCATTTTCGTCCACGTGGTTTAATTAATAAGACAACATAAATGGTCCGTACCAATTAACTCCTGCTTTTTCTGTTAGTTTGTTACAAAAAATGTCAAATTGTCTGTGTCTGTGTCTGTGATGTTTCTGTATGCAGGGGTAAGTTAGTTTTTGTTTATAATCATCTTCAGCCCGTAATCATATCTTTGTTTAAAAGTGCAAGGGCATATCGGTCATTTTTTATTAAAATTGAACTTTTGGTATAATAGGATAAAACAAATGGTTCCTGCCAATAGCGCAGGGGCATCTTTTTCTTTACTTATTGCCGGTGATGCAAGTTAGAGGTTTTTTATACTTAATTTTCAAAATAAAGGCTGAATATATTTTTCATGTAATAGAGAGTGGTCATGAGGTGTCAGATTATGGTAGCATTAATAGATTTTGTAGATTAAAATTTCATAATAAGAACCGTCTCTTGATATTCACTACTATGATTTGGTAAATTCTTTGAAAAATATTCTCCTGATAAGAAATAAATGAAAGTATAATGTTCTAATCGGGTAGTTTTTTTAGTACATTGACATACTAAGAAATGATGTGAAAGTAAGTTGCTATAATGAACATGTAACCGGAAGTCGGTTGCTATTTCTACCATCAATCTCCAAGTAAAAAGTGAAAAATACAAGGGTATAATTAAGCAAATATTTTTAAACTCGAAAGATGTTAAAAGTTCGTTGCTGATAAAATCCAATTATGCTTATGCCTATGTAAGTTTCTTTATTTTTAAGCAATTGTAATTTGTAAATATAAATGTCTATTTACATAAATTGAAAGCTCCTTTAGTTTTCTAGCATTTGCTAAAGCTAAGTGGGGCTGGCCAACGAAAGTATTTTTACTAACCTGGTCTACAATTGAGGTTGTATGTATTTTCCATAAAGATGGAACATGAAGATCTTACTTTCGTTTTCCATTTTGTAAAATTTGGAAAAATGAAATAATTCAAATCAATCATGGATGACATTGAAAAAAAAAAGAATACATTTATGTAATAGGAATTTCCAACAATATGAAAAACTGATAATTTATCTCCCAAAAGTACATGTCAACTTTTGCCTTGAAATATGTTCAATCATAATTTTTTATCATGATTTTTTATGGAACAAAGAAAAAGCTTCCCGACCCATGCAAAGCATGGGCCCACTTCATAGTTAGTTATTAAATATCTCATATATAAAGATACTTTTTACCTAAGTTTGGCTATAAAAGAAACTCCAATTAAAAATACTCTTATATATATATATATATATATATATATATATATATATATATATATATATATATATATATATATATATATATATATATATTGTGTGTCAGAATGTACAGATTTGGACCATTGGATGAAATATAATCAAATGTGATGATCTGAGGGTCTATGATAGTAGAATATGATAATATGTACTATATAATCACATAAATTTCAACATAAAGACATTTTAGTCAATTAACCTATATTAAAAAAGGAAATTTTCGGATTTTTAGGGAAAATTAATTCCTTTATTTTTAAAAATCTGAATATTTTAAATTAATTCAAATTTAAAAATCCGATTTTATATTGTTAGAATGATAAAATGTCAACCATAAACTAGTAAATATATTTTTCGATTTTATTTTATCAGAATGACAGAATGCCAATCATAAACTAGTAAATACATTCTGAAAGAATACACAAAATCGATTCTTGAACTAATAATATACCAAATAATTACATTGTATGATTGCGATTCATTGAATAATAACAAAAATTCTGAAAGAATAACAAATATAATTCTTAAAAAATAACAACATTCTTAAACAGTGAGTGTGATCATTCTTTAATTCATCATTTCCCATCAGGTCTTCAAGCCATTTCTATCAGAAATTTATTGCCAAATAATTTGTAGTGATACACTTGTAACAACTACACATTAAACATACAAATAATTAACTACAATTCTATCAGAATACAACAATAATATTCTTACAGAATAAACTATTATTGCATAATGGTTTTGAATATTCTTAAAGAATTTGTATTATCAAGAATATACCACTGTAGTTAAAATGCCTCCTGCTTCATCTTCAGAATCTTTGGCTTCAGACTCCATCTCCAGCTCATAACCACTGTAGTTAAAATGAAAAAGCAACCAACATTCTATTTCTAATTCATATATTTTATTAACTCCATAAAATGGAAGAAATGGATGGCTTACCCTTCACTGACCAAGCTTAATGCCAGGTGTAACGACCCAAAAATCAAGGGTAAACATTTCATTTTTAATATAGCTAAAACATTGATACCATTTATTCCAAACATTTCAAATCATCATTAAGTAAAACATTTATCAGAGTTCATCCCAAAATCATTCATTGCGATCACTCCGAGCTCTTTGTTTCCAAATCGATGATACCTGAAACCAAAAATGTAAACCGTAAAAACAAAGCTTAGTGAGTCCCCTAGAGCATACCCCACACACAATACACATAACACATAACTTGTTAGCTATAAAAGCTATCTCTACCGCATACCACATAACATATTAGCTATAAAAGCTACATATATCACATAAGCCATGCATACATAAAACTGTAAAAATGCCATGGGCTACCCCACATGGTCTTTACCTAGGACTGCCATGGGGTACCCCACATGGTCTTACATCCAATGCCACGGGCTCCCCCGGGGTCTTCCATGCAAGTATCACAAAGACAACTAGCATAACACATATCATATAATCACTAGCATACCACTTAGCATAAAGCTAACTATCATACCACATATCTCTATTACAGCTAGTGTACCACATAACATAAAATGGGTCGGCCTTGGTGCCTTAGACCCATTGGCATGGTGAGAAGACTCACCTCGAATGTAGAAGCTTCCTGAAGAAATCCTTAGCTGCTACCCCACCAGCTACCCGAGCTGTCTCTACCAATCAATATACCCAATTAGCAATTGGGTCCCATACCATAATCCTTAATCCATGTATGGGGTAAATAACCATTTTACCCCTGCCCAATAGGGCTGGGCATGGGTCGGTTTGGGTCGGTTTTGACCCAAAACCGAACCCAAACCGATGGTATCGATTTTCAAATATTTAAAACCCAACCCTAAACCTAAACCGATGGGTCGGTTTCCCGGTTTTTCGGTTTTTTCAAACTCGGTTTCGGTTTTAAACCCAAAACCCGTTCGAAATTTTACTTGGGGGATTTGGTAGTTTGTATTGCTTTATATAAGAGGTGAATAGGAAGAAGGTTTCATCATCTGTCGATGTGGGATAAAGTTTCGCTATAACAAATAGAAGAAACAAAGGGATCTGATACTGGTAAACAAAATAAAAGCTACACACGTCAAGAGAAAGGATCGAACCCGAGTCTTTTGCATTGTATGTCCGCCTCCTTAGCCAACACACCAACCATCTGTTTGTGTTTACAAGTCAAGGAAAACATATATATACATAAATAAATCGCAGAATTCATATTTTTATAAAGTTTGGTTCGGTTCGGTTTCTCTCGGTTTCGCACATTCCTAAAACCCAAACCGAACTGAATTTTTTGGTTTCTAAATAATACAAACCCAAGCCGTCGGTTTATGCTTTGGTTTCGATTTTGTCGGTTTTTCGGTTTCCAGGTTCGGTTTTGCTCACCTCTATTGCCCAATATGATCCAAAACTAAGGCCCCAAACCCAAAAACAAAAGCCCAACATTATAATGTCCATAAAACCATCAATGGCCCAATTTTCCAAATTGGACCCAAACCTTTCCAATGGACTTTGTACTAAAGCCCAGTACTTTCCTTAGTCAATAATCCTGACCCAAATGACCCACGAAGGCCCACAGCAACCTAATGCAAGAATTGGCCCAAACCGAGGCCCATAATGTGAAGTTCATTTCTATATCGGGCCACAAGGCCTAATAGGCCCAACTATTCCATTATTGGCCCAAAGATGCATTTAGGCCCAACTATCAACAAATCTAGGCCCAAAACCATTAGGGCCCAAAGGTCCGAAGTTCACTAAGGCCCAAGTCCTTCTGAGAGCGTACGCCCAGCATACCTCTTCTGTATGCTTAGCGTACTGAGCAAATGGGTTGTACGCGCAACGTACTACATAGTACGCCCAGCGTACATACAACTCACGCACAACATCCATTAAGTGCTTAATACTTGATCCAATAAGTCCAAATCATAGATCTGAACTATAAGTCTATACTTAACGTCTAAACCCATAAAGTCACTGACTTCGTGACTTTACATGCCCCAAACAAACCCAAACTCCAAAAATGGCATTCTACTTCCATAAAGGTGACCCTAACTCAAGCATGAACCCATTAAGACCATCAAGATGGCAACTTTCTACCTTAGGGACTTATTTAACACTGAGAGTGGCAACTTAAAGCCTAAGAATCGGATTTCAACCATAAAGTTCCATCCTTGGGACCAAAATGATCTAACACCCACATTGGTAGATCTACATGAAAGAGTTGACAAGGTTGAGACTTTATACCTCCAAAAGCTTGCAAAGTTGATGAAGGTTCTGGATCTAGAAGCTTGAATCCAACCATAGCTTGATCACCAAGTTCCTTCTTCTTCAAGGTCCAACATAACAAGTCATAACCCAACTAGATCCACATGAGAAAGCTACCAAGATCCAAACTTTATACTTTCTGGAGTTAGATCAATATGATTAGGGGTTGGATCCATAAGCTTCAAGCCAAGCAATGCTTCCTCAAGGAACTCCTTCTTCCATCATAAGTACAAAAACACACTAAATCACCAAAAAGCTCAAGAATCACTCAGATGGAGGCTAAGGGTCGATTTCTAGGGTTTCGAGGGATGGAGGCTGAAGATATTAGGGTTAGGTTATGAGATAAGGAGCTTAAATAGGGTCCAAGACCCTAAAATAGGGTTCTGATCTGACTGGAGTACGCCCAGCATACTATGGGGAACATTCGCGATCCTCCTGGTCAGTACGCCCAGCGTACTGACTTCTTCACTAGTACGCCCAACGTACTCGACTAAGCCTGAAACTACTAAACTTCCGAAGGCCATAACTTCTTCGTTATAAATCCGTTTTCGACGATCCTTATATCCACGGAAAGGTAACGAGAATCCCTACAATTCTATCAACTCATATCTTCCTAAATACCTTCCGAACAAAAGTCCATTTTCCACAAAAACCTGAACTGCCATTTTACCAAAATACCTCTAGGCTCCAAAACACGAACCGAACACCTGGATCACTTCTAATACATCACCGCACCCAAAAAAGGATAGATTTTACCTTCCCAAGATCCATAATACTTATAATGACCGACCTTCAAGCCACAACCTCAAACTAGGAGTCAATTCGGAACAGAGCGTTACACCAGGTTTACCAAAAGTGACTGTGCAAGCCCTAACTTGTCAAGAATGGATGTGAGATGTGTGTATGGATGCTGCACATTCAGCTCAAAGTTTAGATTTTTCAAAACCATTTGCTCAGCTTCAAGCACTCGTTCTCGGTATTCATCAATTCAATCCTGTATGAATAGTTAGTTGTACATTATATAAAAAATACAAAGTAATATAAAAAGATTGAATGGTAATAGAAAGTTTAACAAGTCACCATAGGGAGTAAATAATAGAGCACATTGAAATCCTGCTAGTGGAAAATTTCAGAGGACACTCTCAATACATCATTCAGAGGGCAAGGTGTCTCCCCCGAATTTGCAGCAAGAAAAAGAGCAGCAGTAGCAATCAACTGCAGCAAAATGTATAAAGATTATATATTAAATTCTTTCAGATAAATATTACATTTTTAAATTAGAATAGAATAATAAAGGAAATAAGGCCTATATGCAATAAGTATTAACATCTAAGATACAAAAATTTCTTGACCAAAGAGAAATGGTAACTTACAAATCTGTCATGGGATGCATGAGACCTTTAGACAAAAAAAAACGGTGGCATAGAACCATAGCAGTTCCAATAGTAGTTTGTGGGTTGTAGTGAAATTGAAAGAAAGTTAATCTCAAACAAAAGAATAGACAAAAGTTTATGGGTTGTAGACGGAAAATTCTTAAGCCGCCAACATTGCTTAAAATACATGCTTACCTGGTGTTGATGGGAATATACCAAAATTCAATCGGTAGTTTACTGTGGTAAATTCGAAGTTTCGACCTGTGATTGCCTTAATTTAGGGTTCGACGGAGGAATGCCGGTGTTTCACAATGAAAAAAATCAAGAACGATGATGGTGAAATCAAGCAGTTGACGTTATGTGTATGTTTGTACCGATTGTGAGGAATGAAGTTGCAAACCTAGCCCCTTCTCATCTTCATTGCCATCAAGACTAAAAAAAGTGAAGGATTACCCGAGAATATTGATTCAATGGTTACGTTTTTTTTTTGTGTGTGTGTGAAGACCATTGATAAATATACGGTGTTTGTTACCTTAAATTTAGGATATATATTAATTGAATTATGATTTTACCATAATTACATATACTAAGTTTACCATTATACCCTTTTTAAAATTTATTTAATGATTTATTATTTCCTGAATTCTCATTGGTGCATACATGCACACAATAGTTGCTAGAAACATATATATATATATATACATATATATATATATATATATATATATATATATATATATATATATATATATATATATATAGTTAAGTCCATGTGAGACGGCCTAATTTTGTGAGACCGTAAGATAGTGAAATATTCTAATATTATAGTGTTCATAGAAATTAAAAATACCTAGGTACACAATCCATCCTGACAATGATCTCCTTGTGACTGGGCAAGCTCAGTTTGAGTCACACCACCCCATCAGGGTCATGTTGGGTGTAGCTTTGAGTAAAATTCCTTGACTCGATGTGCCTTTCAAGTATCGAACAACTTGCAAAGCAGCCTCCCAATGTTCTACACGAGGGCTCTGCATAAACTGGGACAATATATGCACGGAATAGGCAAGATCTGGATGCGTAGCAGCTAAATAAATCAGTCGTCCAACTAATCGACGATAAGCCTCCGGATCAGAAATTTTGGCGCCAATAGCCAACCCCAATTTGTGATTTTGTTGAATAGGAAAGGCAGAAGGTTTAGCGCCCAACAATCCGGTTTCTGCCACAATGTCTGACGTATACTTGCGTTGGCACAAGAAAAGACTAGCTGGACTTCTAGCAACTTCAATGACAAGGAAGTATTTGAGGGCTCCAAGGTCCTTCATTTTAAAACAACTACACAAGTAATCCTTAAAAGACCGGATTGCATTAGGATTGTTACCAGAGATGATCAAGTCATCGATATACACAAACAACTTAAGTCGTACATCCCCATGAACATAAGTAAATAAGGAGTAATCAGAATAGGATTCGTGAAAACCATATTTTTTGAGCGTTGTCACTAATTTGGCAAACCAGCAGTGCGGGGCTTGTTTTAATCCGTACAAGGACTTACGAAGTTGGCAAACAAGGTTTGGATTAGAGCCTTTAAAACCCAATGGATGTCGCATGTACACTTCTTCTTGAAGATCCCCGTGTAGAACCGCATTATGTACATCCTTCTGATGAAGTTCCTACTATTTAGAAGCTGCTACCGCTAAAAATACCCGAACTGTGGTCATCTTGGCGACATGAGCAAACATATCTGTATAATCTACACCTTGCCTCTTGATGATTTCCATACACCACTAAACGAGATTTAATTCGTTCAATTTCTCCGTTGGACAAGTACTTGATTTTATAAACCCACTGACTGCCCAATGCTTGTTTACCGGGTGGTAAAGGTTCCAACGTCCAATACCATTCTCCTCTAGTGCTTGGATTTCATTTTGCATGGACTTTTTGCAACATCGTGTTTCATGGCTTCCTTGAAAGTATGAGGTTCCTGACCCGAGGTCACAGCTGCAATAAAATGTTGATAACTAGGAGAAAAATTGTCACAATTTATATAATGTGTGATAGGATATGGTGTACCTTTGGAGGACTGTGGAGACGGTGTAGAGGAGGATGGACTTTTAATGGCAGATGTGTGAGAGAAAAAGTCTTTGTGTAGAACAGATGGGAATTTTTCCCTGTGTCCATGACCCATTTGTTCCTGTGGAGTCACAGAAGGTTCATGAGGTGTCACTATTGGAACTGAAGGTGGAGAGAATGGTTCTTCGCTAGTACCAACCAAAGGAGTACCCGGAGAGAAGTTGTTGGTATGCTCTTCATGATTAGGTTGGGGTTCAACAGATAGTGGTTCCCCTCCATATATCAGATCATTATAAGTAGGACATATTTCTTATTTCTTCAATGGTGGCATCTTCATTATTTGCGATGTCACGCATGTCAGAGTATGGAAATATATCCTCAAAAAATTTAACATCACGAGATACAAAAAATTCTTTGTCCAAATCAAACAGTTTCCATCCTTTTTTCCAAAGGGGTAACCCACAAAGATGCATTTTCGACTTCTACTACCGAACTTATCATTTTTAGCTCGTTGGTTATGGGAGAAACACAAACACCTAAAAGTTTGAGAGAGTTATACGAAGGTAATGAGGCAAAAAGAATCTCATAGGGTGTTTGTTGCTTTAAAATTGATGAAGGAGTTCGGTTTATTAAGTGAGCACCAGTGAGGACCACTTCTCCCTAAAAATCAATGGGTAATTTTGCTTGCATCAAGAGAGCTCATGCAACATTTAAAATGTGCCTATGTTTTCTTTCTACTCTTCCATTTTGTTTTGGTGTACTAACACATGAATTTTGGAAAATGATTCCATGTTTAGAAAAGTAGCTAAGTAAATAGTTAAACTCTGTTACGTTATCACTTGGAACGGTCTTTAGTTTTTGAGAAAACTATCTTTCGACCATAGCAACAAAATACATAAACATGTGGAAGACGTCAGTTTTATCATCTAGCAAATAAACCCAAACAACATGCGAGAAGTCATCTACTAAAGTTAAAAAATAACGCGCTCCACAAGAAGAAGCATGTTTGTAAGGACCCCATAAGTCATAATGTATTTTTTCAAAAATCCTACTAGTTTCATTCGTACTTAAAGGAAAGCTTTCCCTAGTTTGTTTGGCTCGAAAGCATACTTCACAAGCTTTATTTAAACTACCCTTACTATCACTACCGGAGATAGTAACTTCATAATCTTCTCAGATGGAGGACCCATTCTCTTGTGCCACAACTCCATAGTAGATACTGCCCCATTGACCCACACATGTAGAATCGGTTCTCCTTTCTTGAAGTAGTAAAGTCCGTCCCGTCTAACACCCGTTCCAATCAGCCTCCTCGACCGGTCCTGTATAGCACATATATGTGAGTCAAAAGCAACAACACATTTCATATCATCATTTAATTGAGACATAGATATGTGATTGCAGTTTAGTTTTGGAACCAAGAGATCATTTTTAAGCATTATATTGTCTGATAATCGAACCAAGCCTTTGTGAGTTCTAATGACCTTTTTTCCATTTGGTAATCCCACAAGGCGGCCTGGAATTCTTTCAACTTCCCTAAGCCATGAGACATCACCCTTAACGTGGTGTGTTGCCAGAGTCAATTATCCATAATCTTTTATAAAACTCACCATTTAGGCGCTGATCAGTGATTTTTGCATTATCCATTAGACTAGTTAAGGTTTTCCATTGCTCGACTGTAAAAAGCAGCGATGATGTTTCATTGTTGCTGCTCCCAGAGGTAATTGAGATGGTATTGGCACGAGTGTTTGTTCTTCCTCCGCATCTGCCACCTAATCTTCCTCCATGCCCAACCATGTTTGTTTTGCTTCGGTCTTCCCACCACTCAGGGTATCCAACAAGTTCAAAACAACTTGTAGCCTCATGTCCCATCTTTTTATAGTGAGTACAGGTCATGTGTGACTTATCCACCCGTTCTCGAACTCTTCCCTTGTCTCCGCATGCACGTATTGAGAAACCCAATGTTTCATATGAGGCTTCTTATCTGTTACACTCTTTGAATTCCGAACACGTTCATCTTGAATCACCAATTGAAAGGCCTTATTCAAGGATGAAAAAGGATCTTGTGACAGGATATTGGTACATAGTGCAGCAAAATGGTATGAGTTCAACCCCATGAGAAATTTGTGCAACATGTCATTTTCCCTTCTTGTCTTGTGTTCACTTCCTGCGGTGCAATTGGCACAACAAGAACAAGAAATTATGGGTTCGTGGTTGTGTAATTCTTCCCACAAGCCTGTCAGTCTACCGAAGTACTCAGCCACCGACATGTTCTTGGCTTGTTCACATTTAGCAATAGAAGACTTCAATTGTTGTATTCTGGGCTCATTCACCAAAGTGTATCTGTACTTCAATGTATCCCATATCTGTTTAGCATCATGATATTTTGAAAGATAACACTTCACCTCTGTGTCGATTGTGTTCATCATCCAGGATACCAACATGGCATTGATAGTATCCCAATCAGCCTTTGTGCAAGGAGGTACAGGTTCAGTAATCGTACCATCTAGAAACCCAAACTTTCCGCGTGCTTCCAAAGCGGTTCATATGTCACCAGACCAATCGTCATAGTTGTCTCCTCATAGCTTGGTTGGAGTGATAAAATCACTTGGCCTATCTTGAGGGCCAAGGTAGAAAGGCAAGTTTGCCTCTATTTTTTCTAGCGGCGGATTACTGGAACCACTTTTATCCTTCCCACTGTCGTCTTCCCTATCTTTAGGATTTCTTATTCGCCTGCTCTGATACCATGAAAAGTCCTATGGCTCAAAATCTTGCCTTCACTCATTGATACGTTCAAATAAATACAATTCAGGAGCTAACATCTATCAAAAACAAAGAGATAAAACAAACTAAAGAGATAAACTCTGAACACTTTGAACACTTTGAACCAAAGCTAACCACGTGTGCTTTGACAACATATAATGTTAGAATATATTGCATATTATATTTTTACGAATAATAGAATATTGAAACCTCTTTAGAATATTTCACTATATATATATATATATATATATATATATATATATATATATATATATATATATATATATATATATATATATAGACACACACACACACACACACATACAGGGTGAGGTTCAATAGAGAACCATAATTAACCAAGGAACCAATGAACCAATCTTTTTTTCAACTTTTAGAACTTATTTTTTATCAAAAAAAAACTATAAATACAGAAATTCATAATTTTTTTTTATCCTTTTTCCAATGATATAAAATTCGATTTTTTTACGTCAAATTTACAATATGAATCTTCGAAAATTCACAACGTGAATCCGGATTCACACGGTGAATCCGAAAAATATTTTTCACATTCACAATGTTAATATATGAATTTAAATATTTTTAGATTTTTTTTTCGATAAAGAATAAGCTCTAGAAATTGAAAAAAAGATTTGGTTCCTTGAAGAACCCATATATATATATATATATATATATATATATATATATATATATATATATATATATATATATATATATAGGTTCAGGTTTATTTGAGACCATTCTAATTCTGTGAAACCGTGAGACCAAATCTAAAAATAATTTTAAAATTCAAAATAAATGGAAAAATCCAAAAATTCTTTTTTTTTAAATATTATTTTCGGAACTTTAATTAACTAAAAAAAATAAAAAAGATAAAAGAAAAATAAAAAAAATAAAAAAAATTCCCGTTTTTTTTTGAAAAAATACGTGAAATATTCTAATAGAATATTACACTGACATATTCTAAAAAATAATTTTAAAATTCAAAATAAATGGAAAAATCTAAAAATTCTTTTTTTAAATATTATTTTCGGAACTTGAATTAATTAAAAAAAATCCCTTTTTTTTTGAAAAATACGTGAAATATTCTAATAGAATATTACACTGTACATATTCTAAAAAATAATTTTAAAATGCAAAATAAATGAAAAATCCAAAAATTATTTTTTTAAAGAAGAGAAAGGTTCGCCTCTTTTTGACTTTCCTATCCATTTTCACCAATTTCGTCATCAGGCTTATTATTCTTTCAAAATTTCAAAGAAATTTGGATTTTATCTACAAGAATTGTTGCTTTTTTTAAACAAAAAAATGTGTTTTTTTTCATTATTCTCTAAGATTCTATGTTTTTTTTGACTCTTTCTGTTTCAATACAACAAGGGTACACTTGACTTTGAATGTTACTTCCCCAATTCCTAATTGATGGAACATATTTGTTATTAACATTGCAAAAATATCTATATGAATTCGTTTTTGAGAAAGAATTGATATGGATACTAACTGTATCTTTCATACCATAAGGCAAACATGCAAAAGAGAATTCAAAGCTTTTCAGACACTTACGTTAGCAAAACTTAATGGTAATTTCATTGACACCTGTCTTTATCTGTTATTGTAACTGTATATGATTGTTGTAATCACATAATTTTCTTACTTGCGTAGGTATACTAGGTTGTTGTGTTACACATACAAGTGCCTACTCCTATATTGATAATAGGAGAATAATCAATCGTATTGTATTGATTGATCTTTAATCAAATACATATAACGATTACAATATGACCTAAAACTATATATGGTAAATATTTTCTCTTTTGAATATTTTACATAAATACAATACATCGCTAATACACCCCCGTAGTCGAAACAGGAGGTGGTCACATGTTAAGACTAGATTGAAAATCTTCAAACAAAACTCGTGGAAGGCCTTTGGTGAATATGTCAACAATATGAAAACATGATGGAATATGCCGAAATCTAACATGACCACGAGCCTACTTCTCCCTTAAAAATTGGATGTCAAGTTCAGTGTGTTTCATCCGTTGGTGTTGAACCAGATTAGTAGACAAATAAAATACCCTGACATTATTGCAATACACCAATATTTCTTTCGTGGGTTGAAGTTAAAAATTCACATAACACGTTTCGAACCCAACAAGTTTCAGAAACCATGTTGGCAACAGCCCGATACCTTACCTCGGTACTAGATCTTCACAAAGTCGGTTGTCTTTTAGAAGACCACGAGATTAAATTATTGCCCAACTAAATGTATTACCCCGTGGTTGAATGACATGTATCAGGACAACCTGCCCAATCTGCATCAGTGTAGGACAAAAGAGAACAGATTCCTAATTTTTGAATTGTGAGACCATATGACAAAATACCACGGATATAGCACAATATGAGTTTAAGAGCATGCATATGAGATGTGTGAGGAGCATGCATATGCATGCAAACCTACTAAACTGCATAACTAATATTAGGACTCATGAAGGTTAAGTATTGTAAGGCCCCTGCAAGTTGATGGTATACAGTGGCATTATCAAGAAACATGCCATTATGTGAGCTCAATTTCTAATTAATGTCAACAGGAGTAATAACTAACTTACATGATTTGAGACCTAATCGATGAAGAAGTTCCCTAGCATATTTTTGTTGCGATAAAAGTATGGATCTGTTGGCATGAGAAGTCATAGCAACACCAAAAAAATAGGTTAGAGGCCCATAATCCTTCATGGGAAACTCTTTTGCCAGTAACGTCATAAATTGACGAAGCAGGTCATGTGATGAAGTAGCCAATAACATATAATCAACATACAAAAGAGTATAAGTAGTGTCATTACCATGACGGTAAGCAAAGAGAGAATGGTCACAACGGTTGTGTGTAAATCCCATACTATAAGAATAGTCCAAAAATCTTTGGTACCATTCTCATGGTGCTTATTTTAACCCATACAATGACTTCTTTAACAGACACACATAATTGGAAATTGTGTGTCATGGAAACCCATAGGTTGATGCATATAAACTGTCTTATGTAGGTTACCATGAAAAAAAGTGTTCTTCACATCCAACTGGTGGATAGGCCAAGACCGAGATAATAAGATACTAAGAACAGTATGTACCGTTGTCAGCTTAATCACCAGACTAAGAGTTTCACCACAATCCACCCTTACTTGTTGTGATCGGCCATCACATACTAAATGTTCTTTGTACCGTTCTAATGATCCATACAACTGTGTTTTATGACACAAAATCCACATACGTGTGACAATATTCATTCCTGAATTCCAAGGTACTAATTCCCATGTCTTATTATTGATAATAACACGAAACTCATCGAGCAATGCACTGTTCCAATCTAGGTTTTGTAAGGCTTTGGTTGGGTTTCTGGGCAAGGGTGAGATGGTAGTGTGTAGGTTGAATGGTTGTTCAAGTTTAGAGATACCTGACATAATTTGAGTTTGTCATGGTGCCGGTGGGATGAGACGTCTTTGTGGTGGTCGGGTGGGTATTGACAGGGGATGCGGTTATCGGATGTTGAGCTGTTGGCGGATGGCGGGTTCGTCGACTATAAGTAATGGGATATGAGGTAGGTGTGGTGGCTGGAGCCGTTGGATTAGGTGTCGAAGCCCATAACTATATATGGTATGTACTTGACCCGGTTGTAGCATGGTCCTTTTGGGTTGCCTTCACCGAAGCAACTTGACTGGAAGAATTATGGAGAGAGAGGATAAATGTGATTTATTAATATATTATTTGAATAATATATATTAAAAGAGAAATCATATTATTTAATTAACATTGGTCAAAAATTAATTTTGTAGTAAAAAGAGGTTAATTGAATTAAGGGGACTGATATTGTAATTATCAGATAATTGCAAAATGGGCTGAGGATCCTTAAAGATAGGGGTGGACGAAATCTTATGGATAGCCAATAAGAATTCGTCGAAGGCTAGGGTTTTGGAAGGTTCCTATGGGCGGCTTAGGGCTTAAACTGTAACATCCGGATATCCAGGTACTATAATTTATATTTTATTTTTGAGTTTAAAGGGTGGACTCAACGAGTCGACGCATAGACTCGTCGAGTAGGGTCGCGTTTGATGACTAGATTAATGAAGGGACTCGACGAGTCGGAAGGAGGGGACTTGACGAGTCCGTGCTGTAAGATGAAACCCTAATTCCCCAGGCATGAGCCCTATTTAAAGGACCTTATAGCCCTCTTGTGTGGCTACCTGTCCAAAGAGAGTTCCCCCTAAGAGCTTGAGCGAGTTGATAGAGAGATAAAGCCATATTGATCGATTTTGGTGTGTTCTAGCTAAGGAGTAGTTGTTCCAAGCAAGAGGAGGTCAAGGGAGCTGTGGATCCAGAGTTTTCAAGCCCAGATCTACACTATTGAGGTACCAAATCGAGTTCCCTTCTGTTTTGGGTTAAGATCTATGATCTAGGGTTTTGTATACCCCTTTTTGAGCTTGTTATGTTGATTTCATGGTCCCTTGTGGTGTTGGACTTCGGATCTGGACCCAAAGAGGTCCAGAGAGTTTTCCCCAATCCGCTTTATGTTGGGTTAAGGAAGAAAAGAGTCTAGATTGCCATTATAGAAGCCTTTTGGCCAAAAATAGCCTTGTACACGTTGCATGTGGGTCAAGTTTCGACCTTTACGTGGTTTTTGGTCGTGGGGAAGCCAAATCTATAGCTTAGGGAAGCGAATCTGACCTCAAAAGGTCATTTCAGTGTTGACATGGGAGCAACTCGCCGAGTTCATAAGTGGAATCGACGAGTCGAGTCGGGGTTGTCCCGCGATTCGTTGCTGAGTAACCTGACGAGTGGAGAGGGAAATCGTCGTGCCAAGTGAGGCTTAGAAGACTTCAGAGGACTAGTGTGGACTTGCCGAGTCGCCTGAGTGCACTCGATGAGTCTGGTCAAAGTTTGACCGTTGACCGAAGTTGACTTCGTTGACTTTTAGGGTTTAGTCAATGTTTGGACTTATGAGCCATTAGAGGGGTAGAATGGTATTTTACCCTTCTTAGAGAACTTATAGAGAGGGGTTAACCTGGCCTTTAGGAGCTGTATTAATTAGAGTAATTATTTATGTGAGTAGGCGGAGGCTAGTGCAGTATTTCAGAGTTCGAGGTTTACCGAGTATCCGAGGTGAGTCTTCTCACTATACTTTACCTTGAGTGGTAACCAGAGTTATGTGACTGTGTATCTTGTATGCTATATGGTATGTTGCACTGCATTATTACTATGTGATTATGCTGTGTGTATTCCAGAGTTACAGAGCTAGGACCGGAAGGTCCACAGAGTTAGGACCAGAGGGTCCACAGAGTTAGGGCCAGAGGGCCCACAGAGTTATAGCCTCGAGTGGCTAATATGTGTTGTATGTGGTATTGTGGGGAAGTAACTAAGCATTTATGCTTATAGTGTTTTGTGTGATGTGTTTCAGGTACCAATGAGGATCGTGGGAAAGTGCCGACATGATCAGTACACACTATTGAAGTTTTTATACGTTGATCTTGGGATGTGTTTTTTTATGGATTTGATATGTGTTACAATGAGATATGAGAATGTTTATGAATGAAATTATAAATTTTAAAAGTGAAAAATTGTTTTGAAATTTGCGTTGTTACAAGTTGGTATCAGAGCCTTGGTTTGAGGGATTCGGGTGCACCTTCGGGCGTATCAGAACTCAAACCGAGGATTTGAGAGATTTTCAAATAAAAGTCACAAAATTTTTCTTAAAGAGTAAAAGTTTTGAGAAGAGCAGAGCAGAGCAGTGTGTATGATCAGCCAGCGCCCGAACGGTGACTTCCCAAAATACCCTTATATTATGTGTTATGAGATAATATGTTATGCATGCTAGAGTAGGCTAGGTATTCTTATTAGGATTAGAGTGGCCTGATTTGTGATGCCTTAGTCTAGGGGTTTTGCTGCTAGGAGATGCTTGAGAGTGAGTAGATAGCAGTGAGGAGCTATGAGAGATCTGTTAGAGAATAGACTATGCATAGTGAGAGTAGAGTACTTGGGATTTGGACACCAAGGAGGAGGACTTGGGGTGAATGCCGTTGCGGTATGGACGGTAGTATTGGGCCCGTACTACTAAAGACACTGGATCAGTGCGCAGCCCAAGTAAGAATCCTTAGGGTACCAGGGATCGAGTAGGAATGGGATATTGCATGTGTGTAGGCTCGAGCGAGTCTCTGATATTTTGTGTTGTATTTCAGAGAGACATCATGGTTGGGACACACCACACACCTAAGAGCAGTGGTGTTAGTGACGAGGAGATCCGTAGGTTGATTCATGAGGAGGTGGCTGCTGCCATCCGCGCAGAGATTCCAGAGATGTTTGGGTCTATTAAGACCACGCTGATTGAGACTTTTGATGAGAGATAAGCATTAGTTACTGAGGCTGCAGCCGCTGCAGCTACCGCAGCTGTTGCTGCTGCCAGACCTCAGGGTGGTGATGCGTTGCTGTTCCGAGAGTTCAGCAACACGAAGCCACTGGAGTTTGATGGGACGCAAGATCTGTCACACCCCAAAACCAAGAACGGCGGAAACGTTCCGGGGTGGAGGACATCATGTGAAGTATCATAACAGTGTAAAGTAGTAAACAAGCAACAACATCATACATTGCATTAAAATTAAAGTTTTAATACATGTGTGTTCTTTCATAATATACAACAATAAAATGAATAATCAAAATAAGACGAGTCTTGTCCGTGCTCCGTCTTCTCAAAGCCTGGTCATCGTACCTGTCTAACTGGTGACATGAGAATACAAGTAATTTTGAAAGCAAGCATCAGCCTAAAGCTGGTGAATTCATAAGTATTTAAGTGTCATTGTCTTGTTTTGGAAAGCTGTTATGAATGCCTTGTAAATCTTTAAATGAAACAATTGATATAAGTATGAAAACCCTAGAAAATCCCTTATTTCCTACTAGTATGCAATGTAGTCTTCTACCAAGACCCGAATGTTTTGCTATGATAATGATAGTTTTTCCTTCTTTTTGACTATTACATACAGTACTTAGTCTAACTCATTGATTATGTGAATGTATCACAAAATAAAGTAAATAGGAAAAGAATATGATAGTCTTCTACCAAGACCTGAATGTTTTGCTATGATAATGATAGTTTTTCCTTCTTTTTGACTATTACAAACAGTACTTAGTCTAACTCATCGTTTATGTGAATGTATCACAAAATAAAGTAAATAGGAAAAGAATATAATAGTCTCTACCAAGACCTGAATGTTCAGTTATAAAAATGATAATGTTTCCTTCCTTTTTGACTATTACTAACAGTACTTAGTCTAACTCATCGTTTATGTGAATGTATCACAAAATAAAGTAATATGAATAATGTAATCATGTAATTGTTATCCTTTTGTATTAGGATTAACACGACATCGCGGAAAGCGAAATGTATAACCTAATGAACATCCGAAGACTGTTCAATTGTCCTCTGTAGCTATAGTAGGAGGGAGGAAGGGTTAGTCCCGTAACTGTCTCCTAATATAAGTATTAAACGTAGGCATCCGTAGATGTTCATCAACCTCTGTATCGAACAGTAGGCTCGAGGAATGGTTAGTCACGTAACTGTATTCTAATATAAGTAATAACCGTAGGCATCCGTAGATGTTCATCAATCACTGGTGCTAATCAGCTGGGCTTCGGAATGGTTAGTCCCGTCTAGATATCCCATTGAAATGGGATAGGCAGGACAATTTACACAGAAGGTACTAATAAATCATCCTCGTAACTCTAGGTACAAGTATCCAGGTAAGTGTGTACAGGAAAATGTATCTATGTAATGGTACTCATGTATGGTATTCATGTAAGCGTATTCAGGTAAATGTATCTATGTAAACGTACTCATGTATCATGTAAGCATATGTAAACGTACTCATGTATCATGTAAGCATAGGTAAATGTACTCGTATATCATGTAATGTACTAGTATAGACTCATGAATGAACTGACTCTTGTGTGATTCCTTGTAATAGGAATAATGTTGTGTATCTTCTAACTATCCCTATGATAGTAACTGGAATGTAATTGGTTGTTTAAGTAGGTTTATACACCCTTGCTACACAAGAGTGTGGGAAACTGAATGAAGGATGAAAACTATAACATCAATACATATATAAGAACATAAGTGTATAGACATAGTTTTGTTCAAAAAGGTTAATATGGTTTTGTAAGATATCTAAGAGTTTTGAACAATAATTAACAATGACTTGATGTCATTTTTAATAAACATTTCAAAACTAATACTTTTGTTACCAAGGTATTTGAAGATAGGAAACCATTTCATGCATCACATTTTGAAGTATGTGAAATCTGCTGGGTGAAAACACAGTTATAAATATCTATGATTGATTTAAGAACATGTTGTTTTCTACTTGTATTCCCCCCCCATTTAAAGCATTTAAAGTCATTTAAACATCGATTAAGGGGTATGAACTCACCTGTTGCGAGTGGATCGGAAGGAAGTGTCGGATAAGTGCTTGGTGTCAAGTGAAGACTTAGACACGCACAAAGATCCTAATTACATATGAGGACATATGTATATAACCAATTAGTCTTTAAACAACTAATAAACAAGGTCAAGACACTCTAAGGCATGACAAACACTTTGTATAAGTGTTATAAGTACTAAGGAGTGCATCTAAGTGTTGTAGGGAAAGGCTAGTGTGTTTAGGGTTCAAGGGTAAACTCCCTTGGAGTTTACGGTTTTCATGACCATTACCCAAGGAGTTTACGATAGTAAACTCAAGGGTTTACGGTCGCAAACTCTACACTTTATGACCATTTTTTGTTTTGAAGACTACTAAGCTATTCCAAGCATTCCTACTTCATGATTAAGCCTTAGGAAGTGTTGTGTGGCATCAAAACACTCCTAAATGGAGTTTACGGTCTAAGGACCATTTCTCTATGAGTTTACTACCTTAAACTCATGAGTTTACTACCTTAAACTCATGAGTTTACTACCTTAAACTCATAAGTTTGGTATTTTGGGGGGTGTTTTCAAGTCCTTAGCTCAATCATGGCACTAGTCTAGGTTGGATTTAGACATAAGGAACAACTATGCGTCATTTATGGGACTTTTATGCACTTTTGGGGTGTTTACGGTTTTGGGAGATCCCCAAACCGTAAACACATAAAAATGGAAGTATTTGGTGCTTTTTGTGTGATAAACTCATCAAGGATGAAGCTAGACAAGTCCTTAAGGCATGGTGAAACATCTAGGCACCTTAAGGCACCACTTTGCACCATAAATGGTGTTTACAGTTTTGGGAGCCTCCCAAAACCGTGAACACCTTGATCTTGGTGTTCTTGGGACTTTTCCTTGGTATAAACATGTATAGCTAGCTTTAAATGACTCTAGGATAGAAGTACTTACATAGTGGAAGCTTGAAATGAACTTTAAGTTCAAGAACACTAGTGTGTGTTCTTGGTGTTTTGGAAAAACTAGTCAAAACACATAAATGAATGGATTAAAGGATGTACAATCACTAGATTAAGTATTAAACCAACTTGAAATGGTTAGAACACTTACTAGTTTGAAGATCTAGAACAAAATCAAGGATGATACTTGAAAGGATATTTTGGAGTTTACTCTTTTGGGTATTTGGGGAGTAAACACAAATGGCTAGACTTTTGGGGAGTAAACTCATACATAGGTATGAGTTCACGGTTTTTGGGTAATTTTTCAACCCAAACTTAAAAGTTTGGTCGTGAACTTCTAAGACACGAGGTATTTGCGGTTTTTTAATTTCAAAACCCGAGATGACACTTTCTTTCACTCGTTCGTTTAAAAATAATATTAAAATAATCAAACGAACTTATTTTTCCCAAAAACAAGTAAAAGTGAACTTGACTTATAATATAAAGTGATTGACTGCTAGGGTTTGACCGAATGAAAATTCCGGGTTGTCACAGGATCCGATTGCTGCGATGAGATGGGTTTATGATATTGAGGGATGCTTCTATACGTGTTCATGTCCGGAGCATCTGAGGGTTCGGTTCGCGCTGAACCAGCTTCGCTTGGGAGCGAAGGAATGGTGGAAGTTTATTACAGCGCACTATTCACCTGCTGATCTTGCTGCGGTGACCTGGGAGAGGTTCGCCGCCATGTTCCGTGATGACTATGTTCCCCCGGTGGAGAGGGAACGATTGGCCTAGGAGTTTCTGACCCTCAAGCAGGGTACTGAGTCTGTTACTGTGATCACCAGGATGTTCCATGAGAAGGCGATGTTCTGCCCTAAGCATGTGTCTACCGAGCAGGCACGTATGAGTCGGTATCTGAGTATTCTGAGGAGGGACATACGAGAGTTCGTGGCGAACTCGTCGTACCGAACATTTTCCGATCTCCAGGCAAATGCTCGGAAGAGGGAGATAAAGCTGGAGACTCGGGCTAGATAGGAGGCGGAGTCTCAGGGGAGGGATCGGCGGTCGACTCAGTCCCAACCGGCAGCCAAGCAGGCGAAGCCTGCCGATTCGAGATCAGGGAACCAGAAGGGCTGCACTTGTGGCAAGTGTGGCAAGGGTTATGAGGGGTTTTGTAGAGCAGGGTCTCGCTACAAGTGTGACAAGGAAGGGCACATGGCCAAGGATTGCCCCAAGGAGTTTGCAGTCTGTTTTTTCACTACAACCAGACCGGACACCGGAAGGCCGAGTGTCCGCAGTTGCGGGGGTCATCCCAGGGAGCATCGCAGGGATTTGCCCCTGCTGCTTTTCGAGCTACCGAGAGTCGGCCAGTGAAGGCTGTGGCGCCAAAGGCTCGCGGGAGAGCCTTCTAGTTGACAGCGGAGGAGGTCCGCGCAGCGCCAAATGTTGTGGCTGGTATGTATTCTTTCATTTATTTATTTCGAATTTGTGGTGTTATGCTTATATTATGATATGCATAGGTACATTTCTTGTCAGTTCTGTACCTACTTTGGTGTTATTTGACTCGGGTGCGAGTCGGTCGTTTGTGTTGTTAGCCTTTAGTCAGCATATTAGTATTGGTCGAGAGGCGTTGAGTCGACCTCTGTGAGTTTCCATAGCTGACGCGAGATCGGTGTATTCCACTGATGTGATCCGAGGATGTGTACTCGAGATCTTCGGCGTTAAGTTTCCGATTGATTTGGTC
Organism: Lactuca serriola; assembly: GCF_051521515.1. Classification (NCBI taxonomy): domain Eukaryota; kingdom Viridiplantae; phylum Streptophyta; class Magnoliopsida; order Asterales; family Asteraceae; genus Lactuca; species Lactuca serriola. The sequence continues at coordinate 162,680,675 of NC_136410.1, read as the reverse complement.
CCGATTGCGATGGGAGATGTCTGCGTCATTGTGGGCATGGACTGGTTGAGCAGGTTTGGTGCAGTTATCGACTGCGAGCGACAGCTGGTGACCATACGAGACCCTAGTCGGGGAGTTCTTACGGTTTATGGCGAGGGTACCCGTTTCGGGTCAGCATTTTGTTCGGTCGCTAGAGCGAGGCAGAGCCTACAACAGGGCTGTAGTGGGTTTGTGGCATATGTGGTGGATACGACAGTAGATGCAGAGAGACCGAGGTCGGTCGATGAGGTCCCGATAGTACGTGAGTTCCCAGATGTTTTACCTGAGGAGTTGCCAGGTGTGCCTCTTGAGAGGCAGGTGGAGTTCCATATCGATTTGGTTCCGGGGGCAGCGCCTATCACCAAGGTGCCCTATTGCCTTGCGCCTCTAGAGATGCAGGAGTTATCCTTGCAGCTTCAGGAGCTGCTAGGAAAGGGGTTTATACGGCCGAGTAGCTCGCAGTGGGGAGCACCGATCCTTTTTGTCAAGAAAAAGGATGGTTCACACCGGATGTGCATTGATTACTGGGAGTTGAACAAGCTGACGGTCAAGAACCGTTACCCCTTACCGATGATTGATGATTTATTCGGTCAATTGCAGGGAGCGTCTTGGTTCTCCAAGATTGATCTGAGTTCTGGATATCATCAGATGAGGGTGCGTGAGGAGGATATCCAGAAGACAGCGTTCAAGACTCGTTACGGGCATTACAAGTTCGTGGTGATGCCTTTCGGGCTCACCAATGCACCGGCAACGTTCATGGATCTCATGAACAGAGTGTGCAGTCCAATGCTGGATCGTTCAGTGATCGTGTTCATTGATGATATATTGGTATATTCGAGAACTAGAGAGCAACATGAGGAGCATTTGAGAGAGATCCTCAGAGTTCTGTGGTCGGAGAGGCTTTACGCCAAATTCTCCAAGTGTGATTTTTGGCTACGAGAGGTTCAGTTCCTGGGGCATCTCGTTAACCAAAGCGGGATATTGGTCGATCTTGCCAAGATTGAGGTGATGATGAGTTGGGAGGTGCCGAGATCCCCATTAGAGATTAGGAGTTTTCTGGGGTTGGCCGGCTATTATCGGAGGTTCATCAAATATTTCTCCAAGATCACGGTTCCTCTCACCAGGTTGACCCAAAAGGGCGTAGCATTCAGTTGGGGCCCAGAGCAGCAGGCCTCATTCAAGACACTTCGCCAGAGATTATGCGAAGCCCCAATATTAGCCCTTCCGGAGGGGATGGAGGATTTTGTGGTATATTGTGACGCGTCGATATCAGGATTGGGTGCAGTATTGATGCAGAGAGGTCATGTGATAGCATATGCATCGAGGAAGTTGAGGCCTCATGAGGCGAGACATCCCACTCACGATCTGGAGTTGGGGGCTGTGGTGTTCGCCCTCAAGATCTGGCGTCACTATTTGTACAGAGTCCGGTATACCATTTACACGGATCACAAGAGCTTGAAATATCTGATGGATCAGCCAAACCTGAATATGCGCCATAGAAGATGGTTGGATGTGGTAAAGGATTATGAGTGTGAGATCCTGTACCACCCGGGCAAGGCTAATGTTGTAGCCGATGCCCTAAGTCGTAGGGCGGAGAGTGCCCCGATACGAGATGTTTGTTTGAGATTGACAGTGATGACTCCGGTGTTGGGCACCATTCGGGAGGCCCAGGTAGAGGCCATGAGACCTGAGAACCATAAAAGAGAGCGGGTGATCGGACAGATATCTTAGTTCGTTGCCGATAGCCGTGGGCTTATGACCTTTCAGGGTCGGATTTGGGTGCTGTTTAAAGGCGGGGAACGTACCATTCTGATGGAGGAGACGCATAGGTCGAGGTTCTCGATCCATCCCGGGTCCACTAAGATGTATTTGGACCTAAAGAGGGAGTATTGGTGGCCCTGTATGTAGAGGGATGTTGCGCGGTTCGTAGAGAGGTGCTTGACCTATCATAGGGTGAAGGCCGAGCATCAGCGTCCGCATGGCAAGTTGCAGCCACACGAGGTTCCCGAGTGGAAGTGGGAACGGATCTCCATGGATTTTATCACCAAATTGCTGAGGACTGCGAGGGGTGTCGATGCAATTTGGGTGATTGTTGACCGGCTGACGAAGAGCGCTCACTTTCTTGCTATCAGTGAGAGCTCTTCTGCTGAGAGGCTGGCAGAGATATATGTGAGAGAGGTGGTATCGCGACATGGAGTACTGATCTCGATCGTGTCAGATTGAGATGTATGTTTCACTTCTAGGTTCTGGAAGAAATTCCATGAGGATTTGGGTACGAGGCTACACTTTAGTACCGCATACCACCCACAGACGGATGGTCAGAGTGAGCGGAAAATTCAGACGCTCGAAGACATGCTGCGAGCGTGTGTGATGGACTTCGGAGGAAGTTGGGACATGTATTTGCCATTGGCTGAGTTTTCGTATAACAACAACCACCACTTGAGTATCGGCATGCCTCCCTTTGAATTGTTGTACGGGAGGAGGTGTCGGACTCCCATATGCGGGGGAGAGGTTGGGCAGCGAGTGATGGGCAACACTGAGTTAGTGCTTCAGACGACAAAGCAGATAAAGCAGGTTAGGCAGAGGCTGCTGATAGCTCAGAGCCGCCAGAAGAGTTATACGGATAGGCGACGGTCCAAGCTTGAGTTCCAAGTGGGAGACTTCGTACTCCTGAAGGTATCTCATTGGAAAGGAGTGATCCAATTCAGGAAGAGGGGCAAGCTGGGGCCCCGGTTCATCGGTCCGTTTAGGGTGACTGCGAGGGTAGGCAGGGTAGCATATTGTCTGGAGCTACCTGCGGAGTTGAGCCAGATCCATGATACCTTCCACGTATCCCAGTTGAGGAAGTGTATAGCCGACGAGTCGGCGGTAGTACCGTTGGAGGATATTCAGGTGGATGCCAGCCTGAATTATGTTGAGAGGCCAGTTGCGATTGTGGATCGGAGGATAAAGGTTCTGAGGAACCAAGGAGGTGCCCCTGGTGCAGGTTCAATGGCAACATCAGAGAGGGTCCGAGTTAACATGGGAGCCGGAGTCGGAGATTCGTGAGCAGCATCCAGAGTTGTTTGCGGAGCAAGACTTCGAGGGCGATGTCTGATTCTAGTGGGGGAGAATTGTAACATCCGGATATCCAGGTATTATAATTTATATTTTATTTTTGGGTTTAAAGGGTGGACTCAACGAGACGCATAGACTCGTCGAGTAGGGTCACGTTTGATGACTAGATTAATGAAGGGACTCGACGAGTCGGAAGGTGGGGACTTGACGAGTCCGCGCTGTAAGATGAAACCCTAATTCCCCGGGCATGCGCCCTATTTAAAGGACCTTATAGCCCTCTTGTGCGGCTACATGTCCAGAGAGAGTGCCCCCTAAGATCTTGAGCGAGCTGATAGAGAGATAAAGCTATATTGATCGATTTTGGTGTGTTCTGGTTAAGGAGAAGTTGTTCCAAGCAAGAGGAGGTCAAGGGAGCTGTGGATCCAGAGTTTTCAAGCCCAGATCTACACTATTGAGGTACCAAATCGAGTTCCCTTCTGTTTTGGGTTAAGATCTATGATCTAGGGTTTTGTATACCCCTTTTTGAACTTGTTATGTTGATTTCATGGTCCCTTGTGGTATTGGACTTCGGATCTGGACCCAAAGAGGTCCAGAGAGTTTTCCCCAACCTGCTTTATGTTGGGTTAAGGAAGAAAAGAGTCTAGATTGCCATTATAGAAGCCTTTTGGCCAAAAATAGCCTTGTACACGTTGCATGTGGGTCAAGTTTCGACCTTTACGTGGTTTTTGGTCGCGGGGAAGCCAGATCTGTAGCTTAGGGAAGCCGATCTGACCTTAGAAGGTCATTTCAGTGTAAACATGGGAGCAACTCGCCGAGTTCATAAGTGGACTCGACGAGTCGAGTCGGGGTTGTCCCGTGATTCGTTGTTGAGTAACCTGACGAGTGGAGTGGGAACTCGTCGTGCCAAGTGAGGCTTAGAAGACTTCAGAGGACCAGTGTGGACTTGCCGAGTCGCCTGAGTGCACTCGACAAGTGAGGATCATGGGAACGCGCCGGCATGACCAATACACACTATTGAAGTTTTTATACGTTGATCTTGGGATGTGTTTTTTTTATGGATTTGATATGTGTTAGAATGAGATATGAGAATGTTTATGAATGAAATTATAAATTTTAAAAGTGAAAAATTGTTTCGAAATTTACGTTGTTACATAAACAATCAGATTAGGTATCTGACTGAAACCCTAATCCCTTACCTATATAAATACCCTTTGGCTTCACATTTTCGGCGACCACAACCTAGAAGGATTCCTAGAGCTGAAAATAGCCTCCCCCTCTCTCTCTAATATTCTCCAATTGCTTTGTAGTTTGTGATCTATTAGTGGCATCGCATTTGAGGTGCTTGGTTCTCAAAAGCTCAAGGTTATCATGCTTCAACTGAAAGGTAACATTCTTGTTATTTATGTTGATTTCGATTTTGGTATGCTAGATTTAGGGTTTACAAGCTTTGGATGATTATTGCATGTACAATTAGAAAAATCTAGATCCAAAGCTTTAAGGTTTACATGTGCAGCATAGGATTGATGTTTTGCTCATAACCCAATAGTGGTATCAGAGACTAGGTCGTTTGTCTATTGTATTTGATGCATAGCTATTTTATTCAAAGCTGAAAAAGTCAAAATTTTTGCCTCTGCTTGATGAACTCGTCGAGTCACCTGATGAACTCGACGAGTCGGGGATACTCGACGAGTCCAGTCTGTGACTCAGCGAGTCGGCTCGTCTGTTGGCATATTTTTCGGGATTTTGACTAGAATTGGGTTGGGATAATTACCATAAACGATTTTGACTGATAAAATACGATTTTTTCAATATGGTATCGATTATCCTCATCCAATTAGAAGATATTTGTTAAATAATAAGATAATTACTTGTTTATATGATAAAATAAATTATTTGTATTATTTAATATGAATTATCTTGCCATAAATGAATTAGGTCAAATTTAGATAATCACAAATTATTTGATTAATTAAATTATTTGAAATTTGATCTAGAAGGGTTTGAAAAGTTTCAAAACTTGCCATCAAGTTTTGTAATTTAAATTTTTTATTAATAGTTTTAATTTTGAAACATTAAATTCTAAACCCTAGAATTTTATTAGTTGAAAATTCAACCCTTATACTTATAATATTATAAGATTAATAATTATATATGTATGTATGTATGTATGTATGTATGTATGTATGTATGTATGTATGTATGTATGTATGTATAAGATAAGCTAGTCTTACCGTTAGTAGGCCTTATTCATGAAGCTAGTCTATAAGGGGTATTTAAGGAAGCGGCCTGTAAAATGACCGCATTGGGTATCCACTCTTACCCACCGCACTCTTGACTAGTGGAGGGTTGTTAGCCGAACGGGTAGGATAGGGCAACTAATTCCTAATTAATAAGTATAATGATTTATAAAGTAACTAAATACTTTCTTTTATAAATTCCCAATCTTAGTTACTTTAGGAAAAATGTGAAAAATGATGCTATTCCATGAAATTAGACTTTGCACCTTGCTAAGTCGTTAGTGGAGCGTGCGTGGATAACCAACACACTAATTTGGGACTAGAAATGGTGGAAAAGGGTAGCTCGATGTTTATCATAGATAAATGGAGTGTGTGTGGTTAACCGACACATTGATTAGGTGGTAAATGACATTGAGAGTACCAAGTACATTTGCATGGTTATTCACACCTTGTTTGTGATCGTTGGTATCCCAGTCACAAACTTGAAGGGCATATCGATATTTAAACATGCCATTGAAAAGTTCAATGAATCTAAAATGAATCTAGGAATTTCAATTCATTTAAAACTTAATTGTCTTTTTCGTTTTTCATGGTGGAAATTGGTTAATCGACATTTACCTACCTTCAAATTATTTTCAATTAGATTATGGCATCCCTCTTCTGAATTGTAAATAATTGTGTTGGGTCCTAGCCCTAATTTCTCATTTGGGTGTTAAATTGAGGATTCTTATCTAATCTAAACTTTGTCTCTTTTCTTTTTCAGATGTCTACTCAAAACAACAACGCTTCTGGTTCAACCTCTTCTGGCTCATTCTCACTCATGAACATGTGGGGGAGGGTGATATTTGATGGGTCCAATTTTAACGATTGGATCTGCAACATCCGCATGGTCACCCTTTACGAGGACAAAGAGTATGTTCTCGATAAGGAGCTGAAGGAGATTGACACCAACACTGCTACTCCCGAGGAAATTGCTGCGTATGAAACTCATGAGAGAGATGTTAAGAAGGTTCATTGCATCATGCTCGCAACAATGAATGATGAACTCCAAAAGTCCTATGAGGACTACTATTCATTCGAGATGCACCAAGATTTGATGGAAAGGTACCATCAAAGTGCTAGGCAGGAGAGGTACGCGATCATTGCTGCGATGATCACTACCAAAATGAAGGATGGAGAGTCCATCATGACTCACTTGCAGAAAATGCAAATATTTGCCGACCGCTTGCTGAAGTTGAATGTAAACTTCGATGAGGAGCTGGCCATAGATATCATTCTACACTCCTTGCCTCCTTATTACGACCGGTTTTGTATGACCTACCACATGAACAAGGAGGAGGTCACTCCAAGCTTCAAGGCCCGCTAAGGACTGCTGAGAGTAGTCTAAAAGGCAAATCTATTGCATCTACTCCTACTAGTGATGCCCCTGTCTTGGCTATTGGGCAAGGAAAAGGAAAGAAAAGGAAGGCTCCTTCTAAGAGCCACAAGGGAAAGTTTCACGATGGTACCTCTTCTAGTGGAACCAAAGCTGGTCCTGCTATTCCCTCTTCTAACCCGAAGGATGTAGAGTGCTTCTACTGCCATGAGAAAGGGCATTGGAAACGAAGTTGCCCAAAGTGTCTACAAGATATCAAGGATGGGAAGATAAATCCCACCTTCGCAGGTATTTATACTATTCATTCTAATAACTCATCACATGCTATGTCTTGGGTCCTCGATATAGGATGTGTTTTTCACATTTGTTATGATTTGTAGGGTCTAAGAAGAAGTAGGGATGTGGAGCATGGGAAGATAAACTTGATCATGGGGAATAGGAAATCGTCGCCTATCACTAAGATTGGAGTTTACTCTTTAGTGCATAGTAGTGGGTTAGGTTTATATTTGAATAATTGTTGCTACTCGTCTGAAATGACATGAAACATTATTTCTTTTCATGGTTTGTATAAATAAGGTTTTAGATTTTCGTTTAATAATGAAAATGGTTCTATTAATTCTTTCTTTAATGGTACTTTATATTTTGAAGCATTACCTTGTAATGGTATATATGAAACTGTGATTGTTGTAGACAAATTAGGAAATGATGTGTTGCATATCGATTCTTCCAATGGTTTGGACAAGACATGCTTGTGGCATTTTTGTCTTGGACATATCAACAAGAAGCACATAGCCCAACTCCATAAGGATGGAGTGTTTGAGTCATTCGACCTTAGGGACGATGACACGTGCGAGTCTTGTTTACTTGGAAAGATGACCAAGTCACTGGTACTTGTGAAAGGGGTGAGGGTTTATTGGATCTCATACATACCAATGTGTGTGGGCCCTTTAGATCCACCATAAGGAAAGTGAACCGCTTCTATTTGACTTTTACCGATGATTATAGCAGATATGGGTATATCTACTTAATCAAGCACAAGTCAGAAACCTTTGAAAAGTTTAAAGAATTTAAGCAAGAAGTGGAGAATCAGCTGGGCAAGAAAATTAAGATGCTCCGATCCGATCGACGAGGTGAGTACCTTAGTATTGAATTCTACGACTACCTCAAGGAATGTGGAATTGTTTCGCAATTGATGCCACCTAGGAAACCGCACTTGAATGGTGTGGCTGAGAGGTACAATCGAACCTTGTTGGACATGGTTCGTTCCATGATGAGTCGAGCTTCGTTAGTTATCTCATTCTGGGGGAATGCCTTAGAGACTGCCGTCCATATCCTTAATTTTGTCCCAACTAAGAAGGTTGCCAAAACACCTCACGAGATGTGGACAGGGAAAGCTCCCTCGTTGGCACATATCAAGGTTTGCGGTTGCGAGGCTTTCGTAAGACGAGAGACTCTCGACAAGCTCGAACCTCGTAGTGAGAGGTGTATTTTCATCGGCTATCCACATAAGTCCTTTGGATATCTCTTCTATAGAGCAAGTGACAATGTTGTCTTCGTTGCGAGGAGAGGGGTTTTCCAAGAGCGAGAACTCATATGCCAAGAAGATAGTGGGAGGCAAATTGATCTTGAAGAACTTCAAGAATCAAGTGGTGAAGGAACCTCTAGCACTAGCAATCAACACGATGAGGAAACTCCTGTTGAAACAATTGATGAGTCCTTACCGCTTAGACGTTCCAGTAGAGTTAGTGTTCCACCTGTGTTGTATGGTTTCCATATAACAAGTGAAGGTGATACGTTTATTAGTGATAGCACACTGATAAATTTGGATGAACCTAACACCTATAAGGAAGCCATGGCAGACCCAGAGTCTGCAAAATGGAAAGAGGCTATGGACAGCAAGATTCAGTCCATGTATGACAATCAAGTTTCGAACTTGGTTGACAATGTGCCAGGTCGTAAGATGGTCGGGTGCAAATAGATCTTCAAGAAGAAAACCGACATGGATCGGAAAGTAGACACATATAAGGCACGATTGGTTGTGAAGGGCCTTACTCAAACTCCCAAAGTTGACTATGATGAGACCTTGTCACCAATAGCGAATATTAAGTCTATAAGGGTTATGCTAGCCATAGATGCATTTCATGATTATGAAATATGGAACATAGATGTCAAAACTGCTTTCCTAAATGGTAAGTTGGATGAAGATGTTTACATGAGTCAGCCAGAGGGTTTTGTCAATGCAGAGCACCCTAATAGAGTGTGTAAGCTTGAGAAATCCATCTATGGATTGAAACAAGCATCTCGCAGATGGAATCTTTGTTTCGATGAAAAAGTCAAAGAGTTTGGTTTTTCGAGAAGCGATGATGAGTCCTGCATATATGTCAAAGCTAGTGGGAGTATAGTTAGCTTTCTCGTGTTATATGTGGATGACATACTGCTCATAGGAAACGACGTCCCAACTCTGCAGGAGGTTAAGTCCTGGCTTGGGAAGTGCTTCGTTATGAAGGACCTCGAAGAAGCTGGTTATATTCTTAGGATAAGGATATTGAGAAATATGAGTAAAAGACTAATAGGACTTAGTCAAAGTACTTACTTGGATAAAGTGTTAAAACGTTTTAGCATGGAAAATTCCAAGAAATGGGAGTTACCAATCCAAAACAATACCAAGTTGAGTAAGACTCAAAGTTCGAGTACCGAAGCCAAGATAGCAGAGATGAGCAGAGTACCTTATGTGTCACACCCCCGATCCAGACGACAAAAACGTATGGGAGCTCGTGTGACTAACAATTGAATAATCATCACAATGAATGTACATGAAACATAACACATTCATCACCAACGTTACATAATACAACCAGCATTGTTCACATCTATACATTGTTAAAATACATAAATTCTAATTTTTCAAAGTACGATAAGTGGTGTTACATAAACAAAACCAAACACACTTGCATATCTTCCAGCTTAACGATTACCTGAGAATACAATTTATTTTGAAAACGGTCAACATATATAATGTTGGTGAGTTCATAACTATATTTGAGTAAAAGTCTTTGTATCTTTCATACAAACCCAGAAAATCCGATATTTTCCGTAAAATGTCTAAAAATGATGTGAAAATCAAGTATAAATGCATTTGTGAATTTAATAGTTAAAAACTTGTATGAGTGTAGTTTAGGTTCATTGTATTTTGAATAAATGATAAGTGTATATGAATAATCTCCCTAGAAAATCCGATATTTTCTGTTTTAATACGTCGTTTAGATTTTTGTATCGTTAGATAAGTCGTTTTGCATTGACACAATTAAAGAATTTATCTTCAAAAGGTTAATCTTTTGGTATCGAATCCCTATATGATCCATTATAACCATGCATGATAATGACTAGGTCGCTCATCTTGGTATTTTTTGAAATGTCGGTCTTGCTAAGGATGTTGTCGCCCTAGACTGGCCTAATCTAGCTGTAGTGAGCAGCTAAGGCGTGGGGGGTCACCCCGTATAGATCTATACACAAACTCCCGCTTTGCTATCAGGAAACTCTGATTATAACTACAGGCTATGATTGTACACTCAGTGGTGCCAACCGACAAGTCTCACTAGATTCTTAACCTCTTTTTGTATTATGTTCAATGTTTACGTATTTGTGAGATGTTTTTGTATTCGAAGGGTACTTGAATAAGTTTACGGATTTTGATGATTACATAAGGGTATCGTTTCGGCTTACTAACATAAAAAATTTCCATTCCAAGCCCAATTAGTATGTAATTTGGCCACAAAGGCCAAATCACATGTAAAAGGGTAATTCAGGCCCAATAGGCACGTATATGGGCCATAAAAGCCCAATAACATGTAATCCATTACTTAGGCCCAAATTCACATGTAAATGGACCACAAGACCCAATAAGCATGTCATCGAAAACATTGGGTCAATACCTTTTTATACATGTAGGAGCTGTTTGCCCCCCTTTAAAACAAAATTTTCACTTTTTACCCTTAACTTTTGTTTTCTTGACAATTTTGACCTTTAACAAGATTTTTGTTGAATTGTTTTGTATCTTAAACATGTGTTCTTCTTTGGCTTGGTAATATGATATATATATATATATATATATATATATATATATATATATATAGTGTTGTAATTCTTAGATTTTTGCTACATAATACTTAAAATTTCGAGATTTACTAAGATCTAACACATTTTAGCCAAATAAACTAAGAATTCATACAAAACATGCATATAACACATAGATCTACACATTTTACTTGTATTCTCCCCCAAAAATCTGATGAAACCGAAAACAACGGGGTATGAACTCACCTTTGCTTGATGTTTCGGTTTTTGGAAGAAGAAGTGGAAAGATGAAATGATTTTCGGCCTTAGCAACTCCCTTGAGTAGATCTTGAACTTAAGAAGATTTATAGGAGTATGATCACCAAAAACTTTGTTTAAAAGAGTGATCTATCATGAAGATGGAGTTATAAAACTTGTATGTATAAAGGCTTACCAAGAATGATGATTATCTTGTGAAAATCCTCTTGAAACCTAAGCAAAATCTTGAGAACTTTGGAGGAAGAAGATGGATGATCCTTGAGAGAATGGAGAGAATTTGGTGTAGTGTGTGTGTTGCATTCGGCCGAGAAGAAGAAGAGAGGGGAAAGAGAGAGGTGAGGTGACAAGCATTGACGCATGGGAGGTCTTCACCTTGATATATGTTGGATATTATGGAGGTGGCACTACAAGGTCAACCCCCCCCCCCCTTAAATCTTCTCTTTCCCCTTTTTTTTTGTTTATACATAGGCCGATATTTTTGGGCCAAGAAAAAGAGTTGGATAAGATTGGGCCCATTAACTTTAGCTAGGATATTTGGATCCTAAACATAAAATTTTCGGCCCATTGGGCTCTTGGAAGCATTCACGGCCCAATTAGAGTAAAAGAATGGGCTTATGGCTCACTAAGGTTAATTGTATTAGTTATGGCCCAATAAGGCCCATTAGGGTTAGAATGAAATTTGGTCCGATTAGGATCCAATTAGGGCTTCTAAGTCCAATGAGGTTGAATTGGGTGCTTATTGGTATTAGGCCCAATAAGAAAATTCTAGTCCAATATTGACTTAAATCGAGATTCTTAGGGTTTCAGACTCTTTGATGGACATGAATGGTGAATCTAAATGTGCATTGAGTGAGATTTACTTAGAATTTAAGTTTTACAATAGTTTAATGGTTATATAGGAATAGAATTTCCTAGCTAAAATGCTAGTTGTGACATTATGTTTCCGCAGTTGGCTCAATCATGTATGCTATGACGTGTACTTGCCCTGATGTGGCCTTCGCTTTGAGCGTGGTCAACATATATCAAGGGAACCCTGGTAGAGCACATTGGACCACAGTAGATCACATTGGACCGCAGTAAAGAACTTCCTCAAGTACCTACGAAGGACTAAGGAATGGTTCCTTATCCACGGTGGGAGTGATAACTTGAGAGTGTGAGGGTATAATGACGCCAATTTTCAGACCGACCGAGATAATTTTCGCTCTCAGCCGGGTTGGGTCTTTACCCTGAACGAATAAGCAGTCACTTGGAAAAGTTCCAAGCAGGAGACCGTAGCTGATTCAACATGAGAATCAGAGTATATAGCAGGTAGCGAAGCGTCAAGGGAGGCAATATGGGTAAAGAACTTCATTGGAGACCTTGGAGTTGTACCAGCCATAAAGGAGCCTATGGAGATTTTCTACGATAATGAAGGTGAGGTTGCCTTGACCAAGGAACGGAGGGATCATGGCAGATCTAGGCATATCGACAGAAAATATCATTTCATTAGACATCGGGTAGAAGAGGGATTCCTCATAGTAAATAGGGTATCGTCAGAGGAGAACCCAACAGATCCCTTTACAAAGGGACTGAGTAGGGTTAAGCACTTGGAACACGCTAGGAGCATTGGGCTGAAGGACGATATTAGTTTTAGTGATTAGATAGCTTTTAGAAACTTGTAATAGATAAATTGTAATTAACATTTGATGATTAAATAAATAAGTATTATTTATAAGTAAAGCTACTGTCTTGTGTTAATTATTTACTATTGTTTCACTTTGCATGTTTTGACTTCCTAAATAATAAGATTATTTAAACTATCCACAGTCGATCATACGTTAGAAGTAAGTATGAATCAAGACTGTCATGAATTGGCTTGTAGATTGTCTAAGTGTTTAGACATAGCAAAAGTTTTCTGCAACGTTCATGTGTGCTTCTGAAATATGATTTGAGTATTGGATTAAAACCATGCTCACATGCATCACTTCATGGAATTTAATCACGAGTGATTATGAGACGATAATATCATATAGTCTTTAAGCCTAGATATATGAGTTGTTTACGATTTGGTTGTGCATTAATAATGCATAAACACATCCGTAACTTGATGTTATAAAACACATTGTTGTGTATGATTTAATGAGTAAATAGTACAAACATATAAGTTGAAGTTTATCTGTTCCTTTTATCCTACGAGGGTAAAAGCGATATCTTGGGCCTCTCGATGATTTTGTTTTGACTTATGTGTCGGGCCCGGTCAGGACTAAATTGATGTGTTTAATCGAGTTCTATATCAGACAAATCAGAGATCAAGAAACAAACTGCTGGACAATAAGTATGACTATGTTCCATGTGATTGTCCACACGATATCTTGAGAACGGAGGACATGTCAGAGTTCGACAACGGCTTTTGAGAGCTATGATTGCTAATCGGATTTTGAATTCGTACTTGCATTTATAGTTATTAGACTTATCCAAGTGGGAGATTGTTGGATTAGGTGTCTAAGCCCATAACTATATATGGTATGTACTTGACCCTGTTGTATCATGGTCCTTTTAGGTTGCGATCACCAAAGCAACTTGACTGGAAGAATTATGGAGATATAGGATAAATGTGATTTATTAATATATTATTTGAATAATATATTAAAAGAGAAATCATATTATTTAGTTAACATTGGTCAAGAATTAATTTAGAATTAATTTTGTGGTCAAAATAGGTTAATTGAATTAAGGGGAATTATATTCTAATTATCAGATAATTGCAAAATGGGTTGAGGATCCCTAAAGATAGGGGTGGATGAAATCTTATGGATAGCCCATAAGAATTTGTCCAAGGCTAGGGTTCTGGAAGGTTCCTATGGGCTGCTTAGAGATTAAGCAACCAGATTAGGTATCTGACTGAAACCCTAATCCCTTACCTATATAAAGACCCCTTGGCTTCACATTTTCGGCGACCACAACCCTAGAAGGATTCCTAGAGCTGAAAATAGCCTTCCCCCCTCTCTATAATATTCTCCAATTGCTTTGGTGTTTGTGATCTATTAGAGGCATCGCATTTGAGGTGCTAGGTTCTCAAAAGCTCAAGGTTATCAAGCTTCAATTGAAAGGTAACATTCTTACTTGTTATTTATGTTGATTTCGATTTTGGTATGCTAGATTTAGGGTTTACAAGCTTTGGATGATTATTGCATGTAAAATTAGAAAAACCTAGATCCAAATCTTTAGGGTTTGCATGTGCACCATAGGATTGATGTTTTGCTCAAAACCTAATGTAAACATGCTATTTTGTGGCTATTGTAGGGTTGTATGGAGGGCTGATATGGGTGTTATTTAGGTTGGTTGGTGTTGCTTGGAGCTGGAACTGGTTTTAATTATGGGTATAGGCGGTACTGAATTAATTTTAGTAGTTGGTATAGATTGTGATGGGAACCAAACAGATGGGTAGGGATCGAAATACATTACATCATGTTTTGGTGGGGGTGTCATGAATGTTTTTAAATGGGTAAATGGTTTCATCAAATATGATATGTCGGGAAAGAATTATTTTCCCTGTGGATAAGTCATAATAGATGCATCCACGATGTGTAGATGGGTAACCGAGGAAAACATAGGGGGTGGAGCGGTCATGTAGTTTTTGAATGTTGGATGAAGGAAAGAGTGGGTAACATAAGCAACCAAAAACACGAAGATGGGTAAAAGAAGGTTGTCGTTGATAAATACGGTTGGTTGGATTGTCGATAGAAAGGGTTTTGGTAGGAAGAATATTAAGTAGGTACGTAGCATGAGTAAGCCCATGGTGCCAAAATTTTAGAGGTATAGACGAGCAAGTTAAAATGGTTCGAAGAATGTTATTGATAGAACATATTTTTTGCTCTAATTGACCATTTTGAGAAGAAGTGTAGGGGCAAGAGAAGTGAAAAACCATACAATGGGTGATGGGTGTCACAAAATTGTTTGAAAGAATTATAATTGTATTCTTTCCCATTGTCGCATTGCAAGGATTTTATTTGTTTGTGAAAATGAGTTTGAATAAGGTTATAGAGTTTAAGAAAGCTGGAATAAACTTGTGATTTATTTTGCAATTGGGTAGGTCCACAAATATTTGGTGTAATCATCAAGAGACAAAACATAATATCGATGACCCTCTGAACTAAAAACAGGAGATGTCCAAACATCACTATGAACAATATCAAAAGGAGAAAATGTAATAGGAGATGAATGAAAAGGCATTTTAATATGTTTTCCCAAAATGCATGATTGACAAACTGTAGGAGTCTTGACATTATTCGAATTAAAAGATAAGTTTTATCTTAAGAAGATAAAATATTATAACGTGGGTGGCCTAGGTGATGATGCCAAAGATCTTGAGTTATCACTACAAGGATTAAGCCCTATGGAGACGTCACTTATCCAGACGACATGTGTCGTTTGCAAAACGCAAGCTATACTGACGACATGTCGTCGGTAAAACGTGTCCCAACTTTGACCATATCTGTTTGACCAGAAAGGCTATCCACACGACATGTCGTCTGTATAGAATGGGCGGGAAGGGGCAAAAAACTGGCGGTATGTTTAATATCTATCCAGACGACATGTCGTCTCTATAAGATATTAAATTTTTTTTTGATTTATTTATATTCCTTGTTGCAGAAAATAAAGACGTCGTCGTTTTGGTCCACCTATAGAGACGACATGTCGTCGTTATAGAATGTTAAAAAAATAATTTTGAATTATTTTTAATCCATGTCGTAGAAAAGTAAAACGATGTCGTTTTCGTCCCCTATAGAGACAACTTGTCGTCTGCAAAAAGTGACACCGATCCTTGTGAAAAGTATTTCTTTTTATTTTTTTATTTTTTTATTTTTTAATGAGGTAAAATGGGACGACATCATTTTCCGTTACCTATACAGACGACATGTCGTCTGTATAGGATTTCCCTGTAACAAAACCCCTATCAGTGTTTATTTTGCAGTCACATTTGCACCTCCTTTTTCCTCTCAAGCTCCGGCGACGCATGGCAATTTCCGGCCACACAACTTCATCGGCTACATAAAGGGAAGTTTCTTGGTCCTAGATTTGTTCTTAATTTGTTGTAGCTTGAGTTTTATTCCGATTTTGGGGGGTTATTTCCAGTTGTTATAGCCCTCAATCAAAGCACTCATCACCGCCGGCCACCTAAAACAAGCTTCACCACCGCCAGAGAAAACAAATCCAGGTTATTGTGCTATCTTGACCTCCGATTTTGAGGTAATTTTTTTTCCCGTGCAGTAACACGAAGATGATGAAATGTATGATTTTTTTTTTCTTTCAATACACCATGATATATAATTTTGCTCATATTTTGTTTGGTTGATTGATTATATATATGCATTTTGAGGTATGAAATGTGTTTTGGCATGAAAATGAAAGTGAAGTTAGGCATAATTTGTTTATGTTTTTGAAGCTATGCTGACAAGGTTTATCTCAAATTTTGTGGCAAGTCAAGTACCACTCCATTATAGGACTTGGAGACGTGTTCCTTTCCATTATTATGAAGCTATGTATCATGAGATTGAAGTAAGTACAAAATAGTTTTTATATGTGAAAAATTTTATACTTTTTAAATATTTTTTATACTAATTAAATTTGTTTTTTCATTGCAGACATATTTTAATCTTGATATGTATCGGGGTATAGATCTGTGGGAAGCCGTTCGAGTGACTGTACATTGCGACTGCCGAAGAGCTTATAAACAGCACAAACATGACGTGAAAATTTATTTTGATAGCGTTGGTGGATATGATGATGTGGAAGGTGGAAGACAAACTCCACCGGGTAAAACGAAGCTTGGGATAATATGATCGATCTTCTTTTTTTGGATGAGGGTTATAGGAAACAGTGCAAATAAGGTAAAGAAAGCGGGTCCAAACTTCAATTTACGAGTTCTCATGGAAGTAGAACATTTGCAGACAGACGACGTGAGGAGGTAATTAAATTTATTTGTATTTTATAAAAATTTTATTAACACTTATATAAATATATTAATTGTTTTTGACTTATTATAGAGAGAAAGATGAGAAGACCCGCAGCATATCGGCGTTGGAGACAAATGCGATTTAAAGAAAGTCGGGGTTGGTGTACACCACAAGCAGAAGTAGTTTGGGTAAGTAATAAACAAAATTAATAAGTTGTTTGATAAATATGTTATTATTATTATTATAGTTAATTTAAGGTATATTATTATTATTTTAATTTATAAATTTAGTTATTTTTTTAATTAATGTATTTTTATTGTTTTCTTTATTTTAGGGAAACATTCAACGAGAGAAGATGGTGATGCAATCACAGCTCGGAGAGAACGAAAAGTAAATCAAGAACAATGTCTTGCTCGTGCCTCTGAGAGAACAAGATCTTTGCGCAGGGACAAGGTTTGAAAACTCAAACCTTGAGTGAATGCTTGAGATCAATGTCTGCTTACAAATAGATGTTCAAGTCGAGACTGGAAAGACCAGTCAAGTCTTAGATAATTAATTCAACAGAAGATCAAGACATTAAGAATGAATAAGTAAACAATGATCAAGGAAAGATCAATAAATGAACAAGAAGAATATATTTGATGTGATAAAGACGAAGATGCTAAAAGTGAGGGAGAAGATTCGTCATTGACTTGTATTGAATGCTCCTATATATAGGAGAGAGTATTACATCGAATTAACCAAGTAACTTACATAGGACTGGACAAAAGAACTATTTCTGACATTCTGATTGTCTAAGAGTACAAAAAGCTAAGTCCTATGAGATGTTACATCAACACAAATCTAATAAATGGCATGAGACAAAAATAGCTATCTTCGGATCTGCTAGCATTCCCGACGTTAGAGACATTCCGGAATGGGTTTCTTCTCTTCTTGTTTCTTCGCTCTTTTCCTCCAGCTCCGGACATGTTCCGGAGCATCTACTTCTCTGGAACCAAACACACTTCGGAGTTAGTGTTAAGGATTGCTAGAGGTTCACTTTCAGGTTCCAACAATCTTCCCCTAAGTGAACTTAGCAATCCATCAAGTTCAATTCATTTCTTCCTTGATGAAGGTGTAGGGCTCGGAACAACCAATCTCGAACTTCAACATACCATGCCAGCTGACTCACAAACTTTGCCTTAATGTGTTCCGGAGCATCAGACTTGGATGCACGCGAAATGAACTTTTTCAGAGCTTTGGTAGGAATAAGGTGTTTGTATAGAACTCTGAAGCAGTCCTTCTTGTTGGTTTTTCTTGCAGTGTAGACAAACCCTAGAACAGTCTCTTCAATGGGACCATCAGCAAGGAGTTCAGCTTCCGGAAGGATGAAGTCAATTTTCGGAACAAATTGTTTGTTTCGTAAAGGTGAGCAAGTTCATAGTCTCTTCGGCTGAACTCTGCAACATAATCTCTTAAGAAGCTTAGAGCAGCATGATAGGCTCCCATACTGAGGTCATCCCTTTGATTTTCTCTGAAGTATGCAGCTAGGGTAAGGATATCGTTCGGATTCATGGAGGGGAAATGCGCATCGGTAAGAGTCCGAGGAATAGGACTGTTCCGGAAAATGTGAAACTAGAACGATGGGCAGTTTAGTTCAAACTTTACCAGGATTTTTCTTTCGAAGCCTGAGACCTGAGTGATCCTCTTCTTTGACCATACGTCCTTGAATGGTAAGGCATTCTTAGAGTAGAACGTATCAAGTCTTTCTCTTTCTGTTCAGATGATTACTTCAGGAGGATCTGTAGGATGGAGTGGAGCGAACTTGGTGTAATATTTGCTGTAGGGAGAAAGAGGAAGATCCAGTTGCTCAAGATCACTTGTGGGAATGTCATAGGACATGACTGGAGTGATTTGGTGATCCTAGAGGATGCCTTCACGGAAAAGAGGAGATATCCCATGCAGTGGGTCTGGATTATCTTTCAGAGCCTGAATCCGAATGCTTTCTTCAAGGGCTTGGTTAATTTCCTCCTGAGATCATCCATGTTTGTGTTTGAGAGGAGGTCCGAAGTGAAAAGATGGTTGTTCAGTTGTCATTGGTTTCTTGCCTCTGTTTTTATGAAGAGCAGAGATAACCATCTTTATATTTTCATCAACTGTAAATTCCGGAGTAGGATTTGGGAGTGGTTCTTCTAGAATGTCATCAGGGTTCCGAAGTGGAGAGCCCTGATCAATTGGAGCAATTTTGGGTTCTGGAATAGAAGGCTGTACCGAAGGAGTAGCCCGGAAAGCTTGGACGGTTAAGAAAGATTTGGCCTTAGCCATTTTAACAGCTTGGTTAAAAACTTCTGGAAGTGAGGATGGCCAAGTGACTGCGGGCCATATCCTTTTTTTTCTTCAGAAATGACCTTCGGGATAGCCAGCTTGGGAGCTTGAAGAGCGAGAATGCTCTTAGGAGCGTCACCAAGGACATATTTGTTATCTTCTTCACTTGCTTCCTCTTTGGCACTTTTGAGAGGAGATCCAGAGAGAATCTGAAGTTCATCATCAGATGATTATTCTTCATCTCGGAGAGAGAACTGAGTAGAAGGCTTCCATGGGTGACTGGGTCCTTCTCCCCCTCTTGCATCGGTAAACCTCCGAACCGGTGCAAGGAACAGAGAGTCCCTGAGATCATCAAACTTGGATAAGACTTTTTGAAGGCCGGAAGTGACTTGAAGAGATAGCGTTTCATAGGCTTCAGCCATGGGAGCTTGCTCAGAGAGGTGTTTGAAGGTGGTATTGAGAATATAAATCATCTCATCAAACTTCTGGTTTGGAACATCAACAATGTTCCAAGTTGAACGAAGAAGTTTGATGAGGACTTGTTGAACAATCAAATTTATTTCATCCTTCTTCCAGATCTCCTTCTCTAATTGTTGAATTTGTTTCTCATGGCGAACATGGGTCTGCTTGATTAGATCGTTGGTAGTAGACACAAGGTCGTCATGAACCTTGAGCATGGAAGAGATGGCGTTGAGGTAGTTGTCGACTAGAGCATCATATTTTGAGTCAATTTGCTCTACAGTGTGCTTTAGGCGGAGAGAGATTAATTGGTCCAACTGGGCTTCTCTTTCTTCAACAGATGGTCCGGAAGATTTTGAGAGAGAGTAGAGAATGGCATCAAGTTTGGCATCGAGTTCGGAGACTTGTTGATCCAGTTTGTTGTTCAGTTGAGTGACTAAGTTTTCAACTGATGACACTTTTGCCATAGTGTCAGAGACAGTTGTCCGGATTTCCAGGAGAGCAAAAGGATCAACATAATCACCAACAGATGATTCCGAATCAGAGTCGGAATGTTGTAGAGAGGACTTGTGATGATGAGTTAAGGGACCTGGTTTGGTGGTTGCATCGTCTTCCTGATGTTTTGAGGGAGAGAAATCATTCGGAGTGGTGGAGGATGAAGATCCGATGTCAAATGCGGACTTAGAACCGGATGGTTTGGATTGGTAGTGGGTAGATGCTTTGAAAGTGAATTTCGGAATGTGCCTGGCATCGTGTCCAACAATACTTCTTCGGAAATTTCTTCTTTCGGATCAGTGTGGAAAGGACTTTGGTGAATGGTGATAGGAGGTTGTGTGGAAGTGATTTCATCATCAGCATCAGCGTCAGTAGGAGGAATATAGGGCAAATTGCTTTGAATAGCCCTATTTCTCATTGAAATCAAAGTAGATTCCACTTGAGCTTGGGTGAGATCCGGATGCCTGGATGCAGCCTTGTTAACATAATCTGTCCAATCGGGATCATTAACCCCTGGTCTTCCTTTACTCCTTCCGGGTATCAGACCAGTTGAGGCATCAGAAGTGGGAGGGACAACTCCTCTTTCCAGATGCTTGGGATCCGGAACAATGGTTCTGGAGTGTGTGCGTGTTGAAGAAATAATAGGATTATCAAATGTGACTCGTGGGTGTGTTCCTGGGCGTTGCAAGGAACTTTGATCAACACCAGCATCACCCTTTTGAGAGAGTGAGGGTGGATTATGCGGAGACTCCCCGTGTGCGTGTGATGTTGAAACATCGAGGGGTACCTCGGATGAGTGGACAGGGGGGGGGTGTGCGGATGACCATAATCAGCCGGAATGTCATGGGTGTCCTCCTGTGGAAAGGAGGCACTGACTTTGGTTTTCTTTTTGGCTTTGGGTTTGGTGGGAGAAGATTTTCTCTTTGTTGATTTTTTAGGTTTTGGTCCAGACACGATAGGGTTGGCCTCTTCCAAAATGGGTTCAACAGAGACCGGGGTAGGTTGTGTTGGTTCGAACACAACCGAAGTCTCTAAGTGCAGTTTTAAGTAAGGAGAATCAGAAGGGATAATAGCCAACATGTGATCCGGAAGTCGTCTGACCAGACCAAATGAGGATTGGTCCGGAATTCTATAGGCCTTAACAAGTTTGAAGGAAATACATACCTCCGGAGGAATAGTGTTCACCGGAATGGGAACATTGAGTTCCTTGAAGAATTGCTCGATTGTCAGAGCCCAAAATTTTGGGGCTTGAAATTTCGTTTGCTTTTCTCTTAATGCCAAACTTGCAGAAGTCTTGCTATAAGACTTCAGGAAGATCAACTGCGTTGTCACGTCTGGAGTAGACGCTGAAGATGACATTCAGCCAGTCCTTGCTCAATGTGTCTGTTCCTCCGTGCTTTCCAGAAAGACCACGTATGATGAGATGCATCAAAGCAGTCCATAACCCAGAGACAACACTTTTCTTGAAGTCTTTTGCTCGGTAATCTTGAGAGTATCCGACGTATCGTAGAAAAGTCTGGAACTCTTTAGTCATTGGTTCAACGAATTTGAAACCTTTGGGATTAGGTTTGACTCCAATCACCTTGAGAAAGGTCGATTTGTAGATGCGAATAGAGCAATCCCCAATGATGGTGGTTTCCAGAACGCCATCTTCAAGCTTGATATTAGTGAATGCATGGTGGAGATGATGAAGTGGTAGTGGTGGATCAGGGATTTTGGTAAGTGGGATGGAGATGGGATGGTTAGCGATGAACTCGATCATTACTCTGATCGATTCATCGTAGTCCAATGGGTTAATAGAGAACAGTTGAGTTGTATCTCTCAAGAAGGGTTCTTGATCTGCAGAAGAGGATGAACCTTTAGAGCCTTTGGATGAATTCTTTCTAGCGATTGATTTCCTGGGAGTGGAGGTGGTTTTGGTCGGGTTTTGTGAGGACTCCATTGTTGAAGAAAGAGGAGTGCTTGAAGAACACGAAGAACAATGAGGGTTTTTTTTTTGGAGATTTACAGTTAAGTGAGCGTAAAGAGATAAAGTGAAGATTTGAAGGAGTATTTATAGGTAAAGGAAGATGGGTCGGGTTGAAAAATGTAATGATGAGGATCCGAAATTAACCGGGTTGCATTAAATGAATTTATACCTTTTTGGAGTTGAGGTGACAAGAATGCGAAAGGTTGAGTGGTTCGTAGTTGAAAATAGAATAGCAACCGGAGATATGATGTTTGATTTTAGGTTTGGTACAGTCAGGGCTCGAGGTTCAATGAGAAAAGGATAAGGATTCCGAAAAGTAACCGTTGCTGACGGTTTAGTGTAAAACCTTTTGGTATTCCAGATGAGTGAATCGGGGATGACAAAAATCCGATAGATACATGGGTGAGTTCTGAATTTATTCTTTTGAAGCAGTTCCAGAGCGAGAAATGTTCCGGAGAGAATTTGAACTTTATTTTGAAAATCGGAAGCAATTTGAAATTCCGGAGTGCTTTTTGAAATTCCGGATGAGATTTTGAAAATTCCTGAGCAATTTTAAAATTCCAGAGTGCTTTTTCAAATTCTGGATGAGATTTTGAAAATCCTGGAGCAATTTTAAAATTCCGGAGTGCTTTTTGAAATTCCGGAGTGCTTTTTGAAATTCCGGATGAGATTTTGAAAATTCCGGAGCAATTTTAAAATTCCGGAGTGTGTCAATTCTGATGATGGACGATCCAGATCGTTGTGAAAAAGAGAATAAACCGTGTATCTTCAGAAACTCAAGGGATAATTAGTAAAAGAGACAAGTTAAAGGATCCTGTATATTTAGAGGAAAAATAGTTCCGAAGCAAGATGAATAAGTTCGAAACATATACTTCCTCTGAATACTTCTATTAAAGAAAACATGTCTCTTGAAAAAAATTGAGGATCAGGCATCATCATACCCATTGTAGTGGTGTTGATTATGATGGCATGTGCGGAATATGAAAGATCTAGTGAATCATCATGTAAAATCAAGAACACAAGGAGTAAATAAATCTTTGTATGCTCTTATTAGATCTAGAAAAAATATACAAATGGGTTTGTACAAAGTTTCTCTCTCTAGTCTAACACTCCAAATGGATTCACTTACATAATGGGAGTCACTCACTTCCTATTTATAGGAAAGACTCAACCAATTTACACATACAAAGAGGAAAGCCTAAAACACTACATCCAAGAGTGACTTTGCACCGTAACATTCTCCCCCTCAAAGTTAGGACTGGATGTCCGGCTTTAATCTCCAACGAGCTAGCACGATCAAGACCAAACTCCCCCTCGAAGTAACACCGGTCTTCAAATCCGCAAACAAATATTCGACAAACCCGAGAAGCTTCGAATACCCATCATTCTCCCCTTCTTATAATCAAAAAAATGATTATAAAACCCACTAAGGATGAGAAGCGCCCAAGGAATAGGCAATGCAATACTCCCCCTTGATGTGTACCAAAAATGAATCACCAAAAATCTTGCACGGAAAAACAATCATGAAAAAGCCACAAAAAAATTCCAATTTATGAAATTTTTTGACTTTTTGGGTGAAAGTTGCAAGATTTTTCAAAATCCGGGTAGAAATTGTCACTTTCTGAAACATGCAGGGACCCGTTGTGCCAAAAATAGCCAAATATGCGAAATTCTCCCCCATTTGCGAAGCTGGGTAGAAAATGTGAATTCGCACAAACTGCAGGGACCAGATTCGAAAATATTCCCATTTCTCAAAATTTTTACCCCAAATGCGAAATTGGGTAAAATTTGTCACCTTGTGAAGACTGCAGGGATGCGAAATGGAAATTCTGCATTTTTGTCATTTTATGACCCCATTTGCGAAGTTGGGTATAAACTGCCAATATTACGAAACTGCAAAGACTCTTTTCGAAACTTCTGTTTTCTTCCCCAATTCACGTTATACAGTGAAATGCTTCGCACGTTCCAGTCAAATTCTTCGCATATTAAGTGTCAACTTCCCAAATCACTTGTAAAAACAAATGCGAATGAACAACTTTCGCATACTGAAACATGAATGCGAACAAAACACTTTGACCTTCAAAACCCAAACATCCAATTTTAGATGCGAAGCCTCATCAATACAACCTCAAATGCGAACTCAATTGAGACCCATATGCGAATATTCTTGGCCTTCAAACCAGTTAACCAAATGCGAAATCATGTTTGAAGAATCAACAATCGACATCAAAATTTCTTTTGGTTCTAGTCAACTATCGAACCAATAGCATATCAAAATCATTCAATTCTTCAAATGTCAACTCCAAAATCTTTCCAGTTCATTCCAAAACTATCACAGATCCATCGACTCCAAATTAATATTTAATCGTTTAACCCTTCGCTTTCATAGCCTTTGAAACACATAAATTGACATACAAACCATGATTCGAACCTCAAGGCTCCATCTTCCAAATAAAACGTGTTCGACATCAAGCCTTTTTATCCAAATAGCCATTTGATTTGCAAATCATGTTCAAGAAGCAAACATGAACGAACTCACTGTGTTCGACATCAAGAACACAATCCCAATCACTTTCAAAATTAAACCCAAATTTAATTTGATTTCGACATCCTCATCCCAAATACAGCCTGTATTAACAAATTTCGGCCTCTAATTCATCGATTCATCTCTTAAATCTCGACTTTGACTTTTTCACAGTTTGACTTTTTGAAGTCAACAATCAACAAACAAGAAATTGATGATTCAAACAACAAATTTTGGATCAAAAACATGATTATCCGACTGTTCTTCATCACATTCATGTGTTCTTTGTACAAGTTCATCAAAATCAAGAACCAATTTGACAATTACTTCACTTGAACTTGTAAAAAATCGATTTCAATATATTCCAAATCATATGAAATCAAGACTCATTTTCAGATTAGCATTCAACATCGATTAGAAAAAAAAATTAGAAAACGAGATTAAGAACTCAAGAACAATTGATTATGAAGATGATGAATCGATGGTACAAGTATGAGATGTGTGTGTTGTAAGAACGAGATCAACAACAAGGTTATTGAATTAACTACTTCAACCGACTGGGCTCACACAATTGTAATGGATTAAACACATTTTGGGCTGAAAGATTGATGAACAGTATGATCGCGATTTGGGCTCACGATGAGGATCAGATGAATTTTGGATCAATGAACAGTAGACGCAAATTTGATTTTGTTTTTAGTTAGAATTGATCTTAAAAAAATTTTATTGGATCATCAATGGGGTTAAAACGGATTAGATCGAACGAAGCAAATCGATCAAAAATGAAAAACGAAAATATGAATCGAAATCATGGACGTTTTGGAATCTATTTGAGAATTTGAGATACCTTTTTGATGAATCGAGTTCCATTTTGAACGAACGAATCAAATTTAGAAGATCTTGGTTCTTTAGTTGGAACGAGAAAATCTCCAAATCGAACATTGTACCACCCACCATGCGAGATGTACAACTCGTTCTTCGTGTTCTTCATCAAACCAAGAACATCTTCAAAAGAACCACCAACACATTTGGGTTTCGACTTCAAATTTAATGCAACATTTGGAGATTGTTGCTTTGGAACCCAAATTTGCTTCACGGATTTCGACTTCACAACATTTGACGATTTTTGTGAGTAAACCCGCTTGTTTTTGCGATTGATCTTCTTCTTCTTTTTCTTTCTCATCTTTTTGCATCTTGAATACTTGATCTCATGAACAAACCCACTTTCCACAACATCAACTTTGTGAGTTTGAATCAAATCTTTTGGAGTTTGATACTTGTGATTTTCTTGGATCACCGGCTTTCGATAAGGAATCATTCCTTCAAACGAATCACAAGAACACAAAATATCATCGGTTTGAACTCCAATTGAGCAAAAAACTTTTTCATCATGAGAATCAACTTGAACTCCTTTTTCTTGAACATCAAGAACATCACATTGAACTCCATTGTCAAGAACTTCAACAACCTTAAGAGCACGAAGATCATTTAGGTTTTCAATTAGAGAAATGTATTTCTTATTGAACTAATCTCTTTCTTCTCCTTCCTTTTGATTTCTACTAGGAACTAATATGGACAAGGCAATTTTATTCAACCATGCAATCTTACAAATTGGTTGAAATACCAAGCTTCCATGATCATCCTTCAAACCTCCATAAGAAACCATATTACCCCATGAAATCAATTTGCTTAACACCAACCCATAAAATTGATCTAAATTGACTTTGTATTTGATATCTTCCATGATCACAATCCAAGAATCATATGGCAAATCCATCATGATCACAAAAACTTGAAGAATTCTAGAGAGAGAAAGTGATTTTGAATGGGTTTTCTAGAGAGAGAAAGTAAAAATCACTTGAATTCTAGTGAAGAAAATCGAATTATGAATAGAATCAAAGATGAATTCGATTTCTAGAATCCAAAACTCTCTAAAATATGAAGATCAAAGATCATAAAATGAATCACTAAATCAAAATCACCATTAAGGATCAATTCTTGATGAAATCAAGAACACCCGCTCTGATACCAATTGTAGTGGTGTTGATTATGATGGCATGTGCGGAATATGAAAGATCTAGTGAATCATCATGTAAAATCAAGAACACAAGGAGTAAATAAATCTTTGTAAGCTCTTATTAGATCTAGAAAGAATATACAAATGGGTTTGTACAAAGTTTCTCTCTCTAGTCGAACACTCCAAATGGATTGACTTACATAATGGGAGTCACTCACTCCCTATTTATAGCAAAGACTCAACCCATTTACACATACAAAGAAGAAAGCCTAAAACACTACATCCATGAGTGACTTTGCACCCTAACACCAATTTTGTTCAGAAAACCATTAAATTTGGTTTCGTCTAATGCCTTGGTAAAGACATCAGCAATTTCATCGTCAGATGGAACAAAAATAAGTTCAATATTGCCATTTAGAACATGATCTTTAATAAAATGGTACCAGATATCAATGTGCTTCGTCATGGAGTGCTGAATTGGGTTGTGGGAGATGGCAATGGCACTTTGAGAATCACATTAGATAGGAATGTGTTGAAATCGGTAACCATAATCCAAGAGTTGAGATTTCATCCAGAGAACTTGAGAGGTGCAGCCAGCAGCAGCAATGTATTCAACTTAGGCTGTTGAGAGAGCAATGCAGTTCTGTTTCTTGGATGACCAGCCGTCTAAACGACCACCTAGGAATTGACATCCTCATGATGTACTTTTCCTATCGAGTTGAAGACCACCATAATTTGAATCCGAGTAAGCTTACAGAAGGAAACTTTCATTTGCTGGATACTAGATTCCGAGATTCTTTGTACCTTTAAGGTATCGGAAAATTTGCTTCACAGCCAAAAGATGAGACATCTTTGGATTGACTTGAAATCTGGCACATAAGCATGTTGAGAACATTATGTCCGGTCGACTTGCAGTGAGATAAAGTAACGATCCAATCATTCCACGATACTTCTTTTCATCTACAGAAACACCCGAGGGGTCAGCAAAGATTTTGTGACCGAAGCCCATGGGTACCTTGGCTGAGGCACAGGAGTCCATAGAGTATTTGTTGAGAAGCTCAGAAATGTACTTCTCTTGGTGGATGAAGATGAATTTGTTAGTTTGTTTAACTTGAAGGCCTAGAAAGAAACTTAATTCTCTGTTCATGCTCATCTGAAATTGTTTGATCATTAAGTTTGCAAAATCTTCAACCATGGATGAGTCCGTAGAACCAAAAATGATGTCATCCACATATATTTGAACCAACATGAGATGTTTTCCATTTGATCTTTTGAAAAGAGTTGGATCTAGAATTCCTCTTTGAAAATTTGAGCGTTTGAGAAAGTTGGTCAGGGTCTCGTACCAGGCACGAGGAGCTTGCTTGAGACCATAGACAGCTTTACGGAGCTTGTAGCAGTAGTTCGAAAATGAGAGATTAATGAAACCGGGAGGCTGTTGAAGATATACTTCGGTGTCAAGTTCACCGTTAAGAAAAGCAATCTTAACATCCATTTGATAAACTTTGAAACCTTTGTTGGATGCATATGCAAGAAAGATTCTGATAGCTTCTAGTCGTGCAACATGAGCACATGTTTCGTCGTAGTCAAGACCTTCAATTTAAGTGAAACCTTTAGCTACCAATCTTGACTTATTTCGGATGATAACTAATGCATCATCTAGTTTGTTGCGATATACCCATCTTGTGCCGACAACAGGGTGGTTCGCGGGGGGGTGGGGTGGGGGGGGGGGGGAGGAACAAGAGTCAATACTTCGTTTCGGTCAAATTCAACCAATTCTTCTTGCATGGCTGTAATGCACTCAGGATGCTCCAATGCTTCCTTATTGGATTTTGGTTCGATCATAGAAATGAAGGCTGAGATATGACATTCATTTTTGATACTAGAAGTAGAGCGAGTTTGTACACTAGCATTAAGATTTCCAATCACTTGGTTGGGAGGATGATCCTTGGTCCAAACGGGCAATTTGGAAAGTTCTTGAGCAGCGGTTGATTCAATATCAACAATAGGATTTAGTTTCTCCCCCTGAATGATTTGAATTTGAGGATGATGCTCCCCCTGAACTTCTGAACCAGAGATATTTACATCATCATATGAGGGAAACTCAAAGAAATTTTCGTTGTCGTCATTGTTGATTGGATTGGAGTCATCGAATTCAGCAGCTGCATCTTGGAAACCATCCATATTGGATTCACGAGAGGGATTAGTATTATTCTCCCCCTCAACCTGAGAAGGTTGAAATGGTTCGGAATCAAACGGTGACAGGCTCGGAAGAGGACCAGATAGGTTGTGAGAAACTAGGGCTTCTGAATGAGGAATTTGAATTGGAGATGCTTTTGATTCGGAATCGAGGGCGATTTCAGAAGGGCCAAAGAGGGTTTCAGAATCAACTTCGAGGATAGGTTGAGGGTTAGGACATCCTAGCGGAGGAGCATCAGACTCCAAAATGTGAGTAGTGATGTGAGAGGGGCCAAAATTTCGAACGAAGTTGTCATCAAAGTTGACATCAAAGCTTTCTTCTAGAACATGAGTTCTTCGATTGAGAACTCAGTAAGTCTTGGATTTTGAGGAGTACCCAAGAAAGATAGCTTCATCGGCTTTGGGTTAGAATTTTGTAAGCTGATCACGGTTGTTTTTGATGAAGCATCTACATCCGAAGACATGTAGAAACGAGATAGTCGGCTTGCGACCATTCATTGATTCGTATGGTGTCATGTTGAGACATCGATTGATGATGCTTCGATTTTGAGTGAAACAGGCGGTTGATACAGCTTCATCCCAAAGATAAAGCGGTAGGTTTGTATAGTTTAGCATTGATCGAGAAGCTTCAACAAGTGTTCTATTGCGTCTTTCAACTACACTATTTTGTTGAGGAGTGTAGGGAGCTGAAAGGTTGTGGTTGATCCCTTTTTCCGTGAGATACTTCTCAATGGTGGAATTAACAAATTCCGAACCATTATCACTGCGGATTCTTCTGTCTGGGAGCTTGATGAGAACTTCTATTATTTTGATAAAATTCATGAGCTCGGAGGCTGTTTCGGATTTTAACCTCAAGAAGAAAACCCAGGTTAACCTTGTAAAGTCGTCAACGATCACAAGAATGTATTTCTTATCATGAAGACTTTCTATAGTGGAAGGTCCACAAAGATCAATGTGTAGAAGTTCCAAAGGATCTGAGATAGATTTTTCGATAACGACTGGATGGCCCTTCTTTGATTGCTTACCACATTCACACGCATCACATAAATGATCATTTTCGAACTTCAGAAGAGGTAAACCTCTTACCAATTCACCAGACATAAGATCATTCATATACCAAAAGTTCAGATGTGCGAGTCTTCGGTGCCATAGCCAACTAACGTCAGGAACAGCTTTGGAGAGAAGGCAGAGTTGAGGTTTGCCGATAATCATGTTGATGTCGAGAGGGTACATGTTTTTGTTGCGAAGAGATTTTATCAAGCATTCTTTTCGGTCTTTAGTCATCACATAGCTGTATTTTTTTGCAGAATTCCCCACGTTGACTTGATTCAGTGAGCTGAGCCACGCTTATCAAGTTGTGTTTCAGGTCAGCTACATAAGCAACATGTGAAATGGAGAAGTTTCCATTAGTGAGTGTTCCGTAAACACGAATTTGTGAGTTAGATTTGTTCCCATATGTCACATAGCCAACATTTGGAGAGAGCTTTAAATCTCGCAGAAAGTCTTTCTGCCTCGTCATGTGCATGGAGCAAGCACTATCAATATACCATATTGTTTCTTTCTCCGAATCACAAAGTGCCTGTAGGTTTAGCAAACAATGGAGCTTTTAGGATCCAAGTTAGATTTTGGGACATAGACATGGATTTTGGACATTAATTGTGGCTTCGGGACAACTACTTGTTTTTTGGTGAGATTTCTAGTGTGCTTTGGGAAAAGACAAAATGCTAAGGTCTTTTCATCTATCTAGGAGTCATATTCAACTATTTGTGGGTTAGGAACTGACTTCTTCGGACCTTTGGTATCCAAGGGATGGACACATTTCGTTATTTCCGGGACAGTTGCTTTGTTAACGGATGTTTTGATTTTCCACACAAGATTTTTGTTTGAAGATTTTGAAGCGGTGAGTTTTGGACTTGTGAATTTGTTTGATGACACATTGTTCTTTGAAATTCTTGGTTTAAAAATTGTGCCATTAGATTTTGCAATAAAAACAGATGATACATTTTGAGGTGGTGGTGAGTTATTTCGGATGGTTTTGACATTGACATTATGTAACATCCCAAAAATACGAGCCAAAAATTTCATTTTTAAAACATATACTTAGTAAAACATTAGAAATAAAACGCTCACCGATCATAACATCTCATAAAAGATATCGCATGTCTGGAAAACATTTTCATAAAACATAATAAATGTCAGAGTACAAATCCCCAGGAAGATCTCCTAGTGCGGAATACGAGGCATGTGTGTGATGGGCCGCTACCGCGCCAACTCCTTCCCCTTCAAAAAAGAGGTACCTGAAACCAAAACTGAAAACTATAAGCACGAAGATTAGTGAGTTCCCCCATAATACCTCATACCATACAAACATACAATCAACAACTAGGAGATACGGGCCTCGACCACACTCATGAAGATACGGGCCTCGCCTACACTCCGCCAGCTGGGAGATATAGGCCTCGCCCACACTCCGCTATCTGGAAGATACGAGCCTCGCCCACACTCCGCTATCTGGGAGATACGGGCCTCGCCCACACTCCACTCTCAGAGAGATACGGGCCTCGCCCACACTCAACTACTGAACCATAACATACAAGTATCACATAGATAACGAGTATAGACAATTCTATCATACTGGCATATATCATAATCAACTCAACCAAGAGATACGGGCTCGGCCCACACTCTGATACTAACATATCGTCTATACGGGTCGGCCTTGGTGCCATAGACCCGTTACTACTGGAAGGAAACTCACCTCGAAGAGTAGTTACCGAAAGTCTGACTGCTAGACGTCTGGCTGCTGCATTGGTAATCTTCCGGCTACAAAGCCATAAACATAGATTAGCCACTCATAAATACCCTTAGGTCAATTGACTAACCCATCCCTGGTCCAAGGTCAACCCCTTGGTCAAAGTCAACTTCCAGTTGACTGGACTCACCGAGTCGTGGCACCGACTCGCCTAGTCCTTCTCCTACTAACCCGGTCTTACTCACTAAGTCCCTCTTTCCACCCACTGAGTCACCCTTGACTCACTACTCGGGACTATGGAACCGACTCGTGATCCGACTTGCCGAGTCCGAGAGCAACTCGCCGAGTTCCACGAGCAGATCTCCTACTCGCTTCCAATCCTCACTAGAACACCCCAAAGAGGATTTGGGGTTTTGGGACTACGTTACACCGCTAATTCCGCGTGCAGATACGAAGGGTTGGACCTTCAAAACTTAAACCCCTCTTACTTTGTGAAAATTCATATGACTCGCCGAGTTTGAAGAACAACTCGGTGAGCTCCAGACAATCTTCATAGGACTTGCCGAGTTGTTCATCCAACTTGCCGAGTCTAAGACCATTTTCATAGAACTCTCCGAGTTCCACTTTGGGACTCGCTGAGTCCCTACGACCCACTTCCCATACAGACCAAAACTGAGACATGGAACGCTTCAAACCCATAGATCTATGCTCCTAGGGCATGCTTATCACGTAAAGTTGCAAACTTTACGTGCAAGCGTGGCCCTATAAAGCTCGAGAAGGCAAATCCAAGCTCTTTAAGGGGTCATACACTCAATAAGGACCTCAATAACTGCAACCACAGAGACTTTATACTTCTAGGATGTCCATAAGAACCCAATCTGAAGTCCTTTCAAAGCTTAAAGCATAAATACATGGAATTTGAGGTTTTAGGGCTTGAAACCACTAATTTGGGACCAAAAAGTGGATCTAATGAACTAATGATCAAGGTAAGAACTTTTCTACTTGAATGGAAGCTTCTCACAGTGTAGATTCCGGATCTACCTCCCTTCATTGCGCACTTCAACCTCCTCTTCCTTCCTCTACTCTCCAAACATTTTCCAGAAAGCCAAAATCACTCTCAAGAACAATATGGGGGCTGGGGTTTCTTTCTAAAGTTCTCTGGAAGCGTTAGGGACTAAGGGGGCCAAGTTAGATCATTTAAATAGGGTGCAAACGCCCGGATTAGGGTTTTCGCCCCAACAGGGTCTACTCGCCGAGTACAAAGTTCAAACCCCGCGCCTTATCTCGCTCCTACTCGGCGAGTTGGTCCTTCAACTCGCTAAGTCTAAGACAGAAATGCATAAAATTAAAATATTAATCACAAGAAGTACGTACCGGGAACCAGGTGCTACAAATCTGCCCCACTTATTTCAAACTTCGTCCTCGAGGTCTGCTGCTCGATCCTGAAACAGCTCGGGGTGATCCTTCATCATCTCTTCATCATCGGTGCTGCCATTGCACCTTCACGAGTTCCACCCTCTTGTTCCTTAGATCCTTCGACTTCCTGTCGAGGATTGCAACAGGCTGCTCGATGTAATTCAGACTGTCATCGACCTGAATATCCTCCAAAGGCACCACGGCCGAGTCGTCTACCAAACACTTCCGCAATTGAGAGACGTGGAAAGTGCTGTGGATCTGGCTGAGTTCGGCTGGCAGATCCAACTTATACGCCACCTTGCCCACCCGGGCTACAACCCTGTATGGCCCGATGAACCTTGGACTCAACTTGCGTCGCTTCCTGGATCGGATGACGCCTTTCCACGGCGACACCTTCAGGAGAACCATATCCCCAACTTGGAATTCCAAGTCTGAACGGCGCTTGTCGGCATAACTTTTCTGCCGACTCTGGGCAGTCTGGAGCCTACTCCGGACCTGGTGGATCTTCTCTGTCGTCTGGAGCACAACTTTGGTGCTTCCGATGACCCTCTGGCTAACCTCTCCCCAACATATCGGGGTCCTGCACCTCTTTCCATACAACATCTTGAAGGGAGGATGGTCGATGCTCGCATGATAGCTATTATTATATGAGAACTCCACCAAGGGGAGGTAGGTATCCCAACTACCTCCGAAATCTAGAACACATGCCCGCAACTTATCCTCTAACGTTTGGATGGTCTGCTCGCTCTGACCATCCGTCTGTGGGTGAAAAGCGGTGCTGAAATGCAGACGAGTACCCAACTCGTCATGGAACTTCTTCCAAAACCTGGAAGTAAATCGCACATCTCTTACTGAAATCACTGATACGGGCACCACATGTCGCACCACTACCTCCCTGATATAGATGTCGGCCAACTTCTTGGCCGAGATGCTCTCCTGAATTGGGATAAAATGGGCGCTCTTGGTCAACCTGTCCACGATGACCCATATAGAATCCACTCCCTGCGCGGTTCTGGGTAGCTTCGTGATAAATTCCATCGTAATATCTTCCCATTTCCACAACAGGATATCGAACGGCTGCATCTTGTCGTGCTGTCTCTGATGCTCGACCTTGACCTTCTTGCAGGTCAAGCACCGCTCGACATACCAAGCCACATCCCGCTTCATGCAGGGCCACCAATAGTCCAGACGGAGATCCCTATACATCTTCGTCGCCCCAGGGTGAATGGAGAATCGAGATTTGTGCGCCTCCTCCATCAAGACCTGGCGCACGCCTTCGAGGTATGGCACCCACACCTTTCGGTGTAATGAAAATAATCCCCTGCTATCATAGTCGAAGGAGGAAACTTGACCCACTATGCGCTCACTCTTCTGATGCTCCTCCTTCATGGCCTCCTACTGGGCCTCCCGAATACGCTCCAAAAGCGGGGTCACCACTGTCATCCACATGCAAATATCCTTGATCGGCGCTGCCTTGCGGCTAAGCGCATCGGCCACCACATTGGCCTTCCCCGGATGGTAAAGGATCTCACAATCATAATCCTTCACCACATCGAGCCACCGACGCTGCCTCATGTTCAGATTCGGCTGATCCATGAGGTACCTCAAACTCTTGTGGTCCGTGTAAATGGTACACCGAACCCCATAGAGGTAATGTCGCCAAATCTTGAGGGCGAAGACCACCGCCCCCAACTCTAAATCGTGTGTCGGGTAGTTTGCCTCGTGAGGCTTCAGCTGCCTCGAAGCGTAGGCAATGACATGACCTCTCTGCATCAGTACCACACCCAAGCCCGAAATAGACGCATCATAGTATACCACAAAATCCTCTACACCCTCAGGAAGGGCTAAGACTGGTGCCTCGCACAATCTCTGCCTCAGAATCTTGAACGCAGCCTGCTGCTCAGGCCCCCATCGAAAGACCATGACTTTCCTAGTCAACCGGGTCAGGGGTAAGGCTATCTTTGAGAAATCCTGAATGAATCTTTGATAGTAGCCTGTTAATCCTAGGAAACTCCGAATCTCGGATGGAGACTTCGCAATCTCCCACCTCATCACGGCCTCCACCTTGGCCGGGTCTACTGAAATCTCGTCCTGGTTGACGAGGTGCCCAAGAAATTGCACCTCGCGCAACCAAAACTCACATTTGGAGAACATGGCGTACAAGCTCTCCCTCCTCAAGGTCTCCAAAACCTCCCTCAGATGCTCCTCGTGCTCCTCCTGCATCTTGGAATAAACCAAGATGTCATCAATGAAAACTATCACAGACCGATCCAACATCGGTCTACATACGTGGTTCATGAGGTCCATGAACGTGACAGGAGCATTGGTGAGCCCAAATGGCATCACCACGAACTCATAATGGCCATAACGCGTCTGAAACGCGGTCTTCTGCACATCCTCCTCTCTGACCCTCATCTGATGATAACCTGAATGCAAATTGATCTTGGAAAACCAAGATGCTCCTTGCAACTGATCAAAGAGGTCATCAATCCTTGGGAGTGGGTAACGGTTCTTCACCGTCACCTTATTCAGCTCCCGGTAATCGATACACATCCGATGCGACCCGTCCTTCTTCTTCGCAAACAGGATCGGGGCTCCCTAGGGTGAACTGCTCGGTCGAATAAATCCCTTGTCTAGTAGCTCCTGCAGCTGCGTAGACAACTCCTGCATCTCGAGAGGAGCCAACCGATAGGGTGCCTTGGCTATTGGAGCCACACCAGGAACTAGGTCGATCTTGAACTCTACCTGATGCTCCGGAGGTATTCCAGGAAGCTCCTCCGGGAACACATCGGCGTAGTCTCGCACCACTGGAACCTCGCTCACCGTCGCATTACCCATCTCCCGGGTATCCATAACGTATGCGACATATCCCGCCCAACCCTGCTGAAGGTAGTGCCTAGCCCTTGCTGCTAAACATACTGTGGGTCCACGCTATGGCCTCTCGCCGTGGATCACCA
Source organism: Lactuca serriola (assembly GCF_051521515.1). Classification (NCBI taxonomy): domain Eukaryota; kingdom Viridiplantae; phylum Streptophyta; class Magnoliopsida; order Asterales; family Asteraceae; genus Lactuca; species Lactuca serriola. The sequence goes on along the minus strand of NC_136410.1, from coordinate 162,644,631 downwards.
ACTCTCCCCCACTCGGGGTCTTGATCCGCACCAGCTGCTGTGCGCAATCTATCACCGCCCCATTAGGGCTCAACCAATCCATGCCTATAATCACCTTGTTCCCACGCAACGGAATGGGAACCAAATCCACCAAGGAGCGCTCCTCAAACAACCTTAGAACACAATCCCTAAACACTACTGATGCTCGCACTGATCGATCATCGGCAATCTCCACCTCTAATGGGCAATCCAACATGCCCGAAGACTCAGTAAACCTCTTGCTAAGCGCAAGGGAAACAAATGACCGGGTGGCACCCGAGTCAAACAACACCTGAACAGGAATACCGTTCACATGGAACGATCCTAATGCATATATACAGAGCACATATCAATATCATAACATCATAAAAATAAGATAAAGGGAAAGAATCATACCCGTCACCACATCGGGTGCAACGCGTGCCTCCTCTGTCGTCAGCTGAAACACCCGACTCCTCACCACTGGAGCCTCTGCCTTGCCCTACCGGCCATCTGTAATCCGCAGGGTAGCTGGAGTCGGTGCCTTAACCGACGCTGATGCTGTCAACTGGGGGCAATTGGCCCTCTTGTGGCCCTTCTGGTTGCAGTGGAAACATAGCAACTCAGATGTCTGAACAGTCGAGACAGGGGCAGTACAATCCCTGCTAAAGTGCCCCGCCTTTCCGCACTTGTAGCAGCCTGATGATCCCAATCTACATGCTCCCTCATGTGACTTGCCGCATTTCCCGCAGTGGCCTGGCCCTCCTTGGCCTTTCGGCCTCCCATCTAATCCCTTGGGCTTCTTCCCCGAAGCCCCAACCACCTGCCCCGTCTCTGCTTTTCTCTTTCGAATGTGCTCTAAATCAATCTCCCTTTCCCTCGCCCTGGCAATCATGGACTCCAGGGTAGGGCAAGCTGAAAAGCTAACATGCTCCCGGATGTCAGCCCGTAGCATGTCATGATAGCGGGTCCTCCTCATATCCTCATCTCCCGCATACTGGGGCACCAGCAATGCCCTCTCCCGGAAATTGGCGGTGATCTCCGTCACGGTCTCCGTAGTCTGCCTCATGTCTAAAAACTCTTTGGCCAGCTGTTGAAGCTCGACAGCCGGCGCAAACTCTGCCCTGAACCTGGTCACAAAGTCCGACCAGGTCATAGCCTCAACAGCCGAGGCTCCTAATGAGTCACCGACGGACTCCCACTAATCTCTAGCTCGGTCTCGTAAACATCCTGTTGCATATCTCACCTTCGACCCCTCGGGGCAGAAGCTCGTTAGTTGTGCAGACTCAATGCCCGGAATCCATCGTCTGGCAGCAATGGGGTCCTTCGCCCCATGGAAATCCGGTGCACCACTGCCCCTGAAGTCCTTAAAGGACATTGCGCGAGATCCTGACTGGCCAGATGCCATGTCACTCCTGAACACCCTGAGGCGGTCCTCCATTAGCTCAACTATCCCTTCCTTGATCGACCCGAAAATGATGGGGGTCGACTCAAGGATGCCTCTGGTGATCTCTGACGCGATGAACTCACGTAGCCACTCATCTAATGGCTCGGAACCTGATCCCGAACCCAATCCCTCTCCAGAACTGCCACCAGCTGGCCTTTGGCGTAGTACCACCATTCTGCAATACACACAGACAACCATTAGTGATACTGATACCCCTAAAGGGATCACATTTATTCCAAGTTCCCTGGCCTTGTCTCAGCCACCCTTAGTTCGGGTACGGATCCTCTGCTTTCAGTAGTACGGGCCCATACTACCTTCCACATCTATCCGCACCTTCTCCAAGGACTGCCTTGACTCCACCAGGTCCCTTTCACTACCGCTGATCACTGCTATACTCATCCTAGGCTTACCCTAGCAAACCTCTGACTCCACCCAACCCAGTCCTCAGTTGCTGAAGGTCTCTTTGTAATTCCAATTAGCCATTACCTGAATACAATCACATGCAATGAGGCTCGGATAATCCTTCGAGTAAGGGACTCATCCCTACAACGGTTAGGACTCAAACAAGAGCTACGCAATGGGGTCAAATCCAACGCTATGAGATTATTCAACCCTGATCACATGTGACTTTACGTATTCACCTAACAACTACTCCCATCATTCAAGACCCTCATAGCCCAAAGCAACCGCATTCGGACAAAAGGAAACAATCTCAAGCAACTATATCCTCATAACAGGAACTGCACTAGCATACAATGCTAAGCTCATACTATCAGGCATAAACTAATCAGGCTATCCTACTACTGTCTACTCAATTCTAGCATGCAATTTTTCATACACTGAGGCACATAAAGCAGGAACATAAGGCATCACTCCTAGATCCTTAGTCCTATTCTAGCATGCTGTTCTACTGAAACTGATAAACATAACATAAGCTTGTATGGATACTTTGGGGAATACTTACTTGAGCTCGACCGGTCGCGCACATCACACACTTTGTTCCTTCTTAAAACTCTTTACTTAGCTTTTAGAAGACATTTTCTCTTAAAATCTTTTAATCCCCCGATTTGATTTCAGACACCCCCGAACGTGTATCCGAATCCCTCAAACCAGGGCTCTGATACCAACTTGTAACATCCTAAAAATACGAGCCAAAAATTTCATTTTTAAAACATACTTAGTAAAACATTAGAAATAAAACGTTCACCGATCATAACATTTCATAAAAGATATCGCATGTATGGAAAACATTTTCATACAACATAATAAATGTCAGAGTACAAATCCCCAGGAAGATCTCTTAGTGCGGAATACGAGGCATGTGTGTGATGGGCCGCTAACGTGCCAGCTCTTTCCCCTTCGAAGAAGAGGTACCTGAAACCAAAACTGAAAACTGTAAGCACGAAGCTTAGTGAGTTCCCCCATAATACCTCATACCATACAAACATACAACGAACAGCTAGGAGATACGGGCCTCGCCCACACTCATGAAGATACGGGCCTCGCCCACACTTCGCTAGCTGGGAGATACGGGCCTCACCCACACTTCTCTATCTGGGAGATACGAGCCTCGCCCACACTCCGCAATCTGGGAGATATGGGCCTCGCCCACACTCCGCTATCTGGGAGATACGGGCCTCACCCATACTCAGATGCTGAACAATAACATACAAGTATCACACAGACAACGAGTATAGACAATTCTATCATACTGACATATATCATAATCAACTCAACCAAGAGATACGGGCTCGGCCAACACTCCCATACTAACATATCGTCTATACCGGCCGGCCTTGGTGCCTTAGACCCGTTACTACTGGAAGGAAACTCACCTCGAAGAGTAGTTACCGAAAGTCTGACTGCTAGACGTCTGGCTGCTGCACCGGTAATCTTCCGGCTACAAACCCATAAACATAGATTAGCCACTCATAAATACCCTTAGGTTAATTGACTGACCCATCCCTGGTCCAAGGTCAACCCCTTGGTCAAAGTCAACTTCCAGTTAACCGGACTCGCCGAGTCGTGGCACCGACTCACCGAGTCCTTCTCCTACTAACCCGGTCCTACTCGCCAAGTCCCTCTTTCCACTCACTGAGTCACCCTTGACTCACTACTCGAGACTATGGAACCGACTCGTGATCCGACTCGCCGAGTCCGAGAGCAACTCGCCGAGTTCCACGAGCAGATCTCCTACTCGCTTCCAATCCTCACCAGAACACCCCGATGAGGATTTGGGGTTTTGGGACTACGTTACACCGCTAATTCCACGTGCAGATACGAAGCGTTGGACCTTCAACACTTAAACCCCTCTTACTTTGTGAAAGTTCATATGAATCACCGAGTTTGAAGAACAACTCGGCGAGCTCCAGGCAATCTTCATAGGACTCGCCGAGTTGTTCATCCAACTCGCCGAGTCTAAGACCATCTTCATAGAACTCGCCGAGTTCCACTTTGGGACTCGCCAAGTCCCTACGACCCACTTCCCATACAGACCAAAACTGAGACATGCAACGCTTCAAACCCATAGATCTATGCTCCTAGGGCATGCATATCACGTAAAGTTGCAAACTTTACGTGCATGCATGGCCCTATAAGCTCAAGAAGGCAAATCCAAGCTCTTTAAGGGGTCATACACTCAATAGGGACCTCAATAACTCCAAACACTGAGACTTTATACTTCTAGGATGTCCATAAGATCCCAATCTGAAGTCCTTTCAGAACTTAAAGCATAAATACATGGAATTTGAGGTTTTAGGGCTTGAAACCACTAATTTGGGACCAAAAAGGGGATCTAATGAACTAATGATCAAGGTAAGAACTTTTCTACCTGAATGGAAGCTTCTCATAGTGTAGATTCCGGATCAACCTCCCTTCCTTGCACACTTCAACCTCCTCTTCCTTCCTCTAAGCTCCAAACCTTTTCCACAAAGCCAAAATCACTCTCAAGAACAATATGGGGGCTAGGGTTTCTTTCTACAGTTCTCTGGAAGTGTTAGGGACTAAGGAGGCCAAGTTAGAGCATTTAAATAGGGTGCAAACGCCCGGATTAGGGTTTTTGCCCAAACAGGGTCTACTCGCCGAGTCCGGGGACCGACTCGCCGAGTACAAAGTTCAAACCCCGTGCCTTATCCTGCTCCTACTTGGCGAGTTGGTCCTTCAACTCGCCGAGTCCAAGACAAAAATGCATAAAATTAAAATATTAATCACAAGAAGTACGTACCGGGAACCAGGTGCTACACATTAGCATGAGCTTGGGGTAATTTGGAGCTAAGTGCTTCTTTTGGTTCAGAACGGACTGGAGGTTCGGAAGGTCTCTTCATGATCCTTGTAGGAATAAAGGAATTTTGACTATGAGTAAAGACACGAGAATTCTGGAACGAACTTGGTTTAGAATTAGCAAGAAATCTGGAATCTTGTCTAGTTCTAACTTCCTTTTTGAAAGCATTTCTAGCTTCGACCTTGGGATCTACAATATCATTTCTTTTCAGCGTTGGTTTTCTCTTAGGTCCAGAGGATTGCCCTTTGGATGGATTTGAAAATTTGGGAGTGATGGGAACCAATTTGGTTTTTGAAAGAACTACGGAGTCCGATTCACATGAATCAGAGGACACTATACTTGAGACCTCAATTTTGTCATCTAGGGATGCCCATACGAATTCTGAGGCATTGACTTCAGTTGTTTCCAGAATAATTTCCTCAATCACGCAGTTGTTGACGTGATTGCTTATAGGAACATGGTCCACACAATTTTAGAGACTATGATGATATTCCGTGGTCTGATTCAGGTCCAGGTTTATCAGAGGCGTGGAATTAGGGCACTTAGCAACTATATGCTGGAACTCAGGAATTAAGGACTCAAAAGACGTTTTGTCCTCCTGATGGGTTGTTAATGGGGAAACAGGAGTATCCAAATTTTTGATGTTCGGAACCTCTCCCATAAATGACAAATTTTGAAATTCCTTTAGCGGACTATTAATTGGTTTCGTAAACTCGCTTCCAAGACCAGGAGCTTTTGACCATGGATGATGAAAATTGTGATTCATTCGAATGTTAGCTTCAAGCATGTCTACAGAGTTATGTAAAGCATCTATTTTGTCATTGAGACGTTTGTTATCAGAAATCAAAATGTTTCGTTCAGAATAAGTGATTTCACCTTTATCCTTCAAAATGATACATTCATCTTTTGACCTTACAAGTTCATGTTCTAGAGACTCGATTTTCAATTTCTTATCCTCAAAACGTAATCTAAGATGACTTAGTACAAAGTCTTTGTTCTCACTGGCTTCTATGGAAGACTCATAGGCTTTATAGATAGTATTCACATCTGTTTGAATTTGAGTCTGTAACATCCCGAAATACCAAGAGTAGAGTAGAAGGGCTAAAAGAGTAATTTGGGAAAGAGTGACTCGGCGAGTCCATGGGAGGACTCGGCGAGTAGAGTCGCGACTGGGTCGCGTGTTAAGTAGCCGACTCGGCGAGTCAGTGAGATGGACTCGGCGAGTAGGCGCTGTGTGGAGAAAACCCTAATTCCCGGGGTTGAGCCCTATATAAACATCATTATGTTTTCCTCCCAGCCTCTTTGTTCCCCCTTGAGTCCCAAAAACCCTAAAATCGTGGAGAAGCACCATTGTTGAGCAATTTGGAGCTTGAAGAGGTGGTTGTTGAAGAGATTCCAAAGAAGAAGAGGCTTGGATCAAAGGGCTTTGCAAGGATTCGGGATAATCTTCTTCTGGAGCTTCCTTTTGAGGTATCTTTCCATTGTTGAGCTGCTATTGTCTAGATTCTTCATTTCTGGGGGTGTTTAGATCATATCCTTTGGATGTATTGGAGTTTAGAGGCTAGATCTGAGGTTGCTACCTCAGATCTGGGATGGAGAAGAATTAGAGTGCATGAAAGTCCCTGTGTTGAGTGTTGGATGAAGCTATCTTGTCCCAAACCTTAGCCCTAATGTGCAAAATGCATAGTTCTCTTTGGATTCACGTAAAGTTTGCCACTTTACGTGATGGATGAGTGGTAGGAGGCTAGATCTATGTTTTGGAGCAATTGCATGGCCTGGAGTGCTTCTGTATGGATTCAGACCGGTGGTACTCGGCGAGTGACATGGGTGGACTCGACGAGTTTCTTGATGATGGCCTGGAACTCGGCGAGTTGTATGAACAACTCGGCGAGTAGGATGAAGATTGCCTGGAACTCGGCGAGTTGTATGAACAACTCGGCGAGTAGGTTGAAGATAGCCTTAGACTCGGCGAGTCTGTTCTTGGGCTCGGCGAGTCTTGTTGAAGAGTCCCAATGTTTTCTAGTCGAGTCGAGAATCAGTGAGTCAAGGGATGACTCGGTGAGTTGTGTGCGAGTAGACTCAGAGTTGTTGAACTCGACGAGTCTCGGGGTGACTCAGCGAGTTAGGTCGCAGATTGAGTGAAGTTTTGATTATGGGAACTCGGCGAGTCATAGGGTTGACTCGGCGAGTAGGGTCAGTCAGGGGTTGACTTTGACCTTGTCTTTGACCAAGGGTTGACCAGTGGTTTCCAGGGGCATTTTGGTAATTGTTGATTGATTGTTTTGAGTTCAGTGCATTGGCGGTTGTCCAGTGGTAGAGATCGTATCGGTGATCGGAGCAGTTCGGGTTATCTGTTCAGTCGGCAGTTTCGAGGTGAGTTATCCTCACTATATCAACGGGGTCTAAGGCACCAAGGCCGGCCCTTATCGGATTGAGATTCGGGTAGTTGTTGTTATGTTGTTGCTATGTTATGTTTGCATCCTGAGAGCTAGGGTGGTATATAGAGACCTGTTTGAGATCGGTATCCTGAGAGATAGGGTAATGCTATGCTAGTTACCTGTTTGAGATCGGTATCCTGAGAGATAGGGTGATGCTATGCTAGTGACCTGTTAGGTCGGTATCCTGGTTAGGGGGGGATGATATGCTATGTGATCTGTTTGATCTGCTTGTTGATTGTGAATTGCTATATGATTGTATGTATATGTGCACATGGTTGTTTAGACTAGAGTTGGGTTGAGGCGGGTCCTGCTATGTGCGGTAGGCCAAGATACCCAGGGCGGACCGGTTGTCGCGAAGGCCTAGCGAGCGGCCTGGATAGGCTGTAGGCCCCGAAAGGGCGGACCAGACATGCCGAAGGCTCGGAGAGTGGACCAGAGAGACTGAAGGCCCGGTGCGGGCGGACCAGTCATACTGTAGACTCAGAGAGTGGACCAGGTGGATTGAAGGCCCGGGAACGGGCGGGCCAATCACACTGTAGACCCGAAGTGCATGGCTGTTCTGTGATCGGATATGTTATGGCATGTTATGCGTGTATGGTATTTATGGTTGGTATTTTGGGGATATCTCACTAAGCTTTCGGGCTTACAGTTGTGGTTTCATGTTTTTCAGGTTTTTCAGGAGACTGTGGCAAGGCGAAGGCGTGATCGTACCGCTCCTCATGATTTCATAGTATTGTGATTCTGGGAACACATCAAATGTTTTGTATTGAAAACCTTTTTGTAATGATTTAATGGAATCGAGATGTTTTTGAAAAATTTAAAATTGGTTCTATTTTTCGGTCGTTACAGAGTCAGATAAGGTTCACATAAAGTCAAATCGAAATTATTGTCAGAGATCATGGATTTTACCTGCTGAACAATGCTTCGACCTGGTGGATCATTGATGGCCATGTAGCAGTAGTGAGGTTCAGCAACATCATCTTCATCTTCGGACCCAGAAGACCAATATCCTTCATCACATTTAATTATTTGTCTTGCCATCAAACACACATTCCTTCTAGACACCAACTCTTCATCATCTCTAGATGACCAGTATCCTTCTACATCTCTTGAAACAGTAGTAACAAATGCTTTCTCACTTTCAGCCATTTCTTGTGCTTTTCGGACATAGTAAGTTGAGTCCTTAATTTTTGATTTTAGTGGAGCATCAGCTAGACAATCCTTGGCAAAGTGGTTTGCATGGCCACATTTGTGACATAGAATCTTTGGTTTTTCCGAGTTTGATTTTTGAGAAGACCCTGGAGCTGAGTTTGGTTTAGAGAGGTTAGGCTTGTATGCAAAGGGGTTTTTGGAGGTATGTTTTAGTTCCGAAGCAGAATGTGGTTGAGGATGGTTTTGGTGAGGGGCACTGAACCTATTTTGGTTAGGTTTGTAAGAGGGATTGAAAGGAAGTTTGTATTTCATTAAAAGTAGAGAAAAATCTTGTTGAAAACGAAGTTCAGAATCCGAAGTTTCGGTAAGGAGGTTAAGGATGACTGAGTTAGAGGAACAGCGGGTTTGTAAGGTTCCGGAGCAGGTGGATTAGGAATGGTTGATTCAAAGGAACTAACTAAAGCAAGTGGTCCTCCGGAAAGTTCTCTTATGGTTTGGGCAACATTGGATTAGTGTCCTTGAAGCTCATCAAAAAGTTGAGAGAGTTTCAATTTTTTTAGGGAACCATTACTTTGAACACAAGACTTTACATTTCCCCATCCTTTACCAAGAATGTTAATGAACTTGAGATTGTACTCGAGAGGAGTTCGAACAATCCCATGAGCAGTCATGTTGTTGACAGCGATTCGATATCGATTAGAGGCTGAGGCTACGGATTCACCTGGAGTAGTGGTGAAAGTGTCAAAGTCATTGACAACCGAGGTGAGATGTTTGACCTTCATATTTTGGGAACCTTCAATCAGATCCTGAAGAGTGTCCCAAATTTCTTTGGTTGATTTGCACAACTTTATGTGTTCAAAGAGTGATGTCGGAACACCAAACACCATTTCCGAGAAGGCAACTTGATCATCATGCAACTTTTCAACATCATCAGCAGTTAGAGGAGTTGGACGAGCTTCATCTTGACCCATAAGATGAGCAGCAGCATCTCTTACAATGGTTCTAACAGGAATATGTGGACCTTCTTTTACAGATCTCCAAATCTCTTCACCTTTATCTTTGGCCAAAAGAAACCTTTCCATTCTGACTTTCCAGTGATCATCTTCTTCCACAACTAGCAGTGGGGCACGTGTAGGGCCACCCATGCTATTTGCGATTTGCATTGAAATCATTTGTTGAGGATTTGAAGCAGCCATTGAAGTCAAGATATCTTCAAGCTTAAGCGGTATATAGACGAACTTTTATCCTTAACACAGAAATGGTTGAAATACCAAGGTAAGTTTAACCAACTATAATATGATCTTATGGGTTCAAAGGACAACCACTCAAGCTCTGATACCAATTGAGAGAATAAGATCTTTGCGTAGGGACAAGGTTTGAAAACTCAAACCTTGAGTGAATGCTTGAGATCAATGTCTGCTTACATATAGATGTTCAAGTCAAGACTGGAAAGACCAGTCAAGTCTTAGATAATTAATTCAACAAATAATCAAGACATTAAGAATGAATAAGTAAACAATGATCAAGGAAAGATCAATAAATGCACAAGAAGATTATATTTGATGTGATAAAGACGAAGATGCTAAAAGTGAGAGAGAAGATCCGTCATTGACTTGTATTGATTGCTCCTATATATAGGAGAGAGTATTACATCGAATTAACCAAGTAACTTACATAGGACTGGACAAAAGAACTATTTCTGACATTCTGATTGTCTAAGAGTACAAAAATCTAAGTCCTATGAGATGTTACATCAACACAAATCTAGTAAATGACATGAGACAAAATAGCTATCATCGGATCTGCTAGCATTCCGGACGTTAGGACATTCCAGAATGGTTTTCTTCTCTTCTTCTTTCTTCGCTGTTTTCCTCCAGATCCATTTTTCGGACATGTTCCGGAGCATCTACTTCTCCTGAACCAAACACACTTTGGAATTAGTGTTAATGATTGCTAGAGGTTCACTTTCAGGTTCCAACAGCCTCAGTGAGAGACGTGGGCATATTCACGGAATTGGAAGGAAACCAAGCATCAACAATAATTTATTTCCAAATGAACATACCAAACGTTCCAAAGCTTCCATATCCCAATCTTCAGATAATCCCTAAGTTGTTGTATTATCCCAACAAATTCAAATCATGGAACAACACATGCTACAAATGAACCAAATGTTTAATAACAGTTTTGCGTTTGTCATTCCAAACTTCCAACCACAACCAATGCCACAATTCCAGTTTAATCCCAATATGTTTTCACAAAATAACCCCGAAACATCCAATGAACTCGCGGAGGATGATGGTGATGATGATGATGTTGATGATGGTGGTGATGAGGAGGAGGATGAGGAGAACTAGAATGGTAACAACAACAATGAAGGGTTTTGGCCATATGAACATTCCTATATGCACATGCAAACCCTAATGCTTGGATCTAGGTTTCTCTAATTAAACATGCTTTGAATCCAAGACTTCTAATGACTAATTAGGTATAAGAACTATACAAAATCAGATCTGGAAGTTTACCTTTGAATCTCTTGTTTGATCTTGTTGTCTTGGAGCTCTAGAGTCACAATTTTCACTCCTCTAATGGCTTACAAACACCAACTAGCAAGGAGGATGATTTGAGAGAGAGAGAGGAGAGGGATTAGAAATCGGCCAGGGTTTCTTTGCTTTAGCAGAGGTGTCAATTTCCCTTGCCCTAGGGGTCTATTTATACTTGTAAGGCTCCTAGGGTTTCACCCTTAAACCCTAGTTGGATAATCTTTCCTTAAAGCAATCCAAATCCTTTCCAAAGATAAGCCTTGGACGAATTTGAGGCTATCCCAACCCCTAGAATTCGTCCAACCTCTATCCAAGAAGGATTTACAGCCCAAAGTGTAACTATCAAACAATTGACAGTTTATACCCTCTTATTTAATTAATCTCTTTAAGTCACCAAATTAATACTAATTAATTCATGACTTATATTAATCAAATAACAATATTATTATTCATTATATTATTCTCATAATATATCAATAATATTTATTCTCTCATAATAAATCATCCTGTCAGGTTGCTATGGTGAAGGCAACCCAAAAGGACCATGCATAATCGGGTCAAATACTTGTCTAATATAGTTGCAACCTTAGACACTATTCCAACAAACAATGTTTGTTAAAAACATGTTTTTTTTGTTATTTTGTTATGTAGTAGAATTTGAATGATATGTTATGTTTATTAAGTTTTTTTGGATTTTAATGGTATGTTATGTTATGTTTATATTATTCTGCAAACATCCCTTTTGGATTTGTTTTAAATGGTATATATAACAAAACCTGTGGAAAATATTAAAAAAAGGGCTATAGAGAAGACATGTCGTCTGTATAGCTTTATAACTGTAAAAATGGTTTTCCCATTCCAGACGAAATGTCTTCCGTATTGATCAACTTTTCCAAACGACAAGTCGTCTCTATAGAGCCACACTTTTAATGACTACAAGTCATCGGTATAGTGTCCGAATAAAACTTTTTTTTATTTCCTCGAAAATCAATCTCGACGACCTTTTACAGACGACATATCGTCTGGACTGGCTATGCTATACCGACGACACCTGTCCCGATGACATTTTCGACTTTTAGCGACGGACCTATACCAACGACTTTTTACAGACTACATGTCGTCTGTATAAGTTTTAGAGACGACAAGTCGTCTGGACAGAGTCCAAAATTGTCGTCTGCATAAGGCTCGATCCTTGTAGTGTATAGCAACAATATAGATGGGCTGGTGCATGTGGAAGTAGACTTGAAGGTGAGTGGCTAGAGATCTCCAGTGTGTTTTTCTAAGGAGTGGGTTCCATGTCGGGAAATCCTTCACGTCAAAACCACAAGGGTTAAATTCAATGGGAATGTTGTTGTTGGTTGTTAATAGACGAATCAAAATCAAATTTTTAATAAGATTAGGGACATGGAAAACATTATTTAAATGTAAATAAGGGAAAAGTATGGGTATTGTTCGGTTTCCAGTTATGTGGTTTGAAATTTAAACGCCATTACCTACAATTATGTTTCAAGAAATATTCTTATTGACATAAGGTGAGAAATTACCTAGATTGTTAGTCATGTTAGAGCTATCACCACATTCCATATATACCAATTTTGATCTTGTGGTGTTAGTGACATTGTATGAAACGCCCGTTCCAAGTCTATAGGAGTATAGCTGGATTCAGAGGCTGCATATGCATGTGCAAGCTTTGGACCAAGAACCCTAGGGGAAGGGGATGCATACTGAGGTGGAACTGCTACAGGCCTTTGCATAGCTCTAGGATAAAGACATGTGGGAGCATACACCCAAGACGAGTAACCCGGATGCGACTATTGTTGAGTCCAAGATGGAGGTTGCCGAGGAGTCCAAGCTGAGTGACTCGAATGGTAGGATGGGCGACTGGTGAATGTTGACCACGACTAAAAGTGTCACCGCTTCCATAGTTATTGCAGCCACTGGTTTGCTCTCGTCCATGTCAACAACCACGACTACATTCGCGACTACGACCCCTCTGGTTAGAAAATTTAGATTGGGATGGTCCATGTGCAATGTGATACTGATCAGATGGTAGAGTGGATTGCATGTGTAGTGTTATACCTGCTGTTGTAGCTAAGTTAGCAGCTTGGTAATTTTACTGGGTCTCTTCCATAACGGGTCTACATCGGGCTTCATAAAAATCGGTCAAGGGACTAGTTTGTTGAATGATCATTGCAATGCCTTTGTAGCCCTCGGTTATCCAACGATAAGTTATAAAACAAGACGTTGATTAGTGACCGAAGCACTAACATTAGAGAGTTGGTCAGATAGTATCTTTAAAGCCTGACAAAGACATGCACTTGTTTTGTTCTTGCATCTGTTTTTAATTAAACTTGAAAGACTTGGTGAACAAGTAAATTTTCCAGAAGTTCTTTTGCTACATGTTCTTCCATTCTTCTCCCCTGTTTTATGTCTTGTTGCTTTGTTGCTATCACAAGGCTTGAACCTTGTTGATCAAGGTTAATCATGGTTTAGAACTTACACTAGGTATTAGAGCATAGGAAAAAATGATCACATCTCCACCACGGAAGGACCGGAGATGACTTACCCCGTCTTAATGAGAACCAACTACGCTAAATGGGCTATTAAGATGAAAGTGTTCATGCAAACACAAGAGGTTTGGGATGCTATTGAACTTAAAAATCCCTAGAATGCGGTTGGTGTTAAGAAGGATAAGATGGTTATGGCAGCGATTTACCAAGCTATCCCGGAAGAGATCTTGTTGTCGGTAGCGGAGAAGCAAATGGCAAAAGAAATGTGGGAAACACACGAGATCATGTATATTGGTGCATATCGAGTTTGAACAACGAAAATGCATTCTCTAAAGGCGTAGTTCGAGATTCTTAGCATGAAAGAATCCAATCAGTTGACAATTTTTTTACAAAAATCGGTAACATCATAAGCAACATCTGGATGTTGGGTGATACCATGAACGAAACGTATGTGGTCAAGAAGATCTTAAGAGCCATGTCCTCAAAGTTTGTTCAAATTTCATTAACTATCAAGCTATTTGATGATCTTTATACAATGTCCATTGAAGAAGTCGTCGGGAGACTGAAAGCTCATGAAGAGAGAATCTGTGGGCAAGTTGAACACGAAGAACAAGATGAAAAGAAATTGTTACTTACTCACCAAGAATGGACAGAAATGCAGAAGAAACAAAATGAATAAAATGTTCATTCCTCACAAGAAAAAACAATCACAACAACACGCATAACCAAGGTGGTCGGGGAAGAGGTTGTGGTGTAAATTAAGCAAATCGTGGAGGTTGTGGAAGAGGCAGCAACCATTAGTCTCGTGAAGACACTCGTGGTACGTATGATAATCGAGACAAGAGTCACATTCAATGCTACAATTTCCAAGAATATTGGCATTATGCTGCCGAATGTGAGAACCCAAGACGAGAAGACAATATGAAGCAAACCAAGCCTAAGGTCACATTGATGACGAACCGACTTTACTAATGGTAGTACTTCACAATAGTGAGCTCGAAGATGAAGTTATCTTAAACGAAGAAAAGGTGAATCCAAAACTTAAACAGGTGACAAAAAGCAAAATCAGTCTATGGTATAGTATCTCGATAATGGCGCAAGCAACCATATGACTGGGGATGAAGACAAATTTTGGGAACTTAATCGAGAGGTTCAAGGCTACGTGAAGTTTGGAGACGGCTCAAAAGTACGCATTGAGGGAAAAGGATCCATTGAATTGAAATGTAAGAATGGGAAGCAACGAATGCTTCAAGTGTATTAGATTCCAAAGCTGTATAGTAACATCATTAGCTTGGGCGAAGTCACACAAAAAATGATCGGATCGTAATGCTTGGATTATTCCTATGGATACATGATAAAAGAAATAAGCTACTAATGAAGGTGAGACAGTCCAAAAATCGTTTATACAAAATTGTCTTGAATGAAATCGGACCATAATGTTTGCTTAATGAAGCTGAAGAACCTACACTCAAGCTAAGGTCCTTAGAAGAACAACCGGTATGTGAAGAAAAGAATATTGAAAGAACCACAAGCGTATATGAAGGATGCTTAGAAGGAAAGAAAACTCGAGAAATTCCAAGATTGGACAAAAACAAGAGTTATACGGCTAGTAAGGTCAACCATAACAAACCTAAAAACTCAAATGGAAATGATGTTAAAATAGAACATGGAGAAAAGGATCAAGTCGGGAATGAGGAGTTTGAAGAAGTCCAAATCCAATATCTAATTCCTCTTGAAGTTAAGGATTGGGTAGAAGTCGGTGTTGGGAAGAATACATGGTGGAGGAATTAAACAATGAAGACACAACACATGGAGATATTGTTACTGTTGAAAGAATTGATTGTGGAGCAACAGGGAAAGTAAAGGAATTTGATGTTGATCACATTCATAAGAAGTTGGATAACGTTTCCATTGAAAGTAAAGAAAGGTTGATTAGCTCAAATGAGTACTAATCAGATTTGGTTGTGCATTCTTTGTCTATAAAGAAGGTGTTTATTTGTTTGATGAAACTAATGAGATTATGAAAAGGTCAATGAGAAAACAAGGGAAAAAGAAAGATGTTTGGGAAGATTTTCTTGTTGAAGCAAGGAACAACTTTAAAGACAAGAGAAACAGGATGCTAGGAGTGAAGAGCATACGTGATTTTGAATCAAGAGGGAAATTGTAATTCAAAATCTGGGCAGTTTAATCCCAAGTATTTTGGGAAACACCTTCCTATTTTAAGTTTTGATATTAGTTTTGGATTTTGTTTTCAGTATACATATTTTACTATGTTTCTTTTAATGTTTAGTATAAATAGGCTTCCTAGTTTGATATTAATTTAAGTTTAAGTCCTCAAGTTTGTATTCCCAGTTCATGTTTAATAAGAAGTTTAGTCAACAAGTTTTATCTTTTCTCTCTTTGTTTGTTTCATCACCTGATCATGATGTTTCTTTGAAGTTTTGAAGAACAAAAACCTACAATTGTTCTGTTCTTGCATATGTTTTTAGTTACACTTGAAAGACTTTGTGAACAAGTAAATATTAATTTCCATAAGTTCTTTTGCTACTTGTTCTTCCATTCATCTTCCCTGTCTTCTGTCTTGTTGCTTTGTTGCTGTCACAAGGCTTAAACCTTGTTGATCAAGGTTAATCATGGTTTAGAACTTACAAATCCAATGTAGTACTATAGCATCCAGACAAGACTGTTGTTTTGGATCCATTGTGACTGTTTTGGTAGAGTCTTTTTCTTTATCAGAGGAAGAATAGGAAGTAGGAGGAGGTTGTTTTGATTTCGGTTGTATGTGATCAATTATTGAAAAGGCACGACAATGGATTTTAAAAAGCTCTGCTCAGGAAGTATATTGCCCACTCAGTCACTCTCCATCTCCAGAGTGAACGGGAAATTCCTGATGTTGATCAGTGTAATGGCGGGATGAAATTTTCCTTCCATGTTATAGAGATTATGAAATTTAAAAGAAAAAAAAATGAAAGTAGTGATACAGAATATGAAATCGGAGAATGTGAGGGATAGATGAAAAACGATGCTAGGGTTATGACTCTAGTAGAAGAATAATCAGTCATCATGTATTGATCTTCAGTCAAATATGTATAGTGATTACAATATGACCTAAAACTATATATGGTAAATAATTTCACTTTGAATATTCTACATAAATACAATATATCGCTAATACATATAAATTATTCCTTCTTAATGCAAAATTTTCAAATTTGAGTTGTCCCCTGTTAGATTGTAATGAAATGATTGAAACGAAAGAGAAGATTGAGAAAATGTGTTTCTCATTGATTGAGAAGATCTCCTTTTTACAAAGTATATATATACAGACAAACATAAATAACGATTATAACAACTATCTAAACAAAATTTCATATATGCCCTTATATTTATGAACAACTAATAACGAATTTGTAAACCAACACCCCCCTCAAGTTGAAGGGTGTAAATTCAGCTTGAAAACAGCATCATCACATGAAGAAACAGATAAAGGCTTGGTCAAAACATCCGCTAGCTGCATTTTTGTGGGAACATGATGTAAAGAAATTAAACCATGAAGAAGTTTTTCGCGAACAAAGTGGCAGTCGAGTTCAATATGTTTGGTTCTCTCGTGAAAAAAGGATTAGATGCAATATGGATTGCTGCTTGATTATCACATTTGAGTGGAATAGGAGTGATATCAGTAATACCAAATTCATTAACTAAGCGAGTCAACCATGCAAGTTCTGAACATACTCTTAGCATGGATCGATATTCAGCTTCTGCGGATGATAAAGAAACAGTAGCTTGCTTCTTAGACTTCCATGAAATGGGTGATCCTCCAAATAGAATAAAGAAACCACTTACAGACCTTCTGGTGATTGGACACGAAGCCCAATCAGAATCACAATAAGCATCAATGGTAAAAATGGATCTTTGTTGAAAAATAATCCTTGAACTTTAGAAGATTTTAAGTACTTCAATACATGTAAAGCAACTTCATAATGATCTTGAGTAGGATGTTGATTGAATTGACTCAAGTATTGAATAGAATAGGTAAGATCTGGTCGAGTGTGAACTAAAAAATTCAACTTTCCAATCAGTTGTCTGTAAGTTGTAGGATCATCAAGAGGAACTCCAACATTGAGTTGTAACTTGGTCTTGTTTGGCAAAGGTGTAGAAACGGTTATATTGTCATCAATGGAGTAATGAGAAAGTAATTCCCGTATGAACTTACTCTGATGCACAATCATTCCATTAGAATTGCGGGTAAACTCAAGACCAAGAAAAAATTTGATTGTTCCTAAATCTTTGATCCGAAATTGAGTATCAAGAAAAGCTTTCAAAGATGTAATTTCCTCAACATTGTTACAAGTAACACGAATATCATCGACATAAACAACAACGATGGTAAGAGAACCATTACTCTTTTTTAAGAACAAAGAGTAATCATTTTTTGAATGAACATATCCTTGTTGATGTAAAACTTGAATTAACTTGGCATACCATTGACGAGAGGCTTGTTTTAAACCATATAAATATTTGTTTAATTTGCAAACCAGATGAGGATTATCAACATTATAGCCAAGAGGTAGTTTCATAAACACTTCTTCATGAAGATCTCCATGTAAAAATGCGTTATTAACATCCAATTATTGAATATCCCAGCCCTTTTTGACAGCCGAAGCAACTAAACAGCGAACATTAGTGAATTTAACTACTGGGGAATAAGTTTCGTGATAATCTGTGCCTTGTTGTTGAGTAAACCCTTTAGCAACAAGATGTGCTTTATGCCTCTCAAGTGATCCATCTGCTCTATACTTAACTTTGTAAACCCACAGACATTAAATTGGCTTTTTACCCTTAGGTAACTTAACCAAACTCCATGTATTATTATCGATAAGAGCAAATAACTCAGTTTGCATAGCTTGTTCCCAACAAGGATTGCCTTTAGCTTGATGATAAAAGGCAGGTTCTGGAACTTGAAGGGTAGTGTTGAAAACAAGCGAATGTGAAGGATGGTTATGATCTTAAAATGAAGAAGATGATTGGATGCACAAATTGGTTAAGGTGTGAGAACAATGATCATGAGAATGAACGTTGTTAAAAATATAATCTTGAAGGTAAGCAGGAGGCTGTCTAACACGTGGAACTCTTGAAATTTCAGTGTGATTTGGTTCAGGGGCATTTTGGTCATTTGGAATGACATTGAAAGAAGCATCTGAGTATTTAGGAGAATAGGGGCATTATTGGGAATAACAAAATTGGATGTATGAGGTTTTGGTGTAATCAAACGAAGAGGAAAAACATCTTGCACAAATTAAACATCTCTTGAAACTTGTATGCATTTGGTGGCCAGATTGAGAATTTTAAATGCCTTTTGTCCAATTGGATAGCCAATAAAGATACAAGGAGTTGATCTAGGCATAAATTTGTCTCGATGAAATGAAGATGTAGCAACAAAAGACATCCAAAAGACTTAAGTTGAGAAAGAGCTAGTTTCTGATTGAACAATACTTCATAAGGCGATTGTGACATCCCCATTTTCACGGCCAGAAAAGACCGATTTTGTTTATGCTTTATAAAAATCAGAGTACTTCTTTTAATAAAAATGTTGCGGAATTTGTTCCCAGAAAAACATGATAAATACGTTATTAAAACATTTTCGAAGAAACGTATTTATTTCATTTTAAAACGTTTGGGATGTCATCGTTAATACAGAAACATAAGCATAAACAGAACTTACAATTATTTGCACTAGTGATCTACATCTCTTTAAATCTCTCAGTGTAATGTCACTTCATATCATCACATGTGATATAAATAAACTGAGTGGGTCAGGTTGGGAAACCTGGTGAGTACATAGGGTTTTCAACCCACAATAATATAATTATTATGATTAAACAATTAAACAATCAACCCAATTACCCATCCCCATTATCTTCTTTATTCTTAAGGATCTACCCTAAGAATCAGCTATTCCTCGTTCATTTATTCCTAAGGAGCATCCTAAGGAATATGTACAAATTCCATCGTTGCGAATGACGCATATGTCAAGCACAACTGCTAGTTTTGTCACTAGGACGCAACTGCCAAAATTGTGACGTTCTCTATGGGGCGCACCTGCCGAAATAGTCCTTTAGGCGCATCTGCCGGGTTTATGAGGTTCTCTATTAGGCTCTCCTGCCGGTAGAGTCCTTTAGGCGCATCTGCCGGTTTTTATTGACAGTATCGTTTTCGAGAGTCCACTCGCAATACATATCAACGGGTTTCTAGAGTACACCGGTGAACACGTCGTTCACAACACCTATAGGTTGCGAGCTTGCTAGTGTTCCACTGGACTGTGTAGAATAGTCCGTGGTTGTCATCCATACTCTGTTGAATGACGGTGCTATCATTTGGGAAAAGGCTTCTTACATCGTCCACCTCTCACCATCACCTCACTGTCTATTTCACCTCTCAACTCATCATCCAACTCATATTTCATCTATTACATCTACCCATGTCTTATCCGAACATTTTCGCAGATATAAAATATATATACAGTTTAAGTCATTTAAAACGTGTATAAAATCGTTCACCCAGCATAGATAGCAAGTATTCAGATAATATGCATACATAGCACGTAATTTATATAAAATACTTCATATCTATGTGTAAGCTGAAAGTAACTATGCAGTCACCTGAAAGGTGGTGACACAGCACTCGGACAACGCTTCGATACTCTCAAAACAATTTTCCTTCGATAAAACCTAGTACCAATACCACTAGGGTTTAGTCTAACGATAACCGTGACAAATTAATTAGTCTGACTATTATTATTATTATATAAGCGTTAATAACACTCAATATAACTCATAATAATAGCCCAAATAATTATTTTAAGGAGCTAATATGTAACATCCCGAAATAGCAAGAGTAGAGTCGAAGGGCTAAAAGTGTTATTTGAGGAAGAGTGACTCGGCGAGTCCATGGCTGGACTCGGCGAGTAGAGTCGCGACTTTGGTCGCGTGATAAGTAGTCGACTCGGCGAGTCGATGATATGGACTCGGCGAGTAGGCGCTAGGTGAAGAAAACCCTAATTCTCGGGGCTGAGCCCTATATAAGGAACATTATGTTCCTTACCCAGCCTCTTTACTTCCCTCTTGAGTTTCAGAAACCCTAAATCGCAGAGGAGCTCCATTGTTGAGTGGATTAGAGCATTGGAGAAGTTTATTGAAGGAATTTGGTGGGAATTGAAGGCTTGGGGCAAGGGGCTTTGCTTGGAATCAACTTCATTGCAGTTGGGGGCGTCCATTGGAGGTAATATCCCGTTCTTGGTCTGATTGTATGTTGTTTCTTCAATTTGGGGGTTGTGGGATCTTGTCTAAGGGTGTAAATGGAAGTCTAAAGGGTAGATCTGAGGTTGCTACCTCAGATCTGGAAGGGAGGAGAATCAGAGAGCATGAAAGTCCCTGTGTTGGAGTGTTTAGTGAAGCTTGCAAGTCCCAAACCCTAGTTATAAGTGATTAAGGCCTAGATCTCTTGGGATTCACGTAAAGTTTGCCACTTTACGTGATGGATGAGTTGTATAAGGCTAGATCTATGTTTTGGATCATTTGCATGGCCTATAATGCTTCTGAATGGGTTCAGATCGGTGGTACTCGGCGAGTCACATGGGTGAACTCGGCGAGTTGCTTGAAGATGAGCTGGGACTCGACGAGTTGGAAGAACAACTCGGCGAGTCGGATGAAGATAGCCTTGAACTCGGCGAGTTGTATGAACAACTCGGCGAGTAGGTTGATGATAGCCTTGGACTCGGCGAGTCTGTTCTTGGACTCGGCGAGTCTTGTCGAAGAGTTCCGATATTCTCTGGTCGAGTCGAGAATCGGTGAGTCAAGGGATGACTCGGTGAGTCGTGTGCGAGTGGACTCTGAGTTGGTGGGCTCGGCGAGTCTCGGGGTGACTCGGCGAGTTAGGTCGCGGATGGAGTGAAGTCTGAGTATGGGAACTCGGCGAGTCATAGGGTTGACTCGGCGAGTAGGGTCAGTCAGGAGTTGACTTTGACCTTGTCTTTGTCCAAGGGTTGACCAATGGTGTCCGGGGGCATTTTGGTAATTATTGTTTGTTGTTTTGAGTTCAGCGCATTGGTGGTTGACCAGTGGTAGAGATCGTATCAGTGATCGGAGTAGCTTGGATTATCTGTTCAGTCGGCAGCTTCAAGGTGAGTGATCCTCACTATATCAACGGGGTCTAAGGCACCAAGGCCGGCCCTTATCGGATTGTGATCCGGGTAGTTGTTTTTATGTTACTGCTTTATCATGTTGCATCCTGTGAGTTAGGATGGTATATGCTAGGGACCTAATTGAGATCGGTAACCAGAGAGATAGGGAGATGCTATGTTAGTGACCTGTTAGGTCGGTATCCTGGTTAGGATAGTGGCATGTTATGTGATCTGTTGATCTGCTTGTTATCTGTGAATTGTTAGATGATTGTATGTATATGTGCACATGGATGTTTGGACTGGAATTGGGTTGAGGCGGGCCCTGCTGTGTGCAGTAGGCCAAGACACCCAGGGCGGACCGGTTGTCCCGTAGGCCCAGCGAGCGGTCCAGACAGACTGAAGGCCCGGTGCGGGCGGACCAGTCATACTGTAGGCTCAGAGAGTGGACCGGGTGGATTGAAGGCTCGGGAACGGGCGGACCAATCACCCTGCAGACTCGATGTATGCGGATTGACTCAGAGGGTGGACCAGGTGGACTGTTGGCCGGTGCGGCGGACCAGTCACACAGTAGACCCGGAGAGCATGGCTGTTCTATGATCGGATATGTTATGGCATGTTGTGCGTGTATGGTATTTGTGGATGGTATTTTGGGGGTATCTCACTAAGCTTTCGGGCTTATAGTTGTGGTTTCATGTTTTTCAGGTTCTTCAGGAGATCGTGGCAAGGCGAAGGCGTGATCGTACCGCTCCTCGTAATTTTGTGGTGTTATGATTCTGGGAATACGATAAATATTTTGTATTGAAAACCTTTTTGTAAAGAATTATTGGAATTGAGATGTTTTTGAAAAATTTAAAATTTGTTGTGTTTTCGGTTGTTACATAATAACATTCCTATAATTATTTTTCAAGCTATATTAAAATTTGTATAAGCGTTGCTCACTTACAACGAATTTCAACGAAAACCAGAACTTTATTTGGAGCAGCATTTCGAAACCGAAAGACTCTTTTTCTCGGGACTCTGGGAGCCTCGGGGCTTCCCTCAGGAGCTAAGGGATTTTTCCTAGGGTTTTGGGGGCTCAAAATAGGATAGAGAGAGAAAGAAATCTAGAGAGAGAAAGGAAATGGTGTGAAAATGTTGGAGACCCTCGCCCCCTTTAATACCCAGCGAGGCCTCGGATTACGCTGGGCGTTCCTCGGATAAGGATGCCAGCTTCGCACCAGCTGGCTCGCACCCACTCTCGGACCCGGACAAGATCAAGTACGCCGGGCGTACCCAGCTTCAGACGCGGGGCGTAATGCGAGACTTCGTGGAGATCAGCGGATGCGAGGCGTGATCAGCAAGCAATGGTCCAGATCATGCCACGTCATCGATTTAGCAACAGACTTTGCAATTTTACTTTCTGACTTCTAAAAATCATAACTTTTGCATACGAGCTCCGTTTTTGATGTTATTTATATCCACGTGAAGGTGGGAATGTACTCTACAACTTTCGTTTAGACTCCGTCGGCTAATTTTGGCTCTATTTTAAAAGTTATATTATTAACAGGCCAGGACAGGATTGGTCCGTTAAATTCTCATAACTTCTTTATCCGACATCCATTTTTGCCCATCTTTTTCTCGTTACGCTACTTTTAACGAGATATTCAATTCTCGTTTAGGTCGTGTCGGCTAAAAACCGCTCGATCTAATATTCGAATTTCGGGTTGTATACTTCTAACTCGAAACTTCGAAAAATCATAACTTCTTCATACGAAGTCAGATTTGGGTGTTCTTTTTATCGATGTTCTTAGTTTAATCTATTCTATGACTTTCGTTTAGATCGCTAAGGCTAAATCTCACTCTATCGTAAATTCACTATTTATGCTTCCCGGTGCCGTGCCGGTTCCGTCGCGAAACTTCGACGGGTCATAACTTCTTCGTTATAACTCGGATTTCGGCGTTCTTTATATGTACGAAAACCTCATGATATATTCTACAACTTGGTTAAGACTATTTATTATAAATAATCTTTTGTCGAAAAGTCATTTTCGACCCCTATTGCCTCTAAATTGTCGAGCCCGGATCTACGGGCGTTACAATTATCTCCCCCTTAGGATGATTACGTCCCGGAATCATCAACGAAACAGGGATCGTATAATGACTCCATACGTCATCTCTTCATCCTAGATAATAATTATAACTTCTATATTCCTTCAAGTCTATCTCTTAGACTTATTGACTGTAAGCAGTGCTTAATCGTGCACCTGCTCTTTACCTCAGGTTAGACTCCAAATTATGACCTATCATCATGTGATGCACGTTTAGACTCAGGTCTCTTAGAGTTAAATTCTAAAACAGAATATGCCTTCCTTCATGTTCTAATGTGATATAATCACACTTTAACATGTAGCATTTCTAACTACCAACTTCTTTAACAACGAGCGCGATACTTCTACTGATCGCTTTGATTTCAATCGTTTGGTTTAAGTTGGACGCTACATCAAACTTGGTTCTCTGATCCACGTAACCTACTCATCGTAGTTGGACTCAATGTGATATGACCACAAGGGTCGGAATAACAATCGTTTTCTTAGTCATTTACCGAAACGATGGTAACGACATTATTGAATAAAACGATATCAATTACTAGCTTCTTGGTAACCTTGTGACTTTCCCTGATCCAAGTGTGAGTTAACATGTGAACCCATGTATGTCGACTAAAATTATCAACAATGGTGAGAAAAAATTTATAGCCATCATGAGATAAGGTGTTATAGGGTCCCCAAACATCAATATGTATGAGTTCAAATGGATGATTAGTAGTAGAAAGGCTCTTTAGAAAAGGATGTCTATGTTGTTTTGATTTAAAACAAATAGAACAAGCAACAATATGTGAATCATGAGAGCAATCAACAAGAGACATAGAGTGAAGTTTTTGAACAGGTAAATGCCCTAATCTATTGTGCCACAACATAACATTGGAATGTTTATGCATTACATTGAAAGAACGGAAATTCAATGTATTTGTTACAGAAAAACTATAAGAAATATTCTGCTGAATGAAATAATGATCAAAGACATAAAGATCTCTAATCCTTTTGCCAAAAGAAGCAAGAACAAATTTATCCTTTACTGAAGGGTCCTGCAACATACAGTATTCATCAGTAAAAAGAATAAAGGTATGAAGTTGAGAAGCAAGTTTAGGTACAGAAACAAGATTGTACTTGAAAGAAGGAAAGTACAGAACATTGTGAAGGGTGATAGTTTTATGTAATTGAACATTACCAATGTAAGAAACAATAGTATCATTCCCATTAGGAAGACCAAGAAAATATGGCTGTGAAAGTTTTGATAGTGAAGAAAAAAAAGATCGATTAGAGCAAATATGATTAGTAGCACCAGAATCGACAATCCAAGAAACATATTCATGTAATAGAGATGATGATTTGTAAACATTAGCAGCAAAATGTTTAAAATCAAATGGAATACCTTCATTTTGCATAGCACCATTAACAATGGATAGATTTTACTGAGAAGATGAACCAGGGCTTGAAAGATAATTATTGTTCAGCAGTTGAATCAATTAATTGTATTGTTCTTGAGAAATTGGTGGAGAATCATTAGAAATAACGTTCTGAACTGTAGGTTTAACATCATCTTTCTTGTTCTTCGTGAATTTGCAATTCGAAGGAAAGCCATTAAGGCGATAACATTGAGCTTTAGTATGCCCAGACTTCTTGCAATGGTTGCAGGTGAGTAATTTGCGAGATGAATCGGATGAAATTTGCATAGCAATTGCATCATTTGATAAAGTAGAAGGATGATTGATGCCTCGTTGTCGTTCTTCTTGTATGATTAGAGAGTAAGCAGTTTAAACAGATGCTAAGGGCTTCATCATCAAAATTTGACCATGAATGATTTTGTATGATTCATCAAGTCCCATTAGTAACTGAATTAAGCGTTGTTCTTCAAAGAATTTGTTAATTGCAATAGATGGACCACAAGTGCAATTAGGAACAGATTGTATCATACGAATTTCATCCCAAAGTTTGGTGAACTTAGTAAAGTAAGAAGAGAAATCATCAGCACCTTGAGAAAGAGAATACGACTGTTGTTGCATTTGATAGATGAGAGCACTAGCAAATTGTTCAAATCGTTGATGTAATTCCTGCCAAATCTCTTTTGCAGTTGGAAGAAACAGAAGACTATCAGCAATTGTCTTGGTAACAGAATTTAAGAGCCAACTAATAACCATGGAGTTAGCACGAAACCAATTAGAATACGTAGAAGATGTGGAGAGAGGTGGAGCAATAGTTCCATCAACAAAACCGAGCTTATTCTTCGCAGGCAATGAAATCACCATTGATCGTTTCGTAGAATTGAATCCAACACCAGTGAAAACATTTGAAACAAGAACAAAATTCGGATTATCAGAAGATTCGATGAAGAAAAGGGATAGATACATCAATCGAAGAGTTAGATGATTCATTTGTTGAAAAATTAGGAATGATGAACAAGAAATTGATGAAGAAATGATGAACACAATCGATTACACGTCTGATACAATGTTAGATTGTAATGAAATGATCGAAACGAAAGAGAAGATTGAGAAAATGTATTTCTCATTGATTGAGAAGATCTCCTTTTGACCTGTTTTTCTATCTCTTTTGGATGTGGGGGTATATGTAGGGCCATACACTCATAGGCTCACAACCAGGTTTTAAGGGAATGTGCTAGCAACAACATAATGGAGGCAGCCAATCAATATAGATTGATCCGAAATCTGATTCAAATCCAACATAGCACCCATAGGTACATAAGAAATGTATTGAATCGATTCTTTTTAATGAATAGATCCGATCGCAATTTCAAATATGGAATTCAAAGGGATCAAATAGGCCATCGTCTCTTTCCCGTTTGCCAGGTTACACGACATGGATTCGCCGATTGACGAATCAGATCTTGGCTCGCTGTCCCACCGACGAACCAGTGTAGAAGTCGAAAGGGAAGGCAATAGAAACCTCCTCTCCTTAACAGTCGAGCTCTTTCTTTCCTCTCAAGGAGCATGAGTGGAACAGAACGGTATCAAGTCTATTAGTCGGAGAGGTTGTACCGTCGAGCGAGTTGGGGAGCTCGACTAAAGTCGACCTGAAGGAGGCCTACAACCGTCGGTCTAGAAAGCTAGTAACTCGGATCTAGGACTAGGAAGGGAAGGAAACTACCCGAGTTCAGGGTCTGTTGGTTTAGAAGTTCTATATTGAAGTTTCGTAGTGAGATATTTCAGTTAGATAGTGCTCCTTCTCGAATACCAGACTGAGAGTGGGAGATTGACATCCTTTCAATCTTGGCTAACAGGACTATTCAAATCCTTACAAAGTATATATATACAGACAAACATAAATAACGAATGTAACAACTATCTAAACAAAATTACATATATGCCCTTATAGTTATGAACAACTAATAACGACTTTGTAAACCAACAACTGAAGGTCGAGAGAGAAGCATATTAAATGAGTTTATTATGTCACGACATAATTGCTTAAAAAGTGAAATCATCAATAGATTTATGGTCTCCTCCTTACTTCAGATTTTAAAAATGTAAATGGAACTTTGATTATCAATATGTAACTGTAAGTAAGATCAAGAGGGTTTCCTTTTAAAAGCTATTTAATGAGAATTGGTGACTTATTCGAGGGTATTTTAAAGCAACTACAAGAATCCATGAAGGAATACATCCACCTATAAGTATTGAAGCATTTTCATAGGATGGAGACCATGGAGTCGTGAAAACAAATCTGAAGCTTCATGATTTGACAAATCTATGTTAATAGAGACACAACAAAACAATAAAACAAGAAAACAAAGTACCACACACCATTAGTTATTTTCAAAGAACCATCTGGAAATGTCTCATTTCAGATAAAAAAGTGCTTGTAGACAACCACAATCTTACCTATGTTCCTTACCCAAATTTTGAATTTTGTAGTAAATATGTGGTCTTTCTATGTTTGTTTGAGGTATAGTCCAATAAAATGATTGAAAATGTGATTATTTTTATTATAAGGACATGATAGTACTTTGCATTTAGGTTTGCTTATTTTTTATCACTTATATTCTTCTGATATTATTCCTTAGGAAGAAATTCGTTTTATGAACAATTCGTAATTAGTAGCCGATATGCTTTTCTTGCCTTCTATGGTAGATAATGATGTTATAGAAGTTGTTGGTGTTGAATGGTTTCTGAATATACAGGGTAATTATTATCTCATTGACCATAAAACTAAATTCTACTATGAAGAGTACTGTTTCATTTTCTTTTTAATGGTTTATTGTCTTCATGAATATGTTCAAAAGTAATATGGGGTTATCATTAGAATGAAAATTTAGATTTAAAAGGATTTAATAGCATCTTAATGTGATTTTGCCGACATGAGGTGCTAGCCTCTTTTGAGACCTTAACTTTGTACACAAACAATTAAAAATTGTCTTTCTTTTTGGATAATATGATGAAATGTGTTTAAAAATAGGGAGAATTTCATATATGCCCTTACTAAGGTGCGGTTTGTTTTTTCGAAGCGAAAATGTCTGAAGTCTGTGAATCACCTCTGCAACCCTCTGTAGCAAAATAGGGGACCAAACGGGTGCAACATGTAATAAAAAGTCTGTTTGTTTTTTTAACCTCTGCAGACTGCTGCAATAAGTTAAGTAATGTGCGAAGAGGTTTGAAGCAGAGGGTCAAGTGCTGCGTCACGCAGCACACACACAACAGTTTTAAAATCAAAAGTCTTCTGAAAAACAAACAGCTGCGAATGACAAGTGTTGCGCGACGCAGCAATAAGTGGTCAGAAGTTGTTTTTAAAAAAAACAAACAACACCTAAACATCTAAATATCGTATTTGCTCGGTCTAAACTCTAAATACCAAAAATCTATTTTTTTTTTTTATTATTTTTATTGATTTATAATTCTATTTTATAACCTTAAATCATTATAATTGAAAAGAGATATTAAATGGACAATAGTGCTCTTACCAGTAGTACATCACATAATAACGTTGATTGTAGCCTTTGTATTCCTTACGATCACATAATAACGTTGATTGCAGTCTTTGTATTCCTTCCGATGGTATCATACTTCTTCCCTGTTGTCAATGTTTCTTCCCTTGTTGTGTCGCATAGGTAAATAAAATGCGACCCTACTCCTAGTTTCCCTCTCTACAATTTCTTTTGTGATGTTGTTTGATTTGTTCACGTCAATGTCTTGAAACCCTTGCTATATTGATGTTTCAAAAAGGTATTTATAAATGCACCTTTGATAATTGTAGGTGTTCTATACCCTTGTTCTAATCCTTTGCTTTTCATGCTTGTATCTTACC